>NC_044325.1:64347125-65562482 GCF_007399415.2 Gopherus evgoodei | reverse complement strand
GCAAGCACTGGAGCCCCATGATTTTTCTGGAGGCACAAGTTGGACATAGTTTTAAAGTGACAGCACTATATGTTACACTTAGTTATGTACGGTTATGATCTAGTACAAGCTCTGTAGAGAGGAGCCCAGCCTACGAAGTTTGGATCTAGTTTAAAATTTCCCCAAAGTTTACACAGGATCCAAACACACATTAAGATGCACCTGAAAATGAACTGAAGCCAGTACAGTCTACGGAGCATAGATGTAACAAGCAAGAAAGATGCAAGAAACACTGCTAAGAGGGGAGCCCCATTCTACACAACCTGAAGTTTCCAAATTGTCCTTGAGTGTAGCCTCATGTAGACACCATTAGGGTAACACGATCCTATAAAATAATCTTGGTACTTCTATGTACTAGTGATTAGGTTGAAAAAATGTTGACAAAACTTTTCCCCATAGAAACATATTGTTTTCAACAAAAATTTCATTAGGAAAGTTTCTCAGATCCTCAGTGGAATTTCTGGTAGTTGGGACTCTCACCTGAGATGTGGGAGAGTCAGGTTCAAGTCCTTGCTCTACCAGATTTGGACTGGGAACTTGAACCTGCATCTCCCAGGGAAGTGCCCTATTCTGGAGTTGGGGTGGGCATTTGTGTCTGTCTGACTCACTCACTCAAATTTTTTCATGGAAAAAAATAAAAAATATTTCATTTTGGTTCCACAGGAGAATGAAAACAAATTTCAAAACCTCAGAATGTTTTGCAAAATGGAGAAGTTTTGTGGCCAGCCCTACTGGTGACTAGATTCAGGAACACTGTTCCCAGTTATTGAAACCATACACATTTACACAGACTTCTCCTGAACAATGGAAACTTCCCCAGCCAGTTTTTTAAACAGCAGAGTCAAAGTTGTGAGATGCTGCAGCCAGAAGCTAAGGCACCCTTGGGCTGGCCAGCTGCATCTCTTCACAGGGCAGCTTTCTCTCTCACACACAGTAACAACTGTTATAATTCCTGGATGTGACATCAACAGCATGAATTACAACTGAAAAAGCAGACCCAGCCTGTTCATGAAGTATCAGGGCAGGTCAAACGTTTAGATAACTCATGGGCAACATCACAGACTTTAGGGACACAAAGCTCTGCATAATCCTGCCCTGCCAGCTACTCAGCTCCAATCTTCTCCACAGCTCTACCTACTAAGACTTCCTGGGTTGTGCAGCACCTATTTGGGATCCAGGAAGCATATAGATTGTTTTGGACATCACAACACACCCATCACAAATTGCGATGCCATGTGTGTGCTCCGCCTGCTTTGCAGAGGTCATTTAACTCCTGCATGAAATGGCACAAAACCATAGACTGACACTCTACTGAAGGAGGAGAGGGAGTTAATATCCCAACAGCAAACCCCGGGCTTACCTGTCACCAGAGACAGAGATCAGGTGTTTGCAGTCGTTACTGAACTTCATCCCAGTTACAATCTCTGTGTAAAACAGAAGAACAGCGCCTCTTGAAACATGCCACTGCGCAGCACAGATCATTGGCAAAATAGATTAGTTGGACTCAGCTCTGTACTCAAATAATGATCAGATCCAGCATGTTTGCATGGAGCAGAGATACACATCTAGGTGGTCCCTCTAGGTCAGAATTAAAATTTATTGATGTATAATAATGTGAGAAAGCCCACACCTGAATGAACATGAAGAATGAGCAATCTGCCCACCTTGGAAAGCGATCTTTCAGGGTACTGTTGAGATGCATTATAGAGAGGCTTATGATTCCCTGGAAAAGGAGTGGCTGGTTTATAGTCCACTTGAAGTGGCTGATAAACAGTAAAATGTTTTACAGAATTTTTATGAGATTTTTTAAATAAAAGTTGAAATTTCAATAAATATTTTTGGATTGTCAAAATTTCAGCCAGGTCTACTCCTGGTCAAAAGAACCCAAACATTTCCAAGGTGGGCTTTTTGGTTTGTGTTTTAATTGAAAATTGCATCACCAATTAAAAGTTTCATTCAAGCGTCAGAAAAAATGTTGACCAGCACTACATGCCACAGTATAACCTGCAGCTAAAAAGGCACTTACTGAAGCTTCTGTAACTCACCTGAGTGCCCATACATTGTGGCCACACACTCGCCGGAGTAGAAATCAAAGATGGAGAGGTTCTTGTCAGAGCAGCTAGTTGCAATGTAGAGACCCGAGGGATCAGTCTGCACCTGGTTGAGGAGTACAGGAGGCAGAAAGGGCTGGTGAGAAAGTACCTTAGACAGATGCACAAGAAATGCCCAGAATGCCAGAAAGAGGGGCACACACACCACAGAAAGAAAGGTTTAGAGTCACTTTAAGCCCTGTACTCCAAAAGGGCATCAGCATAGGTGCTGGAACTAGGGGTGCTGGCAGTGCTGCTGCACCCACTATCTTGAAATGGTTTTCATCTAGTTCCCTGAGCTGAGGTAGGCCAAGTAAAACTAGACAGATGCTAGCAAACATGTTATTTAAAACCTCCAACACCACGGATTCCACAACCTCACTTGGAAGCCTATTCCAGCACTTAACTATCCACAGAGCTAGAAAGTTTCTCTTAATATCTAACCTAAATCTCCCCTGCCACAGATTAAGCCCATTATTTCTTCGCCTACCTTCAGTGGACACAGAGAACAATTGATCATCATGCTCTCATTAACAGCACTTAACATATTTGAAGACTTATCAGGTCTTCCCTCAATCTTCTTTTCTCAAGACTAAACATGCCCAGTTTTTTTAAACCATTTCTCACAGATCAGGTTTTCTAAACCTTGTAACATTTTTGTTTCTCTCCCCTGGACTCTCTCCAATCTATTCACATCTTTCTGAAAGTGTGGCATCCAGAAGTGGTCACGGTACTCCAGGTGAGACCTCACCAATACCAAATACAGCAGGACAATACCTCCCACTTCTCACATACCACACTCATGTTAACACACCCCAGAATATTTGCCTGTTTCCACAACTGTATCACATTGTTGATTCATATTCAATATGTGATCCACTATAATGCCCAGATCCTTTTCAGCAGTACTACCATCAAGCCAGTTATTCTCCATTTTGTAATGTGCATTTGATTTCTCTTTCCTATCTTTAGTAATTTATACTTGTTTTTACTCTCTTTGTTTTTCATCTCACTGATTTCAGACCAATTCTCCAATTGGTCATCATTTTGAATTCTAATCCTGTTCTCCAAAGTGCTTGCAATACCTCCCAGATTGGGGTCAACTGCAATTTTGTAAGTATAGTCTCCACTCCATTATCCAAGTCATCATTAAAAATATTCAACAATATCAGACCCAGGACAGATTCCCACTAAATACTTCCTTTCACTTTGACAGCAAACCATTGATAACCACTCTTTGAGTAGTCTTTTAACCAGTTATACACCAACATTATAGTAATTATAGATAACATGACTCTCACCCATGCCCCTACTCAGCCACTAAACCATCCAGCCACCGTATGACAAGCCCCCAACCCAACCCACTTAGACTCATAGACTTTAAGGTCAGAAGGGACCATTATAATCATCTAGTCTGACCTCCTGCACAATGCAGGCCACAGAATCTCACCCATCCACTCCTGCAACAAACCCCTAACCTATGTCTGAGTTACTGAAATCCTCAAATTGTGGTTTGAAGACCTCAAGCTGCAGAGAATCCTCCAGCAAGTAACCCGTGCCCCATGCTGCAGAGGAAGGCGAAAAACCTCCAGGGCCTCTGCCAATTTGCCCTGGAGGAAAATTCCTTCCCGACCCCAAATATGGCGATCAGTTAAACCCTGAGCATGTGGGCAAGACTCACCAGCCAGCACCCAGGAAAGAATTCTCTGTCGTAACTCAGATCCCACCCCATCTAACATCCCATCACAGACCACTGGGCATACTTACCTGCTGATAATCAAAGATCAGTTGCCAAATTAATTGCCAAAATTAGGCTATCCCATCGTACCTCCATAAACTTAGTCTTAAAGCCAAATATGTCTTTTGCCCTTACTACTCCCCTTGGAAGGCTGTTCCAGAATTTCACTCCTTTACTGGTTAGAAACCTTCGTCTAATTTCAAGTCTAAACTTCCTAGTGTCCAGTTTATATCCATTTGATCTTGTGTCCACATTGGTACTAAGCTTAAATAATTCCTCTCCCTCCCTAATATTTATCCCTCTGATATATTTATAAAGAGCAATCACATCCCCCCTCAACCTTCTTTTGGTTAGGCTAAACAAGCCAAGCTCTTTGAGTCTCCTTTCATATGACAGGTTTTCCATCCCTCGGATCATCCTAGTAGCCCTTCTCTGTACTTGTTCCAGTTTGAATTCATCCTTCTTAAACATGGGAGACCAGAACTGCACACAGTATTCCAGATGAGGTCTCACCAGTGCCTTGTATAACGGTACTAACACCTCCTTATCTTTGCTGGAAATACCTTGCCTGATGCATCCTAAAACCACGTTAGCTTTTTTCACGGCCATATCACATTCGTGGCTCATAGTCATCCTGTGATCAACCAATTGTCAAAACTCTCCCAAGAATTACATCTAGCCTACTTCCCAAATGCCAAAATCCCCCACAACACCCCAAACTCAATCTAAGACTAAAGTTGATTGTCTCTGAAGGCCCCCACCACCAACCCCCTTTAATTACTGATTTGGGATCCACTATTTTTGGTTGATCCTGGTTCCTTTAAGGTTTAAGCCTATTCCAGGCCCAGAAATTATAGTTAGGAAAGTTACATAAAATACCAAATCTCTCCAACACCCAAGATCCAAGCCTTCAATATGGAAACGAGCCATAAGTTTAGTGCTGTTGGCAACTTGTGCTAGCTGATATCACCATCAAACCTCCAGTTTCCACAATTCCATATTGCCTGATAAAAAGCAATGTGATAAAAATACCTCAAATGACTTTCAACATGTCAACTGCTGTACTTCTCCATTTGCTATGTTACCCTCTCTGCATTCTCGGTTCTGGAGCTGTTACTACATGCATGCTTTGACAAACTTTAGAGAAGTAAAAGTACAAAAATCTTGGTTTGGGGGAGGTTGTGTTTTTTTAACTACTGGTAATGATTTTGGTTATTCTGGTTTGGTCGATGTATTTTTCATGGGGTACTCTTTTAAAATTCCAATCTATATGTGATCTCAGACATCAAACACGTTTAAATTCCAGAGCCAAGCACAACTGCCTGGTTACTCAGTTACCCTCTAAAAAGTACAGAACGGGCTGAAAAACGGAAAACTCCTTATGCTGCTATACTCTACTAGTGCTCAGTAGTACAGTGCTCCCTCCAGGTCAGCCAAAGCAAATACATGCTGCATATTTAAACACGAACAAAGAAACAAAAACCCAACATCAGTAATATTTCATTGTTTGGGGTTGCAAAGAATTGAGCACCTAATTAGACAGAGCAGCCATTTTTCATTTTTGATGCCTTGGTTTGTAAGTGTAGTAGGGAAGGGGAAACTAGAGTAATTGCAGATAAAGTGTAATTACCTGTGTGAACAAAAGCAGAAAAAGGTGAATATGGAGGCACCCCATTTGTCAGGAGAGGCACAGGGCTAGGAAACAAGTGGGCATGGTATCCCAAGGTGGAGGTGTATTGGGCGGAGGTGCACAGACCAGCATGCACAGAACCTGCCTACACAGCACTGGACTCTAGAGGCGTTCCAAGTCCCTCAGGATAGCAGGGTGTTTCAGCAGGAGCATGGCTGGGTTTAATCTATCCCTAAGCCTCCCATTTGTCTGAAGATCTCTTCCTTGGCAGCACCCTCTCATTTCCTTGGTTTCACAAATTTCTCATAAACCTTGAATGCCAGCAGCTGCAGCATGTAATCGTAAAGCAAATAAACACAAGGGCTGGAATGAGCTCTTTCCAAATGGAGCTCGGGGAAAAAGCAGTTGCATCCAGAAGTCTCAGCAATGGCCAAGGACTACAAGGAAAAACAGAGCCAAGGCAGGAGTCCAAAGACTGCCTTGTACGTAGTATGACACTGCTGGCAAGTGCCTCCAGAGCCAACAGGAGCAAATGCCTTTGGTTCTTGTAAGAAGCACCACATAGGCCAAATTCTCTTCTGATGTATATTGGTGCAGGTGCATTGAATTCAATGGAGTGTGGTTAATTTACATCTGCAGAGAATTTGGCCCAGTGTATCACTTGAAATACAATGAGAGAAATTAAACAAACATATATTCATTTACCCCACTTTGGACTGAATTAGCCCATCTGTATTTACCCAGACTGTGGGTGGGGCATGATAAGAGCTAGTATTGGTGGGTAGGTGCTAGGAAGGATCTTTGAATTGGATTTCACCATTAGCTAATTGTTTTATGCACATGGGGTGAGGAGTAGCTGCTGCCTGAGTATTTGTCTTGGACACAAATGAATTTGTAAATGAATGTCTTAGGTAGCCAGAGACTAGGATAGGCAGTTTTTAATAGGTACTAGATATCAAACAGCAAGAAATTCATTAATAAATGCTATCTATAGTCCACATTAGCACTTTAGAGGGAAAAAGTTCACACCAAAATATTCTGCATCCATCCCTCACTTTCCGGAGTACTAGATTCAGCTCCGAAGAGCCAGGAAAAGAAAGAGAACAAGTGTATGTGGGGGGGGTGGAGGGGACGACTCACGGGGATGGAGGGGTGTTATGCTTGAATTTCTGGAGCTCTTACTTTAATGAGGGTGCCATCTTCACCTTGGGATCCCTTGTACAGCTTCTTCTGCTTCCCACTGCTTATGTTGAAAATCCTGAAGGTGACACAAGCCAGAACTCATCACATCCATGCATGGTTCTCGGTTTCTTCTCACAAACCTCCCTTCCCTCTCTCCATGACAGGCCTCCCTGCACAGTCACTGTATGGAATGGAGCGGCAGGATGTAGGGCAGGTGGCCACTTCAAGGGGAGCACTATGTTGGCCATAAATGATTATGAGCTTTATGAATTAAGTGGTTAAAGAAACAGCCTGGGAGCTAGGACGGTGGCCCAAAGATCACATTATTCAGTACCAAGTCAAAGACCTGGGTTTGAATTAACACTCTTTCTTGATTCTCATACTGATAAAGTGAAGAGTCTGGAGCAATCAGAAGAGAGGGAAATGAACCTCCCAGCACTTAATGAGAGCTATTGGCCATATATTACGAGTGGCACTAACGAAACTCTACTCAGCTGTCCCAGCAGTAAGACAGCTGTGACTAGGGATGCTGGAACAATTTGTACAAGGAGGGGCGTGCTGAGAGCTATTGAACCAAACTGTAAACCCTGTAGTATATGATGGAAACCACTTAAAGCCAGGGGTGCAGCAGCACTCCCAGCACCCCTAGTTCCAGTACCTATGGCTGTGGCCCATTCATTAAAAGGCAGGTTATATTTAGGGGTAGGAGAGCAGAGCTTCCATTTAAGCAGCAGTGCGACCCAGACCACCTATCACTGCCCAAATTCTAGGAGCACACCAAAATCCAACCACATATGAACCAACCTGATGTTACGGTCTTGACAGCCAATAGCAGCATATTTCCAGCTGGGGTCAACATCCATGTCATACAAAGTAGTCTTCCTAACAACGTGGTGTGTCCGGGTAAATCGGACCCCGTCGCCCGTCTGAGCACAGGGGTTAAAAATTAGTGAAAGCCAAGTAGTGAACCAGTCATAACAATCTTTTAAATGTGCATGACTTCCTCCCAAGCAGCTAGCCCGCACAAGCAAACCACACCCTATGGTGACGCCTGCTGGGAGTGGCGATGATTGGAGGTGCAATGAAGTTCTTCCCACATCCAATGCTCTTGCACCATTTCCTACAATGACTTCTGCTGGGAATTGGAATGGGTTCCCTAACCATTCCTTACAGTGACTGCTGCTAGGAGAAGCTGGGACTGGAGCAGCTGTGCACTTCCTTGTGGTTAGCACATTTAACAATCTCCTACATTGTCACATTAGGAGAGACTGGGACTGGAATAGCAACAAACAGTGCCCCCACACCATTCCTTGAAGGAGCTCCTCAGTGCAGCGGTTCTAGAGAAGCATATGATGACTATAACTAAGTTACCTTCTGTGCAGTGCGGAAATAGACACTCTTATCCGCTCCACAGCTGATCATTCGCACCTTCCCATCGTTGGCTAGAAGAGAGAAAAAACACAAATGAACAGGAACCCAACAAGCAACGGAGGAGATTAGGTTCTATTTACCCCATTCCTACTTGCCTATACCTGCCCTCTGTTCCTGTACATCAGCCCTGCAGGACAGGCACAGAACTGCAGAATCCCTCTCTTTCCTAGAGAAGGAACAGTCTCCACCACCACTAGCCCAGAGGCACCCACAATGAATTCCACATAGGCCTCAGTAAGCAAGCAGATCCATCACACAGCAGGTAGATATTTGGATTCTGCAATGTCCCTCAACACTTCAGCATCATTGTAGTGCCCTTATTCTCTGGATGCTACAGCACTCCCTTCTGATATGGGTGGAAAAGGTAGCTCTCTGCTGCTGAGGAGCTGAGAACAGCCCACAAACCAGAGGTGGGCAAACTATGGCCTGTGGGACCATCCTACCCGGCCCTTCAGCTCCCAGCTGGGGAGGCTAGCCCCTGACCCCTCCCCTGCTGTCCCCCCCACCCTGCAGCCTCAGCTAGCCATGCCACTAGTGCTCTGGGCAGTGGGGCTGTGAGCTCCTGCCAGGCAGCATGGCGGTGGTGCTGGCTCCAGCCGGGCTCTGAGCAGCATAGTAAGGGGGCGGGAAGCAGGGGGTTGGATAAGGGGCAGAGGGTCCCAGGGGGCAGTCAGAGGACAGAGAGCAGTTGGATGGGGCAGAGGTTCTTGGGGGTGGGGGGCAGTCAGGGGATAGGGGCGGCTGGATAGGCATGGGAGTCCCAGGAGGCCTGTCAGGGGGGCAGGGGTGAGGATAGGGGTTAAGGGGGCAGTCAGGGAACAGAGGAATTGGATAGGGGGTGGGGTCTCAGGAAAGGCAGTTAGGGGTGAGGGGTCCTGGAAGGGGGTGGTTGGATGGGTCAGCAGTTCTGAGGGGGGCAGTCAGGGAGCGGGAAGTGGGAGGGGGCAGATAGGGGGCTCAGGCCAGGCTGTTTGGGGATGCACAGCCTTCCCTACCCAGACCTCCATACAGTTTGGGAACCTGATGTGGCCCTCAGGCCAAAAAAAGTTTGTCCATCCCCTGCCATAAACATATGCTGCACTAACTGACAATCCTATTTACGGTGTCTCTCTTATTGCCACTTCCATTTTTGCCTTTGAAAGACCAGACTTTCCTGCACTGCCAAAAAATAACCTCCTTAGAAACCAACTGTAGAGCCTAGAATTTGCTTTCTGCTCAGCGTGAAGAAAATGACAATCTTTCCAAATTTAGTTAAAGGGGCCACATTCAGTCCTGGTAGAAAATGGACATAACTTCAGCGTCAATGAAATTGCACCCACATGCACCAGAGTTGAACCTGGCCACAGAGCTGACATGGTGGTCATCGGTTAGTGCACTGCGCTGCCCTGCCATCTGAGAGACTCAAGTACAATTTTCAGTCCCTGCCTGCCACTGCTCCAGCCATCAGTAACTAAGAGAGTTGTGAAGGCACAACGCTGTGCTGCTGAGCAGCGCGAGGTACTCCATTCCCCCACAGTGACCACCTGCCCTACGTTCTAGGCCAATTAATGCTGGCCAATATTTTGGAGAGCCTCAACCCAGTCTCTCTCAGTCAGGAGAACAGGAGTGGCTTGTAGGCATTTGAGATGGTTTTAAAAAAAATAAAATAAAAATAAGATCATTAGAGAATGTGACTCTCCAAAGAAATACGGAGGGAAAGGATAAGGTGATTTTGACCTTTCTAGTTATGGAAGGGGAGGAAAAAGGTAGCCTGATCTGTCCATGTGATTAAAAGATTAAACTTATCTACCTGCGAACTTCACAGCTGTGATGTGAGAGGAGCAGTATTCCTGCTGCTGTTCTTGGGATCTCACTCCCGCCAGTACAGAGTGGAGTACTGGATCTCTTACCTGCAAACTTCACAGCTGTGATGGAAGATGAATGCTCATCTAGTGTCTGCTGCAGGCTGTACTCCTTCCCAGCATCCAAGATGTGGATCAGTCTGTCCCGACTGGCTGATGCCAGGAGCTTCAACCCTACCAAAGATTTTACAAGAGGGTGAAACCACTGAGAAGTAATTTGCTCCTTTGGTCATAGTTTTAAACATCCTCTCAACTTAGGCTACAGAAGATCATCATAGATTAGTGCAAGTAAACAGATGTGCACAAGGAAATGTCCCCGGGCTTTCCAACTGTGATAGGAGAAGTAATGATCTGTGTCTACCTGCATCCATACAACAGCAAGATGAGGAAGTCTGCTTCAAACTTAAGACCTTTTTTGCAATGCAACAGGCTTCTGCTCTGCGAGCTAACAGAGCAGGTCATCAGTAGAGGGTTGTTACACATGGTGGTCAGAATGGAGTCATTTAGCAACACATACATGAGCCAGTACCTCATAAGGGGTGCACAAATTATCAATGGGAATAAAGGCTCTGCCCTATCTTACCTGTGTCAGATTTGGAGTACTCCAGGCAGAGGATCTCCGAGTCATGGGCTTCCACCTTCAGCATTTCCCTTAGGGACTGCAACTCATGGATCCTGAAACAGGACACAGATGGATTTCAGTGTGAAAGTGGAACCACAGAGTGAAAAATGAGAGACACAAACTAGTCTTTATGCCCATCCCCACCCCATCCTAACTTCTCCAGAAGCCCTAGAGTTACCTGAGAGTGCCTATCCTGTCACCCGAGGCCAGGTGCTCTCCACTGGGGCTCACACACACTGTGCGAATCCCCACCTTCGTGTCCAAGGCCTGGACGTCAGCCTTGTCTGCGCTCCCGCCAGAGTTGTAATCAGTGTCCAGCAGGGCCTGAGTGTTGTCATCCACATAGATGATTTTCATCAGGTCCTTGGAAAGAGAGAAGGGGCCAGTGAAGTATCCAAGTGAAGCAGAGGCAGGCATACTCCTCATGAAACTGGAGCAATAGCCAATGTATTACTTTCAGTGGCAGTAATAGGCAATGTGTCCCATCTGGGAGTGAAGCCCACAGCAGCAAGCCACTCAGTAATGAGGGGGGAGAGATAAGTGGAAGGGGAGTCAGCACAGCAATGTCATACTATGGCCCTTCTACAGTAGGAGTTGGACAAAGCAAGCAACCTTGGTGCTGGGAACAAGCTGCATTTCCTGTGCCACTGATAGACACCTGAGAGCTAGACAGTACTAGAATGGGGTGTGGTGGAAATGACTTCAGGTGTTCTTTAGTGATAACATGAGATAAGCCAAGTCATCAGGAATCGCTATTGCAAAATAGGCAGGAGTCTGTTACATGGAATGCAGATTGCTCAGAAAGGGAGCTGGAGAGTTGGCTGGTGTAGCAGCTCCCTTAGGTTACATAACTGGTACAGAAGCAAATTGCTTGAACCAACCATTGTACTGCATGAGATTCTTCTACTTTAGCGTCACTGTTTATACATAGTGAGGAAATGAGAGTCAAATGGTTCTGAATCCACATGCCCGATTTCCACAGAACACCCTTTTATCAACCCCAACAATTAGAAGCATTACAGAGTTGGGACCACAGAGAGAAACAGTTACACTGTCTTCTGAAGCATCTGGGATGAGACCCTCTGGAAGAGACCAGCACTGGTGAAACACTGATCTGTTCTGGAATATTAAGTCCTAAGACTCTTACAAAATGCTACTATTTATCTTTGCAGTTGGTCTGCCCCTACATTTCCCCAAGTCTGAGTAACTTCCCAGACACACATCGCCCCTTATGTAACCTGTGGGCCCTAAAGAGGACACTCGTGTGTAAGAGGAAGAAGAGAACCAAAGGCCACTGCAGAGTCTGGGGTCTTACATTGCTGAGGATGTTCCGGTGCAGAGCTGTGCCATGGATGTTGGAACTCTCTGTATTCCACAGACGGATGGTGTTATCAGAAGAGCAGGTGATGAATGAACTTGGGGGCAGGCAAGACTGATTGCTGTCCTTCACTTCAGGATACACCTAGAGGCACATAACAAACAAACCGTAAGTGAGACATCATTGTGCCTCGTAGTCTAGTTACCAGAAGCAAGTTCCAAAACAAGGGCAAACCAGATTTCCACTTATTTGATACAGAGGAGGCAGCTGAGGACAACAGGAACTCAGCATACCTAGAATCAATTCAGTCACAGACTGGCTGGCAAATCACAGCTTCATGTTCATTCCAAATAAATGCTGAGTGGAGTTACCTGGACATAGACGGTCCCTTGAATAAAACCCTCTGCTTTTTTCTAGCCCAATGGGAGGGGAGAGAGCCAGAAACCCTCATCACTTAACGGAGTTCAAACACAGAGCATAAGAGGGCAGCACTGGACTGTTGCCATAATCATTTGATACTGGAACATGGCTGGAGTTATCTCAAGATTTGATCCATGAGGAGAGGTTAAAAGTAAGATATACAAAATGCAGAGGAAAAGCCCCTGCCTGTTCCCTTTTCATATCGTCTTCCCTCCATTTCTGACCAGGCATAAGAGACATATGCACTTGCATGATGTAAGTAACTCCATAAAGTTTCCTACCTCCCCATCACAAACACCCCCCTAACTACACGAACTGGAGGCAGAGTCCCTTACTGGGAAATACAGGCAGCCCCCATCTTACGCTGCCCCTCACCCCAGTACGTGGGCACCATTCCTAGCCTGTCCTTACCTCAACACTCCACACGCAGGAAGAGTGGTACAAGGCAGAGTAAACCTTGCCCACTTTCTTCGGGTCCTTGACATCCCACACATACAGGCTGTGGTCATTGTAAACGCATGATAGCCACTGGTTGGTAGGGTCGAAGGTCAAGGCAATTGTATCTGGATACTTGGCATCCACCATGCCAGAGAAGAGACGGCTGTGCAACGACAGAACAGTCGGGTTAATTTCTGTAGCACTAGGGTGAGAGTGTGGACACAAAACTTGAAGCTAAAATCCTCTAGGAGGGAAGAGTCTGGTGCTAGCCAGAGGAAGGAGTATACAATGGTGTGGGAGTACAGTGAGTAGTTGGGGAGGTAACCACAATCTGTGAGGTGGAGAATCTGTCTGTTGTGCCAGGATAGCAGCCTCTTTCTACATAAAAAATAAAAGTCCCAAGAGGGGCCTGAACTTCCTACGGTGGAGGGGCCAGTAGGACTGACTGCAAGGCTTGAGTTCCTTTACTTCACTCTCCAGCTGTTCCATTCACAGCTCAATTCAGACTCTCGCTCCGCAGCATGCTGAGAAGTAGACAAGACAAGAGAGCCATCAGATCTTTGGACTCCTAGTCCTTCCCAGTGCAGACACCTGGGAGCAAAGAAGGGAGAGAATGGTACTGCTGGCAGCGAAAGGTCTCAAGCACAAACAGCTGGAGTTAGAGGTAGCAGTGTAGGCAGCAAGAAGTCCTACTTATATTCTAGTCTCCCAGCTGCTGGAGGGAAAAATAAAAGCTGAAATTAAATGGAGTAAAATTCCTGATGGAGGAGTCCTGGTGCATCACACTGCCATGCAAAATAATCTGAGATTATAGCACCAGGGAGACTTCCTGTTTCAGTGACATTCTGAAACCACCTTCCATAGGAGGAGCAGGGGCAACCAGCCTCGCTAGTTCTAAAATGGAGATTGGTGAGTTTATGAACAGGATTATTTCACTGGGTTGCCTGTGACAGCAGGAGACTGGACTTGAGAACCCAGGAGGTCCCTTCCCGTGCTATGTATTCATGTTTCTGTGAGACCAGGGCCATGTTGTGGAAACTGAAGGAGCTGGATTGCAGGGTTAGGGTGCCAGCTAATGAGGAGAGAACCTCAAATGGTTGACATCAGACAAGATGGCAGCAGTTTGGTTATTTTTACAAGGCTCTTTGCTCTGCAAAATTGGGCTGGAAGTCACATGAAAACAGGCTCACTTAGCTCTTAGCCTGAAGTTAGGAAAAATTATTTTTTAAAAAAAATGTAAATATTGCAAAACCTCAAGTAAAAGATTCCACTCAGTTTCAGCTCTAAAACCCAGGTGAGGATAAGATTAACCTCACCTACCATCAATCTCATTAAAAACCAGAGCCCAGTGCAGACTTAAGGCTGGAGAGACCAGAGAGATGCCCTTTAAATTCATTAATTGTCATGTTGTGGTTAGAGCAGCAGACAGGGAGTTAAGCGATCTGGGTTTTATTCTGAGTACGACCACAGAATTGCTATCTGGCCTTGGGCAAGTCGCTTCTGCTATCAGTGCCTCATTCTCCCCATCTGTAAAATGGAGCTCACCCATACTGCTCTCACAGAGGTGTTGTGAAGAGTTTTTGCACAGTGTGTGGAGGCTGCAGACACCTTTATAAAGGTGGGCACCTACTATCCTATCTTTACAAGTGGAAAAGGTGAGGGACAGACAGATTAAAGTGATTTAGCCAAGGCCAGAAGTCACTGGCAGAGCTAGGATTGGAGTCCATAAAGTCTGACTAACCACTTGATCAAACTGCTCTGCCAATGGAAGTAATAGGCAGCTTTCCATTGAAATGCATGTTTGAGTCAAAAACCCCACCACAAACAGACATGTGTCCCCGCTGGAACCCCCCAGGAAGGAGGGTTAATGAGAGCCCGCAGGAGAGAACACGACCGTGCCAGTCTTGACGAGAGGGGAAATGGCACAACTGTGTGGGGAAAAATCCATGTAAAACAATGACCTCAAAATAAAGTGGGGCTACCCCAATACCTCAGGCACTCCCTAGAGCACAAGCAGCAATATGTCATTAACTGATATCCCCAATTACAGAAACATATCTGCTTTCAGACCAAGAGGGAGTGTATGAGCAGCGAATCACATTTCAATTAAAGGCGCACACCATCACCAGACAAAGGAACAATTCATTCTGACATCTACATGTCCAGTATGAACCCCTTCCACTGTGCGTCAGAGTGGTTCATTAGACAGCCAGTCGCCGACGTGCCTAATCTATCTAGAAAAGAAAAGCGTATGGGCTGTGGAAACGTCCCTTTCCTCGGGATGGATCCCAGCAGATGTTTGTTTCAGAGCAGCAATGTAGGAGTGCAACAGAAGATTTGGTTGTGCTCAAGCATTTGCAAGCAGGGAAGAGTGAAGGGCTCTCTCAAATTTCAGCCTCCACAGACTAAGTGATAATCATGAATAAAATGATTTACCTAGGAAGGGTCCACTCAAAGGCCAACATCTGCACTTCAAAAAGTGATACTCCTTTTAGCCAGTTTTACAGCAGGAGGGAGATGGGGGAGCAACGGGGACAGGAGAAAACAGAATGCACAAGACAGAGGGAAGAAAGACTAGAGGGACAGGCAGGAGAGTTGAGTGCCCAAGGACATTGGTGGAAAACAAAACATCCCATGAAAGCCTATGTATCTCTTATCAATGCCACTTTACAGTAAAGAGGAAAGTATGCTGGAGGAAGAACCCTAGGGTGCAAGGCAAGGGCAGGATCACAAATCATACATTGTTACTACACCTGTTCTGCCCATCCAAGCTTCTCCAGTCTCCTACCACCCTTCCTATGGTACCTGGCTTCAGTGACGCTGGCAACGTCCATTCCCAAGAAGTGCGGCTTTGGCAACGTAGTGACGAAGTGAAGGTTCAAAGGGTTAAAAATCCGCACCGTGCCATCAGCGCAGCCACAGAAGATGTAGTCATGGTTCACAGAGATGCAGTTCGCCACAGTAGTCTGAGAAGGACACAAAATCAACCAAGATGAGTGGGTCTCTCTCTCCGAAGCCATGTAAAGGACAGAGCACGAAGCGCTCAAGATCAGAAAGAAATGAAGTGGAGTGAAATGAAGCCACGCAGTTTAAGGAAAAGCCTGAAATCTGGATTTCCTTTCTGAGGAGCATCCAAGCCAAGGTCTGCTATAGGGTCCACTCAGTCAGAGTCAGGAAACAGCGCCGAAGGCCCGTTCCACTCGCTGGTGCAAATTCACGCAGCTCGATAGATTTCATGGGAGCTATGTGGATCTACATCAGCTGGGGATCTGGCCCTGAACATTGATTACCTTGTACCCTTGAGGGGAGATGTTCAGCATCATGAGTGGGACACTGCAACTAGCCCCATACAAGGGCATCAGCATGCTTCCTGGTACAGAGCGGGCAACGGTGGGAGAAATGGAATTATTCTGCTCAGTGCTGAGATTTGTACAAATGGCAGAAAATGATGGAGAAATGGGGTGAGGTCAAGGCAAACACTTCATTCTAACTTACTGTGAAGCTGTCTGTGTTCTGAGCAGGAGTGAAAAAGGCAGATTTTAGCGCAGAAAGGAAAGAAGAAAAGACACATTTCACTTGGGCAAGCATGGAAAGATTTTGCCCTGGTGTGAATACCCTGGATCCATTTTGCTTTACAGTTTGGGTTTTTCCCTATAATTGAATATTAAAATTTTTGCCAACAGTCCAGGCTGGTGGTCTTGCAGCAGCACAATACACCACCCCGAGGGGGAGAGCTGAACTTGAGACTCTGCTAGAGACTTTTGCTTCTAGGAGGGCAGGGGCACTGGAGAAGCAGCTTACGCAACCGCTGAGGGGATGGAGTGCCTCCCACACTCTGCTGCTACCCCCTCCCCCCTCCTGTACAACTCAGGAGTGACATTCATGGGTTCCCAAAGGAAGGCACATCCAGCCGTCCCACAGCCACAAGGACACATCACAATGTTGAGCCTTGAGGGCAGAAGCTTTTCAGGAATTAGAGGATCTCCTACATAAAATCCCTTCCCAACTGGCCTTTAAGCAAATGACTCCATTTCTACCCCCAGGCTCTGGTTTCCCTAGCATACACCACTGCTTTGTGCCACGCTTTAACGGAAAACATTAAAAATCATAAAGAAGCAGACGCCTCCAGCTCTCACTGCTGGCACATGCCGCAGCTCTCACTGCTGGCAGCAGCTTGTGACCTCAGGATGTTCCCACCCCTTCCTCCCCCTCGGTCAGTGGGCACTGATGTACATGGAAAGCAGACCTGGAACTCACCCTCAGCTCCACCCACTTGTCGAGCAGCCTCTTTTCATTGAATTCACAGAGGAGGCCAGAGGAGGTGATGCAGAAAGTGCTGTCTGCTTTTTTACCCCTTCCGCAGGCCACATCCGTGAAGAAGTTGTTCCTCAGCTCCCCCAGCAAACCGGAGCGCCCTAGCAAGGGGACTGTGGCATTTACCTACCAAAAGAAATAACCTGTTAGGGAAAGAGAACTCCACACTGGAGTTATGAGTGATCTAAAGAGACAGGCTGCGATAGGGTCACTTGTTGCAACTCCACTGCTTGTAAAATGTATCAGGACCATCAAAAGAAGCAAATCAATGAGACAGAGATACTTATGTGTCTGTCATTGGCTGACACAGGCCAGTTAGCCAATCGCAGGAAGAAACCTTGGGGATAGTGATGTCTGGTTTTCCCTGATGATCAAAACAGATCTGACTTGCACTGACATATCAGCATCAATGGAAGATCCATGGTGTGAAATGTGAAAGGCTATCCTTGAGTGGATGCACCTTTGCAATACAGACAGGCAAACTAGCACATGAGGAGTTGGCCTCCCAACAACAGCAACAGAAGCCACTACATGACGCTTTGAAACATGCCCCTCAATATCTCAAGTCACACACATCCAAATCAAAGAGCCCCAAGTCCCTGCACTATGAGGGGCCCAGCGATGGCAGCCACATATGCGAAGAACCATTGCCATGAAGAAATGGACATGCTGTTGAATAGCACCAGTGCCAGGGTACAACAGAACCTGATTTGGCTGCCATGCACAGAATCCATGAACCACCTACACTGGCATACAGGAAACCTGGGTTTGGGTGCCAGACACAGCAGGCACTGGATAATGAGACAGTGGAGGTTACATCTTGAGAGCCAGTCAAAGACTAAAGCCGCTTCACACAGGAAATCAAAGATCAATTCTGAACCGGAAGCTCCTGTTCCCCACAGGCTGTGGAACTAGCTTATGCCATTATAGAAGCCACAAAGGCCCCCGCTCACTGCTGCTTCTTTATACTACTTCTGTCCCCAGCTCTCACCTTGGAGGTTTTGCTGTCATCCAGGTACCAGAACTTGATGTGTCGGTTGCCAGCTGTGACAAAATAACTGCAGTCCTCTGAAAATGACACTGCTGTCACTTTGCTGGACACCTTGTTGGCCGCCACCACAATGTTTTTCTGGAAAGACAATTGTTTCAATAGTTCAGGTGTCTTGCTCAATAGCCTGTGTATAAGAAGGCTCATTTCAGCTACAGGCATTATGTATGGCAGGCACAGATTCAACATCTATCTGAACACAGGCTGGGAGGGTCAGTCATCTGCCAAACCTTCCACTACTTATGGCGCTCTGGCAGTTTGGATATCACACTTTTACATTCAGTCCTGCTACTACATTATCTCAGCCACATAATGGTTCTCAGGTCACTAGTGCCTATAGTAACATGGTCATCTGCACCTTGCCTATTTGATAATCACAGGGCACTCAGAACAAAACATATTTCCTTTTCTAAACAGTGAAAGCACATGTAGGCCAATATTGGCTGGAGTTTTTTTGTTTGTTTTTTTTTATTGTTTTTTTTAGCACCACGGCAGCAAGGGGGGGGCACTGCTCAGGATGAGCAGTAGGTATTTTCCACAGGGAAATACCATAAATCTCTCCACCTGGGGAGTGGAAGAGAAGTCATAGGGCAAGAGGACAAGTGAACATGCTGCTTCTGTCCAGCCCTAGGGAAAAGAAACAGAGCAGCTACACCTGTGGTGAATCTCCCCTTCATGCACATCAAATAACCGAGGGAAGAGGGGGTGCAGGAATGGTATTTCCAAGGATTAGTAGCAGAGAGTGGATTCAAAGATCTTGCCTCTCTCCCTCGTGGGTTTAAATTCTTGATCTATTTCCTGCAGTACTCAGTGGTCAACCAGACACTCACTCTGATCAACATTTCAATTTCCCATTCCTCCCCCAGAAAGTCACGAGCCCCACTTCCCCCTTCCTTCTACTAGCAGCCCTCCAAACTAGCCCGCCCTCAGCTCAGAAGTCATCTCATTCGGCTCAGAAACTGTCTCATTCCAGAGGGCTTGTTGGAGGTCAGCACCAGAGCACTCTCAGAGGGGTAGAGGAGTAAAGAAGGCTAGACTCTGCCACCAGCAGCAAAGCAGCATTCTTGGGCCCAGACTCCAGGGCCTCTTGCACAGCTCCGCCAAACAGCAAATGCACCCAGAGCCCTCCCCGTCCTCACCATCAGGGTGGCTGCTGTGGCCTTTCCCCATTTGGAAACTAGGGAACACTTCAGACAACACTTGTTTGCTTCAGCTTGACCAAACATCTGGGTCAGTCTCCCAGACTGGAAGACGGGGATATCACAGCAGCCATTCCTATGACCCTATGCCTCAGGAATAGACTCAGACTCATAGACTCTAGGACTGGAAGGGACCTCGAGAGGTCATCGAGTCCAGTCCCCTGCCCTCATGGCAGGACCAAATACTGTCTAGACCATCCCTAACAGACATTTGTCTAACCTACTCTTAAATATCTCCAGAGATGGAGATTCCACAACCTCCCTAGGCAATTTATTCCAGTGTTTAACTACCCTGACAGTTAGGAACTTTTTCCTAATGTCCAACCTAAATCTCCCTTGCTGCAGTTTAAGCCCATTGCTTCTTGTTCTATCATTGGAGGCTAAGGTGAACAACTTTTCTCCCTCCTCCTGATGACACCCTTTTAGATACCTGAAAACTGCTATCAGGTCCCCTCTCAGTCTTCTCTTTTCCAAACTAAACAAACCCAATTCCTTCAGCCTTCCTTCATAGGTCAATGATGGTCTTATGGTTAAGGCACTGCACTGGGACTTGGGAGATCTGGGATCAGTTCCTGATTCCGCCACTAATTTCCCCTGTGACTTTGGGCAAGGGTTCTGGAAGATACACTTTAGTCAAACATAAGTTAGGCTTTAGTCAAACAAGGCATTGGGCTCAATAAAAAGGTAACAGTGGAAATTTAATGGCCTGTGATAGACAGGTCAGACTAGATGATCCTAGTGGTCCCTTCAGGCCTTAAACTATGAATCTTATGAAAAAATCTCTCAGTTTCTCATCTGTAAAATGGGGATAACAATACTTCCCTTCTTCTGTCCCATCTGTCTTGCCCATTTAAACTGTAAGCTCTTTGTTGCAGGCACTAACTGTTTTTTGTACAGCGCCTGGCACAATGGGACCTTGCTGTCCGGGGGAATCTCTAGGCACTACTGTAACATAAATAATAGTAGGAGAGCAGAGACCATAAGAATCTTGATTGTTGAGGTAAAGCATTAAATCCCAGCCTTACTCTACATTACATCCGTCTTCAAATCATTATTTCTGTGTGCCTCACTAAGAAGAACTTGAAGACTGAACACTGGATTTTCAATGACCACAAGGACACCAATGTTTTAATGTTAAGTTACTTGTCTACAAGATTAGAAACAGGACAAAAACACTAGCTGATATAGGAGATGATCATGAAAAGACAGAATCTGAACTGTAGAATGAGAAAGGGGATGGAATGGTTAACAATATTTCAAGGGAACATTGACCTACAGCTGCATAACATGAGATTAACAGATATGGATATAAAAAATAAATGTAAGATGGCTCCCAGAGAGGACTGGTTACCTGCAGAGGTACAGGAAGCTGACTCAAATTTGTGAGAATGTGACTGTCCAGTTCTATTACTAACACGGAGGTCCCCTTAGCAGATACATGTTTATCATTGTCATCATCGAATATCTAATGTTGTAAATTCACACAGTGCTTTAAAGCACGGCCTTTATTCCAACATAGGGGCAGCTCCAGGCCCCAGCATGCCAAGCGCTTGCTTGGGGCAGCATGCCGCAGGGGGCACTCTGCCGGTCGCCAGGAGGGCGGCAGGCAGGCCACCTTCGGCGGCATGCCTGCAGAGGGTCCGCTGGTCTCGTGGCTTCGGTGGAGCAGCGGGACCAGTGGACTCTCCGCAGGCACACCTGCTGGAGGTCCACCGGAGCCGAGGGACCGGCGACCGGCAGAGCGCCCCCACAGCATGCCGCCGTGCTTGGGGCGGCGAAATGTCTAGAGCCACCCCTGAACATAAACATTGCCCCTCAAGTACTATTATAGCCACTGTCACAGTCATAATTAATCACCTCCATACAACCGCACTCACGGTACTTTTTAGGTGAGTATCTAGTCTCCCCCTTCTTGCCTCGGTTTATGATATTTCCATCTCAAACACAACAAAAGCAAATTGTTCTCCAGCGTTTGTAACATGGATCCCTCAACCAAAGTAAAACAGATTCCTAGTTTGTGAGAGTTCCCACTCCCACTTCACAATCTTAGTTTGAATCAGTTTTCAACAGTCCTCTGGAAAAAACACGAAAAAAGAGTATGACAAAGCCTAGCAGCCTTCTGACTGGCCAGGAAGATACCACATATTCTTGAGAACAATCTTGCACTGGTTCCTTGATGATGGACTAGATGATCCAATCTCCATCCATCTCTAACTTGTCTGATTGTATGAATGTCAAAAGGAGCAGAGAATGAAAGAGCTATAACCCAATTTATCCCCAGATCATCTTTGACCTTTCACAACGTGGCTTTTCCTACCATTAAGCTGATCTTCTTGCACACTTACCTTCCATGACCACACATTGACAATCATGTCGTGCTGGTACCCCACTGAGACAATGTACTTGGAGCTGGGGGAGAATGCGACACAGGCCACGCCATACTTGTGTTCTTGAATCTCAGCCACCTGGGTCCGTTCAGCCACGTCCCACACCCGAACAGCTGGCATGTGCCCACTCTGAAGGGGTGATTCGGAGACAGAGAGCAGTGAACATAACTCGTAAGGCTAGCGGCGATGGATTCAGATATGCAACATCCCCACACATTTTTCCAAGCACACCCAACTTGGAAGTCAATCCAGGACTAGATCACAGCTCAACCCACAGGCATTCTATGGCCATTTACAGCAGAAGTCAGACAGAAGTTTAATGAATTTGCTGATTTCAGCAGATAACTGAAAGGGACAATAATAAAAAATCCAAAAAACAAGAAAGTGGATCAACATTTTGCACACATCTCTATTCTCTGTAATGGAAACCAGTAACACATGGTGACCTTTAGAGCTCTCAATACAGGTCCCAATGGCCAGGTGTTCACAACACAAAAACTTACACTGTCACACTCAATGGCAATTTCTTTGGAAATTAGCAATCTTCTCATTCCAAAGGTAATCACTCCATGTTACATTTAAGGCACATAGATAGGGCAGTGTTGGGGGGTGAAATGCACTCCCCTTCTTGCTGCACTTGTTCTGTGGATAAACAGTCTCTACTGATGTCAATGCAGCACCTTTTGCCAGCACTAAGTCTCCCTGAAAAATCATTTATTCAGTTATTTAAAAGTACTCCTTATTTTACAAGACCAGCCAAAATCCTTGCCAAGTATATGATTAACAGAGAAACTCTACTCAACAGCTTCCTCAAGATTTCACCTGGAAGCCTGTCAGAAAGAACCCTGCAAGATAAGATCTCCATGGCAACAAGGCAAAATGGTGTCTTTTCCAGTCAGGGTAAAGCAAGTCACTTGCTCACCTGAAGGAGTGGCATGCTTGATTGAAAATCAAAACCTCAGAAACACGGAATGCAAGACATTTAATTGTCTTGCTTTGCAGCTTTACCTAGAATGTGATTGGCCTGGGAAAGCACAGTGATCAGATTTTAATTTACTCAGCTCAGCTTTCACCCCGACTGACAGAGTTCAGTTCTCAAGGTACAGTCAAGATGGTACAAAAGTCAGCACAGCTACTTTGCAAAGCACTTACACTAGTTAAGAAACCAACCTCTAAATCTTCAGCCCCCGGAGACTTTAACAAATTCAATACACTTTAAATAATTGAACAGACGCTACCACCAGACAGGTCTATCAACTCCCATGGGACAAGCAATTTATTCCTATATGGAAAGCCGCCATCTCCTCAGCATTTGAGATACTCAGACCAGAGCTAATACATACGGAGGGATGAGGGTCAGCCTCCGTGCTCTCACTGAAGAAAATCCAGCCATGCACCAATTTAATGTCACTAGGCGGAACTGGTACACTGAGCCTGCAAGATTCAGACTTCACAAGCTGATCACTCTTTAGTCAGCTATTACCAGTCTATACTAACTGCAGAACTTCAGGATCAGTACTAAGAAAAGATTAACTGCTGCCATCAGCAGGGGGCACTACATGACAAGATGAACACTCAAAATTAATGCTTTTGAGAGAACCCACAGAAATGGCTGTAGAGCTGGTCAAAAAAGGTAAGTTATATGGTGCAAAACTCCTCAAATGAAATGAAAATTTGCCATTTCATTCTGAATTTTCCAGTTCTGTTGTAGTTTTGCAGCACAAAAGTTTCTAAACAAAAAGTTGTGTGTTGTATCAGTGGGAAAATAACCACTAACGTTTTTATTCTGCCACTGCACCCCTTAATGGTGAGGGAGGAGAGGAGTGAAAATGGTGTTTTCTCCACCAAAATAAAAATTAAAAAAATCTTTTCAAAACAAATCTCAATTTTCATTTTGAAATTTTTTAATTGAAAAATGAAACTTCAACCAAAACAAACATTATTTTGGTCAAAAAACAAACCCATAAGGATAATTTTCAGCCAGCTCTTTTCTGTAGGCATAACCCACTGGTAAGTGTCTCTTACAGGTCCTCCTCTGTGCCTGATGCATAAAGGGAGAAGCCTGTCACAGCCTAACAAGCTAACTTCACCAGCTTGGTCAACACACTGGGGATTGAACCAGGGTCATACAGAGCTTAAAGTATGAGTTGCTACAGCTTAAGCCAGAGGGCTCTAGTTGAGGGTGCAACAGAGGGTTCAACAGACTTGTATTTAGAACTGGGTAAATAACTGATTTTTCAGTTTGATGGCTAAACCAAACCGAATCAACAAAAACCCTCAAAAATTCTCAGGGGCAGGAGGAAGGAATCATTTCAAGTCAAAATATTTAATTCAACCTGAAATGAAACATTTCATAATAGGGCATTTCACCCTTTTGTGGTATAATTTTAATTAGGTACATTTCAAAATGAAATGTCATTTTGAAGCAAAGAATCAAAATGATTTGACTTTTTCAGAATTTTCCCCTCTTTTTTGGTCTGAAACTATTAGCTGAATTTGACCCGACCCTGAATTTGTCCATCAAATAAATTGTTAGCTGAATTTTTTTTTGCCAACTTCTACTCATATCCTCCACGTACTGGGCGGGCAGAGGGGGAGAGAGAGAGACAGACAGACAGACAGAGAGACTGGTGACATACACATTCACTAATAAGTTACAACATACTGGAGTTGGATGACAAGTAGTCAGAGACACATGACAGCAAGCTGAGCATGACCAAAAGGAAACAGGGAGACATTTGTGTGTGTTTCTAGCATCTAACAACTGCAAATTCATTACATGTACAGTATGCACCTTGCACTTCTAATGCAGCACAGACCCCACAATACAGCCAGCCTTGTTCTCCCTTTAAGCACCTTTGAAAGGAGAAAGCATGTCGCCAGTAATGAAGCATGCACTGCCAAACCCACGGGCACTGGTCCCTTTATCACTACTCTGGAAGCTCCATTCCATAGGCACTTTTCACTCTCCCCTATATTGTTACGTCTTGGCTCACTCCCTGAAATCCTAAGGGATGCAACCCTAAACTCAACCCAGCCACTAGAAACTTCCAGTTTCCATCCCTCACTCCTTCCCCTATGTTAATAGGTAGAGCAGCGCCCAATATCTTTAGCTAATCTCCACCCTGCCATTGGCAAACGGAGTCTGTCCCAGGAGATTCACCTGCCTCGATCTGGGCAGACAGAACATTTGGAAAACCCTTTCAATAGGAGCTTAAGGAGATAACCAGTAACGAGGCTGGCTGATGCTAAGATGAATCAGTGGGTAAGAGCAAAAACCACATTTCCCCATATAAGGGCAGTGGAGAGGCACAGGTAGGGTCTCTCTTTGGATATTCTATGGGCCAAAACCCTGTTAAAAAGGATACAGGATTTAATTAAAAACCTCAAGTCCTCTCTACCTCCCCCTACTTGCCCATTTCCTGTTCTACAGCAGCCACACTTCTTCCCGGCCTACAGTGGGATGGCCTGCAGACATGTACCTGTTTTAAACAATTTTCAGCACTTACCTCTCCAGTAACCAGGTACTTTCCATCAGGGGAGAAAGCAAGAGCTGTAATTGTCTTCCTAAAAGAGAGGCAGGAGGACACTGTGAGGTGGTGCCTGGTATCTGGTTTCAGTTCAGTCTGTCATGACTGGAGAATGGAGAGGGTGAGCAGATGTCCTGATATTATCGAGACAGTCCCAATATTAGGGGATTTGTCTTATATAGGACCCTACTACCCCCTGCCCCATCCCAATTTTTCACACTTGCTATCTGATCACCCGAAGGTGGAGGGGAGGGGGGAGCAGGGAGAGGAGGAGGAGGGTGTGACTGGAAAGAGGCCCACAACACATGTAATAACTTGACAATCGCTTTGTTTCCCCACAGGCTGAACACATGGATTCCCTGTAGCCCAAGCCCCTTACAGTGTGTCTGAGGCACAGAAAGGGTTTCACAGCTATGGGGTTATGGTCCTCTGGCCCCTGCCTGCCAACTAGAGGACCAGGTGTCAGTCGGTCCTGCTCTAAACCAAGGCTACAACCTCAGGGAAAGAATAATGCAAGTCCCACGGAGTTCGAGTAAAACATCCTCCATGTCATTCCTTACAGCAGTGCCACATGGGAATGTAGAATTTATGAGCTTTTCCCTAGTCATCATTGCTACAACTTTCCTCACAGTAACTCATATTAAGGAGGAGCTAGGGTTAAATTAGCAGGCAACTTCTCCCCACAGCCACTAGTCCCACACCAGTGAGTTTAGGACTCACTAGCTTTGGGAACCATTATCCCCAGCAACTCTTATAGTTTGCTAGAGCCAGAAAGAAGACTCTAAATTCACCTCCCAAGTAATACGAGGCCAGCTGTCTGTGTATCTCTGAGTTTCACTCACCTGGAGCTGTTTAGAATATGGTGCTGCTTATTTTTCCTAGGGTTGAAGAGCACGACAACACACCTAGAAGAACAAGAACAAAAAGAAGTTGACAGAACAGCCTGTGAGTATCATAACATGCTCTATCCCCTTGTCCTTGGCAGAAGAATGAATGACAGCCTGGCACATCTGTCCCACCCCTACCCAGCTAGCTGGAAAACGCAAAGGGAGGTTGGGGGATAATCACAAATCACTCCCTTGTGGAGTGCCATAAATAATCATCTTTCCAGGGGCTGTTAGCCCTGAATCTCTTACCACTCACAAGCTAGACAGAAAGAAAGGTGAGTTAGGAAAGTCTGTGTAACAGCCCCACGATTCTGTCCCCTCTCCCCAGACGTAAGAATGACCCTACATTCTGGGCACCAAAACAGGATGTCTAGACCTGAGTGGGAAGGTAGGGAGCCAGGAAAGAGGAGTAACTCTCCGAGAAAAGAGCTGGGCATCTCCTCTCCAGTGACTTTCAGTATAGCTTTCCATCAATCGTATCCTGCCGGGCATTGCCATCAACAGTTGAGATTCTGTCCTCCTCTGACCCCTGCACCTTCAGCCAGGCCCTGAATGTCAGGACAATGACTGGAACTACCTCAGCATGGACCCAGACAGGAATTATCTTTTGTGTGGTACAGCTCTTGCCTCTAGCACAGACAGGACAGAAAAGGCCTCAGTTTGGGCCAAGAGGTCATTAGCCAGTCAGAAAACAAGAGGCACAGTGCAAGAGCCCATTCACTTTGGAGACAAATGAAAAAATAAATAGCTTCCTCTGGGGTTGTCTAGAAATCAGCCTGAGGAGGAACTCTAGAAACCAGGGCGGGCAAACTTTTTGGCCCAAGGGCCACATCTGGGTGTGAAGATTGTATGGCAGGCCATGAATGCTCATGAAATTGGGGGTTGAGTGCGATAGGGGGTGAGGGCTCCGGCTGGGTGTGTGGGCTCTGGGGTGGGGCCAGAAATGAGGAGTTCAGGGTGTGGGAGGGGAGGGGTGGGGCAATGGGTTTGGGTGCGGGGGAGGCCTCTGACTGGGGATACAGACTCTGGGGTGGGGCTAGGGATGAGGGGTTGGGGGGTCAGGAGGGTGCTCTGGGCTGGGACCGGGGGGGGGGGGTCAGGGTGGGGGAGGGGGTCAGGCTCCAGGGTGCGCTTACCTCAAGCAGCGGCATGTCACTCCCTGAGGCTCCTACGCGGAGGTGCAGCCAGGTCGCTTGGCACACTGACCCCTCTGCAGGTACTGCCTCTGCAGCTCACATTGGCCATAGTTCCCGGCCAATGGGAGCTGTGGGGACGGCACTTGGGGTGGGGGCAGTGTGCAGAGCTCCCCAGCTGCCCCTATGCATAGGAACTGGAGGGGGGACATGCTGCTATTTCTGGGAGCTGCGCAGAACTACAGTACGTGCAGAATGGGGCAAGCCCTGGACCCCGCTCCTTGGCAGGAGCTCGGCGGCCAGATTAAAACATCTGAAGGACCCGATGTGGCCCCCAGGCCGGAGTTTGCCCACCCCTGCTAGAAACAAACAGTTGTGACCACCTCCCCATGGTAATCAATATAATCACCTCCACCACAAAACTTATGGTCCACCATTCTGGAGGAGCAGGAAAGGCGAGATTCCCCCAAAATTATTGACAAAGCCAGAAGTCTCACTCTTATCATGCCGCAATGACTCTGCTGCCACACAAGTCTGCGTATGATCCAGAACACAGTCTCTCCCCTTCCCCACCCTCCATCAGTGAAAACCCTATGGGTCATTTTCAATACAGGGAGGAAGAGAACGCATCTCTGCCAGGGCCCCATCACATAACACAACACAGGGGCAAAGGAACCAACCCTGTGAAAACTCAGTCTCAGAAGTGGAAGGACATGCTCCTGCCCAGGAAAGACAACAAGTTCTCAGCGACAAGATGATCCTCCCTCCCACCTGGTAAGCAAATTCATTTCTTGCATGGAACTGTACAATCAATGCCTTCAAAATAATTAGGGGGCTGGGGCACGTCTTACAACGAGAGTTTGAGGGAACTGGGCTTATTTACCCTGCAGCAGAGAAGAGTGAGAGGGCATTTGAAGGCTGCTAAGCCTTCAACTATCTGAAGGGGGGTTCCAAAGAGGATGGAGCTAGGCTGTGCTCAGTGGTGGCAGATGACAGAATAAGGAGATCTCAAGTTGCAGTGTGGGGAGGTCTAGGTTGGATATTAAGAAAAACTATTTCACTTGAAGGGTGATGAAGCACTGGAATGGGTTAACTAGGGAGGAGGTGGAATCTCCATCCTTAGGAGGTTTTTAAGGCCTGACTTGACAAAGCCCTGGCTGGGATGCTTTAGTTGGTATTAGTCCTGCTTTGAGCAGAGGATTGGACTAGATGACCTCCTGATGTCTCTTCCAACTCTATCTTCTATGATTCAAAGAACTCAGGCTCAGCAGGGCAGCTCCTCATAACTGCATTTCTCTCTTCCCCATATGAATACTCCTCACATTGGGCTACAACATGAGGGAGACCCAGTTCAAGGGCTATAGGGACTTGCTGGAGATGGCTAAAAGAGCACTTGTGACATCCTTTGTCTTAAAGAGAGGAGTGACATTGACTTCTGACATGGAAATATATCGCTCCCACTGTCTCTGGGCAAAAGCACAAGCAGTGGCAGCTGTAGAAGAGGGAAACACTTGGGGAAAGCTGGCATCCTCTACAATGGCTAGGTATGACTGCGGCTCCTCTCTAGTATTTGAGGATGCATCACAGCACGAAGAGAGAGTCCCCCTCCCCAGAGACATGCAGGGAACACCTCAAAAGCTTCACCAGTTTTGCAGTGTTGCTACTTAGCTGTGCCATACCCTATAGCTCCCCCCTCCACTGCTGTGCCATTAAGATGTTGGGCAATACAGGACTCTGAGGTTCAGAAAATCCCTGGTATAGACAAGGCCTTCAGACAGAGCTGACTACACTAGTGCAAATCACAGCTTATATCCTGCCTATAACAGGGGTTTGCACTAGCACATGACCAGCCATCCATGTCTGTCACTGGGGGAAATCCCTGGGGTAGATAAGGCTTACAAATTGGAGTAGGGAGCACAGTACCAAATGCTGAAGAGATATTGCTGTTTCATTATGAAGCCTACATGCTACAAATCTCACCAAGAGCCTCATCCAAAAGAAAAGGCAGAAGTTCTCACATATGAGCTTTTAAACAGAAGTAATCAGGCCTCACTGTCACACTATTGGGCTCACACAAGAAGAACTTTACAGGGGTGTCCCTCCAATCTCTTCTCTTTTCAGTTTCCTCAGCAGCGGTAAGAAATCCCCTGCCATGAGCTCAGCGCCAACTGGAAAAGCCTGTAGCCACAACATTTCTCCAGGCACTGACACGTAACAAACTCTTGTCCGACTCACACCATTGCCTCTCACTTGGTCTGACAGGGTTGCCCGCCAGGAACAATACAAGTTATGAAATGGAATAGACACCATAAAGAGGCGCAGACACTCCAACACCTCAGGCCCAATACTGCTGACTGACGCTGTCACACTCAGTTAACATCACTGCATCATAGCAGATACCACCATAGGGCACTGAAGTTTTAACCTCCAATTCACCAGCTTACAAAAACCAGCTTCCTTCGTTAGAACTAGCACAAGTTTCCCCTCAATGTTTTCCCCAAAGGTAGGCTGTGTGCCTGCTAAATGTTCTACCCATGCCCAGGTAAAATACATCTGCTGTGCTGAACATACAGGCATTCAACAACATTTACCAGTATGCTAGTTCTAATGGTACAGGTAACCTGGTTATCCAGCAGTGTAAGTGTTTTTAAGAGTAAAAAACACAGAAGGATCTAATTTAGCATGACCAGTCACTCCAATTTCAGGTCTGATCTACTCTATTTTACCTCCGAAGGCTTCATGTAAAAAGAGGCAGGTGGTCTGTGATCCATTAACAATTCAGGGAAGGTTAAGCCCCTCAAATCATGAGCTATGAAATAGTACATTAGCAGATGGGAAAATCTGTGTAATCCTTAGCTTCCAGGCAATCAGAAAAAACAAAGAGAAATCCCACTATATGAAGCAAGGTAGGCTTAATAGACCAAAGTCGTCCCTCGTGCAACTTAGAAGAATTACAACCGGGAGAATTTTGGTCCATTAAATCTTCAGAAAACAATACGGAGAATTGAGGGTAGATGCAATATCCAGGTAGAATAATTTCTGTACAGCAGGTTTTTTAATATTAAGTTCCTCTGTGTTTTATGATTAGGGAAATTTGCATGAAAACAGGACCTTTGGGTATGTTCACACTTCAATCACTACAGTGGCTATAGCACTTCAGCATAGACACTACCTGTATGCCAACAAGAGGGGTTCTCCCATTTGCACAGGTATTCCACCTCCCTGAGATGTGGTAGCTAGGTTGACAGAAGATAGCACTTTCTACACCATAGGTTTGGTCGGCATAGCTATGTCTCTCAGTGGTGTGCCCCTGAGAGATGCAGCTATGCTGATGTACATTACCAGTGTAGACCAGCACTTTGTGCTATTTTCTCAAAGAAACAAACTAAAAATTAAAGACATGCAAGAAGACGTAATGGTCTTCAAACCAAGCACGCAAATCCATAAATAAAGCATTTCCTAGAATAGCTCAGCAAATGGGTAGGATCCTGGGTTTTGCAGGTATTCTTACCTTAAGCAACTGAGCCCACAGTTATTTACAAACAAACTTAGGCCTTACACCTCCAGAGTTGGCTATTCCCAGGGCTTCTTTCTGCAGGACTTCCTGTCACTCCTTCTAGCTCTTTTCCCTCATTAAAGAGGCTCAAACTCCTGTGCTGAGGTTAATAAGTCCCACCACCATGTCAGCCTGCCAGGGGGAGTCAGACAAATAGTTCCGGACCTTCACACAAGGGTGTAACACCTGACTGCCAGTCACAAGCAGATTTTTTAAAAATAACTCTTAAATGTAATCCATGAAAATATATGAATACATGCCACACCCTTCCACCCACACAAAAACACCACTGCCAGTTAACAAGGAACAAAACATAACCCATTGCTACACCGCCACTGAATTTCACAGAAGTTACGTTTCATGGCAATCTTGTCATACTGTTCTAGTTTTATAAAGACTCTACCCAAATTTTAGGTTGTTTTAACCAATAGGATTGCAGTATGCAAATAAACTAAAGTTAATTATATGATGCATGCTACAAACACAAAAGAGTAGGAGCCAGGAACTCCTGAATTCTAATCTGGCTCTCATTCTGAATCTCTCTTGGGAACTTCTCTAGCCCTCTCGGTGCTAGATTGCTGCATCATTTCAAAGTGTACTACAAAAGTTTTTTTTCTCTCCTGCTGATAATAGCTTATCTTAATTAATTAGCCTCTTACAGTTGGTATGGCTACTTCCACCTTTTCATGTTCTCTGTACATATATATATATTTCTTACTATATGTTCCAGTCCATGCATCCAATGAAGTGGGCTGTAGCCCACGAAAGCTTATGCTCAAATAAATTTGTTAGTCTCTAAGGTGCCACAAGTACTCCTGTTCTTTTTACAGTTAAAAGAATAATTGTGCTAGCAAAGTTTAACTGTTCGCTGTGGCCACATTTACCCTCCTAGTTTCTGCTACCCAATTCAGTCTGCATCCACACTGCAGTCCTGCCAACCCTTGGAGTGCAGTGCATTACAGTTTTGCAGAGGTCCACATTCAACAGTGTCTGAAACAGCTTCCCAAAGCAGGGTTTGTGGGAGAGCCTAGAAGGTACTGTGGGATTGTGCAATGTATTAGTAAAATATATTGCTCAAGTCAATATAGGAAAATAGAAACTGCTATACTGTGACAGATCACTGGTTCACCTAGTGCACTATCTTGTTTCTAACCCATACAAGACTACATGGACATCATGAATCCTGAGATACATCGTTCAAGTTTGCCTGAGTGAATTTTACTCTGTCAACAGTTCACAACAAGCTTTACATGAACATTTTTTATTACTAAATACAGAAAAGCATCCATCTAGCCTTCTGCACGTTTAGTTTTTGTAAGGTTCTGTTTGTTCAGTGTTGTGCTACCAGTGGGTAGAAAAAATAGTGCCGATATTTTCACATTTTGAGCCCAATTCAGTTGGGCCAAGTACATCAAACCACCCCTTTTTCTAGAGCTCCCATCAGTTTTTACAGAAATTAAGCCTTGAAATTTAAAATAAAAAAAAATCCCAACCAATAATATTTCTGAAGAAAACTTTCTAGGTGTGTCCCAATGACAGCTTACAAATACAGACAAAACAAACAATAGTTCCGAAAGGGGCTTGCACTGTTTCCATGCACTAGAGTACTTGCTCCGGTGTCTGATGAGAGTTTAAAAGGTCAACATTATTAACTAGTTCACCGCTGATCATTTTAGCAGAAGTATCCAGCCACTATGGGATTGTGGGCAAGGCTCACATAGATTAACTACGTCATATTTTCCTCCCAGTCTGAACTCTGTTTTGCTGTCAAAGACGTTTATGAAACTATTCACTGCTGAGTGATAGGATTATTGCTGCCTAAGTGATGTCCTAGCTGATCTAGTATTTAGCTCCTTTGCATACTGAAGTTATTGGCAACAACATGCTCTTGTAAAGATTTTATTTCTAGGGCTACTGTGCCTTATCCTCAACCCTGCATTAGACCATCCCAGTGGCTTTAAAAAAAAAAAGAAAGACATTAGAAGTTGGCTTTAGAATCTCTGATGGATCTAGTGTTTCTTTGTGAAGCACTTGGAGACCTTCAGACAAAAGGCGTTATGTAGGTGCCTTGTTTTATTCCAAAGGAGCCCACGTGCAGAGTAGTAACTGATTCTTGATGCAAAGGGGAGGCAATACATCTGTGTTACCATCAGACCCTCCTCCAAGGCTCTTGCAGAGAAGTTGAACTTTCTCCAGCAGGGATGGCAGGGAGCCACTTTGGAGTAGCGGGTGTGTAAGTGAGAGAGACTTTGGAGAGTTTTCCATCAGCATGTGGCAGACAGGCCCCTTAGCACTGTGCACACTCCATGTGTGCTGGGGATCAGTGCAAGGAGGGTTAGCAGGAAACCTACAAAGAAGCAAGCACCTCTGGCAAAGGGAAAAAACAAGGAGGCAGTTTCCCTAGGCTAAATTTAGGAGTGGAATGGAAAGGAATCAGACATCAATATCACATTTACACACAGCATCTGACTCCCTAAGTCACCAGCACTCTCCTCCTCCCTCCCCCCCCCACACACACTCTCTCTCTCTCACACACACTCTTTCTTCTTCCTCTGCTCATACCAGTGCCACTTCTTGCTCTTCTTTCCAAATCCCTGTCTCCCTTGGTATTTCACTTTCCCTCATTATTCTCATATCTGTTCCCCTAACCCATCTCTCTAGTCTCTGCTGCTCCTTCCCCCAACTCTCCCCCCCTTCCCCAGTAAGCTAATAAAAAGCAGATTTTGTAAGAAGTCCGTTTTCTTCCTCCTCCCTTCCTGCCCACCCCCACCCTCCCTACGGGGTATGAAAAGATTAAGAGACAATTATGTATTTCTTTCCAAAGCGATTCATCAACTCTGCCTTGCTTTATCTCACAGGACAGATGACTAGAGGCAGAGTTCATGGGACAAGTTCCTCTCCAGTCCCTCTAAATTTGGACCATAAATTGAGGTGGCAGAGAAGAAAACAAGCTCTATTCGGACACCATTCAAACCCTGGCTCATCCTGGCTCCTCTTTCTGAATATTATCCCCCTTGGGCCCTTGCACATTCCTGCAAGAGTAAATGAAGAGAACAAGTGGCCCCGTCAACTTCTCACTGGTCACTTCCATGACTTCTTGCTCATTCACCACTCTTCCAGTCATGCCCATCTTCCCTCACTCCAACAAAGCAGAATAGTTTCCAAATTCACAAAACACATCCCCAAGCCTTGATGAGAACCAAACCTTTTCACCCAGTGCTAGTTGTCAGGGGAATCTTGATCAGATTAAGATGGTGTCAGTAAAAGCTGGTGATAATTTTCCATGTGGCAACATTCCCTGCCAACAAGTTTCTTTAATTCACAGCCAGTGCTGTGCGGGGGTTAGCTGTGATGGGACACGTCAGTGGGGAGGATGTGCATGCACCTCACATGTGAAATACTTATTCATCTATGTCAATGAAATGGATTTGGATGAGAAGGGCAGATCTATGGAGAGATTAAGACATGGGTGTCAAAGCATGAGCACCATGAGCCCTGGAGCTCGTGGCATCATACCGCGGCCAGGGAGATTTGCTGGAGAATACCACCAGGATGGTTGCAGCCACAGAAGGGCTACAGTTAGATTCATGCTGCACACTTCAGAGAGACCAAAATAGATTAGCAGGAAACAACAGCTAAATAAGAAGCCCAGCACAAAACAAAGGGATTAATTGTATTTTAAAAGTTGCTAAACTCATAAATTGGAGATTACATGTTATTAAGCATAAGCACTGTGTAACCTAGGGCAGTAAGGCTCCCAGTGGGAATTTATTGTTTTATAACAGGGTGGATAAAAACCAATGATTTAAAAAACAAAAAACAAAAAAACGGATTTTTTTTACATCAGATTTTTTTGATAAAATGCTTTTTGAGGAAAAAACCTATTTAAAGATAGTTTTAGTTAAGATACATGATAGCTCAAAGATCTCCCATCATGGAATAGGGATTATAAATTCTATTTCTATAGTATGAGACAATATATTCATATAATGTTTAAGAAAAGTTTTGTAAAGGAGTTCCAATACTTCACGGATTAGGGACTCAATTTTATGGGGTTCCAGGGGCTTCTGTACAGATTATTTAGGTTAATCTTTCTATCTACCCAATGTGACTCAGTGCTCAGTCTAGAAGATACCATCAGAGATGCTTAGTTTTGCAGTTCTCCAACTGTGGATTTGTGTCTCCAGGGGTAACATGCTTGTTAACAGCAAAAATGTTTTTGAATAAATAAACAATATATAGAGGTGAGAACTAACAGATCTCAACCCTGTTGTCCTTCTGCAAATTTGTATACACAATCAATCCCTTACCTCTCTCTAAAAGTGCAAAGTTTCAAAAAGTTCAATGAATAGAAGATTGTTGGGGGCAGAATAGATCTGGACAAGGAGAAGTCTGCAGATAAATGGGAGAAGTAAGGAACATATGCTTATTTTGTTAAAATATTGTATATTTGCTGTTGAAGAAAAATCCAGAATACTTAACATTGTTGTTTTAGTTAAATAAAACAATTTAAATGTCTGTCTGGTGATGTTCTCCTCCTAATACAGCATGGCAAGAAAATCCTCCTGTCATGGTATAAACCCCCAATCTGAACCTTAACGTCCAAAAGATGGGGTACCAGCATGAATTCCTCTAAGCTCAGTTACCAGCTTAGTACTTGTAGCGCTGCCACCAACCAGGAATTCCAGCGCCTGGTACACTCTGGTCCCCCCAAAACCTTGCCCGGGGACCCCCAAGACCCAGTCCCTCTGGATCTTAACACAAGGAAAGTAAACCCTTTCCCTCACCATTGCCTCTCCCAGACTTCCCCTCCCTGGGTTACCCTGGAAGATTACTGTGATTTAAACTCCTTGAATCTTAAAGCAGAGAGGAAAATTCACCTTCCCCCCCTCCTTCTCTCTCCCCCTCCCAGACTCTCCCTGAGAGAGAAAGTAATCCTAACACAGAGAAAATTAACCTCTCTCTCCTCCTTCCCTCCTTTCTCCCTACCAATTCCCTGGTGGATCCAGACCCAGTCCCCTGGGGTCTCACCAGAATTAAAAAAAAAAAAAAAAAAAAAAAAAAAAAAAAAATCAGGTTCTTAAACAAGAAAAGCTTTTACTTAAAGAAAGAAAAAAAAACAGTAAAAATTATCTTTGTAAATTTAAGATGGAATATATTACAGGGTCTTTCAGCTATAGATATTGGGAATACCCTCCCAGCCTAAGTATACAAGTACAAAGTAAAATCCTTTCAACAAAATACAAATTTGAACTCCTTCCAGCCAAGTACACATTTGCAAATAAAGAAAAGAAATATAAGCCTAACTCACCCTATCTACCTAGTACGTACTATTCTGGACATATAAGAGACTGACTGTATCAGAGAGATTGGAGAGAAACCTGGTTGCATGTCTGATCGCTCTCAGAACCCAGAGAGAACAACCACCAAATTCTAACAGCACACACAAAAACTTCCCTTCCTCAAGATTTGAAAGTATCCTGTCCCCTGACTGGTCCTCTGGTCAGGTGACAGCCAGGCTCACTGTTTACCCTTTACAGGCAAAAGAGGTATGAAGTACTTCTATTTTATTAACTCTTATTTATCTGTTTATGACACCTCCAAATATTGATGATCAACCTGTTGAATTGGAGATAGTTCATCTCCCAAGGACTTCATAAATATCTGCTTCAGTTACCTCTGGTAAATGAAATAATCAAACAATCATTCATTTTCTGATATAGCTGTAAAACTAACCTGAAAAGTTTTCAAAATAAATCACTGTTTAAAAATGTATAGCGTGTACCTTCTAAAAATGAAACCTACATCTATCTCTGAGTTGTGAAGAATGTCTATTAAGCTTATAACAACCAACAAGAATGCACTTCTGTGTAGAAATCCATGATTAAATCATGGATTCCTGATTTAAATCAGATCCACCCTGTTTTAAAAGCCTGGCTGGCACACCAAAATGTGCAGGACAAAGAGCCAAAGAACATCAAAGAGCAGGCCCTGCTTCATCTTCGCCATATCTTCCGGTTGCTTCTCTTAATCCGCCAGTATCATCTCAGCCTTGCCTGCACTGAGCTTCAGGCAGCTGGCTCCCAGCCATGCCCCAGTCTCCATCAGACACTGGACTAAGGCAGGTGAGGTAGCAGTCTAGAGCTGGGAGTCTTCAGCACACTGACAGCACCAAAGCTCGAACTCTCCTGACAGCGCCTTCGACACATTGGCAGGAAGGGAAGCCAAGATGGAAAGCTGTGGAACTCCACATAAGAATGCCATTGGGGAAGAGGGACAGTTGCCCCACAACTCCCTTTGAGAATGCTCAGAGAAGAGCCGTGCAACCACAGAGCAGCACCATCCACTTTTGCTGCAGTGAACTGGTCTGCAGACTACTCCTCATGACCAAGCATAATGAAAGCCCCACCATTCCTACCTGGAAAGGGAAAGGGAGAGTCCACCCATATCAGCCATTCTTGGCCCAAACAACTTGGGTCCAACAGGCGGAAGGATTGCAGTCAGAACTTCACTATGTATCGCCACAATATACATCCAACTGAAGGTGGCAAGCCCACCATCCCATCATTCCCCAACATCATAACCAGGCAATACGTGACCAAACACAGGAGATGTGCCCCATTGAGTGACATGACTTTTTAAAGTTGCATAAAACACTCTCTTTTTAGAAGCAGTCCTGGGAACCCCCTTCCCTTCTCCTCTGGGCTGTTCCAGCCTTGCAGGGACCCTCCTGAGCAATGCCCACACATGTACACCACCCTTCCTTCACCAGCCCTACCACTACAAAGAGCTTCTCTCAGCAGTGCTTCCAGTCTCTATGGTAAAAGGAAAGCTAGAAGAAAAAAGCACACTCTATAAACTAGTTCCAGGAGAAGACAGAGCAGAGCTGATTTACAGGCCTTGCAGGGATAATCCCTGCAAAGCTAAGGGCTGTCTCTCCTCTTTCCGCCCTCCCTACCTCTGCAGAATCTGTATAGCTCATCCCCTCTCCCTGTGAGTTCAGATGTTTCCAGCACGGGGGTAATGGAGGAATAGGACGACTCTACATGGTCTCTCTCTCTCTTCACCCACACTGGCAGGGGCACCATCTGAGGGGGGAAGCAGGACACCCTCCTGCCCCCGAGTTTCATACAGGAGGTGTGCAAGCTCCCAGGTGGAGCTTTAACTACAGCACTGTATTAGGCATTGTCTACACTGGCCACTGAACAACAAAGCGCTTGTCTTTCAGAGGTGTTAAAAAATTACCCCCCTCCCCCCAAAAGACAGAAGTTTTGCCAACGACAAGCGCCAGTGTGAACAGCGTTTTGTCAGTAGGTGCTCTCTCTCCTGCCAACAACACTAACGTCGCTCGTTGGAGGTGGACAAACAGCGGCTACACTACACGCCTTTCAGCGGCACAGCTGTGGCGACACAGCCATGTCACTAAAAGCTGCTTAGTGCAGACCAGCAGTTCTCAACCAGAGGTCCGAAGCCTCCTGGGGGGCCAGAAGCACATTTCAGGGAGTCCGTGGAACAGGGCTGGCATTAGACTCACTAGAGCTCAGGGCAAAAAGCCAAAGCCCAGCCGCCCTGAGCCCCACCACCCAGGCCTGAAGGTGAAGCCTGAGCAGCTTAGCTTCACGAGGCACCCTGTGGTGTGGGGCTCCAGGCAATCAATCTGCTTCCTACCCCCTAATGTCTGCCCTGGCTTTTATACACAGAAAAACAGCTGTTGTGGCACAGGTGGGCCATGGAGTTTTTGTAGCATGTTGGGGAGGGGCCTCAGAAAGAAAAAGGTTGAGAACCCCTGGTGTAGACATAGCCATAGTGTGAAATGTAAGTTCTGCAGAGATGGTCCCCAGTATTTTGTTTACAAAGAGGCAGGGTGATTAAGATAAGAAAGGGCTGGTGATTGAATTAAGGATCTGGAAGTTTCGCCTGTAAAACAGGAATCCCTGGGGAAGTGGGTGGTTGAGAGGGAGGAGCGGTTGTTTTAGAGCTAACACACCAGACTCAGAAAAAAAAAAATACAGCCAAGCCCTCTGAGCTAAGGTTACCTTCAGAAAAGGTGGAGATTTGGGGGCACAGGTGAAAAGAAGGGCCCAAAACCAAGGGAAGGGGTAGCAGTGGGAACTTCTCTGTACCACTGCACCTGTGGTACTTATGTGGCCCTACCGTAGTATCTGAGCGCCTCACAAGGTCTAACCTATTTCTCTCCCCAGCCCCTCGGTGAGGTAGAGCAATATTGTTATCCCCATTGTATAGATGGGGCACTGAGGCACACACATACTAAAGGCCAAATTTTCATAGGTATTTAGGCACCTAGTGGGATTTTCAAAAGTGCCTAGATTAGGTGTTTTGTAACCCCCACTAAATGCCTAGCTGCACCTTTGGGTGCCTAAAAGGTTTTGAAACTCTGCCCTTAAGGCACTGGCCTGAGGTCATACAGGAAGTCCATGGCAGGGGAATAGAACCCAGGTCTCTCAGAGCTATCTCCCTAACCAGCAGGCCAGCCTATCTCTCGGCTGCATGTGGCAAAAAAGAGGACTCTGGTAGATGGGAGCAAAACCAAGGTGGCGAATTCTCTGAGACTACAGCAAACGGTCTCAGGAGATTGGGATGGATGTCATGGTTGACAGAACGAAAAGCAGCACAGAGATCAGGAAGGATGGAGAATGAGAATCAGATGAGAGGAGACCACTTAACTCCCAAGGGGTGACAGGCTCTGCCCCATGCTGTGTTGTAGAGCAGTCACTGCTCTGCAATTTTACATTTTAACGGAAAACCATTTTACATCATGTCATTTTTTGTTCTGAGTTCAAGAAAAGGAAGGAATCAGAAAAGTGTCATAAGTATCAGATGTGATTATGCCTCACATTCTTAGAGTTTCAGCAGTATCCAGGCCAATTCCAGAACAAAGAACAGAAATTGCATCCACAGAGCCCATAAAGTTGACAATTATTGTCACGATTTGTATTATTCACTGGCTACCATCTGTGTGCTCAGCGCTGTTCAGAATATGCCAGAAAATATAGTCCCTGAGCCAATGCCCTGGATAAGATGGCTCAGTTATTTAAGTATAAAGTGTATAGTTATTAAGCACGTTTATATCTATGAGTGGAGGCAATGATGGCAATAGAAGTTTTACTGGATTAAGGACTAGAAGATTTGACCCTCCAACTTTCTTTCAGGAGGAAGAGCTGCCCAGAGCTCCTGTACCTGTTTATTTTCCTTTCCTGGCTGCAGTGACCCTGATATACCTCAGAAGTCTTTTTTTCTCAACTTTAAAATGTGGAATTTTCTTGGTATTTGGTTTTGAATATTCTCCTGTGAGAAATGCAACTCAATCACTGTAGTGTTGTGTCTAAGAGTCTTCTGGAAAGTAACTAGCCTTTAAATAGAAGTAAAAACAGCGTTGCCAACTGTCGTGAGTCTCATGATAATTATGGTTTTCATTAAAGCCCCAGTTCCTGGAGTCAAGTGGCTATGTAATGATTTCAGCCTTCATTCTTAAAGAAAAATGAAGTTTCTAGCCTGGGGTAGGCAACCTATGGCACACGTGCCAAAGGCGGAATGCAGAGCTGATTTTCAGTGGCACTCACACTGCCTGGGTCCTGGCCACCTGTCCGGGGGGGGGGGGGGGGGGGGTGCATTTTAATTTAAATTTTAAATGAAGCTTCTTAAACATTTTAAAAACCTTATTTACTTTACATACAACAATAGTTTAGTTATATATTATAGACTTATAGAAAGAGCCCTTCTAAAAACATTAAAATGTATTACTGGCACATGAAACCTTAACTAGGAATGAATAAATGAAGACTTGGCACACCACTTCTGAAAGGTTGCCGACCCCTGCTCTAGCCTTTTTGGCTGTGGACAAAGCTTCAAAATGTGACCCCAGTACACCCGAAAGGCTCGAAAAGCAGAAGGCAAATAAAAAGAACACCAGATCTATTATTTTTACATAATCTCATGATTTTAAAGCCATTCTCATGATTTTTGGTGAGACTGATTCATGATTTTTGAACATTTGAAATTGGCAATACTGTGAAAGTGACTTGAAAGTGTCAATTTCACTCCTATTTAAAGGTCAGTGTCTGGTCTATTTGTAGTGAGGTAACACCCATGGAGTCCCAGGCAAGTGCAGTATAAACTCACAGGGCCTTGGCCTCGTAGGATGTTTCCCAAGTTAAATGATCTATTCCAAGCGTGGTGAACTGCAAAAAGTGAGAGAAAATAATATAGATTTTTCTACAATTGTTGTATTCAAGAGTTAGTAACGAAGTAAGAACATACATTTAAGTTTTAAACCTAACCAGAGTCCCTTAAGTGATTTGACACAAGATGTGAGAACATGTTAGTATTAGAGCTGAGTGGGTTTAATATTTATTTAATTCTCTATTTTAAAAAATATATAGGAATTAGATACAGTGCTCTTATCAGCTAATTTCTAAGTTATCTGCAAAAAAAAACAAAACAAAAAAACCACCACTAGTTTTCAGGTACTTAAGTAGCCCCTGGAATCATGGTTAAAGTTGTCCCCTCCTCACTCCCCATCTGAAATGCCATCCCTGCCCATTGATGAAATGTTCCTTGCTCCGCCAGACCACAGGATGGCACTCTGCTGACTCCCTCCAATTTAGGCAGGGCGAATGGAATAGAAATTGCTCCGTTTTCCCTCATCTGCCAAGCAATTTGAGCCAGAATAAAGGCACCATGCAATACAACAACTGTTTCCCTCAGGAAAGCCAGGAGGCTGAAAAAATGAAAGACGCCTGGGTGTTCCTGCAAAGTTCAGTCAAGCTGAGAGCTATACTCCCCATGGAGAGGGCCATCAAAATTACTATTGCCCCTGTTGCTGGAGTGTTTAAAATCTGTACACAAGTAAATAGCTAGCCATAGATAAGATCCTAGAAGATGGCGTTCAAGAATATGTAACATAGTTCCTGGGTTTTGCAGGACCAATAAACCTTCCCTTTGTGCACTGCAAACGGATTCCACTGACAGTTCTTAGCAGTCCCTAATGAAATGCATCCATCAGAGGCTCTAAGTACATGCAGCTCCGCATCTGACCTCTGGGCCACAACCAACGGGTAATGGATATTCAGACGTGAGAGAGTCTCCCTTCCAGCCCTATTATAAACAAATGCTGTTGTAGTAACAGAGCTGTAAGACAATAATGCCAAGTGGTTGTGAGAGTTTGGGCATGTCTACTCTGGCAATTAACAGTGCCGCAACTTTCTCGCTCGGAGGGTGAAAAAACACCCCCCTGAGCGCAGCAAGTTTCAGCGCTGAAAAGCGCCCGTGTAAATAGTGCCCCAGACCTGAAGACCAGCGCCAGCACTTTAGCATTGCCAGTGTAGACTAGCCCTTTCATAGCAATCACCCAGATGCACGAAAGAAATCAAGGCTAGACAGTTGCAAGGCCCTGTGTCCTGTATGGTCCATTGTACCCGTTTGGCATGAAACTAGTGAGGGGGAGGCTTGTACCAGAAATTGCCTCTCTAGCAGAGCTCCAAGCAGGGCCGGTGCAAGGATATTTTGCGCCCTAGGCGAAACTTCCATCTTGCGCCCCCCCCCACCAAAAAAATCACATATATTATACACAACACACGGTCACGAAATTGTGCCCCAGACCTTTTTTTTTTTTTTTTTTTTTTAATCTGCCATGAGGCTGCATCAACTGTAAACGAAAAAAAATGAAATTTTATTCCTATCAGTCCTTTTTCTTGTTCACTATTAAAAGTAAAGGATAGAGAATGCATGTCACTTACTATAATTAACTATTTGAATTTCCTCAACTGTTTGACTTAAATATTGATTAAGAGATCAAGATGACTTTCCCTTAAAATTAAGCAATGTTGATTGTAATCAGAAATACACCTTTTTTAGTCACGTATACGTCCTTCCTTCATATCAAAATCTGACTGGGAGTGCTGTGGAACCCATTCTGCCTAACTAGCCATGCACCTCCAAATGATTAAAAACATCAAATGGTACAAACTCAATTTGAATGAAAAATTCCATTTTCTAACTAAATAGGTCACACACACTCAAATGGTTGCCAAGTGCTCTCTGTGGTGGTATGTTCATCTGCTCTAAATGCCTACTAACTTCCCGTGAAAATAATCTTTGACTTTGATCCAATGAAAGCAGGATGGAAAAGCTCCCCCCCCAGAAGACCTAAGACATGATGGCTGGATGACATAAATAGACACCTGTCCCTCACAGGCATTACCTCATAACATGCTGTCATAAACAGATAGCTAAGGGTTAATGTTCTTTTACCTGAAAAGGAGTAACCTGAAACACCTGACCAGAGGACCAAGCAGGAAACAAGACTTTTTCAAAGCTGGGTGGAGGGAAGTTTGTGTGTGAGTTTCTTTGTTTTTTGTCTTGTGTCTGTCCCTCTCGGCTATGGGAAGGATTTTTCTATCTCCTGCTTTCTAATCTTCTGTTTCCAAGTTGTAAGTACAAAAATAGGTTTGTTTTTTTTGTATTTACATGTGTGTAGTTGCTGGAGTGCTTTGAATTGTATTCTTTTTGAATAAGGCTGTTTATTCAATATTCTTTTAAGCAATTGACCCTGTATTTGTCACCTTAATACAGAGAGACCATTTTTATGTATTTTTCTTTCTTTTTACATAACGCTTTCTTTTTAAGACCTGTTGGAGTTTTTCTTTAGTGGGGAACTCCAGGGAATTGAGTCTGTAACTCACCAGGGAATTGGTGGGAGGAAGAAATCGGGGGAAATCTGTGTGTGTTAGATTTACTAGCCTGACTTTGCATTCCCTCTGGGTGAAGAGGGAAGTACTTGTGTTTCCAGGACTGGAAATAGGAGAGGGTGGAGTCCCTCTGTTTAGATCACGGAGCTTGCTTCTGTGTATCTCTCCAGGAACCCAGGGAGGGAACACCTGGATGGGGGAAGGGAAATGGTTTATTCCCCTTTGTTGTGAGACTCAAGGAATTTGGGTCTTGGGGTCCCCAGGGAAGGTTTTTGGGGGAACCAGAGTGCCCCAAAACACTCTAATTTTTTGGGTGGTGGCAGCTTTACCAGGTCCAAGCTGGTAACTAAGCTTGGAGGTTTTCATGCTAACCCCCATATTTTGGACGCTAAGGTCCAAATCTGGGAATAGGTTATGACACATGCCAGTTGTGCTCAGAACAGAACATCACAGAGGAATATTATGCATTCAGTGGTCTCTATACTGGCCAAGCAACAGCATGACGACTAACCTAACCAGTCCATCCAACTTTTTTGACTGCTTCTTGGGCACTGGTGAGGGGTAACAGTGCCAGACTGAGCCCGGTGATGAGTGCAGTACAAGTCCACAAACTGAGGCAAGGTGCTGGGCCTAGAGTCCTGCTGAGACTGCTGTCCTGCACCAAGTGGAGCACAGCCTCCATGAGGAGAGAACTCAAAAAAATATCACGCTCCTTCTGCATGATTCTCCCAAGCACTTCTTCAGACAGCTGCTATGGGGGTCACTCACAGGCTTAGGCCTGCCTGTTTCAGGCAAAACACAGCAGCAGGGCTTAAAACTCAGACAGGGCTGCCCAGAGGATTCAGGGGGCCTTGGGCAAAGCAAAATTGGGGGCCCCTTCCATAAAACATTTGCAATACTATAGTAACGTGTATTAGGAAATGTAAAAAATAACTAGTGAAACACATTCAAAAATTAACTTGTAATAATTTGAAAATACATTAAATACATTATTTAAAAACATTAAAAGCTGTAATGGTCTGTATACATTTGCAATTACATAATGGGCAGATGATGGGTGATTGTGATGGTTGGTACCAATGGGCTGTCGCTGCCTGGGGGTGGTGCTGTTGTTGCCCAGGGCTGGGTGGGGAGCTGGGCTCTGGGTTCAGGGGTGCCCAGTTCACAGGGGCTGGGCTGAGGGATGTGGGGAGATGGGGTCAGGGTGGTATCCAGCTCAGAGGGGCTGGACTCGGAGCTGGGGGTCAGGTCTGTGGGGGGGATGGGGTCAAGGGGGGGTGCCTGGGGGCACTGGGGCAGCTCAGCTCTGCAGGCTGCTGTTCTCTGGAGCAGCCCACATACAAGGGGAGCAGGAGCAGGGACCAGCCAAGGAACAAGGGGGCAGGAGCACAGGCGCCTGAGGCCGAGCTGTGGGGAAGCACTTGCTTACCTTGCCCAGCACATGAGCGTCAGAGTCTTCTTTCTTCCTCCACTCCACCAGACCACCGCTGAGGCTCTTTTCTTCTCCTGCCCCTCGCTGGGGCTGATGTGGAGGCTGAGCCAGGGGGCAGCCCCTGCTTTCCTCCAGAAGCCCTTGTGTCGCGCCATCGCAGGGCTCCTACCACATGCGCTAAGCAGAGCTGCGCAGCTCTGCCCAGGCCCCCCCTCAACATGAGAAAAATTGCATAGGCTGAAGCCCCTGCTCTGGGAGGGAGAGGGATTCTGATTTCTGAGCCTCTGCTAGCAGCCCAGGGATTCCCCTGGGTCAGCGCGCCGTGGCAGCCTGAACCTCTGGGCAGTCACAGAGGCGCCCTGACCCAGGGGACTCCCTGGGCTGCCGGCTGCCGCGGCGGCGCCCTGACCCGGGGGCCCCCCTGGGCTGCGGGCTGCCGTGGCGGCGCCCTGACCCGGGGGGGCCCTGGGATGCCAGCTGCCGTGGCGGTGCACACTGACCCAGGGTCAGTGCGCCTCTGCGGCAGCCGGCAGCCCGGGATTTCCCTGAGCCAGGGGATCCCCTGGGCTGCCGGCTGCCATGGCGGCGCCCTGACCCGGGGGAACCCCCTGGGCTGCGGGCTGCCGCGGCAGCGCCCTGACCCAGGGGACACCCTGGGCTGCCGGCTACCGCTGGCAGCAGCGGCCAGTCAACCATTTAAAAAAAAAATTGGGGGGTGCTTTTTGGCGCCCCCAAATCTCGGCACCCTACGCAACTGCCTAGTTCACCTAAATGGTTGCACCGGCCCTGGCTCCAAGATAGATAGGCGCCTTCTCCAGAAGGCAGAGGTCTGTACCAGGTTGGGGTTGTGTGGGATATGGATAAGGAGTGGTGGGGACCAGAGGAGCAAAGAGAGAAAGGAGCTTGGGGAAGGCACTGAAATTTAAAGCAGCTTAGCAGCTGACTGCCATTACAATTCACACCAAGCTGAAAACTTTGTGTGTATAAAGTTTTCAACACGGAAAACCACCCGGTTTTAATTATAATGGTTCTTGGCAGCCTAATCACTTCAATCTGAACGCGTCCACCAGGGCACCCCTCAAACCACCTCTTCTCCCTTCAGAAGTCCCACTGCTGTTCTTTCTCCCAGTCCTAGCCCCATCTCTTGCAGACCTCCACCTGCAGAATAAAATGCTTCCCTAGTGGAGCTTGGAGCAGGCCACCTCATACTGCTTGCAGAATACCCCACCTCTGAAATCACTGCCTGCTCCCCCAGAATCCAGCAGCACATAACTCTCAAATAGCCACCTGCCCTGTGGAACTGTTAAACCACACGAAGCAGACACGGAGACAGTGAAATGGTAGGAGTTACATAAACCTAAATATGGAATTACATGGCAATTTTTGTGGCTGCATAATTCCAGAGGACAGAGGACAATGATCCTACACATGCACGTGCACATAAAAACACACACACCCTCCTGCCCAGAGGTGAAGGGAAAAGATCAACAATAAAATGTGCAAAAAAGTGTTTTCAAAACTTAGTGCAACACTTACTCCCCCCCCACTTGAAGTGCTGCTTCAGAATACCCACTCATGGGGCCATTGCAAGGAAGGGCCACTGTTGGGAGCCACAGTGATGGACAACCAAAAGACAGCAAGCGTCAAGGCAAGGAGGACCACCCACGTGTTCTGTTGGGAGACTGAGCAACTTGCTTATAGAAGAGAGAACTCGGAGGGTAAGAAAGGGAGTCTCATGCAGACCCGTACCGATTCAGATGCTGTTGAGAAGGAAGAAAGCTCCACTAGGAACAAACAGCAAGGATGTGACTGAAAGCAAAGCACTGATGAGCTCGGTGCCAAGACTCCCACCCTCTGCCCTTTCTAGGAGGGTTCATATAGAAATTCTAAGGGCTGTGGGTTGGATAGAGCATTGTGTTTTCAGATCACTTGGAAACCTGCTTGCCTCAATTCACTGACCATTTCACCCAGAGTTGAAATTATAATACACGCATCACACACAAGGTTAACAAGCCTCAGCCTTTACAGACGTACCAAGATATCCACTTCAGGGCCCTCGAAAGATCTCTTGGCTCCCACCCCCACCACATCTTTCACAATTATAGTGCAGTGAGAGATAATCGTCAGAATTTATGCTCTTAGCAGAACTACTGGAAATGCAGTTTCAGGGAGAGAGACGCTCCAAAGGTGGCAGTGCCCAGGGGAAGGAAGGAGAAAGTGAGCAGAACTAGGGTGGATGATATGGTGGAAGAGGGGAAAAAAGCAAAAGGAAAGACTAAAATTGGGGTAGAGGGGAGACAGTGGCAAGGGGGTGAGGGTTATGAATAAACCCGTGTAAAAAAAAAAATTACAAAACAAAATCTACCACCAGGCTGCAACCAAATTCAGAGTTCCCTGGGAGACAAAGTGACTTTTCCCCAAAGGGAAACACATGGAGTCCCAGCCACCTCTCTGAAGGGAGGCACAGAGGAGGCTCCCATTTTGCACATCTGGCTTTGGGTTTCTGGTCAGCGCTGCTCCTCCCTTATAGAACAGGACAGGGTGGGTTTCTTATCAATCTGCACAGATCTGCAAGCTAGAGTTTTCCCTGCACTGAAATCCCGAAGGAAAACATCCCAATTGTGAATAGCGACCCTACGCCTCTCCTGCTCCAACAGCAGGCATTGCCAGGGCATTGTGATTTATCAGCATGGGGACACAAGGGAGAAGGTTTCTATGCAAAAAAGATCAACCGGGGTGTGGGGGAGGGGACATCTCATTGCAGGTGTCTCCAGCCATAATCATTTTACCACTGGCAAGCAGTGCAGTCAATATTAAACTGGCATCAAACAAAAGACGACTTACAAAGAGGAGTACAATTTAATTCTCTCCCTAATTTAATCTAATTAACCCATGCAGAGAAATGGCTAGGGAGGGAGGCCTGGCGTGGAGTCCCCTTCATCAGTCTCCCTCTTCCCCTCCAAGAGCCTTCACTGGCAGAGTAATGAATGTATGTTGGCAGTCCCCTGCAGCATCCAATCACCCTCCTTTGCTCTTCAGTCCACACTCTGAGACAGACAACGAATACCCCACTGCAGCAAAGAAACCAGAGCAGCCCTTCCCCCTGAAAGCCTCCGTGAGCATTATTCCTGCAGGAGTTGTGCCCCAGCATCAAAGGCAGAGAGGATCCGCTTCCTCAAAAGCATAGAGCCACTGGCTAAGAACAGCCCATGACTTCTGAGGAAGAGGAGGATCAGAAAGCAGCCCCGATGCAGCGATACCTTTCTGTATTATGGGATGAGCTTTGTCAGAAGCTCCGCTATCCAAGACACCAGCTTTTGCCTTGTAGCATATACGTACCTGTCACATGCAGGCACGCTTATGACAGAGTATAAATAAATTGCACAACTTCTTAGCACGTCTGTTAGCAACTGGGGCTTCCCAAAACATCCTGTTAACAGACATCCCCTTGTGGCAGCAAGGGAAAGCCCACTACCAGCTTCAGTGCCAGATCTTCCAAGAAAAAGAGAGAGACTCTATTGTTCACACATGGTGGGGGGATACTTGATTTGGGCTTTATGCATTACATTAAAAGCCTGCCATCTATGTGAATGTTGCAATGAGACATGGGGCTTGTTACGGGATTCGAGGGAGCGTGGCAGCTCAGCTCAGGCAGTTGGCATCTCCGAGTTTTATCTGGGACTTGGTCAGGTTCTCTCTCTTCAGTCTTATGCAAGCTTAGAACTTGGCTCAAAAGCAAGTCACGTTGCTGCACCAGGCACTGGTTGCTAGGAGGCATAAATACCCAGAAGATGCCAAATTCTTCCCAGGTGGGGAGAAAGCGGGCCGCTACTTGTAAGCGGGCAGTTTAAGACATTCCTATTCAACTCCACCCCCGCTCACCTTTCCTTTCACAAGCAGCTAAAAAACCCTCGGGGACTGCAGAGCATCAGCTGCCTTGCTGAGAAACGGCTTCTTGTTCCAAAATAGCTGAGACAGTCCAAGCTTTGCAAATGCTGCTCTTCCAGCCAGAGGAAGGATATGCACATGGGCTTGCAATAGCTTTCCAAATCTGCCAATGCTTCCTACCTGCACTGCTTCACTCCAGAGAGTCTAGTATCCTCATTAAACAAAACAGCTGTGCTTGTTTTTTCGCTGCCATCCATTTGTACAGATACTCAAACAAAGCAAAACAATGCAGGTTGTTAGTGGGGATGGGCAGGAGGATGGTATATAGAACCTTCCATTTAGTTCATTCATTCACTAATTGGGTCAAAGCCTCAGGTAATAAATTATGTGTGTTAAAAGTAATATAACTTCTCACCAAATTTTCTTAATCAGTTTCAATCACTGGAAGTAGATGTGAGTGGACAGTCTCTATTCCTATTTACTTAATGACAAATTTGGGGCGGGGGGGGAGAATATAATAGGAGCTTAGGAATGACCCAAGTGATAATTAAAAAAGACTACAATAAAAACTGTGCAAATTCTGACATTGTGATTGGCATAATATACAAGACCACATGCTGTGTGAACTAGGATACATACCCAGCTGGTCAAATGGAAACAATATCAAATGTTCATGGGGGAGCAAGTAGCAATCTCTATATTTGGGTTGTCTGTCACTTATCACTATAGAAGATTCTTGTGACTTCTGTTTATTTTAGAGGGGTAGCCGTGTTAGTCTGTATCAGTAAAAACAAGGAGGAGTCCTTGTGGCACCTTAGAGTCTAACAAATTTATTTGGGCATAAACTTTCGTAGACTATAACCCATTACTTCATCAGATGCATGGAGTTGAAAATACAGTAAGCAGGTATAAATATACAGCACATGAAAAGATGGGAGTTGCCTTACCAAGTGTGGTGGTCAGTGCTAACAAGGCCAGTTAAATTAGGGTGGATGTGGCCCATTCCCAACAGTTGACAAGAAGGTGAGAGTATCAACAGAGGGAAAATTATTTTTTGTAGTGAACTAGCCACTTCATAGTTAAACACATTTGCTCCAATCCCTCAGACAGAGACAAAACACCTACAGGATCTCTATCAAGCATCCTTAAAACCACAATACCCACCAGGGGAAGTGAAGAAACAGACTGACAGAGCCAGAAGGGTACCCAGAAGTCACCTACTACAGGACAGGCCCAACAAAGAAAGTTACAGAACATTACAGAACACCACTAGCCATCACCTACAGCCCCCAACTAAAACCTCTCCAGCGCATCAAGGATCTACACCCTATCCTGAAGGACGATCCCTCACTCTCACAAACCTTGGGAAACAGGCCAGTCCTTGCTTACAAACAACCTCCCCAACTGGAAGCAAATACTCACTTGCAACTACACACCACACAACAGAAACACTAACCCAGGAACCAACCCCTGCAACAAACCACGTTGCCAACTCTGTCTGCATATCTATTCAAGGGACACCATCATAGGTCCTAATCACATCAGCCACACCATCAGGAGCTCGTTCACCTGCACATCCCCCAATGTGATATATGCCATCATGTGCCATCAATGCCCCTCTGCCATGTACACTAGTCAAAACAGCCAGTCTCTATGCAAAAGAATAAATGCACACAAATCAGACATCAAGAATTGTAACATTCAAAAACCAGTCGGAGAACACTTCAACCTCCCTGGACACTCAATAACAGACTTAAATCTCCATTCTTCAACAAAAAAACCTTCAAAAACAGACTATAATGAGAAACTGCAGAACTGGAATTAATTTGCAAACTTGACACCATCAAATTAGGCCTGAATAAAGACTGGGAGTGGCTGGGTCACTACAAAAAGTAATTTTCCCTCTGTTGATATTCAACCCTTCTTTTCAACTGTTGGGAATGGCCACATCCGCCATGATTGAATTGGCCGTGTTAGCACTGACATCCCCCCACACACACTTGGTAAGATAACTCCCATCTTTTCATGTGCTGTATAATTTATACCTGCCTACTGTATTTTCAACTCCATGCATCTGATGAAGTGGGTTATAGCCCACGAAAACCTATGCACAAATGAATGTGTTAGTCTCTAAGGTGCCACAAGGACTACTCGTTGTTTTTACTGTTAATTTTAGAAGCTCTAACTCCTCTGCTGTTTGCAACAGGCCTTTGAAATGTGGCAAGGGGAAAGCCCTCAGGCTTAAGAAGTGCCTTTTCTTTGTCTCATGAAATTGAAAAATCCCCATTTGCTTTCTCTCACTTGTGTTCCTCTGCCACATTTTGGCAGCAGGATAAAATTATAATTAAACACAAACATTCTAGAATCAGAGGGTAGCCGTGTTAGTCTGTATCCACCAATACAGCATGGAGTCTAGTGGCACCTTAAAGACTAACAGATTTATTTGGGCATAAGCTTTTGTGGGTAAAAAAAACCTCACTTCTTCAGATGCAAGTGAGGTTTTTTACCCACGAAAGCTTATGCCCAAATAAACAATTCTAGAGTGTCAGATTCACACCGCCAACAACTGTACTGGGAATGTCTGGCCATTGCCAGAATAGCTGTAACAGGGGACAGAGGAAGCCAAACTGGACTCTTCCCAACTACCCTTCCAGACCCAGTGTGTGGCTCACCCCCACCTCTGGCAGCAATACATTGGGCATGAGTTTCCCTCCCCACCAGCGGTGGAAATGACAGAGAGAGTGCACCAGACCAGGCTCCCTGCAATCACTACCCCTAGACCCAGAACATGTCACCAACAACTCATCCCCCTCTGAGATAACAACCTATTTCAGTTACCAGCTAACTAGTTAGTCCTGTTGCTCGACCAGTTGTGCTGTGGTTCTGATATTAGGAATGGCAATATACAAAAACCTGTAGGAGAACACTTCAACCTCCCTGGACACACAATAGCAGATCTTAAGGTAGCCACCCTGCAGCAAAAAAACTTTAGGACCAGACTTCAAAGAGAAACTGTTGAGCTCCAGTTCATCTGCAAATTTGACACCATCAGCTCAGGATTAAACAAAGACTGTGAATGGCTTGCCAACTACAAAAGCAGTTTCTCCTCCCTTGGTTTTCACACTTCAACAGCTAGAAGAGGGCCTCATCCTCCCTGATTGAGCTAACCTTGTTATCTCTAGCCTGCTTCTTGCTTGCATACATACACATATATACATACATAATATTATATTATATATACATATATATATATATACATATATATACATATATATATATATAGAGAGAGAGAGAGAGAGAGAGAGACACACACACACACACACACACACATACCCCTACCTACCTGCCCCTGGATATTTCCACTAAATGCATCCGACGAAGTGGGTATTCACCCACAAAAGCTCATGCTCCAAAACATTTGTTAGTCTATAAGGTGCCACAGGACTCTTTGCTGCTTTTACTAAAAGGTCCAGACTAACATGGCTATCCCTCTGATACTGCGGTTCTGAAGGTTCAATGATGCATGATGTGGCATGGAGGAGTTTATTACAATTACACGCCTTTACCTTTTTACTTTAAAAAGAACCAGGAAATTACATACAAAACCCCCTATATTTAAAGAATATTGTTTAGGGTACAAAGTCAAGCACTCGGGAAATGCAGAATTCAAGTTGCCTGTACAGCCTTGATTTGGACTCCTGGTGCGTATACATTCTGACTGTCTTTACTTGATCACACACTATTTTTTCCACAAGACCCCTGCCTCCTTCACCACATAGGATGGATACACCAGGAGGGCAAACAAAGATTGTACCGGAAACTGTAACTCTGGCATTTCCTAACTTTTGACTGCATCCTGAATAGTTTTTATCCATAGTTTCAATTAAAGCAATAGGAATTAGCTGAACTGAAAGAAGAGAAAGGCACTTAAGTGTAATGTGCCCTCAGGTACCATCAGCAATGTAGTTATACTGAAGTGTGTAGTGTGAACATGGCCTCCTTGGCAGTGTGATATTGTTGCCTACTATGCAGAGGACACTCCAAGTTGTTGCGTCTAGATGTGGGAATGCCTATGCTTTCCCAGTGCCTAACAGAGATGAGGAGGAGGATGGAAGTGAACCTGCAAAGGCTCACTCCAGGTACGACAGAAGTGAGGCAGAGGAAGTGTTTGGTTTTTTTTAAAAGTATGCTGGCACAACATGCCTTTTACTTGGAGTGGTGGAGGGGAATTCAAGCGTGCCACACGCCATGCAGTTTCGGGGAAGGAGCCACATTAGAACTATTGCTTCTGCTGGATTCTCAGACAGTAACCATGGGACGTAGTGCCTTTTTTCATCTATGTTTGGCCTGAGGCTGCAATAGTCCCTCTTTGATGAAGGCCTCACAACAGCGATCCACGCCTTTATAACCTCAGGCTGGATTACTGCATTGCTACCTTTGAAAAAGTATCCAGGAGCTCCAGGCAGCACAGAATACAGCAGCTTGTCAAGTGAGGTGGGGAACCGGGAGTTCCAAATACTAGTGATCTAAACTCTGCCTTGACCAGCTTTTCACTTCTGTATGCAGTTCCAGGCATAAAGCCCTACATGCTCTGAAACCCACTCACCCACGAGATTCACCTCTGTCCCACCATAGCAGTCACATTCCATGCCATTGCCCGTACTCGCTCTTCCTAGGGTAAATGTCTCCATACAGCCAGTAGCAGTGAATTCTCAGTGAAGAGTTCATGCCCCTAGAACATGCTCCCTCCAGCAGCGTGACAGCACCCAGGTTCAAGAAGCTTCAGTGTACAGTGCAAAGAACAACCTCTTTGGTCAAGCTCTGACTGTCTGTTTAGTTTACTAAGTGGTTTGAACCCCTCTTCCTCCTCTCCCCCCCCCCCCGGTTTTCTGTTGTGCGGTAGGGGTGTTGTTCTGGCCTTTAAATTGTAAAGATGATAAACACTAAATTACAAAAGAATGGGGTATCAATTTAAGGCACCCAGGTGCTTGGCTTAACTATACATTTTTAAAATAAAGCAGCCCTCCAGAAGTGAAAAAGGAACACCCAACAATGGGAGATTGATGGAAAAACAGAATCTGATTCTAAAGACTGGAATCAGGGCCGGCTCCAGGCCCCAGAGCGCCAAGCGCGTGCTTGGGGCGGCATGCCGCGAGTGGCGCTCTGCCGGTTGCCAGGAGGGCGGCAGGCAGCTCTGGTGGACCGGCAAGCGGCAGATCGCCCCCTGCGGCGTGCCGCCGTGCTTGGGGTGGCAAAATGGCTAGAGCCGGCCCTGACTGGAATCCATTCTCCTACTGGCAGGCAAAGTGATGAGTTCTTCCAGCAGCATTAAGTGGTGAATCCCATTGCTTCTTTCACATCTGCGCTTCTTAAACTCCGCACTGAATGAGACAACAGTTGAAGTGGATCAATTCACAGTGGGTCAGCAAAGCAGTACTTCTTTCTGGAGGGCTAACTTACGGTGATACAGAAGCTAAGCTTCCATTTTAAAAATAAAATGAGTGTAGTAACTCAGGCTGTGAAATGATAAAAATAAGAACAAAGCACAAACCCAGGCAGGAACATCTGCCAACAGGCTGAAACAATAGCTCAGAGAAGTGTGAAACTGTCCCTGGTTGGTTCAAAGGGATCTAAGGAGGCAACCACTCACTACTAGTATGTCTCCTTGTGTCTAGGTCAGGTGCCCCCTTATTCCTTCCTTGCTCTCCAATAACCTTTCTTCTGGTCCTTGACCCTCTGGCCAGATCACCATTTAGTCCACCCCTTCTGGGATCACAACGTTCATCAAGACAACTGTCCAAATGCCATCTCCAGATGGTTTTAAGCCCCAGCTTGGGCTCTGTGCCATTATCCCCAGGGCTGGCAAGGGAACCCAGGGCCCCCACTACACCAAGTTCCAGCCTAGGCACCCTATAACCAGCAATCCAAGTCTACTCCCCTTGGCTACTTTGCCCCTCCTACCCTCTTACCAAACTCCTTGCTCCAGGGCAGGATCTAGGGCTTACACTCCCCCTGGACTTGTCCCTAATGGCCTCCCTCATACCAGGGACTGCCTGCAGCCTTCCCTGTAACCTCTTTCTGCTGTCAGCTTCTTGGCTTTATAATACTGGCCCAGCCCTTCCCAAGCTGGGCTTCACTCTCAGTTACCCCTGGTTCTCCTCCTCTCAGGTGAGGCCAGGTGATCTAACTGGCCTCTCAGACCCTCATTAATCCTACCAAGACTGATGTGGGGTGCACGCCCCATAACAAGGTCACCACTCAGAAGTCTAACGATGGCAATTTAAAATGTCAAGATTCTTAATTATTTCTCTGGAATGATCATATTATAAAGATCCATTGTGAGTCGAGACCCATTCCGGTATCCCAAGGGGGTCAAGCTTGGCTAGTGGGCAGAACTAGAGATAGTACTACCCCCACCCCTGGGCAGGGTAGAGGACAGGAAAGCAGACCAAGGCAATTTACTGTGAGTTCCTTTTCCTTCAGCATGAATTCACTCCCCTTTCTCCACTGTCTGTCTAAAATGGGTGGGGGAGGGGAACTGAGGAGGTGGAAAACAAATGTTCCAGCTTCATTCCAACAGATCTATTTTTCCGAGGGGGGGGGAAGAGGGGCTGTTGGCCATTTTTCATCATCTTCTTGCCAAGAATCAGACTATGAAACCTTGGGTTGTAGCTTCTTGGCACAGAAAAAAAAACAAAGGTGAACCCCAAGCCCAGCTGCAGAAACAACTCTTTGTTTCAAACTGCGTTAGTCGTCTGAACAAAAGGGGCCTCCTCATCTATTAGCCCAACCCCTCCATCGTGCCAGCTGAGTCTCTTCAGATGGCGTCTAAGAGCACAGCATCCCAATGCAGGGAATTATTTCACAGCAGACCAGAGTCCCTGCAGGTGGGTCTAACCTCTCCAGAGAAGTCAATCCTCTTCAAGGGAAGAGGATGAAGCCTGTCTCTACTGTGACTGGCATTCCCTTGAATATTGGAGGGCGGGGCTGTTGCCATCTTGGAATGCATTCCTACTCAGGTCTTTACTTTCTGAGCAGAACATGGTGACCTGTAATCTTAAAACCTAAGGCCAAGCACCGCCTGCCTCAGGAGCTTGGGCACAGAACAACTGGAGAGGTCAGCCCCTGAAGCACTGCTGGCAGCACACAGGCCACATCAGGAGAATTTCTGCACCTTTGAGGGCAGCCCCAGTTCTGTTTGAGACCTTGAGCCCGATTCTCCCTTGCCATGCACTTTGTGCTGTCATTGCCACCAGTGCAAAATGCTCCCACATCAGAATGGTGGCATTCTGCACGTGTGTAACTGATTACACAAGGTGCAGGGCTAGAGAGATTCAGCCCCCTTGTTTGTGCCTAAGGTATTTCTAAGGCTCCTCTCAGGGTGTTGTCTAAGCTCAGCAATCAAGCACTGTTGAAGGAACCTATCCGCAAGAGGAAGGATGGTCACCTCATAGTTTGGAGTTTAAATGGTCTGTTCCCAGACTACGCTTGCAAACTGGGGAGAAGATATAACAAAATGTTGGGATATCAGAAATAGCTATGGGTTATGACACATGCCCCAGTGTGTCTGGCCTTATTGCTAGTTGATTTGAGTGAACGGGGGCATATATTCAGAAATACAGAGATGCCTCAAGTCTGATCTTCCCGGAGCACCCCTCGAGAGAGAGGATAAGGATACTTCAGTCTCCAAACCCATTTAAGCAGACAGGCCAAGGATTAACTGCTAACAAGTTTACCAATTAACGCCAACTGTGATGGCAGTGTGCATTGTGCACATTGGAAGCCATCAACTCTACTCAGACCCCTGTACAGCTATCATGACAAACCTGGACCAAATTTGAAGTGGGGGAATGAAGTCTCCCTAGCCAATCACCAATCAGTGATGGATCTGCCTTGTCTGGATTACATCTTGCTAGTGTTCTACTGTCACTCCATCCATTTCCTCTCCAAAAATCCCTGTACTGGCAATGCCAGAGTCCCCATCAAGGTTATGCAATAGTTACCTTTGATTTGGTTAAAGGGCATTTTTTCCTGTATGATTGATTCTCTACTATGTGTTGCTTGTTGTACAATTATCTATATACCAGGGAAAATCATGGTTAAACTATTCCAAGGGTTTCCAGATGGGGATCACTGGGAACTGCTCAGCCTTACAGGAATTTGGGAGCAAACCAATAACCACTGCTGGAAAAAAAACCAAACAAAAAAAAACACACTTCACCCTTTTAGCTTCCAGTGGGATTTACCACTCAGTCATCTGAGACAGCTCCACACGTGCTGAGCAGATTTCTGGCTGGAGAAACGCTGACTGTGGCTGATTCACTCACCCTCCCTCCCCTTAGCTGTGACACAGACTGCTGTCATCTTCCTGTTGGTTTATAGACTGTCAGTCACCTCCCTGAATTAGTGGGAAGCAGAACTTGCATGGCCATGACCCAGGGTGGGTTGTCCAGGTTCAGGAGGTTTGCACAGAGTAATCCATGCCAAGCAAGAAGGAGAGAGATTTTGCCCAGCTCATTCCTTGCACAGCCCAGTCTGGCATGTGAGTTTATCTAGCCAGAAAATCCTGCACCATCAGAGTCCGATGTGCCTGGAGCAGCAGTGACAAAATGAAATTTGATCCAGGAGAGCACATGGCAGTCCATTGCTAACTATGGGACACCAGCTCCCACCTCTAAAGAAGTAATTGTCATGCAATATAATTCTAAGGTGAAAAAGCTGAAGCAAAAGCAACTTTGCTTCTATCCAAACAGCTTTTGCCAAAAAGCAGCAGCAGAGAAGTCTTAACATTTTCCTCTTATCATAAATCTTTGATCACATGACACCCTCATTTATTCCTTCCCATCTGTGAACACAGAATCATGGAAATGTGTGTCTAGAATGGACCTCAAGACCCTCTGCACAGAGGCAGGACCATCCCTGTGTTTGTCTAATCTGTTCTGGAAAACCTCCAATGATGGGATTCCACAACCTCCCACAGTAACCTGTTTCTGTGCTTAACCATCCTTATAGTTAGAAAGTGTGTCTTAACATCCAATTTAAAATCTTCCTTGCTGCAGGTTAAGCCCATTGTTTCTTGTCCTACTTTCAGTGGACACGGAGAATAGCTGATCACTGTCCTCTTTGTGACAGCCTTTAACATATTTGAAGACTTATCAGATTCCCCGCTCAGTCTTCTTTTCTCGAGACTAAATATGCCCAATTTTTTTTTAACCTTTCCTCCTAGGTCAGGTTTTCTAAACCTTATAACATTTTTGTTGTTCTTCCCTGGACTCTCTCCAATTTCCCCACATCTTTTTCCTAAAGTGTGGTACTCAAAACCGGACATAGTCCTTCAGCTGACACCTCACCAATGCCGACCAGAGCAGGTCAATTAACTCCCATGTCAGACATAAAACATTTCTGTTAATTGCAATTTCATCACATTGCTGCTCATATTCAATTTGTGATCCACTATAATCTCTAGATCCTTTTCATAAACTGACTGCCTATCCAGTCATTCTCCAATTTCTAGTTGTGCATTTGATTTTTCCTTCTTAAGTGTAGTATTTTGTATGTGTCTTTATTGAATTTCACTTTGATTTCAGACCAATTCTGCAATTTATCAAGATCATTTTGAATTCCAATCCTGTCCTCCAAACTGATTGCAACTCCTCCCAGCTTGGTGTCATCCACAAATTTTATAAGCATACGCTCCACTCCATTATCCAAGTCGTTAAGGAAAATATTGACTAGTGTTGGACCCAGGACAGACCTATGCAGGACCCAACTAGACAAGTCCTCCCAGTTCAACAAGGAACCACTGATAACTACTCTGAGCATTGTTTTTCAACCAGCTGTGCACCCACCTTATAGTAATTTCATCTAGACCACATAATCCTAGTTTGCTTATGACAGTGTCATGTGGGACTGTGTCAAAAGCCTTACTAAAAATCATGTATCATGTCTACTGCTTCCTCATTATCCCTAGGCCAGTAACTCTGTCAAAGAAGGAAACTAGATTGGTCTGGCATGATTTGTTCTTGACAAATCCATGTTAGCTATTCCTTATAAATCTATTGTCCTCTAGGAGCTTACAAACTGATTGACTGATAATTTGTTCCAGTATCTTTCCAGAGATGTAAGTTAGGCTTCCTCTTTCCTGCTCAAGTGGACCATCTCTCTCCCCAGCAGGCCTCCTTCCTGGAATAGCATCCCATGGTGGAGGACACCAAAGGTTTCCTGTCAATGCCATCTGTGCAGCCATGCATTCATCTCCAGGATTTGTCCATCGCTGCTTGCGCCCCTTCCCTCAGTTGAGAGGATGGACGAGACCACCACCTACACCTCTTGATGCCTTCAGCTTCTGTCCCAGAGCCCTGCAGTCACTACCAATATGCTCAGGGTCATACCTGGCAGTGTCATTAATGCCCATGGGGATGAGACACATGGGGTAGTGGACAAAGGGACAAATGAGCCCCAACGATATTTCTGAAATGCCTTGGATGCGGGTTCCAGTCAGGTAACACCTCCCAGGACATCAGGTTAGGTCAGCAGATGAATGTCTCTGTCCTCCTCAGAGGGAGCCCCGACCACCACCACCATCACCCTATGTCTCCTTCTTTTGGGTGTGCAGGCTGTGAGTCTCCAGCCTTGCAGGCAGGTGCCTCCTCTTCCTCAGCCACTGGGGCTCCGTACCTCTTGTTGCTAGTACAACATACTGGTTCTTGACCTTGATGGACAGGGGACCTGGGAGGGTGTGTGAATCATTGTCTAGTAACCACCTCAGGCAGCAACCAGTCTCCTGCACACAGATCAGCCAGTTCTCCTTCCTCCTGGTGCTGCCATAGTCGGTTAGCATCCTCCATCCCGGACATCTTCATGTGCATCCTGTCAATGAAGTCCTCACACTCGCAGATGCTACACCAAAGAGCAACCTCCTCCTGCAGCTCTCTCACCTGCTTCACAAGGGATTCCACCTATGGCACCTCCCACACCAGGTGGCTACACCTACTTGGCTTTCTTCAGCAGAGACATGCAGGCCACATTCCCAGCAAGTCAAGACCAGGTAGAAGCCTCCAGGGGCAGGATCCCTGTTTGGCCAGGGTCCCACCAGTGCAGGCAGAGGAAGAACAAGCAGTGCTGTTGGCAATGTTTCATTTCCCTCCCACTACACGTTCATCCTTACAGAGTATCTGTAAGCTAAAACCCTATCTCCCTGCCTTTCTCTGCTGGCAAACGCCATTAGTCTCCCTGCTGCTCCCGTCACTGGGCGCGGAGGAACCTGGGTAATTCACCATCTGCACAGCTTCCAAATGAGATTTCTGGATCATTTGTTTAGTGAATTTAGTGCACGTGCATCTCACAAACCAAGAGTCTATGTCTGCATTAGCTAAGACAGATTCTGTGAAAGCTCCCAGGGTAACTCATTCAATACACCTTGATAATAATTCACTGTTCCAGTCCTGCATCTTTTCTTGAACAGAAGTTGTCAAGCATACAGAGCTACCCTGTTTGTTGGTGGTGGCTGTTTTTTTACTCATTTGGGTCAGGAGGATGGTAGATGTGAGAACATGTCCAAGTTGAGACCCGCTAACTCATTACACTTGTTACTCAATACAGCTTTGAACTCAGCTTCCCCAAAGAGACAGTGTAATGTGTTAACCCATGTGCCACTAACCTCTGTCACAGCAGTAGCCAGTTGGTAATAGGAAAGATTAGATCAGAGCAGTGCTTCTTACTTATCAGGAGACAGTGTTTAAAAGCCACAGCAATTTGAACAGCACAGCACTTTACTAACCTCTGCCACAAGCTACCCTGGGCAAAACACAAGCCTACCAGAGTGCTGTGCACGCTCCCTGGCAGCGTGGCTGCTCCCTGGAGCAGGTAACTGAGTTGTCTCACTGGAGCAGAGGTTCATGACTGAGTGAACCAAGAAGAGGGTTCAAAAGTGAATTTTAAAAAAGGAGCAGTAAAACGAGTCACTCAGTCACGCTGCCCTACAAGCTTTTGAAAATAAACACCAACAAGCTGACTCAAGTCATCAGAGCATCTGGCTTGGAATTCAAATGGACAGATATATTTTCCCCCTTTCAAAACATTTTTTTTTTTACACTAACAATCAGTAATCTCAGAGGATTTTCTTAGCTTTGTTTCCCTTCTTGTTTCCAGGAGACAGAACCACAGCAAGCTACTGCAAAAAGAGAAGCCAGAATGAAAAAGAGCAGAGGAAACTGACAAACCAAAAGGGGGGGACCAAAAAACGCGGTTTTACCTGCCAAAAAAAAAAATCCAACAAGTTTTCCCCTTTAAGCTGAACGGCCACTCACCGCAGACAAACCACACAGATATTGGTCAAATTAACTAGTCCGGGCTTCTTTCACTCACACTTTGTCAGCACAAGAACAGGAAGACAAGGGTGGGCAGATGAGAGACCTTCCAAGGAAACAAGATAAGACATCTCCATCTTATATGTCATGCCTCCCCAAGCCAGACCATTACCAAAGGGCTGTCCTAGAATATCTGCCACCTTCAGTGCATTTAGGCCCTACACATAGGCCAGCCTCTGGAATGGAGTGAAAACATCCTACCTAACAAGAGCCAGATCAGAAAGAAATCAAACATGAGCACTAGGGCTAGAAGGTCAGTGGTGAGTTAAGGAGGCTCAGTAGGTCTTGGGATGGGTTAAGACAAAAGGCCAAGGATTCAGATTCAGCAGTGAGAAGGACCTGCCGGCAGGCAAAAGGAAGGGGAGCAAATGGCAGGACAGGAACACAACTGGACCGAGTGCAGCAGACATGGTGGGGTGGGTTAGGCTTCCTCAAGGATTCAGCACCCTGTTCTGGTCAGAATTGGAAAAGTGTGGTGCTTCCAATGTGTTCCCTAGTGAAAGCACAAAGCTGCTACATAATTGGTCTCTTTGGGTAGGCCACATTGGAAGAGCAGGGGATTTGCATCTCAGGCCTGGGATACAGCAGCACATTTGTACAGTGTTGAGTACACCACTGAAATATCTGGAGTGCAGGTGAGTGCATACTGGAGGTGCAAACCAGCTGCTTTATGCATGGCTCTAGCTAGTGAGCTCAATGTCAATTTGCAAAGCAGTAACATGACAAATTCAAAACAAATAAAAATAAGATCAAGATAGTGATGCCAGGCTCTCTGCAAACCGCCCAAAAAGGAAAAATCCACTGGGAATGAGAATGGAAACAAACTAAACTCGCAGTCCAGTTAGGTCTGCAGACTAGCCCTCTTGTGTGTTTTGAACCTGGAACAAGCACTAGGGCAAACTAAGCACAAAAGATTGTCTTGACAGCCCCAAATCACATCAGCATCACAAAACAGCCAAGCCATGGCATACAAACAGCGATGCAAATAAACCATTCACGTTGCTAAACACACAGCTGACATAGGCCAGGCGTTTCTTGCTAAGGACCTATGGTGTTACCATAGTAAGAACAAGGAGTCCCATGCAAAGGTCTAAAGAACTGAATAACCTTTTAACTACCCAGAATAATCCCCACGTGTCCTTACATGTCTGATAGCACTGAGTAGGCTGATTCTTGGCATGCATGAGCTTCTCACAGGAGAGCACTAGTAACAAAATCAGTTTATTTTAAGCTGGAGAAGAGCCAAAAAAACCTAAGCTTGCTCCCCCTCTCTCTCTCCCCGCCCTCTTCTAATGCCAATGTATCCAGTGTTAGAAAACATTAGGGGGAGAGAATACATATTGGAATCGATTTGCCTGGGTTCTGTGGGTTTAAAGGTGAAGGACACAGATCTGTACTTGGATGTAGATCGCAAACTGCAGTCAGTTTAAACAAAAGCATTTTTTTAAATCAAGTGAAGAGACATCACAAGAATTGAACAGGTTCCAGAGCAACCCCAGGACTTCTGCATCACAAGATGGCCTTCACACCATGAGAAGGCAGGCAATTTATGTTTACTCATCTGCGTTTGCCCTCAGGCCTGCCTCTCTCATACCCAAGCGAAGCTCCTATGAAAGCTCTTTTGCCTTATTATTTATATAGCAGCATACATTTACAAGGTGTTTTACAAAAGATAATAAGCACTAAATACAGAATGGAATCCCAGTCCCCAAGGGCTCCCAGCCTTAAAGGGCATGAATGACAGTACGGCACAGAACAAATAGAGCAGTAGTGGTCATTACAGCCAGGAGGAGGCTTCAGTGGAACAGATAGATCTTATCTAGCAGAGACCGATTCCCCAGCACACCTAGCTCTTGAAGGGTCCATACAATATATTTATAGTAGGAGTTCAGATTTTTATGTATCATACAAATTATACTTCTACTCACCCATACCCAAAACTTAAAAATGCACTTGCCAATGGCACACAGAAAACTCTTGTGAGAAGGCAAGAATAGGAAAGCGCAAAATTTCGGGTCAGATACATTGCCTCCATCTATTATTTTAAGCAACAGTGACAGAGAGAGGACTCTTAAATTTTATTGACTTGTGTCTTGCATGCTCCTACATGCCACCTACAACTGCTTTCCCAAGTTCCTCTTTCCAGCTCCACTCCGGGTCCCCTCATCTGACTTAGACCCTCTTCTCTCCACACAAATTGCTCTCACCAAAGTCTCCAGTTGCAACTTCCTGGCTAAATCTCAGGCCTCATCCTCTTTGGTACTTCTGTTACATTTGACAATGTTCATTATGTCCTCCTTGAAATGTTTTCCTCACTTGGCTTTCATGACTCCATCCACATCAGGTTCTTTTTCTATTTCTGAGGCACAAGTTTCTAAATACTGCTATCTCAGCAAGCCAAATAGGCAGTTGCCTACCAAAGAAGGCTAGTTGGGCATGTCAGAGGTCATCTATATCTTCACACAAAACACAATTAATCTGCAGCTAATGTAGAACTCTGGCAAATGAGGTTAGAGGTATTAGAAATGTGTGGGATAGTTATCAAAATATGGGCTAAAATTTCAACAGAGACAGGGATTTGGTAACTAGAGCTTTGTCCTGATGGGTCACCTTTACAACAGAGTAACCACTCCAATTAGAAAATACTAAGTATTCTGTGTTTCCAGATCATAACATTCAGGGAAATCCTCTGCTAATTGTGTCTGCCATTGGTCTACTCCAGAGTACAGCCATTATAAAATGGATAAGATCGATATAACTAATGCTAGGAGTCAGAACGTAACCATCCCGATCCCTCGGTCCCAGCAACAATAACCATATTCCATTTAAATTTACTGATCCTCTTGTGGCCAACAAGACAAGATAAAAGCTGCTTTATTGGGTAAATATTCATAAACAAAAAAGGCCAACCCAGTGTTCGGGGGCAGTGTGCTTCCCAGGGGATCTGAGCTCAGTTTCGCAGGAGATGTGATGATGTGAAGGCAGAATACGCAATCCCCAGGTGCAGAGGAAGAAAATGTCTAATTATTCTTGAGCAACCTACTGTGACCAACCTTCAGAGCAGCATTTGTAGGCTCCTGAGAGACCTGACCTCCTTTTCAGGGTAATATCGTGGGGTGGGGAGCGGTTAGGGAAAAAGGATGGGGGAGTGTATTCTAGAGGATGCCTGGACTGAAACTACCAGTGTAGTCAGACTGGATTTCTCTGCCCATGTCTGGGTGAAAAGCACAATGCCAGACATCACAGAATACATGCAAGAGGGTTATTCCGTGCTACAGTTGCCATCTCTTAGAGAGCATCACTATTAGGAACACAGAGTTGAACATCCATTGAGTTATGTGCACGTTCAGAACATCAGAGAATCGAATTAAAAATGCAAGGCATTCAACTCTTAACTGAAAGCACAAGGAGGAAGAGTTGAAAAGAATCTAATTAAAAGATGACAGCAAAAATGCAGTCCCTTTAACAAGCTATTAAACCAATGCTGTTGAGAGGAGTCATCCTCACATGTTAGGAGGCTACTTAGTGAAAATTAACAGCCTCCCCACCAAAGACTGTATCTGATAAATACTGTATCTTTACACTGATGTATCAGCTCGGGTTAAGCTAAGGCCTTTCATGAGGTGTGCAGTGACTCACCCTGCTGGATATGCGACAAGGCCGGTCCTGGGGTCGCAGGCTAATCCTCTGCCTCCCGACACAGTTATTCCTAACACTTTCTCCAATGTCACCTAGTGCAAAAGAAAAACAGAAAGAGTCATGAGCGGCACTCACAGATAGGTCCATACGTGGGTGCCAATGGATTACCTCATACTGGCATTCAGAAACATGGTTCCCAGAGGACAATGAAGAGAACATCAAAAGTTGCTGAGGCAACATCCAGTGGAAGAATACTGCCACTTTCAGGGATCCCAAGGGAGATCCGTAGCTAGCATAAATGGGTTTCAAATGCAAATGTCCACCTTATAAGTTGCTTGAATATCTGCTTTTTCCAGACCAGGAGATTGGGTTTGAAAGGAAGAAACAGATGCTTGAAGGCTTTAAAAACCCACTAAGCCTTTGTCCTTTTGCAGAACCTCCCTCTTTGAGGTTCTGAAGCATTTAGAGAGCTTTTCCTTACTGCCCCTCCCCATCCGCCCCCTCCTCTAATCATTTGTACTGCAGGTTCCCACTGGTACTAAAACAAAAGACAGTCAAACTCTGGGATTCGCTTCACTGAGGTTCTGCTTTCACCTGAGGCACAAGGCGACTTGCCCAAGGTCATAAGGGGATCATGCAGAACAGAACCCAAGATCCAACTAGCTCTCACTTCTGTGTTCTAACCGTTAGAAAAGTATTTCTCAACTTTCTCAGGGTGGCAACCCCTTATTTGAAATCAAATTCATATGACCTTCTCTTACATTTCTTAGGCCACGTCCAGACTAGGGTATTAAAATCGATTTTAGATACGCAACTTCAGCTACGTGAATAACGTAGCTGAAGTCGAATTTCTAAAATCGAGGTACTCACCCGTGTAGACGGCGCGGCATTGATGTCCGCGGCTCTCCGTGTCGATTCCGGAACTCCGTTCGGGTTGATGGAGTTCCGGAATTGATGTAAGCGCGCTCGGGGATCGATACATCACGTCCAGACTAGACGCGATATATCGATCCCCAAGCAATCGATTTTAACCCGCCGATGCCGCGGGTTAGTCTGGACGTGGGCTTACTCTTTTATAGAAGATGTATCCATGATGATAATGATAAACATTATATAAAATATAAAACTTCTTTGACTTCAACTACTTCATCTGACATCGCAAACTATGAAGGTTTTGATCACCCCAGAGTCAACCTGGACATTTGATTTTCTTTGCTATAGAACTATAATAAAGTTTTCAATACCTCACAACCCTCCACCCTCCCAACTGCTTTTGGTAACCCCCCTCCCTGGGGAGTCATGACCCTTCAGTTGAGAAACATGGCATATTAGATCTAAAACTGGTTTCCTTTTTAGAAATCTTTTCAAAAGTGAATTTCATGCTTGTGAAGACAAAGTGACACAATGCTGAAGGCTGAGCCTTCTCAGTGAAGGGCCAGAGAGGACTCTAGAAAACACTTCAGCTAAACTTAAGCCTGCGGTCCTCCCTGGTGTTCTCTTGATGGAGGCACAAAATTGTTCTCTTTCATTTACAGTTCATGCAGTATGGTTTTATTTATTGCATGTTATATGCATGTGTTTTCCCCCGCACCACCATCCCTGCTAATTCTTGATTTTGTTGGATCATGTTGTCTTCTGGTTTTGATTAACATAGTTTGAGTTATATTTTGTTAAATATCCAGAAGCCTTCAGGCATGGGTGCCACGTAAGAAGTTATTATTGCAACGATTACTATGATCATCAGTAGCTTCCCAGGAGATCGATGTCTTGTGTTCATCCAGACAGCAGGGTGGCACATAGACAGATAGGGCAAGTTTTCCAGTGCCAATGTGCCCCACACAGAACTCAAGGAATTACCTACATGATGGAGATGTATGGCATCATTATCCTTGAGTCTCTGACTCAGGTGCTAGAGAGAGTGCCAATAGTAATGGTGGGTTTGATTGATATATAGCTACTCCTTTCACAAGGAACTGGACTGAGACCTCATCACTTCATTTCACACAAGCCACCAAAAGGCAGCGGTTCAGTAAACTCATGGCTCTTCCCTATATTCAAGCTGGTGACCTAGAGATGGAAGATTTCAATCCATACATCTCCAATCCCACAGTCATTCTATCCTCATTCTTGCAAAATGAGGTCTCTCTTGGAAATGTGGCTTTTACAAAAAACTGTAACTCAATATGGTTATTAAAATAAGAGCAGACTATTAAAAATGCATCTTATAAATCCACTAGCAAGCAAGAAAATAGCTTAGCTCCAATTCTATCTTCTTTTTAAAAAAGAAAAAAAAAAAAAAGGTACTTGTGCTTTGTTCAGGTGTGTTACAGTGGCTTCAAATACACGGCAAAATGTTTTTTAAAGATTCTGTTTGGAAAGTAATTACACACACACACACCACACACACACACCATGAAGCACAGATCCCCAGCTCTCTGCCCCTCAACTAACAGGGGTTGAGATCCCAAGTAGAGCATTTCTCAGCCCAAAGATGGTGAACGGAAAGCAATTTACATCTCTCTTAAGTGATCCCATCTGGCCAACACTCCAGCCTTGTCTCATTATGAAAATTACCCATTGCTGATAATGGACATCAACTGTGCAATACAGCTTAGTGCCAGGTGCAGCCCAGGCTGCTTTTAACCACGGTTTCCAAAAAGGCAGCAGACACACTATTTGTCCGACGCCATGCTTGCACTTCAGCAGTACCTGCTGCAGGACATGTTGTCAGCAATGGGTAATTTTCCCAAAATAGACAATGTTTCTGAGCAGTACGTCGATCGGCTCTTCAAGAAACTACACTCAGCTTCACAGGCTGGGGAGCATGGAGTTGGAAGACTCTTCCCACTCCCAGCTTTTAAGGAAAAAATTAACAGGAGAAAGTGTTACTTAACGGATCTGTTCGGCCACCTTTAGTTCTCACTCTCCTTCCCCGCCCCCCCCACAACTCTCACTCCCACACAGCCCTGTAGCATCACACTGCACTTCCTCGGGTCTTCTCTCCCACATGGAGTGTTGCAGACACCCCAAGCAGCTGTGTAACATAAGGAAGGCTTGAAAATGCTTGCAGGCAACAAATGCCCACTTTGTCCTGCAGCTTGTAGCACGATTCAGGCCCAAAGGGGACGCCCAGTCCACATGCGCCCAGGAAATTATTTTCCTGCTGGAAAGCATCTTCTCCCCTCTAGCTGATCACACACCCAACTCTGCTCCTTGCTTTATAAAGGCAGAACTGTTGCTGAGGGGAGATAGTTGGTCTTTTTACCATTGTATTTAGACCTAGTGCTACAAGAGGAGCATCCCGCGTGAAGCATACGCCCAATTTTCAAAGCTCCACAATTAACGCTTATTTTTAAAAACTGACTCCTCTCACCTCACCTCTCATCTCAGATCCAAAGCCTTTGCAAGTAGGAAGCCTGCTGCCATGACTATGACTTGCAAGGCAAGAATTCACAAACTCATTTAACAAGCAGAATCTTATAGATTCTACTCAGCCTTAACCTTTCCTTGTTCAGCTTCACTTATTGCAACACTCCACTATCCCTCGACAAAAAGAAGCCTGTAATCACCTGTCTCCAAGTCCCAAACAGACTGAAAGTGGAAGCGAGGTGAACCTAAGATAGAAGAATGGGGAGTTAAGGAGGCGCAGAGTTTTGCATTTCAGTGTTTGAAAGTTGGGGTGTAGTTTTTCCATGGGTCCTCAAGTTGACCTCCTTTTTTGCATCCACATTTCTCATTTAGACACATCAGTCCCCTGTTGGTACCTGCGTATCAGGTAGTGGACACCTAACTAACACGTGCAGATAATTACAAGACTGAGTTGCAAAGCTGTGCCTGCAATAATCTGTGCCCTCAAACTACAGCCCCAGAGGAGAGGCTGAACTTTTGAAGTCCGGCCCTTTGCAGTCATTACATCATACTGTGGAGTTCTAGTAATACCGGGCATTTCCATCCAAGGATCGCAAAGTGCTTTAAAAGTGTTATTGAATTTAGCCACATGCAACACTCTTATGGAGTTCAGGTTAGATTGCACCCATGTTGCAGAGACCGAGAAGTTTCCTTAAGTCCATTTTTTCAGGTGTGGATGCCTAAAACTAGGCACTTAAATCTACACATAAGAACATAACATCGGCCGTACCGGGTCAGACCTAAGGTCCACCTAGCCCAGTACCTGTCTACCGACAGTAGCCAATGCCAGGTGCCCCAGAGGGAGTGAAGCTAACGGGCAATGATCAAGTGATCTCTCTCCTGCCATCCATCTCCATCCTCTGATGGAGATGGATGGCAGGTACCTAAAACAGTGGCCAGATTGTCAGATGTACTGAGCACCTCTGACTTCATTGTGGAGTTGCAGGTGCTCAGTACATCAGAAATTGGCCCACTTCTTCAGGTGCCAAAATTTCAGGCACCCAAGTTTGAAAAAGTTTGCCTCAGTGGCTTGCCCCAGGGTCACACAGCAGGCCTGTGGCAGAACCCAGATCTCCCATCTGCCAATCCTGTGCTTCAGGCCACACATTCATCCTTTGTCTCTGCGGACTCCTCAGGCCCTATGACTGGTTAGCTCACAGAGCTATACTAGCCGGAAAAGTAGTAATGTAAGCAGGCCAGCACTGCGGTCATCTCAGTGCTAATATGGCACTGCTGCAAGGAAGTTCCACCTGCCGGAACCCTATTCAACACGAGCAGGACGTCCAGGAGAGGAAGCTCCCATTGCTGTCCTGCCATAGCTGGCACTCTCAGGGCACTGCAGAGAGCAGCCAGAGCTTTCCCAGTTCTCCTGACCAGGGAGAACCAGACAAACACTGCAATAAGACACTCAGGTATGTGACCAAGTGGTCTCCAGACCCCCCTGCTCAATTACTGACAAACCTCTCAGAAAGACTGATCTAACGGCTGCCTCGAACAGGAAGAACAATCACAGACAAGAAGTGCAACTGACAGTTCCCAGTGAGGGATTTTACCACCGGCTCAGGCTCTGTGCTAGTTTGGGGAAGCCAAAGTCAGGTCTACACCACCACACGGATCAAAGCTCTGAGAAAGAGCCATCGGTGGTCAATTTAGCTGTCAAATCGACAGCAGATCACTCTCCAGTCGACCCCTGCCACTCTACCCCCGACAAGAAAAGTAAGGTAAGTCGACAGGGGAGTTTCTCCCATCAACCTCCCATGGTAACTCAACCTAAGGTATGTCGACTCCAGCTATGTTATTGACGTAGCTGGGGTTGCGTAATGTAGGTCGACTTACCACCGGCAGTTGCTGCTGCATGAAAGGGCTAGAACAAAATTGTTAAGCCCTAAGAATACCCCCAGCCACCCCACTCTCCCACACGTTGTGTCGTGCCAGCCTGGAAGAGCATGGCATTCTCCCTTTGGGCTTGTGTACACAGCAACATCTATGGCCAGAGGTGGGAGAGGCACAACGTGTGCTCTTGCTTCTATACAGGGCATCAGCCGGTGTTACAGGCTCTGACTGCGACCCTACCGTTATAACACACTCCTCCACCACAGTACGCACTGTTGTGTAGATCCAAAGCAGCCAATACTATGGCTGAACTTGAGAGGGATGTTTCTGAGCTGGGGCTTGCAGAGAGATTTCCTCTCTATTGTGAGCAGAGACTCCTCCCCCTCACCCCGAGAACCATATAAGTCAAGCCATGCTATTGAATCCCTACCTCCTTCCTTGCACCTCTTAGGTCACAGGATGGCAAGAGCTGCGTTAGGATCAGATTGCGATCCACCCAATGGGAAGGTTCCACAGCACACCTTGACAGCCACAGTTCTCAGGGAAACAGAACCCTGGTCAGGGAAACCATCTGTAATAAGGGACACTCTGAGCACACAGTTTCAACTGTAGGTTGGACAATGCCTGATGTTGCTGTAATATTTCTATCCAGTCTGGAAGCAACACAGCTGGTGCGTGTCACATCACTCATCCCAACACAGAAGCAGGGAACTGAGGAGGAGTCCAAGTGCAATTTTTTCTCCCCATCTCCATCCCCCCAAACACCAAATGGAACTCTTAATTGTTAGCCCACCAGGCTAGCCCCATTTCTAGCCTTTCAGTGCCATCCACATCTTCGGAAGCCCAGGGAGCTACACATTCCCCACGAGAGCAGAGCTATTCTAGTGCAGAAATAAATAGCTGGAGAATTTAAGAAGAGGGAGAGGAACTCTGTCCAACACCTCAGTACTTGAAAACGGCTCCCAAGAGAGGAACATCATGAAATCAGCACAACCACGTAAGTGCAGCTAACACACCAACAACGAATTCCTAAAGCAACATCAACCAGCAGCTTATAGGAGATAGTAAAGAAAGGCCATTCCCAGGTATGACAGAGTCCATCACATACCTCAGCCATTCCGAGAGGGCAGCCCAAAGATAAACAATGGGTAAGAATTACAACTGCTCTAAGGGTTTGTCTATACCTGGAAATTAACTGAAAGAGCTATTCCAGAGTAATTCTTCTGCAACAAGTTATTCTGGAATAGTTATTCCATTCCAGAAGAGCTATTTCTGTCAGCTTTCAAACGTAGACAAGTCCTTAGTTAAAAGCCTCACGTAGGCCAAGAGATATACAGTAATACGATTAATGTTTTAGTCCATTTCATTAGCTAACAACATCAAGCGAGCAAGACAAGACAATATCCCTCCCCGTCAATAAATCACATGCTCACATAATGCACTTAGCCACATGCTTCATGAGAGAAGCGGACATAGAAAACCCAGTGTTAAGAAAGCAGTGACGGAACTTGGTCATTGCATTTTGGAAAGACTAGAGCATCTTCACCAACAGTGCAGCAGTTGTCAATAACTAGTTACTGTTTTGTCTGAAGAGTCAATATAGAATGATTTTTTTCCCCCCTTACAAAAGATCAAGGCTAGATTTCATGACAGCCCCAGTTGACATAACTGTTCCTCCTGGATTCTGCCACTGTAGCTTTCAGCACCATTACAGTCCTGAATTTATTTGGAATGTTGCAACACAGCAATGTGACATGAAGCTGTTGACTTCAGGGGTGTAATGACATATGTGAAGATGCATCTTGGCCATGCATGGACAATTGAGAGGTGAGGATGCACAGGCAGGAGTGGGCTACACAAGCGACATTCAAATGGCGAGTCCCAAGCCCCAAAGCTAGCCCAGCTCTCAGACCACCCGCTTTCTCGCCAGCCCACCAAACAATGCACAACTACAAGTGTGCGTAACCATCCGGGACTGGTGCATACCACACAGCCTCTGATCTACTGTCTGAACACATGTTCTGATCTCCTGTTACTGCTGCAAAACAACAAAGGCTCGAGGTATTCCATTTACCTCCGCTGTGCTTCGTTTGGCACATTAAACATGGAACACTAATTACAGTGCGTTGTTCTGCTTAAGGGGTCATCAGCATTTCCACTGTAAAGCCATCATTTCAGGGGTTTACAGCACAGCTGTGAAATATTCTCTTTGGGCTGAAGCTTGACGTGCAAAGGTTTGGCTGCAGACCAGGTTTGTCCGTTTGTTTGCTGTTGGGGGTTTGAGGTTTCTGTTTTTGGTCTCAAGGGTTTTTTTTGTTTTGTTTGTTTTGGGGGGAGATTTAAGGAGGGTGTGGTTTCCAAGTTATCAGAATGCAAAACAAAAGCCCACACTGCTCCACTTGATTTCCTCCTCTCCCAGCCACCCCCTTTGTTGATGTGCTCTAACTTTAACAGCTTCATCTTAGAGCCATTTTAAACATACTTACTTCTATAAAGCTGGAGGATCTTTTGCCTTCTCCCTCCTCTTCCCCGACTACAATTTAACTTGTTTTTCCCTCTCAGAGTTCAGTGTTGGTGAAATGTGCCAGCTTGAAAGGCTGAACAGCAGGGCAAGTTCCCACACACCCGCCTTACTAATATATCTCAGCCCTTCCCAGGGTGGACCAGTCTCCACAGCCCATTCAAACCTTGGTCGTTTGTCATGGTTGTTGTTTGTTCTGCTGGACTCTTTGTGAACACAGAGCCTCTAGGAGTCACACTGGAACCATCAAACTTGTTTCACGCAGGCCACCATGCCGACCTGCTGCAAAATACTGGACACTTCCAACCTCTGCTCTGTTTGAGCAGCATTCATGAGATGAAAAGCTTCTTATCCCCACTTCCAAGCCACTGAGTCAGTCTCCACCTTCTGTTTCCTTACCAAGCAAGAATAATAATTCTGCAAGGTTCAAAGCACACAGGACACTGACACCGGCAATCAGCAATGGCGATTTGCAAGGTCAATTTGTTTGGTTACCAAAATAGCCACAATGCTCTTTTTGTTTTTAAAACCACAGGGAACACACTCCCACAGTCTAATTACATGCCTGACGCACCTTGGAACCACCGAGGCAGGGGCTGCAGGGAAGTTGCCTGGAGGCTTGAATCATTATAATGCATAAAGCCATTATATTATAAATCCTGCAAAAAAGCAGGGGGTGGAGGTGGAGATGGGCTTCTAATGGAAGCGCTGACAGAGTCTCAGTTTAATGGCTCTGCCAGGTGCCAAGACAACGTGTGCGTGTGGGCGTGTGTTATACAGAATACATACAGGCTATAGAACGGAGAACAGCAGAGAGAGGGAGGCGGAGGGCAGGAAATGTGAACAAGTTAGTTCCCTATGGATTTTCTTTCTACAAGCGCCCTCCCAGTCTTTCTCCCCTGCTCTCCCCAAACACCACATTAGCGGTTTCAGTCCCAATCCAGCTGTCAGGATCGCATTCCTGACCCACCAGCCCCAGCTGTCTGGGGCTCCACTGCTGAATCTGCACTTCCCTTCCCAAGAGGCACCTGAATTAAAAACAATCCCATAAACAGAGTCTCCCAGCCCTTGGGAAGGGGAGGCAACAGGGAGAATCCATTCAAAGCACCTGTGTCAGGAACCTGATAGGGCATTCAGAACAGGTAGCAGCAAGCAGCTGTCTCCCATTGCTCTGCGAAAGAGGATACATGAGGGTCAGCTCCCTACTGGCTTCTGAAGCACAGTGTAGCTGCCATTAAATTGCTGCCCACAAGTTTGAGTTTCTCCGTTTATCACAAAGCTGAAATCTCCATCTTTCTCCACTCCCCACCCTCACACTAATGCCCGGGGTTTAATTTCCCTTTAAATAGAAGTGCCCTGCCTCATTCCTGCAGCCTTTATGCTCCTGAAAAAACGTGGCGAGCTCCAGGTTCTCTCTCTGCTCCTCCCACTCAGCTAGAGTCCTTATCTGCCTAACTGCAGGCCCGGGGCCTGAGTCTCAAGCTTCTGTGGGATTTGTCAGGCCCTCATACTGGCCTCTTGAATCTCAGGACTTTCAGAGCTGAAGCTGAAAAAGCAACACTGACTGACTAAGGACTTATCTACACATGGTTATTCTGGAACACCTATTCAGTCGGTTAAGATAAATTGGAACAAGGCTCCCTTATTCTGGAATAAGTGTGTCCACACATGGAGTTAATCAGGGATGGACAAGTCCTAAGCGGAAGGAGAGAGAGCGGTAGAACTGACTTAGGCAGTCTACAAAAAAGACAGTTCTTAAACTCTTGGGACCCACGGTTCCAGAGTCACTTAATGTCAGGAATATTTTATTTTCCCAATTAAAAAACAAACAAAAACCCCCGCTCCTTTTATGTTATTTGTCATATGGTGGAGAAAGGGGACAGGGACAGATCTAGGTTTCAGGCTTTTCAATTTCTGGCTGTAAAGCAGTATGGTGGGCACTCATCCATTCATCTGAGCTAGCCACCACAGTGCAATAGTGCTTCTTTGCCACTGATGTCTGATCTATCCGTGGAGCCAGTAAAGGAACTGATCCAGCCTTCCAGCAGTCTGAAGTTTGGCAAACCATTTCCAGGAGGGCAAAGTGCAACTGAGTACTTCCAGTGTCCCCCTGACTGTCCACATTCTAGCAGCTTATATGCCTGGAACCACTTCCTGCTGAAAGTAGGTCAGGGCTGCTAACCACCAGTCTGCTCCAAATTCAACTACTAAGATCAGAGATAGGCAGAGAAAGTGGTTTTGGAGAGAGAACAAAATGGAAGTAACCATGATTCCTAAGGGCAATGTTTCAATTACTCAAAGGGATTTGGATTCATTCAGCAACAAACAGGTCTGAAAGTGTAAGGAGGCACAGTTTATCATCATTAATCATCACTTCACAGGAAGGAAAGGCTCTTTCCACAATCATTTTCCTCTGTTTCATACAAACATTAGTCATCACAAGAAGGGAGGAAAAAAGGACACAAAAACAGCCAGGAAGAATTTAAGCAAAGGCTGCACAAGGCTCTATCAACCCACAGTTCTGCAAATGCACCATCCCCCATCCCAATCCCAGCCCTGGGCCTACTCCTAAACAGAGAGGAAAGATAGTTAAAAGTTTGTTATGGAGACAGACATCAACTGCAGGCCACAATGAGAAGCAACTCATTTCACTTGTGATAAGAGATTTTAAAACACAGGCCTCTACAAAGGAAAAGACTACTGGCATCTACTCCTCATGCTACCTTGATGAGGCAAACACAATTTGAGGACTTCAATAACTCAGACATAGGTTAGGGGTTTGTTACAGGAGTGGGTGGGTGAGATTCTGTGTCCTGCATTGTGCAGGAGGTCAGACTAGATGATCATAATGGTCCCTTCTGACCTTAAAGTCTATGAATCAAGGCTCAATTCCAGAAGATGACATGTCAAACTCCATACACATGCAGATTCCCAAACAGAACGACTAGGAGGACACACTGAGGGGTGCTCAGAAAGCCTTCATTACTACTGACTCAGTACACTGTCCAAAAAGTCCATCCCACACCAGTAAGAAACAACCTGCATAGGCTCAAGGAGACTGAAAGGAGCGGAGATACTCCAGAGTGAAATCAGAAAAAAAGAGAACAAAGTCCCAGCCCTGGAAAAAAGAGCCAGACTGAGATTCAAAACTATTCTTTCCCCAGGGCTCCTCCTTACCTCCCCACATTTATTTTAGCCATTAAAGAACCAGGGCACTATTTGCTATGAACCAATTTTTTGGTGGGATGTAACTGACTGTTGGAACTTTGTGGGCACAAGGACGAGGGAGAACGAGAAGATACATGACTGCAGCGGATGGGGTGATTCAAAAAGGGGCTATTGGCACTCACTTAGGATGACCTGCATAACTAATTTCTGGCTTCCCTATTAATGAATAATGCTGCCATCCCAACTCCATGCCAATCAAGCCCGCACAGCTCACTGTAGTAAGAGGAGGCCCTAAGATATAAACCTTGGTATCAGAGGCCCAGTATGAGACCTAAGGCCTGAACTAAAGTAATGGTCAAGACTTTGCTAACACAAAGCAAAGTTAAGCTGTGAGCCAGAGGCAGGCCCTGCTCACAGACGCTGGCAAGGAAAGGGCTGCTGCTGCAAAAAGAGACATACCTAAAAGGTACTGGATACCAGATATCAAAACATTGGCATACTTGTACACGCCACACAGATAACAAGGAACAAGCTGACCCATCCCAATGACAGGGCCAAAAGGGTAATATGATGGATAGAGTTGGTTTGTTCAAACCAACATGTACAAGGTGAGAGGCGGCACCTTACTGCGTAGAGGGGTTGTATCTTGCTACGTAAAGGGGTTGCACCTCAGTACGTCAGGAGTGATGTGTAACTTGCTTGTACCTCTGTATAAGAATGCACCTCTGAGTGGATGTCTTTGTCCAGCCTAGGGGGCAGTGGAAATTCCCAGCCACTGACTGAGCAGAGTCCATTACCAGGGGACACATATTCGTAGTATGTCCTGCAGAATAAAGTCTAGTGGGAACTATTACTGTGCTTCGTTTGACAATAAACCTGGCCGATCTGCCTTTGTACCTTACTAGAGTCTGTGGTCACTGGGGGTTCTCTCGAGGTCTGCTGTGTCAGCTATCTGCGCAGAGCTGGGGCAGCACACAGAGGAAACACATGCATGCAGCCAACTGATATCAACATTGAACGGAGCAGAGCACTATACCGGTAGCATACGACGACACTCACCATGTGTCCTCATCTATCACGTGTGGTATATGAAAACTCTGAGACACACGAGATTTAAAAAAGAAATAAAATAAAAAAGTGGAACAACTGTATCTATCCTATCAAGCCAGGTGCTTTAACTGCCATGAGGCCAACTGATCAGGTCTTGCAGAGAAGAGGAGAGCTGTAAGGAATCCATTTAATAAATCTCTAGAAGCAACTTAACAGTTTTACTATACACAAAAACCTCACAGATTTAAAACCCGATATCTCAGGACCTTCCAGGAACAGAGGCAAGTTCTCTGTCCCCAGTGGAAAGCTGAGAGCTCGCCTTCATTCACTGATACAACAATTAAACTGGTCCTGGACTGACTGTCACCTGCACTACACCTCAGTCCAGTGCGATTTGGGGAAGGAAATTTACATCTGTATCCATATCTGGAAGGGGAGAATTAGAGGCATTTTATGTACCAGGTTAACTTAAAATAAAAGAGTGACCGCAGCTTAAAGTTTCTCAGGGGTTGGGAAAGCTGGAATAAAAATACCAAGATCAGTGGTCAGAGTTCAGGTGAGGCAATCGAAGATGTGCGGAGAAGGCCATTTATCACACGGATAGCACCACAAGGGGGGAAGGGGTATTTGTTTCCAGTTAGCCCTGAATCTTGCCATAAAGACAGTGTGCACAATTATTAGTTACTATTTGTATTACAGCAGCACTTAGATGTTTCCCATTAAGGTCACTGCGTGAGGCTCTATAGACACACGTAGTAAGGAACAGCCCCTGCCCTGAAGAGCTTGAAATTCAAGTAGACAAGAAAAAGAGCAGATGAGGGGGGAGCAGAAATATAAGAAGAGCTGCAGTGACTTGCCCAAGGTCACCCAGCAGGCCAGTGGCAGAGTTGGGAATAGAGCCCAGGACTCTTGAGTCCCAATTTGGCGCTCCATTTGTTGGGCCAAGTTGCTCATCTCCAGCACTTAGAATCACAGAAATGTAGGGCTGGAAGAGACCTTGAGAGGTCACCTAGTCCAGTCTCCTGCACTGAGACAGGACCAAGTAAACCTATGCCACCTGACAGCGTTTGTCCAACCTGTTCTTAAAAACCTCCAGCAATGGGGATTCCACAACCTCCCTAGGAAGCCTGTTTGAGAGCTTAACTACCCTTTTAGTTAGAAAGGTTTTCGTACTCTGTAGCAGGGTGCTGCTGCAGAGGAAGCTAATTAGCCCCTGCTCAGCTAGCCCCAGTCAGGTGAAATTGATTGGGGCTGGGGAGAAGCCTGGTGCCTGGCCTCTGAACGGGCTGCACCTGTGGGCCTGCAGGCTTAAGGGCCTTAAAGGCTGGCTGGCAGCCAGAGGAAGGGGGGAAGAGAACAGCCAGAGGCACAGCAGTCTCCAGGCTGGGGTAGACTCCCCGTAAAGGAGGAGGAGGAGGAGGAGAGTAACACCTGTAAATAGAATCACTGGTAGTGGGAACTGTGTGTAAATAAAAAGCCACGGGTGCTGCATCCAGGAGGATCAGGGTATGGCTACACTTGAAATTTCAAAGAAGTGTGAGTGTGGTCGGAGCGCCAGCGCTGGGAGTCTCCCAGCGCTGCACGTAAACCACATCCCTTACGGGTGTAGCTTGCAGCGCTGGGAGCCGCGCTCCCAGCGCTGCGGCACTGATTACACTGAGGCTTTACAGCGCTGTATCTTGCAGTGCTCAGGGGGTGTTTTTTCACACCCCGAGCGCGAAAGTTGCAGTGCTGTAAGGTGCCAGTGTAGCCAAGCCCTCAGAGTGCTTTTTGAGACAGCAGGGAGCTGCAGCAAGGGGGGCAGAGGAAGAGACCCGGTTACATACTCTCTAGCCAAAATCTCTCTTGCTGCAGATTAAACCCATTACTTCTTGCCTTACCTTCAGTGGGCACGGAGAACAATTGATCATCATTCTCTTTATAACAGCCCTCAATATATTTGAAGACTGTTACCAGGACCCCTTCAGGCTTCTTTTCTCAAGGCTAAACACACCCAGTTTGGGGTTTGTTTTTTTAAACTTTTCCTTATAGGCCAGGTTTTCTAAACCTTTTATCATCGTTGTTGCTCTGCCCTGGGCTCTCTCCAGTTTGTCCACATCTTTCTTAAAGTATGCTGCTTGGAACTGGACACATATGCCAATGAAGGCCTCATCAGCATTGGGTAGAGCGGGACAATTACCCCCTATGTCTTACATACACCACTTCTTCCCCTGCCTTCAACCAAAAACCAGGCCCAAGACAAGTATAAGAAAAATGCTTCCAAGCAAAAATCAAAAGGAAAATAGGAGAGAGTTCAATGCCACTCACTTTTCCATGCATCTTTCAGATGTGTGGTGAAGAAGCCCCAAGTACCCATGGGCCATTCTTTTCAAACCTGTATGCCTAAAGTTAGACACTTAAGTTCACTGAAGGTACTTAAACAAATGGTTTTCAAAAGTGCGGAGTCCTCGGCAGCTCCCACTGACTTTAAAAGATGTTAAGCACTTTTGAAAAACCAGCCCATTTATTTAGATACCCAAGAATGCAGTTGGTTTGAAAAATCTTGTTCAGTGTCCTGGACAAATACCACCACTTAGTATTACATTCTGCCTCCTGGAATATTCAAGGGGACCCGCCACCCTCACCAGCTTTGCCTCCACCTACTTTGCCTGGCTCTGTGCAATCCCCTCCTTCATTCTCTGCCCTTTACCCTCCAGAATAAGCTCCTTACAGAGGAGAACTTATAATAAAGTGCCCTTTGTACGTCCAAGAATTAAGGAGCTCTTCCTGTCTTTCAATCAACATGCACACTGAGCACTACAGAGCTCTCTCCTGTCAGCTAGGAAGGAGATTGTGTGCTACAGGAAAAGCATTACTAGAGATACAGAAAATGTCTTTAGAAGAATGGAGCAAGCACTGACTTCCATTGGTCCCTCACCACCATCCCCAGCAGTGCTTTCCAAATTCCTCACCTGAAGCACAATGCCCAGATTGCTCTAGCCTGAGGGCTCCCCTACCAGGCGTAGAAAATTCCACAAAATCGCAACGTGCCAAACCAGGCACATATAGTATGTGATATTTTGTTCTTCCAAAAACCGTACATGTCTAACAGGCAGGCCCTGATCCAATGTCTGTTGAAATCAATAGAAATCATCTCGTTGACTTCAATGAGGCTTTGGATCAGAACCCAAGAACAAGTGGGAAATCTTTTTTTTTTTTTAAATCCAGAATCAGATGGTTTAGGTTTTGTTTCATTGCCCCATCTAAAAATTGTGTACTTTCTTCCAGGCATGCTGGACAATATAATTTTCAAGACCAGGGAAGAATACAGCTGGAAACTTAGCAGGTACACAGGCACAGCTGCTGAATTGAGAACCACCTGGGTGAATCTCTGCTTCATAGAATATTCTGTTTATGCCACATGCTACACAGCCTTCTCTCTTGTTCAAAGGTTTAAACTTGCCCTAAGCAAAAGACAGCCATTACTCACAAAGCAGCGATCTGGAACTCTCGATTTGGTGTGGATCTTGCTGAATAGTCTAAATTTTTGCTGGGCAAATGAATCCATCATCTCAAAATGGTTCCTTACAAATCAGCAGAAATAAATCATCTGTTCAAATGCCAACAGATAGGCAAATATGAATAGAGAATACACAATAAAGGGAGACAAAGTTAGAGAGAGATAACCACAAATCAATTGCAAATGATCATTCTCGACTTGCTGAATAGCTTGTTTATTCCACTTCACCCCACATGCTTTGCATTAGATTAATTCCTCCTACGACTTCTTGCAAATGTGTTTGAGTTTGTTCTCTTTAATGAAAATGAGTAAGTAAATGACAGGCACAATAGTTCAAGCAAGTCAGTTTACACAACGACTTAAAAGGTGACCTACAAAGGGAAAAAATGCACTAGTCCCCATCTCACTGATGTATTAAGGTAGCCTGAAAAGGCTTCCTCTTCACTCCACTTGTTTGCTTTATGTAGTATTTTTAACACCATAAACACAGGTCTTGTCTACCCAGGAATCCAGACTATGGATCACTAGACAAATAGTAGGATTATGAAGCACAAATACTGAGGAAGTGAAACCTGACCCAGAGGAAGTGATTTTTATTTAAACTTTTTCAAAAACTTGTTTGTTTTTAACATCCAATTCCTGATATTTCTATGGTTAGGAAAAACCCCATTATTTTCAGGTCTTCTTTATACAGCTGAAAGGGGAAAAAAAAATGGGCACGTGCCCAATTTCCATCTCTCCTTGGCAGATCACTATTTTTGCTTTCAGTTTTTAATTCTCAGCCAAATTATTCTGCTCAGAAGGTAGAAAGAGGCAGAGTCAGGAGATGCAATCCTAAAAGCATCTTACATTCCTGAAGCATCATTTTCTTATAAATATTTTAGATACACATTTCCATAGTGACATTTATTTGTCAGGGAATCTGGGTTTCCAAACGGTATGCTCTGGTCAATATACATATTTGTAAATACTTTTCCTACTGGTCACAGGGCTGTTTTGCCTGTTTAAAATAAGGAACATTAGCGCTGGCAAAGATATTCAAAGAACACATTGTAAATCTGGGTTGTGACATCTAAACAATGCTTGTAGTTAAAACGTCAATCTTTTGGAAGCTGTACCTATTAATTGCTCTCGTGATCATATTTATGCTGTATTTCACAATTTCTAGAATCATGTTGCATATAGATCTTCTGTCCAGGTTTCTATATTTATCACTGTACCTTAATGCCTAGACAACAGTAAATGGTGGGATACTGGTTTTATTTGTACTGGTTCATGAATGAGGAGACAAGAGAGGGTGCAAAGGTAGCTCCTCCATAAATTCTGTAGCTCAGTTGATTATCCAGGGAACAGCTATAGGATGGAATATGGCTTATTATTTGTCAGAATAAATTTAAAAAGTGCAAATTATATATTGCATTTATTGTAAGTGTTGAAGCAGGATAAGAAGAAGCTATAGACAAAACACTTTGCCAGACTGAACTTTGGAAACACTCATTAGCAAGTTAGTCAATGGTGGACATGTTTCTGCGCCTTGAGGCTTAGGTAAGTATGTGCCAGGTGCGAAGAGCAGCCCTAGTTTTACGCATTAACTGTCTCTGCTGCTGTCTCTGTGGAGGCCATTTCCAATGTTTCCTTTGGCAGCAAGATATTTATCTTTGAGTTTTGCTCTGTTATACGCAGTACAAGAGACCACAGGAGCATATGACAGCAAGCTTAGCTGGTATCCTCTAGGGTGGCTGCCACATGGACGGTTATGTAGGCGGACATTTCTACTGCATCATTTAGCATGACACACTAGATGACATTAGACGCTCTAGGAGGTCAGCCACTCCAATTTTAGAGATCACCTCAATTGTGTCATGCATATTCCACAACCCCCACACACCGTCTTTGGGACAGTTAGGAACTTGAGTCTCCCACATCTCAGGTGAGCACGTTAACCACTGAGCTATTTAGTGGTCTAGCGATTCCTCTGGTTGCAATGGGAAAATGTCTCAGGCTACTGTGAGGAGGAATTCAAAAATAATTCATTTGCAAGGTTAGAATGAGAGAGCCCCAGGAGAGCCATGCAAAGCACAGACTGCAGGTTGTGGGATACAAAACTCTACAGTGAACCTCATGAGATTCCTGACAAAGTTCCCTCTCCCTTAGGGGAAAAGGGTTTGTGCATCTTCACATTTCTCCACAGGGAACAGAAGCTCTTGCCCCAGAGAGCCTACCCTTTATGCTGCTCTCTGAGGCCTCAGCCTGGCACCATGGTATTCCAAAGAACTGGGTTGCTATTGGCAATGCTTTCTCCCCCTCCCCCACAAGACAGCAAGTGGAGTTGACTCCAGAGGGACTTCATACACCTGGCAAGGGAAGTCTACTATATTGGTGCTACCCCCTCTCTTACTCCCCCAATCCCAAACACACTGAGTTGGGGGCTTTTCCATCCCTCCATGCATCCCAGTGAAAGGAAGCAAAGGAGCCAGAACTATTTATACTAACAATTTTATTGCAACGGTTCTATAGTATATAAAAAAGACTCCATGGTTTATTTCCAGCCAGAAGTAACCCAATGCTGGTGTACATATGCTTCCAACACAGTGACTGGAAAGAATGTCACATAAAGGCTGTTACTCTGCAGTCCTATTACGACTGGTACGATTACTATCCTTGCAGAAATATAAGCTGTGTTAGAAAACAACATGTCCAAGTCTCTATCTACACTTAAATCACTGCAGTGACAGAAGTGGTTCTCCCATCAGTGGAGTTAATCTACATTCCGAAGAAGCAGTAGCAAGGTCAACAGATGAATTCTTCTGTCAGCCTAGCACTGTCTACACCAGGGGCTAGATCACCTTGACTACATCACTATGAGGTGTGGATTTTTCACACCCTGAGCAACATAGCTAGGTCAACCTAACTTTTTAGCGTAGAACTGGACCAAGAAGCTAAATAAGTCACTTGCCTGAACAGCACTGACAGATTTCTACTCCAGCCCCAATGGTTTCACAACATAGAAGTTAAGTCAGTTCTTGTCATTTGTAACCAAGTTCTGATTGCCAAGAGTAATGAAGTGGGGAGTTTTCTTGGTTTTTCCTTTTTACCCCCCAAAATGGCTTGCATGCAGAGGGGGTGGGACTCAGTTTCCCTGGGTGTTACTGGTTTAACAAAGTGATGGTAGAGGAAGTTTGTTGTTACAGAGGACTGATGACAGAACTTGGGACCCCAGCCAATGGCCTGGAGAATGGATACCCCAGCGACTGGGAGGCCCAGCTCAGGAGTCACAGCTGGTTCTGGCTAGTGGGAGGACAATGGGCTGTGAAGAGAGGACCCTGGTGATCTGAGAATAGAAGAGAGGAGAGGTGGTCCAGATGACCCTGTTTACGGGGATATAAGACAATGGACAGAGGCGGAGCTTGGGGCCAGTGATATCAGATGCCCAGCTGGGAAGCAGGGTGATTTGGGACTGGAGAGGGAAAGCAGGCAGAGCCCACCTGGATGCAGGGGAGACTTGGATGTGCTGTGCTGAGGGAGGCCAGGCCTGAGGGCCCTGAGAGTTACCTATGCTGTGTTCAAAACTCAATAAAACCTCCTGTTTTACGCTGGCTGAGAGTCGCTCCAGTCTAGAGAACATGGTTGAATTATTCCCTCTGGGAGTGGAGGCCCCAGGGGTCCAGAGCGAGTGGACTCCCTGAGGGGGCCCATGGCGAGAAACAGGCTTGCTAAGGCTCAGAGAGGTGCGGTTCCAGGAGGTGGAGGGGCTTAATCCCCAAGAGTCGACCCCCAAGAAGGGCGGTCTCACTGAAGGGGGGGGGGTCCCTCCAGGGACTGCATGGTGCCAAGAGTGGGCATGACCTGTGAGTCTGTGACACCAAGAGATCAAGCAGGGATGGCCAGGTTGTGACACCACAGAGGGGCAGATTTGCAGTGCATAAATGTTTAAAGTAACCCTAAACACTTCAGACTCAGGCAAACTGAAATGAGGAGCTTTACACAGCTAATTATGGGCCAAATCCTGATTCTACTGAAGTCAACGACAAAACTACCATTATTTCAGTGGAACCAAAATTCAGCTCAATAGCTCTAAATTTCCACTAATAGGAGAAGTAAAACCTTGGGGCTTTTCAAAAGCACTCAGGATAGGCTTAAGTCTGCTCCCATTAACTCCACCAGGTGTAGCTGAGGGAGGAGCCAGTTCCAGACATCCAGTTCTAGCCCAGTTCCATGGTGGCACAGCGTACTTGAGGGCAACTGTCTGCCAGACAGCTGGAGTGAAGTAGCCATCAGTGGCACTATTATGCAGATCATCCTAAAGGAAGCCAACAAAGCCCTTTTACCAGATCATCATGTACTCTGCATATTAAACATATTTCAGAAGAGTTTTGGAAAGTATTTACAGATTTTATCGGTACTTTGCACATCCCTCTCCCTGAAGAGCCAGTTAATATGAGTCTAATAGTACAGGACTCCAAAGAGGAGGAAAGTTGCGTTCTTCTTTTGTAGGGCAAGAGGGGTGATTAGCAATGTTCAAATAGTCAAATCCAGATTAGTGAGCCAGTGGGTAGCTTTGGGAGTGGCTTGATGCAAGTCTGAGATGCCACTGGCAAATGACTGAAGCAAGCATGGCTTTGCAATGTGGTCCATAGTACGCGACTGGTGTCCACAGTCACACTGTGCGTTGTTGCTCATCTTCATAAGGTATAAGAGATGACAGCATTTGCCAGGCACTGTTCTAAAATGATTCAATGGGGACCATTTTTTCCAGGGTAGGCTGAAGCCTGGAAGTGCTTTTGTGGGGTTGGCAATCAGGTGTTTGTGTGGGACATTAGCATTATCCCAGAATTCTTTCCAATGTGCCTCAGGATGGAATGAGGATGCTGTAGCCTGATCCCAAAAAGGCTCATGAGATTTCAGACATGTCTTCGGAAGGTGCTGGCAGTTCTCAGTTCAAGCTAGCCATGGTTCAATTGTGCTCATGACCTGGGTGTCTCTCTCTCTGGATTCTGGATGAGGGGTATATGTGGCAGAGTGAGCACCAATTGACCGGGTGTTGATTTTACCATTCCAGGTCTGATTCTCATCATGGCATTAGGCCACACATCCAGAGATTGGCATGTGAGCTGCCCACCCAGACCAGTGCACAATAATCAGTGGCTGAACAGAGCAGCGCTAGAGTTACTGTTCAAAGTGTGTGCATACCCGCACCCCATGTTGTTCGGGCAAGGCTAGACCTTGCTTTTCACCTTTTGTGCTGGTTTTCTCCAGATGGGTTTGTCATAACATTTCTTCCCAGATCTGGACCTTAGCGTCCAAAATATGGGTGTTAGCATGAAAACCTCCAAGCTTAGTTACCATCTTGGAACTGGTATCGCTGCCACCAGCTAAGAATTATACAGTGCCTAGCTCACTGTGGTCTCCCCAAAACCTTCCCTGGGGGACCCCCAGACTCAGATGCCTTGAGTCTTACAACAAAGGGAAATAACCCCCTCCCCTTGTTTCCTTGGTACTTCCTCCCAGGCTTCCCTCCCTGGACGACCCTAGGAGATTCCCTGCTTCCAGTCCCGGAAACACAAGTACCGAGAGATCTAATCTCTCCCCCTCACCCAGAGGGTATGCAAAGTCAGGCTTAGTAAATTTAACACAAAGAGATTTTCCCCTTGACTTCTTCCTCCCACCAATTCCCTGGTGAACTGCAGACTCAATTCTCTGGAGTCCCCACTAAAGAAAAACTCCAACAGGTCTTAAAAAGAAACCTTTATATAAAAAGAGTGAAAAAAGGACATAATATATAGTCTCTGTATCAAGGTGGCAATATACAGGGTCAATTGCTTAAAGGGAAAAAATACAATTCAAAACACTCCAGCAACTACACACATGTAAATACAAAAGAAAATAATATAAACCTATTGTCACTATCCTTGTACTTACAACTTGGAAACAGAAGATTAGAAAGCCAGGAGATAGAAAAATCACTCTCAGAGCTGAGAGGATCAGACCCAAGACAAAGAACAAAGAACTCACACCCAAAACTTCCCTCCACCCAGATTTGAAAAAGTCTTGTTTCCTGATTGGTCCTCTGGTCAGGTGTTTCAGGTTACTGTTGTTAACCCTTTTATAGGTGAAAGAGACATTAACCCTTGGCTATCTCTTTATGACAGGGTTTAAAGCCAACCTTCTGTACAAGGTTACAGTAAGCACTTCACATAGGGCATGTTTCGGACCTTTGCCCACAAAGGTGACAAAGTGGTTACTTGACAGCCTGGTTGTTTAGGCAAAAGGCTATTACCAAGGTTCTGGAGGCGCTGGGGAAGAGCTTTCAATATTGAAAGCATTCCACCATTGAAGCTGGAAGGAAGGAAGGTGAGTTGCATGAAAAAGAAAACACATTTTGGTCATCTCTAAAAATTACCTTAAAATAATCTTGTCTATACCATGTTACAATCATAAGGTCAGAGACCTCAGACTTCCCAGGGCTAGAAGCAAGGACTGCATATCCCACCAGAAAGCCACGTATCTCCCCTATTCAGGAGTATGAATCTCCCATCTCTACCCTTGCCAGGTATCAGTTTATTTATTTTTAAAATGGCGGCTGTTCCAAGCTGCTCATGGATTGTTAGGAACAGTCGCAAGAAAGATGGATCAGTAGGCAGGGTACAGGTCAAACAGTCAAGATGACATGAAGATGAAGAATTAAAAATGGATATATATGTATGACACATACACACAAAGTGGATTAAATGAGCTATCATCTTGTACAGGAACTGATCTTGCAAATACTTCTGCACGTACTTAACCTTATGTCCATCAGCTTGAACGGACTACTCACATACATAGCTAAGCACATGTGAATAATGTTCGCAGGACTGGAGCCACAGTTTGCATCTCGTTTTTTTTCTTTTTTAAACTGGGATCATAATCACCATCCAAAATAAGTTTGTATACATTACATACATGCAACAATATTATAAGCCACTCTGCAAGTTAGTAAGAGTGAGAGAGCACATCTGTGTGTCTATTTTAAAATACGAGAGAGAGAGAGAGAGAGAGAGAGAGAGAGAGAGAGAGAGAGAGAGAGACCTACTTCCTCTGAGTTTATATATAAATACTTTTTTTCTGGTCCCATCATCCACCCAACGCCCAGAACAGCAACACTGTTTAAATATCCTTAACAATCCAGGATCCTGCTTGGCAGCTGTTTACAGCTCTTTCCTTTCTGGGGAACTGGGTAGAGACATCTAAATTAAATCATACTGGAGAGCAGCATGTGGGACAGAACCCAGGCAGGCAGACAGACCTGGAGACCTAGAAATAAATCCTCTCTTCCAGACGAGGGACTGCATCATAATAAGCATTCTTTCTGCTTCCAAGAGACAAGGCGTTCATTCTGAGCGCAGCACTCCCCTCGTTTCAGGAAAATCCATGCTCCCCAGTAAGGAGAATCATCCACTTTGACATCTGATAATGGATTTTGCTTCTAAGCTCTTCCTTCTGCCCTAACTGCTTCTGTGGCTTACACTGATCGCTGATGATTTACAGTTCTGCCGTCTCCCCAGCATGAGAGCTCCCAGGCACAAATAACCCCAAATGCTTAATGCTACACAGATAACAGGCTCCAGGCCCAGAGCTCCTCTCCTCACAGCCTGGGCCAGCAATGTCAGCTCTGTTCTGCCTGGAGAATTACAGCACTGTTTATACTGCCTTCACCTCTGAGAGGGTGGCTGGCTAAGGCGTGTCGGGCCACTCCTCCCAGTAAGATGGGAACCCTGGTGTGAGAACAACCATGCACAAAAGAAAAAAAAAAAAAAACTCCCCCATGACTGTCTGCAGTGTTTGGGTTTGTGTGTGTGTTTGGGGGTTACTTGCTGTGTGCTGAGCTTGTGTTTGTCAGTCTGTTTGGTTTGTTTGTTTGAAGGACCGTGTGCTGTAGCTGGCAGTTGGAGGTGGAGCTACTAGGAAGGTTTGAAAGCTAGAAGCCTCTGGTAATTGGCTGAACCTTAACCAGTGGGCGGGGCATTCACTCAGGCCAGGGCTTTATAAAGCTGCGCACAAGCGAACAGGGAGCTTAGCGAACAGGAGCTGCTAACAGGGAGTTTTGCAAGGGAGTGTGGAAGGGGAGTAGGAAGGGGGGGTCCCTTGTCAGTCTCATCTGTGACCCATTGGTCCCCTGAACCCATAACCTGAGCCACATCGAAAACCTTTCTGTTTACAGCAGAGAGGAGCGGATAGGGAGCTGTAGACAGGAATTTGAGAGTGTTTGACAGAGGGAGGCTTACAATGGTAAGGAGGACCCGCAACACCTGTGCCAGCACTGCTTCTGTCTCCTCCACCTGCGCCTGTAGCCAGACAGATCACCAAAGCATGGATGCTTTTACCCAGATTCTGGTGTGGGCTTGCAAAGACTGTAATTTGCAATTTCCACTTACTGATATCCAGGCTGGGGGTGGCATCCAATGTGAAAGGTGCCTACTGGTGGAATCTCTCAGGCAGCAGGTGGGAGAGCTACAGGAGGAGGTGGCTAGGCTGAGGAACATCAGTATCCATGAGCAATTCCTGGACAGTATCCATGTGGAGACAGCTGATGGTGCTGTCCCAGTTGACAGGACTACTGACACTCCAGTGAAGGAGGAGATGCCTCAGGGTGTATCTGACACACCAGTGGAGGAGGAGGCTCAGGGTGGACACAGCCAGCTGGTTACTTCTAGCAGCAGGCAGTGCTCCACCGCTGCTGCGAACCCTCCTGTTGTGGTAAAAGAGAACCATTATGTTCTTCTTGATACAGGAGAGAAGAAATCACCCCCAACAGTTAAGGGGGTGAAGCCTCGTACCCCTAAGGCTGGGAGGTCTGCTGCCACCACTGATAATAAGAAACGTAGGGTAGTGGTGGTTGGAGACTCTCTGCTGAGGGGGACGGAGACACCCATCTGTCGCCCTGACCGTTCATCCCGGGAGGTATGCTGCCTGCCAGGGGCCCGTATCCGAGATGTTACAGAGGCTTTGTCGAGGATTATCCGGCCTTCTGACTACTATCCCATGCTACTCATCCATGTGGGCACAAATGATACTGCGAGGTGTGATGCTGAGCAGATCAAGAGTGACTACAGGGCTCTGGGAGTACGGGTTAAGGAGTTTGGAGCGCAGGTGGTATTCTCTTCAATTCTTCCTGTTGAAGGTAGGGGTCCGGGCAGAAACAGATGCATCGTGGAGGTGAATGCCTGGCTGCGAAGATGGTGTCGCCAGGAGGGCTTTGGCTTCCTCGACCACGGGATGCTATTTGAGGAAGGACTGCTAGGAACAGATGGCGTTCACCTTTCGAAGCGGGGAAAGGCCTTATTTGGGCACAGACTGGCTAACCTAGTAAGGAAGGCTTTAAACTAGGTTCGACGGGGACAGGTGAGCAAAGCCCACAGGTAAGTGGGGAACAAGACCTGGGAGATGGGTTGGAAACAGGAGGGAGCACGGGCTATAATAGCAGAGAGGAAGGAGGGTCAGGGCAAAGCTGGGAGGCGAGATCAAACCAGTATCTTAGATGCCTTTATACAAATGCCAGAAGTATGGGTAATAAGCAGGAAGAACTGGAAGTGCTAATAAATAAATACAACTATGACATTATTGGCATTACTGAAACTTGGTGGGATAATACACACGACTGGAATGTTGGTGTGGATGGGTATAGTTTGCTCAGGAAGGATAGACAGGGGAAAAAGGGAGGAGGTGTTGCCTTATATATTAAAAATGTACACACTTGGACTGAGGTGGAGATGGACATAGGAGACGGAAGGGTGGAGAGTCTCTGGGTTAGGCTAAAAGGGGTAAAACACACAGGTGATGTCATGCTGGGAGTCTACTACAGGCCACCTAATCAGGCGGAAGAGGTGGATGAGGCTTTTTTCAAACAACTAACAAAATCATCCAAAGCCCAAGATTTGGTGGTGATGGGGGACTTCAACTATCCAGATATATGTTGGGAAAATAACACCGCGGGGCACAGACTATCCAATAAGTTCCTGGACTGCATTGCAGACAACTTTTTATTTCAGAAAGTTGAAAAAGCTATTAGGGGGGAAGCTGTTCTAGACTTGATTTTAACCAATAGGGAGGAACTTGTTGAGAATTTAAAAGTAGAAGGAAGCTTGGGTGAAAGTGATCATGAAATCATAGAATTTGCAATTCTAAGGAAGGGTAGAAAGGAGTACAGCAGAATAGAGACAATGGATTTCAGGAAGGCGGATTTTGGTAAGCTCAGAGAGCTGATAGGCAAGGTCCCATGGGAATTAAGACTGAGGGGAAAAACAACTGAGGAAAGTTGGCAGTTTTTCAAAGGGACGCTATTAAGGGCCCAAAAGCAAGTTATTCCGATGGTTAGGAAAGATAGAAAATGTGGCAAAAGACCACCTTGGCTTACCCTTGAGATCTTGCGTGACCTACAAAATAAAAAGGCGTCATATAAAAAATGGAAACTAGGTCAGATCACGAAGGATGAATATAGGCAAATAACACAGGAATGCAGAGGCAAGATTAGAAAAGCAAAGGCACAAAATGAACTCAAACTAGCTATGGGAATAAAGGGAAACAAGAAGACTTTTTATCAATACATTAGAAGCAAGAGGAAGACTAAGGACAGGGTAGGCCCACTGCTCAATGAGGAGGGGGTAACAGTAACGGGAGACTTGGAAATGGCAGAGATGCTTAATGACTTCTTTGTTTTGGTCTTCACTGAGAAGTCTGAAGGAATGTCTAGTATAGTGAATGCTTACGAGAAGAGGGTAGGTTTAGAAGAGAAAATAAGGAAAGAGCAAGTAAAAAATCACTTAGAAAAGTTAGATGCCTGCAAGTCACCAGGGCCTGATGAAATGCATCCTAGAATACTCAAGGAGTTAATAGAGGAGGTATCTGAGCCTCTAACTATTATCTTTGGGAAATCATGGGAGACGGGGGAGATTCCAGAAGACTGGAAGGGGGCAAATATAGTGCCCATCTATAAAAAGGGAAATAAAAACAACCCAGGAAACTACAGACCAGTTAGTTTAACTTCTGTGCCAGGGAAGATAATGGAGCAGGTAATCAAAGAAATCATCTGCAAACACTTGGAAGGTGGTAAGGTGATAGGGAATAGCCAGCATGGATTTGTAAAGAACAAATCGTGTCAAACTAATCTGATAGCGTTCTTTGATAGGATAACGAGCCTTGTGGATAAGGGAGAAGCGGTGGATGTGATATACCTAGACTTTAGTAAGGCATTTGATACAGTTTCGCATGATATTCTTATAGATAAGCTAGGAAAGTACAATTTAGATGGGGCTACTATAAGGTGGGTGCATAACTGGCTGGATAACCGTACTCAGAGAGTAGTTGTTAATGGCTCCCAATCCTGCTGGAAAGGTATAACAAGTGGGGTTCCGCAGGGGTCTGTTTTGGGACCGGTTCTGTTCAATATCTTCATCAACGATTTAGATGTTGGCATAGAAAGTACGCTTATTAAGTTTGCGGACGATACCAAACTGGGAGGGATTGCAACTGCTCTGGAGGACAGGGTCAAAATTCAAAATGATCTGGACAAATTGGAGAAATGGTCTGAGGTAAACAGGATGAAGTTCAATAAAGATAAATGCAAAGTGCTCCACTTAGGAAGGAACAATCAGTTTCACACATACAGAATGGGAAGAGACTGTCTAGGAAGGAGTATGGCAGAAAGAGATCTAGGGGTCATAGTAGACCACAAGCTTAATATGAGTGAACAGTGTGATACTGTTGCAAAAAAAGCAAACATGATTCTGGGATGCATTAACAGGTGTGTTGTAAACAAGACACGAGAAGTCATTCTTCCGCTTTACTCTGCGCTGGTTAGGCCTCAACTGGAGTATTGTGTCCAGTTCTGGGCACCGCATTTCAAGAAAGGTGTGGAGAAATTGGAGAGGGTCCAGAGAAGAACAACAAGAATGATTAAAGGTCTTGAGAGCATGACCTATGAAGGAAGGCTGAAGGAATTGGGTTTGTTTAGTTTGGAAAAGAGAAGACTGAGAGGGGACCTGATAGCAGTTTTCAGGTATCTAAAAGGGTGTCATCAGGAGGAGGGAGAAAACTTGTTCACCTTGGCCTCCAATGGTAGAACAAGAAGCAATGGACTTAAACTGCAGCAAGGGAGATTTAGGTTGGACATTAGGAAAAAGTTCCTAACTGTCAGGGTAGTTAAACACTGGAATAGATTGCCTAGGGAAGTTGTGGAATCTCCATCGCTGGAGATATTTAAGAGTAGGTTAGATAAATGTCTATCAGGGATGGTCTAGACAGTATTTGGTCCTGCCATGAGGGCAGGGGACTGGACTCGATGACCTCTCGAGGTCCCTTCCAGTCCTAGAGTCTATGAGTCTATGATTGCCAGCAGACCTTTAGGGTGTAAGTGAGGCACAAACTGGGGAGTTTCCCCGATTCCTTTAAGTCTTCTAGAAATGGTACCATAAGCAAAGCCATAAGTCTCCTTGCAGTGAGCAACCCTTCTCTTCCCATTGAGATGCCCCAGAATTCTCTATGGTCAAGTAATATCCCTGCAAACCCCACATTCCCTCAGGAGTACCCCAGCTGCCTCAATTGCAAATTCCCCATATCTTCCTTTAATATTTTACTTCACTGAGGGGGAAACTCAGCTGTCAAGTCAAGATGGCAGAGACAGTGGGTGGGAAGTGATTTTGCTACAACTTTAGCCTTTGTTTCCAAGAGCATCACAGCTTTTTTAATAACATTGTCTATCATGACACTGAGCTCACCTCGGCTCTCATTCCACACTGCTCAGTACAGAGCCGGGGTTAACAGAATTAAAATATATTGTGTAGAGATTATATACACATTAAAATATATTGTGTATACGCAAATAAACGCACCGACGTGTATTCATGGAGGATAGGTCCATCAGTGGCTATTATCCAGGATGGGCAGGGATGGTGTCCTTAGCCTCTGTTTGCCAGAAGCTGGGAGGGGACAACAGGGGATGGATCATTTGATGATTATCTGGCCTGTTCATTCCCTCTGAAGCACCTGGCATTGGCCACTGTTGCTAGACAGGATCCTGGGCTAGACGGACCATTGGTCTGACCCAGTATGGCCATTCTTGTATTACGATGCTTGCTCTCTCTCTCACAAGCGACCTTCAGCTAGGCCTGTCATAAACAGATAGCTAAGAGTTAACGTCTCTTTCACCTGGAAAGAAGTGATCTGAAACACCTGACCAGAGGACCAATCAGGAAAAAGGACTTTTTCGGATCTGGGTGGAGGGAAGTTTGTGTGTAAGTCCTTTGTTCTTGGTCTTCTGCCTGTCTCTCTCTTGGCTATGGGAGGATTTCTGTTTCCTGCTTTCTAATCTTCTGTTTCCAAGTTGTAAGTACAGAGATCATAATACAATAGGGGTTATTGTTTTTTTTTCTTTTGTATTTACATGGTATAGTTGCTGAAATGTGTTAAATTGTATTCTTTTAAATAAGGCTGTTTATTCATATTTCTTTTAAGCAATTGACCCTGTATTTGTCACCTTAATAAAGAGAGACCATTTTTATGTATTTTTCTTTCTTCTTATAAAGCTTTCTTTTTAAGACCTGTTGAAGTTTTTCTTTAGTGGGGAACTCCAGGGGATTGAGTCTGTGCTCACCAGGGAATTGGTGGGAGGAAGAAGTCAGGGGGAAATCTGTGTGTTAGATTTACTAGCCTGACTTTGCATTCCCTCTGGGTGAGGGGGGAAGAGAGATTAGCTCTCGGTACTTCTGTTTTCCAAGGCTGGAAACGGGGAGGGTGGATTCCCTCTGTTTAGATTCACGGAGCTTGTTTCTGTGTATCTCTCCAGGAACACCTGGAGGGGGGGGAAGGGAAAAGGTTTATTTCCCTTTGTTGTGGGACTCAAGGGATTTGGGTCTTGGGGTCCCCAGGGAAGGTTTTTGGGGGGACCAGAGTGCCCCAAAACACTAATTTTTTGGGTGGTGGCAGCTTTACCAGGTCCAAGCTGGTAACTAAGCTTGGAGGTTTTCATGCTAACCCCCATATTTTGGACGCTAAGGTCCAAATCTGGGACTAGGTTATGATAAGGCCAGCCTCTCTCAGGAAGAGCACCCCTCCACACAACATCCAAACCTGCTGGAGAGTAGGGAAGAAGAGAAGGAGTAGGACACATTAATGGGCTTGTTTACACTAACATTTTTTTTTACCTGGAATTAACTGATAGCTAAGGTGAACCACAAAACTTGTATGTTCTGGGACAAGTGTCTGGAAAGTGTCCAGACTAGACTTCACGAACTTGCCAATTAATGTCTGGTAGTTAACAATCACTTCACAATACGCCAGCCCCATGTGTGCATGTATCCCCCAGCCTGTGCAGCTCAGTATTGTGGCACTGCTCCCAGGTTCCACTGTGGAAAAAAAAAAAGCACATTCAGACTATATTCAGGGGCATGTAGGGTATGTGTAACCATGTGCAGCAGCGAAAAGCAGTCTGCATCCACACTGTGGTGTGTAGCTACCAGTTTTAGTGAAGGTTCTGGCAGAGGCAACTTGGCAGCAGTGAAAGGTTCTGGCAGAGGCAACTTGGCAGCAGTGAAAGGTCCAGTGTCCCAGAACGTCCCCACTGCTGGAGCCTTTCCCTGTGTCAGGGAAGGGCTCAAGAAGCTGGGAGCTGGCAGAGCCTTTGCTCATTGCTTTCCCCTGCCAGAGCCTTTGCCCGCTGCCTGAGTCTTTTCCAGGGCAAGGCTCCAGCAGCTGGACACAACACTGTTAAAATCACAGTGTAGATGGGGAGGCAGGGCTTGGGCGAGTAGAGAGCCTTTCAGGTGTCTCTTTACTCTACTTGCCTAAGACATGCCTCACTGTCTACACTACGATTTATACCCATGCTAGGAGGACTACACAGTATGTGCACTAGACACCACTGAAAGAAGCATGCAGCACAGACACACCCTTAAAGTCCCGGATCCTCCCCATTTAAACAACGCAGCCCCAGACTGGTCAGGGTACAATGGTCTCTGCAACAACAGATTATAATGGCACAAATCCAGGGACTATATATGATTCCATTTATAAGCCGAGGCGGCAACCGCAGAAGCGGGGAGGAAGGCTTCTGGGACAGCAGGTATTCCAGAGAACACCAGCTGGGAAACGTCATTTGCAATAACCACATGCAAAAATATCAACATGTAAGACAAATTAGTAGGAAGTACTTTCCCCTATAGTCCCATCTGCACAGTAGATGCTACCATGGTGGGGGCCACAGTTACAATAAAGTAGTGCCCCAGGGGGCTTGGACTTGCACTGTAGACAGGAATTAAATCTGTAAGCACATTTAGTAGGTATGTAGCATGGGAGCAGTTATCGTAGCATTACTAACATTCGAATATGCTGTAGCGTGGATAGGCTGCATGGATTTTTAATGCTATGTCAGCTACTAGCCCTCACATTTGTCCCAAGTAGTCAGGGAAAATAAAACAATAAATCAGACCACAAGTCACTCCGTTGACAGTTGTGTTTACACCTATGCTCCTGGGTACAGCCATTCATTTTGAGTACCTTGGATAGGCCCTGGTCACAACTAAGACTTTCACAAACACTATGCTCTCTACACTACACTACACTTGCAAATAGACCTGTTCACTTGCTGTATTTGTCAGCAACAAGTCTGCTGCATAGGTTGGAAAATTATTTACCTTGTATCCTTGGTCTGAGGGGGAAATAGCAGCACAAAGTGAGGCTTATCATTCAGATCTAAACTAGAGTCAAACTGCTCATAGAGGGATTCGGAGGTAAGTGAACAAACCAAGGCCTGTACAAGTTTACATGGTCTCTTGAACATTTCACAACACACCCAAGTCAAGATGTTGGCTATAAAGAAGTTCCAGAAAACCATTCCCAGCATAACCAAAGTGCCCTGCCTGTACCCTTCTCCCCTCTCAGCCAGAGTGCAAGGTATTTGCACTGCTGATTGCACATAAAATACTTCTCAGCAGCTTAACTGTAGAGTCAAGCAGCACAATCTGTGGATTATCAGATAGGAAGATAATCCTCCCAGTGCTGGAAAGAGATGGATTCCCAGTTCTCAAAAGAAGCTCAAGGTTTCATGAACAACTGTGTCCAGTGGCAAATTGCACACACGTACAAGAAGGAAATATTTGCCAAGATATTGTATTAAAAGCATTTGATTTTGTCCTTATCCCCAGCATCTCTAACAGCGTCCACAGCCCCAGCTATAAGGAGCTTTGAACCATTTTTTGAAAACGCAGCTTAGACACTGTTTAAACATGGTTCCAGCTAATCTGGTTTCCAGTGTAGTTTGACAGCAGATATAGGCTCAAAAATGAGTGACCCCAACTGAGGTTCAATCACAATTTTTGACAGCCCATTTGAAAACAGCTGGGCTTCATCTGTGTTGGGCAACCAAACAATATTTGAAATTACTTTGTCTGGAGCAAGGTGTAAACCAATTTAGAACTTGGATATCAAACAAAATACTGAGCATTTGTATAGCATTTTATTCATAGACCTTGAAAGATATTGCAAGATGCAGTAAAGTACCATCTCTATTTTACAGGTGAGGAAACTGAGGCACGGGGGCACAAGCCAATGGCAGATCTGGGGGAAAAAAACAAACTTCCCAATTCCCTGATCAATACTCAATCCATAGGACTATGCTGCTTCCCTTGATTCAAATCCCACTTTAGACAGGGCCCCTGAAACCCCATCTGTAATGCAACTATAATCATGCTTGGGATACTTCTTAAAATTGGTTAGAAATGGTGGTGATGACTGAGGGTATGTCTACATCTATAATTTTGCGCGCTGGTTGTTACAGCTGTATAGGGCCAGCGCTGCAGAGTGGCCACACTTATAGCAACCAGCACTGCAAGTGGTGTTAGATGTGGCCACGCTGCAGCGCTGTTGCACACCGCGGGGAAGGAGACCTGCTTGGAGGGGGGGTCGGGGAACGCCAGAGCACACCGCGGGGCTGGATACCTGCTTGGAGGGGGGGGTCGGGGAACACCAGAGCACACCGCGGGGAAGGAGACCTGCTTGGAGGGGGGGTCGGGGAACACCAGAGCACACCGCGGGGAAGGAGACCTGTTTGGAGGGCAGTGGAGTTTGCTTAATTACCAGAGAGGCTTCCTCAGGTATGCTGGGATACCTGCTTATTCCACGGAGGTCAACAAAAACGCTGGTGAGTGTCTACACCTGATGACCAGCACTGGTGATCCAGCACTGGATCCTCTACACCCAAGGCACGACCGGGTGTACGGCCAGCGCTGCAAACAGGGAGTTGCAGCGCTGGTAATGCCCTGCAGGTGTGTACACATCCTAAGTTGCAGAGCTGTAACCCCCTCACCAGCGCTGCAACTTTGTAGTGTAGACAAGGCCTGAGCTTATGGTTTTCAGGGACATGATTAGGTCCCATTTACAGTAAAACTATGTAGTAAGCAAACCACAGGACAACCAGATTGTAATTAGGTCCCCTGACTGCGTTAAGAGTTGTAGCACAGAAGAAACCTAAACCAATACAATACTCTCCTATTTAATCCATCCTTGCAAAAAACAATAATATCAACTCTCCCACTCTTAGGTGGCCCCCCTGCATTTTAAGGAAATAATAGGACAACCATATGAGAAACGGACATTGTCCTATAATTTTGATGGCTGGGCTGCATTTTAAAGTTTTGCCAGCAGAGATCTTTTGGCTCAGAGTGAATGAAAAATAACCACACCCACAACTGACAAAAGCCCTAGACCTGGTCTATGCTACAACATTTAGATGCAGCTAGTGTAGACACCGTTATATTGTCAAAAGAGAGTCATTTTGCCAGTAGTTTATTTCATGCCAATACACTATATTGGAAAAAGCACTTTTTTGCCAGCACAAGCTCTGTCTCTGCTAGGAGTCTTTGCCGGCAGAGTTATACCAGGAACCCCTCTCTAGCGTAGATAAGGTCTATGACCACATCTTCCAGCGTCATCCATGTACTCTGTATACTTTAGTACCATCATCGCACGCTTACACCACAGTGCATGGCGCATTCCAAAATTACTGCTGAAACACAGGACAAAGTATGCCCTGCTTTGATACTGAGAACAAGTCATTGCCACCAAATAAGGAGACAAACCTGACTAACAGTAGGTTGTTCCTTCTGGAAAAAAAAAAATCCTATTTAACATTTCCATGATGACAGTGCCTAAGGGTCTCAGTTAAGTCATGCTAGGCATTGTCAAAACACACTAACTGTAAGGTTCCTAGGGAAGGGTCAGTCTAAGGCCCTGACCCTGCAATACCTCACGCACATAATTTACTTTATGCACTGTAAGTAGCTGTATTGGCTTCAGATTACTCACAAGGCGCAACGTCACACACGTGTAAAGCCTGGCAGGATCTGGGTTTAAAAGACCACTGCTAGCCCGTATGCAGAGTCACTGGTGGTAGCAGCACCGGGAGTGCTGGAACAGGCAAGGCTCTCCCGGCCACTAGGTTGCTAATTAGACCTGCTCCAACTGGATTTGGGGAATGGTGTTAAAAACACTGCCCAATCCACCAATAGGAAATTTTTACCAAAACATCCTTTCTATAAACAAACCTTTAGAGGCCTTGGCCCCTTATGCCATTCATCTTCATCAAGTGTCAACTTCAAAGCCTTCCGGGAACATTTAAATTCTAACACTATTATGCACAGGAAATCTTAAGCACAACCACTTTCAATGCTGGCTGCCCTCTGCTTCTCGGGCTCTAGAGCGGGGAGGGGTTTTTGGAAGGGTTGGGAGGCATTGTTCTCCACAGCTTATAATCAAAACCAAATACAAGAAGAGAGGTTAAACCAATGGGTTCCTCCTTTTATTCATCTCAGAGCTTCAGAAAACAGTTTGCTCTCAGACTGAACTGATTCTGACCAGTGGTTCTTTTATCAGAAACTATTATATGTGTCTGTTATCAAGACATTAGTTAATGTTGTGACTAGATTTCCATTATAAACCAAAATTTCACCCTTTTACTTCCAGAGGAAAGAGGCTTTCTGGATGACATTTCTCATGAGTCCTCTCCTGCCAGAAGAGAATTTTGGGAGAGGTTTCAGGATAATCCAACAGGGTGTTAGGAACATAATTATTTTCTAAATAAAAAATTGTTTTCATTCTTGCAAAAGTAATACCCTTTATTGCAGCTGGAATGCCATGCGTCAAACTCCATTGAGTTAGAAATTCCATGTTAGTTAGAAACCATGTTGGCTTCACTGACCAATGCCACACTATGTTGGTGAATGTGTGGGATTGACTTTTAGAGCTCCTAGCCTGGAAACACTGCATCAAGAGCAGTCCAGAGCCTTGTCTATAGTTCCATTTCCTGTAAAAGCTTCCCTTGCCAAGGAATTCTTAGCAACATTACAAGGCTTACAGTAACAAGATTCCTGGGACTACCTCTGGCCCTCCAGTCTAATTTATATGCTTCTTGATATACCTGATATTGCTGAAGACTCATCTCATTTAGGGCTCCCAAATTGTTAATATCAGTGAATCAGGGTTAACAAAGGGGGAAATTGAGGGTTTTTTTTAAACATCTGTGATCTCACAAAGAAATGGAGGTTAGTATCACTGTGTCTTAGCTCCTGTAAAGTGGAGATAACAATTCTGTCTGGTCTATTAAGTTCTTTGAGATAGGGACCATCTTTTGCTATATGTCCATACAAGGCTCAGCACAATGGGGCCCTGATGTCTGTTGGGGCCGGTGGGTTGCTACTGTCACGCAAATGATAACATTAATGAAGCTTTACAGCTGTGTATGCTCAAAAGCTTGTCTCTCTCACCAACAAAAGTTGGTCCAATAAAAACAACAACAACAACAAAAATTATCTCATCTACCTTGTTTTGCTAATATCCCGGGACCAACATGGCTGCTACATCACTGCATGCAATTAATGAAGCTTTTTCTACACTAGCATAGGATAAGGTGGGGGAGAGATATCTCACTGGTGCACAGCACAGCTCCTTCAGTTGTACCAATGGCAGGTGTATAGACAAGCCTTCAGCATTTTCACTATTATGCTGTCTAGAGGTGATCAAGTTTATATGGCCTTGTGGTAATGAAATTTCCAAGCCCTGTCTGCAAATGCTCCCACTGCTGTTCTCACAAATGCCAGCATTACAGTGGGAGATTTGCTGAGCCAGGATGTGTGCCAGCCTCACTGGAGTTCTAATCATTCAAAGTGCATAGAACAGGCTATGTCTGGGGAAAAGAACTCCATAAGCAGAGTGAAGTTCTAGTGACTGGTGCTTTGCAGCAACCCTGGAGGACTTCATAAGCCACACTGTATCTGATTCATCTGCCTCCTATGAAAGCTTGAAGCAGATGACAGTGGGGTTTGATTAGTATTGCAATAGTACTGAAATCAAAGTGCCATTCTGCTAAGCACTGTAAAACACATGGTGACGGCCAATCCCTGCTTTGAAAACCAAGAACACTGGTTACATTTCAACAGCTGGAGAATCGATATCACGAGGGATAGTGCACTCAGCTCAACTCCAACCCCTTGTTCCCAGAAGCAGTTTGGCCCAAAACTAGTGTAGTCTCATTCCAATCAAGTGCAGACACTGCTCCATGCTACAACATAGGTTGGCCTACCCTATGACCAACAGCCATGTATGACAAAGGGTGTCAAACCATGACCAAGTCCACCTCTTCTTCAGTTGGCCTTGAACATAACTATCTCGCTTTTTGACCAGGTCTCTAGCAAAACTGAAGGTGCTGAACTCTTTGGAACCTATCCATGCCCCAGTGAGACAACAACTGAGGGAGGCAGGGGCTGTATTTTACAACCCATTTTCATAGCACAGAGACAACATTTAAGACCTGGCTGGCTCCACAGCCAACACAGCACCTGGGTCATGGGGACAAAGCAGAACCTGCCTCACAAGCAAGGTTATATTTCCAAGTTCCACACTCTCTCCAAATGCCATTTGACAAACATAAAGGAGATATACAATCAAACACAATACATGGTTTAAGTGCTGTAAGAGATAATCCAGACAAGAAACGTGTGAGTGCCCAGAGCACGTAGCAATCATTAAAATCCACACAGCAGATGACCCTGTTTGTGTATGTTACGCTCTCTGCACCTCACTTGTTAACATGCCATCCCTCTCTTCCCCTAGCAAGAGGCTCTAATGGGTCTTACCGACCTTCCTCCCAGGGGCAGGCGCAGCCCCAAGACCTCCCCACAACCCTATGTAAGGAGATGGCACTGGAAATGTGCATCTTGAGAGATCGCCTCAAACGACTTTACATCCGAAAAAAAAAAAAATCTTCCTTGCTCCAGGAACAGGAAATGATTGGTGCTGGAGTTCCCTAGCAAAGAAACATTGCTATTGATTAACCTTGCCCTCCCCCTTTAAGTACAAACTGTGTTTGGCTTTCACCCTCTCTACCCCAGCTGATAATTTCAGGGTGGTATATAACAGGTAGCACGGAGAGGAAAAGAAGGAGAGGAGAAATGTGCATATAAAAATGTTAACACAATGAACAGTCTGTCAATTGCAAGCAACACGTATTTATGGGTTATATCTAAAGGAGGCAGCGTGGGCCAGTAGATGAAGACCCAGCCTGGGAGCCAGGAAAGCTGGGTGCTTTTCCCATTTCTTCTGTTGACTCGTTCGGTAGCCACGGGAAGTCACCAAAGCTGAGTTTCTTCATCAGTGAAGAGGGGAAAACGACGCCTACTCACCTTTCTACCGTGCGTGGCGATTTACAGACATGCCATTATGAGATTTATCAAAAAGACAGACAAACATACAATTTCCTTACACCTCTCCTGTGGGCCCAGGCTTCAGAAACAGCTGACTATGCTTTGTGGATCTTCCTTTCTACGTACAGACATCACCATGACATGCACATGCAAAAAATTATTTTGGAACAAGCAACACTCTTGAAAAGGCACATATGTCCTTTATAGTATTTGGACGCAGCCAACAAGCATGAGCTCCCAAACTTGGGCTCACCCACATCCTCCCTGGCCAGCCCTGATCACGACACAAGCTTTACCCTCACCTTCCTGAAGCAAAGACTGCGGGGGGGGGGAAGCTGATTTCCAAGCCCCCCACTTCATTCCAGGCCTCCTTATTCCATCCATACAACATTCCAGAATCATCTGCACAGCCAATGGCAGGGAAGAGGAGCTGGTGATGATGACAGAATGCAATGCAAAAAGCTCCTTCAGGAACTGAAAGCACAACCTCAGGGCATGTCTACATCATGGGCACTACAGTGGCACAGCTGCAACTATATCACTATAGCATTGTAGTGTAGGTGCTTCTTACATTGACAGAAAACCCTCATCCATCACTGTAAGTAACCCAGCTCACCAAGCAGCAGTAGTTAGGTCAGAGGAATTCTTCTGTCGAGGTAGCTGCATTTATACTAGGGCTTAACATAATTTGTTGGGAAATAGTCAAGATGATTTTTGTAAAGGGAAATCATGCCTCACCAATCTACTAGAATTCTTTGAGGGGATCAACAAGCATGTGAACAAAGGAGATCCAGTGGACATAGTGTATTTAGATTTTCAGAAAGCTCCAGATGCCTGCCAGGAACAAAAGCTCTTAAGCAACATAAGCTGTCATAGGATAAGATGGAAGTTCCTCTCATGGACTGGCAACTGGTTAAAAGATAGGAAACAAAGGGTAGGAATAAATGGTCAGTTTTCAGAATGGAGAGCGGTAAACAGTGGTATCCCCCAGGGATCTGTCCTGGGCCCACTCCTATTTAACTTATTCATAAAAGATCTGGAAAAAAGGTGTAAACAGTGAGGTAGCAAAATTTGCAGATGATACAAAACTACTCAAGACAGTTAAGTCCCAGGCAGACTGCGAAGAGCTACAAAAGGATCTCACAAAACTGGGTGACTGGGCAACAAAACAGCAGATGAAATTTAATGTTGATAAATGCAAAGTAATGCACGCTGTATATGTATAGTTAGGATTACATTTTCCAGTGATGGAGTCTAAGTTAGCTTTTACCACTCAAGAAAGAGATCTTGGAGTCACTGTGGATAGTTCTCTGAAAATATCCACTCAATGTGCAGCAGCAGTCAAAAAAGCAAACAGAATGTTGGGAATCATCAGGAAAGGAATAGATAATAAGACAAAAAATATCATATTGCCTCTATATAAATCCATGGTACGCCCATACCTCGAATACTTTGTGCAGATGTGGTAGCCCCATCTCAAAAAAGATATATCGGAATTGGAAAATGTTCAAAAAAGGGCAATAAAAATCATTAGAAGTATAGAACAGCTTCCGTATGAGGAGAGATTAATAAGACTGGGACTTTTCACCTTGGAAAAGAGGCGACTAAGGGGGGATATGATAGAGGTCTATAAAATCATGAGTGGTATAGAGAAAGTAAATAAGGAAGTTGTATTTACTCCTTATCACAATACAAGAACAAGGGACCACCAAATGAAAATAGGTAGCAGATTTAAAACAGACACAAGAAAGTATTTTTTCACACAACGCACTGTCAACCTCTGGAACTCCTTGCCAGAGGGTGTTATGAAGGCCAATACTATAATGGGGTTCAAAAGGGAGCTAGATGGCTATCTTCCATGAATCTATTGATGGACCTATTAGCCAGGATGGGCAGGGATGATGTCCCTAGCCTCTGTTTGCCAGAAGCTGGGACTGGGTGACAGGGCATGGATCACTTGATGATAATCTGTCTGTTCATTCCCTTTGGGGCACCTGCCACTGGTCACTGTCAGAGGACAGGATACTGGACTTGATGGACCTTTGATCTGACTCAGTATGGCTGTTGTTATGTTAGATTGGTTTAACTATAGCACTCAGGAGTGTGAATTTTTCACAGCCCTGAGCAACATCACTAGATCGATCTAAATTTTATGTACAGACCCAGGCTCAGTGTCACTCCAGATGCCTGCCAGGAACAAGAGCTCAGGATTGTCTCGAACAAGCTCTCTTCTGTTGCAAGACACAATGCCACCCACAGAGCCACTAGAGACCAACCCCAACGTCCAATGTGCTTTCTAAAATACTGTGAATAGAGAAGTCAGTGTGGGCTGCTGCAGGATCAAGGCTGTCTCTCAGTATTTAAGAGGAGTCCTGTCCCCAAATAAACCCCCACCAGAACTTAGCTGAACTTCAATCATTGGAAAAAGGATTACATTTTTAAGCATTTCACTTTCCAGGGTCTGGCCTACATGCAATTTTTGTACCAATTTACAAATATTAGTTTAGAAATAGCTCTAATTCAAAAGATGAAACTCCCTCCTTGCCCAGGGTGGACACCACTATAGCAGTATAAACGTGCTTATCCTGGTATAGCTTATTCCCATCCATTTAAGTACTTTTACACATTGGTTTAACTGCAGCCACACTTAGGATTTCACCAAATTTAATTATATTGGTTTCTAAACAGATACACATACATTGGTATAAGAACTGTGTAGACCAGCCCTAAGATACCACAGTGATCAGTGCATTATAGCACAGAGACAGAATGTACTTCTGTTCTTACAGCCCTAGAGACCTAAATGAAATCCTGTTCAACTAATAGGTTTCCTCACTGCTCTGCCAATGCTTTTCTCAGGGATCATCAGTGGAGACATGTGGGAGTTCAACCCCCAGGCCCATTCAGTGCTGAGCCTCTCTGCTGAAATTTCTAACAAGGGTGCCAACTGCAGGCGAGGTCTTGCGGACAGCCAGCCACTAGAAACTGGAGTAAGACCAATGCACTCATTTCCAATAACTTACTAGCCAGCCAGCAATAAAAAGACTTGCAGTTACTATACTCAGTGACCTGGAGATGAAATCCTACATATTCCAGGTCTGGGCTTGTTAATCTCAAAGAAGGAACTCAATGAAGGGATCTAAAATGGAAGCAGGGGAGGAGAAATGGGAAAGAAGGCGGAAAAGTAGAGTTAGTAAAAAAATTTTAAATGTTAAATTCGTGATTTTGACAAATGAGGGTTTGGTGTTTTGTTTTTGCTGCTGTTCTGGTTTTGTTTACAAACAGTTTTGGAGAGGAAAAAAAAAATCTACATCCCATTTTTCAACCAGCTCTGCCTGAAATAGTTTTCTGTTGTTTTACAGTTGCTCTTTATTTTTCTAATCTTACACGTATCAGGACTAGCAGTCAGTCTTCTCTGTTTCTGTGGGAAGTCTCCTTGGGGGACCAGAGTACAACCACTTCCTCTTTACAGAAAAGACAAGGGAGCTACAGATTTAAAAAATAAGTCTTCTCCTACTTGTTTGCCAGGCACTCGAGTTTTAAAAGTTATCAAGCTATTTGTGTTTCATTAACATTCCAACAAAAATATCCTCTCTCCCAACGGCTCAGATTTTGCTTCCCTTGGTACCTGTGATGTCAAAATCCCAATAGTTCACTAGCTGTCCATAAAAAGAACAGGAGTACTTGTGGCACTTTAGAGACTAACAAATTTATCTGAGCACAAGCTTTCATGGACTACAGCCCACTTCATCGGATGCATAGTATGGAACATATAGTATGGAGATATATATATATACATACACACACACACATACAGAGAACACGAAAAGGTGAGAGTTGCCCTACCAACTCTAAGAGGCTAATTAATTAAGATGAGCAATTATCAGCAAGATAAAATTGGCTGGCTATGTGGACTCTTTTCTCAGGCCTTACGCTACCAGCACCTCCAGCTATTTTCAAGACACCACTGACTTCCTGAGGAAACTACAATCCATTGATGATCTTCCAGAAAACACCATCCTGGCCAGTATGGATGTAGAAGCCCTCTACACCAACATTCCACACAAAGATAGACTACAAGCTATCAGGAACAGTATCCCCGATAATGTCACAGCAAACCTGGTGGCTGAACTTTGTGACTTTGTCCTCACCCACAACTATTTTACATTTGGGGACTATATATACCTTCAAGTCAGCGGCACTGCTATGGGTACCCGCATGGCCCCATAGTATGCCAACATTTTTATGGCTGACTTAGAACAACGCTTCCTTAGCTCTTGTCCCCTAACACCTCCACTCTACTTGCACTATATTGATGACATCTTCATCATCTGGGCCCATGGAGAAGCAGCCCATAAGGAATTCCACCGTGATTTCAACAATTTCCATCCCACCATCAACCTCAGCTGAGACTAATCCACACAAGCGGTCCATTTCCTGGACACTACTGTGCTAATAAGCAATGGTCACATAAACATCACCCCATACCAGAAATCTGCTGACTGCTCTACTTACCTACATGCCTCCAGCTTCCATTCAGGACACACCACACAATCCATTCTCTACAGCCAAGCTCTAAGATACAATTGCATTTGCTCCAATCCCTCAGACAGAGACAAACACTTATAAGATCTCTATCAAGCATTCATAAAACTATAATACCCACCTGCTGAAGTGAAAAAAACAGATTGACAGAGCCAGAAGAGTATCCAGAAGTAACCTACTACAGGACAGGCCAAACGAAGAAAATAACAGACTGCCACTAGCCATCACCTACAGCCCCCAAGTAAAACCTCTCCACTGCATCAAAGATCTACAACCTATTCTGAAAGATGATCCCTCACTCTCCCAGATCTTGGGAGACAGACTTGTCCTCACTTACAGACAGCCCCCTCAACCTGAAGCAAATATACTCACCAGCAACCACAGAACAAAAACGCTAACCCAGGAACCTATCCTTGCAACAAAGGCCAATGCCAACTCTGTCCACATATCTATTCAAGCGATATCATCATCGGACCGAATCACATCAGCCGCGCCATCAGGGGCTTATTCACCTGCACATCTACCAATGTGATATATGCCATCATGTGCCAGCAATGCCCCTCTACCATGTACACTGGCCAAACCGGACAGTCTCTACGCAAAAGAATAAATGGACACAAATCTGACATCAGGAATCGTAACATTCAAAAACCAGTAGGAGAACACTTCAACCTCTCTGGTCACTCAGTAACAGACTTAAAGGTGGCAATCCTGCAACAGAAAACCTTCAAAAACAGACTCCAACAAGAAACTGCTGATCTTGAATTAATATGCAAACTAGATACCATCAATTTAGGCTTGAATAGAGACTGGGAATGGCTGAACCATGACACATTGAATCTATTTCCCCATGTTAAATATCCTCACACCTTCTTGTCAAACTGTCTGAAATGGGCCATCCTGATTATCTCTACAAAAGTTTTTTTCCTCCTGCCGATAATACTGTGACGGGTTGGATCACAGAAACCCCCCTGGGAACTGCCAACTGATGTGCCAAGACTACCTCTGCTCCTGTTTTCCCTGCCAGCTCAGGACTCCAGCACCTTGTCTTGCTGAGCCAGACACTCCTGTCTGCTCCAACACAGACCCAGGGTTGGAATTACTTGCCTCAAAGCTGCAGGTTTACCTGAAAGCAGCTCACAGAAGTGTGTTTGTCTTTAACACTCAGATGTCCAACTCCCAATGGGGTCTAAACCGAAATAAATCTGTTTTACCCTGTATAAAGCTTATGCAGGGTAAACTCATAAATTGTTCACCCTCTATAACACTGAGAGAGAGAGAGATGTACAGTTGTTTGCTCCTCCAGGTATTAATACATACTCTGAGTTAATTAATAAGTAAAAAGTGATTTTATAAAATACAGAAAGTAGGATTTAAATGGTTCCAAGTAGTAACAGACAGAACAAAGTAAGTCACCAAGCAAAATAAAAAAAATGTGCAAATCTATAATAAATAAATAATAATGGAGATATACCCATCTCCTAGAACTAGAAGGGATCCTGAAGGGTCATTGAGTCCAGCCCCTGCCTTCACTAGCAGGACCAAGTACTGATTTTGCCCCAGATCCCTAACTGGCCCCCTCATGGACTGAACTCATAACCCTGGGTTTAGCAGGCCAATGCTCAAACCACTGAGCCAGCCCTCCCCCTCTGTAATCAAACTGAACACAGATAAGAGCCTCACCCTTAGAGAGGCTTCAATACGTTTTTTCTCAGACTGGACCCTTTCCAGGCCTGGGCACAATTCTTTCCCCTGGTACAGCTCTTGTTCCAGCTCAGGTGGTAGCTAGGGGATTCTTCATTATGGCTCCTCTCCTCACTCCTAAGCAAAGTTCAACTCCAAGATGGAGTTCTGGAGTCATCTGGGCAAGTCACGTGTCCACGCATGACTCTCAGTCTTTACAGGCAGAAGTCATTGTTCACATGGTATCTTGTATGTCTCCAGGAAGACTTCTTATGTGGATTGGAGCATTCCAAGATGCATTGTTCCCCAAGTATTCCTCCCTAAAGAAGCTGATCAAATGCCTCACAAAGCTTACTTAGAAATCAAGCAAGTATACAGCCAATATTCTTAACCTCAAGTACAAAATGATATGTGTACAAATAGGGTGAACAGATATAGTAGACCATAACCTTTACAGAGATATGTTACATGGCACAGGCAGCACAAAACATATTCCAGTTATGTCAGATTCCCATAAAACCTAATAAGTACCATCACATATACCTCATCTTAATTAATTAGCCTCTTAGAGTTGGTAGGGCAACTCCCACCTTTTCACGTTCTCTGTACGTGTATACATCTCTCCCTACTATATGTTCCAATCTATGCACCCAATGAAGTGGGCTGTGGCCCACGAAAGCTTATGCTCAAATAAATTTGTTGGTTTCTAACATGCCACAAGTACTCCTGTTCTTTTTGCAGATACAAACTAACATGGCTGCTACTCTGATAGCTGTCCATAAAATTTTCCACAAAATACAGCATAGACAACCATATAATGTAAGAAGAGTGCACGCAACCTTTCACAACACCCCCACACACACCTTTCAGGCATTCATAAAGAAACAAAACAAGGTCACAAATCCAGTTTTTTCTTTTTGCAGTTCCCAATGAGCTCTGCAGGTTGTTCATAGCCCTCCTGCAAATGTTTATTTGTATTTGCACCCACTCCTCCTCTCAGAGCAATACAGGTTTCAGCAGAGCAGTCCTCTCATAGCCTGCCCGCTTTCAGCACAGGATTATAGGTCTGTACCACAGACTGAAGCCAGCTGGCACAATGCTTCTCCTTCTCCTCCCCTGACCTATTCAAACCCCTTGCACAGGCATCTCTAATCACCTTCCCAAGCCCTGGAGACAAAGAAGGTCCCACACCAGCCTGGGAGGCCTCACCCACAGCCCTAGCTATCCTCAGCAGATGGTACAGCCTCCCCTCATAGGGCAGATCACAGCACTTGCATATCAAGGCAGCCCTTTGCTGCAGGTTTTTAACCAATTCTAAAGCGAGCTGCTGGAGGTGACATGGGCTTTAAGGACTCAGCAGAGGAGATGCGGAGCTGAAGGGATCACACTTTTTCCCTACGCCTACTATGGTGGTCCCATGGCCCTTCGGGGATATTGGTTGATAGCTCTTTCACGGGACTATGAGTACAGGCATGTACCTGGCAGGTTCACAAACTCCCCTGAGAACCTGTCCCTTTTGTGGTGAGAGGGAGACCCTGACGCACATCTACATAGAGTGCGTCAGGTTACAGCCCCTCTTGCAGCTCCTCCAGAACCTCTTATGAGGGTCTGGCTACACTTTTCCCTGCACTTCCTGCTCTATGCACATCCCTCCCTGGCCCCCCAAAGTCACGGGACCTCCTCACCATTCATCACTGATAGGGGGGTGCTCTGTGACCGTGGGGTCTATTTCCACTCCCTTGTCAATTCATGTCTCCAGGCAGAGTTCCTCTGGGCAGCATCCATGGAGTCCCTGGATGCCTTTGAGGAGCGGTGGGCGCTGTCAGGGGTTCTCTGCTCCGTGTCCCCCTCTGGATCCCACATTATTAAGCTTTGACCTCACTCTTTTGTTGTCCCCAGAAATCACTAGTAGCGTGGGCTCAATGGTTCTGCCCTCTTACCAGAGAAGGGCAGCCCTTCACCCACCCACCCTGATACTACTAATAGTACACTTAGCATACAAGGTGTGGTCTCTCCTTTCAGGTATGCGTCCAGAACATCAGTCCTGCTCCCTCCTACATAAGCATACAGCATTCACCAGAAAGAGATGGCCAATCACTGCCATAAAGCCCATATGCCACCATACTCTGGCGCTACTTACAGCTTTGCAACAAAGCACATGATCACATGGCATGTAACCCTTTGAATGCTGACACTTTCCAGACTGCCCAACATACAAGTGCAGAGAGTTAACGATCGCCTGGGATCAACCTCGCCTGTTATCTGGGGGCACTCACTGGACAGTGAACAAACCAGGAACCCATTCAGGAGTTACATGTTTAACACCATCATTCAATGCTAGTTGCGCCTTCCAATAGAAGAAAGGTGCCTCATACAGCTTTATGGTGATAGAAGCTGCTAGTTACCTCAGGAAGGCATAAGAACATGTATGTGGCAAGAGAAGGCATCTCCAGTGATACATATAGGAAAGCATTTCCTACTGGACCTCTGATAAGGGACTACATCCTGTTTACCTGTGTACCAGCAGTCCCACTGAAGTCAGGCAAGGAGATTAATCTGATTTTGAACTCAATTATACCAGAGGGCAGACACACCTATGCCATTTTCCCAGAGCACTAACACGTAGCATTTCAGGACAATAAATTGCCTCCACCCACGTTCTCCCCAGAACAAGGACGGATCGAGGAGATGCCACAAGAAGCAGCCCCTACTGCCTCACACAGTTGTTTCTCTGCATCTCACTGACCTACTGCATTGATGCACTTGTTAATGAGATATGAAAACTTAATTTAATGGTGTGGGATGAATCTGTCATTCCCTGCAGGGATCAGAAAACTTGCAGTGCAAGTGCATTGGCAAAAGTACCTCACAATACTCAATTCAGACAGATACAATGAAGCTCTTCTGAAAGGGCTGAACTGGTACAAGGGCGTGGCCAGGGGTTTACCTAGCAGCTGCTTCAGGCTCTGAAAAGGAGCAGGCAGTGCTCAGCAGAGCCTGGATACCTTTTCCATTTACTGAAATTGAATCCCAATGTGGTACAGCACGTGTGTCCTTTTTTATGGTTTGAAAAATTAGCAGTGGACACAGACCAACCAAAAACTCATCATCAGCAGATAAAAAGTGTGGATCATTGGCAGGCATCAGAGTCCAGTTGGGCTGTCCTGAATGCAGCACATGCATCTTATACAGAAACAGAGAGGACTCTACTTTCTCCAAAGTGTTTGGGGGGAAGACTACTGTTTATCCTATAGGGATGAGGGGAAAGAGTACTGTTTATCCTATAGGGATGGGGCGGGGGAGAGATCAGAATTGGGCTTATTGGTATTCAGCAGCTACCCAGAGAAAGCCCATCCCTGATCCACACTTTTAAGAGCAAGATTTCAAACTGGGGAAAAAACTTGACAGAGAGAAAACATTTAAACTAATTTACTTCACCTGCAGTTGTATGTGCCTTCTTCACTTCTGTGGCTACATTTTGAAGCTGTTGCTTTTAAACAAACACAACACTTTTCATCCAATGAATTTCACATTTATTAGTGATGCCTGACAATAATGAGGAATAAGTGGCCTCACTTCATAGATGGGGAAGCTGAGGTATGTGAAGCCTAAGTGATTTTCCCAAGGTCATTCAGTGACAGAGTCAGGAATAAATGTCAGTCCTCTGACTCACAGTCCCCTGCTCTAGCCACTGGGCAATACCTCCCAGCCTGGTTTCGCCTTCTGTTTGACCATGCAATTAAGTTATCATCCTCTTTTAATGACATCAGTCAATTTCAGAGGAATGCTTGTTTCTGTCACGAATTCAGTCTCCTGACTTTAGTGACACCAAGAGGAGGATGGGCCATGTGGAAAAACTCCATTCCCCCCCCCCCCACTTGTTTATAAGCTAAAACATCCCTGAAAACTATTCTTGCTACTCCTGTTAATTATGAAAACCACACAAAGTAGGGAGAGTTAGTTCAAGGGCTCTCACACTTCTCTAGCACGTGGATCACATCTGAGTAGAGAATAATTCCACGGACACCTCTTCTCTGATCTGTCATCTTACAAACGGTCCCCCTCCAATTCGCAATCACATAAAGCCCTATGGCACCTATAGCAATTCCATTCGTATTTTTCAGGGCTTTGGAGCTGTGCTCCGGCTCCGCTCCAGCTCTAGGCAAAAACCTGCAGCTCCACTGCTCCAGAGCTGCTCCACGCTCCAGCTCCGTTCCAAAGCCCTGGTATTCTCCTTATTTCATAAATACTGAAGAGCCAGCCTAATGGAAACCAGGCAGCTCTCGGTGAATGGCCAGCAAGAGCCCATTGACCAGAGTGTAGGCACTACTGGATCCGTTTAATATTCTCTCCAAAGTAAACATTCTTAACATGACTTATTGTGAAGCTGCTACATCAGTTACATCTAAGCTGTGCAAATACAGTGCTTCTGTAGGAGGGGCTTGCCTTGGACTTCAGTGAGGTTCAGAGACACAGTTAAGGTCCTGTTTAACACAAAACAAAGCTATGCTCTAGTTCTACTTGGGGATACTGTCGTTGTAGGCCAGGCATCCCAATATGGCTGTATTTTTAGCACAGACAGGGCCTTAGGAAACACAGTTAAATGTGATGCCAACACCTCGCTCACTCACCTTACTGCTGATGTCCTCTCGCTTGCCTCTAGGCTTGCTCCTCCTCAGTTTAATGGATGGGGAGCGAAGAAGGTTTTTTATCCTGCTTGTTATCGTAGATCCTTCAACCGACACCATACCTGGGTGAAGGCAGAGTATCACCCCACTCAAAAACAAACGTCAGTAAATCAGCCCAGCTTTGTGGCCAGCACACCCACGAGCTCAGGGCCAATTCACACTCCTTCACATGTCTCTCACTGACTCCGTTTTCTGCGGACTCCCCAATCTGCTTCACCAGAACTCGTGGGCTTCTGGGCCAAGGTGCTCGAGCACGTTTTCAGATTTCTCCTTTGCAGACGCTAGAGCATCAGACCAGCTGTAATCTAAAAAACAAGGATTCATGGGTCAAAAAACCATTCCCAATAGATTGTACCTTTGTATTTCTAGGGAATACAGAGTGAAAAATGGATACCATCTAAGTCTTTCTGGGATTTGGATGGCTGGGGTATCATTCATTCGTGGTGGCAAAGAAGTTTTTTAGAAGTTGCAAATGACAATTTTGTATTTATTAGTAATTTACAAATCTAGAGAGACATAATTTTGATGTGCTTGATGAGAGAATTTTCAGGATTTAAGTTTTAAACACAGATACTCTGATCTAGAAGTTGGAACCAGGCAAGCAGCCCTTTGGAACCCACATGGAGACAGTATCAGAGGGGTAGCCGGGTTAGTGCAGATCTGTAAAAAGCAACAAGGAGTCCTGTGGCACCTTATATAGACTAACAGAAGTATTGGCGCATGAGCTTTCATGGGTGAATACCCACTTCGTCAGACGCACCCACAAAAGCTCTTGCTGCAATACCTCTGTTAGTCTGTAAGGTGTCACAGGACTCCTTGTCGCTTTTCACACGGAGCCCATTACAGTCAGCAGGCTCCAATTACGAAATCAGTGCCACAGTCTAGTGCAGAGGCCAGGGACCATTTCATTTTCTGTGCTTTACAGGATGCAGAGCACATTGTTGGTATTTAAATAAACAATAACAAATACAAAATATAAGTCACACTAAGGTACAGAGAGTAAATAAGAGACAGACTGCTGGTGTTTCTAAAGCTCTCATAAATTTACCTCTGCTTTTTAAATATTGTACATTATCTAAATATAAAGTCATACAATGTTACACACACACCCCTCTATTTATAAAGGAGATCAGCAAGGAATCGTGACCGCTGGCAAGGATTAGAGATCTCGAGCCAAACCTTCTATACCTTTGCCCAAGCCACTGAGCTGGAGGGGGTGGGGGAGAGAATCAAGTCAGGTTTCTAACTGAAGTAGTTTGCACTAAAATATCCTCCTCGCTTTCATACAAGATGGGGGGAAGGAAGGGAAAGAATGCTAGAGTCAGCAAGATTGCGAGCCCTTTTCAGAGCATTGCCCACTCATTTTGCAGAAATGAGATTCTGGGGACGGGTAATTTGGTTCGTTTTAATTAAATCAGAACGTTTCCACTCCAAAAATAAAACGAACTTTTCAAGCAGGCGCTTGCCCGGGCCGATTTCCATTACCTTGGTGCAGCAGGAGCGGTGTCTGCTGGAAGGGGCGGGGGGGTAGCAGGGACGTGCGATTAAGAAGGATTTATCCAATTCTCTGTCCATCCAGCCAACCTTCCCTGAAAGAAAACCCAGTTCCGAAGTCAGCGTACTCCTCCTCCTCCGCCTCCTGGTGTCACAGCTTTGCAGGCATCGGCACTGGTACCCGGGCAGAGGAGGAGCGAGAACCGAACTGCAGCGAGAATCCGGAGTTCGTCACCACTTCGGAGAGGTTTTTAAAATTGCGGGAAGAGAAGTGCGGGGAGGGGATGGGGGAGAAAGATCTGCGGCTCCGCTGGTGAACTTCCCCGCAGCCTGTAACGGGGCTGAAACTGACCAGTGCCCCCAACCCCCTGCTCCGTATTCTTCCCCCTCGGGGCCGCTCGCCTTCCCCGGCTGGCTACAGTGTATCGCCTGCGCGCTCAGCTGTTTCCGCTCTCGGAGTTCCAGGCTGGCTCCCGCTCGCAACCCCCCGCGGCAGCCCCAGCCTGTGCGGAATCCGACTGTGCCTGCAGCAGCCTCTCAGCGCTCACACACACAGCCCCAGCAGGCGGCTTCGCTAGGCTATGGTGGCTCAGGCAGATCAAAACGCGAAACTGACAGACCGAAAAAAAAGGAGTGGGTTGAAATTGCAGAGAGGGAGGGCTGGGAAACCCCGCAAAAGCAAACCCTGGTGCAGAGATTGGCGGGCTGCAGAGCTGGGGGAGGGAGCAGCGGGCTGGGATTGGCAGAGGAGGAATTAGCGAGCGATTGTTACATTTCCAAGGGAGAAGCAATCTGCCCTTCACCCTGGGGGTGCCTGATGATGCCTTTGCAGGCCAGTGAACCTGGTCTGTTGTGTTCTCTATAGGGTCTTATACCAAGGTTTACCCCCAGGGTACCTGAGCACCTTCCAGTAGGGCACTATGCAGTGCATCTGTCACTGGTGGTTATTTACCTCCAGTGTCCCAGACCCTGACCTTTGTTGCAGCAGCCAGCCTCCTCCCTGCCTCCCATTGAGCTGAGCAGGACTGAACTAACCGTGGAGCTTGGGCTGTTGTCTGAGAGAAGGGATTCCACCCGACTGGGTATCATGCTGCCCCAGCCGCAGCCAAGAGGCTCAATATTAGACCAGTCAGTGCTTCATTTGTAATGAAATTGGTGCTGGGGCTCAAGCTAGTTTTGTATTTTCATAACTGAAGTGACAAGCCTAGAGGTGCTGGGGTTATGAACTGCCAAGCCTAGAGGTGCCGGGGCTCAGCCCGGCACAAAATAAGGGCTGGAGCCAGATGGTAGTTGGTGCCTGTGCAGCATAGGCAGAAGGGATGGAGCTAGGGGCTAGCCTTTCCCAGGGGGGCTGCACCCATCACCCATGTTGTACAGGTACGCAAGGGAGCATGGCCAATGTTCCAGTCCCTGCTGGTGGCACTAGGGGCACTAATCACCTAAAAGTGGGTGGGAAGGCAGGAGAGCCGTAGTCCCTCCCACCAGCACTGGCCTGCAGGAGTGGCAATGAAAGGAGGTGGACCTAGGGCAGTGATACTCAGACTCAGGCTTAGTAGCAGCAAGTGGCTCTTTAATGCACTCCTACAGCTCCTGTTTGCAGCATGTGATACTTAAGATATAGCAGTGGATTCACTCCTCCTGTGCACCTCCAGACTGCTCCCAATTCAGGGCTGTAGCTAAAAGCCTGGGAATTTACATTACCTGTGATGAAAGCAGGGGAAAAATAAAACTCTACTAATGTCCCGTTTACCATGGCTATACCCCTCCCCCTGCCATACCCCCACCGTATCTCTTGGGAGCTGCTCCTCCACACCCTTCTCCCTCCCCATCTCCTTTGATGGCTGCCTTCCTTTTCTCTTGCTTGATGACTGCTTTGTCCCATCTTTGGTGGCTCCTGTCCAACCCTGGGTGTTAATGGGAATTATAGCTGGTCACTGAAAAAAAATAGTGACAGTTTGGTGAAGTCCCTGGGATTACTCACACTTGTAAAGTTATGCATGTATAAAAGTGTTTGCAGGATCAGGGTCTTAAAGATGGACTGGTCAAAACTCTGTCCCTACTTTAGGAAAGAGTCCTGCATTGACCCCAGTGAAATAATGTAATATATCTTTTCCATCTCTAATTTCTATGATATTCAACCACATTGGATAAGCAAATTAGCTGGACGTTTCTGCTATAATGACCGTATGTGTCTTCTGTGTTTAACACATCAACCCTGTCTTCCACTCTCTACACTGGCTTCCTATAGAATATTGAATTGAGTTCCTGGTCTCAGTCCTTAACTTCAAAGTGTGCCATGGCCTGGGCTTATGACAGCTAAAAGATCACCTAAAGCTGTGGCATAAAGACTGTGGTCAACAACAAACCTTTCTGGCACAATGGAATGCTCTACCCCAAGGGTAAAGCTCTACTGTGCAGGAGACAGAACTTTCTTGGGAGCCTGTTTGAGACTGTGGAATGAACTCCTCCAGCAAATCTGGACCATTACAAGGCACCTCATCTTCTACTCCAAGGCATGTTTCCTCGATCTGTCTTCTCTAATATAAACACAGCAACAGGTATATTTTAAACCAAAACAAAACCCTAAAACCTACCAATACAACACACTCCACTGCACATTCCTCTCTCCCTAGGAAGTGGATGAGAGAACAAACAATGGGTGACAGATGTGTAGTCATATTGCTTAATGCAGTACTGGAAGTTGCTCTGATTCTAGAGTGATGAATGTGGTATAAGAACTTGAAGAGAACAAAACCACAAAATAAAAGAGTTACAAAGTTTTTAACCATCATTAGATTTCAGTGTGAATAGCCCATGAACTTCATATATCATAGAGCTGCAGCTTCAGTCTCTACAGACTAAGAAACACACTCCTGTATCATTCAGAATGTTTTCTACACAAGCAGAAGAGCTAGACTCTGTTTATTTAATGAAAGATTCATTTCTACTGAAACAGAGCGAGCCAAAGAAGTGCTCATAATAGTCTTCCAGCTAAAGCTGGTTGGAAATGGAGGTCTGTTTTCATGTAAAAGTTTATTTTTTTCAATTAAATAAATAAATAAATATCTAAAGAATTAAATATTTTCATTGGGGAATGCTCCACACTGGAGTTATACTGTGGATGTCTCATGTTCCCATTTGCCCGTGTAGGTCGGGTTTCCTGGATAGACTACATCTTCCATGATGAACCTTGGTTTCCCCCCTTGGTGAGGGCAGGCCGCACTGCAGCAGCATGTCTAAATCTAAATATTTTACAGTTTGGATTAAATATTTCAGTTTTGGGGTGGTCAGTTTGACAAAAAAAAATCTACATTTTCCACAGAATGCAGTCACTTTATGGGGGGAAATTGTTGAAAAAAACAATTTTCCCCCAGAAAAACACATTCAGTTGGAAGTTTTAAACCAGCCCTACTTCCATCTCCTTTGGTGGAACACTTGTATAACAGCCTGACCTACTGGTAAAGGTGTGCGTGCACTGGGGATTGTGAACGATACACAGACGAGCACTGTATCTGAGCTCTGCCTTTGAAATCGGGGGGAGACTTCTACTGTATTTTCATTCCCCCCAAAACCATGATAGATTGTCATTATTTTGTAAGATGAAACAAGACTACCATGGCATGAAACTTTGTAACTGCAATTGGGCAGGTTTCAGAGTAGCAGCCGTGTTAGTCTGTATCCACAAAAAGAACAGGAGTACTTGTGGCACCAGTGATTAATTTAAGCAAGAGTGTTGTCAAGCTTAAGCTGAACAACAGTATTGCCAGTGTTAGGCCTAAAACTTCTGGAAGCTTTATAAAGTAAGCTTTGCAAAATAATCTTTAAAACAAACAACCAAAAAAACAAGCTTTGCAAAATTAAGGTGTAATTGTGGTCAAAAGACACCTACGACCAAACAACATTTTATGTTGACTCTTATATGGTATAATAGGTAATAACCCCGGGTACAGCTTATTAAAACCACCTTTGGAAATTGTGGTTAAAAGACGTGGCAGCCAAAAAACTGATTCCTATGTGGGTTTGATGGGCTAGGCATTTAGGCATAGGTCATCAAGATAACCTTACCCACAATCAAGCCAATAGCCCCTTTAGAGGTAAGTTACCCAAAAAACTAAGAAAAAACACAGTCAAGACAGTGGGCTATCTAAAAGTAAGCTATCTCCTTAAGTATAACTTATAAACTAAAACAATAATTGGCTGCAAAAAAATAAGTAAGCACAAATTATATAGCCAACGCAATAACACTAAATTTGGTCTAACCGAATTGGTTAACCTGCTTCAAAACATGGCAGACAAATAAAATTGAATGTGTAGAACCTCAGGTGGGTGTGTGTGTGCGTCTTGGTCTAGGATGTTGTTCTCTTTGACCGTCTCAAAACACCCCCTGAACCGAGAAAACGTGAATCACACCGACTATCTGTACCTGGCCAGTGCAAAGAGCGGTTGACTAAAGGGTAACGTATTCTCGGCAGGGTAAGGTTTTAAAGTAAAATAGTCTGGTTGCATGCAAAATAAGGTAAAGTAAAAAAGTCTGGGTTGCTCAAGCTGTTTTAATCTCAAATTGTACTAACATTATAGTATTAAAAAATAATAGTGTTGAAATAATTTAATCTGAAATTATATTAGTGCTGCACTATTAAAAATAGTAGTAAAGGTTTAATACTAGTGTTAAATTGTTTAAAAATACTAAAAAGTTGTTAATCAATTTATAGTATCTTTGTTTGTACTTATAATTATTAAGGGCAAAAATAAAACTAGTAAAGTTAATAGTTAATAAGTAATAGCTTTGCATGTACTCGTGCCTGTCATCAGTAAAAACTGGCAATGTTAAAAACACGCTTTTAGAGTAATAAGTAGCTAATGCATAACATTACCTGTACTTGTGCTTGTTTGCAATATAATTAGTCATTTATATTAATCCTTATTCAATGCTGGTCTTTAATTTTCCTTTTTCTATTCTGTCTGTGTTGCATTTATAGCTGTAAGTCATTAAAGGCTTATCTTAAAAAATAATCAGTAGTTTTAATTTCTTTATAGGAACACCACTTAACTTCATTACATCTATGTTGGCTAGTGGGAAGTAGCGATCACCCAAAGCCCCATTTGGGCCCTGATGTGTGTCCCCCTCTTCCTATATCTCTGCAACACTTTAGAGACTAACATATTTATTTGAGAATAAGCTTTCATGGGCTACAGCCCACTTCATTGGACATATAGAATGGAACATATAGTGAGGAGATATATATACATACAGAGAATATGAAAAGGTGGGAGTTGCCCAACCAACTCTAAGGCCATGTCTACATCTAAAATTTTGCAGCGCTGGTTGTTACAGCTGTATTAGTACAGCTGTATAGGGCCAGCGCTGCAGAGTGGCCACACTTACAGCAACCAGCGCTGCAAGTGGTGTTAGATGTGGCCACACTGCAGCGCTGTTGGGCGGCTTCAAGGGGGGTTCCGGGAATGCGAGAGCAAACCGGGAAAGGCGACCAGCTTCGCCGCGGTTTGCTCTCGCGTTCCCGGAGCCACCCAGCAAACCGCAGGGAAGGAGACCTGCTTGCTCGGGGTTCCGGGAACGAGAGAGCAAACCGGGGAAGGAGACCAGCTTCGCCGCGGTTTGCTCTCGCGTTCCCGGAGCCAGCCAGCAAACCGCAGGGAAGGAGACCTGCTTGCTCGGGGTTCCGGGAACGAGAGAGCAAACCGGGGAAGGAGACCAGCTTCGCCGCGGTTTGCTCTCGCGTTCCCGGAGCCACCCAGCAAACCGCAGAGAAGGAGACCAGCTTGATTACCAGAGGCTTCCTCCTTCCACGGAGGTCAAGAAAAGCGCTGGTAACTGTCTACATTGGATTACCAGCGCTGGATCACCAGCGCTGGATCCTCTACACCCGAGACAAAACGGGAGTACGGCCAGCGCTGCAAACAGGGAGTTGCAGCGCTGGTGATGCCCTGCAGATGTGTACACCTTCAAAGTTGCAGCGCTGTAACTCCCTCACCAGCGCTGCAACTTTCTGATGTAGACAAGCCCTCAGAGGCTAATGAATTAAGATGAACTGTTGTCAGCAGGAGAAAAAAAAACTTTCGTAGTGATAATCAAGATAGGCCATTTAAGACAGTTTGACAAGAAGGTGTGAGGATATTTAACATGGGGAAATAGATTCAATGGGTGTAATGGCTCAGCCATTTCCAGTCTCTATTTAAGCCTAAGTTGATAGTATCTAGTTTGCATATCAATTCAAGTTCAGCAGTTTATCCTTGGAGTCTGTTTTTGAAGCTTTTCTGTTGCAAGATTGCCACCTTTACATCTGTAACTGAATGGCCAGAGAGGTTGAAGTATTCTCCTACTGGTTTTTGAATGTTATGATTCTTGAAGTCAGATTTGTGCCCATTTATTCTTTTGCACAGAGACTGTCCGCTTTGGCCAATGTACATGGCAGAGGGGGTATTGCTGGCATATGATGGCATATATCACATTGGTAGATGTGCAGGTGAATGAGCCCGATGGTGTGGCTGATTCGATTAGGTCCTATGATGGTGTCACTTGAATAGATATGTGGACAGAGTTGGCATCGAGCTTTGTTGCAAGGATAGGTTCCTAGGTTAGTGTTTTTGTTCTGTGGTGTGTGGTTAGTGGTGAGTATTTGCTTCAGGTTGAGGGGGCTGTCTGTAAGCGAGGACAGGTCTGTCTCCCAAAATCTGGGAGAGTGAGGGATCATCTTTCAGGATAGATTGTAGATCTCTGATGATGCGCTGGAGAGGTTTTAGTTGGGGGCTGAAAGTAATGGCTAGTGGCGTTCCCTTATTTTCTTTGTTGGGCCTGTCTTGTAGTAGGTGACTTCTGGGTACTCTTCTGGCTCTGTCAATATGTTTTTTTCACTTCAGCAGGTGAGTATTGTAGTTTTAAGAATGCTTGATAGAGATCTTGTAGGTGTTTGTCTCTGCCTCAGGGATTGGAGCAAATGCGGTTGTATCTTAGAGCTTGGCTGTAGACGATGGATTATGTGGTGTGTCCTGAATAGAAGCTGGAGGCATGTAGGTAAGTATAGCGGTCAGTAGGTTTCCGGTATAGGGTAGTGTTTATGTGACCATCGCTTATTAGCACAGTAGTGTCAAGGAAATGGACCACTTGTGTGGATTGGTGTAGGCTGAGGCTGATGGTGGGATGGAAATTGTTGAAATCACCGTGGAATTCCTCATGGGCTGCTTCTCCATGGGTCCAGATGATAAAGATGTCACCAATGTAGCGCAAGTAGAGAGGGGGCATTAAGGGACGAGAGCTAAGGAAGCAATAGGACAGTATTTTTTTAATCATATAAAAGTACCACAGTGGGAGGTAGGGAACATACCTTTCAACTTTCAAAGGCCCAAACGTAGCCCACAACATGTGATAAAATCGAGAATGAGGAACACACAATATGACTTGTGCAGGAAACTTAAAATGCTGTGGAACTCCTCACCTTAGTGTAAATAATTGTGCTGTGTATGAGTAACAGCGCCTGACTGCACAGGATAGGAAAAGATTAATAATAAAGACCAGAGCTGCTGCAACCAATTAAAGCCTCAGTCCTGCAAAGATGTATGCATCTGCTTAACTTTATCCCCTGTGAATAATTCTGTTGCAGTGAATGGGACTACTTACGATGGTCCAGACCCTGAAAGCAATTAAGGTACCCAACTCCCACTGATTTCAATGGGAGTATAAAATTAAACATGTGCATCAATCTTTGCAGGACTGGAGCCTGCTATTGCATCTACCACCATAATGCTTTTCTAGGACCTCAATTCCACGAGTCTTTATTTCTGATGTAAATAATTTCCAACAGTAAAAGAGGTGGGGGTGCCCAGTTTGTGTGGAACATATGCAAGTTTGGGACTAGGTTGACTGATGTCTTCAAAATGGGCAACAGCTGAAATATTTGTTTGGGAGAATTTGTTCAAATGTAATTAAGACTATTTTCTTCTTTTATTTGAACGCTGAGCACATGCAAAATGCAATTTGTGATTGACCCTCCTGGCATGTGTTTGTAAAATGATTTTTTTTTAAAGGTGAATTGCCTCTCCAATAGTAGTGGAGTTTTAAGTCCATTGAAAAGAGACTGGTGAGTGGAGAGTGCTGAAATTTCTGATATGTGCTTTGCAAATATTTTGCCGAAAAAGGCAGATCTTTCCCAAATGTAAACAAACAGCCAATGTGAAATTTAACAAGGTTTTGCCAATTCATCATAAGTACAAGAATTTTGCTGAAATTTTGAAATTAATTTTTAAAGGGTTCCTCCCCCTCTCTTCCCCCCCCCCTCCGGTTTTGGTAATATAACAGCATATCAAACAGCTGGGATACCAGCCTTACTCCTGGATTACTGCAGGGAAACAAGTAGAATCACCAACTTCTTGTTAGTCTTTAAGGGACTGAAGTGAAAGGTGTATTTCACAACTAGTGTGTCATACGGATTTCCTGGTTCTAACATAAAAACTGTGAAATGAGAGTATGAAAATATAAGACTAATGCAGAACTGTTGCACGCATTTTAACAAACAGAAGTAAAGTCAAGGGTCTGAGCATTACTTCTGATGTCACAATCCTGCCATCCAATAACTGTGCATAACTCTCTCGATATTAAGTGAAATGGGTCTATACTTTTGGAACACCCAGGATCAGTTGGCAAAGCCACCACTCAATCAAATTGCTCCTTATGATGCATTTCTGCCATGGTGCTTACAGTAAACTGCCTAATGACAGTGATCAAGTAGGTGGCGTGTTGGGGACTGATTAATTATCTCTCATATAAAAGCCTGTAAATTATAAACATGTGTAGCTTGTGAAACCACATGAGCCTATGATTTTTACCCTCCGCTTCTTCTAACACCACCCATTGTGTGCTATGCCCATGTGCTACATCTTGTTTTTATCTGGGCTGTGCACTCTCCAGGACAGAGCCTGGTTCTTTTACAATATGTTTGTCCAGAGCCCAGCACAATGGGTCACCAATCTTGATTGAGGGCACTGGCTGCTAGAATAATACAAATGATAACAACTATGAGAGGCAGTGGAATTTTCAGTTTTGCTATGGGGTCACAGATTCAGCCCTTTCAGATCAGACATTGCACTCTGATGAGAGTCTCTCTTTCCTCTCTGCAATTTTATTCTTGGGTTCTGTGGTTGCTTTAATGGCATGTTTAATGCAGAGAACCATAAATGCGGAAGAACAGATGCCATGGAAACAAAATGCTTGATTATTTTTTAAATGGTAAGTAAATTGGCCCCCAACCTCCCTGCTTTTCTACTAAACAATATCATGCCAATAATTCAGTAAACTCACAGGAGGACTGAAGGCAAAGGGGCATTTTGTAAATGATTTTAAGCAAAACATGTTTTTCTCATTGAAATATCCTGATCAAGGCATAATTCAAGAGAGAACACAGGCCAACAGGGTTAAGTCTATACATACTTCATATCAATACGATGACATGAAAGCTTTCTCCTTGAACTTACAGCCCTTACACACCCAAAATGCCCCTCCACACCATGAACCATGTAAGGGATGTGAGAGCACAGCTCCCCCTGGCTATTTGCTCATGAAAGCACTTGTGGTGTGATTGTCAGAGTTGCTGAGCACTAGCAACTCCTGTTTACTCTAATGGGTGCTACCTTTCCCCCCAGCTGTGTGATGCTCATTAAAACAAGAATGATCAAGCGGGGGCAAGATTTACATTTTCTATAAGAAAATAAGGCCAAGATTTTCAACAGTGGGAGCCCAAAATGTGGCTCCTACATCCATATTTATGAAGGGTATGCCTACACTGCAATTAGACGCCTGCAGCCGGCCTGTGCCAGCTGACTAGGGCTCTCAGGATTCGGGCTAAGGACTTAAGCTCATTTGTTTTTATAGTGTGGTTATTTGGGACCTTAGACATTGGACACTGACCAAAATAGTGGTGCTTAAGGTGAGGTGGTCACTGAGTCATTGACAAGGAGGCCAGGGCTGGAAAGCACACAGAAAGGCTGGGGCTGGGGTGGGAAGGTCTCCAGCTCGACTGGGGGAGTCCTGAGCTGAAAACTGCCTCTAGGGCAGTTTAATTGAACTCCTGGAGATAACATCTGAGTAAGGGAGAAGGGAAGCTTCCTGAATACCAGCCCCAAGCTGGAGGTCTATGGCTGAGCTGTCCTTTGTCAGGCACTTTGGGGAAAGGAAAGGAAATTATCCAGTGTGGTTCAAGAGCCAGAAGCTGTTCCCTAAGTGAGAGGTGTTGGAGACAACTTCTCATAGGTGCACATAAGGACCACTTAACAGTGCTATTTAATAACATTTATTTTTCCTCCTTTTTCCTGGGTTGCATCAACTGCAAACAAACTCATTGTCCCACTTGTCTGCAGTTGGTCCATCCCAGGAAAAATGGGAAAGCGATGCAATTTTTGTCCCAGTGAAGATATCCCGTGTGGAAAGTGGGGTTCTGCTCTCTTCCAGGGGCTGTGAACCTGGGTGTGCTGCAGCTGTGTTACAAGGTGAAACTACCCCTGTGCAGAAAGCCAGCCCATAGCCGTGGCCTCACTTGAGTCCTCTGGGAGGTGGGCAGCTGAATCGTAAGTGTGGAGATCTTAGGAACGCCCAGCGGGACGTGTTTCTCCCACTTATATGCATGCTGCACAGGCATTTAAAAGCTCCTCACGCTGGCAGAGGTAGCTTCAAAACACACAGGCTGGCCCCGGCACATGGTAACTGAAGGGAAGGGGATGTGCAGGTCTCTGACTGATGCTGAGGTATGTAAAGTGGACTGGTTGTGTAACACATAATGCCTGTTCATCACCCAGCACACAGGAATACCATCTCACACCTGAGTATGCTGCTATTTCAGTCCATCATGCAGTGTGAGCCCTTTGACCAGCACCTATGCCTTCTTGCCTTCCACCACATTCTTGCTAGCCACTGAACCATGTGCCTTTGCCCTCAGTGTTGGTTGTAGTCGGAACACAACACCCACTATATCCTATGTCAGAACAGACTGCAGCCAGCTGTGCTCTGGTGAGTATAGTAGATATAGGGTTTGAACCCTATTGCTGCTATTCTGCCAATTCTCTGCCCTGCCAGCAGGTGCATTGCACCCAGCTATACAACTAAGTATCTTGGCAAATGCATATTTTCTTGCAGTGAATGGGGCGGCTGGGCCTGCAGTAGCAGAAGCCGGAACTTTTCAGATATTGCCATGGCAATTTCCCCTTGCCAGGTCTGGGCACACTGGGCTCCAAGGGACTCCAGCTTTAGACAGAGATACTGCAGTGTTTGCTGCCTGCTTTCATGGGGACATTAGCCCACAGGACACATGCTTTCTTGTGTGTGCTCATTTTCCACCACCCCTTGCTTGCCAGCCCATGCTAGGAGGATGTTGGCCATAGCATACATTGTTTTCCTATGAGTGCAGTCTAGTCATGCATGTTTCTAGTACCTACTTAGCCCATAGTTTTGTAATTGACCTTAATAAATGTGTTTACTCCATTTTCCTTCATCATGTGCTTTCCAGGTCTAGGGAACAGTAATTACGGAGAACAATGGCACATACGTAACTGCTATAAACCCCAACTACACAATGCACTGGCTGCTGGAGTTCTGGATTGTCTTCCTCTTTAGTTGTTTGGCACCGGCAGTGTGCTTCGCACTGCCACACAGCGCAGAGTGAGACTCCAGCCCTGCCCTGCGACACTGACAATCTATGAGCTCGTTACTTAGGCTGTAAAGTTACGCGGCTTCCAGCCACCCAAATGCTTTTAGTTGTTATGAGCTAGTGCCAGCAAAATAAAAGGCCTGTCTATCACTTCACTTACCTGAATTGCCATCGGCAGCCCTGCCTCCATTTGGAACATGTCTTGAATGAGTATTGCACAAACCCTACTGCTGGCAAGCAAAAACAAGGCACCGCTCATGACAGCGGTGTCATCAGAGGTTTACGTTGCACTAGCTGAAGCACATTTGTTCGAATCACTTTTCACAATATATTAACCAGGATTGCAATAGCCACAGGAGCCAAAGTTAGCTGAGTGCTGATTTGCTGAATTACCACAAATGTCATCAGAATCTCACGCTCCAGTAATACGGCTCCAACACAGACATCTGAAAATCAAATGGTTGAAAGCAGGCAACTTATATTTGTGATGTTTCCTAGATCACACTAGAGCAGGGCTTACCTGAGCTGGCTTTGGACCCTGCCACTGCCTCAGTTTCCCCTTCTTCTGCACATAATCAACCTCCACATGGCGTTTTCAGAGTTTGGTTTAGTGGCATCAAGTTGTAAATATAACAGGTCTTCCCCCCAGCCTTCTGCTGGATCACAAACCCCAGCATAGGGCTCTTACAGGGTCCCAGCTGAGGCTTTCCTCCTGGACACCTGCTCTTCCCCATCCACCCTGGGTAGCTGCTGCCTGCTCCCCACAGGCTTGCACTCCCCCAAACTCATGCAACCTGCCTGAGCCTGCAGGCACTTTATAATCTGTAGCCCTGTAAGACATCTGAGTCTCACTCCCACTACCTCAGTGGAAGCTAAATGAGGCACCATCCTTAACGGGCTAGACTTGGAACAGATGCACTGATATGTGCGTGTCCTCCAGAAGCAGAGTCCTGTCACAAGCCCCCATTGCATTTGTGGGGACAAGCCATACAGAACAAATGGGTTCTTATAACGTTCAAGGACTGTTTGTTTCCCTGCACACTATTCGCCAGTGTCAGCGTGACTGAGGTCCTGGTGGGGGCCAGCTGTGGTCACTCAATTAAGGAGATCTGCAAAGAATGGGGCAGACAATCCCCATAAAGCTGGTGGATATTCCAATACTTAGATTTACCAGGCCAGCATAAAACAGCTTCTTTATTACCTTTCGGGTTACTCAGAAGTCCAAACAACACAGTTCCCTTAGAGTTGATCCAGCCTCAGGCCTCCATCCAGCTACCTACGTCAAATATGATGATTTCTGAAAATCTTATTTCATCATATAAAAGAGAAGGTTCTACCAATCCCAAAGGATCGCACACATTACCTCGCAGGTAAATGAACGTTTCAGATCTTACCCAAATACACGCTACAGCCAATTCTTATTAACTAAACTAAAATTTATTAAAAAACAAAAGAGAAAAAGAGTATGGTTAAAAGATCAATATACATACAGACATGAGTTCAATCCACTGAGGTTCAGATTCATAGCAGAGATGATGAGCTTCATAGTTGCAAAGAGTTCCTTTAGTTCTTAGGTTATAGTCCAATGTCCAAATCTCATATTCAGGGTGTACCAGCATAACTGGGACCTCAGTCTTGCAACTCAAACTTCCCCTGATGAAGCTTAAGCAGATCTGAGATGACAGAATCAGGACCCAAGGATCTTTTATACAATTTCATGTCTTTTGACAAGTTGTAGTTCAAAAGGTAATTAGCATGACTTTGAAGGAGGTCCATCACTGGTGCTTAGCCTTAGAATTAACATAAAGCAATTTGCTTGTTCCTCCACCATTCACAGATCATTTGCTATACATTTCAGAGAGAGATGAATACAGAGATATCCCGAGTTTACAATTAATTTAAAGGATAGGATGTTCTTTTGACCTCTGAATTATAAGAATACAGCATAGAAGGGGACTGCTGATTGCATTGTCCACCCTACTCATACACATATAAATACACAAAAACGCAAACATGATCTCCCACACGTCTTTTGAGGGTTATTTATTTTGCAAGATGTTTAACCCTTTCTAGCCAGGCATCACAGTCAGACTCTCACAGTACATCTACACTGCAGTTAAACACCCATGGCTAGCCCATGTCAGCTGACTTGGGCTCACAGGGCGCAGGCTTCAGGGCTGTAAAAGTGTGGTGTAAACGTTCAGGCTGGAACCTGGGCTGTGGGATCCATCCCCCTTGTGGGGTCTCAGAGCTTGGGCTCCAGACCAGCCTGAACATCTACACTGCAGTTTTCAGCCCTGCAGCCTGAGCCCATGAGCCCAGGCCAGCAATGGGTGTTTAACTGCAGTGTAGACATACCCTCAGTACCATCCGGGACAAGTGTGTACTGCAACAGTGCTGATAAAATTTGTCCCGCTGCTTCCAGGAAAACCCCAGCTCCTCATTGAGCCATAAGAAAGAGAAGGAGTTCCAGGGAGGCAAAGCATGAATCTGTCCCGGAGGAGACCAGGACCTGAGCCAGGCTTGGAGATAGTCACTATAAGAGCACTGTTATTTTGCAGTGGGACAGGGATTTTCAAAGAATTTAAAGGGAGGCAGGGCCCACCTCCTATTACCTTTCTGTGGGAGCTGAGCATCTAATTACTGGAGGCCTCTGGGGAAATCCCACCTCATTTTTTCACCAGTTCATCCTCTGCCTTTTTGTTTTTTCCTCCTTGAAAATGCTCAAAACCCAGACAATCCTATCTTATACTGGCTTGCAAAACTCCCTACCAGCATGAAACATCACCTTTGCTTAGCCCTGGCAGCCACCTTTCAGTAGAACAGGAGAGATCTTGGAGAACAATTGCCAGTAGGACACAATATACCAAATCTGGTCCAAGCAGGAGAAGACTGAAACATGGAACACCGTACGGTCCTGTCAGAACAGGTGGGTGCCCTTCCAGACGAGGACACAGACACACACCTCAGGACAGTGCCCTTTGTGAGTCTGGTGACAAAACCCAGGGTCAGATCCAGGACAGGACTTTCCATGTGTCTATCCCTACAGCACTCAAGCACATGCTTAACTTCAGGCATGTGCTTGTTGCCATTGCTACTGTGCTGTTTGGACTGGGGACATTTTCCAGAATTGGGACCAAGGCAGGCAGCAAATAAAGGCCAAATTCAAGAAAACGTAGTCAGGTAGTCATCCGACTGGAGGACTTATCAAAGGAAGGGTAGACAGGACACTGCAGCCAGATCCTCTGCTCATGGGGAGGAACTCCTCAGGCACCATGGTGTTGAGCATAAAAACTAGATTGATAAGACGGAATTCTGCAAGGCAGAGCGGCCTCTGCTAACATTTCAGAAGCGAGGCAAAAAATCTAAGTGGAAGGCTGGCTGCCCTTGGGACAAGGATACACACAAATGGAAGAGATGAAAAATAAAAACAAGGGGCACAGCAAATAAATAACAAAGCCAGCGGAGAGGCACCCAGACTATTTCTGGAAGGGTTGACATGACATAAGGAAGGCCAGCTGGTCGGTAACAGTGGCCTAAGAAGGAGCACAAAGAGACGGGTTTAGAACTCGGCTAATAGATTAATAAACATCTAGGAATAATCGCTCAAATCAAACATTCTGTTTGCTTCCGTCATCTCTGCTTACTGCCAATGTGCTAGTGAGGACGTCGACAGACAGGAATGCTCACAAAACGAGCGAGATTTAGCAGACTCATATATTCTAACTCAGTTTTAGATTTGATGGAAAAAAGAGATCAGTTAGTTCCCACTGCTCTTTACTTTTTTTTTTCCATTGCAATTTTCCCCAGTATCTTGCAAAAGAAGAGGAACTACATCCTCAAGGAAACACAGTCAAAATGGCTTCCATTAACCCTCAGAACAACATGAGCTATGTTCAGCCAATCAGAGGATGAGGACCAATACTCTGTGACCAATCACAATCAATCAACCCAGCTCTAAGTTAAAACACATAACTCAAACGTTTGCACCCTTGTTTTAATAAGTGAAAAAGTATGACACAAACATTGCCAACATTTAGCTCAGATATTGTGGAAATGTCACAAAACTGCTGCCAGCTTGAGTTCGAAACCAGGCAACTTCTAACAGTGCATCTCTTCCCCAAGAATACTTCACCCAGCTCTGAACTGTACATTCTGCTGCTGCCATTTGCCAGAGTAAGAAGCATACAGGGAGGGAGTTGGATTCTGTTGGTGCTGGTGATTCTTTGAGAACTATAGCACCTCTTGCAGCCACTCCCTCTCATACTAACCAAGAAGTACTTGGGGGCTTGAGGACAGGACCCTGGACATGCTTGTGAGCCTGCCAGGCCTGGTGTCAGGTCATACCAAGGCCCCTAGGTCTAACTGAACACTGACAACTGCATAGCTGGAAACCAGTCTGGTTCACCTATGTGTTAGCATTGTGAAAATAGACATTAGGTTTGTAAGAATGTGTTGAGCACTTGGACTTTAGGAAATGCTTGTGAGTTGCAGCCTGCATTAATTTGACTTATAATATCTGCAGCCTGTGTTATAAGGTACTATTTAAGTGTTTGCTTTGTAACTATGAAAGGGCTTGCTATGAGACTGGAAACCCACCCACCCAGTCAGGAGAGAAGCATTACTAAGTCTGAAACACTAGCTTACTACACGAGGTGTCATCTCCTGCCCAACAAACAAACGCCCATAAACACCAGATGAGCCATTGTGGAACATCGGTGGACAAAAGACCTTGTTGATTGCTCCTCCCACACCTAGGAAGCAGGGACAAACCCTCATCCCATCCCAGTTTGAACTCTGGGAGAAGGGAATAAAAATCCCTGACCAGAAGGCACTGTATCACTGTGCTGCTCAGAATTCAGAGACGGCAAATATTTCTAAGCATATGCAAGGGATCCCCGAGCTGCTTCACCTGGGTTAGCCCTGAAGTAGTTACAGTGTTTGCTCATTACAGCAGCTTCTATTACTTTTTGAAACATAAGATGTAGCTTATTTGTGTGTGTGCGTTTTTCTGCTTTAACCTTGTAAATAACTCTCATGTCTTTATCCTGGTTAATAAATCTTTAGTTAGTTTATTACAGGCTTGGCTACAGGCTTTGTCTTTGGTGAGAGATCTAGGGTACAACTGACCAAGGGTACGTGGCTGGTCCTTTAGGACTGGGCATAATCTGAATATTGTGATTTTTGGTGTAAGGGACCCTCTATCACAAAGGCAGGCTTGCTTGGGTGGCAAGATAGACCGGAGTGCCCAAGTGGACTGTCTGTGACACTATGTCAAGGCTGTTACAGTGCTTGAGGAGTTCACACTTGATACTGTGTTGGTGAAATCTAAGTATAGAGCTCACAGCCATTTGGGGGTTTGTGCCCTGATCTGTAGCCATGTGCCCTGAGTTTGGCACTCAGTTCTTGAGCCGCTCCGGACAGTGTGACTACACTGCACCAGACAGCGAGCCTCCCAGGCTAGTGCACACTCACACTAGCTGTGTAGATGTTGGGGATGGGGATGGGGCTCCGAAGTCTGGGGGTGAGCTTGAGAGCCCAAGCTCCAGCCCAAGCCATGACATCGAAGCACCATCTATGTAGCTATTTTCAGAGTTTTTTAAGCCCTGTTAAGCACAAATCTGTGGACCCAGCTGGGAAATTTCCTTCCAGCTACAGTGTAGACAGACCCTGGCATGCCTCCAGCCAATGGCATTGTGGTGATGCAGGTGGCTGCTACGGCAAATGCTCCAGTTAGTGAATTCCTAGGCATAAGAGCCTTGGAGCCTGACCAGATTGCTGGTGCAGTGTGTGTGTCTCTCATTGTTCCTGTGGCAATGAGTGACCCAGTTAGGCTTAGCCCCTGCTGTCTGAGCTGCATTTCTGCTACTATCTCATGCCTTGAGACCAGCTGTACATACACACACACACACACACACACACACACACACCTTTCAGCCTGCACCGGGTGCTCCACAGCCAAGATGCTGACCCCAGACTGTAGCCTCAGCGAGTGATACAGCTTGTTCCAAGGTTATTGCTTTTGGGCGCTGATTGCTGCTGCTGACCTTCTGCCCATCCCAGCTGCATGAAAATCAGCTTCTCATTCCATCATGAATGTGCCCATTGTATGGTAGTTTTCAGTGTAATTATTGTCCCTCTTAGTCAGCAAAGTTTGTGAAGTTGGACATTTTCCCTGTCAGAGTCAGACAATGAGGCCTTGTCTACACTAAGGAACTGGAGTAAAACAATTCCCACCGGTGCTCCCACTAACTCAGCTGGTCTGGTGGGAATTATAATCTAAACTTCCCTAGTGTAGACTAAGGTAAACAGTGACTGGTTGGAATTGATTGGCACATATCTCAGCGCTGGGATATACAAAATCTAGAGGGCCTGGGTACAGCAGAGAGCCTTAATCCTTTTCCCCCATAAAATTTGAATTATGCTAGTTACAGTCAAGTTGGGCAGCAGCTTTAAAGCACGGTCTGATCACCCGTGGAGGAGAGGGAGGCTTTTAGTTGTTGTTTTGCTTTCCTTAATATAGGCATACTGCTCTCCTTTGCAAAGTGCTTTGAGATCTACTGACGGGAAGCATTGTATAAAAGATAGGTATTATACATTATTAATTATTATGATTATTGCAAAACCCTTGCTATATGCTACCCCTATCCTACATACCTGGCAGCAAAAGCCTATTTCTACTCAGATTACAACAGTGTTAGATCCTGTCTATATTACAACACTCTGCATCAGAGAATCCATTTGGAATGCAGGTCCTCTCCCCCTGCAAACAGTTAAATCATCTTATAAATATATATGAACCTGTGTTTGAACTGTGCCAACACCGGCCTATTCAAGCTTAGATTGGCCTGTCTCAACCCGGCCCAGGGCCCATCTCTAGACAGCACCAGTTGTAAGTGGAACCAATCACTAGATCCCACTTGATCCTAAGCCAACTGGGTCTAGGTAGAGCCAGGTCACTGTGCCAAGACCTGGGCCTCTAAGGGTACATCTACACAGCAACTAGACACTCATGGCTGGCCCGTGCCAGCCAATGCGGGCTCAGAGGGCTCGGGCTGTGGGACTGTTTCATTGCTGTGTAGACTTTGAGGCTCAGGCTGGAACCTGGGTTATCGAACTGTGCGAGGTGGGAGAGTCCCAGAGCTCAGGCTGCAACCCGAGCCTGGAAGTCTACACAGCAGCGAAACAGCCTGAGTCCTGCAAGCCCAAGTCCAGCTGCTAGATTTTTCTGTACTGTGTAGACATACCCTAAGGGTACATCTACATTTGAGCTGGGAGGAGGATTCCCAGCTCACATAGACATGCCCACACTAGCAAAATAGCAGTATGTCTGCAGCAGCACTAGCTGCTGCTTGGACTAGCCGCCACCCTAAGTACAATCCTGCCCATCCCCCTGGGTACATATTCAGGCAACTAGCCCAAGCCGCCGCCCATGCCACTGCCTACACATTGCTATGTTTAGATACTAGCTCCAGCAGAGATAGAATGGGCATACCTATACAAGATGGGAATCACACCTCCCAGCTCAAATGTAGACCTACCCTAAGGCACATGCCCAAGTACAGATCTCATGTCTGCCGTGGGACATGAGGTGCTGCAGCCCAGCTACCTTAATCCCCAGATCCAGTGCCTGGGTCCTCCCAAGCCCCTAGTTGCTTATACACACTTACTCAGAAGTCCATCTCCCTGTGGGCACTCTGAGCTTCTTGCCTAACCCCCCCTTCAGGGACAAGAAGACAGGCAAGCAAGGAGCACATGCTTATCCAGGGACTTCCTTAACCACAGTCACTTTACTCTTGAAATCACCAGAGTTACAGGTCTTTGCAAAATAACAGTCCTAAGAGGCAACCCCCCTTCACTGAATCATGAGTCTAAGATCTGGTCAGCATTTCAGGCTAGGCAGAGTTTCTCCTGCCTTGTCTCTCTCCTACCTGCTATCCTGGCATGTGGCAGTGAATGGCTTCCCTTCAGAGAGAGCATTTGCCCTTAAACCTAGTTTCCGGCCCCACTGGCCATGTTCCCAGGCAGAGAAACTCCCGCCCCTTCTCCCAGGCAGACTTCTGTGCACAGAGCTCATTCTTCTGTGCACAGGTAGGTTGTCATAAACAGATGGTTAAGGGTTAATGTCTCTTTTACCTGTAAAGGGTTAAGAAGCTCAGTAAACCAGGCTGACACCTGACCAGAGGACCAATAGGGGGACAAGATACTTTCAAAATCTTGGTGGAGGGAAGTCTTTGTTTGTGCTCTTTGTTTTGGGGGTTGTTCGCTCTTGGGACTAAGAGGGACCAGACGTGCATCCAGGCTCTCCAAATCTTTCTGAATCAGTCTCTCATGTTTCAAACTTGTAAGTATAGCCAGGCAAGGCGTGTTAGTCTTAATTTTGTTTTCTCAACTTGTAAATGTCCTTTTTTTTGCTGAGAGGATTTTACCTCTGTTTGCTGTAACTTTGAACCTAAGGCTAGAGGGGGTTCCTCTGGGCTATACGAATTTGATTACCCTGTAAAGTATTTTCCATCCTGATTTTACAGAGATGATTTTTACCTTTCTTTTTAAGAACCTGATAGATTTTTCCTTGTTTTAAGATCTAAGGGGACTGGATCTGGACTCACCAGGGATTGATGGGGGAAAGGAGGGGGGATGGTTAATTTCTCCTTGTTTTAAGATCCAAGGGGTTTGGATCTGTGTTCACTAGGGAACTGGTGAAGTCCCTCAAGGCCATCCAGGGAAGGGAGAGTTTTGGGGGGACAGGAAGTGCTCCAGACACTAAAATTTCTGGATGGTGGCAGAGTTACCAGATCTAAGCTAGTAAATAAGCTTAGAAGTGTCCATGCAGGTCCCCACATTTGTACCCTAAAGTTCAGAGTGGGGAAGGAACCTTGGCATAGGTGTTAGGATATAGATATTCAGGCCTGTCTGCAAAGGCCTATACTTTAAGAATGTAAGTGTATTCTTATCACTTAGCTATAGAGGTATAAAAGAAAGAATCAAAGATCACTGTCTGTGTAATGACCTTCTCTTACTGTGACAGGCTAAGGCCTTCAGCTAAGATGTAGTTAGGCAACCATAAGCTGGGAAGTGTATGGTCACATCCTCACATTCCAAACTAGTCACATTGAAATAAGGTGCTATTGGGCTACTAGGAATACAATCCTGTCCTGATATTCCTATCACCTCCAGAGAAAGGGAAGAGCCTAGAAGATGTAAAAGGAAACTTAGTTTGATCGCATCCTGTCTGGCAAGAACTCACTTATCAATAGACATAGCTAGAGAACCCTTATGTCTGTATAGATGTAGTTGTGAAATCCTCACTTCTGTATTGTTTTGTATATTTATTTGCATGGTCTCTGTCTGATTCTGTAATTGTTTCTGTCTACTGTATAATTAATTTTGTTGAATGTAAACCAATTAAGGTGGTGGGGTATAATTGATTAAATAACCTTGTTACAATATGTTAGAATTGGTTAGTTAAATTTCAGTAAAATGATTGGTTAAGGAACAGCTAAGCAAAACTCAGGATTTGCTATATAGTCTGAAGTCAATCAGGAAGTGTGGGGGGGCAGGGAATGTGAACAGGGACCGGGGATGGGGGAATTAAAATTATGATTTGCTAAAGGGGGAAATGGGAACAGGGGATGGGAACAGGAACAGGCAAGGCTCTGTGGTGTCAGAGCTGGGAAGGGGACACTGAGGAAGGAAACTGGAATGCTGCTTGCTGGACGTTCACCCCAATAAACATCGAATTGTTTGCGCCTTTGGACTTTGGGTATTGCTGCTCTCTGTTCACACGAGAACGACCAGGGAAGTGGGAGGGTGAAGGAATAAGCCCCCTAACAGTAGGTAGCTGAGAGACAATCAGGGTCAATGGCTCTTTCATTGCAAATCTTCTCTGAGGTGTCCCACTCCCCTTCTGGATAGGGCTGTGTCTGGAATAGACAGTCTTGGCAGGGCCAGGCTGGTTTTACAGCACAGAATACAAACTGGCAAGTTGGCACACAAAATGGAAGACTCAAAACAAGATCTGGGAAAATTACACACCACCCCCTGGGCACCTCTAAGAGGCAATGCTGCCCCTCTCACAAACACAGAGTCTGAGTGCAGAAAAGAGACTTTTAATAGGAGGAAGGAAGTAACTCGGCCTTAATTCAGGAAAACACCACAACCACAAGCAGGATTCATGCCCATAAAACCATGGGCAAAACACCCTCCCCAGAGTACATTCAGCAGTGTCTTTTGCCTCAGGTTCTTGAGTTTGACCACCAAAAATTCCTTTAATGTGCCCCTCCCTTTTCCCTACACCACACCCCACTCACCGTTATTGTCCTTGGTCAGTGAAGTCCCAGAGTTCAGAGTTCACCCCCCACCCTGGCGGGGTGGGGGGAAAGGCACCTTGCTCGCTCTGCTGTCAGAACAAGCACCTGGACATCAGCCTCCTCACTGACCGCTTGCCTCTCCGCTCCATCGGCCATCACCAATGCACACCATCCCCTTCCGCTGCCACCTGCTGCTCTACTGTGACCTCAGTGGGTTGGTTTCTTGAAGTTCTACCCAGCTCTCAGTGATTTTCAGCTCTTGTGGGGGAATCTCACTGCTGACGCAGGCTGGGTAGAAACCCTGCCCCACAGCAGATGATTTCAGCTCTCGTGATCACTTAAAGCAAAAAGATTCCTAATGGAGCCTTAATTTTCTCTATCTTTGAACAGTGGGGAGGAGCAGGACTCTTAGGCCATATCTACACTACTACTTATGTTGGCAAAATGTATGTGGCTCAGGGGTGTGAATATTCTGCCCCTCTGAGCAACGCAAGTTTCACCAGCATAAGTGGTAGTGTGCACAGAGCTATGTCAGCAGAAGAGCTTTTCCTGCTGACATAGCTACTGCTACTTGGTGGGGCTGGTTTAATTATGCCAGCAGGAGAGCATAAAGTGGCTACACAACAGATCTTACAGGGGTACAGCTGTGCCACTGTCAGGTCTCTAGTGTAGACATAGCATTAAGCAGAGCCCACACCTCCAGGCAGGAACACCTATCCCCACCCCCTCTTACCTTTCACAAGCGTCTGGCATCTGAGTCCCCTGCTTCACGAGCTCAATTCAGCTAAGGGTGACCCCCTTAATCAGGACAGGCTATGTACAGTTATGCTTCCCTTTACCCATACAATAAGGATAACATTTCATGACCCCCGCACTCAAAAAGTGGTTTGTAACCCAACACCAGACAAAACTGGTTACTTTGGCAACACAGCTCAGTCTGCTCATACCTAGGCAGAGTGGGTGTGTTCATGTAAATACAGTCTGGTTCTGAAGCTTTCCCCACCCCCAGCTCATCACTAGCTAGGGTGACCAGATGTCCTGATTTTATAAGGACAGTCCTGACTTTTGGGTCTTTTTCTTATATAGGCGCCAATTATGCCCCCACCCCGTCCTGATTTTTTACATTTGCTGTCTGGTCACCCTGTCACTAGCTGTCAAGGGAAAGCTCATTCAAACCTTGCTTACATCTATGTAAACCCTTTGGGGTTTAGAGAGCATGGCCCCTTTGAATCTTTTTTCCTCTCTCTCCCCCTCCCCCTAGGAAAAAGGAGGGAAACTCAGGGTGGGGGGTGGCTCTGGAGCTGGGAGAGAGAGAGAGGCAGCAGCCTGCAGGCCCTTACAAAGGAAGCAGCAGAGAACCTGCCTGAAGCCTGGGAAGGCCAGGGCGGCTGATCGGGGACAGCCCAGGACAGGAGCCAGGAGGAGTCCTGTGCCAGGGAGAAATCGCCCGAGAAGGACAGGCCAGAGCTGGACCCAGTATCACTGCTGCCCAGAGCTGCATGGGGCTGAGAGCACTGGGGCTTGTGACTCTGCACTGGGAACAAGAAGGGAGGCTGCTAGCTAGTTAAGTGGGGAGGTGGTCACTCTGTGTGGCTTTGCAGGGAGCAGCAGAAGAGGGCACTGGAGGGGTTTGCTGGGGGAAAGTTCACTGGTGCTGAAGATGACCAGGAGCACCCAAGACTCCCCACTGGACTGGAACTTTGCTCAGGACTCCTGAACTCTATGTGCAGACACATTGCTCGGTGTCTGCCCTTCCAGACTGTGCTCCCACTGGGCCCGTGGGGCCTTGGCTCGGATGCAGCCCTGTTTTACTGCTCCCCCTATATTTCCCCTTGTTATTTTTCTCCTCTCATCCCTCTGTAAATAAATACCTCCCTTTGTTATATCCATTGTACTTCTCCTGTAGGGGGATGTTCGCTCTAGGGGGTTTGGAACAGGTGCCCCTGGGGTGGAAGGGATTTTTCCTGCTGCGTTCCTGTGTGCGCTCTCTCTTGGCCAGAGCTGCCTGCGGAGCAGACTCCATCTTGGCCACGAGGGCGCTAAAGTTACATCTACACAGCCTAGGGAAATGAATCACAGGAGATGCTCAGCATTTCTAAGCCTATGGCCTCGTGCTAGCATGAACCATGTGCCTAGAAAGGTGCTAATGAAGTTTTAAATCTCAGTGTAGTCAGGGCCCAAGGCTTTCATTGTGGTTGACAACCGTTTCTAGCACTGCTATGAGCCCTGCTGTGGAAAGGCTAAAATGACTCTTCCCATTGCTGGGAACTGGGAAGAATGTACATGGGTGCAACAAGATCCATTAGCAACAAGATGGACAAATAAATAAGGAGCCTTTACTAGGTCATTTGGAATAGGACAGGGACACCCAGTATCCAGAGGATGCCTCTATGTGATAGTGGATTGAAAGAGGCTGTCATGAGGATTCCTCTGGGTACATATTACTACAGTTCTGGGTTTCCCTTGTTGGCTGGGTTAGGAAAATTCTCTTGCTGTACTTTCCCACCTGCAATCCACCCCAGTCTCTCTCTGCAAGATGATGAAAATGCATGTAGTCCCATTCAGAAAGCAGTCATCTCAATGTATTGCTAACACAGGAATGCACAACGCAGTTGGTGCTGGCCAGTTGCAGAAAGGAGTGTCATTGACAGAAAGCACCATTCATTTCACTGGAAAACCACTGCAACAGAACACCTCAAACTAAGCTCGTTTACCCAGGGCTACAAAGAAAAAAAGACGGTTACTCACCTTTGTAACTGTTGTTCTTCGAGATGTGTTGCTCATATCCATTCCAGTTAGGTGTACGCGCCGCGCGTGCACATTCGTCGGAAAACTTTTACCCTAGCAACTCAGTGGGCCGGCAGGTCGCCCCCTAGAGTGGCGCCACCATGGCGCTCCATATATACTCCTGCCGGCCCACCCGCTCCTCAGTTCCTTCTTGCCGGCTACTCCGACAGTGGGGAAGGAGGGCGGGTGCGGAATGGATATGAGCAACACATCTCGAAGAACAACAGTTACAAAGGTGAGTAACCGTCTTTTCTTCTTCGAGTGATTGCTCATATCCATTCCAGTTAGGTGAATCCCAAGCCTTACAAAGGCGGTGGGGTCGGAGTGAAAAGTGGCAGAATAAAACTGCTGAGCCAGAGGCTACAGCCTCTCTTGACTGCTGAACCAGGGCATACTGCGAAGCAAAGGTATGGACCGAGGACCAATGGAGCTTCGCGACAGATCTCGTGGGTAGAAACACGAGCCAGCAAGACGGCAGATGAAGCCTGAGCCCTGGTAGAATGCACGGTGATGTGGCTTGGGGGAATATGAGCCAAATCATAACAAGTGGGGATGTCCGCCATCACCCCAGATGAGATCCTCTGAGAGGAAAACAAGCAAGCCTTCCCTCTGGCCCGCTACCGGGGCAGAGCTGGGGCACCTTAGGAAATGATTCTGTCAGCACAATATAATGCGAGCACTCCACAGATGTTCAAGGAGTGCAACGGTTATGCCCATTGCGTTGAGCTGTGGGTAACATGAAAGGCCAAAACACCTTAGGGAGGAAAGCCGGGTGCGGTCATAACTGCACCTTGTCTTTGCGGAACCTTCGTAAGAGCTCTGATCTCAGAGACTCGTCTGGCCAAGACTAGGTTGAGGTCCCAGGGCGGGGCTGGGCGGCGCACCCGAGGTTGCAAGCGCTCCAAGCCCTTGAGGGACCTCGAACCCATAGAGCGTGGGACACTGAACGTCCATTTTAGCCTGCTGGAAGGTAGGGATGGCTGCTGAGAGTATCCTCAGCGATGATACCGCCAGATCCTGCCGCTGAAGGCCAGAGGCAGGCCAAATAGAGGGATCGAGACCTCAGCAGGAGCAAGATCGAGCGTACTGCAGCTGTAAAGGAAACGCTTCCACCTGGCCCGGTACGTTGACCAGGTGGAAGGCTGCCTGTCACCCCGACTCAGGTACGCAGGAGCCACCGTGAGGCGAAGAGGCTGCAGGTCCGAGTGACGAAGCCTGTCATTGCCCTGAGTGATGGGGTCTGGGCTGACAGGCCGAGCAACGTGGTATGCCAGTGCTGCCTGTACCACTCTGGAGTGATCATGATGATGCGCACTCTGCCCCTGCGGAGTTTAAGCAGGACCTAACGAACCAGTGGGAACAGTGGGAAGGCATAATGCAGTTGGCCGTTCCACGGCCTCAGGAATGCGTCCAAGATTGATTCCGAGGAGAGACCTTGGAAGGAGCAGAACACCTGGCATTTCCTGCTCTCGCGGTGAGCGAATAGGTCTGTGTGAGGAACCAACTCCACTTCCGGAAAGCGGGACGCCTCACATGGGGCAGAGTGATGACTCGTAAGACATGAAAGACCTGCTGAGTCAAAGAGTTAAGACGTTCCGAACGCCTGGAAGAAAGGACGTCGCCAGCTCCATCGAGTGGGCCATGCAAAAGACCCGGAAATGGATGGCCTCCTGACAAAAAAGGGGGGAGGACTATGTCCCCCCTTGAATGCTTATGAAGCACCTGGCCATTGTGTTGGCTGTAAACACCGAGATACAACGGCCTCGCAGCTGCCGCTGGAACCCCTGGCATGCCAGGCGGACTACTCTCATTTTTGGGGCATTAATGAGGAATGCCAGCTCCCTAGAAGACCGAAGGCCTTAAGCTCGGAGGTGACCATGAGCGCTCGAGCAGAGAGATGATGCGTCCGCCGTCAGGGGCAGTGAGGGCTGGGGCGGATAAAACCGCATCCCTGTCCACACCAAGGAGGGAGTTAGTCACCACTCTAGGGAGCCTAAGGCGTTCGAGGGAACGGTGACTACCATGACCATTGGCTCCCTGTCCAAGCGGTACGCCGAGGTGGGCCGGACTTGGAGAGGACGGAGGCGGAGCTTGGCGTGTTTGGTTACAAACTTGCGGGCAACCATGGACCCAGGAGACTGAGACAAGAACGAGCTGAGGTCGTTGGGAAAGCCTTCAGACCTTAGATGATTGTTGCCATCGCCTAAAACCGCAGTTGTGATAAGCAGGCTCCGGCTAGGTAGGAGACCAAGATAGCCCCTAGGAAGCCCAACCTCTGCGTGGGAACCAGAGTGGATTGCTCTATAGTAATCATCAGGCCTTGATCTGTGAATAAGACCGTGACGATGCCCACGGGCTAAGTGGTTTGTGTCTCAGAGTCTCCTCGGATAAGCGAATCGTCCCAATACGGAAAAACGCATATCCGACATAGCTACGGTAGGCGGCGACTATGGCCGTAAACCGGGAGTATTCACCGCTGGCTATAAAGCGAAGGCATCTCCCGTGCGGAGGGAAGATGGCATTGCGAAAGTACGCGTCCTTCCTATCCAGGGCGGCAGAGTAGCCCCCAGGAGGCAAGGATGGAATAATGGTTCCCAGGGATACCCTGCAGAACTTCAACCTTATCCCAAACCGGTTGAGCCCATGCAGAACCAGGGAGGTCTGAGACCTGTGTTCGAGTGGGGGACTAGGGCATAACGGGAGTAAAACCCCTAGCCCCTTTCGTCCGCTGAAGGGGGACAGGGCTGGAGCAATTTAAAGGTGGTACCTATGCTCCATCGTGCGCAGGGCCCAGCGATCTAAAAGTAACTGGGGCCATGCCAGGAGAAAGCGGGATCGGGATCCCGTCCTGCGACTGGTACGCCGCCCTCCGGCGAACCTTGGAAGGTCCGTCTTTGGTCCCAGTGGTAATTGCGAGGGACCTTGACTTTGGCTTTTTAGGGGGCCTGACGTTTGTCTGCGACCACCTTGGCCTTGCCGTTTTCCAGAGTTCTGTCTCTGGCTAGGCACAGAGTATGGCGGCTGGGGCCATAAAGGCCTGCGTTTGGTCGCTGGCGTATACATGCTAAGACGCATTAGGACCTTATTGACCAGCAGGCTTCGCAGTCTGGGGCTGTCTCTGCCGCAAAGATGCCTTTACCAACAAAGGGTAAATTCTTTCCCCCGTCCTCCAAGACGGCAGCGAACTCCAGGTGGGAGGTTTGAGGGAGAAACTCCCTCACCCAGGTGCTATAACTATCACAGCTAAGCAAGGCTTGTTGCTTTGCTACCCAGAGCTGCAGGGCCCCTGCAGAGTACACCTTGCATTCGCCAAGGCTCTTTCTGCGTCGGGGCTGGCGCCCGCTGGCCATCATATCAGGATCGTGGTCCTGAGCATAAAATCTGCGCCTATGGGATGACACGGATGCGCGTCCGGACGGCCATGGAGGTACTAAAAGAAGGCACGGGCCGAGTCTCTGACTCACTCGGACCTTGCCCAACTCGGCACCGGGGACCGGCATCAGGAGGCGTATCGGTACCTGGAACGAGATCCAGACCCGCAACCAGAACGGTGTCGGGAGGTCGACCGAGATCTCGAGGCTCGGAGAAGAGCTACAGGAGTCAAGGTACCTGCCCCGGTGCCAGATGTCGGAACGGTGCCGATAGCGGGTCGGCGAACGGGATACCGACCGGTGCAGCGAGTGTGACCAGTACCGAGGAAAACAGCACCGGGACTGCCAGTGGTGTCCGGCGTGCCGACAGGACTTGGAGTGTCTGCGGGACCGTGATCATGAACGGTGCCGCTTTGCTATACTGACAGGGGACAGTCCCTTGAAGAGACTGTATTACCCGTACCGGCGGTGCCCGGGTCAGGCAGCACTGACTCTGTCATGGCACTGAGAGCCCTCGCCGTTGGTAACATCTCCGGCGTGCAGGGAACAGCAGGCTCAACCACAGTGCGTACTGGGGAGCTGTCAGGCACCGGATTCGACGGCCCTCGTGGGGCCGGGATCCACGGTACCGAGGTCATCAGAGCTTCGGTAGGTGTCGGTGTCGGGCGAACCGAGTTAGATAAGCTGTCTGGCTGCGGTGCCGTCAGCACTGAAGCAGCGGGAGTAATACGCTCAACCACGGCGCGTGCCGGGGAGCCGTCGGGCACCGGATTCGATAGCCCTTGTGGGACTGGAATCGACGGTGTCGATGTTGTCGGTGCCTCAGAGGCTTCGGTTGGCATGGAAGCAGCCGGAGCAGGAGCTCAACCACGGCGCGTGCCGGGGAGCCGTCAGGCACCGGATTCTACGGCCCTTACGGGACCGGGATCGACGGTGCCGACGTCATCGGTGCCGCAGCAGGTGTCGGTGCCGTGCGCTCCGATTTAGACTAGCCCTCCGGCTGCGGTGCCGTTGGCACGGAAGCAGCCGGAGCCTTAGCTCGACCACGGCGCGTGCCGGGGAGCCGCCAGGCACCGGATCCTACGGCCCTTGCGGGACCGGGGATCGACGGTGCCGACGTCATCGGTGCCGCAGCAGGTGTCGGTGCCGGGCGATCCGACATAGACGAGCCCTCTGGCTGCGGTGCCGCTGGCACGGAAGCAGCAGGAGCAATACGCTCAACCACGGCGCGTGCCGGGGAGCCGTCAGGCACCGGATTCTACGGCCCTTGTGGGACCGGGATCGACGGTGACGACGTCATCGGTGCCGTAACAGGTGTCGGCGCCGGGCGATCCGACTTAGACGAGCTCTCTGGCTGGGGTGCCGCTGGCACGGAAGCAACAGGAGCAATACGCTCAACCACGGCGCGTGCCGGGGAGCCGTCAGGCACCGGATTCTACGGCCCTTGTGGGACCGGGATCGACGGTGACGACGTCATCGGTGCCGTAGCAGGTGTCGGCGCCGGGCGATCCGACTTAGACGAGCTCTCTGGCTGCGGTGCCGCAGGCACGGAAGCAGCAGGAGCAATACGCTCAACCACGGCGCGTGCCGGGGAGCCGTCAGGCACCGGATTCTACGGCCCTTGTGGGACCGGGATCGACGGTGACGACGTCATCGGTGCCGTAGCAGGTGTCGGCGCCGGGCAATCAGACTTAGACGAGCTCTCTGGCTGCGGTGCCGCTGGCACGGAAGCAGCAGGAGCAGTAGCTCAACCACGGCGCACGCCGGGGAGCCGTCAGGCACCGGATTCTACGGCCCTCGTGGGACCGGGATCGACGGTGCCGACGTCGTCGGTGCCGGGCGAACCATCTTAGACGAGCTGTCTAGCTGTGGTGCAGCTGGCACAGAAGCAGCAGTAGCAGTAAGCTCTACCACGGCGCGAGCCGGGGAGCTGCCAGGCACCGGATTCTATGGTCCTGGGGGACTGGAATCGACGGAGCCGAAGTCATCGGTGCCTCTGCAGGTGACGGTGCCGGATACGCAACTTAGGCGAGCTCTCTGGCTGCGATGCAGGTGGCACGGAAGTAGCGGGAGCAGGGGGCTCAACCGCGGCGCGTGCCGGGGAGCCGCCAGGCACCAGCAGGAATCGTAGACTCTCTCGACCTCGGAAGAAGGGAGCGGTGCCGAGTCGACATCGGTGCCAGCGATCGGTCGGTGCCGAAAGGCCTTGGTGGTACCGGCGGGGTCCGGTGCCGAGGAGGCGCTTCTGCCCGCCGCTTGAACATCGCTCGGCGCCCAAGGTGGAGGGGTAAGTGAAAGTCCCGCACCTTTTTGTTCTCGGCTTAAAAGCCTTGCAAATGGGGCACTTATCTGTCAAGTGTGATTCCCTGAGGCACTTCAAACAGGAGTCATGTAGATCTCTCTTCGGCCGCGGCTTCTGGCAAGCCGGGCCCCTCTTAAAACCCGGTGAGCCATGCATGGCTCCGGCACTGGGCTCATGGAAGGGGCTACTTCCTGAACCCCGCTAACTAAATTAACCATGTTAGCAAAGGAAACACGTATAACTATACAAATCTATATATATAAAAGTGTTATAACTGCATAATTATAACGAGAAAACGAGTAGCTAGGGAAGTGGAGGTCAGCTAAGCCGCGCTCCACTGTTCCAACGACCGACACGGGCGGTAAGAAGGAACTGAGGAGCGGGTGGGCCGGCAGGAGTATATATGGAGCGCCATGGTGGCGCCACTCTAGGGGGCGACCTGCCGGCCCACTGAGTTGCTAGGGTAAAAGTTTTCCGACGAATGTGCACGCGCGGCGCGTACACCTAACTGGAATGGATATGAGCAATCACTCGAAGAAGAAGCATGGATAGTGGTGAAACCCTGAGCAGAGGAGCAAGCTTCGCTTCTTGGTCAGGATAGACACTGCATTGCTTACATCAACTGTTACTGGCCTTCAGGAGCTGTCCCACAATGCCCCACACTCACAATACAATCAATCCAAGAGTTCCTGGGTCAGGACGCATACGGTCGACACAAGAAGCTAAGTGTGCACACACCCAAGCGATGTAATAACCACAGTGGCTATATGCCAGGGTAAATTAGGTTGAAAGTTTTGTAGTGTAGACATGGCCTAATACTGACCTAGCTTTTTACAGTGATAGTTAATACAGAACCCCCCTATTAAGGTTGTCAGTTTTGTGTAGTTATTTTAAAACAAATTATGGTTTTACTTTCTTAAAATAAATATTGAAGAGGTTGTTTAAAATAGTTTGCCATCAAATCCATAGCTGACCTTCTCTGCAGCTCTGCACTCCCAGAGTGTGTGTGGCAATATGAAGGATCAGGAGGATGCCACATATTATCCATTAATGATGTTTAATATTGATATTACAGCAATGCCCAGAGGTCTCTGTCAGGACTAAGGCCCCTTTGTTTCAGGCACCGGACAAACATATACAAGGGCATGTTCCTTGTCCAAGAAAGCTTATGCTCTAGAGACAAGCGATGCGCTATGGACTGGAGAGGGGTGTGATCATTAGGTATGTTATAGACACGTGCACTTCTGTTATTTGTTCTACTAGCCCCATCTTCCCCTCAAGCCATCACTGACCCCTAATAGGGATCCCCGGAGAGCATGGGCGGCAAGTTATATACCCATGTGGTGCTCGGGCACCAGCAATATTCAGAGCCCAGGGGCCCAGCTCCACCAATGTTTGGGGCTGGGTCTCCCCACCCTGGCCCCACCTGCCCCCAACGCACCTCCCCCGAGTGTCCCCCTGTCATAACTCTAGTCCCAGATTTGGACCTTAGCGTCCAAAATATGGGGGTTAGCATGAAAACCTCCAAGCTTAGCTACCAGCTTGGACCTGGTACTTGCTGCCACCACCCAAAAAATTAGAGTGTTTTGGGGCACTCTGGTCCCCCTGAAAAGCCTTCCCTGGGGACCCCAAGACCCAAATCCCTTGAGTCTCACAACAAAGGGAAATAATCCTTTTTCCCTTCCCCCCTCCAGGTGCTCCTGGAGAGATACACAGACACAAGCTCTGTGAATCCAGACAGAGTGACTCCCCCTCTCCGTTCCCAGTCCTGGAAACAAAAGCACTTTCCTCTTCACCCAGAGGGAATGCAAAATCAGGCTAGCAAATCCAACACACACAGATCTCCCCCTGATTTCTTCCTCCCACCAATTCCCTGGTGAATACAGACTCAATTTCCCTGAAATTTCCCAGAAAAGAAAACTCCAACAGGTCTTAAAAGAAAGCTTTATATAAAAAGGAAGAAAAAATACATACAAATGGTCTCTCTGTATTAAGGTGACAAAATACAGGGTCGATTGCTTAAAAGAAATATGAATAAACAGCCTTATTCAAAAAGAATACAAATCAAAGCACTCCAGCACTTATATTCATGCAAATACCAAAGAAAAGAAACCATATAACTTACTATCTGATCTCTTTGTCCTTACACTTAGAAACAGAAGATTAGTAAGCAGAAACTACTTCTCCAAAGCTCAGAGAAAGCAGGCAGACAGAAAACAAAGACCTCAGACACAAAATTCCCTCCACCCAAAGTTGAAAAAATCTGGTTTCCTGATTGGTCCTCTGGTCAGGTGCTTCAGGTGAAAGAGACATTAACCCTTAGCTATCTGTTTATGACACCCCTGGCTCCCCCTTGCTGGCCCTGTGCACATCCCCGGCCCTGGTAGGGAGCAGAGCATCCCTGCCTCTTCTATGCAGCTCCATGCTGCCTCCCTGCAGAACTGCTGCCACATGGTCCTAGTGCCCCCCTCCATCCCAGGGCAGACTGACTCTGAGCCTGCCCTTCCACCTCAGACCAGACCCTTCCCTTTTCCGGCAGGACCCTCCAGCAGCACAGCCCCACCCACCCCCCGTCACCGGTCCTGCCCCATGCTGGGCAAGGAGGTAGCCCCATCCCTCACCCCCAGTGAGGCTACACTCACGAGCAACAGCAGGGGAGGAGGCGCATGCAGCACCCCCTGGCACCCACCATGGGGGAGGCGAGGGAGATTCCTGGATCTGAGAGGGGCTCTAGAAGCACACGCAGTGACAGTGGGGGGGGTGTGAGTGTGCTGCTGGGGGGGGGCAGGAAAGGGGGACTGCTCCCCCAGAGCTCGCTGCTGCCGGCAGGGAAAGGGCTGGGGGGAGTCCTCCTCTCTGTCCCCTGTTCCGGAGCAGCCTGCCTACACCCGAAACTCATCCCCAGCCCTGCCTTACCCCAGAACCCACACCCCCAGTCAGAGCTTTCACCCTCCCCACGACACCTTCAATCCTCTACCCTAGCCCTGAGCCCCTCCAACACCCCAAACATCTTATCCCCGCCCCCAGCCAGAGCCCTCATCCTCCTGCACCCTAATCCTCTGCCCCAGCCCTTAGCCCCCTCCTGCATCATGAACCTCTCATCCCCAGCCCACCCCACAGCCCTCACCCCACACCCCAACCCTCTGCCATAGCCCTGAGCCCCCTCCCACACCCCAAACCTCTCATCCCCAGCCCCACCACTGCACCCCCTCCCTCCCCCAAACTCCCTCCCAGAGCCTGCATCCCCTCCCTCCACACCCCCTCCCATCCCCAAACTCCATCCCAGCGCCTGCACCTCTCCTGCACCCCAGACCTCCTCTCCCACCCAAACTCCCTTCCAGAGCCTTGGGCAGGTGGGGCGTGGAGTTTTGGGGGCCAAGTTGGGGCAGGGGAAGGTTCTGGGCACCACCAAAATTTCTACAAACCTGCCCCCCGTGCCGGAGAGGGGTTGAAGGAGTCAAGGGTAGGGGCCCCACAGGAATTCATGGTGGCCGCTCCATACATGAATGGGGTAGGAAAAGGAGCCATTGGAGTGAGGCTTTAACAAAGTCTGATAGCCACAAAAAATGGTACAATTCTTGTGTCCCTTAAACAAACCCATACAGCCATATAGTTAATTGACTGGGTTCCAACCCAAAATCAGGAACTTGAACTTCAGTTTGCTAAGGGTGCCCCCTTATGATAGACGTTGAGAACTACATGACCTTTTAATGCTTTAAATCCCCTCCACAAAGCCTTGTCTTGTGAAATGTCAGCCAGTGAACGTAATAAACTGCGCCAAACATACGTGTTTGGTTGCAGTTGTTGCTCCAGGCTCAATTTGCCCTGGTCAGTACAAAACTTAAACAAATTTTAAAACATTTTCCCTACTGTTCAGCTATGGTTATTTCCCATAACCTGCAGCACCACAAAAATATGTTCAGCTTTCTTCCTGAGCCCACTTATAGTTCATCTGCTAGCTGGCCACCTGCAGTGGTGCTCATGCAACCCAGAAAGATTTGCTTTCCTCAGTCCCACTGAGAGCAGCACTCAGGCTTCTGGGATATACTGGGTAAGGTTAAAAACTCCTCCTGTGTGGAATCATCTCCCTGATCTTTGTTCCCCAAGAGATTTCACACCCTATGAACTCCCACCCTTCCCTTTTCCCAGCCCTGATTTAATCCTACCCATTTTCCCATCCTCCCTAAATCCTGCTGCAATTCCTTTCCCCTCCCTTTTCTAGCTAGCTAGGTTGTCATGTCACACTCATCACCATGGCGCAGCCTTTGCTAGTCTGGGTGTTAGGCCATAGAGCACTGCTAAGGTACCAGGGCTCTGTTGCTCCCCCAGAATGCCCAGAGACCCTGTAGGCACCTATCTGAAGTGACCCAATTTCCAAAGGTGCACAGCACTCAGCTACTGGGTGCTGAGCTCCTTAGAAATTCTGGTGACTCCATTTTTTATGTGCCCAAATGGGAGCGGAGTGCTTTTGATTAAATCACAGTGTAGCAAGTCTCTCAATGACTCCAGAGATTAAACTGACCCTGCTCCTAGCCCCCTGAAACGTCAGGAGAGTTTGGATCAGACTGAGGTTCTGAATCTTTGTTCCTGACCCGTCATTTGTAATGGGCCAAAGCAAAACCCAGGATTCAAACCCCCTGGGCTGTCAGGAACACGGACCTTGGACTCTGCTGCTCCGCCTCAGCAGGAATTTAAATGGGAGAATGTAACAAAGACTGCAGCCCAGACTCTAGTTAAACTGGGTCTTTCGGTGGTTCACAGAGATTCCCGCTCACCCCGCTGGGTGGTGACTGGCCATCAACCTGTCTGTGGGAGCAGGTGAAGTGGAACCCAGTGTGTCAGCCAAGCCCCAGAGCAGGACTCAGGGACAACTGTGTTAAACAGGGAGCACAAGGGGTGGAGGGTGGAGGAACTACACTGACTCGTTGGAAGCCAGTAGCTTGATGCCACTATTCCGATACAAAAATACTTAAAAAATGTTGCCATGTCCCCTCCTCCTTCCCTTTACAGACATAGTAACATCTGGCTATTATAGTTTTTTTTCTCCATACGTAGTATAGATACTGCAAGCAGTATCCTAAAGTCCAGTTGTCAAAGTGCCGACCATGGAGTTTACTAGACAGTTCACAGCCACCCTCAACTTCCATAGAGATTTCTCCTGCAGACACTAAACTTCCAGCATGTGACGATGCATCATCTCAAATCAGGGGCATCCTTCTGCTCCCATGAAGGAAGATGGATGCATATTGGAACCAGTAATCTCTTTGGACTGCATCTCTGGATTGAAGACAAGAGCAGCAGCTTTCTGCTCCACTTTATGCAGAACACATACATCCCAGATGGAAAGCTAGCTGCTAATATAGGATTTAATTAGGCAAAGTTTAATAATATAGTAGTATCTATCTTTTATATAGTGTTTTTCATTCACAGAACTCAAGAGTATCAATAGCTCCATTTTACAGATGTGGTAACTGAGGCACAGGGATGTAAAATTGCTCACCCAAGGTCTCCCAGCAGGCCAGTGGCAGAGCTGGGAATACAACCCAGGCTTCCTGCTTCCTAAAGGATTAGGCGCCTTTCCCCTAAGCTAAGCTTCTTTTCATTGTGAATGTTACCGTGTTTTTGTTTTGAGTGAAAATTCATGCCACTTGCTGGGTTGACCTAGCAGTCACAAACTAAAGTTCATGATATGATGGTTGCTTGTCAGCCTAATGTGGGGAAAAATGGACAGTGGCATTGCTGAAGGAAAGTGGCAGGGGGAGCAGACTGATTAGACAGGAGAAAGCTGAACCAGCTGAATGCAGAACTAGCTAGGCATCAGCAATGCTAAGCAACGGAAATAAAGAAATGCTACAACAGGCAGTGGGAATTTGAGTTAGATCATTAGCTGTGAGTGCTATAGGCTCTCGAAGAGTTCTTGTAGTTTTTAATTGACCGAATGCCTTGGTGGTAATGGCATCTACTCTTTGGATTAAGGAGCATGAGTTCCAGTCAGATGTAGCCAGTAAGTGTAGAAGGGGTGCTGACATTCTTCTCACCCCACATTCCTGAGCAAGCAAAAACTCTGTGCACGAAGCCCTTGACTGGACTCCATATGATCTTGGGAGATGGAACGGAGGAGCAGGCACTCTAGGATAAGTCTTGAAAAAGAACAAAAAATGCTACAGAGGTGTTAAGTGTTATTAGACACTATCCGCCACCAAGCTGGCAGCTTTGTCATGGAAATTCACCAGAAATTAATGCTGCTTAGCGCATTCTGCTACATGGGGATACAGAGAAGGTTGGGCCACTAATGGTAGCACAGCTCATGAGCAAGCCATGCTGTCAACCAGTCTAGATCGGAGCTGTCGGCATTCCATGCAAACATGCCAGGATCCACAGCGCTGAGTTTGCCATTCCCAGCAGTTCCTTGGGATCAGCAATGGGCACTGAGCCCTGCTCCTCCCAGGGAAAACGTTAAACCTCACTTCAGTTAGCCCTGGGGAGTTTTCTGACTGGTATCTCCTCTTCTATCCAGAACTGGATTCTTTTGAAAAAGGATTCTAAGTGTGTCACAGGACAGATGCCCAAAGTCCTAATGGGGAACTGCTCTTGGTCCATGGGAGATGTGTGTCAGTCAGTGTGCTGGGGAGAGGGATGATTAGTTTCACAGCACTATAACTTTGCTTTAACTAAAGCAAAGACTGCAGAAGGAAGTGCTAGAGGTAGGATCCTGAGTAGAACAGCTCATTGCAGGACTGCTGCCTACTGCCAATCCAGCAATTGAAAGGTCAAGCCCTGAGCATTGGCATAGAAGTGAACAGGATGGGAAGTTTGCCATGACAATGCTTTTTGACAGAAAAGAGCTTTGTCAACACAGCAGAAAGTTTTGCAAGGGGAAAAAAAAGTGCGTCCATTTAAAAAAAATTCTTTTCCCTAAGAAAACCCAAACAATGCAAACAATTTTTCTCTGCAAGGAAAAACATGTTCTGCAACCAGTTCTAGTAAATAATAATATAGGGCATGAAGACTGATCTCCCCATGGTTTGGGACAGTAGCTCCATGGGACTTTTTAGGCCTAGAAACTTATTTCCTCCAATTAAGTGAAAATTGTGAAGCTAACTTCTGAGTAACAAATAATGAATTCTAGTGGATTGCTGAATAATTTATATTCATCCTACTCCACGGTCAAACAGGTTGTTTTTTTCTTTTCATTCAGAACTACTCCATAGTTTTTACATTTACATGGTCACAGCCTTATTAAAATGACTGGGGACATTCAAATCCCTTCCAGTGTCAACCTTTGGCAAAGATGTGAACTGTCATACCTAATATTAAATTAGTATTTCTTGCTGGAGTCTGTGATGGGGTTTTATGGGCTCTTCGGGTCTCAAGGAAAAACCCTTCTGGGCTAAGAGCACACATCATAAATTGACCCTGAAGAAGAAACACCCGTTTCCCTGCTTCCATGAGACTAGCCAGGGATAAAAACATGAAGTTTGTTAGATAGGGCTTGGAAGCTGCTCTCTGGACTTCTTCACTCCAATTCAAAAAGATGGCAGCAGGATATATAGCCTTAGTTTAACAAGGGCCACCTGCCACGGATCCCTTAAATACCATCTTCAATCTATGCTGGTCCTGGATGAACCTGAAAGCAAGAATCTAGAGTTTTCTCTACGCTGCTGGTGCTCCAAAAGGGTTCCTCTCTGAGCCCTAAAGACACCGCAGTACAGCCCATTAGAATGGCAGAGTTAGCACAGCCAAATGTAGCCTCAATTAGACATGATGGTTCTGCAGTCTGTACAAGCGTGGTACAAAGTGACTTAAAATGCCCTCATCTGCAGGATGCTCAGGCCTGGAAGTAAATATGGAAAGCTACAGGCCTACGAACAGACAAAATGAACAAGCAGACAGACTCCAGCGCACTGCAACAGTGCAAGTAAATTGCAAGGAAAAGAAGTTTGAACTTGAGGCTGAGGTGAGAAAGGAGCATAAGAACGAGAAAGGAGAGAAAACGAAAGCAAGAAAACAACAGATGAGACAGAAAAGAGCACTGAGATAAAATGCAGTAAGTAATAGTAAAAATTGATAGGACAGAAAAAGAGAAAAATAAGATACTGTACATCTTTCCAGTTTATTCATTTTCTCGTGTTTGATAAGTAGTGTGTTTTTAACTTGCATATATAAATGTAGTAGTATTTGGGCTTCTGAAAAACTGCTTTTGCTGCACTTAAATGCCATAAAAAGTAGGCACTCCTTGCGGAGGACAGACTATTATTGCCAAAAGTTTGCTGCTGCAATGGAGAAGCCGGCCATTAATGCATCTGTCCATGACAGCAAGACAAAACAATCCAAACAACTGAAAATGGACCCTAAAAAAGAGCATTACCGTCCCACCTGCTTATATTCTTGCTTTAGTCTCACAGTCTCTCACCCCAAACCATTTGTTTTTAAATTGTTTTTGATGCTGTTGGAAAAAAATGCTCAAATGTGTACGTCAGTAACTGTGTCACTGCAGTAAAACACAACAGTAGAGAAGCAAAGCCTCCTTGGAAACTGTCTGATCAAATCTTTAAGACTCCCTACTAACAAAAAAAACCTCCCCTCTTTTATATGAGAAGCTGATATTTGTTTTTGATTTATTGGAGAAGCAGAGAGATTAAAATTAAGCTCTTTGGGAGAGGGACTATCTTTTTGTTCTGTGTTTGTACAGCCCGATCCATGACTGGCGCTCTCAGGCGTTAGCGCAATACATACAAAATAAATACAGAGTGCAGACTATATTTAGAAAGACTAAATATTTCTAGTTCTGCTTGATTGTGCAATTCCACCTGCCACCACCAAGACAATTAACACTTTATTATTCATCCCATTCTCCTTCCCTCCCTCCCTCCCAATAATAAAAGCTTCCAAAGCCAGTTCCTGGTTGAACTTGATTGGTTTATTTTAGTTTTACACTTTCTCTTTCTCACATACAGTCACTGAACAGTCAGTCCTGTACTGTTAAAGATTTCTACAAAAATATCAATTTTTCAAAAGCTGAAAAGAGGGAAAGATATATTTTTAATATATAAAAGGAAAAAAGCTAAATCTGACATTGCATTATATTCTTAAAAACTTTTTGTCTATTTACAGACCTGTCTAAAAAAACAAACAAAATTTCCAGGACTCTTGGTCTAGTGAGAACGTGCTTCTTGCAGGGGTTTCTATTGTTCTCCTGATTCCAAAACCCACTCGCTACAAAAGTAACACATTCTTGCATTACCGCCTCTTACAAATAGTGGGCATAATTTCCAAAAGGTTTTTTCCAAACCAATTGATTTTGGGGCTATTGGTGAGAGGGGATTTGACATTTAAAAGGATAGTGAAATGCAAAGATGACATGTGCGGGTTAGGAAAAGCAAAGGCTAATGAGCTTTTCAAAGGGGCTTTGTTGCTAGGCAGAACCTGCCAAACACCTTTCTTGGCTGTGCCCCTATTGGTTCTTTTGACTTTGGGGGCTGTTCTTGGCTGACTTACTGATAGTTTTCTGGCATCAGGCAGGTCAGCTTTTATCTCAACAATATGCTTTTGTTACAGCAGGAATTCCTGACTGCCCACTGCCAAATAGTAAGTATATAGCTAGGCATTCTCCATCACCTTGTCCCTCAAGGCAGGAAGGGTTATTTTAAAAGAGTGTTTGAGTGACTTTAATGCTATCTGTGCCCTATGAAATGTGAAAGGCATATTTTTCTTAATGCACAGACATGGATTAATGCACACTTAATTTTAACACTTAAGTGAACAGCAGCCATTTTGGATCAAGAAGCGATAGGGGACAGAGAGGAAATTTAGTAGGTTTTTTGTGTGTGGCAGCATCAGTGCAAAGATGATGGCTGTTTCACACAGCAAGGAGTTGAATTTAATGGCAAATCAAATTGTCTTGGGCAGAATGATAAACAACTTCAGCCAATTTAAAATACCCAAGGCCAAATTCTCAGGTACATCAGTGTAAATCTGGTGTAACTCAACTGAGATCAATATAGTTACTCCAGATTAATACTGATGTAAATGAGGTTCGGATCTAGCCTCTAATGTCTAAGGAGTAGGTGTAAACATGTATCTATAGGCTAGTTCCCTTTTCTAAGGCATTGAATGATATCTACAAGGCTTTGCATGACTCCCATACTAACCCATACCCTCTTCTTCAACCCTTTAGTGCAGGAAGGAGATTAGCATTTATGACATAAACTGAGGTTAAACTGTAAAATATGCAAAGGCAGTAAAAATGATACACACCTGTCCAACTGTTTTCAAATATGCCTTGTAGAATCCCAAAGTGAACACACTTCTATTACACAGAGTCTGGAGCAACCTTATGCATACCCAGCTTAAGACCACTCTCTTTGCTGTGTAGCCCAATAGAAAATTGTAACAAAGAAAAGGAAACAACACAAGATATACATACCCAGTGATGCAGCCATTCTAGACACAGGTCCAGAAGCTGCAGCTTACTTTATAGGACATACTTCTGCACTAAATGTAGAGTTTGCCACTTCTACTGCAGAGTGGAAGAACATCACTTACAGCACATGCATGTGAATGTGAGACACACCGGCACAACCCTGGCGCTGGAAGAAATGAAAGCTCTTGCAACAGTGTGTCATGGGGGGGAAGAGGGGGTGGCGCGGGGGCGCGAGCACTGGGGGTATGTGGAATCCCAATTGCTGCTGCTGAGGCATTAAGAGCAGGGATTACATTCCTAAATACAATTATGCAGGAAAGGCAAAATACGCTGTTCCCAGATTCTACACAATTTTCACAGCAGTGATTTTCACTTTTGAGGAGCACCTAAGAAGCCCCTGAAGTCCACCAAAATTCCTATTATTTACAAACTAGATAGGAAAAAAAATCATTTATACACTCATTAACAAATAGTCTCTTCTAGGCTGAAAATTTCATTCTTCAAGGAAACTAAGAAAACAAAAATTGTGTACAAAAATATAAATATCTTTACAGTCTGCAGGCCCTTCACTTCCAACAGTTTAACAGTGAAGAGTAACTACAGTTTATTGAATAAGTGGTGGCAGAAGAGAATAAAAAATACATCTTGTGATTCAAATACTGCCCTATTTCTCTGGTAATGAGCATTTTTTGTTTTTTTTTGCTATACACATCTTGCATAAATGCAATGAGAACCTCTGAGTACCTTTCCTGAATTCATTAAGAAATGGATGGTTTGGAAGGACCCGCGCGGGCACACACACACTTTTATTTCCCAATAATCCTGAAAGGGTCACTTCCTGTAAATGTATTCGAGATGTATATGTCTTCAAGAACCATGAGGAAGGGAGGAAACAGGGAAGGAAAGAGAGGAGAATGGAGACAAATGACACTCAAACTACCTCAGCGATGCTTTTAAAGAGTTAGCAATTTGGTACCCAGATGGATTACTCCTGTCTGAATCTGTTCGTTCTGGATGCTGTCTCATTCCTAGGATGCTCAAGGAAGAACATTGCAGGGTTTTATCTTTTTTAAATTAGCTAACTAAAATAACAACACTGGGGTGTTGCAATTATCACTATGAACATTTCCTTCTTCACCTTAAAATGGGTGTTTAAGATTTCATATGGAAATGATGTAGGTCGAAACTAACTAGAGAGAGTTGGAGCAGGAAGATAATTCTCACTCACTGAAGAATGGAAATTTCTGACATTAGCATTCTGGGAAATCTATCTTCAATCTCCTTTTCCTCCACCCAGGGCACCTAGTTTGAACAAGCTTGCTCCAATCTCATTTACACAAGCGCATTACATTTTGTGGGCTGTGCACAAACTGCAGATGTGAACACCCCTGCTTCTGCATAGATAGTTAATTTGGCTGGTAAAATGCTAGTACTCCTGATTTCTCCTCATCCAGAAATAACTACATCTCTGTTAGGGTATGAATCTCTCAGTGGCTTGGGTCCATCAGACCTCTAGTTTCATAAACAATTTGTGAAGGACCCACTGTTGGAAGGATACCATATGCCCAGCAATGGTAATATATCATCATCTTTCTTTCTGGGGGATAAACATCCAGAACACAGTAGTGAGGTAAAATTTATGTTAGCACAATTAAAGTTTCATAGCATTGATTTCTCAGCTTGGGCCCTGCCCTCAGTCAGAGGAGTGCACTGATACCTTATTTTCTTTACAGAGATACAGGAACAAATGTCTGGAGACAAGGGAAGATGTTAAAACTCAAGATGCCAACTCCTTTCATAGTCCAAATTGCTCCAGATCTTCCTTTCAGTCTCTGAAATATCCAAGCATTTATTTGCCTGCAGAATTTGAAGGCAAGGTCCCAATACTGTTCAATTTTGCAACCACAGATGCTAATGTGGGCATTATTTTGCTGTCCTGTCCTTCCAGCTCAGTTGAAGGTAATTTAGTTTTTAAATCCATGGGTGGCAGTTTTGCAACTACAGGTGCCAATACTGGCATCACCTTGGTACTCTGCCCTTCTGAGTCTAACGGAAGATTTGCAATTTTTAACCCAAGTGGTGCCAGTTTGGGCATAGGCCTCCACAGTGCGTCAGTATTACCAGCTTCCAGATTAGTTTTCATCTGCAGGATTGGAGGAGACACACTGGTCTCTGCCAGGGGATCTAAGGTTTTACCACTTACACCACCAGTTACTGAGAGGTTGGCAAGTGAGTCCTTCATTTCAGAGCCTATCACTATCTTCAAAATATCTGCTTGAGATGAAGGCTCTGCAGAGTTCCTCTCACCATCAGTAAGGTCATCATCTTCCAGGTGAAGCAGGAGGGGGCTTATGGAGCCACTACTCTCTCGAACTTCAGAAAGGCCCTTGAAACTGCTACCCAAGTGACCAAACTGGAAGGAGGCTCCATCTGCAGTGGTCAGGTCACTGGCAGTTCCCCTCCGTGTTTCAGAGTCTTCTGGAGAAAACTCTGAGCTCAGAGTACCAGGCAGCTCTGACATGCCAGAAGTGTCATCATTCAGCTGCTGATTGAGAAAGGCAATTTCATTGAGAAGCGAAGTGAGGGTTTCATCAGTGTCATCACTCTCCTCAATGCTGCCTAGTAACTCACTTGGGTCTAGTTCTGCTTCCTCTATTGCAGAGGCTACCTTCCTCAGTTCTATTTCTATCCTGGAGTCTTTGAGATCTTTAACCTGCAGCTTGCGGAATGGAGAATCCTTTGGCTTCAACCTTTCCCCTCCCTGATCAGTCTCTTTCCTCCTCCCCTGGCTTCCAAGAAACTCTCCAATGCAAGACTGTTTAGCAAAGGACTCTGAGGAGTCCTTCACACTGGGTACATTCCGAATCTGTGGAAAGCCGTTGTCTTTATTTTCAAGGAAAATTTGTGTGGGCCCTGTGGCACTTCTCCCATCTCCACAGCTGTCTCCAGGAGATGCCTTGTTTTTTTCTTCTGAAAGGATGTCCTCATTCTGCCTACTTTCATGAGGTCCTGCTTTCAGGGACGGCTCAGATGTCTGGGAACCAGCACCTGGGGTTACATGAGAATTCTTGTTTCTATTCAGGTTTAAATTCACACCCCCTTCAGCAGCCAGTGATGTCACATTAACAATCTTTGGCATCATGAATGAATCTTCACTCTCTGCAAAACCAAACAAAGCAAAACCCATCAGTATCACTGGTGACTGAAGCTGGAGACAATCTGCCCCCTCCCACATCATCTTTCCCCCCAACAAATCACCCCTACAAAGAGTGTACAGCATCTGCCCAAATACACAGTCTTGAGCTGTTTGTACCTTCTTTTTTTCCCCTACAAACTGAACAGTCAATCCACTCTGAAGAGTGAGTCATATAAATAACAAGAAATCCCATGATGTCTATTGTCTGCAGAATTTTTGTTTTTGTTTTTCAGTTGAGCATGTTTGATAGAGATTTTCCCCCCTATGGCCAGCCCTTGCAAACTCATCTTAGGATCTTCTCCCATCTGTCAGTTGACTACCAGTAGTAAGAGTTCTGTAGACAAAATTCAGCCTTCAGGTACACCTGTGTAACCCTGTATCTTCAAGCTATGTCCCTCAATGCCATGTGTGCAATTCCTCCTTTCAGTTGATCGACACAAGCGAAACTGATTGGAATTTAGCAAACAATTCTTCTAGTGATATACAAGACAGAAAATTCTCACACACTGTCCCTTAGCTGTGCTTGCTCTCCAGAAGTAAAAGCAATATGTTTATTTATTTGCCCTGAAGTCAGTAGATATAACTACTACAGAGCAGGCCTGTGCAGAAGTGCCACTTCCACATTACTTTTCAGAATAATTATTAGTTCATTCTAATTATTAGTGGAATTACTGCCATCATTCACTAAGCTAAATTTATCAGCCTCTCCTTTTCCAGAGCTTCTTCAGAGAAGAGGAATTTTCTAAAGTGGATTGGTGAAAGCCATGTAATGGTCACTGCCATCAAGAAATACCACTGTATTTGCACAATAATTTATTGTACACTTGAAAATTACGTTTCCTGCATGTTTTGTCTCTCAGCAAGATCCTGCATATTTCAGGGACCCTATATACTCCCTTACTGGTAGCAATGTGCTTTGGATTCCAAAACGTTCCCAAACACGGTAGTCAGATTTTCCCCAGCCCTACATCTGAAACTAACCTCTTCCTTTCCTCCTTAGCTCCATATGCCCTATTATACAGGTATTTCCAATAAGATGGTGAGTGGCCTCCTCTTGGAGTTCTATGCACTGGATCAGGAAGCTCTACTAATATAAACATCCACTATCTTCTGCCTAAACCCCATGCACAATACTTCTGTCAAATGTGTCAGCTTTAATAGCATCAGACATGAGAGTTCCAAGATGGCTCAAACCTTAAGTGCTGCTGAACAGGAGGTTAAATAAATGCCCCCTCCATCCCTGCACATCATTTTACTGACAGCTACAAAACTGTGAAGGTGAGATGCAATGTTATTTCCTATCCTGAGGAAAAGCTGAACCTAAATATTTGCAAAGAGAGCTTTTCATACTCCCAAACATAAGGATTTGTAAATGAAGAACTTACCTGAAGCAGCTTCTGAAGCTGTTCCTACAGCGGGGGGCACTGGGTTACTGGCAATGGTTGACAACGTAATGGGAATGGCTGAGTTAGTGAGGATGCCTTTCACTTGGACAGGAACTGTTGAGCCTGGTAGCTGAATCATCACGGATGCAATACCTTATTTGGGAAGAAAAGCAATTCTTTTTTAGATACTGGCTCAAAAACAGAAAATACAGCACTTAGCTCCATGCTGTATCTGATACTATACTACCATCTGAAAGCAGTCTAAGGCCATGTCTACATCTAAAATTTTGCAGCGCTGGTTGTTACAGCTGTATTAGTACAGCTGTATAGGGCCAGCGCTGCAGAGTGGCCACACTTACAGCAACCAGCGCTGCAAGTGGTGTTAGATGTGGCCACACTGCAGCGCTGTTGGGCGGCTTCAAGGGGGGTTCCGGGACGAGAGAGCAAACCGGGAAAGGAAACCAGCTTCCCCGCGGTTTGCTCTCTCGGTCCCGGAGCCAGCCAGCAAACCGCAGGGAAGGAGACCTGCTTGCTCGGGGTTCCGGGACCGAGAGAGCAAACCGGGAACGCCGCGGTTTGCTCTCTCGGTCCCGGAGCCAGCCAGCAAACCGCAGGGAAGGAGACCTGCTTGCTCGGGGTTCCTGGACCGAGAGAGCAAACCGGGAACGCCGCGGTTTGCTCTCTCGGTCCCGGAGCCAGCCAGCAAACCGCAGGGAAGGAGACCTGCTTGCTCGGGGTTCCGGGACCGAGAGAGCAAACCGCGGCGAAGCTGGTTTCCTTTCCCGGTTTGCTCTCTCGGTCCCGGAACCCCGAGCAAGCAGGTCTCCTTCCCTGCGGTTTGCTGGGTGGCTCCGGGACCGAGAGAGCAAACCGCGGCGTTCCCGGTTTGCTCTCTCGGTCCCGGAACCCCGAGCAAGCAGGTCTCCTTCCCTGCGGTTTGCTGGGTGGCTCCGGGACCGAGAGAGCAAACCGGGAAAGGAAACCAGCTTGATTACCAGAGGCTTCCTCCTTCCACGGAGGTCAAGAAAAGCGCTGGTAACTGTCTACATTGGATTACCAGCGCTGGATCACCAGCGCTGGATCCTCTACACCCGAGACAAAACGGGAGTACGGCCAGCGCTGCAAACAGGGAGTTGCAGCGCTGGTGGTGCCCTGCAGATGTGTACACCTTCAAAGTTGCAGCGCTGTAACTCCCTCACCAGCGCTGCAACTTTCTGATGTAGACAAGCCCTAAGAAATGGTTATCTGATTGTTCTATTTCTAATACAGATCAGCCGATACTCTCCCTTCTACATATTTCAGATATTTTTCCTCTCTCTTTCCTTTGGAAATACTAACATTCAACAACAGATTCTATTTACCTGATGATAAAACCATAAATAGCTCAATTGACTTGATTAACATTTTGATTGCATAATCAAGTATCTCTGTGTTATATAACAGGTACATTTCAGTAAGAATCCACCACACTCAGTGAAGTTGTGAGAATACAGAAAGAATTATATAAAGGACACTACTGGTGAGGCACACACCTTCTTACAGGAAAAATTATTATTTTATAAACAGAAGTGCATAAATGAACAGAGATACAGATTCAATATCAATTCTTACCTCCCAATAAACCTGCTATCACGTGACTTTACCTGGCTGTGTTGTCACTGTGTTACTGGCAACTTGAGGCTTTAGCTCAGCTTGCAGGAGTGTGGAAGGAACAGCGGCTACCTGTCCTGGCATCAGGGGGCTCTTCAGTGTAAGCACCTGCCCTTGTGGAGTCATTACTAGGCTGGCAGTAGTTAATGTAATAGGAGAGGATGTAGTCTCGACTGTATAAAAACACAAATATAAATCATAAACTGTAAGTGATATTGGCACGCAGTGTCAGAAAAAGGCCTTTAACCAATACAAACTTACTAGCTGACAGCAGTTCTCTTTTGAGTGAATATCAATGTTGGTGTCCTCAGCCCACTTTGTTCAATTTGGACAATTTTCTTGGCTACAGTTGACTAGTAATGGGCAAACTCAGATTACCTTAATTTCCACATGTGCAGACCTCAGACCACACATAGCCAATCACAGAAGAAGTTAATGTGTTTTTTGTAAACCGCCAGACCTTCTTAGACTGTACCATAAAACATACAATATACATAACATCCACAAACATTCTTGTTTTAATACTTCACCTTTACTTTGTACTAAATTAATAAATTTATAGCAAGATGGCTACACAAAGCAGGCTGCTATTTCCCCCCTAAGATGTCCAATTATACATTTTTTTCCTTTGCAACTAGATCAAACAGATATCTTTCCTAACCTACCAGTGGCCTGGCCTCCTTTCCTGGCGAGTATTAATGGCTTCCCTCGCCTATTAGTCACAATCATTTGTCCCAGCTCTTTGGAGGAAGTGGAGGATTCTTCTTGCTGTCTACTGGGCTTGGGGGACACAACAAGCTCCTCCGGCTCAACTTGTTTCTTCTTCTTTTGTGCTTCTACTGCTTTCTGTTTGGCATAAATGTATTCTAGCTTCTTCAGGACCACCTCTTCCGTCTTACCTACAGAAAGATTAGCAGAGACAGAGTCTCAACATGTCCTCAGATTCTATCTGCTTCCAGGACTAAGAGTTGGAATGGAACCATGCTGATCTAGCAGGTTAGTCCCAATGCAAATTTTTTTTTGGCGGAGAGGGGCAGTAAACCCCCTTCAATCTCCAAAGAACAGTCTAGAGCACACCATAGAAACAAGAAAACGTATCAATATTTACCCAAAATTTCCTTTCTTCAAGGAGAAACATTAGATCTTAAAATAGGTCTGCAGCCAGTCTGCACCTTTGATAGACAGAACTCAGACCTAACAACCAATGGCTCAGGGATATATGTCCCTCCCTGACGGACAGGTTGCCAGTTGAGAACTTTCATAGCTACAATGAAAACTGTGTTGTCCTTAACTATGAATATACAGACAGCTGGGCATGAAAACATTATTTACTTAGCTATGAATGGGGATCTCTCATCTTACCCAAAATTGTTCAGATCTGTAGATCTTACTATTCAAAGAAAGGAAATTTTAGAGTAAGCTCATATAAATTTTAATATTACTCATAACAGTAAGATCAACAGACTGTACAAAGAGATTTTATCAACAGTGTGTAGGTACGGCGAGAATTTACCTTAATATATGATCAAAACTGACATAACTCTACACAGAAAGACAAAGTGGTGAGGTAATATCTTTTATTGGACAACTTCTGTTAGTGAGAAACACATGCTTTTGAGCAACACAGAGCAGATCGACACAGCTACAATTACACTACATGTAACTGTACACAGGCTGTTTCCCAAATGACAGAGGTACTATATAATCAATACCATTCTTCCAACTACAGCAGCAGGGGAGGCTTACCTCCCAGCTCTGAAGCATATTATAAAGGACCAGAAGGCTGTCTTGCAGATTTCTTCTTAAGAACAGTATGTCTCCATTTAGAGGCATGGATTGCATTTACGGAATGTGACCAGAGTTCACTAAAAGACAAATTCTTTGCCTCATGTGGCTCAAGTATATGCCACCTGACCCACCTAGACATGTAAGATTCTGAAAAACAATCACTCACTCCTCCCTGCTTACACTCAACAGATAAACTGCAAATACTGAGCTTGACTGCTTTAATGTTTTAGATTTGTCTAGATACTTTTTTTGTGCTAGGTGGGCATCCTATGTGCCACAGCTTTTCCATGAGGCACAATGGTTTGGGACAGAAGGACTTTAGTCCTATCACTCATAACTTATGAAATATGAAGTTGACTTTACATGCCTAGATGAAAATCAGGATCATCCTGAGAATCAATCTGACAGCATGGAATATGCAATACTTGTATTCTCAGGATAGTGCCAATTCCATATCCCATCTGGCTGATGCAGCTGTTACCATAAAAGCCAGCAGACAGAGTGACAGTATAGAGACAGATCCTTTGGAAGGTTGAAAGGATGTCATGAAAGGAATTAGCACCAGACTGATGTCCAAAGTTGAAGCCCTGTGTTGCTGTTGAGGATATAGGAGAAAGGCTCTTTGGACAAAACTCTATTTCTGGAGAAAGTGAAATATTCTTCTCTCTGGATATCCCCGGTGCACTGGATACTAAGATCCTAAAGCTCTGCAGCACGAAGGTATGTCCACACTTCCTTTACCTGTGGAGGTGAAACAAAAGTAGCGGGTCTCTTCAGCAGGAGGGTTGTTTCCCTGAGCCAGTGATTGACAGGTTTGAATTCTGTCCTCAAAGCTGCATATGAGCTGAAGATCCACTTTAGAATCTTTGGCCCTTACTGCTTGAAGAAATAAATATTTCCTTTTCTATGTTTATGACACTGTACCTTTTATTATCACAAATACACCCCAGTCCCCAAATCAGCCTTCTTCTTTCTTAGAATCTATGGGCCAGATTCTCAAAGGTATTTAATGGGAGTTAGGCACCTATGTACCTTTGAGGAGCTGACCCTAAATCTCATATCCGCACATTCTACCACCTCTGTATATATCCACTAATGGCCACCCCACTCCCTCAAGTACTTTCTTTCACTATTCCAACCACTATGTCCCCATAAACTACCTCACCTGAAAGTGTGGATACTTTACGGATCAGAATGTCTTGTTTGCGAGTCAGTAAGTTCTTCTGCCCAATCAGTTTATCTGCCTGATCAGTCAACCCCTGGATCTCTTCGTAGGCCTAAAGCATGTCAGAATATCAGTTTAGAGACCAAGCTAATGCATACAAGGCAGAAATAAGTAGTTCTCCTTTCCCAGTCAAAAAGGCATTTTGAAAGTCTTCCTACAGACATTTTCCATCATTATTTTAAGAAATCAGGAGACAGAAGAAGAAAGTTCAGTCACCACGTTGTAATGTTTCTCTGAATGCAACTGAAATAGGATGAATCTTGGTTTCTTCCACTTCATGTTTATGCACATCTAGTGTCATATCTAGTCTAACCTGTATAACAAAAGCTACTGAACTGCCCCAAAATAATTCCTAGATCATGTATTTCAGAAAACACCCACTCTTGATGTAAAAATTGTCAATGATGGAGAATCCATCAAGTTTCTTGGTAAATTGTTCCAGTGTTTAATTACTCTCGCTGTTAAAATTTATACTGTATTTCCAGTCTGAATTTGTTTTACTCCACCTTCCAGTGATTGGATCATGATATACATTTCTCTGCTAGACTGAAGAACCCAATATTAAATATTTGTACCGTGCAGGTACTTTACACTCATCAAGTCACTCCTTAACCTTTCCTTTGTTAAATTAAATGGACTGAGCTTTCTTCAGTCTATCATTATAAAGCACATTTACTAACCCTTTAATCATTTTCCTGGCTCCTCTCTGAACCCTGTCCAATTTATCACCATCCTTCTTGAACTGTGGACACCAGAACTGGACATACTATTCCAGCAGCACTTTTGCTGGTGCCAAATACAGAGGTAAAATAACCTCGCTACCCTATTTCAGACTTCCCATTTATGCATCCAAAGAGTACATTAGCTTTTTGGGCCACAGTATCACGCTGGGAGCTAATGTTCAGCAGATTATCTATCATGACTTCCAAATCTTTTCCAGTCACTGCTTCCCAGGACAGAGTTCCCCATCCTGTAAGTATGGCTTACATTCTTTGTTACTAGATGTAAACACTTACATAATAGCACTATCATACTGCATATTGTTTGCTTGCGCCCAGTTTGCCAAGTGATCCAGATCACTCTGTAGCAGTGACATGTCCTTTTCATTATTTGCCACTCCCCAATTTTTGTCTTACCTGCAATCCTCATCAGTGATGATTTTGTGTTTTCTTCCAGATCATTAATAAAAATGTTAAACAACACAGGGCTAAGAACCCATCCCCGCAGGACCCCCCTAGAAACACTGCCATTTGATGATGAGTCCCTACTTACAATTACATTTTGATTCCTATCAGTTAGCCAGCTTTTAATTCATTTAATGTATGCCATGTTCATTTTACATCTCTCTCATTTTTTTAATCAAAATGTCATGTAGTACCAAATCAAATGCCTTCACAGAAGCGTACATATATTACAACAACACTCTATCAACCAAAACATCAAAAAAAATATCAAGTGAGTTTGACAGGATCTATTTTCCATAAATCTATGTCTAGCAGGTAATTGACAAAGCCCAAGGAATGCAATGTACAGATGAGCATAATTATTTATGACTCTTCATTATGCGCGGTTTGTTTCCTTTCTTTTACAGTTTTGTATCTAATTGCTATGCTGAAATAAAATATTTCACCAAGGGCTCTCTCTTCTCACATTAGGGAGATTTATCTTCATTACAGATCAAAACTGTCTGGCTGTACAATTTAAAATTGCCAAGGCACACCGGCAGTTACTTTCCAGAGTTAAATTCACAACCCTAAAATTTTGGTCTTGAATTAACCCATTTCTCCCCATTGTGAAATAATTGCACTCAGGAGAACAGAATTTCTACTCTCACCACTAAAATATTTTTCATATCACTATACCGTTTTTCAAAGACCTGATGTCAGTTTTGCCCCACAATAAAGGAATTTTTCTCCAGATGACCTTGGGCTGTAAAATGCCTACCTGTTTGAGGATGTAGCACTTGGAGACCTTCGGAAGGCTATGCAGTCCTAGAGCTCTTTTCAGCTTTTCAAAAAGATCTCTCATTTCATTGCGACGTCGGCGTTCATTTGCTGTGTGTGTTTGGCGGTAATGAGCAAAGGCCTCTGCCTCATTCTTCTGTTTTCTGTTCCAGAATTGGGGTTTCTGTTGGAAAAGAAACCATGTGACTATTTCAAATAAAAAACTAACTCAAGAGGAAAAAAAATGCAAGCCTGATTTACAGAGTCATTAAGACACATTTCTATGTAAGTCACATCACTACTGAATAAAACTCTGATGTTTAGCTACAAGATCTTAATGAAATCTGGATTCTTGAAAGCATAAAACACTACAGGATATGTGGAATATAATGAAAGGGGGCCAGAATATCAGAGTCACCAGTGAAGGTGAAGGTCCAGCAACCTTTCCATTCAAAGGCATTCAGAAGATAACAGCTTTTCATGTATGGATACATTATATAACTTCACATAAGACAGACTGCAATACAAGGCTTGACTTTAATATTATAAAACACACTTGTAACCTCCTCTCCCCAAAACCTAACCTTTGTCTAACCTCTCAAAAAAACAGTAAACCTTGAAAACTGTCAAACAAAACACATTAATTTTCCTTACAGTTAAGCCAATTTCATTCATATTTAGGTGAGTGAATATGGAGGGAAGGGGACAAGAAGGCACTTTAGATAAGATTGTGGTGGGAAGTTAATAAACAAATTAAATTTAAGATACTAATCACTTCATTCTATGATTACAACTACATTAAAAATGTATCACAAAGCAGTCTCTGATTAAATCAGCTGCCACAAAGGCAGATATCCATCATGCTCAGGCATGAATTACTCCTCTCCCCACTTTAGGCTGGTAGGTCTGTTATTTTGTTACTCTGACAGGTGCAGTATGTATTCTATTATTTTAACCTGTGAAGCAGTACTGTACTCCTTACAGGCCTCTTCAAGCAATAGGAAGTTAGTCTAAATTTTTGAGGTGATTTTGAGTCTATGAAAAGACTCTTTTTGAGTTCGATGGTCTTTGGATCAAAAGATCTTTGTGAGATCACAATTTTGCCCAAGGGTAGGCCATTTAAACTAAGCTATCATTTCTAGCAATCCAGTTTCCTTTTGACAAGCAGCAGTTGTGTTTATAAGCCCTATACTCCATTCCCAGACACAAAAACCATAATTTTCCATTTGATACATGTATGCATTTTCACTGCAAATTACAATGTGCCACAAACAGGAAATCTAAGACATCTTAAGAGTTAATAAGATGCAATGGCAGTGAAGGCAGTTATTTCTTACTGTTCAAATTTAAGCCCTGACCCAAAGGTCATTGAAGTCAATGGCAGGCTCTCTTTTAAATGAATGGGCTTTGAAATTAGGCTCCTACCCAGTCTGACACTAAGAGGAAAAAGAAGAATAAATATATACCTTAGCAGACTTGTCTGTCACCTTCTCATCCGAAGGTTTATGAATACGGTGCCTGGAAGAGATGCATGAAGTTTTTCCCAATGTTGCTCATTTCATGTACTCTATTCTCATTAACTACATTCTCAACAGCCTAAGAATTATCCATGCTTATCCCCTGAAATGAATTTTCCTTGCAACTAGATGGAGGTGGTATACTGCTGCCAGTACTGCTCCAAGAGTGGGCTCCATTCTGGACACTACAGACTTTAGACAAATCTGTTTCAAAACTGTAAAATTATCTTGTAGGGCAAAATGGCAAGCTTATACTTCTCCATGTGTCAACAAAGATAATAAAATCTGCCAATAGCAATCTCAGTAATGCATAGGCTACAGGTGGCCTATAGAGCAAAAAACAGTATTTCTGGCTTATTACTACTATCTTATGACATAAAAATATAGATCCCAAATATCTACTCTTAAGATTTTTTTAAACATTAGAAATATTCACATTTAGTAAAATCATATCTTCACTTCCCTGTTTTTACTGAAAGATTTTGGCAATGTTTAGGAGAATGGTCACATCACTGTCTGAGGCTGAAACATAAGCCGTACCTCTCAAAGGAGGAAAGGAAATGTTTTGAGATGAGTGATACCACCATCCAGGTTCTTCAAAGATCTTGCCAAAATCTTTCAGCAAACAGAGGGAATTCAGGGTCTGATATTTCTAATCTAGCAAACCAGAAGAAATAAAGGAAAACATCTGAGGCCACCTTTATACACCATAAATGAGCTTTTTTTGGTCTGTGCCCTGCATTTAAAAGTAACAGCAGCAACAAAGAAAGAACAAACCAAGGTGGATTTTAAAAGTAGATAAAACAGTTTGTTCACTAAGGTGCTGGTCTGTCAACGAAGTCAACAATGCCCTGCTCTGTTCTTTCTGTAGGAATGGAGCCTAAGACAACAAAATGCCACAGCCTAAAACTAATGGGCAATCCCTCAGCTACAGCAGTATATCTGTTAGTGAGGGCAGAGGATCAGCAGAAAGGGGGACTGCAAAAAAACAAACTAACAATCTCAGACATTTCTGCTTATTTTCAGTAACTAATTAGACAGACCATTGGCCCTGTTAAGATAAAGTGCTCATAAGACAGATATCCTAATGGCCATATTGATTAAAATGAAAAACAAACAGAGAAGCCACAATTCTTCAATAAGATCTGACAGAATGGACCCGAGTCAGTCAATGCGGAGTCCCACTGCGCTGAGAGATCTGACTATAGAATTGGGGTCTTACAATTTCTTAAAACCTCTTGTTTAACCAGTTCATTTTCATGCCAATTCACTGGTAAAACAGAACTTTAGTTCTCTTGGTTGGTACAAAAGATGCTTACTTCTGTTTGGAAGATCCGATAGTGGAAGCTGTGGCCTTCAGACGAGCAATGTTAATCTTCTCTGAAAGCTCCTCCACGGTCTCAATGTCCACAGGCTCATCATTCTCACTGTACTCACAGTCATTCTGAAATAGTTAATTTTTTAAAAAGCGAGCATGAAGTCTGCACCTTAGCTCACGCCAAACATTTTGTTTCACTCCAAACTCAAGATAGATTGCAATATAACATTAGGAAACAAAGTTTTGAAGATTGTTGCAAATACCAAAGATTATTGTAACTGGCAGAGATTAGAGAGACACTGTAGTAAAAAGTCTGTTTACTTTGTGAATTTAACAGCACTTAATGCATACTCAGTTTTACTAATCGATGATCCACTGCTCTCTCTCATGCCACTAGCATATTATCACCAATCTCGTACACTGCTGCAGAAGCAGCTTGTGCCCATGGTCTTCTCCATGCCAGGGAAGAGGATGTTTAACCAGTGACAGAGGCAGTAAAAATGAAACCAAATAGTTAGCAAGCAGGCACATTAAGAAAATAAGGAGGGTGGGAATATGGGTGAGCTCCAACTATGTCTGGTACATACTAGAAGACCCTCCAAAATAAATATCAAACACTGAGAAGAAAAAGACATAATAATGTTTTTAAACAACATACTATTTAAAAGGTGCTTTGTCAGAAAACTTGAATTTTTTGAAATTTGTCTATTTAAAAAATTCAAATTGCCAGTGTCCCTTTAAAATGTGCTAGGATGAAAATTAAAAGACATGGAAGTCTGATGGGTGCTGTCAGGCACAGAGAAGCTCACTACTGAAGGACTGTGGAAGTAAATGCATAGCAAGATCACCCTTCATCTGCCAAGAATGTTGTAGATAAAAGTTCCCAAAGCATCTAAGTGTCTAAGGTGCTTAAGACCCACTGAAAAATCAATTAGGTTCACTTTAAAATGTTTTCCTACAGCTGTTTTTAATAATGACAATCCCCATGGACGATGTGATTTTAAAAAATACTCTCAATAATATGGTCATCTCCAAATTTCCTCAGTGATCATAAAAAAAAAACCTGAGAACACCAGCTGCAGAGATGAAAATCTTTGGCCCAATGATTAAAGGGCTGGAATAGTGAAGTTTGATGCGGCAGCCACGTAATTAGTGACATATAAAAACAAACAATTTGCAAAATACAAAAAAAAAGTGTTTATTTTTTGTTTTTATGATCAATAGTCTACTTATACACTATAACACTCTTTCTCTTAATGAGATAAACTATAATCATGCCTCCAGTCTAAATTTTATTTCACTCAAATGCACTGAACCACCCCTAGCTCACTCTCTCTTCCTGCTCTTCTCTTCTGTCTCTTTCCTTCTGTCTGCCCTTTCCTTCTTTATGCTGAGCTGCTTCCTCTCTTCTGTGAACTGTATACTTACCTGAAACCAAGGCAGACATTCAATCACAAAAAATAGCAGTCCACAGATGGAATAAAAGAGGGAACGAGCACTTATTACAATAGAAAAGCGAGGCCTGTAATAATTAGTTCTCACTTTTTACGTCACCATCTTGCTACTTATTATTCACTTCTTATTACTCAGAATATGCAGAGCTATACATCTGCTTTAAGAAATTCTTGCTACTAATAGGTAGGAAAGAACATTAAAATGTTGTACTAAATCTCAAGATATTGGCAATTGGCCATGGATGAAGCTAAACTGTGCATTTAATCAGCAAACTTGAGATGCAGCAGCAGAAAGCAACCACATCATCATTTATTAATAACCCTTGATGCTTGCAGTGTAATACTTCCAATTGTCAATTACAGAATTTTTGTCAGTGAAACCTCTGATTATGTGGATTTAAAAAGTGATTCAATTTATACAAGGAAAAATAAAGATTTCTTAGCTGATAATTTCCCTTCTACTAGCAGCATCTCCCACAGTTCTGTGATGCATGGGCTTTGCCTCCTTTCTGCAGACACCAGAGGCTGTTCAGCACTATTTCTAGGCTATGGTACTTGGACACGCCCTCTTATGCAGTCTCATCACAAGAGTTGTCCCAAAGTTGAATAAAAAACTCTCAATGGGTCATTATTGTACCAAGGAGGATCGAACTGTAGGAGACATTGAGGGTAGAAAGGAAGTTATTAACAATTTTTTCCCCCTTCTGCAGCCCAGCTTCTCCCACATGGAAAGCACCAAGTAGTCAAAGTTTGGAGTAGGGAGGAAAGAAGGGGGAGGGGGAAAACAACCAGAAGAAACCGAATCCCCGTATCTCCCCTCCAGTACAAAATGTGTCTGAACAGAAGATCACAATATGCAACACCCTCCGACCAATGGATGCCCTCCACAGAAGACCGAAAACCTACTTTATAGAGTTTGATAAATATATTCTATGAAGACTAAGATGGTGCTCTGCATATTTTCTCAGTTGCTTTCTACTCACAATGCCATTAGGAACCTTGTAGACGGAGCCTGGATTCCCTCTGGGATTATGTTCTCAATGCCTAGTATACCAACCAGCACACTATTTTACTGTCTTACCTGCAGCAATTTTGGGGTCCTAAACATGTAATGAATGTAACAAGATTGTGACGGGATGTCCACCTCATAACAGTACATAACTTAGTACCAGGAAGCAGAGAGCAACAAGGGCTGCAGGAAGGAACTCTGCAGTCACTCCCTAGAGAGGAGGGGAGTTGGCAAGAGACCAGGAGGAGTTCTAGGGCACAGTAAACCCTGGGATCCTGCCTGGGAATACAGACTCTGGCAAGAACCAGGGTGAGGGTGAAGGAGCTGAAGGGAGCAGAGGAAGTTTCAATGGTAACCCAGAGGGAGGCCAGAAAATAGAGAAGAAAGTAGGAAGGAGCCCAGGGAAACAGCAACATGATCTGACATTGGGTAGACTATGGATGCTAGAGATAGGGTCCCCCTGGGCTGCAATCCAGAGTAGAGGATAGGCCCGGGGTCCCCATCAACCTCTGGGGAAGTGACACAGTTTGGGCAGTGGCTCAGAAGACTGCCTGAGACAATTCATCCAGTGGGACTTTGATATCCTGGAGGGAGAAAACTATAGTGACCCTGCCAGAGGGCCATGCTGTGAAGAAGGAGCACCTCAAGCCATGCAGAGGGAATAACCTGACTCCACAGAGACAGAGTGCGAGACAGTGGGGCAAGAAACCGAAGGAGGAGACACCCGACTGGTCAAAAGCTAATCTCCAGATGAGCCACAGTATCAAAACCCTGTGCCCGACAGAACAAGGGTTGGCTGGTAGCAGCCTCTGACGCTTTTGAAAAGCTGTAGTCACCCCTTAAACTTGGCTCAATACCTGCAGGGTTTCTCTGATGCTCTGGTGGAGCCCACAAAGTGACCTTTATAGAAGTACTCAACTGGGAGGACCCACAGAGTTAGAGCCTCAATACTCCAGTGATTCCTCAGCTAGGGAGAGGAGATTTAAATTGAAATGAACTCACTACTGCGTGAAAAATGAATAAACATTACAGTTAAAAAAATGGGGTTAGGAGACACTGAACCACCAACTTTGTCCACTTGCCAGATAAAAGCAGCAAAGAATCCTGTGGCACCTTATAGACTAACAGACGTTTTGGAGCATGAGCTTTCGTGGGTGAATACCCACTTCCTCAGATGCCAGATAAAGAATTTCTGATGGGCTTCTCAAGAAGATATTGTTAAGTGCCATAGCTTACCAACAGTGCTGAACCACCTATGGTATCTTCAGAGAGGAGGCACAGCCCATCCGGAACAGAACTGTGGGAGACTCTGGGCTGCAGAAAAGAAAAGAGAAAACTAACCCTGTTTAACATATACAGTTATTAAAAGATACACTGGTAGTGAACTGATATTTTTTGCACATGCAACAAAGATCTAAAATAATTTAGGTATAAACAAGTCAGGAGGGAGGGGGGACTTTTTTCCTATAATGGAACTGCAATTAATGCTATAGATGGCACTCTACTCCCGCATCCCTTCTCCTGACATGTATGGTGAATCCAAACTGACCACCCTCCTGGCTACTAAAATATTTTCTACAGCTTTCCCAATTTCTACATAAAGAACATCATTGTGATTCTAGATGGCAAGGAGACAGATGGATTCTCCAAAGGAAGCAGCAAGGATGCATTTAGGCACAACTGTTATGCTGTAGGGAAATGTCTTCAAAAAGGGATGCGAGGATCAAGAAAACCAGAACAGGAAACTTAACCTTTGTAGCGGGGATACATCTTACAGAATGTGGCGCAAGAAAATCTCAATTTGCAGTTTGATTAAGGATAGCCAGAATGGTTCAATGACAGTCTTAACAGATATTAATGAGGTGACATATAATGAAAGTTCAGCTCATGTACTGTTTTTCAACAATCATCTGATTAATGTACATTGGCAGATTAATGGTTAAGTAAAGAATCATGAAATTAGAGGGGAAATTAATACAAAACAGGTTTAACAGGCAAAGCACTGGCCAGTTCTAATGTGTTTTAAACATCCAGGACTGACCAGTTTCCCCAAAGAGAGAGAGAGAGAGAGAAAAAAAAAAAAGAGGAGTGTCTGGGGTACTGCATCAGAGAAGAACAAGTCTCTGTGGCTACTAGGAAGTACAATCAGATAGGAATTCTTAGGTATACTTAGTTACAGCATACAAATAGCACCATCACCATGGGAACCTTCATCCCTCATCCCTTCTGCCCTCCTTACTTTGCTGCTACATCCTCCTACCTGACTCACATGGAGAAGAAGCTGAACAGAGATTCCCTGGCATGAAGCCTAAAAGCTGCTCCACACTAAAAGCAACAGAACAGGAGCACCCTGAGAGCCACTGACTGTTGAGGGTTCTGATGGTGGAGATAGGGAAGGACTACACGACAGCTCTCTCATTTGAGAGGGAGACAATAAAAAGAAGAGTAGAGAGAGGGGTTAGATTGTTGAGGGAGAACACCTGAGAGAGTATGGAAGAGAGAGAGGGAAACAGCCCAGTTTTACCTGCTTTTGCCTCTCACTTTAGAATTTTAAGAGACAAGTACACTCAGTCTAAGAACAAAAAGAAAGTGTAGTCATAGACTGAAGTTTTTCAAGTTGGAACAGAGTAAAATAAACAGAATACCCTGATTATGTTTTGCATTTTTCCCCCACAGACACAGTGAAAGTTATAGCAAGGATCCAAAACAGTAGCGCCTCCTATCCCACAGAAAACCTACAACCAATAAAACATGAAAGTGAGTGAGGAGTGTAGACACATACTAGTGGGCTGACTGCATGCTACTTTTCAAGAAAGTTAAAAAGAATTCAACTACTTTAATTCTACCCTTCCTTATCATCTTAGCACTATTTGTCTCTGCAAAAACATGCACTATGTAACACAATGGTTCCATACACTGATTCTCCCCTACCATGTGTGATTATCTATCAATAACTTTTGCTCTTTTCATGTACGTGTTCTGACAGCTTGATCTGAGCATATGAAGTTTATATATGGAAACACACTGTGTTGATGACACTTAGATAACTGGATGCTACATGAAATAATATGCCCATATTCTATGAAGTCCTAAGTATCTTTCCATGAGGAGCGGGGTACTCAGCATCTGGCAGGACTGGGCTTTTACTGAATAGTGGAAAATGAATGCTTTCAGTATGCTATTTGTAACGTGTGTGTGCATGGCCATAAATGGGGCGCTACCAAATTCATGGCCATGAAAAACTTGCCACAGGCCGTGAAATCTGGTCTCCCCCTATGAAATCTGTTTTTTTTGTGTGCTTTTATCCTATACTATACAGATTTCATGGGGGAGACCAGCATTTCTCAAATTAGGGGTCCTGACCCAAATGGGAGTTGCAGGGAGGTCACATGGTTATTTGGCGGGGGAGGGGGGGGTCATGGTATTGCCATCCTTACTTCTGCACTGCCTTCAGAGCTGGGCAGGCAGAGAACAGTAGTTGTTGGCCGGGTGCCCAGCTCTGAAGGCAGTGCCCTGCCAGCAGCAGCACAGAAGTAAGGGTGGCAATGCCATACCATGCCACCTTTACTTCTCCACTGCTGCCTTCAACGCTGGGTAGCTAAAGAGTGGCAGCTGCTGATTGATTCAACCTGATTGGCTCTGGGGATATGGGGAAAGAGATGGATGTGATATATCTTGACTTTAGCAAAGCTTTTGATATGGTCTCTCACAGTATTCTTGCCAGCAAGTAAAAAAAGCATGGATTGGCTAAACGGACTATACAGTGGATAAAAAGCTAGCTAGATTGTTGGGCTCAATGGGTAGTGATCAGCGGCTTGATGTCTAGTTGACAGCCAGCATCAAGCGGAGAGCCCCAGGAGTCAGTTCTGTGGCTGGCTGATTTTGTTCAACATCTTTATCAATGATCTGGATGATGGGATTAATTGCACCCTCAGCAAGTTTGCAGATGACACTAAGCTGGGGAGAGAGGTAGATATGCTGGAGGGTAGAGATAGAGTCCAGAGTGACCTAGACAAATTGGAGGACTGGGCCAAAAGAAATCCGATGAGGTTCAACAGGGATAAGTGAAGAGGCCTGCATTTAGGATGGAAGAATCCCATGCACGGCTATAAGCTGGGATCCGATCGGCTAAGCAGCAGTTCTGTAGAAAAGGACCTGGGGATTACAGTGGATGAGAAGATGGATATAAATCAGCAGTTGCCAAGAAGGTCAACGGCCTATTGGGCTGTATTAGTAGGAGCACTGCCAGTAGCTCGAGAGAAGTGATTATTCCCCTCTATTTGGCACTGGTGGGGCCACTGGAGTATTGCTGGTGAGGCCATACCTGGAGTCCAGTTTTGGTCCCCCCACTACAAATTGGAGAGAGTACAGCAGAGGGCAACAAAAATTATTAGGGGGCTGGGGCACATGACTACTGAGGAGAGGCTGAGGGAACTGGGGTGATTTACTCTGCAGAAGAGAAGAATGAGGGGGGATTTGACAGCAGCCTTCAACTACCTGAAGGGGGTTCCAAAGAGGATGGAGCTAGGCTGTTTTCAGTGATGGCCCAGCTCTGCAGGCAGCAGCGCAGAAGTAAGGGTAGCAATACCATACCATGCCATCCTCACTTCTGTGCTGCTGCTAGTGGTGGTTCTGCCTTCAAAGCTGGGCTCCTAGCCAGCAGCTGCCACTCTCCAGCGGCCCAGCTCTGAAGGCAGTGCCGCTGCCAGCGGTAGCACAAAAGTAGGGGTAGCAGTACAACAACCCCCCTACAATAACCTTGCAAACCTGCCCCTCCCCCAACTCATTTTTGGTCAGGACCCCTACAATTACAACACCACAAAATTCCAGATTTAAATAGATGAAATCATAAAATTTACGATTTTTAAAATCCTATGACCGTGAAATTGACCAAAATGAGCCATGAATTTGGACAAATGAATGAGCTTATCTAGAGATTATCCTCCACAGCTATCCCATCCAGTTCCACTCTTTACTCCAGTGGTTCTCAAACTTTTGTACTGGTGACCCCTTTCGCACAGAATATATAGAGGTGAACAATAACAGACCTCAACCCTATTGTCCCGCTGCAAATTTGTGAACACAGAGTCAACTCCTTACCTCTAAAAGTGCAAAGTTTCAAAAAGTTCAATGAATAGAAGATTGTTGGGGGTGGAATAGATCTGGACAAGGAGAAGAAGACTGGAGGTAAATGTGAGAAGGGAGGGACAGGCAGTAGAAACAAAACAGAAACTGTTTTAGCAGCATATTCCAGAAGCTTTGAGGTCTTTTTTCTCATTGATTTGAGATCTACCAAACCATTCTCTCACTAGAAGGGAAAACCTAGAATGTCAGCAGGCTGTAAAAGAGACCCAGCCTGGGAATATTTTAATGAAGTTCCTCTACCTGTGGGTAAGACAAGCATGCATGCAAAATGCAAATAGTGCAACGAACAAATGCAAGGCCTGGTTGCCCAAATGAAACATCATCATGAGAAGTGTTCCTTCTCAGGAGGAAGCTGCGTTGAAGATGATGAAAGGAACATGTCTGAACATGCAGGATCTTCAGGTTGGTAAACTTTTTTTATTTCATACTTCTTTCTTAAGGACTGCCTGTCTTCCTTCTGGATTAGTCTTGAATTCTCATGTTTGAGCAAAAAATATAGTTGTTACTCTATGGTACTATGATTTTGGATGCAGTTGTTATAAAAAATAAATAGCTGAAATAGGCAAATCTTCCTTTTACAATTTCACCTTTGAAGTCGCACTGAGTGTCCGTGAATGCAATGAGTTATGCTAAATCAGCAGTATGGTAATAATTATTAAATAACTGCATTGACTTATTTTGTTTAGGAGAATCCATCCTCAACATACAGGATTCTGAAGACTATCCACCTTCAAGATCACCATAATTTTCTATGGTTTCAGAGTTATCTGCCATTGATAGTGTTTCAGTCACAACATGTATGTCACATAGCCACAGTAATATCACCTGTAGCAAAAAGAAAAATATATCTCCATCATCCAGAAACAACCACAGATACGTTTGTGATAAGAACCAGCAAATTACAAAAAGAGATAATTGACAAAAAAATTGCCTGGTTTGTTTATGCAACAAACTCTCCATTCCACGCGACTGAGAACCCACACTTCATTAACATGGTTCAGTCATTGAGACCAGGATACAGTCCACCCAACAGAGCAGATGTCGCTGCAAATTGCTGGATAAAGTGTATGAAATAGACATTGAGCAGTGTGCAAAAGGTCTAGAAGGTAAAATTGTTAACCTGAGTCTTGATGGGTGGAGCGATATCCACAATGATCCTATTGTATGTGCTTGTGTGACAACAGAAGAAGGAAATGTCTTCCTTACAGAAACAACTGATACATCAGGAAATGCTCACACAGCAGAATACATACAAGAACTAGCAGTAAACGCTATAACAAACTGTGGAAAAAATTCAGATGTCTAGTACGCAGCTTGGACACAGACAATGCTGCAAATGTATCCTAGATGAGATGAAATTATTTAGAAGAGAGAGTCCCAAGCTAATAACATAGGGTTGCAGTGCTCATTTGATGCACCTCCTAGCCAAAGACTTCAGTGTTCCAGAAATAAAGGCTAATGCTGCTGAAATTGCAAAATACTTCCATAACAACCACTTTGCAGCAGCTGCTCTGAAAAAAGTGGGAGGAACCAAGCTAACTCTCCCACAAGATGTGCGATGGAACTCAGTAGTGGACTGTTTTGAGCACTATATCAAGAACTGGCCTAATCTGATGACAGTTTGTGAACAAAATTGTGAAAAAATAGATGGCACTGTCACAGCCAAAGTTCTCAACATTGGACTTAAAAGAAATGTTGAACACATGCTGAGTACCCTGAAGCCTGTTTCTGTAGCCTTGAACAAAATGCAGATAAACAGCTGTTTTATTGCTGATGCTGCAGAAATTTGGGAGAACTGAGTGAGATCTTAAAAAGAGAAATATGCAATGACAGAGTTAAATTACAAGCATTAAAAAAACAAATAGGACAAGCACTATCTCCAACTCATTTTCTTGCAAATATTCTCAATACTCGGTACCAGGGTCAAATCTTAACTGTTGAAGAAGAGGAGTTGGCTGTGACATGAACATCCAGCAATCATCCTTCCATAATGTTAGCTATAATAAACTTCAGAGCTAAGGGTGAACCATTCAAGAAATATATGTTTGCTGATGCTGTTTTAAAGAAAGTCACACCAGTGAACTGGTGGAAGTCACTTAAGCACTTGGATTTAGAAACTGTTGAAATGATAATCTCACTTTTAACATCTGCCGGGGTAGAAAGAATATTTTCTTTCTTTGGACTAATTCATTCCAAATTGAGAAATCATTTGGGACCTGAAAAGGCAGGAAAGCTTGTTTCTCTTTTCCAGATTATGAACAAACAGGGAAATGAAGGTGAAGACGACTGAGTTAGCTGCAGAAGCCAATATTTTAAGTTTCTCATGTTGATCTGGCTGACGTAGTTGATTTAATTTTTTTTAAATATTTAATTTATTTTAGTTAAAAACAATTTTAACAAAAACAAACCTGATTTAAAAAAAACTTGACTGTTTAACTAAACTCAAAAATTCACATGCTTGTTTTGTTAAAATATTATATATTTGCTGTTGAAGAAAAATCCAGAATACGTAACGTTGTTTTAGTTAAATAAAACAATTTAAATGACTGTCTGGTGACGTTCTCCTCCTAATACAGCATGGCAAGAAAATCCTCCAAATATTAATGATTAACCTGTTGAATTGGAGATATTTATGAAGTCTTTGGGAGGTGAACTATCTGCTTCAATTACCTTTGGTAAATGAAATAACCAAAACAATCATTCATTTTCTGATACAGTTGTAAAACTAATCTGAAAAGTTTTCAAAATAACTCACTTAAAAATGTATAGTGTGTACTTTCTAAAAATGAAACCTACATCTCTAAGTTGCGAAGAATACGTACTGAGGTTACAACAACCAACAAGAATGCACTTTTATGTAGAAATCCATGATTAAATCGAGTCTTCCTTTAAATCATAATTTAAAACAATTTGATTTAAATCAAATCCACCCTGATCCAACAACTATGCAACTAAACTGGGATTCTAGTTTTTGTGGCCTCTGATAAAAGTGAAAGGTCTTCATTATGCACACATAAACTAGTAAATTTATATGATTTTTTTTCCAAGATGTTGCTATAGGAGTACAGTTAAGGTAGTTTGGGTACCTTGTTCATGAAGTGCAACTTTAACTCTGCATTTCATAGATATCCAGTATTTGAGGTTTATTAACATTCTTGAAAGGTAATATTCCTGCAAACCACTCATGTGAATGTGCCTGCAACCTCAACTTCCCTTCAATACATTGTGTACGAAACTTTCCTTAAAGAAAAATAATAGTCATTCCAGAGAACTAGTCAGCAAAGGAAGCTTGGGGATGGGAGGGCTTCCTTCCCCTTTTCCTGACATCTGCAGAAAGGAGGCCTCACTAATGCACACCTTCTAAGGACTTCAGGAGGGTAGTTTATTACCTGTGAGCATTAGGAGTTGCACAAGAGAAGGGTTCCATCTGGATAAGCATATCAATCCTTTAGTGAGGCTTGTTAAGGGCTCAAAAGAGCTTGTTGAAGATACTTCTAACGCCATCCGCCCCAGTGGACACCCCCACACACACACAAAAAAGAGAGGCCTCAGAGCTTGAAAGACAGGATATGTGGGGGAAGGAGGGAGTGCAAGGACCAGAAGAGAAGCTCAGAACTGCAAGGGAAGGTGGTGAGGAAGTGAGGGAAGCATTAGTACTCCCTCTGCCCCTCTAAACACTTCAAACCTTTTACTAAGCACACTCTAATTACATGGATCCTCCTGCTCCTGGCAGCCCATCCATGCCCCCAGCAAGAGAACAGTTACATACCCTATTGTAACTGTGGTTCTCTGAGATGCTGTAATTAATCTGGATCCCACTGACACTAGTACTTCATACGCACAAGAGTGGAGTATTTTGTATAGTAGTGTCTGCTGGGACTGTGCATGTACCTTGTGCCTCATTGTCCTCCCATGCAAAGGCACAAAGCACAGGGCGTCTGACCCTCCTTCAGTTCCTTCACAATTTAAGATGCATGTTAGCAGAGGACTCAAAAAAGCAGGGATGATGGGCAGATTGTGGAATCCGCATTGATGACATCGTCTCAAATAACTCATTATTGTACTAGGAACTGTTCTCTCTTTCTCCAATAAGTTTGGATGGGTGCCCTCTGTAAATGACTAGCAGGCAGTGTCCACTCTGGATAGCGGGAAGGAGGTGCATCAGCTCCTATTTTATCATTCAAACAATAACAGAGCAAGGCTCTGGAAATGTCCACACTAGGTAGTTTCTTCTCTCTCAGCACTGAGTGTTGTTTCAAGAACGCCATTGGTGGGTTTGATTGATTGGATTTAGGCATAACTGTGAGATCACCTTAAAGTCAAACACAAGGTGTGATCTCAGGACTACCTTATTCCTATGAAAAGATGCATGAGGAGGTCTGGCCATAAGGGCTTGGAGCTCACTGATATTCTGTGCTGAGGAGACAGCTACCAGGAAAACCATCGTAACCATCTAAAGTGACGTTATCAAACAATCAGAGGCTCCATGAATTTAAAGAGAATGATGCTGATCCCAAGTAGGAGCCAGAGCTCTAAGAGGTAGGTAAGTATACAGGAAAACTCTGAGTAATCTGGATACTGTGGGATGTGAAAAGATAGAGCCATTGGTGAAATCTAGCAAGCAGCATCAAGTGTGTGCATACCAACATATGGCTTAGTAGTCCCAGATGTGCGCACAATTGTTGCATTTGAGTTTAGGTCCTTTACTTTCAACTGAAGGTACCAGAACCTGTTCTCTGGCAGGTAAGCTCTCACTGACCAGGAGTCCTAGGAACTCTATCTTCTGCAATGATGTTAGACGATTTCTTGTAATTCACTAGAAATCTTTGTTGGGAGAACAGGGAGAGGATGTACTCTGCTGCTGGGACCTGAATCTCATTAGTCATCCATGTACAGATAGATGCGGATTCCTTTTCTCCTTAAATGTGCTGCCACTAGTGTCAAGCATTTTGTAAACAGCTTTAGTACTAGGGAGAGACTGAAGCATAGAACCCTGTACTGGTAATGAGGGGGCCCCACCATGAATCTTAGGTACCTCCTGAGGCCTGGATGAATAGCTATACGAAAACATGCATCCTTTAAGTAAGAGCCACAAACTTAGAGAAATTGAATGATGGAGGCAAAATGTTAGTAATCTGAAACTGAGATGGAGTGTGTATTTGTTGAAACTTCTTAGGATAGGATGAAGACCCTTTTGTTTCTTCGGGATGTGGAAATACTGGGAATAGAAGCACCTTCCCCTGACGTCTGATGGCAACTCCTCTATGCTTACTAGATGAAGCAATAAAGTCAGTCTTGCAAGATGGTCTTGTCAGAAGAGTCCCTGAAGGGGATGAAGAAGGGAGCTGGGTAGGGGGTAAAGCAGAGGTTCTCAAACTGAAAGTTGGGACCCCTCAGCAGGTCACAAGGTTCTTACATGGGGGGGGGTTGCAGGTTGCCAGCCTCCATCCCAAACCTTGCTTTGCCTCCAGCATTTATAATGATGTTAAATATATATAAAAAAACTGTTTTTAATTTATAAGGAGGGGTCACACTCAGAGGCTTTCTATGCAGAAGGGGTCACCAGTACAAAACTTTGAGAACTACTGAGGTAAAGAGTGGAACCGGATGGAGCAGCCCTGGTTGATGATCTCTAAATAATCTCATTCATCTGTCCAATGTTATGGCAGACCAAGCTCAGTGTAACAGGGTGAAGCAGCTTTCAAAGGTCATACTCTCTGGACTGGATTTTACGTGACAGTCCTGTCAAATTTGTTGACTTGTTAGAAGAGTGGTTTGTATGTGTCACTGCTCAAAAGGAAAGCAGGTAGGATGATGTCTCTTGTCTTGACTGGGATTAAGGATGGTACAGTTTGTGGCACAAGCCTGGCTTGTAAAACTTTAGGGACCATGGGGTGGCTTCAGATTCTTTTAAGGAGCACAGTGCTATCAGTTTGCTTGCTCAATTAACTCCATGCCTTCAAATCTAGGTCCTTGATCAACTCCCTATGTATGCCCAATACTTGAAGATAATACTCTGTACATGTTTACTGCTGTGGGTCATGGATCTGGTTGCAGTGTGAAAGGCAACCACTGCCGCCTGTAAGATCCTGGCCACGAACGTACAATCCTTAATTATTTCTCTAAAACAATGAGAAGTCCTTGTGGCACTTTAAAGACTAACACATTTATTTGGGCATAAGCTTTCATGAGCTAAAACCCACTTCATCAGATGCATGGAGTGGAACATACAGTAGGGAGGTATAACTACACAACATATGAAAAGATGGGAGTTGCCTTACCAAGTGTGTGTGTGTGGCGGGGGGGGGGGGGGTCAGTGCTAACAAGCCAATTCTATTTAAGTTGGAAGTAAGCAATTCTCAACAGCTGACAAGAAGGAGTTGAAATCACTTTTGTAATGTTAATGAGGCCAATGTAAACAAGGTGGCCCATTTCAAACAGTTGACAAGAAGGTATGAGTATTTGAACTCCTCCCTGTTGTCATGTGTGAACTTCAATTAAAAAGATGTCACCCTTTCCCAAGTTAAAGAGTCATACTTGGCCAGTAGGACCTGGCAATTTGCCTCTTAAAGTTATAGGGAGACAGAGGAATAAGATTTCTTTCCAAATAGGTTGAGTCTTTTGAGTTCCCTGTCCTTAGAGGTACTCTTGTTCAATTTAGATTTTTCCTGTACTACCAACACAACCAAGGAGCCCAGACTCGGGCTGAGCATAGAAGAACTCAAAGCTAGTTCAAGGGTACCATTTTTCTACTCATTTTACCATAGGTGGTATAGCGGTTGATGTCTGCCAGGAGGCTTTAACAGAGTCCAAACAGTCTCTGATTTACGGGACAAGTGATTCTAAACAGACTAGCAATTGTCAAAATATTGATCAACTCATGACATTTCTCAGATATGACAGAGTTTCTGTTGTTCTCATAAGGAGCTCCTGGAATGACTTGTAGTCATCCAGTGCCAGTATTGGTGCCAAGTACATAGCTTCATCAGCCAACAATGATGAGAATTCCTTTGGTGGTGAAGCAGAATGTTGGTGTGGCTCACCTCCATGTCTGGTTCTTCCTGGTGGTCCTCCCTGTCCAGCATAGGTGATCTGACCAGAGAAGCTGATGGGGAAAGTGACATTTCTTAAATGGGAGACCTGCTCCTAGCAGTTTGAGATTACAGACCCAGTAAGCCCAACATGTGGCCAAAGTGACATGCCTTAGCAAGACAGCTGGCTAGCATGGTATTGACTAGTCCAATGCTGTTGCTGTAAGGATGGTGATCAAATCGTGTAGGGAGGGCTGGCAGGCCTCTCCACGACATTGATCACAGATCATAGAGGAGAGTATTTCTGCTAAGATGGTGAGAACATATGCCGTGGTGATGAAGAAGAGGAGTAAGACCTCCCCTAGAGACACCACTGAAGTCTGTATCGGTGCTGGTAGGTGCCTCAGTGTTGAAGATAGTCCTGGCTCTTCTTCTAGAAGCAATGATACAGAGGGATGCCATGCCAGATCTGGGGTCAGTGCTAGAGGAGTCTTCCTCTGCACCACAGGCTGCTCCATATCACCAGCTTTCTATGCAGGTCTTGGTGGATTTGTCTTCAGAGGCTTTACATGGTCTGTCACTGTGTGAAGGGCCAGAGTTCCGCCTGGACTCATTACCCGTGTTTGGCACAGTCTAACTTCAGTATTAGCTTTAGCACCATGTTTGCAATGCCAGTGGAGTGTCAGTGTTAATGCCATATCTTTTCTCAGTGCCATCTTCTGTGTTGGTCTTTGGGGTAGCCTGCCCATTAGACAGGGTACAGCATGAAGTTAGTTTGTCCTGCTGGGACTCTGCAGCCTACGTTCATAGGATCTGAAGAGACCTTCATAGATCATTCCAAGAGATGAAGCTTCAACCATGAGTTACATTACTTATGTGTTCTTGCAGAGAAAGATAGGCATACTTAACATCTACTTGGTATAATGGCCTCTTCTAAACAGAAGAGATACTTGCTTTGTCCATCTTTCAAAGGAATTTGTCCATCACAGGACAGACAGGACTTGAAGCACGCAAGTTTCAATCAGCCATGTTGAGGAGCTCTTTTGAAGGGGTGTATGGGGATGGGGGCGATATCTGACCATCAGTAATCAATCCAGATAAGTTGAGGAGGTTCAAGGTGGTTGTATATCAGTAGATCAGAAGAGTTCTGAAGATGCTGAAAAAAGCATTAAGAGTTTTAGCCAGAGTAAAGAAACTAGGGAGCCAGGTTCCACTTTGCTGCCATAGATAGCACGAAAGAACTGAGGCAGGGTCACAGCCACTCCATGCTTTATGCACTTGTATGGGCACAGGAAGCAGAGCGCACATGCATGGCCCTGACAGACACTGCTATTCAAAAGACACTGATTTCGCACATGAGGTACATGTGCTCCCATGTTGGGATCCACATTAACACATGCTCAAAGAACTTTCGTTTCCTCTATATCCATATGGCCTCCCTCCCATGAATTCTAGCCAGAAAACTGTTTCCTCCTTGATCCTCACCTGCGATTCAGACCTGGAGGGGCGATTATTAGCAAAGAGATGTAGGGTGGTAAGGGGAACACACAGGATCACCTCACTGGTGCAAGAAAAGGCAGCAAAAAAAACACTCTCTCCTCCCTGTCTCATTCACCAAACCTACGGTTGTCAGAGGGGAATCACGCTGCTGGGATCTACAGGGTCTTCCTAGGATGGTGAAGGGAAGAAAGTTCTAGCAAATCCCCTATTAATTACTCCGGAGCACTCCCACAACTACAAACCACTAGGTGCCTGGTGTGGGGCTCATAGGAGAAGAATGGATCTCTGGAAGGCAAGGGTGTACGAAGATATGGCGGAGCAAGTGACTTTACTGAAGAGCATGGGGAGCTGTCAGTTGCAGTGGTCCAGATATAGAGTGGGCACTCCAGTGCAAGTTTAGATATATAAGATGAGAAAGCAGAGGGGAAGCACTAACACTTCCCTTCCTTCTCCACCCGGCATACCTCTTGTGGCTTGCAGCAGCAAGGTTCCCCATTGATGAACTATAGGTGGACTTAACCAGAGGTCCTCAAGAGTTCTGCAGGGAGGGGAGGACCGGATATGGGCTTTGCACACAGGCATTTTCCTGATCACCTCCTTAGTTCAATAGTAAGGAGGAAACCTCAAAAGACCCCTATGAGGTTTTTTGGACTCCTTCTGAGAGGGCAGGTCTACACTAATAGTTAAATTGATCTAACTTATGTTGCTCGGGTGTGAAAAAGCCCCCTAAGCGATGCAAGTCTCATGCTATCCGGACTGGAGCAATGCTGGCGGGAGAGCATCTCCTGCTGACATATCTTATGTTTCTCGCTGAAGTGGAGTAATTATACTGACAGGAGAGCGCTCTCCCATTGGCATCGCTCTTCTTCACCAGATGCGCTACAGTGACACAGCTGCACCGGTGTAGCTCTGTAGCGCAGACTTGCTCTCAGCCTTTGACAGAAACCATTCCCTTTGTTCCTCCCTAGTGACCAGATTACAGAAGTAGACCTCACAGAGTAAGAAAAAAGGTTATATTTATTTATTTATTTAATTTATTTACAGTTTAATAAGTTTAGTTCTCAACAGGCATTTACCATGCTAAACTAAGCTTACTGGAGCAGACAGTCTCGAGCAAGATAACTAATGAAAAATGTTAAGAGCCTGTGTAATTTGACAATAATAGACTAAAACCTGGTTATGACCACCAGATATCAGCTAGGGGAGTCCAGTAAACAGTTTTATTTCTCTCTCTCTTTTTTTTTTAAATAATAAAAAGGCTATTTTTAATGGAAGGCTTCTGAAACTGTGTTTAAGAGTTCTGTGTCTTGGGTACCATGATCTAAGAACTCACTGCCCAAGTCATTCCAAATTTTATAGAATTGCCCCCAGACCTAACACATAAATCTGGAAGCAGAAACACAAAAATCAGGCTTATTTTTAAAACTTAGTTGTAATCTCAATTATGGAGTGATGGCGGTCACATCATAATAAAACAGTAAAAAAGACTTTGGAAAATGATATAGCACAACTGTATCACAATGAAGCTAAATACCCGGATACTAGCTCTTTTTTGGTTTTAATTCCCTCACAACTTCCCCTCAAACACAAGAAAAAATAAAATCAAAATAAGCAAAAACACCCACTCCTCCACATACCCACTTTATATATCAGTACATCTCTGAAAAACAATGTCAGGTTTGGTTTTAGGGATATTTTAATATATATGCAAGTAATATGAATGAAAGCTGAAAACAAGATCTCCAGCTCTGTACAATAAACTAAACTTGGAGGCAAAATGAGAAAGGAGAAAAAAATTAAAATTAAACTCTAATGAATCTGGATAGTTTAGGTGACACATGCTAAATGAAACACCCATTGAGTTTAGCAATCAGGAAAGTCCTCTACTGTCAATTGACGAGACCATTGGCAAATCACTAAAATCAAATTCCAGTGCACAGCAGCGGTACAAAAGGATACTAGGCTGTATTAACAGTTTGAGGAATGCTGTTACAGTACAGTGCACTTGTAAGACCACCTCAGGAACACTATAATGCAGTACTGAGCACTGTTCCACAGGGAGGGTATTACAAGATTTAGTGTAGGACAACACAAATGAAAGATAATATGTGTGACAAATCAAATAATGAAGAGATGTAAAAGGAGTTTGGATTATTCTCACAGTAAAACAAAAAATTATTTTAAAAGGTTTGATAAAATTGACAGATACTATTTATAACCTAGTAAGAGTACAAAAGTACTAAGCCATCTAAACAACTGGGGAGCTTGGGCAGAACTCTTTCATAGACATGAAATAACATACTAGGGAAGACAACACTAAAGGAGGAGTTCAAAAGACATCTAATACTTGTTTCTAGAATGGACCAAGGGATATGGTGGAAAGGCAGGAAGACGAAATTAAAATGGAATTCAAAAGATCTGGCATGTTGGGCCAGATTTTTTTTCACTATACTAAAATTTCTTATGTTCTAAGGCAGGGGTAGGCAGCCTAAGGCACGCATACCGAAGGTGGCACTAGAGCTGATTTTCAGTGGCACTCACACTGCCCAGGTCCTGGCCACCGGTCCGGGGGACTTTGCATTTAATTTAATTTTAAATGAAGCTTCTTAAACATTTTAAAAACCTTATTTACTTTACATACAATAATAGTTTAGTTATATATTATAAACTTACAGAAAGATACCTTCTAAAAATGTTAAAATGCATTATTGGCACGTGAATCCTTAAGTTATAGTGAATAAATGAAGACTCCGCACACCACTTCTGAAAGGTTGCTGACCCCTGTTGTAAGGTGACAAACAGAATTCGCCTGAACCTATATACTGCAAGGCAGCAATGAGTATGGCCCTACTAAATTCCTGGCCATGAAAAACATGACATGGACTGTAAAATCAGACCTCCCCTGTGAAATCTAGCTATTAGAGACTGGGAGAAGGGCTGGAAGTGCCCCGGCGAGGGGCTCCGACCATTCACCAGGCTCCAGCTGCTAGTCTGCTGGGCTGGGGAGGGACAGGACTTCCTCTTCCTCTGCAAGGCTGCTCTCAGGGGGAGATCAGACCCACCTTCAGGTACCTCCCGCCAGCTGCAGGAAGCTCTGTGGCTGCTGCCAGCTCTGAAGGCTCCCAGCAGCACAGGGGAGATCAGACCCACCTCTGGGAATCTGCCCTGGCTGCAGGAAGTGCCGTGGCTGCTGCCTTCAGCAGCACAGAAAGAGGGTGGCAATTCCATGACCCCCCCACAACAGCATTGCAACTCCCCATGACCTCCTTTTGGGTCAGGACCCCCCCGCCATTACAACACTGTGAAATTTCAGATGTAAACATCTGAAAATGCTAAATTGACAAATTTTTTAATCCTCTGGCCATGAATCTGATCAAAATTTGGTAGGGTCCTAGCAATGAGCAATATTTGTACCAGAGCTCTGCCAATTCATCCCAATCCTTATCTTGAAACAGACAACTCTATTTCCAGTCCTGTGAATTTTTCAAATAGAAGAAATGCCACTAATAGTGCCAAGTTGTATCAGGAGTTTGCATAACTAGAATGAAACCAATAATATTCTCACCTGAGACCTGTATACAGGTCTTCTGAAGTAACAGAAGACCAGTACATTAACTACCAGTAAGCCTTCTAGGCGCCTATTGTGCCTGGACACATGAGTAGTTTGTTGAATTTTTAAGTCATTTATCTTTAAAAAATAGAGAATTTTTAGTTTTTAAAAGAGATAGATACTCACCAATTTTTCCACATCCACTTCCTCTTCACTCTGGAAATCAGAAGCTCCATCCAGCATCTCATCAGCAGAATCATCAGTTTTTTCATCATCATCTTCCTCCTCCTCTTCCACATCATCAATGGTAATATCAACAGCAGGAGTATAACCCTTTTTGTGGTGTTTGGGTTCCTGTGATCTCTGTTCTGGGGTCAGGAAATAACCTTTAACAGATTTCTCAACTTTGTTCTCTCTCTCGGTGTTACTTTTGTTGTCTAAATCAGTTGTCTTACTAGATATTCTGTTCCAAGAACTGTTGACGTGAATTGAGTTATCCTTAGCATTTTCACTTGCTTTCTGAAAACCAGTGGTGCCTTGTTCTTCGTTAGGAGCATTAAGTTTTTCCTGAATATCTAGATTTTTTTTACACTCATCTGTACTTCCCACACGCATCTCCCCTGAATTATTACCATGTTCCTTGGTATAAATGATATCAGATTTATTTTCCTGTTCCTCTATTATGTTCTCTGTCTCTATAACATCCTCACATTCCTTCCTTTTTATATCAGGCTGTGCAGTGCTCTCCTGGAGCACTTTTTGGTTCTCAAGTGGTTGAGTCCCTTCCGGCTGCTTGTCTTTGCCTTCCAGCTGTGCATAAATCTCTTGCTTTTCCTGAGGACTCTTTGACTGTGCAGCATTCACCTTCTCTTCCTCTTTTTTCTGTGGCTGTGCATTTCCCTCCCGTTCAGTATCTGGACTCTCTGCTTCTACAGTGCTCGTGTACTCCTCTACATGGCTCTTTAACAGTGCCATCTCTTCCTGCTCCCTGGGACTCTCTGGATATGCAGTATTTGCAGGAGCAACTACTGCTTGACCTAGTAATTCTGAAATAGTTCCTGAGTTATCTGAAACTTCCTCCAATACTTCTTCAGAATGTACAGAGTCCTCTTTCTTTTCAGTGATCACTTTGATTTTCTCACTGATTGGCTTCTCACTGATGTATGAGTGATCTGATGATATGACATCGGCAGAAACATCGTGCTGGAAGCTGGGAATGTCATCTGCATAATCCTCCAGCATCTCTGGATCCTTCTCAGCCATCTCTGAGGCAGTGAAGTTTCTGTCAGATAGGATCACATCAGCTGCAGACTCCTCAGTACCATTTGACTGATCTGATGGCAACTCATTTTCCTCTTGTTTGCTATCTGACACTGTTACCTCTGACTCCATGACTTCTACATCTTCTGAATGTGAAGCCTTTTCAGGCTCCTGCTGCTTAGTAGGACTAGACTCATCCTTTTGGCTTACATTCTGGGAATCTTTCTTTATCTGGAGGGATGCAACATGATGAAGAATAGAGTTTGGGACAGACTTCTGTCCTGGGAGCTGAAGCAAGGCAAAACTGCCAGACTGAAGGGGTATGAGATTGGCAGCATTAGTTGGTTGACCACCTGAGTTACACATTATTTTAGATTCAGAGCCTGCCTGACTTACAATGCTGCTTGCTCCTGGAGGAGAGATCCTCAGAGTCAGGGTGCCTGCTTGTGACACAAAACTGGGTACTGACGGAAGGATGGATGATGCTTGAGTGACCAAATTAGCTGTAGGTGCAGACTTGTATCCAACTGTTTGTACTGCTGGGTTTTTGGCAGGGGAAACCGAAGTAACAGAAGTGGAGGACATAAGTGATACAGGTGTCTCAGGAGGGTTAGAGGGCCCAGGGAACCGGATTCCTACAACAGACCCTATGAGAGAGATGAACCACAATCAATATTTCTTAGAATCACTCCTCCAGATTTTAGTATTTGATATTATATAAATTGAAGCAGACAGATCTTTTTCCAAGGACTATAATATAATGAAGTACTAAACCACAGAATTTCAATAAAATAACTAGTGCTGTATAAGAGGTATGCTACCATAAGATTTCCACACATGACACGTTCTTCCATATTTTGGCAGTTAATGCACAAGTTTCATCAATGTATTGAAAAGGTGGTTATTGGACCTGGTGAGTAAAAGTTTTCATAAAAACAATTCAAAATAAACTAACTTTCTTTCATTTACAAATTTTGTCAGAAAATTTCAAAACAATTCAAATTTAAAATATTTCATTTCATTTTGGTGGTGGTGGGAACACTCACTTTTTTCTTTACTTGTCCCTCTTTTTCTTCTTTAAAATGTAAAATAGTGTAATTTTCCTCACCAAAACAAAATGAACAGTTCTGAAATTTGATGAAAAATTAATTTTTAACAATTTTTTTCATTTAATCTAAAAAGCCATTCTTTGTCAAAACAATTTTGGCTAGTGGCAAATGGTCAGATCTGTACTCACCAAAGCGATCAATCTGATTTCCTTAATATAATGCTGCAGATAGTATATTGACCCTTTGCTAGACATAAAAAAGTCTTTAGCTAGTGCTCAAAATTCCTACATTTTTGGTAAAGGAAGTACTGACAACACTTTTTCAGTTTAAGACAAGTGATATTTCATCCTATATCACATCATATCTGAATGATTATACTTTCCTCTCCCAACCTACACAAGCAAGACACATTATGGGCATTTTTTTCTTGGCAGTGTGGTAGTGAAATCTCAAAACACAAATAATCCTAGTGTCCTGTACTAGTTCTATGCAATTACTTTGACTTTCAGTGGAGAAAGGGGCACATGACAAAGGAAAGTCGATCTGCTACAAGATTTACTCCCCAAACAATACACTGAAGAATCAGGAAAGAATGTCCAAGACTTGGTACCTGGATTGCGGAACATGACTGGCTGAATGTTGGATTGAGTGCCAGCAGCTCGGAGCTGATGCAGTGGAACAAGCTGGATGATCTGTCCATTGGGATGTCTAAACAGGTTTACCCCACCGGGGCTCCTGAGAGGCTGCAGGATCATCCTATGACCCTGAGCAAGCTGCACATTATGGAGGGGTCGTAAAGCAGGAGAACCTTGATGCACTGGAATCAGCAGTAACCGGGGTCCCCCACGCTTCTCTGTTCCAGAAGACAGCCCTTGGGGGCTTGCAGTTGTAGTTTGAGAACCACCATCTTCTGAAAAGTTAGTACAAAAATAGGATTCACAATAGGATTCATAATACTCCTTGACAGAAACAATCACATAAATCATTTGGCTTTACTTGTACGAAAATAGCTAAGATGTTTTCAGACAGAAGTGTCATTCTTAAACTAACAATATCCCTTAAAAAAACTATTTTATAATATGTAATTTCAACATCCTCCATTTATCCACAAAACACATATAGCATGGACCAGAGCAGTACAATCTTCTCCACTCTAATCTATCAATAATCTCCTCAACCACACGGAAGACTCATGGACTGAGAGGGTAATTATCTGCTTCCGTGCCTAGTTTTTGGCCTTTTTACCAAGATTACAATGAGTATACCAATCAGAGTCAACTGCTGTAGTGGTGGTTTTGTGATAAGATGTTTATCAGCTAGGAAAAGGACTGAAACCACCAACTCATTTCATATTACCCAGCAAACAATCATCACATGGCTACAGTTTCTGTTTACTAACAGCCTGACCTGAATTCAAAGCAGAAACTTAAGAAATGAAGGCTCCATACCCCACTCCGCTGAGCTGCCTCGTCCCACTATTTTCTCTCTGATGGAACTGTACAGTTGCAGACTTATTCCAATTCTGATGCAACCGGTGTTTCGGGCAACAATTAGCCAGTACTGCCTGAACCTTACCTGGTCTTGGATTCAGTGATGGACTTGTATTAATTCCAGAGAGTATAATAGGAACAGAACCAACAGATGAGGGTGGAGTGGTCACCATGGATGTGACTGCAGTTGTTATCACCACAACTGGGGATGAGGTGGTGGTAGGAACAGGATGCTTAATGGTTGTTGTAGTTACTACAGATTTAGGAAATGATATGGTCGCTACTGGTGTAGTCATTCCAGTTGCTTTCGTTATGTTCACAGTGGCTGTAGGGGTAGTGGGTGAGACAGTAGTACAGGCGCTGGTTTCAGATGTTTCAGAAGCACCAGTAATGGCAATGCCAGGAGGAGAGTGGGTAGATTCATTAGCTCTTGTATGGCCAGTAGTGGTCACAGGAGATGATGCCACAGTGGTAACACTCTCTAAAGCAACTGGAGAGGTGGTGGTAGTTGTAGTGATGGGAGGAGAGACAGTGCAGTAAACTGGAGATGGCCTTGAAGGAACCACTGGAGTGACGACCATTATAGGTGTAGGCCTGACACTGAACTTCTGTGGCCCTGTCAGGGGTTGTGGTGTGCTAACTCCAGGAATCTTCTGCTGCAGAGCTCCAACTTTACTCATCACAAACTGTGTGAACACACCACCAGGTGAGGGTCGAGCAGCTGCAAATAAAAACTTGCAGGTCAAAATCTCAACACGTTCCCTCTTTGCCCTGCATGAGGTGCTGCAATAGTCAATTTAACAAAAACTAAGGCCTCAATGTTGTTAAAGAGCATCTTGTATATGAACTGAAACATTTCAAAACATGGCCATTCACTTTATTGTTGTCATGAACAGGCTTTACATTATTAAAAATTTATGTTTTATTCAAGATTTACAACTCTCTGCTGCATTTCTTCCTAGCCATGCAAAAGAACCAGGCTCTATGACATTACGATCTTTATTGTGACACTACAAATGGAGAATTACAATTTCATTACATGAAAAAAGGAACAGGAAATAACTGGCTCATACGGGATTCTCTAATTCTTAAAATCTTCCCATAAAAGCTTCACTGCGAGGTCTTCCTCCTTTCACTGTGTCTTGGTCTCCATCCCCTTACCACTGCATCCACTTGTTACGCCAGCCACTTATTTCTAAGTTGGGCTAGGGTTTGCCATGTCCTTCACTTGCAATCACCACCCTTCCTGCTGACGACTGGATGGGACTCCCCTTTGACACAATGTTCAAGCAAGCAGAGGGAGTCACTATTGAGACATTCCCTCCCCTCATCCTTTGCTCTCCAAGGCTCAGAATGCTGACTCCATAGCACCAAGACCCTTATCAGCTGGGGAACAGAATCTGAACATCTAGTGTGACAGCACAGAGGATTACCACAAGGCAAGCCTAACTCTTAATTAAAAATATCATAATCTTATATGCATGTAGCACCTTTAGTCCAGAAGGATGCCAAAACAGTTTTTACACATTAGAAAAATTACTTCACCCACCATTGAAATGCAGCCACCTCTTCAAAACTGCATAGAAATACAATGCAAATGTTTACTACAGGAAGGAGAAAACAGCACAACCAGTTCACCCTGCAGTGTATTTAGGCAGCAAGAACACAAATAACCACAAATTGGAATTTTGCCAAAACACAAATTAACACCCCCTTCTCTTGCCCAGAGCTTCTTGGAACTGTTAATAACCAAGTTGTCGCACTCCTAGATTTCACATCTTACCCAAAAGATAGCACTTCTTACAGCACAGTATCCCTTCATGCCATGCTGGGGTTCCATTTCAGTACCGACTCAGATAAAAGAGTGCCACACACATCTTTCAGAAGAAGTAGTTACTCACCTTGTGCAGTAACGGCCGTTCTTCAAGATGTGTGTCACTATTAGTGCTCCACAGAAGGTGTGCTTGACCCCCTGTGCTGCTGATCGGAGAACTTTGGTAGCAATGTCCATTTGACCTGCACATGCATTGCTTATCCTTATGCTCTGCCACGAGGCTAACCACCACATGCAGATTAACCCTCCTCAGTTCCTTCTCTACCTCAAAGTCATAGACAAGAATTATGAAATAGAGGGGAGGAGGGTGGGTTGTGGAGCAACCATAGGGACACGCATCTTGAAGAACCGTTGTTACCGCACAAGGTGAGTAACTTCTTCTTCAAGTAGTGTACCTACGGGTGCTCCACTGTAAGTGACTCTTGAGCAATATTCCTACTGGAGAGCTGGGACTTTGGAGTTGGGTCAGTTAAAAATGGCAGTCCCGTGGAGCCGAAGATGGCATCGGAGGTGGAGTCCCCAGTGATCACATAGTGTTCTGCGAAGGTATGGACGGACGCCCATCTCACCACTTTACATATTTCTGAGATACAGACATTCTTGAAGAAGGGAACAGATGAGACCACCGATCTCATGGAGTGTGTGTGGATACTATCTGGAGAGGTCATGTTGCAAACCAAATAACTGTCCTAGCCTGGTAAAAGGCTAGGGCCCTCCTGATATTTAGTGCATGCAATATAACCTCCCTGTTGTCACAGTGAGGCTTGGAGTAAAAAATTGGAAGGTGAATCAACTTGTTTATGTGGCGCTGGAAGGTTACCTTAGGGATGAATTTTGTATTTGGCCTGAGCTTAACCTTGGTTCCAAAAGAATACTACCCCTCCGCTCCCTGTCCCCTGACTGCCTGCCTCCTATCCACCCCCCTGCCCCCTGACAGGCCCTCTGGGACTCCAATGCCTATCCAACCGCACCTGTTCCCTGTCTCGCCCCTGGGACCTCCTGTCCCTTATCCAAACCCACCACCACCACCACACCATGCAGCTCAGAGCACCAGGACTGGCAGCTGTAAGAAGTACACCATAAGTAGCACATTCCTACGGGAAGCAATTTAATACACTACACAAGCCCTCCATACAGTTTCGGAACCCTGATATGGCCCTCAGGCCAAAACGTTTGCCCACTCCTGCACTAGGTGGACCTGAAGAGAACTGAGAGATAGTCCCGATAATTTTTTGAGTCAGTACGTAGTCTCAGATCTTTGGAAGAGCTGCAGATGTTGGGGAGATTTTTTGGGAAGTACACCAAATCTGGATCCTGGACCATTTCTGCAGGTAAGTACAGTATGTTGAGGACTTTCTACTGTGTAGCAATGCCTCTTGTACCTCCTTCGAGCAGGAGCTCTCTATGCACTGGAGCCATGAAAGGAGCCATGCCCTGAGGCAAAGAATCCCAGGCTGGGATATAGAGTGCATCCTCTGTTCTGTGAGAGGAGGTACGGAGTGGCATGGAGAGAGATCAGTAAGCCAGTCACAAGTTGTGACAGGTAAGGGTACCAAGTCTATCTTGGCCAAGCGGGAGTGATCAGTATGACATGTGCTCCTTCTCTTTTTATTTTTAATAGGACTTTTGACAGCAAGGGAAACAGAGGAAAGGCACAGAGAAGGTCCCTGTCCCAGGGAAGGAGAGCATCACCCAGGTTGTGTTGCCCTATCCCTACTCTGGAGCAGTAACACGAACATTTTCTTGTTCAGGTGAATGGCAAACAGGTCTGTGGTCGGTGTCCCCCGACACCTGAATAGGTCTTAGAGTACTGCTGGATTTCTCTCTCATCCGTGGTCGTGTGAGCACATGCAACTGAGACTGTCCGCTATCGAGTTGTGTGTGCCCTGAAGGTAAGCCTTTGATAATGTAATGTCATGGGAGATGCACCAATTCCATACTCTTACTGCTTCTGCCCACAGAGAGGAAGGATTCCTGTGTGCGATACCTTGATCAGGACGAGGAAATGGGCACAGGCATTCCTGACCACCCTGAGCTCAAGGAGGTTGATGTGGAGGGATATCTCCATGGATGACCATTTGCCTTGTATTGTGAGGTCATTTAGATGTGCACCCCATCCTATGATGGAAGCATTGATGGTGAAGAACGACAGGGGATGGGGGTGAGGTTTGTGAACAGGGGATCTCTTGGCAAACATTTTTGCAGGTAAGTACCAGTCCAAGGAGCTTTTGATCCAGGTGGGTCGTGACAGGGGTTTGTCTAGTCTGTCTCTGTTTGGTCTGTAAATCGAGTCAAACCACATCTGGAGACATCACATACGAAGACTGGCATGTGGTATTACCACTGTGACTGCTGCCATATGCCCCAAGAGTCGTAGGCAGCGTCTCGCTGATGTTTGTGGGTTGTTTTGAATGGTCTGAGTGTGGCCAAAGAGAGGAATCTGTGTTGAAGCAGGACACTCTGGCCTGTAACAAGTCAAGGTTGGTGCCTATGAATTCCAGGCGCTGCACTGGAGTGAGGGTTGACTTCTGGTCATTGATCTGTAGACCCAGTTCCATGAACAAGTCTATTGTGGATTCGGTGACTTGGTGAGCCTCTTGGAAGGACCGGGCTCTGAGGAGACAATTGTCTAGGTAGGGGCAAATCGTGATCCCTTGGGAGCATAGGTGCATGGACACTACTGAGAGGACCTCGGAGAATACTCTTTAGCCAGTGATAGCCCAAATGAGGAGTACTCTGTACTGTTAGGGGTCTTGTCCCAGGGTAAATCTGAGTAACAGTCTGTGGGACAGTAGGACTGCAATATGGAAGTAGGTGTCCTGAAGGTCAAGGGCCAAAAACTAGTCTATCTGTTCCACAGTTGGAATAATCATAGTTAGAGTCACCATCTTGAATTTTTGAGCTTTGACAAACTTGTTGAGTGCTCTGAGGTCTAGTATGGGTCTCCAACCTCCCTTCCTCTTGGGTATTAGAAAATAGCGAGAGTAAAAACCTTTGGCTTGTAGACGTTGAGGTACTGGTTTCTAGGTCTCCTAACCGGAGGAGACAATCTATCTTATCACAGTTAACTCTTATGAGAAGGGTCCCTGAAAAGGACCACAGGGTAGGATGTTGTGGAATAGGGAGGGAGGTAAAGTAGATGGAATACCCATCGTGAACAATTTCCAGGACCCATTGATGCGATGTTACATGTTCCCAGGTGCTGCAGAACATTGCAAGACAAGCCAAATGGGTACAAAACGTTGGTCAGCTGTTGTGGGGAAGTGGTCCGTTGATTCCTTGACTAACACATCAAAATTGGTGTTTGGAGGTGAATGGTTGTGACGTGGAAGGCTGTGGGCCAGATTGTTCACACCTGGGGAACCTAGATTTCTTCCTCTGAGGTCTGTAATAGCACTGACTTGTGTACTGGGAGTTGCTTGGTTTGTGTGAGGCTGTGGACTGAATTTTCTCTCTTGTTCAGGCATGTAGATCCCTAACGAGCAGAGAGTGGCCCTAGAATCTTTAAGGGTATGAAGAGAGAAGTCCATCTTCACCGCAAAGAGCTTGGTGCCTCAAAGGGAAGGTGTTCAACTGCAACTTCTTTAGAGAAGTCCAAAAGGTGTAACCATGATGCACGTTGCATAACCACTGCTATGGAGATGGACAGGGCCACTGTATCAGATGCATCGAGAGTAGACTGTAGTGCTGTTTTGGCTACTAGCTGTCCCTCCTGGATGATAGGATTGTAAGCGGGCTGATAAAAAATATTACGTCCTGGTTAGGGAGACAGAATTTCTCTGACTTGGGAAGCTGATCGATAAAGTTGCTACGTTTCGAATAGTTGACAGGGATGGCTTGATAATAAGCGATTTGGAACTGTAGGGTGGCCAAGGAATAGGCTTTCCTCCCAAAGAAGTCCAGGCATTCCAATCCTTGTCATAGGGAGTGGACCTCATTGGTGGTGATGGCCCCAAGAGTTTACAGCGTCCATGATGATGGAATTGGGGGAGGGTGGGAGAAAAGAAATTCTGTCTCCTTAACCAGGACATAATATTTTTTTATCACCCTGCTTAGAAGTAGGCATCACCAATGCTGGGGTCTGCCATACATTTTTTGCGGAGTCCAGGAGAGCTTCAGTAATGGGGTGGGCTATTTTAGAGGATGAGTGTAGTGTGTCAACTAGTTTATAACGGGTGTCCTTGACTTCCTCCAAGCGTATCTGCAGAGAATCTGTAACTTTCTCTGCCAAGTCCTGGAAAAGCTGGAAGCCACCAGCTAAGGAGGTGGAATGGAGCCTGGTGGTAGTGCCTATGGTTAGTGTACCAAGGTAGTGGTGGTGGGGCCATCTGAGGGTATGCTCAGGGGGCCTCTTGATAGTCGGCACCATAGGGAGCACGAGAGGAACAGTGGGAAATGGTCTTCTCTGGCTCACTGTCTGAGTCCACACAAGAGAGCAGAAGTGTGTGACAAGCAGCAGTGAAAGCTCCCTGACTAGGAGAAGACTCAGTGCCAAGATCACAGTGCCAAGAAGAAGAGATTCCAGTTGTTACAGAGTCCCCGGGCGATGCTCTGGAACTGCTCTCTAAAAAGCCAGTCAGGACTCTGGTGAAGTCTCCTCTCTGTGAGCAGACTGTCTTCAGGGCAAGAAGCTCACATGGTTTCCATCTTCCTGGGTCTGACCTTGGAGCATTCAGCATCCACTGACCCTCCGTGCACTTTCCACAGTGAGTCCGCCCAGGCAGCGTCCTGGGGAAGCCAAACGGTCCTGCGCCCCCACTTTGCAGTCAGACGTGACTCTTAGCCAGCCAGTAAAACACGTTTATTAGATGACAGGAACATGGTCTAAAACAGAGCTTATAGGTACAGAGAAGGACCCCTCAGTGGGGTCCATCCTGGGGACAGCGAGCCAGAAACCCACATCTGCACTCACTCCTCGTCCCCAGCCAGCTCCAAAATGAAACCCCCTCCAGCCCCTTCTCCTCTGCCGAGTTCCTTTCCCGGGCCAGGAGGTCACCTGACCTCTTTGTTCTCCCACACCTTTAGAATTCCCTTGCAAGGCGGAAGGGCCCGGGCCATTAGGTGCCAGGAGACGGAGTGTCGGCCACAAACTGAAGCACCCACACAGTAATCAGAGGAAACATTAAGAACAGTCCCACCGGTACATCAGATACTGGAGGTCTCTCGAATGCCGGAATTCCAGTGGTTCTGACCAAACTGGTGCTGCTGGTGGTAATGAGGGAGTCTGGGATCTTGCCTGTACCATGTTAGTGCTGGACGTGGTGTTGATGACAGCGCCAATGGTACAGCATATACTGGCAGCGTCTTCTTACTGAAGTCCTGGCTCCTACCTTTGTTTGTCTATACCACTGACCCAGTGTCCGTGCCTTAAGCATGTTAATGGTACCTGCCATTCCAGATCTTCATGAGCCATGAGTACCAGGTTGGGATTATCTAAGGAGAGATGGTATCGATGATACCTAGCGTCCCTTTTGGGGCTTACTCTGGGGACTTCCCACTCTTTTTTTCTGATGAATTACAAGAGCGGGTTGCAGCTGATTTCTTCGACCCACAGTCCTTGGATGTTGAGAGCTGTGGGGAAGACTCACATCTGCCAGGTGACTCTCGGTGCGGGTCTGGGGGAGTGGGGAGGGAGTTTGAGGGCTGCCTCCATGAAGATGATCTTTTGTCTCAGCTTCCTGACCATTCGAGACACGGGTCTGACAGACACCACACTTCTGTGGAATGTGGCCTTCCCAGAGGCAGCGTATGCGCCGGGGAATGCTTGTCTGCTACAGGGATGGCTTCTTTGCAGGAGAGGCACTTCCCGAAGCCCGGTGAACTGGGCATACCCTGCTGGGGTAAGGGTCTCCAACAAAAAACAGGGGGAAATAAAGTATTTTTTTTCAGGAAGAAAAAATAAAGAGGAAAAAAAACTACACTTAAGACTGGGGAGACAAACTACAGAAATGTTAAAGAAGCTAATGGTCACAAATGGCTCCATCTCTAGCCAGGGCAATTGAGAAGGAACTCAGGGCAGGATAGCCCACGCATGCTGGCTAGCCTCATGGCAGGTCACGAGGAAAGACTGCACATGTGTGGGTCTAATGGAGATTGCTACTGAAATCCTCCGATTAGCAGTGCAGGGAGGCAAGCACACCCACAGTGGAGCATCCATAGGGACACTACTCGAAGAAACTTTTGTTTACACTTTGGAAAGTCTCCCATCCAAGAACTGACTAGGACCAACCCTGCTTAGCTCGTGAAACCTAATGAGATTAGAGACCAGTGTGATATGGCTGCTCACATTTTGTTCTCTTAATCCAGATTTTGAACATCTTGTTTTTCATTGTGTCTCTTCATGTGTCTTTGCTCTTTTCATACATTACACTGACCTGACACCTGAAGTTCAAGTGTAATACCACAGAAAAATAAAGTGTAATACCACAGAAAAATAAAAATACAAGTGAAGAACCACAGACTAGACTCATTCTAATTCTTTTAACCCCTGGGTTTAAGAAATTCTCACCAACAAAGGCAGATGATAAAGATAAAAAGGTTCAAATCAGAAACACCCAGTAAGAACAAAAATCCAACTTTAAACACTCAATTAGTGCTTTTCCATTCAATCTCCTTTGTCCTGACTTTTTTATTTAATCAATCCTACCACAGCACATTTTCAATCTTTGCAAACATAATTCTGACCTAAGATAAAATTTACTGTTTTAGGTAAAGAGGTTATTTATTGCAGAGGCAGTTTAGGTAGGCAACTTTAAGAGCCAAAGACAGTGTGCGCTGTTGGACAGAAATCAACAGCAATGCTGTACACTCATTCTCTATTTTATGCTTCAGGCAACTTAAAATACAGTAAGTAAGTTCCAACCTACCTATCTGTTTCTGTGCTGGGACATGAGCTTTCAGAGTCGTCACAGTGGGGGTTGAAGTAGTGCTGATGGAGGATGTAGTTTGGGGAGTTGATGTGGTGGGCACCTGGACTGATGGTGTCCCGGAAGCAGCTGCCTTAGCATTGGATGCTACCTTGGAGATCACAGTACTGAGGGTTGAGAGATCAAGTACTGTGGGTCGCAGCCTGCCTGTGATATAAGCAGCTAGCCGATTGGCTGGATGTAATGCCCCCATCAGTCCCAAAAGGAGTTTGGCCTGAGGATAACTTTTACCATTAACCTGAAAGAAGTGGAAAAGGGAAATTCTGTGAAGGAAAAAAAAAAAAAAACTTGCTAATTTACCACCTTTAAACAAGGTGTTTCATTCCATGGGATTTCCAAAAGTGCTTTTCAGAGTAACATTGCAAATTCAGAATGGGTATTATTAATCTGCTTTCTGCTCAGGATAACTCCAAGCAATTATTTCACATCTCTTTATAACCCACAGATTTTAGATGCCATTCAGACTCTAAGAGGAAGGATATTCACAAAGAACCATAGAGTCTAAAGATACTGAAATGAAGTAGAATGAAGCTGGCACATAGCTTTCCTGCATTTCGACTTGTGTGTCAGTCTTGACTAAAGATGGATATTCAAACTATGTGAGGATGAAGCTTTGAATGTATCACTCTAACTAAACTAATTATCCTTGGTGGCTGTCCGGAGACGCAGAAGAAAGAATACTTACAGTGCCATGCACATTGAGACAAGTCTTTGAAGAGAGACTGCAAAACAATTTACTTTGGCAATATTTTTCATTATTACTCTTGCTATTATTTGTTATTGTAATAGGATGTAAGACACTACTTGGTCCCATTTGAATAAGGGGCTAGCTCCAACTCAGCTTCTCCCTCCCATTGCACAGGAGTTAATAGGAAGGGCTACAAGAGTGGTTGTTTGGGAGACAGATGTTCTACTCCATCTTCAAGAAGAATGGACTACACACCTGTGGTCACTGCACTGTGTCAAACTTTAAGCTGTAGAGCTTTATTGTTTATTTTCTGGCTATATTAAACTATTTTAATTTTCATGATGTCAACAGCACCCTCTAAGCTTCCACAATAAATCTCAAAGAGACCCTACTGACTAAAGTCAATTAAAAAAAAAAATGGACTGCTTATTTTCGATGCTCAACTTGAGACACATTAGAGGGGACTGATTTCCACAGAGATGAACATTCATCTTCTGAAAGTCAGGCCTACTTAAGGTGTCCCAAAAATGGAAGTACCCAAGATCACTAGTCACTCTTGAAAGTCTTATAATAATAATAATTGGAGATATTCCTATCTCCTAGAACTGGAAGGGACCTTGAAAGGTCATCAAGTCCAGCCCCCTAACTTCACTAGCAGGACCAAGTACTGATTTTTGCCTCAGATCCCTAAGTGGCCCCCTCAAGGATTGAACTCACAACCCTGGGTTTAGCAGGCCAATGCTCAAACCAAGACTGTTTTTGCTGATGAATTAATTAGTCAAGTTAAAAATTTATATATTTGTCTGGCTTCTCCTTATGCTGACACTGTATTTGTGTAACTTCATGCAAACAGTTTGCTCTTTTTTCATTCACATGCTTTTCCTAACATGTTCTCACTGCTTTCTCTATCAAAGATATCGGTATTTAACAAGAGGCTTCACCTGACTTCAGAGTTTACCCCCTCCTACTTGATCCTACAGTTAATTCATAATGCTGAATTTCTGATTCCAATAATTTCCAAGAAACCAGCTGATTTCAGATTCAGGACTATGACATCGCTTCAAGATCAAAAACCTGGTCTGAAAGGGATAAGCAGACAGATAAGGATGATAAGTTATAGCACAAAGCAATTAAGTTTGTTCAGTCTCCTTTTAAAGATCTTCCCCAGCGTGCATCTTTCTCTAAGTTTGTTTCTTCTGTGGCTCTGGGCACCCATCGATTAAAGACAGATCCAAATGCATCTGTTGTAAGTTTTCCAAACACAGAATCAGAAAGACCCTGATAAAGTTTTGCACCTTGGCTATCCAACCCCCAGAACAAGCAACAGGACAATCTAAATGACTATGCTTCAGATTTCTAATCTGCGTACAGAATGTTACTACTGACTAACTCCTGAAAGTGACAAGCCTGTGTAACTGACTGAGGACTTAACTGCAACATCTCCCAGACAGTATGAAAGTCTATCTGATAGACAAAAGGCCAGGCAGTCAGTAAGTTCTTGTACCATGAAGGAGTTCAGGAACAGTGGAAGAAATGGAATCTAATCTCCACAGTAAAGGCAGAAGGACCCACCTGAATCAAGCCTGAGGGGCTCAAATTAGCTTTGCGTTTGTAGGCGACCAACTTTCCCGCAGGAGAAAGCCCTGTATAAAAAGGCAAGCCTTTTTCCCCCTGCAACGTCTCCCGTAGTTTGTCCAAGGTATCTGCCCGCAAGAACTTTATGTTTTCTGATATTTTGCATGATGACACTGAACTATCAGGAATCTCCAAGACAGGCATCTCAGGCTTCTCACCCTTGTCCTGGCAGGAAGGCATTGAGATTTTCACTCTGGAGGAATAGATGGGAGGGTTCTTCTCATCCCGGGACTTGTGCTCTGAAGCCAACTCAATAATGAAGCTACCCACTTTGAGGGACTGTGGCATGTTACTGTTGATGTGTTGTGATAGGATGCTTAAGATCTTATTGCGATCCTCCTCCCAGTTGCAGTCAGAGATAATTTCGATAAGTTTGGCTGGCCCACCTGGAGTAGTGTGACGAACATAGGAGGCGGAGGAGGATTCCCCCTCACTACGGGAAGACCACCAGCTTTCCTCTGAGAAAGAATTGAAATAGGTTTCTGCAATACTATGGAATTTTAATACCTGGACATTCAATATAGTTGTATTCTCCCCACCTCCACCCTTGTATTAGCAGCAGGGAAACAGAAGTCAAATAATAGCTCAGAGCACCACTCTCTACTTCACAGTGATACAAAAACCGATAAAATCTCAATGGAGAACTAACAACTCCAACCTCCTTATGGTTCATTTCATGCAGCCATACCACCTTGTATTGCAATCCCATCACATCTCACAAGCTAAACAAGGCTGGGTCAGTTCAGCACAGGGAGGCAAGGACTCCAAGGAACACCAACATGCAGCAGAGAGTGGTGTTGGTGATTCAGTAGGTGGTACTTTCCCCTGGGAGTCAGAAAAGAACCAATGTCCCATAATGGCATTAGGGAGCAAGCACAGTGCTGTCTTTTGCAGGAAACATAAAACAGAGGCTTGACCTTTTGCTGTCATTAGCGATTCAATGGCACTTTCTGAAAATGGTAAGGATGTTGAGCCCTGTGTCCTGGTCACATTTAAATCTGGTAATTAATTTCTGCCTACCCAAATTCACTGGCATTTTCAAATGGATGTATTTTTTCCACTTTCCATCCTTAACTGTAAATAGTTGCCAGATTTCATGTCAAAGGAGGCTTATTCAGTGGTGGATGATGTGTTCTCTTTAGACTGTATAACATTTTTAAAGCTCGTAGCACCCTATGGGACACTCTTGAGTTGAAAGATAACGTATAAATGCAAGATATTATTCCAGACGCTTATTTAATCTATTTCTTTATGGACTGGAAGTGTCAAATTCAGTTTTATATTATGCACTGAGAAAAGTCAGTTTATCTTAACCTTTCAATTCAAACTAATGGAGGTTACTGCAAAACAGTGCCAAGCATAACGGTGAAGGCACTCCCTTGTCCCATATAACTCTAGTTGGAAAATTCTACAAAGGACTCCACAAGCCTGACAGTGTAACGTGGGTATCAGAGCTTTCTTTAACAAGAGTGTGGTAATAAAAAACCCCAAGCATCTTCCGGTCACTTGTGAACACAAATCTACTGTGCAACAAAGCCTCGTACTACTAACCAAGCCATCATCATAACTGCCATTTTAAATTTTAGAGCAGCACTTGGTCTAGACATTTAACCTGTTTTGCTTTCCACTGCACTTGTACACAATTCCTGACAAATCAGAAGACTGAATCAAAAACATAATAAGATAATTTTATTAATAACTGTAATAAAACAAGACCTGAAGTGTTGAAAATTACAAATAGAGTACTTTGGTACACCATTTAAAGGTACCATACCTGGTTAAATGGGTCTCAGATTGCCTTACGAAAGTTCTAGGTATATCACCTTCTTGGACTCTCCCTGCATGGCTGCCCTTGGTTTCATCAATATCTACAATATTTTTAACCAGAAACTCACAGATAGCAAGCAGTTAAGTTTAGCTCAAAACTCAAATCTTACCTCCTGATTTATCAGTGTCTTTCTCCATCTCACAAAGTTCTTTTTTAAGGGTCTGGTGCTCAGGATCATGCTCCTGGGAGAAGAAGAGAGAATAAGTTGGGGCGGGGAGGTGAAGAAAGAGAAAAATTTTACTTTAAACGTGACATCACGTTTTCTTCAACATTAAAACATGTTTTAAAATAAACTAGTTCACCACTCTAGTGTCCAGAGCTCAACACAGTAAAGAAACATATCCACTAGCATTTCCAAAAATACAGTTCCAATCTCATGATGGCACTATGAATGAATGGACATTTAAAGCACTACACATAATCCTACATCTGGCTGCAGGAAGGTTTCAGATAAGACAATTTCATATTGAATGTGTGGATAAATTTTTCAAAAACATTTACGTGACTTAGGAGCCTAAGTCCCGTCTTCAAAAACAACTTAGGTGTTTATGAAAATATTGTTCAACATCTTAATGCATGAAATGGTCAATAGAGGAGTTTGTGGACAAAAGATGACATCTCACCTTTCCGGTACGATTATTTGAATTACAGATGTATAGGTCCTTCTGTTGCTTTTTTTCCTCCCTTTTGCATTCATACGCTCGGACCCGGGCACAAGTCATCATCCTCTCAAAGTACAAGTAAACAGGATCCTTGTCCTCATCCCGAATCTGCAATTCAAACAGAACCACTTCACTCAAGATATATATCAGAGCTGTGAAACAGCTACATAGTCTGGTATCTTTTACCTCCAGCAGTGCTACAATAAACAGAAAAAATAGCAAGAGGCGCTCCTACTGTCGAAGGTGCAGTTTCCTTCCTAGTACCAGATGACCTCCATCTAGGTTTTACTTCTGAATTAAGTTTTAAGTAAAAAATCTAGGTGCAAAGACAACTATTCTGCTTAACCTGGTAGATGATAGAGAGATTTTGCTTTGAGGCAACCTGCTGAATTCTGGTTACATCTCTAGATACTTCTCTACCAATATCCCTGTGGAAGGTTTTACTTTTCACATTTTCATGGGCTAAAACACAAAGCAGACTTTTCAATGCTTTGGCACTGGAAATCAAAATGTCTTCATAGTCTAATACAAAAAATCCATTAGCTCAGTGGTTTGAGCATTGGCCTGCTAAAACCAGGGTTATGAGTTCAATCCTTGAGGGGGCCATTATAGGGATCTAGGGCAAAAATCTGTCTGGAGATTGGTCCTGCTTTGAGCAGGGGGTTGGACTAGATAACCTCCTGAGGTCCCTTCCAACCCTGATAATCTATGATAAGCTATGTTGAGTAGCTCAAGTATTTAAGAAAATGGTATGTTCTATATTTTGCAAAATAGCATGCATTATTGTGATTTTATACAAAAGGTTGCTAGAAATTCTCAATCCCTTTCATCCATACTTGTACTGATGCAATAATGTGTTCATGAAAGATTGAAACTGATTTTTAAAATTGGGAAGAAAAAAAAATCAATCCCACCTCATCAAAATTCTATTTACAAAAGTATCCAATTATGGACTCAAATCTCATATTAACCTACTGTAGATACTGATTCGTCCAGATTTTTAGGTGAAGGCTGGTTTGCTTTCTTAACACAAAAAGAGGTTTTGAAAATAGAGCATCTTCCTTCCCTCACTTACCACTGGGTTGGGTTTGGGAGTATACACTCTCCCTGGTTTGACTCCATTGGAAGATTTGTTCTTACTGGAAGGCAAGACCTCTGGGGTAGGCAGCACCAAAGGTTTCATTGGTTCAATGACAGATGGCGTTGGGATGTAAATTGGTTCTGGATCTATCTCTCCTTCTACTTTTATCCACAATGGACAGTTCCTAATAGGCTGCTCTGGCTCTGTATCACAGATAGCTGAAAAATGAAAGAAAAAATGTTTTTTAAAACAGCTTATTTTTGAACTGAAAATGTCTAGTCTAATGCTACAGTAATTACAGAAATATCCAATCAAGTCTAAGCACTGACTACCTAGTTAACCACTCACATTCCCAGGAAATAGCACTAGTTATCTTTCTGGGCTCAAACTCTAGGCAAGAGTGACTGGTGCTTGTCCACACCATGGAGAAGGGGAAAGGAACCAAGGTAAAAATTACATTACACTTCATCTTAATTTACCAGATGCCAAAAGTAGGAGAGAATGCTGTCACTGCTTAAGTATTACACAAAAACAAAGGAAGTAGTTCTACACATTGTGCAATTTTCTATGGTGTTGTGTAATAAAATCAAGACACCCAAGACTTTATGATGTTTCTCTGCAGTGTGAGAATCATATTCATTCTATAAATCAAACTGACTGGAAAATGATGAGAGAATGCCATCAATATTTTAGAGTAAGAACAAAGTATAGTCCACATCGATTTCAACCTCTCTTTAGTGGTTAATACATTACTGACAGATGTCATCTTATTTCCCCGAGTACACATCAGGGGCCAGCCCCTCAGCTGGTATAGAAGTCAGCATAGCTCCACTAACTTCAATGAAGCTAAGACAATTAACATCAGCTGAAGATATGGCCCTAGATGTTCAGTTGTTGTGAGAGGGATTAATGAAATATGGGGCAAAGCAAACAAGGGAGTGAATAATACTGAAGTCCCAAATTACATAATGATCAACCTGTTGTGACTCATCTCCTAGGCCTTTGAACTGATTTAGGAAGATAATCAAATGACAGACTTTTTACAAGTACCTTGAATGATACCTGGCTATATTACAAATCATAAACACATAAAAAGTTCCAAAAATGTCAACCATGAAGTTAAATGAATGGCAGATTTCTAAAATATCAATAAAGATTTGCTTCTAGTTAGTTTCTGGCAAAGTACGTGGAAGTTGCATGTACAGAAATCTCTTAGAACTCACCCTACTTTCTTGATTCAGCAATGTACTTGCTATAAATTCAGCATAAAAATCTCATGAAAAAGCACATGGCTTTGAAATTGCTTTGAGTGATCACTCTGCCATTAGTAATACTCACTGTATTCCACCTTCTTTCTCCTCCTCCTATCTTTCTGTTTCAGCTCATCTTCCTGCCCATCAACCTCTTCTTCCAAATCCTCCTCTTCCTGCTGATCTTCCCCTTGTGGCCCATAGACTATAAGGCTTCCACGCACAGCTTTCTTCAGGATTTTCTTGTGTTTGGATCCTCCCTTTACTAGTAACACCCTTCTTTTCAAGCAAGTGCAGCCAAACATACAGTCAGGCCTGCGACAATGGGTAGGCTGACGCTTTTCCAGTGCTAGACTAGCACAGATACAACCCAGACGGCAGAAATCATTGTTGCAAGGTGGTGCTCGCCTTCTGATTATTTTGTGGATCGGTTTATTTTTAAGAGAAGCCTAAAGTTTAAAAAAATATATACATATACATCTGAAATTCTACTGAGATAAAAAACATGCATGCATACATGATCTGCATACATAATCAATGCCACCCCACAATTTACATGAGGTACAGAATTTGCATTTGAAACTGAATGACAGAACAAAGAATGGTGTCTTAAAGGAGATGGCCGGCCCATCCCGCCCTGTTTGACAGGTCTGGTTCTGCCTTTGAGCAAGCTGCCATCAGGAGAAGACCAACTGTAAGGAAGCTGCGGACTTGCCCTGCGCAGAAAAATTTGAAATTTACATTGAATGACAGGACAGAGGACAGCTGCACTAAAAGTTGCTGTGAGGTCATGTCACCTGATGTTCTATAGTGGGTAATCCGGGAAGCAGAAGAGCTAAGATTCATACTTAATGATTAGGGCACTACCAAATTAATGGTCATTTTGGTCAATTTCACTGTCATATGACTTTAAAAATAATAAATTTCATGATTTCAGCTATTTAAAGCTAAGATTTCACAGTATTGTAATTGTAGGGGTCCTGATCCAAAAAATGAGTTGTGGGGGGGAGGGGAAAGGGTTGCAAGATTATTGTAGGGAGGATTGAGGTACTGCTATGCTTACTTCTGCGCTGCTGCTGGCAGTGGCTCTGGCCTGCACAGCTGGGCAGCTGGAGAGCGATGGCTGTTGGCCAGGAGCTCAGCTTTGAAGGCAGAGCCACCGCCAGTAGCAGCACAGAAGTAAGGATGGCATGGTATGGTATTGCCACTGTTACTTCTGCACTGCTACCTGCAGAGCGGGGCCCTCAGTCAGCAACCACCACTCTCTAGCCACTCAGCTCTGAAGGAAGCAGCGCAGAAGTAAGAGTGGCAATACTGTGACCCCTCTTAAATAAACTTGTGACCCCCCTGCAAATCCCTTTTGGGTCATGACCCCGAATTTGAGAAACATTAGTCTCCCCCATGAAATCTATATAGTATAGGGTAAAAAAATACAAAATACCAGATTTCACGGGAGACCAGATTTCACAGTCCATGCAGCATTTTTCATGGCCATGAACTTGGTAGGGCCCTATTAATAATACACCTAGGAATTGACATAAGCAGGACTTATTTTCAATTAATTACATTAAAGCAATGTCAATTTTGTGCAAAGTTAAAAAAAAAATCAGGAAATGCCAAGTTACCATGTACCTGTATGTTTTATGGTACATGGTTAACAAAATTAACAGACTATATTAAAATACATATCAAAATTCTATGTTTATATAACATTGTTTGCACACTTAAAATTACAAGATGTACAAAAGTTATGATTCCTAGAGCAACATTAACTTCTTTTCTTTCTTTTATATGTATCTTTTCTCATGCTAGGTGTCTTGCAACTGTCACTTATACGGGGCAGACTGTAGGCTTTCACTCTATTCCAGGTGGGTAGTGCCTCTTGCCAATGCCATTGGCAAATCCAACACCATTATTGGCAATGTAGGTCCCAGAATAGCAGAAATACTATTTAACAAAAAGAGATGGCTTCCCTGGGTTAGAAATTCTTCTTGAAGAGGACAAAAGTGTCTTCACTGGGGAGTCCTGATTAAGAAAATTATATTGTATCAACAATTTTTAATTCAAATTATAGCTATTGCTACAATAGAAACATGAGGCCAAGACAAGAAGTTAATAGTGTGGATGAGGGTGGGGACTGCCAATAGAACTATACACTTTTGCTGGGTAACTGTTCTTCTGAAATGGCAAACCCCTTCCTCCTTTACAGTACAAGTCAGTGAATAGAGTCAGAAGCTCAACTGTATTATTTCCAACTGTCTAAATTCCCTGGTACAGAAAGACAAATTAAGAAAACATTTTCTTGACTTTTTCTATAGAGCAATACATCTAATTGGTAAGAAAAAGTGATCCCTCACCCTGTATATTTTTATTAGCATCGTTATCTCTTTCTTAAACCTTAGCTATGAAGCACTGGAGTGCAGAAGTAGTAGGTATGATAGGGAAAGGAAGAGAGGCAATTACAGTAGCTTACCTGAGCAGTGAGCAGAGTTGCCAGGGATATGTCTGCTCGTTCTTCTGTGATGTAGGTCCGCGGTTTTCCATCCCACAATGCACAGTCCTCTAAATCCATCAACTTCACCTGAGACTTAGACAAACCTGGTGGGCGAGTAGCCTGTTGTTGCTGGTGTGCCTGACGCAGACTGATCTGCTTTGGCAACATGTTTTCATCTAGAGCTGGCACCATAAAATTATCCACCTGATTAGCCATGTTGCTACTTGGCAGAGACTTAGTGACCTTCTCCCCTGGGACTGAAAAGCTGTGTTTCTGCTTTAATATAACAGGTGAAGGAAGAATGGGTTTGTAGGATGGTTTTACTCGGGTCTTTGAAGCTGTCTGTTTATTCTGAGTTTTCATCTTCCTAGAGGCAGAAGACACAGAGAGAGGCTTGAAAGTATAAGAGGTGGATGGAGTGCTGGTGGACTGCTTCTTTAGAACACTGTCTAGTGTTCGTACATAGCTAGTGCTCTTGGTTGGAAGCTGATAAACCACAGGAGAAGTGGAAGTGCTAGAAGAGAATCCCATGCTTGTTTCCATCAGCTTCCCTTCGTTTTCCAGGTATTCATCCAGCTTGTCGCTGCAGAAAGCAGAGCGATTCTTCAAAGAGCCCTCTGAACCACTACCTGAATAAATATGGAATCCAAATACACAGGAAATAACTCCAGAGAAAGTACACTGCCAGTTCTCCTAATAAGTAGAGTCAACAGAGAACAGTAATTTCTTTACCTTTCCAAAACTTCTATACAACATTTGGGTATGAAATGAGTGATCGTAGCACAGCACGCATGCCAAATATGGCCACTCAGTTCAGCAATGCACCTAGCAGCCACTGGAATCTTTGATATGGATGGGTGGCTCATAGAAGTTACAAGTCTCAGGGTGCAGTGTTCCATCTCACTCTGAATGGGCAACTATGAAGACCTATCTGGAGCACTACAAACTAGGACAGGTAGCCCAAGCTACACCTTTGCATTAAAAAAGATTAAAGTGGTTGCAGTCTAACTACAGTTTATTTAAATTCAGTGTAGCCGTCTGGCTCCTGGCAAGTTGCCAAAAGCGGCTTCCTGTTAGGCAAAGGTTGGGTTACCCTCAATGTATGAAGTATCTACTCCCATTAAAATTTTAACTATACTAAAAAAAATTGCCCATTCATCCCCCAAAAGACAGTCTAAAGCAGTACTGAAGATAAAGAGTTCCCACACTTCTCCAAACAAGGGTTGCTTATATAGAGTCCAAAATGGATCAGTAATAACAAACCTATTTCAGTTAGCTTTTGCCCTTTCTCAGCAGTCATTTGTATAAAATTAAAAAAAAAAAACCAAAAACACACTTCTATTCTATTTCAAAGTAGAATAAATAACAATGGAAAAATAAAATCTCTCCCCTCCCACGAAACCCCATTCAGACCTTTGAAATCTGTACCAATGAAATCACAATAACCAGGGGTTCTTTACTCATGACCACTTCTGCTCCAAAAATTTCACTAATAATTAAAATAAAGCAGTAAGTAAATTGAAAGGATCTGTTTCTAGGACAGAAAAAGGACCACATTCATCACAAGGAAACACTCTTTTCTACCTCTTACCTTCATTTCTAGAAGCACCATGAAACTTCCCTCGCCAGCCCTTGATCTTGGTGAAATCATTCGTTTTCCCTGTCCTGGAAACAAAGGGAAACCCAGAATCTGGAAAGAAAACAAGCCAGGCTCAACCTTATCAACCCAGGTGCAAAAACAACATTACACATGAATGAATAATGATCCTCTACACGTGGAACAACACCACTTCTAACTCAGCCCCCTAATAACATGGAAGTCTAACTGACTGACTACCGCACCCTAAAGCAAAGTAACAGGAAAAAAAAGGCTTAGAATGGACATTTGGGGCCTCAGTTTCAGCGGTTAGGTCTATATGAAATACCATCAATACTGTATACACAAATGACTCCATGCATACATGCAACCTGGAAATTTTCTTTGCGCTCATGGCTATATGCGTCCATTAGGGAAAACCCAATTTTATACACATACATGTGTGCGTGCACTAGGTAGGTGTACAGCTGCATGCCAATGCCATTACTGAATATCAGAGCCTGACAGTCACACAGCAGACCCCTTGTTCAAGAAGTACATAGTAATTTAACAGCAAGTTTATGATACATGGCTTTCATATAAAGATTCCTCATTAAAACAAAAAATTCCTATGCATTACCTTCTCGTCACTGATATTCAACTTTATTTAAAACACCTACTCCACATACACAACTAACCCCACCCCTTCCAACCCTCAACAATAATGCTGAAGGAATAAATAATGTATTCTGAAAGCACTGTTTACCTACCCGAACAGCCAGGAACGACTCTTGGGTAGTTCCACAAAGAGTAGTTTTTTGAGTAGGAAAGCGGGAGCTGCACACCCAAATATTTCAGGTCAATGCTCATTGTTGGGTCCACAGAGTTCAACTTCAGTCCCACTGCAAGAAACAAATACCAGTGAAAATCACACAGCCATGCAAACTATGTTAGCAAAAAGAAGCAGCAAATCTTTTAAGAAGATACATTTCTCAACTTCTAAAGTAATTTTTTATTACTTGTATAAGAGTTTGCATTCATTCTGTGTTTTAACAGGTTTGAAAACAGAAAAAAGAATGGCCAGGGGTTCCAGTTTCCCACCAGACTTCAACTCCTATGCAATTTACATACTACAGTATCTGAGATCATACTACCCTATTAAGATATGCTTGGGATGAGACAAAAAGGAAAAATCACTTCCATCTCTCTGTCCTGGATAGAATGTAAAGATCCCATTGCACTTTTTGAAAAAGAAGAAAGGGTTAACCTCTGTTCTCCTGGGCAACTTTCCTTATCTCAAAAACAGGTGCTAATATCCAAAAGCTGGGTGTAAAATATTGCTCAATTTTTAATTGGACACAGTATTCTTTATTTCTCATTTTAAAATTGTTACCTACTGTTGTTGTCCACCACTGAACAGCTGTAGTGGGTGAAGTGGTTCCTGAATACCGTATTTATTTTATATCAATTTACTTACACACACTAACATGTTTTTTGGAAGAAAAAGTTCTATACAATGGAATTAACGATTATGGATATTGTTTTTACATATTCAGTCACTGCACAATCAGTATCTTATTCATGGAATTCTCATTCTTTTGTAAAGTATTATGGAATACTGTTACTTTGAGAAGCACTGTATAAAAATAAACTTTCTTAGTGCTTGTCTACATTATCTGCTGTATCGAGGGGCAGCGCTCGATCCAGTGGGGGTTGATTTATCACATTTAGTCTAGATGCGATAAATCGACTGCTGAGTGCTCTCCCGTCGACTCCAGTACTCCACCAGGGCAAGAGAGTCAGGCGGAATCAATGGGAGACCGTCAGCCATCGACTTACTGCAGTAGATCTATGTACGTCAACTTCAGCTATGTTATTCACGTAGCTGAAGTGTGTAGCTTATATCGATCCACCCCAGTGTAGACCAGGCCTTAGTAACTGAGCAGAAAAACAAAGTAAAAGAAGTAACAATTGTATAGAATAAGTCAACAGAGCAAGCTGCTAGGTACAAAGGAATTTCTAGACTCTTATCCGCTTTCATTCCCCATGTGCTTTTCCTTTGAGGAAGCTTGCAATGTTTGGTATAAAATAAAGGTATACCAATCATAATATTCACTCCCTCTCAATTTAAGCAGCAGAAGGGGGATACTAAGTGAATAAGTTGATCAATAAAATGGTTCATCTGGAATCGTACAGCTGAACAATTTAGGATCTAGGTAATAAAAGTTATATTTCGTATATGCATGATTATTAAATTTGAAAGTGTACATATTGTGCTGTGGAATTTTTTTTCTGAGAAGCCCCAGACTGAACAAGTTTGGGGAAAAGTCCCCATCTCATCCCAGAATACATCAATTCATGTCAAAATTGAAATGACAAGATGAATTTAAAAACAAAAACAACAACAAAACAGAACACAGAGTTTTCTTCAAGCCTCCCAATTAAGGAATCCCAAGCAAGATCTTTTCTTTATTTCATGTGTAACATTCATTTCCTCACATCCATGAAACTGACAGTCTGCATGAATCCTGAAGATTATTCATTGGTGGGATTGAGGTAATACCCAGAGAAAGAAGAGTTACTCTCCCTACAGTAACTGTGGTTCTTTGAGATGTTGTAGTCAAGTGTGGACCCCACTGCAGTTGCACGTGTACCACAATCACACTATCCGAGTCCTTTGAATAGCAGTGTACTTTAGGGCCATGTGTGTGCCTGTGCCTTGTTGCATGCCTGTGTAAAAACATAAAAGGCAATGGCCACCACCTTCCCTGAGTTCCCTCACAACCTGAAGCCAGTAACAGCTGAGGATTCCAAAAAGCAGGGATGAAGGATGGGTCATGAGATCCACACTGACTACAACATCTCAAAGAACCACAGTTGCAGTAGGGTAAGTAACCTTTCTCTCATCTTGAAGTATGTATGAGTGGATCCCACTATAGGTGACCAGCAAGCAATATCCTTTCAGGATGGTGGGAATAAGGCATTTCAGCTGTATCCAATAATATATGTAACTGAAGAATTGATCTCCCAAGCTTGGCATCAGACCTGGCTGCTAAGCCCAAAGTAAAATGATTGACAAGGTCAGTGGTCCACATTGCTGCTTTGCAGATTTCGGATATCAACACATTCCTGAAGCAGAAGAAAGATGTTGCTTGTAATCTGGTGGAGGGAGCCTTAATGTTGGATGGGAGAAGTACATCAGCCACCTGGTAACACAGTGAGCTGCACTGTGTTATCTATTTCTTAGTCTCTGTGAAGAGGTGGCCTGACCTTTAGAATGCCTGGCTATTGACAGAAATACACTGGGAGACCATACGAACAGTTTGGACACATCTAGCATATGCAGCTTCTCTTCTTCCAGTGTGGAATGTGGTTTTGGAAAGAAGATTGGTTTAGATTAAATTCTAAGACCACCTTGGGGATGAATTTTGGGTGAAGTTTTAGCACCACAATATCCCTATGGAATGTTGTATAGGAAGGTTCAGCCATAAGTGGCTGGCACTAACTCACTCCTCTAGCCAAAATGATAGTCACTACGATGCCTGTCTTTGGAGTGAGGAAGTATAGGGAACATTCTGGAAGAGGTCTAAGGGAAGCTTCATAAATCTAAGGAGGACTATGTTGAAGTCCCAGGCAGGAGTAGGTTCTGAGACTGGTTGGTAGGTATGTAATAGCCTTCTGAAAAACTTTGATAATGTTCAGTAAGAAAAGACCAAGCAAAATAATTTAGGTAAATGGCAAGCTGAAAATGATGCAAGGTGGATCTTAATAGAACTGAATGAAAGGCTAGTCTGTTTAAGTGCAATAGATAGTCAAGGATCATTAGTACTGAGGCCTGGACCAGGTCCAGGTTATGCTGGGCTGCCCATACAGAGAGGTTCCTCAGTTGAGATGAGTAAGTCTTCCTGGGCAGTCTCTTCCTGCTTTATATCAGGATTTCCTATAACTGTAAGGAGCAGCCTTGGTCTGTAATACTCAGCCAGGCAACAACCACACTGTCAGATGCAATGACTTCAGGTCTGGATGGAGTATCTGGCCATGGTGCTGTGAGATCAGATCTGGCCAATCTGGGAGCTGGATAGGTAGCAGAATGGATATTTGTAAGAGGTCTGTCAACCAAAACCATCTCAGCTATTAGGGCAATGTACTGAGGCGCCCTGGCTCCCCGCCGCGCCTGAGAGGGACGAGCCAGAACAGGTGCCTCCGTGGGCAGAGCCACGGCCACCTGTCCCCGCCCCCCAGAAGTCAAGGGGCGGGACAGGAAGTATAAAAGCCCGGACTCAGCGCTCAGTTGGCTGCAGACTGCCGGAGAGGACAGACGCTGGTGCCCGAGCTCCCGCCAGGCCCAGCCTGCCCCGTGCTCACTACCCGAAGGAACGCTGGCCTGAGCTTCCCCATGCCCAGTATCCCGAGGAGCTGCCTGAGCTTCCCCGTGCCCTGTATCCGGAAAAGCTGCCTGAGCTTCCCTACGCTCGGTATCCAGAGGAGCGGCCGGAGCTTCCCTATGCCCGGTATCTTGAGGAGCGGCTGGAGCTTCCCTACGCCCGGTATCCTGAGGAGCGGCTGGAGCTTCCCTACGCCCGGTATCCTGAGGAACCCATGGTCTGGGACCCGCCGGACGACGTCGGCGAAGGACAGGTACCTAGAAAGGGGGAGATTGGAAGTGGCCCGGGGGAAGCCGACCCCAGTCTGGCTCCAGGGGACCCTGAATCAATGTCAGTGTGTTGCGGACAGGATTCCCCACTGACTGCAGCGAATCCTTGCCGCTGTTAGGGCCCTGGGCTGGGACGCAGTGGAGTGGGAGGGCCTGCGTCCCCCCTGCCACCTCTCCAAGGGTGGCAGACTCCCCCTCCCCCTGGCCTGAGGCCTTTTGTGCTGTTTAACTCGCTGTTCAGCCCTTGCTTGAGGGTCTGACCCTTACCTGGGTTTGTTGCCCCGCTGAGCCAGGGTTGTGCTTTACAGACTGCTACCGTTCACTTGTTGCTCAGCCCCCTGCTGAAAGGCCTGAGCTTGAACTGTGTGCTGCCCCGCCCCGCCCAAGGGCCTGGGCTTATGTACTGTGTTGCTCAGCCCTGCTGAAAGGTCTGAGTCCGAACTGCTTATAGACTCTGTACTTACTCAGCCTTTGCTGAAGGGCCCTGAGCCTGAACGGCTTGTTGCCCCGCCCCTGCTCCAGGGCCGGGCTTATAGACCCTGTGTCAGCTCAGCCCCTGCTGACGGGTCTGGGCCCTGCATGGACTGCTGCCTGTAGGGAGGCGCCCTGGCTACCCGCTGCGCCTGAGAGGGACGAGCCCCAGCACCGGACCCTTACACGTGGTACCAGAAGTGGGGAGTTCCGCCCAGGATGTGGGCACGGACTCTTAACTCCGGTGAGAGGGGGGCTGCGGGAGAGAGAACTCCCTCCCCCGAGATGGATATGTCACAACTTGTTGCCCTTCTGACCGAGAACCAGGAGTGGCAGCAAGTGGCTCAGTCGCGGCAGCAAGAGGAGCAGCAGGCCGCCCAGCTCCAGCAGCAGCAGCTCCTTGAGCAGCTGGGGACTCAACAGCACCAGCTGATCCAGGACCTGGTCAAGCAGCATCAGGAGTTCCAGCTGCAATGCCTCCAGCAGCTCGCAGCAGAGCATGCCCCACAAGGAGGGACCCAGTTGAGAGGCACCGATGGGGCCCCGTGCCCCAGCCCACCGATCCCGCTGACAAAGATGGATCCCGGCAACGACCCCGAGGCCTTCCTCGTCACCTTCAAGTGGGTGGCGGTCGTCGCGGGGTGGAGCCCGGACCAATGGGTCTCCATCCTGGCCCCATATCTGACAGGAACGGCTCAGGCGGTCTACCGAGGCCTGTCTGCCGAGGCCGCCCAGGACTATAGTCAGGTGAAATCCGCTATCCTGGACGCCCTCGATGTGAGTCTGGAGACTTTCCGTCAGCGGTTCAGGAGCCTGACATACTCCACCGGGCCCAGCCTCGTATGGTGGCCCAGGAACTCTGGGAGGCCTGCCAGCGGTGGTTGCAGCCCGAACATCGAACGTCAGAGGAGCTAGCAGACCAGGTGATCCTGGAGCAATTCACCCATATCCTTCCGTAGCGAGGAAGGGCTTGGGTCCTCCGTCATAGACCGGCAACACTGACCACCGCTGTCACCCTGATGGAGGACTTCCTAGCGGCGGAAGCACCAGTGGGCCCAGCTGGTCGAGCAACCCCACCAGGGACGGAACGCCCAAACCCCGAGAAGAAGGCGATACCCACCCAGGCTGCAGCACCACCCATACGGCCGGCCCAAGCCCCGACTCCCGCACCCCAGAAGATGCGCTGGAGCCCTCCTAGGGACTCTCCCAGGACCTGGCCCCAATCGGAACGAATCGACCTGGGGCCCGGTTTCTCCTGTGACGAGAAGGACATCTCCAGCGGGACTGCCCCCGACTGGAGTGCATCTTTGGCCAAGTCTGTTCCGGGGAGGCTTGTGCTCGTCACCCACGGACAGCCAAGATTACTGTGCCCGTGGTTGCTGAGGGGTACCCAACCGTGGCCCTCAACTCAGGCTGCGGACGGACATTGATCCGCAAACACTTAGGTCCCCAGGCGGATGCACGCCTGGGGGAAATCCACCTGCAATGCATCCACGGCGACATACGGCCTTACCCCAGCGCCCGGGCCCAATTGACGATAGACGGGGTTACCTGACGGATGGTAGTAGGTCTCGCACCCAGGCTGGCATATCTGGTGATCATGCGCTGGGACTGGCCCGAGTTTCCGGCCTTCCTACGCCAACGTACTGGAGGTGGCCCGGGCCCCGTATCAGCCTTGGAGGGGGAGAGCCCAGAAACGGGGGAAGATGAGCGGGAGGCCCCAGAAACTGAGGAGGATGAGCAGGAAACACCTTACCCCCCGTCGAGATAAAGGATGGGGAGGATGCTTCCCGGGGGAGGTGGGGGATCCCTCGGCCCCCACGGAATTCTGTCGGGATCAAAGAGCTGCGGGGCATATGAGCAGCTGGCCGCGGTGGATGGGACCATCCTCGATCCGCGTCGGGCAGCCCAGTGGCCGCACTTTGAATTGCGACAAGACCGCCTGTATCGGGTTGAGAGGGACCCGCACACCAGGGAGCCCCGGACTCAACTCCTCGTGCCCCGATGTAATCGACGGGCGGTCATGAAACTGGCCCATGATGTCCCGTCTGCCGGGCATCTGGGTCCCGAGAAGACCCTAGCCAGAATACTGGAACGCTTCTTTTGGCCGGGTATACACTGGGAGGTAAAGGGCTATTGTAACTCCTGCCCGGATTGCCAGTTGACCGTCCCGGCAAGAACTCCCAAGGCGCAACTGGTCCCGATGCCACTAAATCGAGGCCCCTTTCGAGCGTGTGGCCATGGATCTGGTGGGACCCCTCCTCAAGAGTGTTGCGGGGTTCCAGTACATCCTAGTGATGCTGGACTATGCCACCCGGTTCCCCGAAGCGATTCCGCTCCGTAACATCACTGCCCGCACCATTGCAGGCGAACTGGTGAAGGTCTTCGCCCGTGTCAGCTTGCTTCAGGAGATCCTCATGGACCAGGGGACCAACTTCACCTCGCGGCTGTTGCAGCAGGTGTGTGGACTCCTGGGGATCAAGCAGCTGCGGACATCAGTGTATCATCCCCAAACTGATGGGTTGGTCGAGAGGTTCAATCGAACCCTGAAGGACATGTTGCTGAAATTCCCCTCGGAGGGCCTCCGCCGATGGGACCAGCTACTCCTGCCCTTGCTCTTGGCGGTATGAGAGGTCCCCCAGTCATCAACCAAGTTCTCGCCTTTTGAACTATTGTATGGCCACCGACCCCGGGGCCTCTTGGACCTGATGAGGGAAACCTGGGAGCAAACCCCATCACCCACCCAGGGTCTCCTAAAATATGTGATCCAGCTCCAGGAACGTCTTAAACAGGTTGGGACCCTGGCGCGAGCAAACTTGAAAGCCGCCCAAGAAACGCAGGCCCAGACGTACAACCGGGACGCACGAACCCGCGACTTTCAACCTGGAGACCGGGTCTTACTCCTCCTCCCCTCCAGTGAGTCCAAGATCCTGGCTTGATGGCAGGGCCCTTATGAGATGATTCGAAAGATGGGCCTTGTTACTTATGAGATTCGTCAGCCTAACCGGCGGAAAAAGGTCCAGCGGTACCACGTCAACCTCCTCAAGCCGTGGCGGGAACAAAAAGTCTGTTGATCAATCCCTATCCACCAGAACCCGATCTCAGGCCCCAGGTAAACCCTACTGAAGACCCTGAGGGACCCCAGCTTGGGGAGACGCTGACGGAAGAACAGCTCGAGCAAACCCGCTGCCTCCTTCCAGCATTCCCCCGTACCTTTACGGCCCAGCCGGGATATACCTCCCTGGTATATCATCGAATTCAGACTGAGCTGGTGGTGGTGATCTGGGCCGTGATCAGGCCCCTGCCGTATCACCAGAAGTGGATCATTGATGAGGAAGTGCGGGTTATGCTAGACTTAGGAGAGATCGAACCTTTGCAAAGCGAGTGGCATAGCCCAGTCGTCCTGGTGCCAAAGCCCAATGGCTTCCAGTGGTTTTGTATTGACTTTAGGCGCATTAACGCCATCTCCAAGTCAACGCCTATCCCATGCCTCGAATAGATGAGCTGCTGGCCCGGTTAGGAGAGGCCCGCTATATCACCACCCTGTACTTAAGCAAGGGATATTGGCAGATCCCCCTGGAACCAGCCTCCAGGGAGAAGACTGCGTTCGCCACTCCGACCGGCTTATACCAATTCACGCGGATGCCTTTCGGCCTTTATGGGGCACCCGCCACGTTTCAGCGTTTGATGGACCGCCTCCTCCAACCGCATCAGGACTACGCTGCAGCCTATCTAGATGACGTAGCCATCTACAGTGGGCAGTGGAAAACCCACCTAGAAAAGGTCGCCGCAGTCCTAAGGTCCCTGCGGACGGCCGGGTTAACGGCCAACCCTAAGAAGTGCTGCATCAGCTGGCGTGAGACCACCTATTTGGGGTATACCGTTGGAAATGGGCAAGTGAAACCTCTCGTGAACAAGGTTCAGACCATTGCAGCCTGTCCGCCGCCGACCACGAAACGCCAAGTCCGCCGGTTTTTGGGGCTGGTGGGATATTATCGATGGTTCATTCCCCCGTTCGCAGCGATGGCCGCCCCCTTGACAAGACTCCTCATCAAGGACAGCCCGCGACAAGTACGCTGGACCCCCGAATGTCACGAGGCGTTCCAGTCACTTAAGGCAAGCCTCTGCAGTAAGCCGGTCTTATTTAGCCCTGACTTCAATCGACCATTCATCCTGCAGACAGACGTGTCAGAGGTAGGGCTTGGAGCTGTCTTCTCACAGGAGGTGGATGGGGAGGAGCATCCGGTCCTCTACATCAGCCGGAAGCTGTTCCCCAGAGAGAAAAACTATGCAGGTGGTCAAAAAGGAAGCCCTCGCGGCGAAGTGGGCCTGTGACGCCCTGCGTTACTACCTCCTTGGGGCCCCGTTCACCTTGGTCACTGACCACTCCACCCTTCAATGGTTGTGCCGCATGAAGGACCACAACATGCAACTCCAGCGGTGGTACTTGGCCCTGCAGCCATATGCCCTCACTGTTCGCCACAGGGCTGGGAAGGACCACGCCAACGCGGACTTCCTTTCTCGCCTGGGAGGTATGGACGAGCCTGGCCCCGTTGCCCGGGAGCCACTCTTGAGGGGTGTGTGTGTAGGGAGGCGACCTGGCTCCCCGCCGCACCTGAGAGGGACGAGCCAGAACAGATGCCTCCGTGGGCAGAGCCACCGCAGCCTGTCCCCGCCCCCCAGAAGTCAAGGGGCGGGACAGGAAGTATATAATGCCAGAGAGGACAGACGCTGCTGCCCAAGCTCCCGCCGGGCCCAGCCTGCCCCGTGCACACTACCTGGAGGAGCGCTGGCCTGACCTGCCTCATGCCCGGAGGAATGCTGGCCTGAACTTCCCCGTGCCCGGTATCCCGAGGAGCTGCCTGAGCTTCCCCGTGCCCGGTATCCGGAGAAGCTGCCTGAGCTTCCCTACGCTCGGTATCCGGAGGAGCTGCCTGACCTTCCCTATGCCCGGTATCCTGAGGAACCCATGGTCTGGGACCCGCTGGCGAAGGACAGGTACCTAGACAGGGGGAGACTGAAAGTGGCCCGGGGGAAGCTGACCCCAGTCTGGCTCCAGGGGACCCTGAACCAATGTCAGTGTGTTGCGGACAGGATTCCCCACTGACTGCAGCGAACCCTTGCTGTTGCTAGGGCCCCGGGCTGGGACGCAGCGGAGTGGGAGGGCCTGCGTCCCCCCTGCCACCTCTCCAAGGCTGGCAGACTCCCCCTCCCCCTGGCCTGAGGAGGCCTCTTGTGCCGTTTAACTCGGTGTTCAGCCCCTGCTTGAGGGTCTGACCCTTACCTGGGTTTGTTGCCCCGCTGAGCCAGGGCTTGGGCTTTACAGACTGCTACCGTTCACTTGTTGCTCAGCCCCTGCTGAAAGGCCTGAGCCTAACTGCTTGTTGCCCCGCCCTACCCAAGGGCCTGGGCTGTAGACTTTGTATTCGCTCAGCCCTGCTGGAAGGCCTGAGCTGTGAGCTGCTTTCTGCCCTGCCCCACCCAAGGGCCGGGCTTATGTACTGTGTTGCTCAGCCCTGCTGAAAGGTCTGAGCCCAAACTGCTTATAGACTCTGTACTTACTCAGCCCTTGCTGAAGGGCCCTGAGCCTGAACGGCTTGTTGCCCCGCCCCTGCTCCAGGGCTGGGCTTATAGACCCTGTGTCAGCTCAGCCCCTGCTGACGGGTCTGGGCCCTGCATGGACTGCTGCCTGTAGGGAGGCGCCCTGGCTACCCGCTGCGCCTGAGAGGGACGAGCCCCAGCACCAGACCCTTACAGGCAACAAAAAGATAGCTGTGTATTGTTTGATTTTGAGTGTTACGCTGGGATACAGAAGTTCTTGGGATCACTGCAGAAAGAAAGCATGCAGTAGCGACCCCCGGCTTCTGCCTGGTCTGGAACAAATCATCTGGCACTTGATGTTGGTGGCAAACAAGCTTATCATAGGGATCCCCCAACAAAGGAATATCAGCTCTATAAAAGACCTCCGCAGCGATCACTCATGTGGCAAACAGATTACCTGCCAGGTTGTTGATGACACCCAAGAGGTGAAGAATGAATAGTTTATCATTTGTTGGTGTGACCCTGTCCAGTGCTTAACAGTTTCCAGACAGACGGGAGGCCAAATGTGCACTCCCTTGGTTGTTTACACAGTGCATCACATACATGTAATCTGCCAAGATCTGCACAGTATAGTTTTGAAGAAGAGATAGGAAGACCATGCAGGATAGCCTGAGGACTCTGAGCTCCAGGACACTGACATAGCGTCCCAGGTCTTCAGGAATCAGGTCCCTTGTATTTGTAGACAGCTCAGGTGGACTCTCCAACCTGTCCCTGAGACATCTGTGGTTAAAGTCATTATCAGGGAGGGAGCAAAGAACAGTACCCTTCCATGCACTTTTTTGGGTTCCTTCCACTACCTCAGTTCTGAGATGACAGGATGAAATTGCAACCTTCTTGTTCATCTGGTGCATTGCTGGGAAATAGATTCACCAGAGCCAGAGTTGAGGGGACTACTGGTGAAGTCTGGCAAGCAGCAACACATACGTGCTTGCTACATAGGGCCTAGCAGACCCAGACACATCCATACCATTGCAATCAGGAATAATTCTAACCTAAGAAATAGCAACTGCATCGACAGGAACCTGTCATTTGGAAGGTATGCTCTTGCTAACCCGAGTTGTTCAATACTCTTATGAACTCAGTCTGTGATGGGATAAGATGATTTTTTGTAGTTCACCAAGAGGCCTTGCTGAGAGAATAAAGACGACTTATTTCAGGCTTGCTGCCATGTCCTGCTGAGATCTGCCCCCCGCCCCCCCAATCCCAACTGATCATCCAGGTAAGGGTATTCATGAATGTCTTTCCTTCTAAGATGTGCTACTACTACCTTTGGACACTTCATGAAGATATTTGGTGCCATGGAGAGTTTGAATGGCAATATTTTCCACTTGTAATGCAGCCTCTAAGAAGGAAGTGGGTTAGCCAAAGAGTTGGGAAATGGGCATCCCCTAAAGCACTCGGGCCTCTTTCTTTGTGATTATTCTGGCTGTTAACTCTAGGAGTAAGATAATGTCCTCTGTCTCTGCTGGGGCTAGTACCCGTATGTTTTTCTATAGGGTGTCAGTATGTGGTCTTTGAGGAAATTGAATACTGTTCTCTGGCTGAAGTGCTCCATCAGTGACTGCTCCCTTCTGGTTTTGGAATAAATGAATCTCACTACCCCAGGCAGTAAAGGGAAACTGAAGGAGGGCAGCTGCACCTCTGCCATTTATGCCCTCACACAGACACAAGAGGAAGCATCAGTGGCCACATCAGACACTTCTGTTCAAAAGTCTCTGATTCCATTCACATGGGCACCTACAGTGGGATCCACAGTGAAACATACTTGAAGAACCAGCCAAACTCAGGTCCCCACTGTGGTAGGCACAGTATTAAAACACAGTAGGAAACAATTCCTGCTCCAGAGAGCTTTACACATATACCTTCCTGGAGACTAGGATGTATCACTTGCTTATGCCTCAAGGACTTCAGATCTTCCAAGAGTTCTTTCTCCAACAAGCGTATTCTTGCTCGACAACCTGCTCAGAGAATGAAAGGTATTATTGTGTATGCAATGAGACAGCACATGCTATGCAAAATTTTGATACACTGTTTATTTAAATAATTATCTCCCACTGTGTCCTTACAACTTCTTTTATCAAGGCCAAACCACACAAATTCCACCCATCTTTTAAATAAAAAAAAAAAAAAAAAAAAAAAAAAGTTGAGTGTTACCTGGATCGCTTGTAGCTAGCAAAGAAGTCTGCAGATTCTGTGATTCTTCTCCTCCAACTCTATCAACAGTGTGAATGTCAAGAGCTTCCTACATGCAAAAAGAGCCTCACATAAATGTAAAATGCTTTAAACTCAAATGTTCATCTTGACACAAGCTAGATAACCTGTTTTAATGATATGGCTATTAGACTGGCCTAATAATAATGCTTTACATAACTATGCACCAAACTCCAGATCCCAATCACTCATTCTTTCTGAGCCAGTGAGAACCAAGAGTGCTATGAAGGCAGCAAACGCAGACAGTGCTACAACTACAAATTTTTAAAATAACTTTTTCAGGGATTCCAAAGGAGAAATGTATTATTTTCAGCTTGTGACCACTGAGAAGCTAAGTTAAGCCACTGCTCTTTTTGAGCATATTAAGTTTTATTGAGGACATGGAAGAAAGAGTGATTTACCTTGGATGCAAAGGACACAAAGAGGACTCCATCCACATCCTCAAGATCTGGCTTAACATCTGGAAGGATACTCCCTGATCCCAGGGAGGCATTCTTGTTTGTCATTACATTCTTCCCTATGTTTTTAGGGGGTCGTCCAGCCTTGGAGATCTTTAGCTTTCGTGGCCTTCCTCTTCTACTTGGGCCTGATGACATAGGATTTTGATTAGTACCAGTACCCTTCTGGGACATGGGATTCCTTAGTACACCTGCTTTTTTTCTTCCAGCAACATCTTTGGCTGAAAAGGGGCCTCCTGTAGAGCTGCCAAGCTTGAAACTAGATGATTTAGATATGGTCCATGGTGACTCTTTGATGGAACAGTACTTCTGTGGCACTTTGTTTCCAGAGAACTGTTTTTTCACAGCTACTTCCTCAGTTTCCATGACTGTGTCTAAGCAAGAGTCCTTATGATTTTCAAAACAAACAGGAAAGGAGTCCAATATTGCACTCACTGGGGATTTATCCTTCTTACAGGAGGAAAGCATGGTCTGTGGCAGCTCAGAGATCTTTACCGTGCTCTTGGTGACTGCACAGGGCTCTAAATAGACTACAGGCATCTTCCCACTATCCAATTTTAACATTTTGGCTTTGGCAACACCTGAAGGGTTGGCCAGCATTCGTTTGGTGGGCCTGATTCCTGCATCTTTTCTGTCCATCTCACTGTGTTTTCTCAGTTGTTTCTCTAGTATGGGATCATCATCGCTATTGGAATATTCATCTGTTTCCTCATCTGTGTCTTCCTGCTTCACAGTTATTCCTTCAATGCACACACTTGATCCATAATCATAGTCATCTATTGGCTCCTCTTTAATGACTACATTGAAGTGTCCATTTGGGTCCAACGGGGATGCTACCCGGGAGCTGCTTTCATAACTGCTAGCGATGGGACTGGAGAAAATAAAGAAGAACTTTACCACACAGATGAAAGATACAAAATTCAAAAATCAGAAGATATCTTGTCATATCAATTGCATTTTCCTTCCCTAAAACAGATTCCTCAGTACTGCACAATAAATGATTATCACAGTAGGAAGATACTACTTTAGCAAGTGTGATAGACCCAGGACAGTTGGGCATAACAAAGTAGTAGAAGGAAGACATACTGGCCATTGGATAAGCAGTTTTCTGTTCCCTGACTGACAGAGCAGGGGCTGCTTCAGGCTAATGAGAACACCTGACTCCAATTGACCTGCTAAGAGTCAGGTGAGGTGTTAAGCACTTGACTCTAATTAAGGCCCCTCTGATGCTATAAAAGGGCTCACTCCAGTCAGGCCAAAGGGAGACAGAGGAGAGGAAGTAAGTGTGTGTTTGTGGAACTGGCAGCAAGAAGCATGCAAGAAGCTGACAGTGAGTAGCATACTGCTGGAGGACTGAGAAGTACAAGCATTATCAGACACCAGGAGGAAGGTCTGGTAGTGAGGCCAAAGAAGGTGTTGGGAGGAGGCCATGGGAAGTAGCCTAGGGAGTTACAGCTGTCGTGCAACTGTACCAGGAGGCACTCTAGACAGCTGCAGCCCACAGGGCCCTCGGCTGGAACTTGGAGTAGAGGGCAGGTCCAGGTTTCCCCCAACCCTCCCAACTCCTCATCAAACACAAGAGGAACTGAACTGCACTGTGGCTTCTACCAGAGGGGAAGGTCTCTGTGCTGTTTCCTGACCCACAGGTTAAATCTGTGAGGCGAGCAAATCCGCTAATAAGAGCAGTACCCACCAAGGTAGAGGAGGAACTTTGTCACACAGGACATTGCCCCCTATAAAATTCTCAGCCCTCTTTCAGAAGGGATTTCGGAACAACACTGAGGTCAGCTGATCTTGACAGTGACTTTAAAGCAACTGCTGCTAGTTAGAACAAGCTTTCATTTTTAGGGTAATAATTTGCATTCAAGAAACATTATTATGCCATCTCATGTTTTTTCCTCATATAGGCTCCAGAGAATATGATGATTTCTTATTTTAGATAGCAGGACTCTCTTCTCTCATATCAGAATCATATTTAAAAATAACTGGTATTCTAACATGTCCCATACGAAATCTCCCCACACATATGGAAGCCACTGAGCCAGATTCTGCTCTCAATTACTCCAGTGTAAATTCAGAGTAACTCCACTGATGTCAACTGACTTAGTCGGAGTTGAAATGGTATCAGTGAAAACAAAACTTGGCCACACATTAGAGAACTCCAACTGCAGATGCAATTTCACTCTTATAAATAGGCTGTTCTGGGAGGTAAATATTGGTTGCTTCCCTTCAATTTTGCTAACGCTATCAAAATTTGGCAGCCAGCCATGGAAAAGCAATGCACCTGAAAAATATAATGTGGAGATAGAAGTGGGTTCCCCACCCCTTCACTACAGCTCAGAGAATGATAGTTGGAATTTCAGAAGCAAGCATATAGTAGGGTCCTACCAAATTCACTATCCATTTTGGTCAATTTCATGGCCATAGGATTTTTAAAATAATAAATTTCAAGATTTCAGCGATTTAAATCTGAAATTTCATGGTGTTGTAATTTTAGGGGTCCTAACCCAAAAAGGAGTTGGGAGTCTGTGTCACAAGGTTACTGTGGGGTGGAGGGGTTGTAGTACTGCCACCCTTACTTCTGCACTGCTGCTGGCGGCAGCATTGCCTTCAAAGCTGGGCAGCTGGAGGGCAGCAGCTACTGGCCAGGAGCCCAGCTCTGAAGGCAGAGCTCTCACCAGCAGATGTAAAGGGTGGCATGGTATAGTACTGCTACCCTTACTCTGCGCTACTGCTAGCGGGGCGCTGCCTTCAGAGCTGGGTGCCTGGCCAGCAGCTGCTGCTCTCCAGCCGCCGAGTTCTGAACGCAGCGCAGAAGTAATGGTGGCAATACCACAACCACCCTAAAATAATGTTGTGACTCCCCTGCAACTCCCTTTTGGGTCAGAACCCCCAATTTGAGAAACACTGGTCTCCCCTATGAAATGTATGGTATAGAGTAAAAGCACACAAAAGACCAAATTTCATGGGAGAAGACCAGATTTCATGGTCAATGATGCGTTTTTCATGGCCATGAATTTGGTAGGGCCCTACCTATCGGTAGGTGACCTAAAGTTTCACCCAATAACCTCTCAACATCAAGGACAAGAAAAAAATCTGTGGGCTTTCTAGGCAGAAAAGGATTCATCTGACCTTCTGCGTTAAGATTCTTAGATATAAGATGGAACAAAACAAAACAAACACAACTATACCCTTTTTAGCTGACTGACTAGAAAACACTAAGAGTGAAGTACTCAGCCTCACTTCATCAGGAGAATCTGGAAGCCAGTTTCTCTAGTAGTTCCACAATACTAGTTGCTAGAGTGTCATTAGATTGTAAACTCTGTGGGGCAGGGATCATAGAAAACTGGAGCAGGATTAGAGGAGCTCTGCTATAGTGGAGGCATCAAACCAACAATAAGCATATGATCAACTGTCTTAAATTCAAATGACTCAAAAGTCTTTATTTAGCAGGGAGGAGCAAGATAAACTTCTTAAAACATTTAAATAATTTCAATTTGTTCCTTACTTTGTAAAATCGATTAAATCAATATCTAACATACATATGGCTATCAGAAGAACCAAAGGTTTCTGTTAAGAAGCTGGACCATGCAAGTTTGCCCTCTTACCACCTTTTTGAGATCACAGAAAACTGCTTCAGTTGCTGATACTCTAGCAACTAGTATTGTGGAACTACTAGAGAAACTGGCTTCCAGATTTGCTCAACAGTTTGAGATTATCCAATGCCAGGTGTGTGTGTGTATATATATATCAGCTGACCACAAGACAATATTGTTTTCTGTATTCAGACAATGTCCCACTTTAAGTGAGCCTCATGACATGCTACTTTACCAGGAATTTTAAAGTCTAGTACAGTGGTTCTTAAACTTTTTTTTCCCCCCCAAGGACCACTTGAAAATTGATGAGGGTCTTGGCGGACCACTTAATGATCTTTCAAAAAGTTGTTGGTACCGTTACTAACTACTGTAAAGCACTTTGGATAAAAGTGCTATATAAAAACTTAATTATTAACATTTTTTTTTGTTCTACAAATAAAAGCACACAACTCATATTTTAATATCAGTAGCCTCTCCCCAACCGTGGCAGCCGCCGAGCTGGACTAGGAAGGGAGAGTCTCTCCCTTTCTCCCCCGCTGCAGCAGCCCCCAAGCTGGGGCTAGGAAAGAGGGGGTTCTCTCCCTGTCAGCCACAGCCCTGGAGATGGAGAAAGTCGCCTCTTTCTCTGGCCCCCACAGTCCTGCACATCCCAATTTCCCCCTATCCACTCTTCTTATCCCACTGTCCCCTCCCACCTACCCCCTATCTTCCCCAAGGCCATCACCTCACCTTACATATGCATCTTCTCCAGGATCCAGGCACCTAATTAGGAGCCACGCTTGCCCGGCTCCACTAATTAGGTGGGCAGCCCTTTATTCCTTCATGTGCAGCTGCCCAGGCACAAACCTTAGAAGGAACTATCTGCAGATCACCTGAATGGAGCTTGTGGACCAAGTTTGAGAACCTCTGGTCTAATAGATTTTCAGGTTTCCCATACTAATATGGGAAAGAGCACAATGCTAAACTTTAATTGGGATGGTAAAACCATTGAAAAGGAAAATTAATAGTTAACTGTTCCTTAATATATTTAGCAGTAGCTGTTGTCCATAAACACTATGAGTTACATAAACTGAATTAGATAAACCTCTCTCTTTTTAGGGAAGGAGAGAGAGAGAGGAAAGAATAAAATGGAAGGATTACATTTTTTAAAAGGGTGAGATATTTGTGGACAAGGAAAGCCAGAAAAATCTAAAGTATTAAAAAAACCCCCAAAATGCAGAGAAACAGAGGAAAAGATTTAAGGGGATGGAAAGAGAGAGAAGCAAAAACACACTTTCTGAACAATGCAAAAAGAGATACAACATAATCCAAAATAGGAATACATCAAAAACGCAAGACACGGAGTAAATTACATTTTGAAGTTTGTTAGATGAGAAGTTGATTGGCAATAGTTATGCATAGTAAAATACCCCTACATTATTGCTTTATTTCTTTAAAATTCATGGCCATGATTTTGGGGGGAGGGTTTTTTTGGGGAAGGGGAGGTATGGTGGCATCTGGGCTCATAGGCTTAGTACTTTAGTTAGTTGCTGTTATTTTTCAAGTCTTGAGCACTTCATTCATGGAGATCTGAATATACACCACTTAATTGAGTAAAATTCTTCTTCCTGAAACACCCTTGATATAACTAATTTTTTTACTCATTATAATAAATTTAAATTATAATCATATGGATACAATATCAAATCAAAGCAGTGGTCCCCAAACTTTTCAGGGTCACTCACTCCCACCTCCCGGCCCTCTCCATGCTCCCCTGCTCACCAGAGCTGGGCCAGGAGGCAGCAGGGTCGGGAATGGAGCACAGGGGTCAAAGGCTGCAACTGGGGATGAGGCCAGAGCACAGCGGGGTGGTGTTCCCTCGCTGCCACTTGTGGGGACTGGCCTGGGCTGCAATGTGCCCCCAGCCTGAACATTCCTCCATTCCTTCCCTAGGGGGGCATGCCCCATAGTTTGGAGACCATTGACATAAAGAAATGTACGGGACACATATTTGAGACTCCCAGTGCCTTGGAAGAATGAGAGAATTCTTATGCAAACATGAAATGCAGCAATAAATGAACTTCAAAAACATGATCAAAATTCTCCATAAGGATGGTTCATTAGGGTAACCTTCTAAAATAGCATTCCAATTTTTCTCAGAAACAAAAATGTCTGCAAATACTTTCTTCTTGTGATTCTTTTAATATATCACACAGCAATTAAAGTTAAAAGTGTACTGATGGTATCTGAATACATTGTAAAATGTTTTAAGTCTATCACCAGTGAGAGACTGATTTGAAAACCAAAGCCTTATTTATACTAAATCGCTTTACAAACTGATTTAGATCCATCTTAACATACAAAACAGATACCAGGCTAGCCACAAAAAAGGAAATCAGTATGCTCCCCATCTCAAAAACAAAGATGTTGAGATGGTCAAGATGTGTTTAAAATTAAAAAAAGTGGTTGGGGGAGCCCATTCTTAAAACAAAATAAGAGCATCCATAAGAGGGGTGTTGCACTGATTTAATTGAATCCATTTCTAAGCAGATTTAATTAAGTCACTACAACTTTCTCGTGTAGACAAGGCCTGAGAAACAAGAAGTTTTAAAAAACGTGGAATTAATAGCTAGTTACAATGTTGTAAAATAGATCCTTCCTTACAGTGTACTACTTTGATTGTGAAACTAAGACTCCATTAAATTTAGCAAAATATGATACTCCTTGTATAGTCTAGTCAATAAGAGAAATTATGAAGGTGTTCATCATGGCACCATAGTTAAGATTGAATTACATTTCACATGTAAAAGAAAATATTCAACCTCTGTTATGTATTAAAAAAAATACATACCCTTTTCCTTCCCAAATCACTCACTTTTTTAAGTACTGAGGAATTTTTTGAAAATTTACAAGGAAATCCATTAATTAGTTTGAGTTAAAATTATGCCTTTTAAGAAATGCAACATCTTGGAATATATATTATTACACAGACACAAAGTCCTAACAGCCATAACACATACAATTTCTGCACAGCCAACAATAAACTACAAAAAATGATTGACAGTGATTGATAGACAGTGTTTCCCCTTAACTGCAGGTCATGAGAATGATGAACAGATTTAATGGAAAAGGCAATGCAAGATTCTTGATACCTATAGAGCATAAAAAAAGATAGAGTGGAGCCATTTCTTGAATGAGTTATGGAATATTTCTAGTTCTATATTTTGGTTCCAGAAGTGAGAGTGTGAACGGAGACTGTCATTCCTGTGTAGAAGGTGGATACTAAAACTTAAAGAAAATACCTGGACAACGTTCTGAGAGTAGCACTAGGACTATGGTTATAAAAATACTATATATTTATATATATATAGTGTGTTTAGTTTTTAATAGAAATGTACTAGCACAGAGGATAAAAGAGGAAAACACTGTATATTCTAATACAGTATCCCCTTTTGTAGGAATTTTTAGTATGTTTTGGGTCTGAGATGACAACTGTTCTGAAAGAAAGTGTTTGATTTTCTCTTAAGAGTTAAGGTGTCCTAAGTCAACAAATGTACATGATCTGTCATTGAAGGAGTACCTGTGTCGATCTTTGTCCTACAGAGCTGGAAAAAAAATTCCTGACTCCAAAAAACAAGATATTTGGAAGAACTGCTTGTTGTTCATCTGTACATTTGATACAAGGTTTTTTTTTATCCCCGATTGAGGAAGCAAATTGTTCATTTTGAACAAATCCTTTGAGAATATCTCCACATAACTAACTAATTTTTGTCAAGTTGAAAAGAGCAAGAATGACAGAACCATAAGAAAGACCTTGTTGGTTTTAGGGACCTTAAATTTCTTAGGTTTTTTTTTTTTGGGGTAGCCAGTTAGACCAAGATAAAGTAGTTTTGCCTAAAATTATGCAGGACATTCCTCCAACCCCAAAAAAGAAAGAACTCAGTAAAGCCCCTTGTGCCTACATGTGTCCAGCTGCAAGACTGGGGCATCTTATAAACTTATAACATTTTTCCAAAGACACCTGCTCCAAGTTCTAAACAAAATCTTTTGGGACTGATAGTGGCCCAGGCTAAAGAGGAGGGATCACTTTTGAGAATACTTTTCACAAGATTAGTTTATTTTTTTTTAAATCTGAATTTCTGAAAGGTGATATTGAAAATAAACAACAAAAACATGACAATAAGGAACACATTAGACCAACACCTTCCCACTTTGGTCACAAGTGCTCTTAAAAATTAGAATTCTCTTACTCTAAAGAATTAGTTTGGATACAGGTCTCTTGACCTAGAGGTTCTCCTTAGGAGACTTCTGCCTTCTGTTCATGAATACATGAGAAATTTAGGAGAAACTCTTATTTGTCCTGCCTTAAAGCTGGAAAAAGTTGCAAAATAAAGATAGTAATAATCCCCTTGGTCCTCGCGTGATTCCAACATTCTCATGAGGTATTACTGCTGCAGGGTTCAGCTGGCCTTATGGGGTTAGAAAACTATCACTTCTACAGTTATTTGTTGCTGCCCAGATCAACGACCACCTTGAAGGGACTGAGGAACATCTTCTGCTAAAGCTGAAATTATGGAAGGAGCACTAATGTTTGGGAACCTCTTCTGGTTACAAAAGACACTGTGTGTAGTAGATGCTGCTGCAGTGGCTTTACAGCTATGCCACATGTGGGACAATTTTTTCCTTAATAGTGATCTTTCACTATAGAAATACAGTTACTTTATTTAATTTCACTGGTGAACTAGTGATATGAGCTATTAGCTACTCTCTGCTGCACTGATAGGCAGAGAACTGGCAGCAATCCCAGTAAGGTGGCAGCCCAGCCTCTGGCATATATGCCAAGAAATCTGGGAGTAGAGAAAATCAGGTATATTTCATCTTGCAGGTGCCAGCTATGTCAATAATATGCTGACACAGGCAGACTGACAGTATGTGTAGACCGTTCTGCTTAGGGAAAGCAGTGAAAGATACAGCAAAAAGCTGTACTTCACTAGGCTGTACTAACACACGCACATATAATGGGAACTGTTAAGAACACAGAGATTCACTTGGTACAGGTCATCTGGCAGTATGGGCTAAACTGCTTTGCTACATTGCTGAGAGAAGCCAGTGGAAGGTGTCAGAGGGTGGTACGCTAGATAAGACCGATGAATACACATGCTTTGTGGGAGTTGGAAGAAGAGTAGATTCAGCACACAAGTGCCTCAAACTGCCCTAAATGAAAGATCAGTAGGCTCAGATTTTCAGTAATCAGATCTATTTAAAGTTCCTTGCAGTTTATGAGATGAAATTTTCACCCTCTAAATGTCTTTGTTGCGGGGAACAGTGATCCCCCAGCTTCTCTCTCAATAGTCACAGTAAATGAGTCAAAGTGCAGGACTGCAGCAGTTCAGCAGAAGGATGTCCATGTATGAGAAAAAAAGACCTTCTGTAAACCCAAAGTGTTCTGAAACATCACTTCAACCAAACTCTGGTTGTAAATCCATCTTCCCTCCCACCCCCACTGCCAAAAAACACACCATTTGACATTTTACTGGGAGTCCAGCCCAACCCAGCCCCCAATAGACAAAAACTGAAATGTTCTCCTACCTTTCAGATACCTCTTGTTTTAACCTGGGCATATCACTAACAGGCAGGTCTGCATCCAGGAAATCCAGGAAGTCCCGTTCTGCATTAAAGGATTCTTTCTCCAAATCAATGTCTGATGGATTCTGACCACTAAATGAAGAATCTCGATCTCTCTGCTGTGACTCTAATCCATCGGTTTCAGTATGTCGGCCACGATTGCTGGGAGAGCTGGAAACACTACCTCCTTCATGCTCTGAGCTACTATTTTGCTTCACATCACGCTGAGGTCTACTGTTCAGTCCATCATCTCTGAATCCTTTAGCAAAAGGGTTGTAATCTATCTTTAGCTGGGTAATCTGGATGTTCTGATAGGCTGTCACTGCAAAGAACTCTGTCTGTGGGAAGGTGAAGGTGTGTACATCAGGACCATTCAGCTGGATAACCTCTGTGGCTTTGTCTGCAGGTACCAGGTGAAGGCGCGGCAGATAACGGTGCATAGAATGCAATATGATATGACCTTCTTGGTCCAGAGTATTGTTGGTAAGCTTGAGTTTGTAGAAGGATACCGGCTGGTGCATCCAGTACTGACCAGTGGAGGGTGATTCTGGATGAATAAATACCCGTCCCAGAACATGGGGTTCTGCCTTCCCACTAGGCTCCCACCAGCGACCATTCCATTTATAGCGGTGATTGTCCACAGGAGAGATATCCATGACTAGGATATATTTCAGATTGGAATCTAGGCCTGTAATCCAGTACCGACAGTATGGGAACATACGCCTCCCCTGTTTGGTCAGAATCATCTCTGTGCTGCGATGGTAGAACTCATTCCACATGCTGTTGTTGTCCAGGGTAACAGTGATGCTACCTGAGGTACAATCAGCTGGAAGGCAAGTCTTTACTTTGGATTTTACTGGAGTTGACACACTACTGGTAAGAGTACAGGCATCCCGGTTTGCTACTAAAATTCCCTGATCAGCTTTACCATTTCCCTGCTGCTGTTTCAAGATGACAAAAAAAGCAGGTGCTGCACCAGATACTGTCCCACTGTCCCGGTTACCCAACACAATCTGTTGTTTCTCCATGATGATAACGGGCACTTCTGTAAATTCTTTCAAATTAACTGCAAATTTGAAATGGTTCTGACAGCCTTTCCCCTGTGTTCACCATCCTGGAAACAAACAAGTAGACCCAGTTAGCATCAATCAAATGCAATATACTCCTCCCTTTATTTGAAGTAACTGGGTCACTACAGAAACATTTTTTTATATTTACACACATAAAACTACATTAAAAGGACGTGAAGGTTGCAAAGTCAAGCACCTAAATGTCAGAATTAATGTTGCATGGGAAACTAAGTTGCTCCTCTTTTGCATATGTATAGCTGTTAATTACATGATCTTACACTATTTTTTTCCACAGGACCCAAAGTCTCATGCAATGCACAGGATGGACTGTACTCCTGGGATTAATCAGGGTTATGCAGTGAAGGAGACAGTTGTCTGTAAGACCCTAGCCTCAGTTTCTTGCAGAAGTTGAAATATGTGTAGTGAATGACGCAGGGAACTGCAGGAAGAAAAAGAATGGTCTCTTGGCAAAGATAGTTGAAAACTACTCTGGAGAAGGGGATTCTACACCGACCTCTACAAGGGAGTTGCTATGTAATGCTAGACAAGTAATTTAAATCAGACTGTTTCAAGGATGGTCAGTTTCTCCTTTTCTAGGAGCTCAACGTGAGGCCCTGTTCTGTCTGATTTGCAGAAGTGCTGAGCACTCACAGCTGCAACCAAAGTCAATGGGAGCAGTATTTTGACTATATAAAGTGGTTTTAGTGCTAACTATTCTCAAATATCAGTCTCTAATAATCTCAAATTGACCATCCAAAATTAGTAGACACTTTAGATCTTACTCTCTGTGTGCCTCAATTCACCATCTGCAAAGTGGGGATAATATCATCCCTCACCTCACAAGAGAGTGTTCTGAAAAAAAATTCATTGTTTGTGAAATCACATACTACTGTGATAAGCGCCACAGAAAAGCCAATGACAAAATAAAAAACTTGGTCTTCAGAGCAGGGTTGGAAAAGTGTGCAGTCAATAAGGCATTGTTGTGTCAGAATGAATGACGACTCAAGATTGTGGAATTAGAATAGCGTGCAGTAAATAAAGCATGGATACACATACTGACAAAGATAAAACATTGGGTATCTACTCATCAGGCGAGCACCATCTATCTTATGCACTGAATGAGGTGGCATCCTATTAAAAAAACAAAAACTATTTGTTCATGTAACTAAAGATTGTACCATAATGCATACGCACAAGGGGGGCAAATTAAGGTCACAAAGGCAACCTTAAACGTGACATTTCCTAATCTGAGTGCTTGATCTTGCAACATTAATGATCTTTTAATATAGGAAATTACATACAAAAAACTATGATTTTAAAAAAGCAAACAAAAAAATCAACAGAACAGAAATATCGTTATGTAGAATCATACTGACTCCCACACATGGATTAGCAGCCAGTTGGGAACAGTTAGATTCACCACACAGACCTCTGCCACTAGTGGTGAATAGATAACAGTAGGTTAACATCCTCTGGGTAGAACAGCCACTAAAGGGGGATGAGACACACTTTGCCAGTGTGTTGCACATATATTTGAAAATGACAGAGGAATGGTGAATGACAGGAATCTTGGGTTTCACTCTAGGTTCTGAGGCAGAGTTTGGCCTAGTGGTGACAAATCCTTCTTCCCTGATCATCCACATTTGACCCCTTCTTGCTCTGTCCTTTTGCCTCCCTCTCCTGAGCTCCTTGTCTGATCTCACTCTCTCCTCTTCTCTAACACCCAGCTCAATCTACTCCTTTTGCCCTATTGGTTCAGATACTCCTCCTCTTCTTTTCAAGTCAAGATGAAAGCCTGAGTTCCAGCAAAAAGGATACTGAGAGAATGAGAGAGTCTACCTACTCTCATTTAGCACCCATTGCCACAGAAGTCCACAGCAGCCAAGAGTACACCTAGTGTAAACAGAATCTTCAGAGAACTTAGCTGCCAAATTCTAACATGTTGCTACTATGAGGCAAAAATATTATTTTCCCCAAGAATTAGGCAAGCACAGACAATACTGAAAGGGATTTATTTATGGTACCGGTAAGATTGACAAGCAGCTTTAAAATATGGTGCCATAGTGGCCAGTTATATACTTTTTGTATTAATTTATTTGTACATAGAGATAGACACTGTTACAAACAAAAAGAGGACTTTTAACAAAGATAACAGTAGGAACAATACATACATATTAGACCCATCGTGATTACATCAATTATTTGTGACTACTTTCGGGGCAAATAGGTGGGATGAGGGGTGGGCAGGGGTAGGGAAGAGTGCTTATAGATATCCAGGGGCCTTGAGGGTGGTCAGCATTGTTCTTTCTTACCGATAAGCTGAACTAAGTTATCATGTATTGACAGAAACTATGTCCTTGCTTCTCAGCAGTTTCTGTCTTTTCTGCTGGCTAAATTTTAACTTCTTCCTGACACTATTAAGTATATGCAAACTGAGATTGGGAAGGGTTATAACTTTGCCAAATTTGGATATTTTTTCCACACAAAAACAGGAAAAGGTACATCCCTTCACAAAGGCAAGCCCATGACCAAACCTCAAGTCTCTGCTCCAAAGCAGAGAGAGATGGGGTGCTAGGTCTTCTCAATAAAAGATTAAAAAAAAAACATGGAAAACCCCAACATTTTCCCCAATCTCATTCTTGGAAATGGCAGAACCATTTTTGCTGAAACCTCCCACAAAAATTCAGTCAAAGCAGGCAACCAGCACAGAAATTTTCAGCCAAAACTATTGAAGAGTGACAAAGTTACAAGCAACTAAAAACAGGGGTCTTATGGTGGCAAGTGTCAGGCAACCTCAACTATAAGGCAGTGCTATCAGTTCTGCCTATAATAGTGTCACTGTAAGATTATGAGATAGTTATGCAAATAATGAAAATAAGGACTCCAATCATGCTGTAATTACTCCCACAGTTTTATATATATGTAAGAGACCCTATCTGCATATTAATGGTCTTTCTACTCCCCCACTACGCAAATGGTGTATCACTTTAAAAAAGATTTTTTTTTAAAAATTGAAAATCCACAAGTGAGCTTGTCAATTTGTATGGTCAATTCCACCCTATCATCACTTTGTAGATACCAATGGAGTTTTGTAAACTTTATTAAGGAACAAAACCTGAACTTCATCTTGGTATGGTGTCATTCCTTTACTTTTAGTTCAGCTCATCTGCTTTTCATATTCTGGAGAACATATATTTGCAACTTTCATAGTCCACACTAAATATCAGAGTTTTTCACCCTCATATTAAATATGTAAGAAATGCAGTGTAGTAAAATACAATACTAACACAAAATTCATTTGTTATGTACACGCATAGTCTGAAGGAACCAGAATAAGGGAGTGGAGTTGAAGTCAGTAGCACTAGGTCACTTGGGGAAAGTGATGTCTCTGCCAGATACTTGTCCCAAATCCAAACATACTTTATATGAATTAGATATTTAAGAGCAGTTTCTTTAACTGTGGAACACCGATAACTGTTGTTTATGATCTGATTTCAAGTGTGGCAAAGGTCAGAAAAGTTATATCATTCCATATAACAGATCAACTCCTGGTATTTCAGCTAGTGGAACTTCATAATTCAGAGCAACTCAGCATGTCCTGACTCTTCAATAAACCTCACGCCAATGAATGCAGGGATGCAGTCTCCAGGCAAGAATAACCAGTAGCTGACCTCAATTCACAGTAAGTGCATGAAACTGAATGAATTCCACTGTTTTTGAAGACTGATGAACTTGTACAAGGGGGAGCAAGACTTGTCCATTTGCAATATAATGGGAAATTTCTCATTAATTGGGACGGCTATGCCTGTGTTTCAAAAAGGATTAACAAACTACAAGAAAATAAATTCCAACTACACTAAAAAAAAGAGAGAACTAAATGTACTAGTTCCAACATGTTATTCTTATTTATCAGAAAATATTCAAAACTATTCTCAGCTTCTGATTTAGCAATCTCCCCCTCTCCACCCATACATATTTAGTTAATTATATACACAAAACCTAAATTGCTGTACTACTGGACTATAATTTCCATTTCTCCTACACAATCTACTAAATGAAAACAGGAGATTTCACCTATGGTGACTTTCCCAAACTGCAAGGTCCCCAGACTTTTCATAGATCACCACCAGCATGCCCATGCTGATAATGTGAAGAAGCAGAGCTAGAAAAAAAAAGACAGTCAACCCCAAACTGTTCATATTCTTCTTCATAAGAGAAGTTTGTTTTATTTGTGTGTGTTAGCATGCAGCAGTAACAAAGTTACATTTAAGTTTGAAGATACATTTTCATCCTGGGTATGTTTTCAGATACTTAAGTTTCAAGTTCTTGTGGTTTTATGTTGGGTTTTTGAAAGTTGTGGGGGTGAAGAATGGATAGTATAGGCGTTTTACATGCATTACAAAATTTCCAGCTCCTTTCTGGGGCTTGAACACAAAACCAAATTGCTTTTCAAGTTTTGAGAAGTTGTGTTGTGAAAATTTGGTCCTAATTCTGCAATAAGATCTATGAAGGCTGACCCCGTGAACACACAAAAAAGGACAGGGGCCACTGTAAACTGGGTTAAGATTCTTATACGGAAGATACTAGAGAAGTGCAAAGTCTTAAAGCCAAGTATTTGAAATTCAAATGCCAAATAAACAATTTACTAATCTACAAAACAGACAACAGGTGCTAAGATCCAGACTTCCTTATATATGCACATTGTACACATGTTCAATCCATGCCACTATTTTAGGACACTTCTCACAACACATTCATAATACTGTGCATTTTATCTGCATGCTCAATCACAAATCCCTCCCAGTGTCCACAAAAGCAAATGACAGTGGGAGACTGGCTACGAGCTGACGTCACAGGCCCAGTAATGGCAGGAGCTGAGAGTATTTCTCTCCAACTGCCAATGAGAGCCAGGGAGATGAGCCCAATGACAGCAGGCGATGCGCGCAGAGCGCTGCTGTTGAAGTCAGCGGGAACACTTGTGGCTGGCTGCCGCAAGGTGGCTGTATCGGGCGGCGCCGCCCTGCAGCCCGGCGCATTCGGCAGCACCTCGCTCTGCGAGCCCCCGGCTGGCAGGACTGGCGCAGCAGGTGCCGACCCCGCACGGAACTCGGCGGGAACAGGTGGCTTCTCGGCCGGGTGCCGGCTGAACAGACGCTGCTTTCTGGGGCGGAGACTGGATGCCGGGAGGCCTCGGGGCGACAAGGCTGGCTTTCCCGGCGGGTGGGCGCTCATCGGCTTCTACCAAGAGTCGCCGCGGCCAGTGAAGAAGCAGCGGCCCTAGCCTGAGTTTCTTTTCGGGACCGGGAAGCCCCGTAGACTCCGCCTCACTCGAGTCCAGCGGACAAGCGGGGCCCGGCGGACACCCCGCGCAAACCCCTACAGCCGCCGTCGATTGACCCCGTCACCGGGCCTGGAGGCCCTGCCCACTGGGGACGGAGGGGCGGGCGGGCACGGGATGGGAGGTGCATCGCGCTGCGCTACAGCTGAGGCCGCAGCAGTGGGCCGAGAGAGCAGCTAGGGGCAGCCCCAGTGCTAGCGCGCAGGGCCTGGCCCGCCCCCAGTCACTCGAAGGCGCTTCGCGCCTGGCAGCCTCCGCCTCCCGCCCGGCCCGCACCAAAGAGGATACGATGCGAGGAGCCGCGCCACGTGCCTGCTACAGCACCGGGCCGGCGCTTCGCGCTGTTACTGGGGTCTCGGGGAGATGCCCGCGCACGGGCCCTGCAGCCTCGTGGCTGTGCCTGGTGTTAATTTTCGCAGCTGACGCCGCCAGCAGGAGGTGCATGAGAGGCAGGCGGACCTGCGCGCACCACCTCCAAGCCGGGGTCCGGCAGTCCCGGTCCTGGCACCCCCACCCCCGCCGTTACCGTGCGCAGGGGAGGGCTCCCCCCTCCCTTCTCTTCACACGGACCGTGTGTCGACCAGCTGGGGGGAACGTGCGTGCGCATCCGTATGACGTAACGACGCTGCACTGCGCGCAGGCGCACTGCTGGCTCGCACTCCCCCCTCCCGCCTGGCCGCCTTGCCGTCACGTGCCATGGTCGGGGTCTTCCCCGACATTGGGCCCGGGCCTACGCCGCCCACAGGCGAGGAAAGGGGAAGATTCTCGAAGAGAAGCCGCTGTACGGTCCCCGGCGCGCTGCGCCGTCCCCAGGGAAACGCTGCCATCGAAGCCGCGGCCGGCTCCAGTCCCCCCCGCAGCGGCATTGTCCGCCGCCCCTGCTGCTGGAGTCATCGCGCTCACTCGAGGCCCCGGAGCTGGCTGCTCGCCCCAGTAGAGAGCGGCCGCAGGTCGGCCCCCTCCACCCCTAGGCGCGCTCCGACAGCGAGGGGCCGCGCCCACGGGCTGCCTCTGCAAACGGGGCTCTGCTAGGTTTACACGAGCGCTGGCTCCTCTCCGTACACGGGCTCTAAACCTCCGGGGCAGTCAAACTCCGACTATGTCCCTTGTAGAGCTCAGCCCGCTGGGCGCCCCACTCGCCTCCTGAGCATTTACTCCCACAAAACTACTGTGAAGTCAGGCAAACATGCAACAGCCAACCATCAAGCACTGTAAGGTCTGCCCTTCCCTGTGTACTGAAACACTGCTCCTCTACAGGTCAATACAAATTTGTGTTAGGCTGTTTTGTAGAGCCCTCCAAGAACATATTTCATCTAGGGATCACTTCTCTTACAAATTATATTTAAAAAGGGGCGAGGAGCCAGCATAGCCCAGGCTGCGTGCCCAAAAGCATCCTTTTCTAACTTTTTCTAACAAAGATCCTGTAAAACGTTTTAAACTAAAAATCATTAGTGATTAACTTCTAATCTGATGGCAAATACTGCTTCTCACAATGGCTACTTTTGTATTTTATTTGTATTTGCAGGACACACAATTGCACATTACACACTGTAGGCATTAAAATTCCAGTCACAATTCCTTATATTATGTATCTAAAAATTCTCCTAGGCCACCTCCAGGGAGGAGGTGCTTGGGCATCTAGAAGAAACCAATATAAAATTTTGTGATCAAGAACAAGCCAAGTCCTTTTGAGTATAAACCCAGAAAAGGAGAATTCTAATAGGTGAAAACCTGTTTAATGTCTGAAAAAAAATTCTTAGCATTAAAAGCTGGGATAAATAAAATACACCTTGATATATTTTGTTTTGCAGATATAATTTGAACAGCCCTAAAAAAAGGAGCATCAACCTGGTCATTTAACCTTAAAAACACTATGCACATAGTATGAGAGAAACAGTTATTTATTATAAAGGTGCCAAAAAAAGTCAAGGAGACCTAACTGATAGTTCAATGTCAAGCTACCAAAGCACCAACAACCTAGAAATTTGACTTGAATACATGACTAATCATAATAAGTAATGTTATCAAAGCATCTATTTCAGTTTTGTTAGCATTATTTTCCTTTTGCCACTGAAATCCAATTTTCAATACCAATAGTTAGCAGGCCTAATGTAACATTAGGGAAGGCCAGTCCTCCCATGACTGTTTCTAGGCAACAGAAGCTTATTCCTATGCATTTGGGATAATCTCTCATAGTTTTGATTCCAAGATCATCACAGAATAAAGAAACTGCACAAACCAAGCCATTTTTTCAGGCACAATAGACACATGTGCATCAGATTTAAAAACATGGATAGTCTATCATTCTCCCCAGAGCAAAGTATTTCCCCTTTGCTCTTTTAGATAAAAAAGCCAGGAACGGTAAAGTAACACTTGAAAGTAAAATACTAGGAGGCAACACACTGAAGATTAACTTAGTGGTTTGAGCATTGGCCTGCTAAACCCAGGCTTATGAGTTCAATCCTTGAGGGGGCCATTTAGGGATCTAGGGCAAAAATCTGTCTGGGGATTAGTCCTGCTCTGAGCAGAGGGTTGGACTAGATGACCTTCTGAGGTCCCTTCCAACCCTGATAGTCTATGATTAAATCTATCACCACTGTACAAAAGAACCATTTAAGTACCTAACATCACTGCAAAAAGTCAATGTGAAATATTGGTTCTACTGCTAAAATGGAGCTCCCTTGCTCTACAATACTAAATTACTAACACATCTTCACCAGAAAAATATGCTGGATTTGTTTGTTTCTAACATTACAAGAATCATGCAAATCACAAGGGGCTGCTGTTATTTATTTAGCATGGATCTGGTTCCACCATCTTTAGAAAGGCTTCAAACAATATTCTGAGAAGTTACTAGAACTTCTTTGCACAGAAGACTAGTTTCATCTAGAAAGCAGTGAAATGCATCAGTGGTTGTTTTCCAAATATCAAGTGGAAGTAGGATGGAAACCTGGAAAGTCAAGCAAGTATTCCAGTAGCCTTAATGTACAAGACATTCATTTAAACCATATATACGTTTAAAACTGCCTCCTCTTGATTTTAATTCTTTTGCATTCTTTTGTTTTTCACTCATTTTCCTCTTTATTGTTTTCTCCCTTGGGTTTATTCTGTTTTCTTTGAAGCTATATAATTTGCATAAATAAATGTATGCAGTTATAGTGTACCCTCCCAGATAGCAAAAAGATGTATCCAATCTAGTATAAAGGCTATATTCAGTTGTAAATCATTCATTTAAATCATGAATTTTGATCAACTTTTCCATTTGTTCTTCAGTTATCTGCTGAAAGGTGTCTTCTCACTGGTTAATATAACTATTTAAATATGTTGATTTACAACTATTTAAACAATTTATATAGCTTTAATATTTTGATTCTTATTAATTGTGCATTAGTATATTAAAAATGGCAAATGATATATTGCTTATTTGCTAGATAATTAACTTTGTGCTCATGATTTGTATAAAGCCGTATTAAGATGGTAATTGAAGTTTAACAACAAAACACTACATACATTTTTATTAAACAAAACAAGCCTTTAATGCAGTACATGACCTATTGTGCCATACTTATAAAGCATGACCTCAAAAGTTAGAATTGGAGGAAAAACACGTTTCTTTATATAGAAAAGAAGACTTTAATGCAGGCCTGCACAACATGTGGCCAGGGGGCCGCATGCAGCCCGTGTGGGCTCACTGTGCAGCCCGCATGGCGTGATAGGCAAGTGATGGGTGAGGGAGGGGGGCTGAAGAGGCAGGCAAGGTGGGGGGCTGAGGTGGTGAGCAGGCAGGCAGTGGGGGGGGCAGGTGAGTCAGCGGCAGGGGGGGCTGAGTAGGCGGGCAGTGGCAGGGGGTGAGGAGGCGAGGCGGGGCGATGGGGGGCTGAGGAGGCAAGCAAGGAGTCAGTGGCTGACCTGGTCTGGCTCCCATGCCTTCTCCAAGGGTTGTAGCTGTCTGGAGGTGCCTGCCTTCCATACCTTCCTCATTCACACCTCATTCATTCAACAGGGCAACTGATTACAAAGTTGGGGGAAGATCTTATTCTACTTCTAGCAAAAAGACATTTTTCTTTTACCTTACTTTTACTATCTTAGGGGCCCACTATAACATATTACCAAGGTTCAATACCGTTGCTTCGGTGGGGCAGCGCTGGGGAAGGAGGGTTTGTTTCTACGGGGCGGCTGGTGCTGGGGAGGAGGAGAGTATTTCAGGGGCACTGGGAGGCGCTGGGGGGCGTTTGTTTGGGGGGGGGTTGGTGGCACTGGGGGAGGGGAAATCGGCAGGGCCGGGGGGGGGCGGGCAGAGGTTCGGCCCTCAGCTGTTTTCTTTGGAGTAATATGGTCGTCACCGCTTTACAAGTTGTGCAGGCCTGCTTTAATGCAAAAAGAAGAGCATGAACTGGAGTCTTAGTTGGCAATCCACACTGCAATACTGGCTGATAATCAAATGAAGCACTCCTGTGTGAATTCAAAAAGTGGATTTGAGGTGCATTACAGTATATTGATCTCTTTAATGCAGACAAGAACTAACGCCTGGTCTACGCTACGTGTTTATACCGAATTTAGCAGCGTTAAACCGATTTAACCCTGCACCCGTCCAAACAACGAGGCCCTTTATATCGATATAAAGGGCTCTTTAAACTGGTTTCTGTACTCCTCCCCGACGAGAGGAGTAGCACTGAAATCGGTATTGCCATGTCGGATTAGGGTTAGTGTGGCCACAAATTGACAGTATTGGCCTTCGGGCGGTATCCAACAGTGCACCATTGTGACCGCTCTGGAAAGCAATCTGAACTCGGATGTACTGGCCAGGTAAACAGGAAAAGCCCAGCGAACTTTTGAATTTCATTTCCTGTTTGCCCAGAGAGGAGCTCTAATCAGCACAGGTGGCCATGCAGCCCCAAATCCAAAAAGAGCTCCAGCATTGACCATACGGGAGATACTGGATCCGATCGCTGTATGGGGAGACAAACCTGTTCTATCAGAGCTCCGTTACAGAAGACAAAATGACAAAACATTTGAAAAAATCTCCAGGCTATGATAGACAGAGGCCACAGCAGGGACTCAGCACAGTGCTGCGTGACGGAAAGCCAAAGAATCAAATGGACGCTCATGGAGGGAGAGAGGGGGGACTGAGGACTCCAGCTATCCCACAGTCCCCGCAGTCTCCGAAAAGCATTTGCATTCTTGGCTGAGCTCCCAGTGCCTGTAGAGTCAAAAACATTGTCCCGGGTGGTTCAGGGTTTATCTCATCAATTTACCACCCTCCCCCCCATGAAAGAAAAGGGAAAAAAATCATTTCTTGCCATTTTTCAATGTCACCGTACGTCTACTGCATGCTGCTGGTAGACGCGGTGCTGCAGCGCTGAACAGCAGCATCTCCTCCCCTTCCTTTCCTAATGGCAGACAGTACAAAATGGTGGAAAACCGTCATCAGCTCGTGAGTGCTCCTGGCTGGCCTCGGTGAGGTCGGCCACGGGCGCCTGGGTAAAAATGGGAATGACTCCCTGTCACTCCCGGCAGATGGTGCAAAATGCTGGGTAACCGTCCTCATCATAGCAGCTGGAGCCTGAGCTCCATCAGCTCCCTCCCACCCCCCTTTTGTGTCTAAAGAAAAGATTCTGTATTCCCTGGACTATCATAGCAACTGGAGGCTGCCTCCCCCTCATTTTATCATCTTGCTAAAAAGTCAGTGTTTCTTATTCCTGAATTCTTTATTACCTCATCACACAAATGGAGGGACACTGCCACGGTAGCCCAGGAGGGGTGTGAGAGGAGGGAAGCAACAGGTGGGGCTGTTGCAGGGGCACCCCCTAGAAGGGCATGCAGCTCATCATTTCTGCGGGACCTCTGGTGCTTTGACCTGGAGCGGCTGTGCTCTCTGGCTCTCTAGCAGATTTGCCCCATATTCTAGGCATGACTGACTATTTTTAGACAAAACATAAAGAAGGGAATGACCCAGGGAGTCATTCCCATTTTTGTCCTCAGCAAGGCCAACCAGGAGCACCCATGACAGCAGCAGACAGTACAAAATGATTGATAACTGTCATCTCATCGCCAATTTATGATGGCAGATGGTGCAATAGGGATGGTAACCATGCAAAAGCCAATGAATGCTGCTGTGTAGCACTGCAGTACCGCCTCTGTCAGCAGCATCCAGTACACATACGGTGACAGTGACAAAAGGCAAAACAGGCTCCATGGTTGCCATGCTATGGCGTCTGCCAGGGCAATCCAGGGAAAAAGGGTGCAAAATGATTGTCTGCCGTTGCTTTCACGGAGGAAAGATTGAATGACGACATTTACCCAAAATCACCCGCGACACTGTTTTTGCACCATCATGCATTGGGATCTCAACCCAGAATTCCAATGGGAGGGGGAGACTGCAGGAACTATGGGATAGCTACCCACAGTGCAACACTCCAGAAATTGATGCTAGCCTCGGTACATGGACGCACATCACCGAATTAATGTACTTAGTGTGGCCGCGTGCACTCAATTTTATATAATCTGTTTTACAAAACCGGTTTATGTAAAATCAGAATAATCCCGTAGTATAGATATACCCTAAGAGTGTTCCATCCTATATAAGCACTAAAAAAAATTAGCTAATGTAGCTATTTGAGTCAGATAATCTTTTGCCACTTTGGAGAACCTGTAACAACAAACAATGTATTGCAAGTAAATTTTGTCACCTCTGGAACCCAGATATATTAACATCATAAGAATGGCCACACTGGGTCAGACCAATGGCCCATCTAGAGCAGTATCCTGTCTTCCAACAGTGGCTAATGCCAAGTGTTTCAAAGGGAATGAATGGAACAGGCAATCATCAAGCAATCCATCGGGTCGCCCACTGAAACTTTTGGCAAACACAGGGCAGGGACACAGAGCATGGGGTTACATCCCTGACCATCCTGGCTAATAGCCATTGATGGACCTATCCTCTATTAACTCATCTAGTTCTTTTTTGACTGTTATGGTTTTGGCCTTCACAACATCCCCTGACAAGGAGTTCCACAGGTTGACTATGCATTGTCTAAAGAAGTACTTATTTTTGTTTGTTTTAAATGTGCTGCCTGTTAATTTCATTGGGTGACCCATGGTTGTGTTATGTAAAGGAGTAAGTAACACATTCTATTCACTAATGTTTGGAGATATATTTGCAACATAAACTGATCTAAATTCATCCTTTGGTTATGCTCACAAAGCCACATGGACTTTGATTGGGTTATAAAGATGTAACTCGGCACACATCTTGGCCTATCATTGTTATCTGGCGAATCATATCAGAAACTGGCATAAGTAACTGATTATTGTATAGAAATTAGAGCAGGAAATCACCAGATTATAAACTCAGTCAAATTAATGTAACCGCAAAAGGTGTAATTTAAATCTAAATTAACTAGAAAGTCTTTTAGGCAAGCAAGAGGTTTCAGAAAATATTTTATATAGAAGTTATAGTTGTGCAATCAACTGTACAGAAAAGCAATTTAGAGGGAAGGGTCAGTCGGTTTGGCAGGAGAAAGCCCAAGTCCTTCATTCTTGCTGTGTAATAACAGGGATTTCTTCAGGGGAAGAAAAAAGAAAAGGGTCATTTTTCACCAGTCCTAAATTCACTTAAAAGTATGAGATTAATTGCCCTGAAGTGAAAAATCATCTTTGTAGCCTCAGACCAACTACAATATGGCAGTGGCAATTTAAACTTTCTCATGCTGCCCTGTTATTTTACCTCAAACTTATAATGGAAGGACCAACTCTCTAAGAAAGTAGTGTAGTCTCCATGTTCGTTAAATATTTCCCCGCTGCTTACAGATCAGTAGTGGACACCTGCCTAATGGAGACTAAAATGAACTCACCGACTTATTCCACACTCACTTCCATTTAGTGGTCTGATGAGTAATATCTTTCAGTCTCTACCACTTCAGGCATTATCTGTATACTGACCTAGATGCGACAAGGCTCTGTACTCTGAGCCATTCAGTCCTCTCTTTAAAAATAAGAAACCACTCTATAGCCCCAATCCTTCAATTTACAATGTGCAAGCATACCTGCATAAAGCCCCACAGCAGTTCAGGTATCTACCTGGGCATTGCAGGATTAGGTCTTACAACAAACCAATGTGCACAAACAAGTGGAAAAAATTGTAAGAAGTTAGTTTTCACTCAAAACGGTGGTGATTATTTTTAAGTACATAGATAAATAGAATGCTCTTTTAATTGTATTTTTTAAAAGATATATCATTATGATAACATTTCCTGAAAATAATACAAAGTCATTCGTACACTCTCTATTCAGGGAGTCACCATAAGTCTGCTATATTTTTAACCACTCCTCACCCTCTCCATTCTGAAAGTTATAGAACAGGGGAATAAAGCAGGGAAAGGTAATGTTGTGCTTCCTGTCATAGCAACTGTGGCAGATGGAAAATGAAACAGACAAGAACCATGCAGTTTCATCAGTTTCACTCTCTTATTACAAGCATGCCAAAAATGTACTATGTGCAGGAGTTCTCTGCAGGGGGCACTCATCCAGAGGCATAAAAGAGAATAAGCCAGGAGTGAAAGAGACAATAACAAAAACAAGTGAGATAAGACACAGACAAGGGAGAAGGCTCATTTGAATTCAGAACCAAGTATTCTCTCTCCAGGTTGTTAATGTCTAGCAACCACCTTGAGCCAACTAAATAAACAGAATAGACAAGCCCTATGGCCACCACTTTTTAGCTGGAGGGAGAGTTACCCTGTCTTTTTAAGGGGTGAGAAAAATGGGAAGGATGATCTTTTGACTAGTGCACCAAGTCAGGAGATCTGGATTCTATTTCCACCTCTGTCACAGACTCATCATGCATAACCGTAGGCAAATTACTTTATATCCATGTCTGTTTTCTCATCTTAAACTTGAGATAATGAAGTGTAATGTTTGCAAAACATTTTGAGATCATTGGATGGAAAGTGTTACAGAAGGAAAAAAGTACTAATACTATAAAAGCGTGTCAAAGTGGGACAGTATTCCACCAATTAAAAAAAAAAAACAAAGAGTACAATTTTATAAGGGGCATGCTCTCCTACCTTCTGTTGTATTCTTAACTCAAATTAGGTTAGTAATCCTTTCCCTACTTCTCTAGCCCTCCCATTTCCAAGATGAGCTTTTCTGGAGGTAGCGGTTCTTGTGATGAACAAATGATACTTTTCTAGTGGACACAATCTTATTTAGGTCCCTTTCATGTATCTACCCCCAATTTTCTGCATCCTCTTTTTCGTCTCTGTTCCTTTTCAGATTATTCCCTCCTATTATCCCTCTTGCTACTTTCTTCTTATCCCAAACCTCCATCATCCTTCTTATTCCCATCCCATTGCTACCCCTTCCTCAACTCACAGAAATAAAAGAAAATGGAAAGGACTGCAATTTAAAAAAAAATCCACATGAATATAAGTATTTGGGATACATCATCTGACTGTGGCAGATTGTCCCGCTCTAATTTTCCAATTTATTGGAAAATGGAAGAGCACCTCTATCATCATGACAAGATTCTTGCTAACAGTCACATAACAACGAAAAAACAAAAAACCACCCACCCTACAACCCCAAATCTGACTACCAATTTAACCCAGATCATGTCTTTTAAACAGTCACAATGGTTTAATATCTAGACCCATCCACCTTCTCTAGGAACCCTAATAAGGAAGAATGTGCCAATACCTCTGAGACTGAGAATTCCAATCACTGATCACCTTCTGAAAGAAAAATCCCCCTTGTTGGATTTTATCCCACAGTATAGGTCCAACAATGCTCCACCAACTTTGGATCCTCACTGTCAACTACAGAACCTAGATCGCCTTGCCATTCTCCCTCCCCACCCCAAGCATCGTAGGGCTCACATGAACCGTGGGGTCTGATACATTGAATACTGGTAACACTGCTAGTAAGTATTGCTTCTAATAATCCCCAATAGTAAAATATATCATAATTCCCAAGGGAGACAAAATTAAAGAAATATCTCTGATCAGGACTGTACATCCAAGGGTGCACTCTCACAATGTGAAATTAGATTTTTGAAATATATCAACATATTCTGCACTTTATGCTGCCATAACCTAACCTATGAAAATAAAGGAGCAAAGAATATACTAGAATGTGTGACACATGGAGCTGCAAAGTATTAAATAGAATATGCAAGATAAAAAAAATCCATGCAACAAAAGGACGGAAATAGTGGCTATAGCTCAACAATAAATGTAAGAAGAAAAGTGTTTCATTAACACAAATGAAAAGAGCAAGAATCACCATCTTAATGAAGAGCCCAGTTACATACAAGATGCCACATACACATACAAGAGAAGATGTGGCCCTGTTATGCCTGAGACTAGAAATGTTCTTGCTCCCTGACAAGCGCGTGTGGTTTCAGTTTGCAGCAGGAGCATGCCAGCACGGTAATCTTCAGGACAGATTTCTGAGGGGGGCGTTCGCTGTTGACCATGGAGGCTCTGCACACTGACACACTGCTGTGGTTTCACCTGTTGGGCCTCCGGTGCTGCTGGAGCCCTAAGGAGAGCTGTATAGCTCAGACTATGACTGAGATAAGCCAAAGGGACTGGTCTGAAGCCCGAAGCACCCTAGATCCTCGACCTGCCCCTCTCATCCGCAGCCCCGAACCCCGTGGAGGTGGAGCCTCAGGGCTTCGCGCTCCCGCAGCCACCCAGCCCGCGCGGAGCAGGGAGCCCTGCGCTTCTCGGGGAGGCTATAAACTCGAGGTCCCATCTGCTCGACGGGGATATCGACAGCAGCAGGGCGGCAACTGGCGAGGTACCAGCCTCGCCGCAGCACAAACCCTTCAGACTCCCCCCGCGCTTAGGATCACTGAAAGGGTGCTAGCTCCTTGCGCAGCCAGTGGAGAATCGCAGCGGCCTCCCGGAGCGGGGCTAGGTCAGGCCGCGCTCCCCGCGTCGGTGCCGAGATGCAGCCGGCGGTGCGGCTACGGTCTGACTTTCGACTCTGCCCCGAACTCCCTTCCGCCCCCTCAGCAGCGGGGCTCGGTCACGTGATCGCTCTCACGCCCGCCCTGCGCCTGCTGTTCGCGTGCTCGCGGTAGCCGTTTCCCGGGGGCTGAGGAGGGGCCCAGCCTGCGCGGGAACCGCCACTCCCTCACCGCGCCCCCTACCACCGCCTGGGGAGTAGCCCACCTCGCTCTCGCCTCAAAAGCGCCCCCGAGAATGGGAGGCCGAGCCGCCGCTGGCAGGCGCAGGGCAGAGCGATCCCGTGTGATTGGGCCGCTCAGCTCACGTGACACCCCTACCTCACGCCACCTCCTCGAATAAAACTTCAAAATGGGGGCGAAAATGCCGGGCGGATCCCATCGCGCGTTCCGAGTTCCTACCTGCTTCCCGCCGCCAATTCCACGCGGCGCAGGGCCACACCGCAACCCACGAGCCCAGCTCACAGCTCCTGAGGCCTTCGCGTGCCACGCGCAGCTTCTTCTCTCATTGGCTGTCGGCCTTGTCACGTGCTATCACCCCCCTCGCCTGGTGGGCCCGCCCCCACACCGTGGGACCTGAGCCTTCCGGCGCGAGGCAGCACCCTGGAAGCAGGCGATGTTTGGCGCGCGCACTGAGGCGACACAGGCCCCAGAAAGCAGGCAAAGCAAGCGGGCCTCGCGACGGCCGCACAAGTGCCCTCCTGATTGGCTGTGTGACCAGTACACGTAGTTTCCGTTCCTTCTCTTGACCACGCCCTTCCTGCCCCTCCCCTGCGCGAGGGAAACACGCTGTTCTCGCGTGGGCCAAACAGAACTCGTTCCTCATTGGTTCTCTGTAGGGCTCACGTGATTCTCTCCTTCCCGGCATGCCCTGTCCCAAATAATGGCTCAGCCCTGTCACGTGGTCGAGGCTGGGTGTGAGAGGAGCTGGGAGGGAGCTGCTGAAGCTGTGGGCCAAGCAGGCGTGCGGAGCAGGTGTCTTCATGTGCCAGGTACCTGAATGCCTCAAGTCATCCCCCTCTCAGCCTCTCCCCAGGCCTGGCATAGTAACTACCCACTCTGCCCTTCTCTGGAGCGTGAGCCCCCTGGATCTGCCCGAGCGCTGCTCACCCCCGAAAGTCCAACCTCTGCACTGCACCCCAGGAATGGGCTTGACACCCCTGCTAAAGCTGCAGATGACAGAGGAGTCTCCTGGTGTCTCAGACACGACCCCTGGGCTGGCACTTCCATGAAGATCTATGGCACCTGAATTCGAGGTGCTGCTTTACAGAACAGGGGGATGAACATTCCAGAAGACCTGCAGCCTGATCCGGGACCTCACTATCAATTGCAGAAACCAGGTTAAGGAAGTAAGGAATCAGGCTGCTGATGCTGAGTAGTGGATAGACTACCCCAAAGCAGACTAGCTGGGGCTTTGCAAGAGAATGACAGCTTTATGTTGTAGCTCACATACATTTATCAGATATGTGATATTTCTGAGGAATCTCTTAATTTTTTAAAACCAGCACCCCATGGACACCCCTGGATTCCTTGGAGGAGTCTGAGACAGAGATCCCTGCCAAGAACTGTGAGGAGAAGGAGAGAGGGAGAAGACATGAGCAGGGACTCCAGCCATGCCATGAGCTCGGTAGGGTCTGTTTGCAACTCCACCACAGTCTAGCCCAGGGGTCAGCAACCTCTGGCATGCGGCTCGCCAGGGGAAGCACCCTGGCGGGCCGGGCCAGTTTGTTTAGCCACGTCGGCAGGTTTGGCTGATCGTGACTTCCATTGGCCACGGTTCGCCATCCCAGGCCAATGGGGGTGGCAGGAAGCCGTGGCCAGCACATCCCTCACCCGTGCCACTTCCTGCCATCCTCATTGGCCTGGGACGGCGAGCTGTGGTCGGCCGAACCTGCCGACACAGCAGGTAAATAGACTGGCTCTTGTAATGGTCCTTGTGTCTGGTTGTTTAAAGTCAGTAGAGAACTGCTGAACCTCTGCCATTCACCTTTGAGGCAGCTTTTCCCACTTTGCCTCACAGATATTATGTAGGACACAAAATGTAGCTATAACTAGGGCCCTACCAAATTCATGGTCCATTTTGGTCAATTTCATGGTCAAAGGATTTTAAAAATCATAAATGTCATGATTTCAGCTATTTAAATCTGAAATTTCAAGGTGTTATAATTGTAGGGATTCTGACCCAAAAAGGAGTTGCGGGGGGGAGTTGCAAAGTTATTGTAGGGGAGTTGCTGTACTGCTAGCCTTACTTCTGCACTGCTGCTGGTGTTGGCACTGCCTTCAGAGCTGGGCAGCTGGAGAGCGGTGGTTGCTGGCTGGGAGCCCAGCTCTGAAGGCAGAGCTGCCATCAGCAGCAGCAGTGCAGAAGTAAGGATGGCATGATATGGTGTTGTCACTCTTACTTCTGTGCTGTTGCCTGCAGAACTGGACTCTCAGTCAGCAACCACCACTCTGGCTGCCTAGCTCTGAAGGCAGCAGTGCAGAAGTAAGGATGGCATGGTATGGTATTGTCACGCTTCTGTGCTGCTGCTGGTGGGGTGCTGCCTTCACAGCTGGGCACTTTGCCAACAGCCACCACTCTCCAGCCGCCTAGCTCTGAAGGCAACACAGAAGTAAAGGGGGCAACACTGTGACCCTCCTAAAATAACCCCCTGCAACTCCTTCCTGGGTCAGGACCCTCATTTGAGCAATGCTGGTCTCCCCCATGAAATCTGTATAGTATGGGTAAAAGCACACAAAAGACTAAATTTCACAGGGGGAGACCAGATTTCACAGTTAGTGACACGTTTTTCATGGCCGTGAATTTGATAGGGCCTTGATATTTTTCTCAATGAGATCTAATCTTGTGAGTAAACCCTGGCAGCATCCTTTCAGTCTACCAAAAGCACATTCAATTGTCATTCTGCACCAGCTGAGCCAGTAGTTGAATCTTTCCTTCATGCTGTCAAGGTAGCCATTGTATGGCTTCATGAGCCAAAAGAGCAAGGGGTCGGCTCTCCCATTTCAAGATCACCAATGGTAATCTGCCAGTCAGAAAAGAATATCCCAGTTTACAGCTTTCTGAACAAGACTGTGTGCTTAAAGATGTAAACAGCATGTACTTTCCCTGACCAGCTCACACTGATATTGGTGAAGCATCTACAGTGATCTCCAATGCTTGCATAACCATAGAAAAGTAGCCCTCTCTGTTGATGTACGTGGTGGCAGGGTGGGCAGGTGCCAATAGGGATATGCATGCTGTCTGTTGCCCCTCCTCAGTTCAGAAATCCCATTGCAGCAGATCCATCCACTATATATTGCACATAGCTGAGTCACAGTCCTGTGTAGCTGGAGACAATGGCCCTACACACTTGCATAATAACAGCCCCCACTATGGATTTCCCACTGACTGGTAGCAAACCAGCATTGCAAGTTTCCACAGTGCGACCACCACTTGCTTCTCCGCTGTCAATGTAGCTCTCATTCTGGTGTCCCTGTGCTGGAGGGCTGAGGCAAGCACACAGATCCACGTATGTGGCCTTTTGCATCCAAAAGTTCTGCAACCACTGCTTGTCATCCCAAACCTGCATTATGATGTGATCCTGTGACAAGTCGGCTACTCATTTCTCAGGACCAGATGCGGCGCTCCACCATCGGCAGCTGCTCCAACACCACCAGCAATCTTGACATTTTTTTCTGCTATGTCCCTCAGTAAACTGTCTTTGAAGACATTCTCGTGTCCCTGGCTATTGTGGCACTTCCTGTGGGTCTGAAAATACAGGATATTCATGCATCCTGTATTTGCCATGTTCATGAGAAGCCCCAGAGCATTCTCCGTGGGAGTCCGCAAGGCTGTCAATGCTCTTTTATCCTATGGTTTCCCTGACCAGCTGGTAGAGATGGTCCAAGGCACTAGTGATGTGTGAGAAAGATGTCTCTCATTGCTGTGACATTGCAAATCCTCTTTTGCCCGACTTGAGGTTCCCAATATAAACTCCAGTTTGTTTTTTTTTGTAGAAATTAACTCACGTGGTCTAGCATGGCTGCCCAAGCGACCCTCTCCCCCAACCCTAGCACAGGGGTCAGGGACAACAGCAGTTCCTGAACTCTCCTGAGCACAGGGATTGTCCCCAGCTAGTGTTCCCTGTGGTGCTAGCCACCCTATAGAAGGCGAAGGGGAGACAGAACTACTTGGTCCCTCATACACTGGTCAAAAGTGGAGCTGGCTGCCCACAGAGAGGACCACATGTAGCACTACCAAGAGGGAGGGGATTAGTGGGTTCACTGCCCCTTTGTACTGGCTTGTTCCTGGAGGGACTGTGCCTACCTGAAGCACAAATCCTCTGGAAACTCCCTCTGTGGTGGCATAACACAACAGGGCTTCTGCTGTGGGAGTCCCTAACGGGTGGGGAACCTACAGCCCACAGGCCAGATCCAGCCCACTGAGTCATTTCATCCAGCAACTCTTCATGCCACAGGCTGGAAGCTCCGAGTGTCGGTGCCCCCTGGCAGGGCTGGAGCCGTGAGCACAGGGTTGCCAGGCCATTAAAAGTCAGGTCAGCTCTCGGAAATGACTGGTATGTCCCTGCAGCCGCTAGGCACGAGAGCGATCAGGGAAGCTCTGCACTACCCCCGCTGCCAGCACTGGGTCCGCAGCTCCCATTAGTCGGGAACTGTAGCAAATGGGAGCTGTGGGGGTGATGCCTGTGGGTGCAGGCAGCATGCGTCACACAGCAGCACTCGTCCCCTCCACCTAGGGGCTGGACATGGCGGGAGCTACTGGGAGTAGCGCGGAGCCCCGGCAGAAAGGGAGCCTGCCTTAGCACTACTGACTGGGAACTGTCTGAGGTAAGTGCAGCCCAGCTGGAGCCCGCACCCCAAACACCTGGCCCCAGGTCAGAACCTCCTCCCATACCCTAACTCCCTCCCAGACCCCACACCCCAACCCCCAGCCCAGAGCCCCCTCCTGCACCCCAAACCCTTCATTCCCTGCCCTACTCCAGAGCCTGCATCCCCAGCCAGAGTCCTCACCCCCTCCCACACTCCAATCCCCTGCCCCAATCCCAGAGCCTAGGGGAAGCCCCGACCCTCCATGCCCGCTCCCCTGTGGGGCTCTGTGTGGCCCGCAACTGATTTTTTCCGTGGGTCAGTGGCCCCAGATAGAAAAAAAAAGTTCCCCACCCCTGCCCTAACAGGCACAATCCTCCCTTATTATTTGACTAAACCGGACTGTTCCCTGAGGCAACAATAAAACAAATCTCTAAGTAGTGCCTCCTATTTTTTGCCAGTCATCCCATTCCCAAAGGGATGCTTTACATCTCCATAGGGCTTGTCTTTTCCCCTTTTCAGTTGCATTTTGCACTTTCCCCCACAGATCAGTTTTCCCCCTGTTCTCCAACTGACATTCCCCAACTGCCACAGGACCTTCCAATCCCAATCTCCTGTCCTTTTTCCAGTAGAAGAGGCATCAGCCAAATATTCTGTTGCTGTCTGAATAGCAATAGAGAGGGATAATATACCACAGATATCCCATCATACTACCCTTTAGTTAACATAAATGATGGATCTTACATTTGTGGGTGAAACATTCTTTCCCTATCAAAATAAATAATAACGCAACTCTATAAAAATTCATGTTTGCTTGCAGGCATGTTACCTGCAGGGAGATCATAATTCCATGGTGACATGGAGAGAACTGGCTAAATCTGAGATCAATGAAAAATTGCCTAATCAGTAAAATATTGCAACGACTTTCAATGCCTCATAGTCTGGAGGAATTCCAAGCCAACCATTCCGCTTTCACACCAGATGCCCTTTAAGTTAAATCTGCCTCACTGTTGCCGTATTTTAAAAATTGCTTTACCATTATTTTCTATACATAGACCGACGCACTCCAAAAAGCAATACGTAAGTTTTCCTCGGCTTCACCACACCGCCACCAGCAGTTCCCTGACAAGCGCTGTTCTAAGAGCTGTGCACATTCCTATTCACACTGTGCCGCACAAACAGATGGGCAAATATACCGCTTTGTCTATTGAGAAAAGAGAAACGGCTGTAGTGAGGCGCCCTGGCTCCCAGATGCGCCTGAGAGGGCCGAGCTCCTGCAGCCTCCAACGTGAGCGGAGCCACTGCCACCCGTTCCCGCCCCCAGGAAGTCAAGGGGCGGGACAGGAAGTATAAAGGCACAGCCCTGGCGCTCACTTGGAGGCCTGCCGCCGAAGAGACTAGACACGGCTGGCCGAGCTCCTGCCCAGTATCCTGAGGAGCTGCCTGAGCCTGCCCCGTGCCCGGTATCCTGAGGAGCTGCCTGAGCTTTCCCGTGCCCGGTATCCTGAGGAGGACTGGCCGAGCCTGCCCCGTGCCCGGTATCCTGAGGAGGACTGGCCGAGCCTGCCCCGTGCCCGGTATCCTGAGGATCTGCCTGAGCTTCCCTGTGCCCGGTATCCTGAGGAACCCATGGTCTGGGACCCACCGGAAGAAGCCAGTGAGACACAGGTACCCAGAGAGGGGGAGGTCGAAAGTGGCCCGGGGTAGCTGACTCTGGTTTGGCTCCCAAGGAGCCTGAACCAATGTCAGTGTGTTGTGGTCAGGATCCCCACTGACAGCAGCGAGTCTTGGCCGCTGCTAGGGCCCCAGGCTGGAACGCAGTGGAGTGGGAGGGCCTGCATTCCCCCTGCCACCCTTCCAAGGGCGGCAGACTCCCCCTCTCCCTGACCTGAGGAGGCCTTCTTTATAGACTTACTGTTTGAACTGCTGCTCAGCCCCTGCCTAAGGGTCTGAGCCCTGTACCTGTTTGTTGCCCTGCCCTGAGCAAGGGCTTGGGCTTTATAGACTTCCTCATTGAACTGCTGCTCAGCCCCCTGCTGAGGGAGCTGAGCCCTGAACTGCTTAGTGCCCCACCCTGACCAAGGGCCTGGGCTTAGAGACTATTCGTTGGCCCTACCCCTGCTGAGGGGTCTGAACCCTGACCTACTTTGCCATCTGTAGTAAGGCGCCCTGGCTCCCAGCTGTGCCTGAGAGGGCCGAGCCCCAACGCCGGACGGTTACAAGGGCAAAGTGACCTCTCAGTTATATTAGTGCATCTCCAATGAAATGGGTAGAATTGTATCGGTGAGAGATTTTGTCTGTGAATATCTGGCCTACAGGCATCTTCTTTCTCAGCTGCCCTGCATTTTTTGATCTGTACTTCATCCTCCCACCATTCCAGGAACTCATGAAAAGCATCTGAATATTTGTTTAGGATTATATGTGGTGGTGTCTTGTAATGCATGAAAGATGCTGACATAAAATGGATGGCTCCAAATGGGATTTTTTTTTTTTAAACGCTGGCTCCTGAGTCCTAGATTGTAATTGCCTTGAATGATTGTGCAGGCTTCCAGCATGCAGCTCTTTGCCTCTTCCACTAGCAACTCTCGTTGCTGTTGTAAATACCACATGCATGCCACTGGGGGCATTCACAGTGCCTGGCTGGCAGCTTCTCTTCTTTACAGCTATGGCTGCTTCTGCCTCTGAGCACTCTCTTCGTTGGTGTATATGTAATTTTTCAGAAAAACCTTTGCAGCCCACTTATAGAAGCTTGGAGGCAGTTAACTAACTTTACTGGCATGTTGGTAGCAACCCAAGAGAATGGCTCTTTGAACGTTCCTCTGGTGACACATGCTTCCTGTAGCACCTTATGCAGACTGGTACATTTGGATGAGCCAGTCTTTGTTTGCAGCCGGGATGTGTGTTGAACAGAATTTCAGCAGAGCCTGAGATTTCTGACTCTCACAGTGAGCTCTTTCTTTGTCAAAGGCGCACAGAGACAGTATTTCATTGTTTAAGGACAGCAAAACAGGCACAAATGTAAATATTTCCCTCACACTTTGCTTTTCTTCCAAAGGCAATGAGCAGACACACTGGAGAACTAGTTTGAAGGACCTATCAGTAAAATAATATAGAAGTATTTATATTTGCATCTGTTAGCTTCTTTTTGCACTAAAATTGCCTACATACATTTCAGTGTATATTATTTTCAGGCTCCTAGATGACCTCTGCTTGAAGTCAAAAACTGCTGGCTTGTTGCTAGAAATAATTGCTGTAAATGCTTTTTTTGTGTGTGCTGATTTCTCAGATTTGTGACAAATTATTTTACAGCGAATATTTTTAATTCTACAATATTCATATTTTAAAATAATAAGAGGTCTGGAGCCTTGCATCATATACCCACAGGGGTGATGTGGAGATAAATTAACAGTTGAGAGGGGCTCAGATGTTTGTAGTGTTGCTGTAGGCGTGTTGGTCCCAAGATAGGAAGGAGACAAGGTGAGTGAGGTAATATCTTTTATTTGGCCAACCTCTGTTGGGGTCAAAGAGACACATTTTTGAGCACCACAAAGACCTGAAGAAGAGCTCTGTGGAGTTTGAATACTTGTCTCTTTCACCAGTAGAAGATGGTCCAATAAAAGATATTACCTCATCCACCTACAAACATCCTGAAAGACAAATAACCAGCAAAAGCTGCAAAGAATAAAAAGTGACAGTTGTAGAATGTGTTTGGTAATTACTGCTTTTGTTTCCCTATTTCGGTGGTGACCATATAAATGAGTCCTTTAATAGTTTATATATGGCTGTCTCTCTAGGCTTTGCATGCAAAAAAGTTAATGCAAAACAGAATGGCAAATTCTGCTCTCTGTTACACCCTGTAGCTCCGTAGAAGGCAATAGAGTAACTGAGAGCAGAATTCAAATTAATGCCATTGGAAATCTCCTTGATTGAACATGCCTTGAATACGGAGAACAGGGTTTTCTCTCTAACAACAGATTATTACAGCTTCTTCACAATTAACCTTGAGATAGATTATATATATATATATATAAAATCTATGTTAACAGTGTTGTTATTACTACTAGTCTCAAACAAACTTATTATACAGATTAAAGCATTCAGATGGTAAAACTGGCTTGGACAGCATGCACTCTACTATGTTGAACCAAGAAGTGGGCGATCTGTATAGACAAAACAGTACAATTAGATTAGTATGGGAAAGTTATTTGATCAGTCACAATGATGAACACTCCATCTGGTCTTGAACAGCCTCCCATCAGAACAGCTTAAAGGGCCTGATTTGAAAGCCCACTGAAGTCAATGGGAATCTTTCCATTTACTTTAATAGGCATTGGATCAGGCCCAATGAAAGCCATTTTTTCCCCTCACTTATACTGGTGCTTCCTCACTGAAGTAACAAGGTTGCAGTTTATGTAACAGAGGAGAGCATGGCCCAGGGGAAGGTGTTCAGATTACACAGAAATTGTTAAATGGGATTTTAGGGATAGAAAGACTGGAAGGACAAAAACAAGCCTGAAGGCAGGTTCAAAAGCAAAACAACTTCTGGCAAATGTTGTGAAGGATTTTACCTCTATATCTATGGACCATTAAATTAACATCTATTTTTTTAAAAGGCCTAAATTTAAATTCTTTTACAGGCATATTCGTGAGGAATGTAAATAATGAAATGTGAAAGATTTGAAAACTGGAGGCCAAATTCTGTTCTCAGTGAAATCAGTGCCACCCTACTGACTTCAGGTATATGAGAGGTTTTTAAGGTCAGGCTTGGCAAAGCCCTGGCTGGGATGATTTAGTTGGGGATTGGTCCTCCTTTGAGCAGGGGGTTGGGCTAAATGACCTCCTGAGGGTCCTTCCAACCCTGATATTCTGTGATTCTATGAGGGGATAAACATTTAAATAAACCCTTTTCCTTCAGGGCATAAACCAACCACTAACAGCCTGGGATTAGGAGGAAACTTCCCCTCTGGGCATATTATGCCATAATTGTCGATTACAAGGTTTCTTGCACCCTTCTCTGAAGTATCTGTTATGACAATTCCTATGTTCCTAATCAAAGACAGAATATGGCCCAGAATGTTTTAAAATTAAATTTCAGCCACTGTAAGTATGTGTTCTTTGTGGATAAATACTTTAAAGTTATGCCAGAGTTTATGGCAGAGCAGGTTTAAGTCTCAGTTTTGAACCCCCTATGACCTCTGTAACCATGGGTTCAAAATCCCAGCAGGATTGACTGTGCCTGTAACCATCTCAGGAATAAAACTAGTATCATGCTGTTTACTCTTTGGGTGCATCTTCACTATAAAAAATGATGTGTTTTTACCTCATGTTAGCTCACTGGATGTAAACTACTGAAGACAAGGCAGTTTGTAGCTTTCATACATTAGCAGGTTAAGGTAAAGACTCTGGGGGGGCGTGAAGGATTTACTTTTACCTGTTAACTCATGTAAAAGTCATAAACTGCATTGTCTTCATCAAGATTATGTCTCATGTTAGTTACCACATATTAGCTACCACAAGGTAAGGACACACCTTTTTTCATAGTAAAGTCACGTGCCTGGTGATGCTTTGTTGCTGTGATAATTGACAAGAGGTTTACTGAGTAAAAACCATCACCGTATTTTTAAATGAAAGCTGAGTTAGTGGGGGACACTCCAATGTGCAGATTTTCTGATGCCAATAAAAATGAATCTAGCAACAGGCTAGACATAAGAGGTGGGTTCCATGAAGAGATTTAGGCTTCTAAGTCCCATTTTTTAGGCACCACTGTGATCCACAAAATTCCTGCTCAATTGCTGCCAAATTCTGTGGACGTCTAAAGGTATGTCTACACTACAGCGGCACAGCTATGGTGCTTCAGCTGTGCTGCTGTAGTGTAGATACCTCCTAGATCGATGGATGGGATATTTCCATTGCTGCAGGTAATCCGCCTCACCGAGAGATGGTAGCTAGGTTGATGGACAAATTGTTCCATTTACCTAGCTGTGTCCACAGTGGGGGTTAGGTCAATCTAACTACATTTCACAGGGTCTGAAATTTTTCATAGCCTTCAGCAATGTACTAGGTAGACTTAAGTTTTAGGTGTAGACCAGGGATGTAGTTAGGTTGACAAACTCACACTGTAGATGCAGTGTAGACCCAACTAGGTCAACAGAAGTATTCTTCCGTCAACCTAGCTTCTCTCAGAGAATTGAATTATCTACATCAACAGAAAAAAACTTTCCATCAATGTAGGAAGTATCTACACTACAGTGGCACAGCTGCAGTGCTGCAGCTGTGTCACTGTAGCATAGACATACCCTTAGTGTTTTCCTCTGTGCATGCACACTGCAACGTTGCTCTAGGCTCCTGGACACCTCTCTTGCCTAAGCAAGTCACAAACAGGGAAAGATAGATGTTTGGCTGCCCAACCCAGTAGGCAGTCTCTGAATATGCCTACCAAATCGGGCCCCTCAGGCAAGTTCACACAAAACAGCTGTGGGAGGGAGAAGCACCCTTAGAACCTTTAGCCAAGTGGATAAGGTACTCATCGAGGATGTGCTTCAAGTCTCCCCTCCTTCTGAGGGGGAGAAGGGATTTGAACAAGGCCCTACCACCTCTAAGGTGAATGTTCTCATCACTAGGCTATGGACTAGTCTGATATGAGAGCCCCCTCAATCTCTCCTATTGACGTTGTTCTACTTTAATTAAACAATGGAAAACTTAAATATTACCTGAGCCAGAAAAAAGAGTTAGAATGACTCTATAGCCTAGTTAGCCACTAAGCTAAAAAATATAAAGGAGTGCTGCTGCTGCCTCTTTTGTTTCAGGTCCTGCATGCGGCTTAGGTGGTCAAGCGCCCATCCTTCCACAATTCATGGATCACGAGCAGAGGTGCCTCTGTGCAGCCCAGGCTTAGGCTACCTTTAGGAGAAGGGTGGGGCTTAGGACACAGACCTCTGGTCGGTATCTCCCACTGGCTAGCTTAGGCTGCTCTCCGCCTAATGTGCTGACTTTGCGAATCACATTCTTAGGTGCCTACTTCTCCCTATTCATTGTATAAGGAGCCTAGGTGCCTAACTCACTCTGTGGATCACAGTGTTGCTCCTGTGGTTTCCTAGGTGCATGAAAGCTATGCACTGTGGTACTCAGCCTTGCAGCCCTAAGTTCCTTCGTGGATCCCATTCAAGGTTTGATTTTGAACTCACACCAGTTTTACAGTGATGTAATTCCATTTACTTCACTGGAATTAAACCACTTTCATCCGTCAGCAGCTTACAACACAGTCTGCTTGGATGGATTGCTACTAAAACTGGCCAAAGTGATCCCCTGCCTGTGCATTCTCTGGCTGCTGAGCATCATGCTTAGCAGCAGAGCAATGCGTACATACCTCAGAGGTCAAACCAGCAAGCCACACTCTTTTTGAATAATGGGTAACCACAAGGCTCTGTAGTCACTTGGACATTTTGCAGTGTTTACATGAGTAATATACCTAATAGTGCAGAAGTTTGCATATGCTGATAATTTGGCACTTGCAATTCACACCCATAACTTTAAAGAACTTGACATGACCCTGACATCTGACCTTAAGATCATGGAGGAGTATTTTTAAACATGGCAGCTGAGACCAAATCCAAGAAAATCAGAGCAAATTGACAACAGAATCACATAAAACACTCTAACTATTGAAACTGTGCATTATGACCCAAAGCCAACATATCTTGGTGTCATTCTTGACCACACACTCACCTTTCATGACCACCTCAAGAAAGCAGCCTCCAAAGCGAAGACTCGCATCAATAGGATCCAAAAATTAGCAAGAACAAGCTGGGGATCAATTGCCCTGCTGCTATAAACATCGGCCATGGGCCTAGTGTTCTCAGTTGCAGAGTACAGTGCACCAATGTGGACGAGACGCTGCAATACAGCTGAATCAGACCACGCGAATCATCATGGGAACTTTAAGATCAACATCTCTATTGTCTCCAGCTATCCATCAAGCTATAGCCACAGCACAAGAACTTAAACATGCTGAAGACTGTTGGGATGGTGCCAAATTGGTGTGGCTGTGCTGAATGAATGTGTGAGCATAACTTGACATGACTTAAATACGGCTGAAGAACTGCAGAGGACCCTAGGAGCAGGGTCCCTTTAAGCAGAAGCAGATTTGACAAAAGACTGGCAAAGCCTGCATGTGCAATCGATATTGAACCTATCAATAGATTTATAACACATGTATAAAGTTCCGGCATGGAGCACAGGCTGACCTGGTTATAGTGACCCTACAGCAAGGACACCATGCAGAGAGCCAAAGTGAATGATTGATGAGTGAGGAAATGTGGTATGGTCTTTGTTCAATACCACACCCAAGCCCCTTCCAAAATACGAATCAGCTAAAGTTAATAACTACATGCCCACTGGGCATGTTTTTGAGACATGTGACTCCTTTGAGGAAAAAAGTATAAAATCAAGCAAAGTAAATTACTGGCAGAGAGAGAAAAGGGAGAGATTCCTTAATTGACACTTGAAGAAGCAGCTAGACAGAGTAACCAAAACGCTGCTCTGTGGGCTCAAGTAGGACTATGAGCCAGAGGGGTTTCCAGGCAGCGAAGGCCTTGCCTCAAGGGAATCCGAGACAGACCAGAGGGCTGAGGAGACTAGACCCAGAGGGAAGAAGTTGTCCATAGACTTGGTAACCACCTTCTCTGTTTGCCAAGCAGGAACTGTGTGAGGCTAGGACAGGACCTGTTTGTGAAAGAGAGACTCACTAAGAGGAATGTATAGCTCTTAATGTATAGTTCTTTAATGTCTAACATAGGAGTTATGTGTTTAATGTAACCCTTTACTGCTTGTGTAATTCCTTCTCAGTATTAAGTTAATTACTCAATGCAAGTTAATTACTGCTGACCTTTTTCAGTAATCTACTCCACAGGGAGCCATTAAAGATCCATTCAGGGGTAGTAGCCCCTGGGGCCAACAAAGGCTACCTGGAACTTCCCATTGGCAGGTTATGGACAATATACCCCAACAACACCTGAAATCATGAAAACCACTATGGAATCCATGCGACCACCTCATGTCTCTGGATCTGGCCAGGGAATGGCAAAGTATCAGAACCTCATCCACGATTCCAAGCAAGCACATTATCACAGGCCCAACAAGCCACTCTCCAAGTTTCAACCTGCCATGTAGACTTTGGACCACACTGAACCTCATCCAAACAAACCATGGAACATGTGGCTACTTTGTGCACAAGTGGAAAATCAAAGACTCTCCTTCGTGTGACTGCGGTGAGAACTTCCAAATCATCAAACACGTCATAATGTAATGCCCCAAATAAGGATTCAAAGGTGAAAGGGAGGATATCATCAGTGTCAGCCTTGAAATGGCTTATGGACCTGCAACTGCATCTATAGAATGTTGCTCTGCTGAATATGCGTACGTGAGACAGAATGGAATTACTACTGATTGACACTGATGTGATATCAAAATCAAGCCTCAGTGATACTAAATGAAGTTTGATTAGGTGAAAAAGCATGAGGCTGATTCGATCCTTACAGGTCTCTTCATATAAGAGAAGTCAGATTGTGATTTCAGGGAAGTCTATTTGAATGGTAGATTATGGGCTTGATTTCCCCTCTCACATATATTGGTTTTACACCATTGTATCGCTTGTGATGTCAATGGAGCTACTCCTTATTTACAGTAGTGTGACAGGAGAATCAGCCGGCTGTAAAAGATCCTATTATATAAGTCATGCTTCAGTAACATAATGATTCTCTAGTGCAAGTACCATACGCCCTGAGAAGTCTCTGTGGGCCAGATTATTTTCCTCAGTTACAGTAGTGCAGCCTCACTGACTTCAAAATTGCAGAATTCAACAGACTAGGAATGTTTGCCGACGTATATTTAGTTAGGAAAAAAAGAGAAAACTTTGAACCAAATTCTCTGCTTGTGGAAATGGAGTTCTGCCCATTTGTGCCAACAGAAAACGTGGCCCACTGGCAGTGCAACAGTCCCAGGAAACTTTAGTAATGTTCCACGTAGGCTTCATCAATAGATATATTTGAAGCTGGAAAATATTTCACTTAATGAATCAAATTCTTCTCTCAGGTACACTTGTGCAACCGAACTTCAATGGAGCTGCATTGGCATAACTAAGATCAGAATTTGGCATAATACCTTTAAAACCACACAGCGGCCTTCTGAGCACAGCTGAAGCCAGCACCTGACCCATTATATCTGAAGATATTTAAATGACAGAGGAAAAAATGTTTTTCTGAGAGTTCAGTTCAGATCCTTCACATATTTATTGTGTCCCCCTTATTCAAATTTGCACTTTTTATCTCAGTAACATATTACACCTTAGGCATACACTCCATGATCACTGAAGAGCTATTACAGCACCTTCAGAGCTCAAATTGGTAAGCAAGCAGAGCATTAATGGTGGATTTAAACTGCGAATTAATGATTTTTATTGTTCTGAGCATATTGCACATAGCTAGCCAAACTCTGCTTTCATTTGCACTGCTGTAGATCCAGAGTAACTCAGATGAAATTAGTGAATTTCACTGTTGCTTTACTCTAGATTTACACCAGTATAACTGAGTAGAATTGGATACCATTGTGAAAGGTGCTTCTCATTGTCACTTTATTTTACTAGCAGCAAAGAGTCCTGTGGCACCTTATAGACTAAAGAGGTATTGGAGCATGAGCTCTAGTGGGTGAATACCCACTTCGTCGGATGCATCTTTGCTGCTTTTACAGATCCAGACTAACACGGTTACCCTCTGATACTTTATTTTACTAGAATGTGAAGAAGAATAAAGAACATGTATCCACAGTGAAGAACTATATTTGGAAAGGCATATTGCACCATGTATTTTTATCTCAATACTCTAAAATTAGGGGTTCTCAAACTTTTCCACAGTATAGGCTAGATCTTAATAAAGCAATTCTCCCATGTACATCTCCCTCCCATACACAAATGTGCTGACTACCTTCCCGCCCTTTCATGTTTATGCAATATCCTTGTGGAAACTACAGCAGTTGCTTACATGGAGAAATAGTATTAGGAAAATACTTATTTAATAGGCCAGCTCCTCAGCTAATGTCAGTGGAGCTCTGTCTATTTACACCAGCCCAGAATTTGGCCCAAACTATTCTGAGCTTCTTTTAACAATTAGAGACACACCCTCATGTGACCAACCAGCTCTCTGCAAATCACCAGCAAGTTCTCCGTGAACCATCAATACTCCATTAGGCAAAACCTCTTTTGTAAATGTAATAATAGTCTGAACACAAGAGAAACACTACAGCAGTCTACCGTCCAGTTAATAACAAGGTAGCAATCAGAAACCATGTCTTATATGTCAGCTAAGTGTGCAGTGACATGCTGAATCCAGTGTACTAGTTATGTTACAGTTACAGAATGTTTTCTTAAGTGCTCTCCACGTTGTCTCAAGGCTTTCAGAGCTGTCAGTTTTGTTTCTTTGGGAAAATGCTCTGAGCATTATTTAGCATCATGTTGTGTATTTCCAGCAGGATTTTCCACATACAGACCAACCCCCTTCCTGCTCCTAAGTCCATTCATTCATATAGCAGATTGGCAACAGTCAGTCCCTAAAAAGGTTTAAAAAAACTAGACCAACCCCTTTAAATCCCTACCCTATCTGTGAGCACTTCAATTAGCAGGTGCAACACATTTCCTAAGGTCAAATATTTCCTGTAGTAACTTCTGTTAGAAAACAGAAGCTTGCAAAAACAACTCCCCCAAAACATTTTCATCATTTTCATGTTACAGTTGGAAACATGCTAGTTGTAGCCATGTTTGGAAAGCTCTCAGAATAGTAGTCAGAGAAGCTCTGCTAGACCCAGGTGAGCAGCAATAGTGTTTAAATACACAGCCTCTCTGCAATTTCAATGGTACTGTGGGCAGAGCAAAGAATACCCTATTTCCCCAGCCCACACAGATTTAGGAATGGAATATCTTATATTCTCTCAAGATTGAGGCTATATGGAATAGGAGACAGTGCCAAAGCAGAATCATAGCCATTTTTCACATTTTACCACTGTCAGGCTCAAAACCTACCGTCATTACAGTCTTAATGCTCATTGACACTAAGGTCCTTTTACACTGAGAGAACAAGTAAATGAGAAGCAGGGCCTTTTGTCTTTTCTGTTCTCTGATTAGATAACCGATTTTTAAACAGGAACATAATGAATGTTGACTAATGAATAATGATCAATCCATGAATGTGGGTCTCAGATACTCACGATGAGCGTCATAGAAAAGCTTATAAACAAACTTCAGCAATGGATTCTTGAAACGCTGGCGATTGGCAAATACTGGCAGTTGGCTGAAAACTGACACAAAATGAATAGTGTGAATAACAGCCAAATGGAGTTCAAGTCATTTATTCAGGAATATATTTGCAAACATGCTTTTTTCAATTATTTGACCAGCTCAAGATTTTAGCCAGGCAAAACGGTGGTTGCTTTCAGTAGGAGCTTTTACCGAGTAAGGCCTGCAAGACTTAGCTAAGTGCACGCCAAAAAAAAAAAAAAAAAGGGAGTAGGGGTGGCAGTGGTGTGGAGAATGGTTCATTTGCATGGGTTAGAGGTTTATTCTCATATTGCAGACATGTCTGGCCACATCAATAAACGTCTGTTCTGTCCCATCAAACTTGTGGGCCAAATTCTGACCTTATTTGCACTCGTGAAGTTCTATCCTAGCCAATAGGACTGACAACAGAGAGGTTGCAATGAGTGCAGGATCAGTCCTTATGTATAAACAAGCTGCACAAGAAATATGGCTGTGCTACAAGACTCCATAGGCGCCTTTACGAGACACAATAGCACAGTAATGTTTCAAAAAGGGGCCTATTCTGGCCCAAGTGTTACAAGAAGGTACTGTAGGAAGAAGGTGAAAGAATCATCCCAGCTTGCCCAAAACTGTAGCTGCCGACATAAAATAAATGATCATGCATGGTAACAGGCTGAGGTTATTCCCTTTGGTGAGATGACCCAGGGCTAAGAAACTCTGTTGAGATTTAGAAATAAATCAACATTTTAAATAACTGGGTTTTAATTATTTCCCAAAGGGGAAAGTGTCTAGGTAGACAGGCCCCAAATCTGACCACCCCCATAGTACATTTTCTCTTTCCTTCTTAAAAGGGCGTATGCTTCCCCCCGTGCCGCATACAGGGACCTTCACTAAGGGATGGGGGCATGCATATACAGAGGAGAAAGCAATTTATGCTACAGCAGCATCCTCACCACATAGCTGCCTCTCTCCTCTTCATAGCCAGTATGCTATAGCTCCACAGACAAGGGAGAACCATGCAGCAGAGTATGTTCCCCACTCCCAGGCAGAAGAATTTACTTTGCAAAAGGCATTGTAAGTGCCACAGCCACTGAGTGGTCTGAACAGACCTTAGAACGGGAGAGAAGAGTCATGGTCCCATTGCTGAGGAAGGTTTGGGGGTAGGAGGGAGTGTGATCAGGTTTAAATCTGCAGGCTAGATTCCTGTGGCACTCCCATTTCTGTAAGAACAGGCAGCCCAACCTTCTGACTGCTCTGCCACCAGAGGGAATGCTATGGTGAGTCTGCAGCCCAAGCAAAACTACCATTATGGGGGAGTCTGCGCTATTCTACTGGCTCCACGCAAGGAGGGGGAACAGTTGGTTTAGTTTTGAAGACAGCCTTCCAAAATGATGCCAGAAATGGCAAAATCAAAAGTATTAGGCTAAGACTTTACTCAGAATCTTGCTGAGGGTGGTCCGGATCTCACTGCCATGGAATTCAATGGCAAAGCTCTCAATGGCTTTAATAGGAACAAGAACAAGCCAAGTATACGAAGCCCCTAACAATCTAACACCAAAATATTTGAGCAACCCGCAAGGCAATTGGGATTGGCTGGGATATCTCTACTGTCTGTCCCAGAGATCCCCTGGACCAATCTGGGGCACAATCTTCTCTGATCAGGTACTCTCTGTATGGAAGGTCCTCCCTGAGTCTGTCCTGAATCACTCAGCTGCTATTTTCAGAGCACAGGGCAAGGCCTGTCTTAAGGTCTGAATGCACCCGTGACTGTTTTTAGCCTCCTTCCTCTTTTGGCACCAGCTCTTCTTTGTCAGGAATCGTCCTGCAGCAGAGCCACAGCCAGAGCTAGAGCCAGTCTCCACAGCGGGCCTGCAGTAGGCTGCCTAACTGGCAGATTGGTTGGAAGAGTCCGCAGTGGGGCTCTTAGCCCAGCAGTAGCAGCAGTTCAGTGGCTGCTCAAAGCATTTGCCAATGGCTCCTGCACCTGCTTGTTCCTAGACCTGCTCCTGCCTTGCCTCACTCTAGGTAACCCAGTTCTGCCCCTTGGCTCCGACTTCTGACCTCTGACCCTTGGCTCTGATTCCTGAACCACAAGGCCTGACTCCTGCTCTGACCATTAGGAACAACTGCCCACATCCCACTCACTGACATTCTGAATAGACCATCCCCCAGCAAGGGCTTTGTCTGAGCTCCTTCCCAGTGGAGTTGGAAGGCTCAGGCGGCTGGGCTATAACATCTGCTACTCCACCAGCCCTTGCCATCACAGACTGGGGCACCACAGCAGGGGCAGTGGCAGTCTCAAGCTTGCAGTAGTGACACAGAGAAGATCTGCAGTCTAGGAAGGCTGGAAGTTTCCTTCATCCCCACCCCACTCCCAGGAATCCCCCTGCCCTGAGCTCAGCTCCTCAAGCTTGGTGAGGAGAAAGATTTGGCTCATTGTGTTTTTATGTGAAGGAGGGGGAATCATGTATGAGGCCAACCAGTTTTATCAGTGCCTCATTTGAATGAGAAGGCCCTTAAAGAAAAATATCACCAGTTGTGAGATGTAGTGGACACAAGGCTGGGGCTTGGACACAGTACACGTTTTATTATTAAAAAAAGAATAAAAACTAATGAGATGCTTCCAGAAGTTAGATTCTATAGGTACATCTCCATTTCCCAGCTGGCTGCAGGGAACGTGGCCTTCAGCTCTCACAATAAACATGTACATATCTGCACAGGTACTGTAGTAAAACAATACCCTTTGTTATGTGTTATTTGCTCACTTATAACCAGTGTTTTCTGTATACCAGTTAAACAGAGAAGAAAAATCCTACATTTCCTGGTCTATAAGATGGTGCTGTCTATTGTGTGGAACTTCTGGGAAGTAGCTTTAGGACATTGTTGTTTTGAGTTTCAAAACCCCAGCGCCAACTACACCAGACTTTGTTCTAAATTAGGACTCGAATGTGGCTCTGAATTTTGCTATCAGCACATCTCTTACAACGGGTAAAATGGAATCATAGTCGGCAAAGTCTGGGTATTCGTATTCCAGATCTGGATTTGAATTTTGCAGCTTGGTCCCATCTTTAGTACTTCATTTCAAAGTATAAACATTGAATTTTACAGCATTCACTGTGAGGGGAGTGCAATGTGGAAGCCCAAGTTGCACGATACTGCAAAGTTCTTCAGAGCACAGGAAGTCAGATGAGCTAGATCCTGGTCTTGTAAACATTCAGACAACCGGGGTAAGGTGTACTGCACGTCTCTGGCAGTGCTGGGGACCGCTATACAAAACACTTGCTCATTTAAATTAAAATATTACATTATTTAAAAAACAAGACACATGACTGTTTGCAGTTATAACGTTTCTGACATGCTGATTTCGGGGGGGAGGAGAGAGCTGTAATATGAATCTCTCCCTCACTGGAAGGCTGCAGTGATAAACAGAATATGTTCCAGTGTGGTTGATCTTTTGCAGATGCCTGAAGACCTTTTAATCAGCAGGGCCCCTGGTTCTCACATTTTTTCATAGTGAGGACTGCTTCTTTTAGACAGATATCCCCTTAGTGACATGGGTGCTGGGGATGCAGCAACACCCCCTGGCTTGAAGTGATTTCCATCATATACAGGGTTTACAGTTTGGTTCAATTGCTCTCAAAACCCCCACTATACAAATTGTTCCAGCACCCCTGCTTGTTGATCTCTTTGCTCCCAATGATTCCACACCTTTTCAGTGGCACCTACAGTGCTTGGTTACATGAAAAACATAAGAGAGGGACAGTTAAGGGGGAAGATTAAAATAAAGCAATAAAGCAAATGCTGGATCCTGCTTCTGATGAAGTCAATGCATGGTTACCGGCCTTCATTTTGTATCTGTGCAGTTTCTTTCTTCTCCACTTTATGTTACTGAGGAGGGATTCCCCGCACTGCTGCCAGCCCCCACTGCAGAGCTCGATTTACTTCCCTGTGAAGTATGGTTCTATCCTTTTGCATGGTTGCCCCTGCCAACTCATTTTACAACAGCTGCACATTTGATCAGGGCTGCATTAATACCAAACAGAAGACAACGAAAGATACAAGGTGCACAAGGTGGAGAAAGGTGTTGGATTTTCATTGGTTTCAGTTTAGTTGTTCAACAAAAGCATCTGGACATTCTAAGAGAGCCTTGGGCGGGGCTACTTCTAGCAACAAGTGTCATTGCTTGAAAAACACTGGCTGTTTTATCACTGTATGTAAGCAGCTCCGTAGATCACAGATTGAGAACCACTGAGGTAGGCAACAGGTCTAGGCAGCACGGCTGAGTGAACACAAGGGGGCTTTTCTTCCCCTATGTCCTGAACCACAGCGTAAATATTCGCCAGTGTTTCCAGATTTACTGGTCCAAAGCTCACACAGCCAGAATTGAAAAAGCATCCACAAAATAGCAAGCACTGATGGACTAGTATGTGCATTCGACTCTGTGGTGGCAGCCAATGAGAATTAGACGAGCAAACACTCATTGGTTGCTGTAGCTTTGTACCCACTCCCATTGGATGCGATAGACCTTTAATCCTACCCCCCCAAAAGTCCAGGGGGTTATTATGATTTGTGATCTTTCTGAGCTGTCTGCAACAGCAGTCCACGCAGATGGTGCTAGCTACAGAAGTAGCCCTAATTATAGCTACCCATGCAGTTTAAAAACATCCTCCAACTGGCTTTAGAAAGCAGTGCGACATGGCAATCCAGCTGCACACACCCCATTGTAGAGAACTGGAGCATCTTTTCCTTACAAGCTAACAACTTCTCTCTCTTTCTGACTCCAGCTCCTGCAGAAGGCTCCTGGCCTCCCCTTCAGCTGCATTGGGATGCCTTTCACTTCCAACATCATTTCCAAGGCACAAGGGGCTCATGATGTAGCGATAGTCACTAGTGACAGCAGCAGCTGCTCCAGCAATGTTCTCTCCGCTGTCCAAATTTCTAAATGAAGTGTACAGGGCAGGATCGCTCCCAGAAGTCTCTTTGGCCTCCCCAATGTTGACATATAAAGGATCCTGACTGGACGAGATCATGGACATTCTCCCCTGAATCATTTTCAGCTGTAATTTCAGCATTCCGAAGCTAGGGCGTAGCTTGGGCTCAGAATGCCAGCATCTGCACATGAGATCATAGCTGCAATGCAAACAGAATAAGAGAGCTGAAAAATATAGAGAGTCCGTGTGCAAAGCAACCCTGCCCATTAATCATGTGGCAACACCACTAACAAGAAGACAGGACCCAATTCTTCACTCAGTGACATGGTACAACCACCACTTTAGGGGTAAATTGTGCCAACGAGCCATAATGGGGGGGCATGCAATTCCACCCTATCCAGGTGGAAGTTCTGGGAATAATTCTGTTATACCACCCCAAAATCTCTGTGTACAGAGGCAATTCAAGCAGCCAGATCTGCAGAGGAGTCACCCACAGCCCTCAGTGAATATTCCTAGGATTTCTCTGGGGTGGTTTGAGTGGGAAAAAACAGGACAATGGGGAAGGGAGAGTTCTAGTTTTGGTGTATTGGGGAGTTAACAAGGGCATTTGTCAAATCTGACTTCTGGATGCTTATTTTTTGGTTGAGCTAGATGTGTCACTAGAATGTTTTAGAAGCAGTTAGATGCTTTTTTGGGTGGTAAACTGACATAGCTACAATACCAAAAAATAAAAAGCACACATCCCTCTCCAGAACTCACTGACACCAAGGCCATTTGCTCAGGCTTGGCACAAGGTGAGAGGATTTGCCTTCAGTATGTTCAATAGTATCAAATTCCTAGTCTCCTCACATTTTCCAGAGTATTTTCACTTTGGTTAGAATGATTGTTGCCAAGAAGCAGGGTTTTCAGTAGTTGCGCACACAAAAAAATCAAAATTAAAAGGCCAAGTCCAACAAAGCTGATTTGGTAGAGCATCAGTCCAGCCATGCTGCTTGGCATGAATAGAACCCCGAATAAATGCAATGGTTAGTAATAGATTTTTATTCTCAGCAAGAGTTCTCAACCTTTTTCTTCCTGAGGCCCCCTCAACATGCTATAAAAACTCCACAGCCCAGTGGGGGTGGAGGGGGGGAGCTCAGGGCTCCAAGCCAGGGGACCCTTGGGCATAGGCATAGTTTAACTTCTATTTTGAGGGAAAAGGGCTGGCAACTGGCAGGGCTTGAGCTAGCTCCACACAGCGAGGTCCATGGAGGGAGCACCACCTCCAGCCCCTGACTCGCTCAGGAGCTGCTCCTAGCTTGGGGGCAGGGTGAGGGCAGCTTCAGCCCCGTGCTGCTCCTGGCTTCACTGCTGGGGCTCAGGGCACTGGGTTTCAGCCATAGGGCCCTGAAGGCCCCCTGAAAGGGCTCACTGACCCCCCAGGGGGCCACAGGCCCCCGGTTGAGAACCGCTGCTCTTTCTTCAACAGTGTGTGTATTATACTCTCAACAGTGGATCAGAGATTTTATTTTTCCAGATTCTAATCAAATGATAGATAAAACCATGAGGAGGAAAAATAAAAAAATCAAAACCAAAATAGAAGCCAGATTTTTAGGAGCAACAATTTCTGGTCAGAGTTTTAAACGGTTCTATCTAAACTTTGTTATCTCAGCTCCAGGGGCATAATGGAACCAATTCACTATTCATGGGCTGTGGGTATGGAAGGCAGGGGGAGGCTGTGCCTCCCCAAACAGCCTTGCGTGGTCCTGCCCATGCTTCACCCCCAGGCTCCTTCCTGCTTCCTGGGCTGTGCCGCAGGGGGCCCTTCCCCCTCATGGATGGATCCCCAGGCTGGGGGGCTAATCGGGGCTTGTCTGCAATCCAGGACTAGGGGAGAGAGGCCATGCCGCCCACTCACCCGCCTGGTGCTTCGGAGCTGGGGGGGGGGAGTGCTGTTCCTCCCACTCACCCACCTGGTGCTCCGAGGCTGGGGGGGAGGGAGGGCTGTGCTGTCCACTCACCTATTCAGTGCTTTGGGGCGGGAGGGGGCATGTGCCGCCTACTCACGCGCCTGGCATTCCTGGGCTGGGGTTACTCGGGCAGCCTGGAGATGGGGGTGGGGCTGGCTGCCGCACCAGGAGGTGGAGGGACTCTGGGCTCTGGCAAGAGGGGTGGGACTTTGGGCAGAAGGTATGGTCTGGGCCAGGGTCTAGCCTCCCAGAGCCTGGGGTTCACCTGCCACCCATGCTATTACTATTACTATGATGGAATGCCAACTTGACTGGTAAAGGGCACCATCCCCATGTAACATGGGCACTATTATTCTGGTTCAGAGGGCTGTAAAGAAACAAAGTCTTTATTGCTTGAATAACTGAACTTAAAATGGCCTTGTCTGCTCTGGAAAAAATTAACAGGATTACTGTGTGTTCCCCCTAGAATGGCTGTGACACACTGCATCTCAGCGTGCAAAACTCTATCAGTCATTATCAGACACAGTACCAGTCATGCTATGTAGACTGCTTTTTCTGAGGTCAAGTATCAATTGCGCTTCAGTCATTACAGGCAAAGTTGTATGAGTGCCAGAGTGGATGAAGGTCAGAGTCAGGAATGGAGCTATTCGCTCCGCTCCTGACTGTGGCTCAGCAGGAGAACCTCTTACACTTCACTGGCTGACAACCCGCTTCCCCACTCTATCTCCCTCCATCCAGTCACTCTTCCATGCAGGCACTGTAGTTCTTGCACCAGGAGTGCTAGGTCATGTGAGAAGAGCAAAGAAAGTGAGGAGGGAAGATGAGATCTATGAAATGGGATAAGGAGAGTCCATGGAGGTTCTTAAATAAAACCAGGGCTTTTGAACTGGGTCCTGAAATGGACAGGGAGCCAACAGAGTTGGAGGCTGGGGATCACATGGCTGCTCCTCCTTATTTAAATAAAACCATGATCTACTATCCTGAGTTTGTGAACTTTTAGAAAAACCTGGTCCTAGTCAAACTGATCAGGCGACCAAATTGATCACAACACTGACCACCCACTCCAGGGCTGGTAAATAACCTCCTACAACCGGTACGTGCTGAAGACATGGCACACACATGCTTCCTTACTCTCCAGAGAGCATCTTCTCACTTAGCACAAGACATGCCTGGGAAACATCTGCTTCAGTGGTCACAGAGATCTCCAGTGAGACCTACTCAGTACTTAATTTGTAATGAAAGTGGTGCCGGAGCTCAAACAATTTTTTTTACTTTCATAACTGTCACAGCAAGCCCAGAGGTGCCGGGGCTATGAACTGCAAAGCCCAGAGGTGCCAGAGCTCAGCCCTGGGACAAATTAAGCACTGGATCCACTGCACAGCCGACAAAGGGAGATGGCCAGGAAGCTCTTCCCTCTTACAATGCAGCACAAGCGACCGAGGGCCAAACTCACAGAACTTAGTGCAGAGAGGCATACATCAAACCTCCCAGAGCTAGGCTGGCCATTTTGTGCCAGGCAGGATTCACCCTCCAGAGGGAGGCAATGGTGGTATTGCCCCTTATTGTGATTTTACTGGGGAAGGCACCTTTAGCTTACCCCAGATACTCCAAGGATTAGATCCTGGGGGGTGGCCAGGGTGACGATATAGTCTGAAAAGTGGGATCTTTGTCACATATCTGCTTCATGTGGATCAGAACCCACAGTTCTTAATCAGGCCAAACTCTCCCTGACTTCAGTGCGTGTTTTACTCAGGTAAGGAATACAGACTCAGGTCCAACGTGTTTTATACTTAACTCAGCTCTGCTCAGCCTGGGAACAAAACAAATTCTTAGTGTCATCAGCACAGCAGAACTCATTTAGCTGGAAAAAAGCCAGATCTCTTGTATTCTTTGTGCATCACCCACCAAGCTGGCAACTAAATTCCTATTCCAGAATCTTTATTGTTGTGATCTTACAGTTCTGACAGTGAAAAGCAGCCCAAAACAAATAGACCTGTAAACTTGTGAACTGAGCAATCTGATATGGGGCTTACTGAGAAACAAAGAATACAGAATTGGATGATGGCATTTTTTACTCTTCTCACTGTAGCTAGACAGCACTTTATTGAGCCTGTTACTAATTTTGCAGTGGAGCAGTTGGCTTCCATGGCATTACTCCTGATTTACACCAGTCAGAAGCAGGCCCACATACCACACAAATACTCCATACAAAAGAGTTGACCAAAGCCTGGTCACTCTCACTTGCTTGCTACTTTGCAGTGCCACATTCACTGTATGTTTTGGCTTCATTGCCAGAGTCAAACAATGGGTTGACAAAAAGATATACAAATGCTAGGAAACAGTCAAAAAGTGATCTGCCATGAAGACTAAGGTGAATGACTCACTAACAAGAGCCCAGATCATTCCCTTATGTGGAACAGCCAATGTGGGGGATAGGCAACTCCGTGAAACAGGGACTCCTCCAGATCATTCTCTAGGCACCACTTTACAGATGGGGAAAGTGAGACAGAGAGGGGAAAGCCAACATTTTCAGAAGCATCCCCTGCACTGGGCTGTGTGATGGAGTGGTCTGCCATAGAGGACTTGGAGACCTTATAGGGTGGCTAGTGAAAGGGTTAAATGGAGAATATATTATTTGTACTACGATGCTCAAGGAAAAAAGGGGAAAGTAGAAACCAACGGCTGGGAGTGCTCAGCATGGATGGCTTCTCATTTCCTCTTCTCAAATGCCTTTATCCAAAATGAAAAGGCTTTTACCTTAGGAAATGCGCTGGAGTAATCCTCTTGGAGCTGAGAAAGATGGCAGTGTTTGCTACCAGCTTTGAGACTCTTTTTTGAGTCAGGTAGAGGACACTGATAGGTCAGCATGTGTTAGGGGTGGAGCTAAGGAACTATAAAGACTGCTTCAGCCCCAAAGTATTCACTCCAGCTTGATAGCTCAATCTAGACAGAAGTCTGTTCCAGCACTGGGGGGGTTATGCCAGCAACTATAGAGTGAAAGATCCGGATACACACATTCCATGTAATTTTATGAAGAGGGAACACTTCATCACCCAGCAATGCAGTGTGGAGATGGCCATTTGGAAGCTACAGCTGGTGCAGAATGTGGCTGCCTAGTGGCATTAGCTGCAGGGTCTGAGGATATTCCAAACACTGGCTTGGCTTCATTGTCATTTCCAGCCGCAGTGTAAGATGTGGACACTGATCTATAAAGCCTTACATGGCTCAGGTTCTGGCTACCTGAGAGGCTCCCCTCTCTTCCTATATATTCTGCCAACTGCAGTTGAGGTCAGCAGAGACGCTTTTGATGACAGAGCCTAGCTTTGAAGGGAATATGCAATAAAGGGTCCTCTGCTCTGAGATATGCTTCCCCCATCATTATGCCAGATTATTAATCTCCTGACCTTCAGGGAATGGCATGCGGCCCATCTCTTTGCTTAGGCTTTGGCCTGGAGGAGGTGGGTAGCAGTGAGTTTCAAGGAACATGGGTATAGTTTTGCAAAGGGGACAAAACTCTCTAGTGCTGATGCTGTCCAAGCTCTCAGGCCAACTTAGCTGCCAGTGTAACTACCCTGACTTCTGCAGAGTGACGCAAGCAAAGAAACTGGCCCCTTTATAATTTGTAGCAACCCCAATGACTGTGTCTAGCAGGTGTCTTCAAATATTGAAAAGAAATAGATTGTGAACAGAAGCCAGGACAGCTATCTCCGTCTCTCTCTGTCTCCATTAAGAGAGGATTCTCCATGGTGGTCAAAACAAAGCAAGGAACAAGTTACTCACATGTCTTCCAGGCACTCTGGGGGCTGCTTCAACCTGTTGCCACTGATGAGGTAGTTGTAGATTTCTGCATTTTCGATGCCAGCATAAGGGGTTTGTCCTCGTGTCACAATCTCCCACATCGTCACACCAAATGCCCACTGAAACGGAACAGCAAACAGAGCTAGCAAATCGTAGGTTCCCTGTTTGCCAGGGCGTTATTTCTTCCAACTGGTTGCTGTGAGCTAATTAGCTTCTTGCACAGCGCCAGATTTGGGGCTATTGGGGGATGCGCAGAGTTTGGCCATGATGCCTAGGGCGGTGAAGGGAATGAGCCACTTTTAGCTTAGTATGTTCTGACTTGTATCTTTGGAAAATGCCAGGGGAGGTCTAACCAGCAGGATTTGCTGTGTGCAAAGGGACTGTTTCTCGTAATCAGCGATACACGCAGTTGTGTAATCAGTCACTCGTTGGGCACATTCTGCAACAAGGTCGAGGGCAGTACTCATGCAATATTGCAGTCAGGCTGTACTGCAGGGGTTCTCACACTTCATTGCTTCGTGACCCCCTTCTGACAAGAAAAATTACTACATGACCCAAATCTGAGCTGCCCGAGCATCACCGCTCTGGGTGGGAGAGGGGGCCACAGCTGAAGCCCAAGGGCTTCAGGCCCAGGCAAGGGGCCTGTAACCTGAGCCCCACTACCCAGGGCTAAAGCCCTCTAGCTTTGGCCCTGGGCAGTGGCACTGGGGCTTTGGCTCTGGGCCCCAGAAAGTCTAATGCCAGCCCTGGCGACCCCATTAAAATGGGGTCACGACCCACTTTGGGGTCCTGACTCACAGTTTGAGAACCACTGGTGTATCACCAGCCACCTCTTCAGAGGCAGAGTCAATAACTGGTAATTGGCAGTGCAGGTCCACAGGTAAAGGAAGGAGCCAGTGGGAAACCAGCTCATAAAGCAGCAAGGGGGAGAGGAGGGAACCAGAAGGCAGACCTAGAGGAAAGGAAGAGGAGCTCCAGGTGCATGTGTTTGTCCTCACTTCCTTAGTGAAACGTAATAAGGGGGAGTATCTAAGGCAGGGGTCAGCAACCTTTCAGAAGTGGTGTGCCGAGTTTTCATTTATTCACTCTAATTTAAGGTTTCACATGCCAGTAATACATTTTAATGTTTTTAGAAGGTCTCTTTCTATAAGTCTATAATATATAACTAAACTATTGTTGTATGTAAAGTAAATAAGGCTTTTAAAATGTTTAAGAAGCTTCATTTAAAATTAAATTATAATGCAGAGCCCCCCGGACTGGTGGCCAGGACCCGGGCAATGTGAGTGCCACTGAAAATCAGCTCGTGTGCCGACTTCGGCACCCGTGCCATAGGTTGCCTACCCCTGATCTAAGGAGTGAGTGGCCTTTTAATCCACATAACAATATGGCAGGGATGTGTGGTGTCATCCTCAACATAGCCCTCTGCTGGATGAAATAGCATTGCCAGAGCTACTCCAGTGGGTGTGTGTGAGATCATGACACCTGCTGGTGGCAAGGAACGATGACAGAGAAAAAGGGAGAAGAACAAGGGTGAGAAAGGAAAGATGAAACTGGAGGAATAGAAAGGATGGGGTGGGGGAAGGAGAGAGGCAGAAGGAGGTGAGGGAAGGAGGCCAGGGATGAGAAGTGATGAGGGGTGAAAGAAGAAGAGGGCCAGGAGAGAAGGATTCATCGCTTTCACATTTGCACCACAAACTGCTTTGTTCAGCTTCAAAACATTTCCCAGATTCTCCAGTTCTGACATCATGATCCAAGCCAGAAGGCAGGGATGTGCCCATCCCTTCACACAAGGCATCAACCATTCACATGGTCCTCTTCCGTCACCAAGGGCGTGATTCACTGTCTGGTGAAGTCAACGGAAAAATCCTCACTGGTTTCTAGGGGAGTTGGACCTGCCTCCAAACACCAGAGCAAAACTTACCACATCACTGTGTGTTGTGTAAAGATTGTCTGCAAGACTTTCTAGAGCAAGCCACTTCACTGGCAGCTTGGAGGCGCAGCCCTGACGGTAATAGTCTCCACTGTAGATTTTCTTAGAAAGCCCAAAGTCTGCAACGCACACGTTCATATTCTCATCCAACCTAAGGGAAAATGTGAATGAGTAAGAAAGAAACTACTGGCTACATTCAGGCAGCTAGAAATACGTCCAAGACTGGCCAGCTCAGGGCAGCTGTAATGAGGTAGAGCACCTTTCAGCCTTAAATATCAGAGAGGTAGCCGTGTTAGCCTGGATCTGTAAAAGCAGCAAAGAATCCTGTGGCACCTTATAGCCTAACAGACGTTCTAGAGCATGAGCTTTCGTGGGTGAATACCCACTTTGTCAGATGCATCTGACGAAGTGGGTATTCACCCACGAAAGCTCATGCTCCAAAACATCTGTTAGTTTATAAGGTGCCACAGGATTCTTTGCTGCTTTCAGCCTTAGCTCACCAACTCAAACAGGGCCCGGAGTTGGTGGTGTCCCCAAGTCATCCTGTTTTGTGGCCAATGTGAAATAGGCTGGAGGTCTCAGTACAGTTCCTAGAGACTAACAGGGGAGTCATTACGACTCTGGAAGTGCGGGAGCAGAGTGATTTCCACCTAAAGGAGTCCAGAGAGAATCGCCTCCCCTTCCCACAGTGTTTGTGCAAAACGGTGCACTTAAGCTTCCGCTGCCTAGGCCAAATTTTCAAAGATATTTAAGTGCCTAAGGATGCAGACAGGTGCCTAGTAGGTTGGAAGTGGTTTTATTTAGATGTACACCAGTTCTACTGAAAAAGGGTTTGGTTCCTTCCCTTGCTCCATTCCAAGTAGCCAGGGGAGGAGGAGAGATGAGAAACAAAGCCCTCTCCTTCCTTGCAGCAGGCAGGTGGTTGGGAGAAAGAAGCTGCAATGCTGCATCATGCACAGTTGTCAACAATTTAATTGTTTCAAGAGAAAATCCTCCACGTGGGCCAGGGTCCACGTGTCACCAGAGGGTTCCATGTGCATTCTGAGGAATCCTAGATTAGTTTTTACATCTTCATTATCAAGCCCTCAGAGCTGATACAGTTTTCTGGCCGTTCTAAAAGCTCCTCTCTCTTATCACAGCCCAAATCCACTCTCTGCTCTGTATGTTGTATTGTGACCTCACATCGATACCTGACGATGTCTCATCAGAATGACACAATGCTGCAAAAATGTAACATGCACCCCACCAAACATCAGCACTGCAAAATACACACAGAACCCAATGACAGGAGTGCTGGAGATAGGGTTCAGTTTGGGTGCTTCGCTGAATCTTAGGAGTCACCTGTGAGGATATGCCACTCCTCCGATGGGAAATAATGGTGAGAGTGATTAACCATTGCAATAATTTACTAAGGGTTGTGGTAGAGTTTCCATTTGTAAATCAAGATTGGATGTTTTTCTAAAAGCTCCACTTTTGGGTAAGTTCTCTGGCCTGTGTTACACAGGAGGTCAGACTAGATGATTACAACGGTCCCTGCTGACCTTGGAATCTATGAATCCCTGCACGGCTAACAGGTCCTAGCTTCCCCATATCTGTTGTCACTTTCTTGGAAGGAAGAACTGTATCTGGCTAACCCTTCAGGAAAAGGCAGGCTACTGCCCCTTCCTGTGACTTCATGGTGCTTCTCTCCCCTTTCTCTCTTATCTCTCTCTTCCCTGCCAAGCCTTTGTTTGGTCTGAAAGCACCTGGCCCACTTACATGCAGTTCCGAGTAGCAAGGTCCCTGTGTATGAAGTTTTTCGAGCTCAGGTATTCCATCCCACTGGCAATATCAATCATGAACTTGAGTAGTGTCTGAAGAGACAAATTCTGCAAGAAAGCACAGTTCTAGATTGGTCCCTGGAACATTCCAGTCACTCAGGGCCAAACTGGGGCATTTACCCCCTGGTCTACACTGGGGGCGGTGGAGAGACAGCTTGTCCTCAACGCAAGCGCGACAAAGTAAAGTCATTTCAGAACCTTGTGAGCCCGGAGTCACCAGTGAGATCAAAACATTCTAGCCTCTTGCAAGTACCTTTGAGAAATAAAAACCTGCACCAGTGTGAATGTGATCTTCCCAAACCCACCCGCTTCCGGGAGGGGTCATACAAAGAGAAAGACTTACAAAGGGGTTTTCTCCAATCCGGGACATCAGCAGAAAAGCATGGAGGTCTCCGTGCTTCATAAAGGGCAGGATGACCATGGGAATTGGGAGCCGACCTTTAGGACGACTCCGCAGGCTGACTCCTGGGGTGAGAGAGCACACAGCAAAGAGCAGTTTGCAAACAGATCTATCCTCAGCAGGGCGTTACACTTGCCTTTCCCTCTTCTTAACAGTCTAGGGGAAACACCGTCACCCCCATTTCTGGAGGGTTTAATTCCATGTGCCACCCTCCTGCTCAGGGCCTGACTCTATGAGGTGCAGAGACTCCTACCTCAGGGGGAATTGCAGGTGCTCAACACAACTCAGGAGGCACTCAGCTCCTTCCAGGCCTGGGCCCTAAAGTGCCTAGGATCCTTCCAAAGGGGATGGTGACCTGCCCCACAAAGCACTCAGAGTTTTGCTTACATTGATTGCCCCATGTCCCACAATGCCTTAGAGCAAGGCAGGAAATGTCCTGCTGTCTTCTTCCTCACTGTTTAGGAGTTTCTAATCTGATGGATAACAAAGGTTTATTTTTTACCTATTTTTCCACTGACCCATCTAACATATCCCTTTCACAAGCCATTTCTCAGCCAGGACATCTGTGGCTAATGTTGCCGAATGGATTTCCAAAAGCCAAGGAAGAATGAAGAAATGGCTTAAGAGAAATCAATTATAGCTGCATTAAAAATATGTGTGCACGTGCACACATGTCTATAATTACACACACTTCAATTCCCGGTAGACCTGGAAAGGAGCAACATCCACATCCCACAGAATGGGAAGGGCCATTTGAACACTGCGGCCCACCACTTCAGAAGGTGGCTGCATCTCAATGCTGTTGCATAGTCTGCATACGTTTATGTGTATTGTTTATTAAGCAGTTTGGGATCCGGCAAGGCAAGAGGAACTACATTGTGCCATAGAACTCTGCTGCTGGCTCACCAATCAGTTTAGTAACATGTGGGTGGTCAAACTCCTTCATGCAGGCAGCCTCTCGCAGGAATTCTTCAATGTCATTTGAGGTGAAGATATCCGCTGAAAGGCAGAAGCACGAGATTCTTCCTCAGTGACTCAGAGGAGCATTAAGAGACATGATTATCGGAAGCTTGCTTTGTGAGGCATAACACATTGTCTCAGACGCACAATTAGATAACATTTCACAACAAAGCCTAGCCTGCCACATTCTCCTGGGATGTCGGGGGAGAACAGAAGTTAGAACAGGGAGAGAGCCTCAAGCATACATCAGGGACATCTGGTGACTTCATTCTTGGCAGAGCAAAGACCTGTCGATTAGCAGCTCTTTTCTCAGCAACAGCTTTCATTGGAAGCCACAGAAATCATGAGTGGGGCTTAAAGACATGGGAATTAATTAGCTAAAAGGAACTGAATTATAATGGGGCGGGAGCACGAGGTGATAGCCTGGCAGAAGGGATTAAAGATGTTGCCAATGAACTAGATAGTCTGGAATCCTAGTCCAAAATGGGGAGACCATTTAATACATGAGCTTGGTGGCACAAAAGATCAATGCTTTTATATCTCCTAGCAGTATTGCTTCTTTTAATTTGCAGGAACAATGATTTCTTTGGCACCAGCAGCCTTGGAGATCTTGGACCAAATTCAGCAGTGACATTAAAGGGTGTAAAAGTTACTCATTGACCAGTTTCTAATCTGATCACAGCACTATAAATCTGGAGCAGCTTCCTAGATTTTTCTGCTGTTATTCCAGATTGTGAAGTGAGCTAAGGGTTCAGTGCAGCATGTCATTTCCCCTTCCTTTATGTCACTGCTGAATTTGGTGGGAGTTCTTAAGACCTGCTGGGAGATCACATTCAGACCCAGAGGTTTACAAGCTGGTCAGAAAAATGCTTGTAAATGGCAAAGCAGTGTAACTTCCACTAATCTGGCATTCAATAAATGCAAAGTGAGTGTTGTTTACAGTCTTGTATTCAGTGGGGACCAAACTCAGCTCCAAGCATAAGCAAGCATAACTTATGTTTAAGTCAATGGCAGCTGCTCCCATTTACACCACGTCTGACCATGGCTCCAGGAGTGACAGGGATGGCGTGGCGCAAGCTAGTATGTGAGTGAGTGTATGTGAGATAAGGTCTGTTTTATTTTATCTGATTTGTCTGGTAATTGCTTTTCCAGCTACAACCCCACTTCCCAGTCAACATGGAAATTGGGCTTGTTTTGTACGTCCACTGAATGCCAAATAAATGGGCATTCTGCTATTTTGTCACTTACACCTGACACATAACTTACGTTACTATTTACTTCACCACTGAATTTGGCCCAGAGACTTTCATCCATTTACTTCAGGATATATTGGATGGATTTGGCCCTTCATGGCTTCCTGTGTAGGGTCAAGTAGACTTGACAGAATTGTCCATGCCATAGGACTTACTATGGTGCAGAATCAAGGAACTGAGTGGCGTTTTCTGTACTTAGTAGCAATAATATTTCTTATTTGCTTCTGCTGGTGCTCAGAATGTGCTAGGTGCTGTACAAACCATAAGGAGGCATGGTCCCTGCCCTAAAGAGCTTATATGCTTTAAAAGACGAAATAGACAGAGATGACGGGGAAAGAAAAGGGATTAACAAACAAGTGAGGTGGCTCAGTGTGAGCATGTATGATGAAAACAATGTTGACGGACATTTACCAATCAAAATCGAATCCTTCCAAGCCTAAATGTAATCTTTCCAAGTGATTTTATTTTAAGTGTTTCAAGTGGCCCCACTTTCACCCACCTTTCAACATCTTTACTGCAACCTTCTGGAAAGAGCCATCCTCCAGCTTCAGTAGCGCCTCTCTAACCGACCCAAACTCGCCTGTGGAATAACCAGAGCAGGAACTAAGAAGACAGCGCTAGCACAGATGATTCACATCACATTACTCCAGGGATCATGGAAGGAGCAGCTGGGAGCTGAAGAGCTATATAAGAAGTATAGCTACCAGCTCCATTTCTTCTACAGCAGCCTCATGAGCATGTGTGCGCGTGGGAGGCCACAGCAGCATGACCAAGGTAAAGAAAATACCATGACGGAGGTATGCTAGGTAGGGGACAGTTTCAACTGGCAATCCTTTGCTGACTGAGGATGTGCAGAGCTGGAGGGAGGGTCATGGATCACAGCTGAGGAGTATTTCTGGAAAGGGTATATTCCGAGGGGCATGGCTGAATCAGGCTTGGCTGGGGCTGAGGGGTCTCTCAGCTGAAGAACTAAGAAAGCTTTCATCTGAGGAAGCTCTCCAAGGTGACAGCTGTCAGAGATAACAACCCAATGATTATGCCAGTGTGATTCATCAATAAACCAAGACACAATCAGGCCTTATCTCTGCAAATTCAGGGATAAAATCCACTGACTATAGCTGGCCTGACAATCTATTCAAGCACTTACATGTGGACAGGAAGCACATGTCAATCATCAAGGGGGTGTTTGCCCCAGTAAATTTCTCCAGTGGAAACAAGGCCCCAGTGTAGACAAAAGTATGGCTGGCTACACCATGTTAAAGTTGTTTTGGCCTTAAGTGGTTTTAAATTATAACACAGATTTAAAACAAATATAATGTATCAGTTTGCATTAGTTTCAGTCTAGCTTTGGTTTGCCTAATGGAATAAGTTCCAGCTGCTAAATCCACATGATTTCATAACCGCTTATCTTGTAGATGAATGCACTTGGTTTGAGGTATATTGTTTCAGATCGAAATACTGCCAAGTAAACAGGACTGGAGCAAGAGTGAAAAAATGGAGCAAGGTGGTTCTGTCATCTACACCACAAGTGAAAGGACCTGACAGAAGTCAGCTTCTTCCTGCTAGCTTTTCCCAGTGCTGTATGTGGTCATTCCACAATCACAATGCACAATAGAGCAAGTCACAGGACCCAAAGTCGCCGGGGGTAAAAGATGGTTGAAAGCCATCTTTATGGTATCCCTAACAGCAACCAAAGCATGTTACACAGCTGGGGATCACCAGAGTGCAAGGCACTCCACCCACTGCACCCATGTCCTCTCCTACCCCCACAACACCCCTGTGCTGAGAATTGGGGTTGGGGGCCTGGAGCAGATGGTGTGGAACTGGATGCACCAGGCCAATGCCAGCTAAGGATTCTCTCAGACTAAGGGAATGCCCAAGTGTCTTGTTAGGGCAACTTTCTAGCTCATGGAAGCAGTTCAGGAGGGTCAGAGGATCTGGCCAGATGGGTCAACAGTGGGATGATCCTCTGTACCTGTCAATGAAATCCAGACACAACAGAGGCAGGCACATGTTGCTTCCACACCAATTTTACCCAAGTTCTATTGCCGAGCGGCATCAAGATCTGAGCCCTTTTCTTCTGCAGAAAGATCATCCTCCTACCATGAAACTGACTTTCAGAAGCACATTTTTTGGAGGCAGGGGAGGTGAGTGTGTGGGGGGCAGAACAGTCTCACTGGAGCAGGATTGAAGAGAATTGCATTAAAGCTAATCTTAGAAATCTATTGTTTATGTCAAAACGAAAACCAGATCCCTTTTCCATTGCCTATGCCGCCTGATTTCAGTTTCCCTTTGGATTAATTGCCGGCCTTTTGATTAAATGCTTTATGTTTTTCTAGTGATTAATCTGAACTAAAATGCTAAAGCGGAACATCCTCAAATTCTGGTAAAATTCAGATCCAGCTGCAGACTTACCCCTATAATGCTCTAAACCCAAATCCTGCATTCAAACTGCCCCAGACTGAGAACATTTGAATCTGGATCCATATAATTTTTTTGGTCTTGAGTTGTTTTTTTTGTTTGTTTGTTTTGTAAAGTACCTCATATTCTCTGTGCTGTCTTATTTCGTTTAAGACTCTAAAGCATATTGGAATACAATTTTTATAGAACTCCTTCCATACCCTTTAGTTGCACTATACACATTTGTAAGTTGATGGGATGGCTGAAATTTAAACAAATATTCCTTAGCTTAAAACACCTGGGAAGTTTGCATAAGTCTTGTGACCTGATTAAAAAACTCTTAACAGCTGTAGTGTAGATGCAGCCTAATCACATCCCCATAACAAAGCCAAAGCCTTGAATTGTTTTAACCCAGGAGATGGTTAGTGCCCACCTAAACTACAACGTTTAACACGATCAAGGGACAAATGGGTTGTAACCGCTCCCGCTGATTTGGTGATGGTTGAAATAGATGGGGCATTAATCAGAGTGTATTAGGTCTTGTTCAGGTTTTGGTACAGACTCACCCTTGCCTAGTATCCTTCCCAGAGTGAACTGCTGTTCCTGGATTAGAACATCCTTGAGTTTGGTCTTCAGCTCATCACTGATCCCTAAACTGTCCACTGGAAAAATGAAGGAAGGATCAAAAGAGAGATGCATAACAAAAGGTTCTATGAGAACATGCAGTGAGTCCAGCCCTTTAGAACACTCCCATAATCCAGCCCTTCAGTCCTGCTCCCACATTATATGTTGGTGACCTGGGAAAAGGGAGAGCTCCTCCCACATCCTTAAGCCTCATGCAAGACAAGAAGCCAATAACTTTCAGGCACATGAAAATTGGTCTTTCAGTGCCAAAGAGGCAGTGATGGAAATGCTATGAAACACTGCTTTCGGGGAACCCCAAAAGCAAGTGGGATACAAGAGTACAGTAAATAACACTGAGGAACCAGACTTGCATCAGTTTCCCAGAGGGTGTTTGGGACCTCAGCTCGTATAAATCAGCCTATCTCCACCAGTTTACAATGGTTGAGGATCTGACCCTTAGCTGTTATTACACACAGTACAAGTCTCCCTGTGCCTGATGAGGATGGATAAGATAATACCCAATACATGATGGGCATTAAGGCAATAGAGCAATTTCTGACTCCACAAGAACAGACTCAAAGGAATGTGTTGCAACCATCCCAGTCCAGCAATGCAGCACCACTCCAAGGAATCACCCCTTTGCACCCTTTTGAGCTTGGAGCACATTAGTGGAAGATGGAATTTCTAATCCTGGATCTGACTCTTGCACAAATCACTTAACTGTGACTCACTGCCTCATCTGTAAACAGCAGCCTAATATTTCTTCCTTTCTGCATACTGATTAATTAGTTCATGTTTGTACCACATTTTGAGGGGCTATTTTTAATGCTACAGACTGTTCTATTATTATTATTAGGACAGATTGATCTCCCTTACACCACTGACATTAAATTCAATGGAGTCATACCAGTGTAACACTGGTGCAGGGGAGTGGCGAATCAGACCCATTGAGCTTTGCACTGTAGTATGGAATGATAGCAGCCAGAAGATGTTCTCTTAATGTAAACTCAAATGCTAGAAGCTATGTAACTAAGTAGGCTAACACACTAGCCTTTCACCTCCAACATGGTGGCCTAAACCTAGACTCCTGTGGACAGTCCATCCCTACTGACAGCCTTTTCCCAGAGCTGGATTAGATAAAGGTTTAGCATTTAATAGCTATGAGAACGGTGTAGGGAAACATGCTCAGCACCTGCTCACACTGCGTCTGGAGCCTCATTCAAGTTAATCCCAGTTTTTGATCCTAAAGAGTGAGTTTTAGGGAAAGGTGAGCGAGACCAAGATATACATGTGAATGGGACTTGTTGGAAAGAGTCACTCAGACCATTTTACCTACATGTTGCCTCAATCTGCTCTGGGCCTTCCCTGTTGAAAGACCTGGCTGCTCTGAAATGGACCACTGGCTCTCCCCTGCCGATCACCGTGCCAAAGACATGTCTAGGAGGCAAACAGAAGCACAAAGTTACAATGGACAGGCCATTCCGTGCTACAGGGGTATCTCCGCCCAAATCTATCAGACAATGTAATAGCTCCAAACAAGGAGCAGAAATGTTCAATCTGCCACAAGTCTTCAGTATAAAAAACAGTGAATGAAAAACCTAGTGGAGAGGGAGCTGAAGACCACCATCTCCAGCATCCATAACCATGAAAATAATCTATCTTACCCAAACCGAGTTTCTTTTCTTCTTTTTCGAAGGAGAATGAGTGCCAGGGCAACAGCTGTAACCAGGGCAGTGAGAATGCCCAAAGCCACAGGGACCCAGGATGTCCCATAGGGCAATTGTCTCTGGCCATCTAGGTGGAAGATAAGACACTGTTTAGAAAGTAGGAGACCACTGATGCTTGACAAACAAAAGCTGAATTAATCCACCTCACCAAGATATTTTTCCTCTACAAGTTAATAGAACAATCTTGCTGAACTTTGTGTTGATATGATTCCCCAAGGCACACAGAGACTTGGCTTAAGCAACTACTCAACTGATCATCTAAAACCTGGTTGCTTAACTGAGATGAACTTCTAGCAAAGGTGGAGCAGACTTGTATCATGTGGGTGGACTCTATTCTTAGTTACACCCGTGGCAATTAAGTAAATGAAGTTGTTCCAGATTACCCTATTGAAAATGAGATCAGAATTTCATTCAGAATGTATTGGGATGGATTCTGAAGAGAAGAGGTTGCTTAACAAGGGTAGTCTCATGTACAGGTTTCATTCTGTTTTATCTCTGAAGTGAGTAGTCTTGTCCAGGCCAAGATATCTATACATGACACCAAGCATACCTCACAGGCTTAGTGGCCTTCTGAAAGACAGTGGAGGAGCTGGGCATTAACTGTGACTGATGTTTTTTGTAAGCGAAACGGAGTAAGATGATTTTTTGAAAGTCCACCATGAGTCTATTCTTGGAGGAAACTAATCATAACATTGGTTCTAGCTTCTGTTTTGACAGTGCTCTTTGCTGCATGCTGTCCAGCAAAGGATGGATATGAACCCATTTCTGACTGAGAGCTGCCTCCAGAATATCTTTGTGAATATACTTGGGGAAGTGGTGAGGCCAAAGTACAGGCCCTATATTGCAAATGTCCCTAGCCACAGGAGAACCTTAGAACCTGCTTGTTCAGGAAGTGTATGGAGCAATGGAGTGACTTCAGCAACAAGATATGAGTGCTGATATATGGTCTCTAAATATCCATTGCTGTCTCAATTGGAATTGTGATATTTTTACTAATTTATTCCAGTTCTTCAAATCCAGAATAACCTTAATGCTTCTCAACTATTTGGGAGTGGGAGAAGAATGTGGAACAGGTCCCTGGCATCTCTCCAGCCTTGGGACTGGCTTCATAAACTCCATCATCTGACTGTGGCTTTACCAGGTTCTGGGAGAGGGAGGTTGAGGGGAATGATCCGCGAGGAGTCTGAGGAATTTTATGGAATTCTTGCTGACTACTTCAGTCACCATTGGTTGAAAAAAGTAGCAGTCCAATGGGCTGAGAATAGGAGGAACCTCTCTTCATGGGACCCACCTGCTCTGATGGGTACCGGGGGAAGAGAGTCCGGCATTCTTATAGCTGATGGATCCTTGTCTGGTGAGGGCGTTTCTGGGCCTTCTGTATCGGTTGAATTGTATACCCCTGGTGTGGAATTTTTAATGGCGTGAAGAATAATTAATGTAACAAACTGGGGAAATGTAAGGAGACAGCGTAAACTCCTGAGCTGGAATAAATCCAGGAAACTGAGGCTAATACCCCTATGCTTGTATAAAAGCTATCAGAGCTTTAGTTGCACTGGTGTAAACGGAGATTTGCTGTCCATTTATCAGCACTCACATCTTCTTAATCACCTTCAGACCATCTCTGGAACCTAATGATAATGCCACATTGAGACAAAGGAGGGCAGTTCACAGCTCTCTCAAAGCTATTGTTTCAGTCTGTTTGAAGGCATCACTTTGGGTCACGTGCAGAAAGTCTCCTTCAAAACCAGAAAGGCTAGAAACTTCCTTCCTTTTTTGTTTTGTTTTTGTTTTTTAAAGGAAAACTAAATTCTACAGAAACTTCTAGGATGAGCAGAGACATACTGGAATGGTGAACCACCATGTACCAGCCCTGTCTGACTTCTGTGCATGATGGAAGGGATTAGTGCTGCAGAGTGACCATCCCCTTAGCTCTAACCCCTCATGAACCAAGTAGTGTCAACTGCACAATTTATCCATAGGGTTGAAGGGAAGGGAAGTGCGTGTCCTAGAGCTACTGGACCCCACTCCAGTTGTTCCCATTTACATCCCTTCTTCCTGTTGAACTAGAGGGAAGCATTGCAGCCTGAGTAAAGATAGCAAGAGTTGTCTCCTCACCAGAGGTGGCGCATGTGGAGGGGGCATGCGGGGTCATGTCACCCTAGATTTGCTACTTGGCTTGTACTGAGCATGTTCACACAGACTGAGCATGCTCAGTAACACCGCTGAAGCTGGCTGCTCTGACTCCTCCCACCCTAATATTGGCTGGCACGGATTGTGTCAGCTCCTCACTCTGCAGCCCATGTCTCTGTCTGTGGAAGGTGTCTTACTGACAGTACTGTGTGAGGCAGAATTATATATTTGCTAACGTGCGCATTTAGATGCATTCTGGTGTTATGAGAGCACTGGTTTTTATTAGCTTTGCAGTTCTTTCACCCCAAGGATGTACAAAGAGTACATCCTAAGGGTCCCCCTGAGAACATGATCATAAACATTAGAGATAGAAAACCTATTAGATCATTCTGCCCATGTCTCTGCAGAATTTGTGTCAGGTGCTTCTATCAAAGCAAGAGATTCCTATGTGTAGAAAGCAGAGCTCCAACTGGCTCTCTGCCATATGACACGATTCAAAGTTTTTATAAGCTTAGCCGCCCCTAGCACAGCCCAGGGAGATGTTAATGACCCACTCTTGGCATTTTGCACACAGAGCACCCACGCAAAGTGTATCCAGTGCCAACTAGCTATTTTTGGAAAGTCAGCCGCTTTTCTTTTCTCAAAGGCACAGCCTGGAACAAAATGACATTAGTTCTGCAGTTCTATAGTTTAGGGCCTGTCAGCATTTCTATAAATAACCATATTTCCCTGCTTTTGTGCCCTTGGTCATGGGCCAACTCTCGGCCATAACAAGCATAAGTCCAGAGATTTTTTTTTAAAAAAAGAAATTTTTGAGACAAAAACAAACAAAAACCTGTTTTGTTCTTTTATAGTGATCTTATTCCAATTTAAAAGGACATCATCCCCTGGAAATCTAGTCAGCGAATGAGAATGGGCTAAACACTGCTTCAGGCACAACACCTGCCCCAGAGGCCCCTGCCAGTTTCAGTGATTTTCCAGTCACATTTTCCAGTTCTTGAAGGTGATTTTCTCGTTGTGGCTGCCCTGGGAAAGACACGCAGGGGACGCTACCTAACACTCACCCTGTGCGGGGAGCCAGCCCTTCAGTCCCACCTAAGCCCTATGTTGAAGGCCTAGGCGCCAATCCTGTCATGACCGCTGCGTGGCACAGATGACCACCACTGCTGACCTCGCTGCAAGCATGGGGCTTTAGAGGGCTACGTGGCTGACTTAATCATCAAAAGCATCATTAGCAGCAACAGAGAGGGCGGTAGTTGGTGAAACCTGGCTGGGCTCTCCCCACCACTCCCCCCATACCTCAGTCCACCCTCTCACCCAGAGCACCAGGTCTCATGCTTCTCCCACAAACCTTAGTCACATGGGCGGGGGAAGAAAGAAACCACAAGTGAAGTTGGCCCTTTGAGAGCAAAGAGCCTCCTCTCCCCAACAGGAGCTGGGAGCAGCAACAGCAATTCTGAAGCTTTTGGAACCTTCAGGGAGACTCTCCCCACCACCTCACATCCTGATGCTGGACATTTTTCTTCCCTTCTGGTTTGTTGTTTTCTTCATCTCCCGGCTCCAACACATTGTGAGTCTCTGCCCTCCATCGGTCCCCCTACATACTGCCCTTTCTTTTCCCACACCTAGGCCCCTATTAACCCCTCCCTTACCCATTCCCCAGCTCACACCAGGGTATATCATTAAAACAAGACAAAATAAATCCCAAACCAAATGGAAAAAATAAACATGGTGCAAACAGGACACGTGCCACCCATCTTCCTGGCAGCACTGCTTTCATCCTTCATCCAAAAGCCAAATACAAGCTCCTCTATCTGGAACTCATGTCACAGACCTGGCAAAATCTGGATTCATGCGAGGACATGGAACTGCAACTGCTTTAGTGGCACTAATGGATGATCTCCTCCTGTCAGTGGACAGAAGCAGATATCCATTCTCATTCTCCTGGACCTCTCTGCAGCATTCAATGCTTTTAACAATAAGATTGTGCTGTCTTGCATGAGAGAGTTGGTAGGGGTCCAAAGTAATGTACAAAATTAGTCCGAGTCCTTCTGGAGGGACATACCCGAAGAGTAGTGATGGAAAACTGCACTTCCATCACTTGTGAAGAACTTGGAATCTCACAAGGATCAATTCTCTTCTCTGCTCCTTTTCACCATCTGCATGCAGCCATTAGGTGAATGGTTCAGATGATACAGACTCAAATGCCAGCAATATGCAGATGACACACAACTCTACCTATCCTTCACCATATCTCTACCTATCCTTTACCACATACAACCACACTGCTACTGCCACGGTGGACCAGTGCTTGGATGAGATCATCTCATGGATGAAGAACAGCTGGTTGAAGTGGAACCTGAGCAAGACACAGGTGATGCTGGTCAGAAGAGGAAAGTGCTTTGAAAATTTTGCATCCACAGTGCAGGCTCCACAAAATTGGCCAGTTTAGTTGGTAGTTTAGGAGTACTCTTGGATTCCTCACAGATGCTAAGCACTCACATAGCAGCATCTGTGCATAACACTTTCTATCTTCTCCAGTTGGCTCGGAGACTCTATCACATCCTGATGAACCATGACTTGGCCTCAATTATTCACACCTTCATCACCTCTCAGCTGCACTACAGCTATCTGATATATCTGGGCACAAAGCCTTCAGCATTTAGGAAACGCCAGCTAGTACAGAATGCTGCAGCGCATCTCCTCAGCGACACAGGCTTCTTCAGATCTGTATTCCGTTCTCCACACTGGTTTCCCACAGAATTTCAAATCAAGTTCAAGGTCTTGGTCCTTATTTTCAAGGAGCTTCATAGCTTGGGCCCAGTTTCTGAAAGACCACCTGGAGTTCTGGGATAAAGACTGTGGTTGACAATTTCACTTCTCTGGCCCAGTAAAACTCTCAATAATAAGGGTAAAGCTCATCTATGTAGGAGACAGAACTTTCTTGGGGGCCACCTCAGGACGATGGAATGAACTCCCCCAAGAACTAAGTGTAAGTTGCATTTCTTTGACCTTGTCTTCTCTACTATAAATACATTGCAACATGTATATTTTAAAAACAAAAACACCCGCTCCCCCAATTCCTACCAAGATAAGATGCTCCACAGCACACATTTCTCCCCTGGTTGAGAGAATGAGAGGACAAACAACTCATGACAGATGTTAGTCATGCTGCTTAATGCATGACTAGAAGGAGCTCAGATGCTATGGTCAGGAGCGCAATCTAAGAACTTATATAAAATAGAATAGAAATCCTGATCACTTGTATATATGCCACATTCTTTCCTCCTGACCTTTGTCTGTCTTGTCTATTTAGACTGTAAGGCTCAGATTTTGAAAGGTATTTTTTGGGCTTTGCTCGGTCAACATTGCAAGACCCAAGTGATTTAGACAGCTAAGTCCCACTTCCAAAAGTGAAGGCATTTAGGAGTCTAAATCTCATTGAAAATCAGTGGGGCCCCAATTCTGATTTGCAAATAAATAAATAAATAAATAATATCATCATCATCATCATCAAGCATGGAAGGCCATATGTCATCAGAATCAGTATGGAACGAGGGATGGGAGAGGTAGGATTTCCCTTGGAATTCAGGATTTGCCCCAATGTTATTAGTCTGTTACTTTCATGACCGCCAGAGCTACACAATTCATTGTATTTTTAAATGAAACCCAGCCAAGAGTTGATTTTTAATGCAGGAAATGAACTATAAAAAGTGACACTGAAACAGCATACGGGGTAAGGGTCAGTAAAAACTACCACATTCAAAGCAAACACAGTAAAAAATAATTCACAAGGATGAAATAGGGCCTGAGTGCCCACTGCCCTGCACCTCCAAAATAATTTATGTGAAATGCAACACAGCGGAAAAGTGCTTCCATATCTCAGCTTCAGTGTTTTGCAGCCCTTTTGCACTCACTGGGGTAGATTCTCCCCTGCATTCAGACTGAGGGCCTTTGCCTAGGAGTAGAGGATCACACATGGTGAAAGCAAATGGAGAGGACAGGTCTATCAGTTATTATTAGGCAATATAGCCAGGGACACAACCCCATGCTCTGAATGTCCCTAAACCTCTGGCTGCCAAAGCCTGGAACTGGGCAACAGGGGACGGATCTCTCGAAATTGCCCTGTTTTGTTCATTCCCTTTGATGCACCTGGCTCTGGCCACTGTTGGACGACAGGAGACTGGGCGAGATGGACCACTGATCTGACCCAGCATGGTCATTGTGCCCGAGCTTTCTCCCAGTTGCACCACTGTAACTCCACAGTACCATGTCCTCAGCTGGTATAAACTGGCATCGCTCCATTCCACTGACATGCTGGTGTATACTAGCTGCAGGCCTGGCCCACTGACTCCAGTGAAATAACCCCCGATTTACTCCAGTATAAGGACGTGTCTACATGCAGGGTTGCTCCAGTTTAATATAAGGTGTGATTTTAAACTGATTTAGTTAAGTCTGTGCAAAAGGCTGTGTGGGGACTCGATTTAAACCTGGATGATTTTGGTTTAAACTAAACCCAGAGAAGAGACTCCACATGGGGGACTGCACTGCTTTCACTAAATCAGGGCAAATGTGTGTGGACACAGCCTAAGCGAGAAGAGAATGAGGCCCTGGCCTTTATCTCTTGAATTGTATCTCCCTCCTCCCTCCATGAGCTACCCACTGCGGCATCAGCTAAAGAAGACAGAGCAGGTGGGAATTGTTCTGCTCATGCCAGATCTTTAAAGGGTATTTAAATTCTGTTTTCTTCAATGAAATGTACTGTGTATGTAGCCATGCTGCCTGGTCAGCTGTGTGCACTGAAAGGCACTGGGCCAGCGAGATATGGTGGTACCAGCAGCAAGTGCTGTTTCCCACCTTATGAGAGAACATTGCCAGAGCAAAAATAAACTCAAATCATCCTGCTACTCACCTACAACCTCCTGGGCAGCAACCACTAAGGCATCACTCCAGGGTCCACAGCCAGCGGCGTTCAGTAAGCACACTCGGATTATAAGGTCTTTCTGGGGATTCCATGTCGTAAGATTGGCTTTTGTCTCTTGCACTGTCATTTCCCCCTGAAAGCAGACAAGAACAAGTAGTAAACTGTACTCAAAGGAATCAGGGGAAAACTGTGCTTTTTTTATTATTATTAAAATAGATCATTGTGTCCAGATATTAGAGCAAGTCCTGGAGTCAGGACTCCTGGGTTCGCCTCCTGTTTCTGTCACTGACTGGCTGTTTGACCTTAGGTTTCATCTCCTCTGTGTTCTAGCTTCCCCATCTCTAAAATGGCTAACACTAATATCATTCTAGCTCATAAGAATGTTGCGAGGCTTAATTAATGAATGCTTTGAGGTCTTCAGATGAAAGTGGCTACAGAAATGTATTCTTCTGTCCTTTTCGAATACACAGTTCCTCCTGCTTCAAAGACATACAGCTGCTGTAACACGCTGCAAAGCCACTGCCAGTTTAATCAGAAAAATTAATTCCATTTGTTTTAATGTGTTGCCAAATTCCAATCACAATCCAGCATCCATAGCCAAGTTTCACTGAGGAGGACATGCCCAAGATATTTGCTATAATTTTTAAGATAATTTTTACATGCATCACTTAGAATAGAGCCTTGAATCTTTTTGGCTACCAATATTGGGCCTGATTTTCCTCTCCCACTGATATAATTCAGGAAGAATTCCACCAAAGTCAGTGGACCTGTACTGGTGTGAAATTGATGCATGTGTGATTCCCTCCCTTTGTCCATTATTGCAGGCTTGCTCATCATTACGGAGTCACTGCCAAAGCATTTGTATGGAAGTGGGAAACCCCCATAAAGAATCACATAAATTTCAAAAGCAGATACCAGGGATATTCAAACTTAGGGTCCAGACCCTTGGCAGTTCCCTTTAAACTCCCTTAATCACTGAATGAAATAAAGGATTTTAAACCCCTTTCACGTAATTTGCAGTTGTTAATACTACTGTATCACTGGCAACCAGAAAAATAAACAAGCCCCAGAAAATAGAAGGCCCAGATCCAACACACTGGCTAAACTGCTTGGTGTAGGACATTAAGAGGGCAAGGGGGGTGGTTTTCCTTCATGCGTCTCTGATGCAGGGAGCAGCTGAGAACTGGTTTAGGCCTCAATGTGCATCAGAGTTCAGGGCTGCGCTAAGTTACTCTGGCCTTCTAGAGGTAGTTATGCTGCTGGGGATCACTAGTGCCCAGTGCATTCAGCCATGCACTGGCATATGCTGTCGGGGGGCAAGTGGGGAGAGGAGGGCTTGTAGGGGTGATAAGAATCCCCAGCTGTCTCGGTAGAAAAGCTCTGGGGTGCAAAGTGGACATAGTGGGGGCCCAAGGAAATGTGGAAATATGGACATTGTAATCATACTTTGCACTTACACATCACTTTCCATTTTCAAATGCTTCAGGACTTGATTCTCCAGTGCCCTGTACCCATTGCTGTGATAGCTAAGCACAGTCCATCTTACATATAAGAAGTGTTCAATCCAAGGGACTGCTTGCCTTGCGATGCAGCCACTGTGTGTGATTATGCATGCATGGGCGCACGCACACACACCCCTGATACTACAGATTTTGAACACCCAGAACTCCCATTAATTTCAAGTGACTGTGTTCACGGATTTACTGATGGTATTTAATTGATATGAATGGGAAAATGCAGAATTTGGCCAGATCCTCAGCTGGTGTAAATCAGAGGAGCTCTGCTGAGACCAAGGGAGCAATGCTGATTTACACCAGCTGAGGATCCAACCCAGCGACAACAGCACACAGGACAGGCAGCGTGGTCTAGAAGACTCAATTTGAACATTACATAACTCTGTCCTGAAGGAGTCACCGTCAATCTCCCCAGGGTTGATGTCTGGATATGCTACCTGCGTGACATTATCCTGACTCCACTCCAGCCTGTATCCCAGTAGATTTTCTTTCAGCATGTCCAGAGCCACTCCTTCCCACTCCAGAACCAGGCTAGTGTCTCTCTGGATCACATGGATGTTTTGTGGAGTGCTGCCTGGAGCTGGAGACAAAGGATGATACCCAGTCAATTGCACTGCAGAACAAGAACTTCTGTCCCCCAAGGCGCAGGAGTCACCAAAAGGCTCAGCTCACCCGCTCTCAGAGGAAAATCCAAAGGAGAGAGAACGGGGAGAAAAATAAAAGTCTCTGCAAGGTTCTTTTCTCTACGTTTGCTTTCAATTCTTCCATTGGGCAGTTTGGGGTTTGCCCCAACCTCCTCACTCCTACAGAAGAAGCAGGGGGTTAGCCCACTCTCCCTTTCAGATCTCTACCCTACCCCCCACTCTTAAGGGTCAAATGGCTCTCAGAGATCCACCAGAGCACAGGCACATGCAAACAGTAGCCCTATGCCTACACACTGGCTCAACATATCTTCCACCAGCACAAAGGGAACTCCACAAGAAAGCTGTTAAGCCTGCTAGGCCTGCCCAGCTAATACAGCTATGAGGAGAGGGGGTGAGTTAGTTTCCATTCTGTTTTGCCCATCAGTGTTGCCAGCCATTTTCCAACTGCAGAATTTTTATTACTGGGGATGATGTAAGAAGCAGAATGAATGGGCCAAATTCATCCCTGGTGTGATTCCATGAACTTACACCAGCAATGAGTCACCAGATGTACCTTTGGCCCTGTATACTGATTTTATTTTCAGATCCTAAGCGGGGTTTGTAGCTTTTACATTTGACTTATAAACTTGCATATATGATCTGGAAACTAGTGGGTGAGAATAAATATGGAACCATCTCCCCAAAATATCCTGTTTACAATCATTTTTCTGACAATAGCATCACTCACAGTAAGACAAATAATAGGAGCAGGACTTTAGGAGACTTCAGAGTGGATTCCCAAAAGGATGACCTATAGGTTCCTTGTCTTTCTGACTCAGTGAGGAGTTCAATGAAATTTATCAATGGTTTGTCCCGAGCTTCTCCCCCCACCCCCGATCAGAACAGACTCGTTATATAGTAACACTTCTTTTAACTTTTCCAACCTCTGTCTGACATCTGCTTACCTATCTCTAGGGTCTGAAAATAAACCCAGTCTGTGAAAGGGGAGGTGCCCATCTCATTAGTGCACTGAAGCCGCACACTATAATTAGTGGAGTGCTTTAATCCTGGTAAACCACAGGTAAAAGGAGGGACAGGGACAACTTCTGTAGAGCCTTCGTGATCTTCGGGTGACTCAGAAACCTGTTTTATGAGGAAAAGCAGGCAGATATATTAGGATAAACAGAGTGAACAACAAGACCATGCTGTACAATGGGGCATTTGTTTCATGCAAATGGCTAATTTCTGAACCAGTTCAGGACCAAGTAGCAACAAATGCTGAATCAGCAGTATAATACCGTATTCAAAGGGATGCTGTCAAATTAAAAATCATGGGCCATCCCTTCCACTGACTTCAATGCAAGTACAATGATTTATCCCACCTGATGCTCTGGCCCCACATTTAAAAATGTTTCCTCACCTGCATTACAAATCACAATTGGATTATTAAAAGTGAAAGGCATTTTTAAAATGGAAATGTACTTTATGCTACTGACGCTGCTTGTTGACTTTTTGCATTTCTCTAAGCTTAGATAAAGAAAACAGACCAGTCAGCTCCCTTCTTGTTCACGGTCAGTTTCTAATCAATGTCACTTTCAGGATCTCTTGCATTAGCACAATGCTACAGTCTTTGGGTTGCAAACGCTGCAGAAAAAGCACTTTTCTTTCAAAACCAAAAAGCTTTCGACTGGAATTAAAAAGAAAAAGAACCTTGGCGTTATTACTACAGGCCTTAGTTTCTCTAAAAATGAAGTTTTACCAGACCTGAATTTTGGATCCCATTTACCCTCACTGTGTCTCTTTTGTAGGCAGACAGGTTCAACACAAGCACTCCCTGAGGGCCTAAGACTAGTCGGACTCCACTGGGCAGCTCCAGCTCAGCACATCTTACTCAAACACATGCACCATGAGTCAGCAGCGAACCTGGGGACTGAGCCCAGGACAAAGGGAAAACATCTTTGCTAACTTTATCTCCACTACGAATGTAACAGCCCTCCACCTCATTTTGATCCATTAATTTGTTTTGCTAATAATAATGACACTCCGGTTGTGTACAGTATATAATAGGCTGACTTGTTGTTCCTGTTGCCAGCCAATGTCATCCTGAGCTGGGTGGGAGTTAGCAGACTTTTATGTTTAAATTCTGTCGTTCTGCTTATGCTTCTGGAGAGTTAGAGCAGCTGCATTCGTTTCCCACCCCGCCCTCTGAAATATCTCTTGCATTGGAAGTGAGGAGAAGTGGCACTAGTTTAGCCTTTCCTATGAGAAGCTCCCTGCCCATCTGAGCCAAGGGTGCACTGATCCATAGTGTATCCAAGGTGCCCAAGAACCAGAGCCAATGTGCCCCCCTTTCTGCACCCTCCTAGCAGGAGGACAATCATTCATTCACGGGGAGCCAGAGGCATGCATTTTCACATGGAAATGTGGGTCAATAGCTCGCACAAAATCAGAGTTGTGGGGTGAGGAGGGAGGGAAAATGAAACATGAGCTCGCCGGTGCCAAAACCACTGCGGGAACCCCAGCTCCCTCGGTCTAACGATTTTCTGTAAAGGACGTATTATTGTTCAGTTCACCGGATCTGAGATACAAACATGGGCACAGAAAGGGCTGGGAGGCTTAAGAAATGCTAAAGCTTGGTGAGCGGATGGAATCTGAGCTGTTTTGATTCTGCTCCCTTTCTGCCTCTCTCTCCCCTCGAGGAGCTGAAACCCCAGAAAGATTGGCATTGTTGAGGCTGATGAGCATGTACACCAGGAAGAATGGGTTGTACCAACTGGGGCTAACTCAGCCTTGCAAAGCATAGGAAGAAATTCATTTCGAACTGCAAACAGTAGCAGCAACAAAATACTACCAGAGATACAGAAAGCTACGTACATCCAGGCACAATTTCTGCCGGGGCGGGGGGGTGGAAAGGAAATGTCTCTGCAATGATGATTTATTTTATTTATAAAATGGAATAAGCATCAGAGCATGGACTTTCCAACTTCCTTGCCCCTCCCCAAAGGGGACAGGAGAGAAAGCAGGTTAGTATATGCTTCATCTGTGCTCCAGGTTTACGTTTGTGCTTCTAATCCCCTCCTCCCAGTGAAAGTGTCTCAGCATCACACGGTGATTCCACTGAAGCTCACATCAAGCTGTGACAGGAGAGGGATGTCAAAGGGGGCTGTGTGAACACTGCCCAGTATTCATACCTAAAAGATGCACAAGCTGAGGGAATGAGCCTAGTTTGACTGGCCTGAGTTGTTGTAGGATTGATTGTGTCTCTCTGCTTGGCACACTGGCACCAAACATATGGCTCAGCTTCCAAGTAACACCAGGGCCAAATGTTGCAAACCTGGATACTTAAAGCTAGGCACAGATGTAAGTGGACTGATTGTGAGAGGTGCTGAGTGCCTAAAATTTCCATGGTTTTCAACTGGAGTGACAGGAGCTCAGCACCTCTGAAAATCAGGCCACGTGTTTCGGTGCCAAGATCCAGAGTAGGCTCCCAAGTTTGAAAGGACTGGCCTACAAATTCTAATGCTCCACAGAAGATTCAGGTGTGAAGGATGGCCTTGCTGCAAGACCAATCAGAGGGATCCCATTGTGCATGCAGGCCAGAGGAGAGTCCCGAGGGGCCATACCTGAACTGTGCAAGAATGAAGGGGGGACCGGCCATCAAATCCTGGGACCCACGTCATGCTGGCATTGCTGCTGGTGACTCGGGTTATGGTCACGTTGAAAGGGGGGAGAGGCATGGCTACAGAAAAAGAACAAGGAAACTTTAATATACACAGAACTGAGCAGAAGCTCACATGGATATAGGCAGAGGATACAGTCTGGGGATTTGGGGCTTGAACACAGGTGGTGGTTGAAAATATTCTTTGGGGATGCTGAGCCTGGCCCACATTCACCCTGCAGCAGCGGCTGCTTTCCCACGGGGCTGAGCCCAGCTCCCTGCTCTGGCCCATTGGTGCTCACTGCTCACAGATCCAGAGAAGCCCACCACAGCGTCACTTGATGTGCGCATCTGTGGACAAGTGGGGCCCTCCCCCCATCATGCCCTCCCCCTGCAATGCTCCACTCTGCCTTCTTCCTGGCTATAGCACCATCAGTAATGGGGCTTTGCCTGCCGATCTGGGCAGGTGTGACGGATGGCTCAGATAATAGATTTGGGACAGCTGAACCCCCTCTAGTCCTAGCAACCCACTGCCTCTGACCTTGAGGCCACTGAAGTCAGGCCTTTGGAGATGGCCCCTGAGAGCTGCCAGATGGGCTTGCTCATGCTATTCTAATTCCTGCTCAATGGTGAACTTATTCACTGTTTGGTTATTAAAGCTATATGCAAACACATGGTGGTTGTTCCAGACTTTTCTCTCAAACATTTTCAAATGGAACTTGAGTTGACAATCCCAGGCTTATGGTTACTGGCCCACAAGACATCCTATTTTATGATAGGGAAACTGAGGCATGGAGCGGTTAAATGATTTGCCCAAGGTCAGACTCCAAGTTAGTGGCAAAGCTGGGAACAAAACCATGCCCCCCAGACTAGTAGATTAACATGACTGTCCTTCCCCCCATAACAAGGCATGAATGGAGCTTCGCTACCCAGTTCTTACTATGTCACTCTGCCCATTCACCTAAATCTTTTCATTGGCTTCCAGTCTTTTAATGCATTAATGCAAGCTCCTTGTCCTCACTTTCAGTCCCCTGCACTTTCTCTCCACCCATTTAATCCTAATCTCCCTCTCATTCCATTTGTCTTTCCCAAGCCTTGCCCTTTAGCATCCCCTCGTCCTCTTCTCCCACAGCTGGCTTTGTCTCTCCATTCATGCTGCATCCAAACACTAACTTCATGCCTGGCAAGTGCCTCTCTCACCTACAGATCCCTTCTTAAAATCTACATCTCCCTTGTTCTCCTATACACTCGTCTCCATATCACCCTCTACTGGGGTGATTTCATGTGTCCTGTCTCACAGACTTTAAAGTCCTTAGGGCAGGGGTATGTCTCAGATTATCAGCCAGAGACATCCAGGGCCAGGGTACTAACAGTCACGGTCGCCTAGGGTACTAACACTTGGGGGGCGGCGACCGCAGCAGCCGGGTCTTCGGCCGCCCCAGTCAACGTTAGTATTTTAACCTTCCGCCGCCTCTGTCGGGGGTGGCATTTTGAGGGTGGAATCTTCCACCTCCTAGGGCGCCAAAAAAGCTGGCGGCGCTCCTGGAGACATCCCCATTTCTCCCAGGCTGTGGCCAGTGGCGAGAGGAGTAGGAAAGGTGACTTTAAATCACCTTTACACCTGCCTCATTCTCGGCCCTGCCAGAGTCTCATGGTACCACTTGCATCTGTTGAAGGAGCTTCAGGTCTACTCTTATTTATGCTTGGCTGCAACAGCCCCCAAGAGGCCAAGCCACAGCTGAAGTGCAGCACACCCTAGTCCTGCCCAGCCCTCTCCCACATACCTCTGACACTGAGGGCTGTGACAGAGGGTGCCATACACTGGAGCTGAATGTCCGCTTCTTTCCAATAGTGAGCAAGCCTTCATCATTCTATAACTAGCTACAGGTTCCAGGGCTGAGACTGGGACTCCTGGAGAAAAGGGACTCTCTGGTGGTTAAGACCATGGACGGGGAATCAGGAGATCTCCGTTCAGTTCTCAGCCTTTCTATAGACTTCCTGTGTGAGTCAGAATAAATCACACACATCTCTGGGTTTTGGTTTCCCTGTGATAAAGGGGATGATCATTTTTAGTGTCTCCCAGCTCTGTGTCTTGGCTATTTAGGCTGTAATCTCTTTGGGGCAAGAACCGACTCTGGGCTTGTCTTCACTGCAAACCTAAATCGAATTATAAGTCAAATGTTGCCCCGAACTCGAGTCCTGTCCACACACACACAAATCCTTAACTCCAGCGTGGTGGTGCTTTTAACTCAAGTTGGCTGTTATTTCACAGGATACAGACTGAAACTCTAGTGAGCACAACTCTGTAGCATGGATGTAGGTAACGCCACTCGAGTGGCACTAGTCCTCCAATGCCTTCCCACAATTCCCCTGTGTGTCCAGAAAGGGCAAACAAGTTCTCCCACACTTACTGGGATAAAATTAATAGAGCGGCTCAGTTTACTGCAGTGCTAAGAACCATGGACTATGTTCCAAAAAGTCCATAGGTAGTACCAGTGTGAACACAGCAGCTGGAGTGTTACTTGGCAGGGTGGCTGCTTTCTTGTGAGCTGAGCTAACTAGAGGGGAATAACTTGGAAGAGTAGATAACTGAAGTTAAATCTGCAGTGAAGACATAGCTTCTTACTGTGTGTTTGTAGACTGCCTAGAACAATGGGTCCTTGAACTTAAGTGGGGCCTGCAGATGCTACAATAACCGCAATTTTCTGTTTAGAACGTACCTAGCACATTGACGGCTCTATGGCGAACACATAATGACAATAATAGGAAGAAAGTGTTTGTAAATGTCCCATCAAAAATGTTTGTCCCTGGAGCCACAGATGAAAAGAATCAGTAATAAACTGGGGAGAGATGCCAGAGTCCCCACCAGCCTCTACATCTGTGAAACTGTAAGGCCCCAATCCTGCCCCTATACATGTGCTTTCCTCTGCTCATTTGAGTAACCCCATGGAAGCCAATGGGACTACTCACATTCTTAGAGTAAAGCATACGTGTGTTTGCAGGATCAAGGCTAAATGAGCCCCCTCAATTCTGCTCTTCCAGCCACTGAAGCCTTCTGACTACTACCCCATGCTACTCATCCATGTGGGCACAAATGATACTGTGAGGTGTGACACTGAGCAGATCAAGAGTGACTACAGGGCTCTGGGAATACGGGTTAAGGAGTTTGGAGCGCAGGTGGTATTCTCTTCGATTCTTCCTGTCGAAGGTAGGGGCCCAGGCAGAGACAGATGCATCGTGGAGGTGAATGCCTGGCTGCGAAGATGGTGTAGCCAGGAGGGCTTTGGCTTCCTCGACCACGGGATGCTATTCGAGGAAGGACTGCTAGGCACAGATGGCGTTCACCTTTCGAGGAGGGGAAAGGCCTTATTTGCACACAGACTGGCTAACCTAGTAAGGAGGGCTTTAAACTAGGTTCGACGGGGACAGGTGAGCAAACCCCACAGGTAAGTGGGGAACAAGACCTAGGAGATGGGTCGGAAACAGGAGGGAGCATGGGCTATAATGGCAGAGAGAAAGGAGGGTCAGGGCTAAGCTGGGAGGCAAGATCAAACCAGTATCTTAGATGCCTATATACAAATGCCAGAAGTATGGGTAATAAGCAGGAAGAACTGGAAGTGCTAATAAATAAATACAGCTATGACTTGTTGGCATTACTGAAACTTGGTAGGATAATACACACGACTGGAATGTTGATGTGGATGGGTATAGTTTGCTCAGGAAGGATAGACAGGGGAAAAAGGGAGGAGGTGTTGCCTTATATATTAAAAATGTACACGCTTGGACTGAGGTAGAGATGGACATAGGAGATGGAAGTGTTGAGAGTCTCTGGGTTAGGCTAAAAGGGGTAAAAAATACGGGTGATGTCGTGCTGGGAGTCTACTACAGGCCACCTAATCAGGTGGAAGAGGTGGATGAGGCTTTTTTCAAACAAACAACTAACAAAATCATCCAAAGCCCAAGATTTGGTGGTGATGGGGGACTTCAACTATCCAGATATATGTTGGGAAAATAACACTGCTGGGCACAGACTATCCAATAAATTCCTGGACTGCATTGCAGACAATGTTTTATTTCAGAAAGTTGAAAAAGCTACTGGGGGGAAGCTGTTCTAGACTTGATTTTAACAAATAGGGAGGAACTCGTTGAGAATTTGAAAGTAGAAGGAAGCTTGGGTGAAAGTGATCATGAAATCATAGAGTTTGCAATTCTAAGGAAGGGTAGAAGGGAGTACAGCAAAATAGAGACAATGGATTTCAGGAAGGTGGATTTTGGTAAGCTCAGAGAGCTGATAGGTAAGGTCCCATGGGAATCAAGACTGAGGGGAAAAACAACTGAGGAGAGTTGGCAGTTTTTCAAAGGTATGCTATTAAGGGCCCAAAAGCAAGCTATTCCGATGGTTAGGAAAGATAGAAAATGTGGCAAAAGACCACCTTGGCTTAACCACGAGATCTTGCGTGACCTACAAAATAAAAAGGCGTCATATAAAAAATGGAAACTAGGTCAGATTACCAAGGACGAATATAGGCAAATAACACAGGAATGCAGAGGCAAGATTAGAAAGGCAAAGGCACAAAATGAGCTCAAACTAGCTATGGGAATAAAGGGAAACAAGAAGACTTTTTATCAATACATTAGAAGCAAGAGGAAGACCAAGGACAGGGTAGGCCCACTGCTCAGTGAGGAGGGGGAAACAGTAACGGGAGACTTGGAAATGGCAGAGATGCTTAATGACTTCTTTGTTTCAGTCCTCACTGAGAAGTCTGAAGGAATGTCTAATATAGTGAATGCTTACGGGAAGAGGGTAGGTTTAGAAGATAAAATAAAAAAAGAGCATGTAAAAAATCACTTAGAAAAGTTAGATGCCTGCAAGTCACCAGGGCCTGATGAAATGCATCCTAGAATACTCAAGGAGTTAATAGAGGAGGTATCTGAGCCTCTAGCTATTATCTTTGGGAAATCGTGGGAGACAGGGGAGATTCCAAAAGACTGGAAAAGAGCAAATATAGTGCCCATCTATAAAAAGGGAAATAAAAACAACCCAGGAAACTACAGACCAGTTAGTTTAACTTCTGTGCCAGGGAAGATAATGGAGCAAGTAATTAAAGAAATCATCTGCAAACACTTGGAAGGTGGTAAGGTGATAGGGAATAGCCAGCATGGATTTGTAAAGAACAAATCGTGTCAAACTAATCTGATAGCATTCTTTGATAGGATAACAAGCCTTGTGGATAAGGGAGAAGCGGTGGATGTGATATACCTAGACTTTAGTAAGGCATTTGATACGGTCTCGCATTATATTCTTATAGATAAACTAGGAAAGTACAATTTAGATGGGGCTACTATAAGGTGGGTGCATAACTGGCTGGATAACCGTACTCAGAGAGTAGTTATTAATGGCTCCCAATCCTGCTGGAAAGGTATAACAAGTGGGGTTCCGCAGGGGTCTGTTTTGGGACCGGCTCTGTTCAATATCTTCATCAACGATTTAGATGTTGGCATAGAAAGTACGCTTATTAAGTTTGCAGATGATACTAAACTGGGAGGGATTGCAACTGCTTTGGAGGACAGGGTCAAAATTCAAAATGATCTGGACAAATTGGAGAAATGGTCTGAGGTAAACAGGATGAAGTTCAATAAAGATAAATGCAAAGTGCTCCACTTAGGACGGAACAATCAGTTTCACACATACAGAATGGGAAGAGACTGTCTAGGAAGGAGTATGGCAGAAAGAGATCTAGGGGTCACAGTGGACCATAAGCTTAATATGAGTCAACAGTGTGATACTGTTGCAAAAAAAGCAAACATGATTCTGGGATGCATTAACAGGTGTGTTGTAAATGACACGAGAAGTCATTCTTCCGCTTTACTCTGCGCTAGTTAGGCCTCAACTGGAGTATTGTGTCCAGTTCTGGGCACCGCATTTCAAGAAAGATGTGGAGAAATTGGAGAGGGTCCAGAGAAGAGCAACAAGAATGATTAAAGGTCTTGAGAACATGACCTATGAAGGAAGGCTGAAACAATTGGGTTTGTTTAGTTTGGAAAAGAGAAGACTGAGAGGGGACATGATAGCAGTTTTCAGGTATCTAAAAGGGTGTCATCAGGAGGAGGGAGAAAACTTGTTCACCTTAGCCTCCAATGATAGAACAAGAAGCAATGGGCTTAAACTGCAGCAAGGGAGATTTAGGTTGGACATTAGGAAAAAGTTCCTAACTGTCAGAGTAGTTAAACACTGGAATAGGTTGCCTAGGGAAGTTGTGGAATCTCCATCTCTGGAGATATTTAAGAGTAGGTTAGATAAATGTCTATTAGGGATGGTCTAGACAGTATTTGGTCCTGCCATGAGGGCAGGGGACTGGACTCGATGACCTCTCGAGGTCCCTTCTAGTCCTAGAGTCTATGAGTTTTGCCAGTGTCTCAATGGGAGCAAAATCAGATCTGTAGACACTGGGCTTTTTTAAAGCTTCCCCGCTTCCTTCACTTTACTGCAATTTTCTTAGGCATATTTGTGAAGAATACCAGCTAGGACACATGTGGCTAAAGCACAGGACTAGAAGTCTAAAAATCTAGGTTCTTTCTATGGATCTCTCTTGTGCCTTGATCTCCCCATTAATAAAATGTGAACAATGCCTTCCTCACAGGGGTGTTGTGGGGATTCATTCATTGATTTCTGATTGTGAAGCATTCTGAGAACCTTGGCTAGGAGGTGCTATATTGTGGCAAAGTATAATTATTATGAAATATATGAGAACTCTAGATCCATTAAGAATATGTGCTAGTCTCTACCCAGCCTAATTAATTACATGGTAATTTACTGTTAAAGATGTCAACTTTTTTAAAAAGTTTTCTTTATTTATGGATTGTCTACAACTTGAAAAAGTTATTTCAGGTGAAGATAGGAGGTGAATGTATAGCACAATAGCTTTGCAGAGTGAGCTACGCAGGAAAAAGGCACTATTATTCTGGAATCCGAATGTCCAACGGCGGAACTGTTCTAGAAGAGCTATTGTGGAATACCTATTCTGCATTAGTTATTCCAGTTAATTTCCCCATGTAAACAAGCCCTTAAGCTGACAAGACGAAATGCTTTCTAAGTCAGTCATAAATCACAACAGAACAAAGTGTTGCATTCTTGGCCTGGATCTTGCAGATACGAGTGTTAATAAAGAAAAAAACACCCCATGCAGGGTATGGTCTATAGTTGGATTTAAGGGATATTTTAACACATTAACTACAACAATCGTAAATTCTAGTATAGACTCAAACATCTGCTCTTAGTTGCATTGAACTTTAGGCTGCAGCCTGGAACAAATGTTTGTGACATGTCTATACTAGAATTTACAACTGCACAGTTAACACATGTTCAAACACAACCAAAAACTCAAGGGCAGACAGGACCTAAGACGAAGGGGGAAAGCTGCCACTCCTGGGTCTCTATTGTTTCAGTCTGTCTGAAAAGAAAACATGACAAGGGCTCAGGGATTCACAGAATGACAGATATTCACAGAAGAGTTAGAAATTATTTATTTTAAATGAGATTTTAAAGGGTATAGAACACAGAAATCCATAAAATCAGTGTCAATCTGTTGATTTTAATGGCCCCTGGTGATCTCTGACTTTGGCCTCTCTCTTTTCAGCAGCTAATGAGAGGCCAGTGCATTGGCACAAAAGGAAAAGGCATCTTCAGCTTCAAAGAGACCCATCTATCTCCAGAAAGGGACTATTTCCCCATTTACACTTTAGATTACGTCTAGCCACATCTCTTGTTAACAACTCTGCTGCCCTGACTCTCTCCTTTAAGGGGAAAATCTGCTATCTGACATCATGTTTCCACTCCTGACCCAGCTGCGGTTTGTTTTCAATTGCCAATTTCAGTGCTGGGGTATGGGCCTGCATATCAAGCAGCACGCAGCCATTACAGCACAGCGTGTTGTTCCATCTGCTGAGGGCTCCTCTCAGCTTGGTTCTAAGGCATGTCAGCAACAGCTTCTCCTCCCTCCTCCCCCACTCCCAATTCTTCTCCGCTGGGGCTCTCTCACCTTTAATCCGAACAGTGGCTGCCCGAGAAGAAGACAATCCCTTTACGTTGTGGGCTTCACAGGAGAAAACCGTGCTCTGGTTAATACCTGGATATCAGCCAAGGCAAGACAAAGAAAGCAACACAAACTGCTGTAGAGTCCAGCTTCAACCACAAGGAAAATCATGGTTATGTCTGACATCCAGCTCACGCTATATGTGCAACTGAGGGCCAACCAATAGCAGGTGGATTTTAGTGTAATTAATGTGTCAATCATCCATTATAAAAGGGAGAGGAATGTAGATGAGCCCATATCAGCACTTTGCAGCACAACAAAAGGAGAGAGAGGGACCTTGGGAAGGAGATCAAAACGCTAAGCTGGCAGCTCTCTCGTCATGGTTGCCATCTCATTATTGTTAACCTCGGCCTTCTTCCCCACCCTGTGCCTCCTACTGTTTGTGGCACTCACTGTTTGGGAGCTCTTTGGGGCAAGGACCATGCCTGGAAAATGGGGCCCTGATCTTCATCAGGACCCTGGGGCACTGTCACAATCCAAATAATAATAATCAGCTTCAAGCTAGGGTAGGAATCCAGTTTGGGCCAGGAGTAAACAGAGTTTTGTATTGTCAATTTAGGGCCTAATTGTCCCTTGCCTTACACCGTAGGTTGCCATTAACCCCAGTGCGAAATGAGGATAAAGTGCACGTCAAATGCTACTAAATCAGAATGGAGGCATTTTATATCCCTTTGCACTGGGGTAAATGACTACACCAGGGGAAGGGCAAGAGAGGAGTAGGCCCTTTGTCCCCAATGACCATTTGTCCACATCTCACACCCAAAACATAATGCAGTACTATTGGCAAGCTTCTCAGGGGAAGCCCGGGATTGATGTTTACAGATTAATCAGGATTGAGAGGCATTGGCAAAGCTGCCTGGAGAAGTGCATCCAGCACTTGCCCTTGCTACACGTGGCCCTAGTCTGCTTTACAGGTTCTGTTCAAGCGAGGTCAGTGACTACTGCAGCAGCTGTGCATACAAGTTAAGATGGAGATGCCATTTCAAAGCTGTGTGGAGAAGCTTGCTTAGTGCCTGCCCTCGCTGTGCTTGGATTGAGGGATGGCAAATGAGGCAGAGGAGGAAAGGAGAGATTACAATGAGTGATAGAGAGAATGACACATTTTAATACCTTCCATGATCCCACCAAACCACAGCAAAAGACATTCCAGCTGGCAACAATGCAGGCACTATTATTGTTGTTATTATTTGGATTGCAGCAGCAGCACCCAAAATATGGCAGGCAATTTCCCAACACAGAGGGAAACATAGCCCCTGCCCAGAAGATTGTGAACCAAGCTCCCATCACACTCTGGTTCGGCAGCTGTGCTTTCCCCGTCCACCAGTCCTTTCCCTGTTCAATCAGGGGCTGATTGTTGACTTGGATCTCAAGACATTTGCTTTTTAGTGACAGCTTTATTATTATTTTCCTTAGTGATTTGATACTTTCTGCTGCCAACATAAGCATGTCCTCCTGCCCCCACCGACCTGCTGTTTTGACATGCCTGGGAACTCCGACCACCTGGTGCCAGCATACACAGCATCACACAGGGAAACCTATTTTCTGTTTCAAAGGCAAGACCAACAGGCAAAGGCCAGAGGATGCTGGGGAGTTAAATTTTTTAAGTAACCACTAGCTGGGTTTCAAGTCAAGAGGATTATTTTTTTAAGTCTCCTCATGGTTTAAAAAAAAAAAAGAAAAGAAAAAAAAAAGTATTAAGTAATTCCCAGACTGCTCAGGACTTTGGAGTGGAGCACTGCTTTGCCTGGCAGGGGGAGCTGTGTCCCACGGGTGAAAGCAGACACTAGCTTGCTACCTACACTGAGACTCTCCACAAGAACAGAAGGTGCTGGATCTCCAGTGTTAACAACCTTGTTCCAGCATAATGCAGAACAACGCTGCCCTAAGCAGGAAAAGCTGGTCTCTTGGTGTGTGCCTGTCTGGGGGGAGGAGGGGTGAACGAGGCCACCTGGGGTGAATGAATGCACTAAGAATGTGGCTGGAGACTGCTCTACCCTTGGTGTTCTGAGGACTAGACAGACCTCTGCTGTGGCCCCAAGTCACTTTCCCTAAGAGATTAAAGCTCTGTGAGGTGCCATGAGATTGGGATCGTGGGTGTAGAGAGACCATTTCCTTGGCCTCTTTCCTTTCCTACTGGTTTGTCACTCACTCCTGCTTCCATTTCGACTGACAGATTATACCACCCAGGAAAATTTAAATTTCCTTCTCAGAACAGCACAAAACAGCAACCCAAAAGAGGGCGCAGCAGAGAAAACCATCATGAATTTGCAGCCCTTATTTTGATCTGTATATAAATTAAGCACTATAGAAGGGTTAATATGACTGGCGGTTTTGATAGCCCAAGGCCTGGTCAATGGCATACAGAACCAAATTAATCCCTAGTGCAACTGCACTGATTTAAATGGATTTCACCAGGGATAAATTTGATGCATAGAACCTATAGTCCGTGAGGTGCTTGTTCAAATCTGGCCCAGGGCTGCGCTTATCACACAGTGTTACTCTCTGATGGCTGGCTGGTGCTCAATGTGAAGAGTGGATAGTAGCAGTCCAGTTCCTAGTGGACAGATGTTATTTTCTCTGTTGGACATAGAGTGACCAGATACCCCAATTTTATAGGGACAGTCCCGATTTTTGGGTCTTTTTCTTATATAGGCTCCTATTATCCCCCACCCTCTTCCCGATTTTTCGTATTTGCTGTCTGGTCACCCTAGTTGGACCCCCTTGTGGGCCATCTCAGCAGAAAGGTCAAACTTCCCTTTCACCTTAGAGTTTTTCCCTCCGGCTCAGAACTCATGCACACCAAGGGGGAGGCCTGTGGTACAGCCGTCCCCACTGGACCTGTTCTGGGGAGACAGAAGACTCTGGTCTCCAAGGCTGTCAGTCTGCCACCTTTAGCAGCAATCAATTCACTCCATATTTTCCCAACAATGCAACTGGGTGACAAAGGTTAATTGGGCAGGTGTCCAGCATGGCTGGGGTAGAGGGGAGCATGCAGCATGGTTGCAGGGATGAGAGGGGGTGGGCCAGTGTCCAGCAGGGCTACATAGGAGTAGGGGAAAAGCAGCATCTGGCATGGCTGTGGGGGGAGGGAGGGGAAAGAGGGTGACACGATACGTCAAGCAGGGCTGTAGGGGGGTGGGCACTGGCTGCAGGCATCTGGATTCATAAGATAAATATTACAAGCAGAATAATCTAATTAAACCAAGAACACACCCAAGAGGTGAAGCTACAGTAGAGGCCTCCAGCGTGTCATTTTGCAGCAGCATGTGGCCAGCGCTGCAGGGCCTGTGCCTTATATTCCTATGGAAGATGTCCTGGGGAACAATTACCCCTTTGGGTGACCTGTGCCATATACTGGATATGTGTTCGTCCTAATCTCCAGCTTTTAGCATCACAGCGCGGCCAAGGCCCAGTCTCATATTATATGGGTCTCTGGGGTCACTGCCTTGTCACATGGCGGCGAGAGAGCTCTCTTCTCCTCTTCCCCCCGCTCTCCTTGCACTGCAGGTGATGTTAATCTTGGAGGCAACCTTACCTGACACATTTAGGATGGAAGGGGAGATGTCCGGTAGCCCCACTCTGGAGTCTCCCATCCACCAGACAATTGTCACTGGCTCAGGAGGGCCAACGGCAGCACAGGCCATATGGAATGGGGAGTTAGGAGACACAGACAAATCTTCCGGCTCCACAGTAAAGTGGGGTACACCTAGAAAGGCAAACACGAAGGTGTAGTAGCAGAAGAGTTTCCCTCTGCCTCCACCAGGATAGTCTCACTTTCTTCCATTAGCACTAATACCGAGCGCTTATAGAGCAGTGAGCCACCCCCTGGAGATCTCAGGGCACTCTACAAACAGCCAGGGATACATTTTCAAAAGCACCTCAGGGCATTAAGGCCTCCAGCTCTCACTGAAAGTCAGTAGGACCTGAGCACCTGATCCCTGAGGTGTTTTTGAAAGTCCCCCTGTGACTGAATGCACCCCTATATTCACACCCCACACTACAGTACTATGATCATCTTCGGCCAAAATGTGCCTTGTGAGGTATTTTTTGAAAACTAATTACTCACTGGTAAATAATTTCATGGTGAAATGTATGTAGCAACTGTGAAAGTTCCTCCTCTACCTGGGTGGGTCCTGTACTTATTGGCAGATTTGCTCACCTCAGTGATCTTCCCCATAGTCTGGATCAACTCCTCCTGTGTCTGATCAAGAGTTGGGAGATTTGAGGGGAACCCGGGCCTGCCATCTACTCCGGGTTCCAGCCCAGGACCCTGTGGATTGCAGCTGTCTATAGTGCCTCTTGTAACAGCTGCATGACAGCTATAACTCCCTGGGCTACTTCCCCAGGGCCTCCTCCAAACACCTTCTTTATTCTCACCACAGGACCTTCCTCCTGGTGTCTGAGAACGCTTGTACTCTGTAGTCCTCCAGCAGCACACCCTCTCACTCTCAGCTCCTTGTGTCTCTTGCTCCCAGCTCCTCACACGCACTTCCCCTCCTCTGGCTCCTCACCTGACTGGAGTGAGCTCCTTTTTAAACCCAGGTGCCCTGATTAGCCTGCCTTGATTGGCTGCAGGTGATCTAATCAGCCTGTCTGCCTTAATTGGTTCTAGCAGGTTCCTGATTACTCTATTGCAGCCCCTGCTCTGGTTACTCAGGGAACAGAAAACTACTCATCCAATGACCAGTATATTTGCCCTCTACCAGACTCCTGCACCCCACTGGCCTGGGTTTGTCACATATCCCTCCCTCTTGCTCAACACCAAGGGGTTGGGCAGCTTGGGAAGCCAGACAGTGCACACGTGACAAGCCATCGGCATTGCCGTGACGGCTCCCTGCTCTGTGTTGCACACAGAACTGGAAAGGTTGGAGGGATAAGAACCACTTGGTCACCCTTGTGTTCTTCTCCCTGTTCCGCTGCATCCATTGAAGAGGGGCATGGTCGGTCACGAGGATGAATCTGCGCCCGAGCAAGTAGTAGCGCAATGCTTCCATGGCCCATTTTACGGCGAGGCACTCTCTCTCCACCACTGCATATTTTTGTTCCCTCGGAAGGAGTTTCCTACCGAGGTAGAGAATTGGGTGTTCCTCCTCCCTCACCATCTGTGATAGAACGGCCCCCAACCCTACTTCCGATGCATCTGTCTGCAGGATAAATTCCTTGGTGAAATCAGGGGCTATCAGCACGGGGTTACTACAGAGGGCAGTCTGTAGGTCTGTGAATGCTTCCTCTGCTGCATCAGACCATCTCACCAGATCAGGTCCACGAGCTTTCACTAGGTCTGTCAGGGGGCTTGCCCTTGTGGTAAAGTGGGGGATAAATCGTCGGTAATACCCCACTACACCTAGGAATACCCGGACTTGTTTCTTGCGACCTTTTCCCACAATGTAGCCAAGATATTTGGCCTCTGTAAACCCTACAGCACACTTGGCAGGGTTTGCTGTAAGGCCAGTTTGCCTGAAGGTATCAAGGACTGCCTCCACCTTCTCTAGATGGGTTTCCCAGTCGGGGTATGAATTATCACATCGACCAAGTAGGCAGCAGCATAACCCTTATACGGGCGTAACAGCTTGTCCATGAGGCGCTGGAAAGTAGCTGGGGCCCCATGTAGTCCAAAAGGGAGGACAGTATATTGAAAAAGACTCTGGTGTAGAGAACGCAGTCTTTTCCTTTGCGTCTTCCGCAAGGGGAATCTGCCAGTACCCCTTTGTCAAGTCTAGGGTAGTCAAACATAGGACATTACTCAGACGGTCCACTAGTTCATCTATGCGAGGTATGGGGTACGCGTTGAACTGGGATACTTCGTTTAGTCGCCGGAAGTCGTTGCAAAACCTTGTGGTGCCATCAGGTTTTGGCACCAACACAATTGGGCTGGACCACTGACTGTGGGATTCTTCGATGATCCCCAACTCAAGCATTTTTTTTACTTCTGCTTTTATTTCCTCCCTTTTTGCCGCTGGCACCCGATAGGGCCTCATTGTTATTCTGGCCCCAGGGTTCGTGACGATGTGGTGATATGTTTCAGTTGTTCGACCTGGATTTGTCGAGAACACATCTTGATTCCAGAAGATCATTTCAGACACCTCATTCTTCTGGTCTAGTGTTAAATCGGGAGACACTCTCACCTGTTTGGAAGGCTTGTTTTCCTGGGTTAGGTCTCTTTGGACAGTTATGCATGTCTCTTGTGCATGCCAGGGTTTCAGAAGGTTGATGTGATAAATCTGTTCTTGTTTTCGGCGTCCTGGCTGCCGCACCTTGTAGGTTACTTCCCCTACGGGTTCAACCACCTCATAGGGTCCCTGCCATTGGGCCAGAAGCTTGCTTTCTGCCGTGGGTACCAACACCATCACCCAATCCCCTGGTTGGAACTGTCGGACTTTTGCCTGGCGATTGTAATGGGTTCTTTGGACCTCCTGTGCCTTTTCCAAATGTTCCCGTACAATAGGAGTGACCCGGGCTATCTGGTCTCCCCTCATTGGGTTCCTCTTCCCAAATCTCTTTGGCGATATCTAGTATGCCATGGGAGTGATGCCTATATAATAACTCGAAGGGGGAAAACCCAGTTGAGGCCTGAGGTACCTCCCGGATAGCAAACATAAGGCAGGGTCGTAGGGTGTCCCAATCATTCCTGTCCCACCTTACCACCTTCCGTATCATAGCCTTGAGGGTTTGGTTAAACCTTTCTACCAACCCATCAGTCTGCAGATGGTAGACTGAAGCTCTCAGGGTATGTATATGAAGCAGCGTACAGAGGTCCTTCATTAGCTTTGACATAAATGGGGTTCCTTGGTCTGTTAATATCTCCTTTGGTAGCCTCACTCGGGCAAAGATTTCCACCAGCTCTTTGGCTATCATTTTAGAGGCTGTGCTCCGCAGGGGGACGGCTTCTGGGTAGCGAGTAGCATAGTCCAAAACAACAAGTATATATTGGTGGCCCCGAGCCATCTTCTCCAGGGGTTCCACTAGGTCCATGGCTATTCGCTCAAAGGAGACTTCTATGATGGGAAGGGGTACTAAAGGTGCCCTCAGGTGGGGACGGGGACTATGCAGCTAACACTCTGGGCAGGAAGCACAGTACCTCCACACTTTTTCATGTACTCCGGGCCAGAAGAACCGTCGTAGGACTCGTGCCAGGGTCTTCTCTACCCCCAAATGCCCCCCAAAAAGATGACTATGGGCAAGACTTAATACCAGCATTCTAGTGTTTTTGAGGTACTAGGATCTGCTGTACCTTCTGCCCCTGTATTGGTGCAACCTGGGATAAGAGATTCTTCTTCATTATGAAGTAGGGTCCTGGTCCCTGGGTTTTCCCTTGCACAGGGACCCCATCTATTTCAGTCACCTCCTTCCTAATGTTGTCGTATCTTGGGTCTTCAGCCTGGTCCCATCCAAAATTTCCTCTCCCAGGGCTAATCTGCCCAAGATCTAGGGGCTCAGTCTCTGTTGCCTCTACTGGTTCAGAAGCATTAGGGTGGGGGTCAGACTTGGGTGCTTCTCCCTCCTGGGTGGCCTCCTTTTCAGCTGCTCCAGTCTGCCTACCTACAAGAGTGACCCTCTGGCTTTGAGTCAGTATTCGGGTTCCCAAGGCCTTAGCTGCCCTCCTTTCCCTTTTTGACTTTCGACCCTGTCTGGGAATGGAAAATAAATCTGGGGATATTTCAGAGAAGACTGGGGGTTGACAGTCTACTGTGGATGCCTCACTAACTTCAGGGTTCCCCTTTTCCTCCAATCCTCCCACTGGGAGTAAGTTTCCAAACCGTGGGAAGTCCCTCCCTATAAGCACCGGATATGGGAGTTTAGGGACTACACCTGCTGCTATGTCAGTAGTGTTCCCCTGAATCTCGAGTTTTACTGGGACAGTGGGGTAATAACCAACTGTCCCATGGACGCATGTTATCCCTGTACGCTCAGCCCGCAGCAGCTGACTACACTTGACGAGCTTCCCCAAGACAAGCGTGATAGCACTCCCCGAATTAACCAGTGTCGTGGTCTCTACCCCATTTAGTTTCACTGGTCTGGTGTACATATGTGGGGTTAGTGAGACCCCCACAAGGTGGATTAGGGAGCATGGGTCTGCCCAGTTCCCCAGGTTACACTGCATCGGCTCCTCAGCATTGGGACACTGTGAAGCTATATGTCCCCACTCCCCGCAGGCATAACATCTGTATGGAGCCCTAAGCATTCCCCGGTCTCTTGGTTTGGGCAATTTAACATCATGATCCTCTTCTCCCTCCATGCTCCGACTCTTTGTGGCCTCTAGTGGGCCTTCAGCCCCTCTCTTTTTCCACCTGGGCTCTCCTGGTGACCCAGTCACCCGAGCTCTAGGGCTTGGTGCTGCTAGTTTACCCGGGGTGCCTCTTCCTTAACTGGTCGGGTCAGCTCCCTTGCCGTCCTTCGCCTCTTTACCACTGCAACAACCTCATCATAGGTGGAGGGTTTGTTCTGGCTTACCCAGGCACAAAGGTCTGGTGGTAGTCTCCTCATGGATACATGGTCCATGACCAGAACCTCTAGTATCTCTTCCGGACTCCGGGACTCTGTTCGCAACCACTTTCGTACGAGATGGATAAGGTCATAAAATTAGGACCGCGGGGTTTTGTTTTCCTGGTACTTCTACTCGTGATACCGTTGGGCCCGCACTGCGGTCGTTACCCCAGATCTGGGCAGGATCTCTGCTTTCAGCTGAGGGTAGTCTGCTGCAGCCTCTTCAGGCAGATCATAGTAAGCCTTCTGGGCCTCCCCACACAGGAATGGGGCAAGGATGCCAGACCACTGATCTTGAGACCAGGCCTCCCGTAGGCCTGTCCTCTCAAAGGCCAGAAGGTATGCCTCTGCATCATCCTCCCGCCTCATTTTCTGCAGCCAATGGCTGGCCCGTATGATCTGCGTCCCATCATGGCCGCGGTTCAGCTCTGTAAGGGTCTTTACCTCGTTTACCAGTTCCCGCAACAGCCTGGTCTTGAGAAGTCTGATCCATCAGCAGGCGATTAGTCTCTTGCTGCAACAGCACTGCCTCCTGTTGGGCAGCTGCCTGGACACAGGTAGCCTCCTGCTGGGCTGCCGCAGCTTGTATCAATGCCCGTACTAAGTCATCCATTGTGGCAAAAAAAAATAAAAATAAACCCTCTACCATTTTTTTTTTAAATCACCCTCCTTCTGCCGCGCTGTGCACACCAAATCCCACGCCTGACACCAGTTGTGACAAAGTTCCTCCTCTACCTTGGTAGGCCCTGCGCTTATTGGCAGATTTGCTCACCTCAGTGATCTTCCCCATAGTCTGGATCAACTCCTCCTGTGTCTGATCAGGAGTTGGGAGGTTTGGAGGGAACCCGGGCCCGCCCTCTACTCTGGGTTCCAGCCCAGGGCCCTGTGGATAGCAGCTGTCTATAGTGACTCTTGTAACAGCTGCACGACAGCTACAACTCCCTGGGCTACTTCCCCAAGGCCTCCTCCAAACACCTTCTTTATTCTCACCACAGGACCTTCCTCCTGGTGTCTGAGAACGCTTGTACTCTGTAGTCCTCCAGCAGCACACCCTCTCACTCTCAGCTCCTTGTGCCTCTTGCTCCCAGCTCCTCACACGCACTTCCTCTCCTCTGGCTCCTCCTCGCCTGACTGGAGTGAGCTCCTTTTAAACCCAGGTGCCCTGATTAGCCTGCCTTGATTGGCTGCAGGTGATTTAATCAGCCTGTCTGCCTTAATTGGTTCTAGCAGGTTCCTGATTACTCTAGTGCAGCCCCTGCTGGTCACTCAGGGAACAGAAAACTACTCATCCAGTGACCAGTATATTTGCCCTCTACCAGACTCCTGTATCCCACTGGTCTGGGTCTGTCACACAACACTATGTGCAAAGTTAAGATATCTCCTTGGTATGATGCTAAAGGCACATGCTCAAACTCACGTAGCTCCGGCAGAACTGGTCTTAAACAAAGGGATGTGCCTTTACCTCAATTTGCGTATAAGCTGTAAACAGACAGTGAGAGGGGAAAGACGACAAAGAAAAGCAGTATTTCAGCAGACATAGTTGAAAGCAAACAGCATGAAGCCCCTTTCCTCTGTCAGGCTCCATGTCGCCTTGCTCTCAGCTGGAAAGAACTTTAAACAGAGGTCACGCTCAGGAAAATGTTTTCAAAGGATGACTGAGCTATAAAAATCCTGTGCAAAACCACCTCAAATTCTCTCCCCTTACACACCTTTCTCTGTTCACCTAAGAAGGCAAGAAAAGCAGCTGTTGGACTTTGAGAGCAGATCCTGGCCGGAGAGTTTGGTCAGCAATGTATTGAAAACGTGGGGGGAAAACTCCATCTTGAACAAAATCAAATTTGTTAAGTTTAGAAAAAGTTTTCTCTTTATTTTTCTTGCAGCCATGGCTGACTTTAATGCCTCGTTACTTGTACTCACTTAAAACCTCTCTCTTTATAATTAACTAAACTTGTTTTATTCTTTAATTAAACTAATCCAGTGTTGTGGATTGTTTGGGTAACTCCATTTAAGGCAGCAGATTGTTGTATGTTGATCCCCTTATGGGGCAAAGGATCTAATATATCTGGACTGCCCAGGAGAGGGCTGGACAGTGCAGAACACAAGTTTTTAGGGGATGATCTGGGACGGAGAGTGTGTTGGCGTCACCCTGCAAGTAGTAACCAGCATTGCGGGAAGCCAGAGTGTGGCTGTGTTTGCTGACAGGCTGCTGGGGTCAGAGCTGCTGGAGCAGGGCTGTGGCTATACACAGACCCTTAGGATGTGACCTGCATGCTGTTTGTGAGGAGCCCAGGTTGGAAGCTAGAGCAGCAAAGCATTGTGAGGCATCCTAGGTTGCAGGGCAAGGCTGACGCAGATCCTCACTGGTGTGGATTGCACCCTGGAATGTCATACCCACCAGAAATGATTAAGCCTCAACACAACCATCTGAGGTGGCTTTTAATGGCAATGTTAGCTCCATTTTACAGATGGAGAAACTGAGGCCCAGAGATCCCGTGGCCCACATTTCTGGATGCATCCATTGAAATTTTTTATACATATAAAAAGGTGTCTGGCCTAGGTTCTAGGTTTCTTTGTCATACATTAAAAATTCAGTTCCATAAGAATGTTGAAACAACAGCTGCACTCAACCACAAACCAGAAAAGATTTAGCCAAAGATGGAACTGTCACAGTTCAGGGCAACTGCATCTGTATCCCCTCCCCGCCCACCTGACCAGGGTTTTTCCAGGCTGCACAGCTCCCTGCCTGCACTATGAATTCCCCAGCAAGCCTGACTGCTTTGCCTCCTCAGAGGCTGCAAACAGTTGGAGTTGTCCACAATTAAATTACTGCACAGCCCTTTCTAAGCAAGCACACGTATTCTTAAGGTGAAAGCATTCCAGAGAAACATTAAAACAATAAAAGAATCTCCACACCAGCCAATAAGCTTACTAGAAACCACTCCAACCAAGGCTCTGATAGGGATCAGTACTCCAAACCCACATAGGTGGTTTTCTGTGGTTACAAGTCCATAACAGCTGTTAGCTAAGAACAAGCACCCATGAATCTATAGGGTTCCTCATTTACACAGATTTGGCCTGGGATCACATAAATCAGCAGACTATCAATCTCTCCTCAGGACGAAGCTTTAAAGAGCTGGGATTCTGCATAACCATCGGCAGTGAGAAGCAGGGGAATTTGCATTCACCTCCCCCATGATATTTCCCAGGAAATCCACTTCACGTGCATTGTTCCAAAAGTTCATTCTTGGCTTCCATTTCGTTCAATAAAGTCCTCTGATCATCCAGTGCCACTATTGTGATAATATGTAACCTTTGCATTTAATACAATGGACTCCAAAGACACTTGAACTTAACATCTCCCAAAGCGACTGCAGGAACTTGCCATATCTGTCCCAGAAATAAAACAAAAAGCAGCCCTTACTGTGCCCCTCTCCACAAGCCTGGCTGAACAGACAGCCTTGTCGCTGTCCTGAAAGACAACAGTCAGGCTCTCTCACATCAATGGGGAGAGTCCATCCCACAGCTGAGGGCCCCTCATGCAGACCTGCTCTGCTGTCAGCTCTCTTTCACACAGTGTGATCCAAAGCCCATTAAAGTCAGTGGAAAGATTCCCACTGATTTTAAAAGGACTTTGGAGCAGGCCCATACCAGCATCTCAGCGGACTGCAACTGCGTCTTTGGGTTTTATACTGCTGTCCATGATTACAGTATCTAAGTGCAAGGAGAAAGGTGGTCACTCACATACATAGGTCCCAAACCATTCAGCTTTCTAGATCCAAACCAACTAAAACTTTACCCGGGTACCAATAAGGACTCAGTGCAGATCCTGGAGCACTGGTGACGCATGCTTCTAGTGAGATACACTGCATAAAAAGATGGATGCCACATCCTGCATCAGCTTCAGTTTCCAGGTTGATTTATGATGCAGCCCAGTATAGAGCACATTTCAGTAGTCAAATCTTGAAATTACAAGAGTCATGACAGTTGTTATGAATGGATGGGGATGGCAAAATCTGTGTCCAAAAGGAAAGGTCACACTCTCCTAGCTGGACAAAATTGAAAAAAGGCTTCTCTGGAAGTTGCTACTGTATGATCATGTAACAGCGGTGAGGAGCCAGTGAGAGCCACAGGCTGAACTTATATGCTTAAATGAAAGCACTGAAATCTGACCTAAGTAAATGGCCTGACTGACTTCAGCAGGAGCTGCCGGTCGGTTCAGCACCTCAGAAAAGCAAACCATTTATTTTTGTCTAGGTGCTTAAATATGGATTGAGATGCCTAGCTTCAGACCCATGCAAGTTTGGAAATTGTGGTTTAAAGTCTTTTGACTCTAAGGGTATATCTACCCTACAGGCGCTACAGCAGCGCAGCTATGCCACTGGAGTGTAGACACTTACTACAGGGATGAAAGGGCTCACCGAGTCATTTCAAAGTGACAAAGTGCTAGAGGAACCTTAGCTATTCTTTTTTAAAAAGTCATGTTTACCATAGCGCACCTATCATGTTACCTCCTCAGGTTTCACCTACTGTTGTATTTTACATAAGACGGACTCTGTTTTCTAAACTGGAATCAGTTTCAAAGTCATTTTGCTTTCTTAAATTCTTGGTTAAAGAGTTTCTCAAAAGGCCAAATCTTGTAATCCTAATTTAGGCAAAATCCCCACTACGGGCAATAAAATTTCTGCCTGAATATAGACTATGAGATTTTGTCTTAGATTTTAGATAAATTAATGCATATGAACTCATTCAAGTTCACCCTGGCTAGATAATTCTAATAACCTATATCTGTGTAGTGTTTTCTCCTGAAGGATGTCAAAGCTCACCAAAACTGTATATACAGGGATCACACACTCAACACTCTATTGCAGCCACTTCTGGAGTGGAACATGGTAGCCGTTGTGAAGCAACAACACTACACAATTGGGGATATTTTTATCTTAAAACATTTTTTCTCCAATTGAAGCTGTAGAAGAAATGTTACATTGACAAAACACTGGAACTGAGTCAGGAGAGATAGCAGGATGAACACCCTATTATTGTGAAGACCACTATGAAAGCTTTAATGACTATGAAAGACTAGGACCCTGGTTTCACATTTCGATCCAAAACACAGTATCCCCAGCAGCACAATGCACCCTAGGACTATGCAGGGACACTCACTCAGCTCTGGCCTAGAGAGACAAGTACACTTACTAAAGAAACAGTACAACTTCTTGATGAAAACTGGTTGTTTTTGCAGATCTCCTGTTCAAATACTAAGCAGCCTTAATGCTTGAGACCTAATATGATCATAACCTAAGGAGGTATGGCTGCAGGCTATATGGTGCCACCTATCCACTCTGGCTTGGGTAACTATTGAACAAATGTGTAGAAGCTTTACATTTACCAGGCCAGATTGCTGTGCAAAATGCATCAAAGATTATACACTTAACTTGAGTAAACTCTGCTCTAATCCAAAAAAGCTTCCATTTGAAGCAACACTGGTCATGGAAATTCTAAAGGAAAGTGCTTCTTGTGGAACTAAGAGAATGGTACTAAAACTATGGTCTGTGGATTAGCAATGGTCCATGGAGCTCTTCTTGGTGACCTGCAGAATGAGCCATCTGAAGACTCAAGCAACGCAGGATTAGGAGGTTGGAGGGGATGTTTGTCCATGAGACGATCCTTCACTTATTTCCTGGCCTGCAGAATTAAAAACTGAGAATCCGTGAACTAATACACACTCTTCCAGTGCAGCTGCCGCCTCTATCACTTCCTATTTCTGCGCCTTAATTAGTTCACTGTGGTACCTTACAGTTCCTGCTACTGTCCCCAGCTGTGAAAAGACTGGAGAGCCTGGCGCAATCTCCTCTGACCAGTCCTACTAGTGTGATTCCAACATGAGAGAGCCCTAAAAGGAAGCTAGCACTCTTCTTCCTTACCTTCCACTATGAGCCACACTTGTTGTGATTCTTCCTTCTTCCCCTTGTTCTCAATCTGGCACCAGTACTTCCCAGAATCCGTCCGCTCAACGGATTTCAAACTGAAGAGTGAAGAACCACATTGATATTTTATATTTATAACACAACTTTCATCCCACAGAATCCTAAAGCACTAAGAAAACTAGATACACACACAACACCACTGATATGTAGCCACCTCTGGGGAGGAAGGCAGTAGCTAACCAGCCCAAAGCATGCGGCACAAGAGTGGATAGAAAACAGAGATACTTTGGGTAAAGTCCTACTTCTGTGAAAGGTATTGGGGGATTTTTAGTACCCACACAGAGCAGAGAGGCCCTCATCTGAAATATCTACAAACAGGAAACAGCATGGCACTTAATTCACCTATCTTGAAATATAAAGGGGCTACTTAACCTACTTGATTCTGAACTTGTGATTCCAGAGAGTCTACTTGAACTACTAAATCATCCCTAGCCAGCAGCTCCTATTCACACGCCTGCTGAGAATGCAAATGCTGTGTTTTTGTTAGGGACAGGATTGATTGCACAAACCCTCACACAAGGACTGATGGATCAGAATTGGCACTCCTTCACTCTGCCCCTACTCAGCATTGTTCTTATCTGAGGAACGCTTCTAGTTAACTGATCTGTTCATACTGCAAACCACCTAGGGCTAGTGTTTTCAGTGGAGCCATGCTGATTTACACCAGCTGAGGATCTGACCCTGAGAGCCCATGTCTGGTCTCACTCACTCAGGTGCAGCTCCCATTGACTTCCAAGAGAGGTGGCCCATGCAAGTGAGGGCAGAACTGGGGCTTAAGTGGTATCAGAGTTTTAGACCTCAAGGGGGGAATTCTGCCCTCAGTTATAGGGCAGAATTTGCTCCAGGAGTTGAGGCTTCAGGGTCTCAGGTACCAAAGACCTCAGAGAACGTGAGAGTGGCCTTTGAATATACAAATGCAAAATGCACCCTTGTGATGTTGCAGCCATGCATCTGCTGCCATGCAGGGACCCTGAGCAGATCTGATGCTCCCTTTTTTTTATGCCAACAGTTGGTCTTGGTGATGGGGTGAATGTGCAGGGTGGAAGAAAGGAAGGGGAGAGTGCTTGCTGAAATGCACAAAATGCTCCCACTACAGCCTGATTTTCAGAGCTGTACCTTCAGATGAAACCAGCTGTCCTGCCCATCCAGCCGCTTGTTCTTAAACACAGTGACTGTAGGAGAAAGTCATAAAACAGTGGGTGGTTGAAATGATTACTTTAGGAGGAAGAAGGAAACAGAAAAAGAAAATGGCCATATCTAGATCCAGCATCCAGAGTCAGCTCTGATGCTGTGGAGCTACTGTCAGTGGAGGACTATGAGGGGTGAGAAAGGGCTATGGAGAACAGACCAGGAGAACAAGGGAGTGTGGGGAGACAAAAAAGTCCTTAATCTGGGGACGGGGAAGGGGTCTATAATGGAGATGGTATATGATGCAGTGCTGCAGGATGGATTACTGCACACAGATTTTTCCTATCAGAGGAAGGTTCATTGCAGCTTATTTGTCTATAATCAAGTCTCATGCTTCAAAGTTTCAGACAGTTCACTGCAGGGGTCAGGAAGAAGTTCCCCCCTCCTATGCACAATTGGCTAGATGTATTCTGTTTGAGGGATTTTTAGCATCAGAGATTGACCACAGCTGAAGATGGGACACTGGACGGGGTGGATGATTGCTGTGAAGTGGTACAGAGAATCCTGTGTCTAGATGCCTGGCTGGAGGGGTTTTGCTCAGATGCTCAGGGTCAGGCTGGTTGCCAGGTTTGGGGTCGGGAAGGAATTTTTCCCCTAAATCAGATTAATTGGGACTTCAGGGTTTTTGTTTTGCTGGCCTCTGCAGCATGATGCATAGTTCACTTGCTGGGATCACCTGGGCATATCCTACCTAATCACTTCCCTGCCATTGCAGGGACATTGGTGGCATCTTGGTCTCTCCTGTTCTCTGCTTGTGGCACACAGCAACTTAGACTCCTGAGAACTGAAACGCTTTAGCCTATTGGGCTCACTCAATATAGGGGCAACTGAGTGAAATGTGACAGCCTGTGTTATACAAGAAGTCAGACTAGATGATCTACTGGTCCCTTTTGAATGAATCTATGAAATCCCCAGGACTTGTCTAGGGTTGCCAACCCTACTGGTTTCACCGTGAGTCTCCCGGAATCGGGCTCTATCTCCCGGAGGCTACTGAGGTCAAACTGGGAAATTTTAGGCCACTAAAAGTCCGGCCCCAAGTGCCAACTCCACAGCTCCCATTGGCTGGCAACTGTGGCCAATGGGAGCTATGGGGGAAATGCCTGCAGGCAGGGGCAATGCCCTCTGCCCCCCGCTCAGGGGCTGCAGGGACGTGCCGCTTCTGAAGTGGTGCAGGGGCAGGGCAAGCAGGGTGCCTGCCTTAGCCCCATTGTGCTGCCGACTGGGAGCTGCCCAAGGTAAGTGCTGCCCAGCCAGAGACTGAACCCCTCGCTCCCTCCTACACCTCAACCCTCTGCCCCAGCCCTGAGCCCTCTCCTGCACCCAAACTCCCTCCCAGACCTCTCACCCTCTCCCACACCTCAACCCTCTGCCCCAGCCCTGAGCCCCCTCCAACACCAAAACTCCCAGCCTGTACCCTGCACCCCCTTCCACACCTCAACCCCCTGCCCCGGCCCTGAACCCGCTCCAGGAGCCTGCACCCCTTCCTGCAGTCCAATCTCCCTCCCAGTGCCTGCACCCGCTCCTACACCCCAATCCCCTGTCCCAGCCCAGAGCCCCCTCCTGCACCCAAACTCTCTCCCAGAGCCCGCACCCTGCACCCTCTCCTGCACCACAACCCCCTGCCCCAGGGTCAGCCTGGAGCGCCCTCCCACACTTGGAATCCCTCAGCCCCAGCTCAGAGCCCACACTCCCTCCTGCACCCCAACCCCCTGCCCCAGCCCAGTGAAAGTAAGCGAGGGTGGTGGGGGAATGAGTGACAGGGGGAGGGGGGATGGAGTGGGACAGGGCCTTAGAGAAGGGGCAGGGCCTCGGGGCAGGGGCAGGGTGTTTGGGTTTGTGTGATTAGACAGTTGGCAACCCTATTAGTGACAGGTATTAAACCCCAAAATATGCTAATCCAAAGGAGGCGAGGAGGCTTGTGTTTGCAAATAGGTGATCCTAGACTGAGCCTGGCAGTTCCAAGTACATTCTCTCTCAGAGCATGCTGTTTGTAACAAGCTCCCTTTATGCATGGGGGAAGGATAGCTCAGAGGTTTGAGCACTGGCCTGCTAAACCCAGGGTTGTGAGCCCAACCCTTGAGGGGGTCACTTAGGGATCTAGGGCAAAACCAGTACTTGGTCCTGCTAGTGAAGGCAGGAGGCTGGACTCAATGACCTTCCAGGGTCCCTTCCAGCTCTATGAGATAGGTATATCTCCATATATTATATTATTATTATGCATGGAGAAAGGAGTCTGAGATGGAGCATGGGCCCTTACTTAATTCAGTACTACCCCCAGGCTCACATGAGAGGCTACCTCCTGCTGAAGAAAACATATAAAAGACTGGCTCTTCAAGCAGCTTTTTGGGCCTCTGACAAAAGCAGGCCTGATATAAATGCTGGAGTAAATGTGCTGGAATGACTAAGGGATGGTGTGTGTGACAAATCCTCCTCTCCATACAGGACTGAAATCTGGTCCCAGGAGTCTAATTTTAATTAGGACACCTAACCCTTTTAGTCAGAGAGAGGGAGAGGAAGAGAATTAATGATTGCAAGAGAGAGAACTTATTTATCCAGGTCAGAATGTAAGCTTCCAGCTGCACTGCAGAGCTTATTAGAACAAACAAGGTGAAAGCATCCCACCAGGCTGCTTTTTGTTTTGTTTGTTTTCCAGTGCTGGTAAAGGAGCTGGACTGAGAGCCCCATATTGATTATCCAGATACAGCATGGACAGAACCAGCAAAAGCTTCCCCTGACTACGATCCTTAGCTCTGGTCTAATGGGACCCCCAGGAAGAATTTGATGAGGTAATTCAGTCCCAAGGGCTAGTCAGTCGTCTGCTGAGATTAGCAGCAAGGCTACCAACTGTGGTGGTGAAGAACTATTTACCGGTAACTGGGCTGAGACAACTAACCCATCTCTGTGACCACTGAAGAGACTTCAGATGGCAATGATCATTAGACACAACTGACTGAGGTTGGATTTGAACTGGAGATTTAAAGTCAGATTTTCCACTCCCCTTTAATAATCCTTTGAGCCATTCTGTACCCATGATATCATTCAGGTATGCATACAACACAGAATGGGAGAAAAGTTTTAAATTTCTTTTTAAAGGGAGAAGACAGAAATACAGCTAAATATCTCTTCACAATTTCAGCACAGATTCCACAGGACTGGATGGCTGATAGGATAAAGAACTGCTGATAGGATAAGCAATATCTTTCACCTCTTGGTCACCTACCTATCACAGGCATTTCCAAAGCACCCATCACCACAGTATCTAGGAGCCTTGTCAGATTCCCCCAGCTACAATCCAACCCTTCCTTAGTGACTTAAACACAGTGGATCAAATTCCACTCTCAGTTATGCCCAGGCAAAGTATAATCACATTGTGGTCAGTGCGGTTCCACTGAGGTAACTGACAACAGAATTTGGCCCTGTAGCTTCCATGATAGTCTAGCTCTTCCACAGCTGTTGTACCTGAGGAAACTGATCCAGTGTTCTTCATCGACTGGAATGTACACCTGGTCTACACTCTGCACCACCGCTCCATCCTTGATCCACAACATCTCTGGGTCCTCCTTTGCCTCGAGGCTGCAATTTAGTTTCACCGACTGACCCTGGGACACCTTTAATTTGATTGGAGATCCTGTCAATTTCATACCTAAAAAAAAAAAAAAAAAAAAAATACTCCTCCCCAGCCCCAAAAGAAGTGGGGGTTGGAGTACAGCAAATTAATCTAGGTTGGTGGTCTGTAAAGACATACTGAAGAAGAACACACTGCACAGTTTTCTAACTGCCTGGCCAGAGCCTTATTATGTTTGTTTCATGATTATAAGATGAGAACACTGACATTCCAATTACTTGAAAATGGCGGAAGCTTAATCTATAAAGGGCTTCCTCAAAGCCAGTGCCAATTTGGATAGCAGCAGGATGAGCGTCCACACAGCAGCATCCCATTACAGCTAGATAGGAATGCCGTGAGCTTCTTCACAGCAGTGCTCTGACAGTGGTGATGTGTGTGTTCCCTCAGAACGGTATCATGCTGCCCCCAAGTCCTTTCTCACTTTTCAGCTGCTATGGTATGTTCCTATGCTACTAATAAGTCATACGTCTGTTCCACTGTACGCATTTGTAAAGAATAGGGATTTTAGACTCAATCACAGCAGGTTACTCAGTGCTCCACTGCATTACAAAAGCTCCAATGCAATTTATAAACCCAGTGAAAGTAAAGCCTACTTTAAAGGATTCATATCAGAGGAAAAAAAATTTTCCAGAACATATTTTTCCATAGTATGTGGTGGGAGAATACCTCAGCCAGCTACTGTGTATCTCCAGAAAAGAGACAACGGGCCTAATTTGGATCTGTTACATCAGTGTAAATCTGGAATAACTCGCTGAAATCCGTGGAGTTACTGTGACTGACATTGGTGTAAAAGTGATCAGCATTTGGTCCAAAGTGCAGTTGTGTGTGGGTGGGAAGCACTCCCCTCAAATGAGAAGTGAATGTGTGAAATATGTCACCTTGTAAAAACACAGAAACCAACTGGATAAGTACATTTTAAAAAGATGGGCATGTATATGAGGAATGGGGGGGAGTAAGGGAGACGTTGGATAAAGCAGGAAGGTGGAAGACAAAGGTAAAGTATTCAGTCTTGCTGGGGAAAGTAGCCTTTTCCTTTCCATTAGCACAGGGACTGGCAGACTAGAATAGACCAATGGCTCAGTCTAGTCTGGTATCCTACCTCTGGTAGTGGCCTATACCAGATCCTTCAGAGAAAGGTTAACCTGTCTACCACTATATTGCCCTTGACCAACCGTGCAGAATTAGGATCCTATCTCTGCTCACATGTGATCAGCTCTATCACCAGATGACATTCCAGCCCACCACATTCCGACAGAAAAATACCATGAAGTAGGGTGACCAGATGTCCCGATTTTATAGGGACAGTCCTGATTTTGGGGTCTTTTTCTTATATAGGCTCCTATTACCCCTCACCCCCTGTCCCGATTTTTCACACTTGCTGTCTGGTCACCCTACCATGAAGCCAAGATTGCCCTTAATTAAGCATGCAGCCATGCTGTTCTCAAACTTTTTCACTGCATGAATTGCATTTGAATACAGAAATAGTCTGGTGCCCCATTTCCCATTACATGGCATCCCACTGGTAAAAGTGGCAAATGCTTCCAAGGCATAGTGATATCAGAAAAATATTTTGTGTATTTTAAGCTGTGTTTTAGCAACTGTAAATAAAGATAAAAAGCTGTTAATTTAGCAAATTTACTAAGAGCACTGAAACTAGTAAAGTGATCATTTAATTTTCGATGCAGCTTTGGTTGGGCAAACCAAACTGAGCGAGGATGATCTAACCTCAGATTACTTAACATGAAAGTGGCATAAATTACATGTCCCAGTGGTCTCAGAAAGCATCCTCCTTCTCACCACGCAGAATATTGAAACAGAGCATTACAATTTCACAATAAATCCATCTGTTTTATGTAAACCTAATGTAGTCAGGTATCCAAATGCACACACAAATTGGCAGACACTTTTTCATAATAGATGCCTTACTGAAACAGCAAATGACTTACCGCAAAACAGACTGTAGCAAGCTAAGTGTTAATCGCAATATACACAACAAGATATCTGGAAGGCCTTTAAAGATTTCAGTTCCCAGTCAAACTGGTTATGCAAGAAATTAAAGGACAGTGCTAACTATACTCTATTTGGCTATTTTCAACAGCACTTCTGTGTAATCCACAAGTAGAGCTGAACTGAAAGGAAAGGGAAAATAATAACATGGGGATTTTTAACAGATACACATTTCTGTCACCCATAAGATGCAGTTTAGCTGCAGCACCTTTTTCTGAAGAGAAGGGAATGGTGCACACAGGTTGGCTTGGACTTTTTGTACATTTGAGAGGTTAAGATTAATGTTTACTTCCCAGTATTCTTCCTCCTACTCTCCCACTCTCCATTTTTACCTCATTACATTTTTACTAGTGCAGGAAATAAAAACTAGCTATTTTGTTTTCCAAAATGTGATGACTGTAGAAGTAAAGATTTATAACTGATTAGGAAATTAAATCATATTAACTTCATGCTGCCCGTCAGACAGAATTGATAATAAAATGAGTGCACCAGTTGTCTCTGTGCACAGTGTATTTTACTTGTTAATTTATCACCTCTGTACCTTTTGATTACTACTGACAGAAGTTTTTTGAAGTTGTTTTTGGAGTGGAGGGAGAAACAGATAACTGCAGACTTTTACCTACTAAGGCAAAAAGATCTTCCATTCCTTTGATACCTGAGGTCCCCAATCTAGCAATCAAAATCTACAAGGCAAACCCTTGAAACCAACAGTGCTCCACCCATGTGGATCTAAATGTAGGATTGAGACCTAAATTCCCAGTGATGTCAATAGGAAATGTGTATGTGGAAGGATTAGGCTATAAAATCAAACCTTTGTATGTCTACTTGTAGGTGAAACTAGGAAAATGTAGGCTAGAGGGAAAACAAACAAAAGCCATGTAAAAATGGATTATCACCTGGCCTTCCTATATAGCAATTTGAGCTCTGCAAATACAGGAACAATACATTTGCAAACATTCCCACTGACTCACTTAACTGATATTCAGGACTCTATTTATTTGCCACCATCTAGGTCTTATTCACAAGAATATTCACAGCAAGCATAAGGTTCATAAATGTGAGTGTTGAATCAGTATTCCCACAAGCATTTGCACTAGAAGTGCTCTCTTCACCATTTTGGAAAGCTCTTGTTATTAGTCACACATAGTCGAACATCGGTGGATAATTCACAAACAGAAAGGGGACGTCTTTATGTTTTTAAAGCTTATGGACAAGATTTTCAAATATGGATGCCTAAAGTTAGGCTCCTTAATCCATAGAAATGTAGAACTGGAAGGGATCTCTAGAGGTTATCTAGTCCACCCACAAACAAACTGAGGCAGGATTATGTATATGTAGAGTCTTAGACCCTTCCCAAATACAGGCACATAAATAAGCAACCTGAATTTCAAAAGAGCTGAGCGATCAGCAGGTCTCATTGAAGTCAACCTCTACTACAAAGGAAATCGTGTGTGGGAGATAGAAAACTTGAGGGCAACATTTTCAAATGTAGCTGCCTACTGTGGCTCCTCAACCCACATTTAGGCACAGATGGCCTGATCCATAAATGGTCTCATTGTCAGAGGTGTCGAGCATCACTTTTGAAAATTAGGCCACTTATTTAGATGTGCCTAAATATGGATTGAGGATCCTCACTTTAAGCACTCTTTATGGCCCAAGTCATCCCATCAGGGGACAGAAACATTACCATGCCAGTTGGGTGACCAATCACATGGTGCAAAGAGCAAATAAATGGTGCATCTCAACCATCTGGAGAACGTACATGCTAAAAATTGCTCACAAAAACTGTTATGTCATTGAAAATAGCACCTAAATTCATCAAAATCCAGACCTATTTACAGGCAGTTGGGCAACAATAAAAAAGAAGCTATGTTTTGTTTTGTTTTGAAATTAGTTTTTTGAAAACAATTCTTGCAGAGTAACTCACAATCATAGATTGCACAGGAAGACTACAGCCCTCCAAAAATCTAATCCTCACCTTCCCCATAATATATAGTGTTCTACAGCCCAGTGCAACTTGTCTCAGCTCCAGCTGATTAGGAAGTAGGTGAGGATCTGAGCAATACACTCAAGACTAGAAGGCCTCCGTCAAGTGCTGCCTACAGGTCTTGAAAGGGACTCCACCCCCACCCACCCCCGTAGGGTGATCAGACAACAAGTGTGAAAAATCGGGACGGGGGTGGGGTGGGGGTAATAGAAACCTATATAAGAAAAAGACCCAAAAATCAGGACTGTCCCTATAAAATCGGGACATTTGGTCACCCTACCCCTTTCCCCGCCCCGTCTCCTGCGCGTAGTCCGGACCCAGGAGTGGAGTTAGTGCAGTGTCAGCAGGAGCTTTACACATCTCTGAGGTGGGGCGGACCCAGCGCTCCGATCAGTACGAAATTGACGATCAGGGCAAAAGCCAACAGCCGCTGGCTGGGCGCCAGGTTCCATAACAAGGCAGCAGCCGAGAACTTCTGGGCCAAACATTTCCACGTTACCCCTCGGAAGATCAACCCCTTACAGAGCCTGCCTGGGTCGGCGCTCAGCCTCCAGCCCGGGGCGAGCGGTAATTCTCCCTCCTGTGCCCCTGCAGCCTTACCTGCTTCAGCAGCGGCGTCCCGGAGCGCCAGAGCCCATAGTCCCGGCAGCAGCAACAGGAGCCCCGGGATCCCCATGCTCTGCTTCATCTCCATCTCTCCCGCATCTTCATCGTCAGCAGCATCCCCCCCAGCTCCACGCTGGCGGCTGCTTCTCGCTCCGAGAGGAGGAGGAGGAGGAAGGAACCCCCCTCCCCAAAGCGGCGCCTTTCCCAAGAAGCTCCCAGGGGAGGCTGCAGTGCAAACTTCTCACGCCGCTTTTTCTGGGCTTGCTCGGCCGAAGCAGGCCCTGCTGCTGCCCCGCGCCAGCCCGGGGAGGAGGAGTGTGTAGGGGAAGTTTCAGGAAGCACCCAAAATCCCGATCGCTTTTTCCTCCCTCCTCCCAGAGCGGGTCACTCTACAAGAGAGGGGATGCCAGGCAGGGCGATCTCCCTCTGCTGGCCTCGGGCTGCATAGAGTCCCCGCAGCCACGGCCGCTTCTCTCGCTCTGGGCACCCTCTGCTGTTGCTGCTGCTAATTCCTTCGGCTCTTCTTATTCCTGTTCTTCCTCCTCTTCCTCCAGGAAATGGCGCTGTCAGGCAGTCACAGAGCTGGTTTGCACCCCCCCTCCCCACACACTTACCTATGACATCACTCCTCATGAATATTTATAGAATCTATTTATTATCCAAGCTTCCTGAACTTTTAATAAAGTGGAAAATAAAGAGATCAGCAGAGTCAGTGTCTCCCCCAGGAATTTCCTGAGGGAGAGGGATATTCGCGGTTGCATCAGTCAAAACGTAACCTACCTTCCTGGCAAGAGTTTATTTGCAAGATTCAGGTAATTCTGTATATGGCTTCCCCCCCAACCCCCGGAAATGCTTTGATGCTATTTATTATTTTAAATAAATGCCAGCAGGCCAGCTCTCTGTTGAGCAATCCTACAACGCTTATGGGGTGGAGGAAAACCATTTTGTGGTTAGCTTGTCCACTACACAGGGGGGGAAAACATTTAGGAGAAGGCGATTAAAAGCAAAAAATATTCAAATTTGGGTGCTCATTAGGGTCCTAATCCCATATATACACTCCTAAATGAGTGGCCTGACTTTCAGAGGTGCTGAGCACTCATACCTCTTAATGAAATCAGTGAGAGTCACTGGGGGCTTAGCCAGTGCATGTGAAAATCAGGCCATTAATTTTGGTGTCTCTATGGCTTTAGGAGACTAATTTTACTAGATAACTTTGTCTGAAAGTTTTGGCCTCGGTTTCCTCCTGCAGAAGTGCCTCTGACTTGCATGCTCTGGGAGCAAGAGAATGGATTGTGCGAACACAAACACAACTAGGTGGGTCAGACCCAAGCCCAGAAGATCTCCCAAACACTGAAGAGGCCTGGTCATCCACACCATGCACTTGTGCTTCTGCACTGCTTTTGGGACCTGCATCTCCTCATAGCAAAGCCCTTAACCTTCCCCTCTAGGAGTGCCTGCAATAGTGAGGCAGGGAAGGTAATGCTGACTGATGCATATGCTAGAGAGATATTTCCAGTGATGAGCTGCCAAAATCTTAACAACCGGTTCCCTATAAAAAGGTGTTGGGGCGAGGGGAGACATACTTGTGGGGCCAGGTGCCCCTGCAGGACCTGGGCCAATTGCCCCACTTGCCCCCTCTTCTCCCCTCTGGCCAGCCCTGGAGCTTGCAGCAGCCCCACCTTGCCGGGCCACTCAAAAAGCGGCAGCAGTACAACTCCCAAGCTCAGTTAAGCTGCCCAGCTAGTGCCGGCAGCTGGCCATGCTGAAGCTGGGGGGAAGTGGGGGAGGGGCCCGGGGAGCCTCAGCCTCCCCAGCTGGGAATCCTGGGAGCAACAGGATGATCCGGCCCGTGGACTGGAGTTCTTTGCTCATCTCCTGGCCCTTTAACAACCGGTTCTCCACGGAGGTCTAATTTTAGCAACCAGGTCTTGAGAACCTGTGGGAACCGGCTCCGGCTCACCACTGGGTATTTCCCCACAAGGCTTATGGTGGGGAAATGATACCAAGGCCAACCTCCTCCCAATATGTGAAGCCTAGTCCCTGCATCTCATCTGCAGAGGAGCTTTGGCACAGTTGGGGGATATTCTGTGTCCCACAGTTCCAGTCTGCTTGATTAGGGCCCCCTTTGCTTGTCAAAATGTCAAAATGATGTAGCCTATGAAAAGGGAACAGATTTTAGCTTCCAGTTTCCATTGATCTATTTTTGTGAGGGGGAAAAGAACCCTGTAAAGGTTATAGCAAATAGCCTGACACATAGGTGCTGGAACTAGGGATGCTGCCTCACTCTGTGGCTTGAAGTGGTTTCCATCCTATCCAGGGTTTACAGTTTGGTTCAATGGCTTCCCAGACCCCCACTCTACAAATTGTTCCAGCACCCCTGCCCTGACACTGTACTTTCATCATAATCACCCTGCAAACCATAGCTGAAAGGCACCATAAGTATCATTATAGCACAGTGCAATTTTCAATCTGTAATCATAGTTAATATGTGTGGCATTTATATGATGCCTTCCATCTCAGGCTTCCCCAGCAAGCATTTGTGAATTAAGTCCCCTGTGAGGAAGGGAGGTATTGCTATCCCCATTCTACAGATGAGGAAACTGAGGCACAACAGGGTTACATAACTTATGTCAGTGTTTCCCAAGCCCCGGGCTCTGGTCTCTGCACTCATACTAATCCTCATCCATTTGCATTTCTGTTAGGAATCCCTAAGGTGTTGGAAGAATGCCAAATGGGGGTGTATGACTGGAATGAAAATGTGTTTTCTCTCCCTCCTCTGTTTCTACAATCTGAAATGAAAAGGCAAGGAGGAGACACTGACAAATCAGGTAAATCAAACAGCTAGCAGGGAGCCATGGGTGCTCTTGGGGTGAGGAATCTATAGCAGATCCTTTGTGGAGACTATGGTGCTCTTGTCAGTTCTTGGGCTATGATGCTCAGTGTATATGATTGCTAAAAGCATAAAGCATTTCCAGTATAATCACTGCAGCTAATCTCTATCTCTCCCTTAAATCCATATGTACAGATCTAGCTATATATGGTGTATATTGATGCACACATTTATGTGGATCATTGCTTATAGAAAGTAACTATACTCTCAAGGTTTAGCAGCCTTGTGTGAAGAGTAATGGACATTATATGAACTCTCTATTTCTAAGGCATCTTTCATCTAAGGATTTCAACTGTTGAGGCTTACAAATATCACAATATCCCTCTGATGTGGGTATAAATATTCCCAATTTAGAGAAGGGAAAATTGAGGCAGTGATAAATGGGAAATTCAGATATAGATAAATGAAGTGAGTTGATCAAAGTTGCACAGAGAGTCAGTGGCATAGTTGAGGTCCGACTCATTTTTCCTGATTCCCAGTCCCATGCTGTAATTATTAGACAATGTTTCACATACAAGTATGCTCAGGGCCAAGATAATTGAAACAAACTGCAGCTGAACAGAGAACAAGATGGAATAATAGAAAAACTGACACACAGAAAAAGAGATCTGCTGCCCAAGAGATTTATATGAGAGAGAAACAATTGTACATACAGATTTTTATCTGATGTGCTATCTTACACACAGCCCTGTCTCCTCATCTTGGCAGTGAGTTCAGGTAAAGGCAAGGAAACTATAGAGAATGCACGTAAGAACTGCTGGGACCCTAAAATGAGCTACAGGAGCAGCTTTTTCTGCAAACATGAGTATGTGATACGAACTTTTTGTTAATGGCCATAGGCCTGACTCTCACCTGGAATAATTCAGCATAGCTCTATTGAATTCAACAGAACTACTCTGACTTACACCAGCTGAGCATCTGGCCTAATATCGTCTCAGAAGTTGGTTATATCCACAATGATAAGGAGGAAGAACTGTGTGAAAATTGGACTGAAATCCTGGATGCTTTGCCAGTTGGACTGCAGACTGCTGTGGGAAAACTTACGGGGGAGTGCTATATTACCATGAAGAAATCAAAAAGAACTGGTGACTTTAGAATGCTTTTAAGATTCAAAGGATCATGAACAAATGTTCCTTGCTTTTCAGCATCAATGATTTTGGGTAGTGGTGCCCTTGTAGTATTGGCCCTAGACTACCAATGACAATGACAATGTCCATTACACATTACACATCAATTTGTAAAGCACACACCACAATGACTCATGTTTCACCTGACCCATTGGATGCTTTATATGTATTTTGGCAAAGGCAGAAAGAGCTCAGCCCTACAAAGGGTCACATGCCAATAGAGCATGTTGAAATTTTTTGAATTTAAAAATGTTGGCGAAAAATTTAGTGATTAAATTTTCATGATTTCCCCCCCAACTCCTTTTTTTGGGCAACTACAGAGCTGGTCAAAGTGTTGACAAATTTCTAAAAATAAGGGGAAATTTTTTCTTTTAAATATTGGCCAGATTTTTTTGCTCTGTTTTTCAACCAGCTCTGATTACGAGGGTTGCTGAAAAATTAGCCTACAAAAGAAGAACTGGCCATCAAAAGACAAAGCAGCTTTGTCTTCATTACCATTGCAGCCTTTCTCTGATGGCTTCAAAATAAAGACCTTACTATAGTGTCACACAGTGTCCCTGTTGTGTATCAAAAGGGATCAAGTTCTGCAAAGACTACTAGATTACATCCATCTGTGTCGTTGCTGCCATTATCCCCCTGCAGTTGTACGCATATTCCCTGTGTTTTAAATGAGGTGGTCTCCAAACAGCTGATATAGCTCCCACTCAGATGTGAATGTCCAGTTCTTTCCATTCTCTGACTTTAGCTTCAAAGGGCACAAGTTGTTCCCACAGTTGTTAGAAGACAGGCCTGTCATCCTGCATTAGTAAATTGAAGTGCTGGCAAGAGTGACAGTGAAGTGACATTCAAGTAGCAGGAGTAGCTCTGCTCTGTGGGGAAGGAGATCCAGGATGACTGTTCAAATATTTCCTGAGCTGGCTGGGGATGGTTGAACCAGCATGTTCAGCCCCAGGTAAGAATGGGAGCTGCATCAGGCTTTTTGTTTTGTCAAATAGCATGAATGAACGCTGAAACTAGCCCAGCTGTGTGGGCCTGCTAAGCTAAGGCATAGCTTCCTCGATTATGCCCCAAAGCATGTTCAAAGAGGGGGAGGAAAACTTGGTGGGAATCCTTAGGGCTTTTCAAGCCCTGCCAAGGATATAACCAAGGAGATGGGGGGCATGCTGATGGAGGTAGTGCATATACCTAGTGAACATATCACTGAAAAGATTAAATTCATGGTTTGGCAACACTTGTCTCCCATGTTCTGCCCAACCCATCAAAATAATGGATTTGTTACAGCTTGTTTACATCATATAACAACATTGCACAGTAATAACCACGTCTAGGGACCCACTTACAATACGGCTGTCCCTTGACATAGTTGAAACACGGGTCAGTCTCAGTCTTGCACCTAAATATCCTTTTAACCATGTTCCCAAACTGACTGCGCTAGAGCCTTGGACATGACAAGCTTTCACACATTTCAGAGACATAGGTTTCAGCTACACTCCAAGACTGAACCTCATTTTAACTGTGTTGGGGGTACTCGCACTGTTACCATGTTATCTGACATGACTGTGATCACAGGCTGAGAGCTATCTTTATCCACATCTGAGCCCCTTCCTTTCACTTAGGGTACATCTACACTATGGGATTAGTCCGATTTTACATAAACCAGTTTTGTAAAACAGATTGTATAAGGTCGAGTGCACGCGGCCACACTAAGCACATTAATTCGGCGGTGTGCGTCCATGGTCCGATGCTAGCATCGATTTCCGGAGCGTTGCACCATGGGTAGCTATTCCGTAGCTATCCCATAGTTCCCGCAGTCTCCCCCCACCTCTTGGAATTCTGGGTTGAGATCCCAGTGCCTGATGGGGCAAAAATCATTGTCACGGGTGGTTCTGGGTAAATGTCGTCACTCATTCCTTCCTCTGGGAAAACAACGGCAGACAATCATTTCGTGCCCTTTTTCCCTGGATTGCCCTGGCAGACGCCATAGCACGGTAACCATGGAGCCCGTTCACCTTTTTTTTTTACTATCACCGTATGTGTACTGGATGCTGCTGACAGAGGCGTTACTGCAGCGCTACACAGCAGCATTTGTTTGCTTTTGCATGATAGCAGAGACGCTTATCAGTCGTTCTGTAACAGCTGCTGCCATTGTAAATTGGCAATAAGATGACGTTTATCTGTCGTTCTGTACTGTCTGCTGCTATCATGGGTGCCCCTTGCTGAGGTCGGCCGGGGGTGCAAAGGCAAAAATGGGAATGACTCCCCGAGTCAATTCCCCCCTTTATGGTTTCTAAAAATAGAGTCAGTCCTGCCTAGAATATGGTGCAAGTGTACTAGAGAACTAGTGTATCAGAGAGCACAGCTACTCCATGTCAGATCCCGCAGAAATGACAAGCTGCATGTATCATAACCTAGTCCCAGATTTGGACCTTAGCGTCCAAAATATGGCGGTTAGCATGAAAACCTCCAAGCTTAGTTACCAGCTTGCACCTGGTAAAGCTGCCACCACCCAAAAAAGTAGAGTGTTTTGGGGCACTCTGGTCCCCCCAAAAACCTTCCCTGGGGACCCCAAGACCCAAATTCCTTGAGTCTCACAACAAAGGGGAATAAACCATTTCCCTTCCCTTCTCCCGTCCAGGTATTCCCTCCCTGGGTTCCTGGAGAGATAAACAGAAGCAAACTCCGTGAATCTAAACAGAGGGATTCCACCCTCCCCGTTTCCAGTCTTGGAAAACAGAAGTACCGAGAGCTAATCTCTCTTCCCCCCTCACCCAGAGGGAATGCAAAGTCAGGCTAGTAAATCTAACACACACAGATTTCCCCCTGACTTCTTCCTCCCACCAATTCCCTGGTGAGCACAGACTCAATTCCCTGGAGTTCCCCACTAAAGAAAAACTCCAACAGGTCTTAAAAAGAAAGCTTTATGTAAAAAGAAAGAAAAATACATAAAAATGGTCTCTCTGTATCAAGGTGACAAATACAGGGTCAATTGCTTAAAAGAAATATGAATAAACAGCCTTATTCAAAAAGAATACAATTCAAAACACTCCAGCCACTACACACATGTAAAATACAAAAAAACATATAAATCACTATCTGATCTTTTGTACTTACAACTGGGAAACAGAAGATTAGAAAGCAGGAACTAGAGAAATCCTTCCCATAGCCGAGAGGGAGACAGGCAGAAGACCAAGAACAAAGGACTCACACACAACCTTCCCTCCACCCAGATCTGAAAAAGTCTGGTTTCCTGATTGATCCTCTGGTCAGGTGTTTCAGGTACTTCTTTCCAGGTGTAAGAGACATTAACCCTTAGCTATCTGTTTATGACACGCCCCCCAAATTGCAGACAGTGGGGAAGCTCACTGGCGGCGATTTCCTTCTAGAACTTTAAAATAAACAGATTAATACAACAGCACCTTTACATATACCACTAAGTATATAACTAACAGACTTCTACATTTTAAGAACACTTTTTAACTACTGGATTCTGGGAAATTTTCACGGGAGAGTGCATCAGCTACATTGTTAGAAGCTCCTGAGATGTGCTGAATTTCAAAATCAAAATCTTAGAGAGCTAAACTCCAACGAAGAAGTTTCTTGTTGTTCCCCTTGGCAGTATGAAGCCACTTTAGTGCAGCATGGTCAGTTTGTAGCTGGAACCGCCATCCCCAAACATATGGGCGTAGCTTTTCCAGGGCGTACACAATGGCATAGCATTCCTTTTCACTGACTGACCAGTGACTTTCCTTCTCATACAGTTTCTTGCTGAGAAACACGACAGGATGGAAGTTGTGATCCGTAGCTTCCTGCATGAGTACTGCTCCTATACCATGCTCAGATGCATCCGTCGGGGACCTGAGCACAGGGTCAGATATGAGCGTTTCCTTAAGTTGGGTAAAGGCCTTTTGACACTCATCAGTCCACTTAACTGCATTTGGCTGGGTCTTTTTGGTCAGGTCGGTCAGTGGGGCAGCGATTTGGCTATAGTGTGGTACAAATCGCCTGTAGTACCCGGCCAAGCCTAAGAAGGATTGGACCTGTTTCTTTGACCTTGGGACAGGCCACTTTTGGATAGCATCCACCTTGGCCTGTAGGGGGTTTATGGTTCCTCGACCCACCTGGTGCCCCAGGTAAGTCACTCTGTTTTGGCCTATTTGACACTTTTTGGCCTTAACAGTTAGTCTGGCCTGCCTGATGCGCTCAAAGACCTTTTTCAGGTGTAGTAGGTGTTCGGGCCAGGAGTCTGAAAAAATGGCCACATCATCGAGGTAGGCAACTGCATATTCTCCCAGTCCTGCTAGTAGACCATCTACCAGCCTCTGGAAGGTGGCGGGTGCATTTCGAAGCCCGAAAGGAAGGACATTAAATTCATACACCCCCACATGGGTGACGAATGCTGACCTCTCCTTGGCAGGTTCATCTAGCGGTACTTGGTTAAGTCTATTGTAGAGATGAACTGGGCACGTCCCAACTTTTCCAATAGTTCATCGGTGCGTGGCATTGGATAGTTGTCTGGACGAGTTACCACATTTAGCTTATGGTAGTCCACACAAAAGCGTATTTCCCCATCTGGTTTGGGTACCAGAACCACTGGAGATGCCCATGCACTGGTAGATGAGCGGATTATAACCATCTGTAGCATGTTCTGGATTTCCCGTTCTATAGCAGATTGGGCATGAGGAGACACCCGGTAGGGTGGGGCTCTAATTGGGTGAGCATTACCTGTGTCAATGGAGTGGTATGCCCGTTCAGTCCGTCCTGGGGTGGCTGAGAACAATGGAGCAAGCTAGTGCGCAGCTCCTTGATTTGTCGCCGCTGCAGACATTTCAGGGTCGTTGAGAGGTTCACCTCTTCCACGCCACCGTCTTTTTTTCCTTCGTAGTAGACACCGTCAGGCCACTCAGCATCATCTCCCTGGACTGTAAACTGACAAACCTGTAAGTCTCTGGAATAGAAAGGCTTGAGAGAATTAACATGGTACACTCTGGGCTTTAGTGAGGAATTGGGAAATGCTATGAGGTAGTTTACAGTTCCCAGGCACTCTTGGACCGTGAATGGCCCTTCCCATGATGCTTCCATCTTATGGGCCTGTTGCGCCTTCAAGACCATAACCTGGTCTCCTACCTTGAAGGAACGTTCTCTGGTATGTTTGTCATACCAGGCCTTTTGCTCTTCCTGAGCATCCTTGAGGTTTTCTTTACCAAGGGCTAAAGAATGTCGGAGGGTGTTTTGTAGGTTGCTTACAAAGTCCAGAATGTTAGTTCCTGGAGAAGGCGTAAACCCCTCCCATTGTTGCTTCACCAACTGTAATGGCCCCTTAACCTCGTGACCATACACAAGTTCAAACGGTGAAAACCCTAAACTGGGATGTGGTACAGCCCTGTAGGCAAACAGCAACTGCTGCAACACTAGGTCCCAATTATTGGAGTGTTCGTTGACAAATTTACGTATCGGGGCCCCCAAAATTCCATTAAACCTTTCCACCAGGCCATTGGTTTGATGGTGGTACGGGGTGGCAACCAAGTGGTTCACCCCATGCGTTTCCCACAGTTTTTGCATGGTCCCTGCCAGGAAATTAGATCCTGAATCAGTAAGGATGTCGGAGGGCCAACCTACCCTGGCAAAAATGTCTGTTAGGGCCAGGCACACAGTGTTAGCCCTGGTGTTGCCTAGAGCTACTGCTTCCGGCTATCGGGTAGCAAAGTCCACGAAAGTCAGTATGTACTGCTTTCCTCTGGGCGTCTTTTTTTGGGAAAGGACCCAAAATATCCACAGCTACTCGCTGAAATGGGACCTCAATTATGGGGAATGGCTGGAGAGGGGCCTTGACCTGGTCTTGGGGTTTTCCCACTCTTTGGCATACCTCACAAGACCGGACATACTTGGCAACGTCCTTGCCCATCCCCTCCCAGTGGAAAGACTTCCCCAACCAGTCCTTGGTTCTGTTCACCCCAGCATGGCCACTGGGATGATCATGGGCTAAGCTTAAGAGCTTCCCCCGGTACTTAGTTGGAACCACCAACTGTTTTTGTGGCTGCCATTGTTCCCGGTGTCCACCAGAAAGAATCTCCTTGTATAAAAGTCCTTGGTCTATAACAAACCGGGATCGATTAGAAGAGCTGAGAGAGGGTGGGGTGCTCCATGCTGCCACTCAAGCTTTCTGAAGGCTGTCATCTGCTTCCTGCTCAGTCTGGAACTGTTCCATTGAGGCTGGGGTCACCAGTTCTTCCTCAGACTGTGGACTTGGGCTTGGTCCCTCTGGAAGCGATGTAGGTGATGGGGTTGTTTCCGTTGCTGGTGAACCGCTCTCTGCTGGTGCACCTGAGAGTATTTCAGGCTCTGGCTGAGCCTTTTGGGTATGGCTGTCTGTTGCTTCTGCCAGTTTTGGCTCGCTGGTGACCTCTGGCACTGAGTTTGAAGATGTGGTTGCAATTGCTGGTGCTGGTTGCTGTTCCAGTTCCGGGCCTGGGACTGGAGGTGCTGTGGCTGTTTCAGTGGTTGGCATGGAATCTGGGTCCACTACCTCTGTCTGGGTCTCTGGTAACACAGACGGGGCGTCTGTGGACGGCTCAGGAACAGGAATGGGTCTGGAAGCTTGCCTGGTTTGGCTATGTGTAACCATTCCCACTCGCTTGGCCCGCTTCACCTGGTTGGCCAAGTTTTCCCCCAGTAGCATGGGGATAGGATAATTGTCATAGACTGCAAAAGTCCACATTCCTGACCAGCCTTTGTACTGGACAGGCAGTTCAGCTGTAGGCAAGTCTACAGCTTGTGACATGAAGGGGTAAATTGTCATTTGGGCCTTTGGGTTGATGAATTTGGGGTCGAAGAAGGATTGGTGGATAGCTGACACTTGTGCCCCCGTGTCTCTCCACGCAGTAACCTTCTTTCCACCCACTCTCAAATTTTCCCTTCGCTCCAAGGGTATTTGAGAGGCATCTGGGCCTGGGGATCTTTGGTGTGATGGTGGTGTAATGAACTGCACTCGGTTGGTGGTCTTTGGGCAGTTGGCCTTGATATGTCCCAGTTCATTACACTTAAAGCATCTTCCATCTGATGGGTCACTGGGTTGAGGTGAGTTACTGGAGACTGGTGAGGTGGAAGAATAGTGTGTCTGTGGCTTTACTTGGGTTGTAGGTGGGGTTTTTGGCTGCCCTCGGTTGTAGGGTTTATGGTCGGTGTGCCCTCTGGGGTATTCGTTCCCCTTGACAGTAGCTTTCTTGCTTTCTGCCACTTCCATCCATCTGGCTCCAATCTCCCCCACCTCGGTGAGATTTTTGGGGTTTCCATCTTGTATGTACCATGTTATGTCCTCAGGAACACCATCCAAGAACTGCTCCATTTGTATGAGGAGGTGCAGTTCTTCCAAGGATTTAACATTGTGTCCTGATATCCAGGCCTCATAATTTTTCCCAACGTAGTAGGCGTGTTTGGGAAATGACACATCTGGTTTCCACTTTTGGGTTCTGAAACAGCAACGGGCGTGATCCGGGGTTATCCCCATTCTGTATCTGGCCTTGGTTTGAAAAAGTTTATAGTCGTTCATGTTCTCCTTAGGCATTTCAGCTGCCACCTCTGCTAAAGGTCCACTGAGCTGTGGCCTCAATTCTACCATGTAGTGGTCTTCAGAGATGCGGTACCCAAGACAGGCTCTTTCAAAATTTTCCAAGAAGGCCTCGGTGTTATCCCCTGCCTTGAAGGTGGGAAATTTCCTGTGATGTGGAACCATAATTGGCGAAGGGTTGTTAGGATTGGCTGGAGCCTGTTGCTTAGCCTTTTCTAATTCCAGGGTCTGGTGGTGTGCCTCCCTCTGGAGTTCTATCTGTCTTTTGTGGGCTGCATCTTCTTCTTCTTGTTTCCTTCTGTGTGCCACCTCTTCTTCTTCTAGTTTTCTTTTGTGGGCTGCCTCTTTGGCTGCTTGTTCTCTTTTGTAGGCTGCCAGTTTGATGCTTTCTTCCTTTTCTTTCAGCTCCACCTCTTTTTGTCTTTTTTCCAGTTGTCGCCTGTGTTCAGCTTCTTTGATTTGTTCTTCTGCCTCCCTTTTTTCCTTGGAAGTCATGGTTCCTGTTTTCTTGTGTTAGGGTGCCCTCCGGTGTTTATCTTCTGAACTGCAGGTTCTCTGTTGCCTCCTGGGGTCCGCCGAGCAACAGTGCCTTTTTCCCTTTCTTCCTCTAGATAATCTTTTCAATGTAAAGTAAACCAGAAAAACCACTTTATTTGCATGTGTATAGTGCTGGTATTTGACTCCTAATGGGAGTGCTATTGTGTCACAAAAGACCCTTTTGTCACAGCTTAATGGTACCTTGCTTAATATGCAAGCCAGAAACTGCAAGAGAGAGCAGAGAAAAAAAATTCTCTCTGGTTCCTTTTAAAATCAAACTGTCTCTGCTTAAAAGCCCTTAGCAGAGAAAAGAAAAATATAATATTCCTACTGGCTTCTGGATTCTATCTATCTCACCACTGCCACTATATTATAACCTAGTCCCAGATTTGGACCTTAGCATCCAAAATATGGGGGTTAGCATGAAAACCTCCAAGCTTAGTTACCAGCTTGGACCTGGTAAAGCTGCCATCACCCAAAAAAGTAGAGTGTTTTGGGGCACTCTGGTCCCCCCAAAAACCTTCCCTGGGGACCCCAAGACCCAAATTCCTTGAGTCTCACAACAAAGGGGAATAAACCATTTCCCTTCCCTTCTCCCGTCCAAGTATTCCCTTCCTGGGTTCCTGGAGAGATAAACAGAAGCAAACTCCGTGAATCTAAACAGATGGATTCCACCCTCCCCGTTTCCAGCTTTGGAAAACAGAAGTACCGAGAGCTAATCTCTCTTCCCCCCTCACCCAGAGGGAATGCAAAGTCAGGCTAGTAAATCTAACACACACAGATTTCCCCCTGACTTCTTCCTCCCACCAATTCCCTGGTGAGCACAGACTCAATTCCCTGGAGTTCCCCACTAAAGAAAAACTCCAACAGGTCTTAAAAAGAAAGCTTTATGTAAAAAGAAAGAAAAATACATAAAAATGGTCTCTCTGTATCAAGGTGACAAATACAGGGTCAATTGCTTAAAAGAAATATGAATAAACAGCCTTATTCAAAAAGAATACAATTCAAAACACTCCAGCCACTACACACATGTAAAATACAAAAAACCATATAAATCACTATCTGATCTTTTGTACTTACAACTGGGAAACAGAAGATTAGAAAGCAGGAACTAGAGAAATCCTTCCCATAGCCGAGAGGGAGATAGGCAGAAGACCAAGAACAAAGGACTCACACACATCCTTCCCTCCACCCAGATCTGAAAAAGTCTGGTTTCCTGATTGGTCCTCTGGTCAGGTGTTTCAGGTACTTCTTTCCAGGTGTAAGAGACATTAACCCTTAGCTATCTGTTTATGACAGCATGCCATTCACGGGGGGTGCCCCTGCAACAACCCCACCCGTTGCTTCCCTCCTCCCCCAACCTTCTTGGGCTACCATGGCAGTGTCCCTCCCATTTGTGCCATGAGGTTATAAAGAATGCAGGAATAAGAAACAGTGACTTGTTAATGAGATAAAATGAGGGGGAGGCAGCCTCCAGCTGATATGGTAGTCCAGGCAGGACATTAAGCAGTGTGGAGGAGGGGAGCCCAGCATCCCACTGCTATGATAGTCCAGGAAGTACAGAATCTTTTCTTTACACATGAAAGGGAGGGGGCTGATGGAGCTCAGCCCCCAGTTGCTATAATGAGGACGGTTACCAGCCGTTCTGTACCATCTACTGGGAATGACCAGGAATCATTCCTATTTTTACCCAGGCGCCCCCGGCCAGCCTCACCTGAGGCCAGCCAGGAGCACTCACGGGCTGATGGTGATGACGGATAGCAGTCATATTGTACCGTCTGCCACTGGGGAGGGGAGAAGAGCGGATACTGCTCTTCACTGCTGCAGCATTGCATCTACCACCAGCATTCAGTAGACATAGGGTGACATTGAAAAAAGTCAAGAAACGATTTCTTTCCCTTTTCTTTCACATGGTGGGGGGAGGGAGTAAATTGATGAGCTATACCCTGAACCACGCCGGACAATGTGTTTGAACCTACAGGCACTGGGAGCTCAGCCAAGAATGCAAATACTTTTCGGAGACTGCTGTGGACTGTGGGATAGCTGGAGACCTCAGTACCCCCTTCCTCCCGCCATGAGCGTCCATTTGATTCTTTGGCTTCCCGTTACGCTTGTCACGCACCACTGTGTAGCCTGGAGATTTTTTTTCAAACGCTTTGGCATTTCGTCTTCTGTAACGGAGCTTTGATAGAACAGATTTGTCTCCCCATACAGCGATCAGATCCAGTATCTCCCGTACAGTCCATGCTGGAGCTCTTTTTGGATTTGGGACTGCATCACCACCCGTGCTGATCAGAGCTCCATGCTAGGCAAACAGGAAATGTAATTCAAAAGTACGCGAGGCTTTTCCTGTTTACCTGGCCACTGCATCCAAGTTCAGATTGCTGTCCAGAGCGGTCACAGTGGTGCACTGTGGGATACTGCCCAGAGGCCAATACCATCGATTTGCGGCCACACTAACCCTAATTTGATATGGTAATACCGATTTTAGCGCTACTCCTCTCGTTGGGGAGGAGTACAGAAACCGATTTAAGGAGTCCTTTATATAGATATAAAGGGCCTCGTAGTGTGGACGGGTGCGCCGTTAAATCGGTTTAACGCTGCTAAAATCGGTTTAAACGCGTAGTGTAGACCAGGCCTCAGTGTGTATGCCTCTAGCATCCCTTTTCTGAATCCTTTTGTGTTCCCTTCTCCCTCTCCTCTACCTCTCCATCACTTCTTCTAGTAGGAAATAATGCTGAAATGTGTCTAGTTCCTGTATTTGTGGAAGCTGCAGCCTCCTCCAGTTCTTAAGTCTTTCATATGCTCTCAGTTTAACTCTGTGCGTGTATGTATGTAAAGGACAAAGGGAATCATATTAAACAGTTTCAACTACTCCATCTAAAAATAATTAGAGATGAGCTCAAGCTATAGGGCTCAGATCTGACTCTTGATCTGGATTTAAAATCTCCCCCTGTTCTGAGTGGTGGTGGGGTATGCCATTGTTCAGATCTGAGGTTTGGGTGCTCATTATAGTGTGAATCTAGGTCTGAATTCTTCCTAGGTTTGAGGTTTATCACAATTGAGATTTTGGGTTGAATCCATCTCTAAAAACTCCCCCAAACCTAGATCTGGCTCTTCAAAGCATTGGGGCAGGTAACTCTATGCACCTTTTTTTTAAGGTAATAAACTAAAAGCATCAAGTATGTTTCCTAACTTTTGTGATTAGTGCCTAGCTGTCAGAGTGGCAGGCACTTACATAAAATATTTATAGAAATAGATAAATTCCTGTAGACTGAGACAACCTTTTGATTGCAGTCACCATCATTTACAGATTACCTTTGTGTTGCATATGTGAAAGCAATTCCTATCTCTCTTGTGTTGAAATAAATGCAATATTACAAAACAGAATAATTAAACCAAAAGGATTTTTACATGATGCAACAGTCAAATGCCATAAGAAATCAATGTATATGTATAGATACAGATCTGATCTACACATACCAAACAGACAGTACAGATTTCAAAATTACAAGTAGATATATAAGAAACTGATTTGGGAGTAAGCATTTTTAACAATTCCTTAGTGGACAGTGCTTCTTATTTATTTGCCATGTGGACCTTGTTTCTGAAAAATACCATATTGCATTCTGATCTCCACTGTAAGCCACTGATAATCATGATGTCCGTGATCCACCCAACAACATTTCTAGGTCTTGTTCAGTGTTAGACAATCACTCATTGGATGCAGGTTTGCATTCTGAGATGAATCCTTTGCAGTTACTGAGAACGGCCAGCCGCCTTTGATTCGTTCAAATCTTGGAGCTAGGAAATGTTTAAAAAAGGCTGACGCCCCAGATGGGAAAGCAGGAATGCCACTGACAGAGCCTAGAGCCTTGTCTAGTGTTGCTAACTGCAGTTCAGCTCCATGGGTAGTAGAGTACCCTGTTGTAGATGTGTCATGAGGTGCCACTGCTGTTTTAACCAGTGTGTCATTTAGACCTGCTCTGAGCAGGATTAGATGACACAGGGCCAATCTGGCATTACACTAAGGCACCTTTACCATGGTCAGGCAGCATAAAGGGGCCTTATGGGGAGGAGAAACAGCACCCCAAAGATACCCCTGCAAAATGGGTCTCCTAACCAATATAGAACTAGCCTGATACAGCTATGCTCCCAGCCCCTGATGTTGGGGTCATGGAGTGGGATGCTGAGAATGGGGCAGGGGATGTAGCTTAGTAAACAGAGCTACAGCTGTTCTTTGTTTCCCAGGGCTCACAGAAGGCATGGGAAGCAGAGTTTAAGTTAGAGCAGCTCTGAATATGGGGAGCACAAAGGTGACGAAAGACCACCTTTGCCTTTTGGCCACCCCATTCCTGTGCCAGGTGTGGGAATGGAGTAACTGGGAAACAGGGTCACAATGCTAAAAATGGTGATGCCAACCAGCACTCAGTCTACATTAGCGCCCCCAACATTACTAACTCTGAAGAGTGGAAATGGGGCTAGGAACAGGAGGAAATTTTATTGACAAGGCCCAGGATCATGATGGGGTAGGAGGAAAGGTGGGATGGAGCCTGTTATTTCCTTTTACTGGTAATCTTCAGTATTTTGGGGCTTGACCCTTCAGCGAAAGTGCTGGGTGTGCAGCATCTTTCAGTATCAGGTCCTTTGTTTATACAAATGGACCACCAAACTTGTGCTGTGTAGATATAATTTCTTATCGCTACTAAGTAGCTGTACCCGGAAAGCAAGGAAGACACTTTGATTAGGCAAGATTCAACTCTCTAAGACCCTGGGAAGGAAGGATGAGAACTTAGAGAGCAGAACTGAGACAGCCGAAAGAAAGACAGGCGTGGACAGAGAAGAACAGGAGACAGTGAAAGAGGGAGGGAGTAAATGAGAGAAGAAGGAGGGAAAGATAAGCCTGGTCTGGTGGTAACAGCATGTGACTGGGAGTCTGCAGATTTGAAGTCTGCTTTTGGCTCTGCCACTGACTTGCTGTGTGATCTTGGGCGAATCACTTAACCTCTCTGGGCCTCAGTTTCCTGCCGTAAAAGAGAGTTGGGAGGCTAAATGCATCAGTGTTTGCAAAGCACTTTGGGATCCTCAGGTGAAAATTGCTGTTGTGGTGCAAAATATTATGACTGAAATGTGAGGGGAAGATGGAGATGGGAATGAGAGAGGAGACAGAAACAGGGGACGAAAGGAAAAGGATGACTGATGAGCAGAAGAAGGAGAGGAAAGAGGAAAAAAGAGAGGGGACACCCAGTGATGGGGAAGTAATGGAAAGTGTGAGGAAGAGAAATGAGTAGCTGCTTGTCAGAGCGGATATATTTTCTTGCATTGTCAGCGAGAGGAATTAGAATTGGAGAGTTTGCCCTGTGGAGCTAGTGTGTGGTGGGACAGTCTTGAAGTTAACGGTTTCCCTGCTGATAGCATCTCTGTCAAACAGCACTAGTGCAGTGGAGCTGTCCTGAGGAGGGAGGAGCCATAGAACCATAAGGTCTGATCACAGAGTCGTCTCTAGGCAGGATGAGCGCCGGATGTAGAAGTGCCTCCCCTCGTGCCCTTCAGGCCTGTGCACAATTAACACTGGGAAAAAGCGGGCATCCTGGTAGGTGGGTGGGTTTTCATTGATGGCTAGCTGGCTAGAGTAAGAGCAACATTGTTCATCCTGGCAGCCACGGTCCGCAATGCTGCTGCTGCAGCTCCTCCCGAGGCCTGTCCTGTGGGAGCCATGAACCTGGCACAAAGAGAAGCGGCTGGTGTTGAGGGAGAGGTGTGAGTTTCTGCTGCCACTGTGGAAGGCGTAGCGGGAGAAGATGGAGGAGTTGCTGGAGGCCTGGTTGCAGCGCTCACAGCCATGAGCTATTTCACTGTACCCACACATGGAGTAGCCATTATACGCAGTGGAGTCTGTCAGGTCCAGGAGCATGGCCTCCGAGTAGCTGGGGATCAGCTGTCGGTTGGTACAGATGTGCCATTCCAGTTCAGTGCTGTCCTGAGTGTTATCCCGGGGCATGCAATACCTATACATGGGCTCCTCTGATATGCCTGGCACTGTGTACTCTAGGCCTAGGAGCTTCTCAACATGGTAGTGCACGTATGCAGTCCGATACTCTATGAGCACCCGCAGTGGCCAGGAAATCATCAAGACAGCTGCCACCCAGAAAGTATAGTGGGACACGTACCATGGGAGATGCTCTGGGTCCCCATAGGCCATCATAAGCTCTTTGAAGTCTATGTTTTTGAGCTGCATGCCTTCCCTGACCTCCATGTAGTCATCTAGTCCCTCAATCTCTGTGAAAAAGTGAGTCCTCTGGGTCAGGTAGGAGTTCTCTGACTCTGTGTTGGCAAAGCTGAAGCACTTGGTGAACTTCAGCTTTGTGGCTGTGTAGCATTCTAGGCCTAGCAGCTCCTTGGAGATGTCCTTGAATCCACAGTGAGAATAGTCAAACTCAGCTTCAGCCACATGTGTGTTGACCCGCTCATGATAGACCTGTGTGGTGGTATAAGCATCACCATTGCGGTACCGGGTCACCTGCCGGGTGCGTCGCACAAAGTGGTAGCTGATGGCCTTCCACCAGATACAGGGAGTGGCTTGCTGCATGCGGTTGATACGGTCATAGACGCTGTCCACATCTGCCTTGTACTGGAGTTCACTTTTGGCATGGCAGTGCCAACACTCCACGAGGTAGGCCACGTACAGCATGGTGAGGAAGGCTAGGGGGATGTAGACATAGCCATCAGAGCATGGGCTATCATGGTAGATCATAGACTTGCCTTTGAAGGAGCTATCAAAGCTGAGCTTGGTGACTCGGGCTAGCTGACACCAGGCCACAGCACCCAGACAGCCATACATAAGGATGGAAAGGAGGAGGCATTTCCAGTGAGATTCTCTGCACATGGAGGCACTCAAGGACTGCTTGACAGGGCGTTGCTGAGAAGCAAGAGAAAGAGTAATTTATGTCAGTGGCGTCATTTTACATAATACATGACTCTTACTTTCAAGATTGTGTTTGGCTTAGCTGCTGAATGCCTTAGGGCTAGCTTGGGCCTATACGCAGAGCCCTCAGTAAGGTGTGGTTTATAAACTGCAGTCACAGGAGTAGCCTCAGGAGGCACTGTGCCTCAGAAACATCTCTCCAAAGCACAACACCTTCCCTTTTCTCTCCTTGCTTCACAATGGGAGTAACATGCTGCTGGCCTATACCGACAGCAAATCTACTCCAGACCTCTCTCCGTCTGGTCAAACTAAAATCACAGCCTGTTTCTCTGACATCTCCTTGTGGATGTCTAGCCTTCAGCTCAGGCCAAATATGGCTAAAACAGATCTTTCTTCCAAAATTCTCCCTGCTACCTTCTTTCACAGTCCCTGAGGACACCACCATTCTTCCTGTCACTCATGCCTATAGCCCAGATGTCATCTTCGATTCAGACTTCTGTCTAGGTCCTATATCCAGGTTTGTACATTCTTTCTGCTTAACATCTCTAAGATATGGCCATTCCTATCCACACACAGCTAAAACTCTCATCCAGTCTTCTTATCATATCGCGTGCCAATTACTGCCACATCCTTTTCTCTGGCCTTGACGAAGGCAATTGTGCCCTTTTCATATCCATTCAGAAGGCAAAGATCATTTGCTAGCCTGTCTCTTTGACCATGTCACCCCTCTCTTCGTATCCTTTCATGGACTCCTTCTTCTCTGTTGTATCAAATGCAAGCTGCTTGTCTTCGCTTTCAGACCCTTCATGACAGAGCCCTACCTAGGGTTTAATTTGTAATGAAAGAAGTGCTCTGGCTCAAGCAATTTTTTTACAGTCACAACAGATGCAGCAACCCCAGAGGCACAGGGGCTAAGAACTGCCAAGCCTAGAGGTGCCAGAGCTCAGCCCTGGCACAAATTAAGCACCCTACCTATTATCTCTTATTCAGTATGGAAAAGTCATCTCCTGCCTCTGACCAGCCCGAGGCCAGCCTCCATCACCCATGTGTTAAATTTCAAAAAAGGCACCTTTTGTGCTTTCTCCCTTGTTGCCCCTCATGCCTGGGAGGTGCTCTCTGTAACCATCTGCAAACTCTTCCTTAAAACTTTACTGTGCTGTGATGCCTGCAAAAGACATGACAACAGTTAGGCTGCCGGTGTGCTGAGGCCAGCGTCAATCATGCTGACCAATACTGTCTCACTGTGTTCTTGTACTATCCTCATGAGTTAGGGGCAGAGCCAATGCTTCACAGATCCTCACCTCGCCCATGTGCTCAGGTGTGAGGATAAGCAGAAGCACAATACCTGCTCACTCCTGTGTGCCTGAGCCCCAGATCCGATAGCCCACACAGGGTTCTTATTCTTTGTTACACCCCTATAAGGACACATGGACCAACCTCTGCCTTCATGTACATCCTGTGCAATCCCACTGAAATCAATAGGGTTCCACAGTGTACGAATGAAAAGACAATTTGGCTGCTGTCTCGGCCCTTACATTCTGCAACTGCTAAATTTCTGAATCCATGCTCTGTTGCTGAGAAGCCTTGGGAGCACTCTTAGTGGTTTTGCACCCACTCATTCTGGCCATGCCCCAGAGTCGGCAGAGAACTGCCAGAGCAGCATGAAGCTGGAGGAATGTAAACCAGAACCAGCGCCTGTGTCTCCAGCAGCACAGAGCTGACTCAGAGGTAAGAGCGACACCTACCAAATTATCAACACCATGTGTGCGGCAGCGTTGTCTTGGACATCTTCCATCCAGAAACTGCCTAGATTCAACCATGTTTACTTTCAGTTCTGACAGAATCACAGTTCCAGGTGGCATGGTAACAAGCTGAAAACAATATTGGCTAGAAGCAAAAAAAGGACTTAAGCTATGTAGCTAATGGTATATATGTGAATAGTTCAAATCCAGCAGATCTCCCTGCTTTTGGGGCTCAAAAGGCAGGACACATATCACAAGTGTTTACAATTTACGCTCGTACATTCCCACCTGTATTCCCTGAGAGGACAGGATTAGCGTCCTCACCCTGATGATGCTGCAATGAATCTGTTGCATGTCATGCTGTGCTGGACTGTAATAAGAAACAAATCAAGCCAAGTAGCCAGAAACTGTAGCAACTGAGCTGTCTCTTTATAAAGAGCAGCAGCAGCGAGAGTTCCAGTACCAGCTGGCTCCAGTGCACAGGCTGGGAGGAGCACACTCAGCAAGAGCCTTACACCTGATGTGTCTCTGTCCTGGCCTCTTGCTACTGATGCCATTTGGCCCCACTTTATAGTAAGAGTGTTGCAGCAGTGAAAACAGTGAAACACACCAAGACACATACACTATCTCTCTGCTTTTCCACCTCTGATGCAAAAATAGAACCAATTTATCTCCCAAGGGGCCCCCTCTAACAGTCCAAACTTCTTAACAGCTTCCAACAGATGCCATGTTTTTGTTTCCCGCTAATATTGGTTGCCTGAGGCCCACAACAGGCAAAATTCAGTTCTGGACCAGTGATGGGTTTAAGGTCCAATGCTTCATGACCCTGCAGAGCTAGAAATGGGAGCTTTATGCCATTTGAAAAAAGAGTTTGCCCTTTTCCCAGTGGGACAGCAACATTTGCTTTTAACGTTGCAAGGCTGAGGTTTGACGTTAAAGTCATTCATTTTTAGGCACGAAAGAGCTATTTTAGGTCATTTTTAGAGGTCTTTGTTGCTTCCTTTGAGGCTGAGCCCTGTACAGTTGGACTCATGGGACTAGATTCTAATTTCATAGATTCTCATCTCACTCTGGTGTAAACTCAGAGTAACTCCAGTGATTTCAGTGGAATTACACCAGTGTAAATCTAGAGTATCTGAGATCAGAATGCTTCCAGGAGGAAATTATAACAACCATTGGCAGTGTAAAGGGACCAAATTTATAAAAATGTAATTTACATCCACTTTAAGGCTCTGTTATGCTGCCATAGTGGTGTAAAGGGACCTTATTACAAATGTAAATCAGGCCCATTTTTCCTTATCTCCTTTAGGGAACTCTGAAGAGAGCAGCAAAATGGTCACAAGCAGCACCCAGAACTCTGAACAATAACTGCAAAACTGCAGGAGCCATGTAGGTATATGATTGAGTCCAGATCCAACCACTGAGGGTATATCTACACTGCAGTGTAAGCCCAGGCTCTGACTCAGGTTCAAGCCTTAAACCCCTTTCCATCTAACTCAAATCTCTCAGGCTTGGACCCAGGGTCCTAGGAATCTGTGAAGGTAGAGGGTCTGAGCCCAAGTCAAAGTAGGACCCAGGGTTCGAGCCCTATCATTTTGCAGTGTAGATGCAACCCCCCTGCACTCAGGTTCTTGGAGTCCACCAAAAGTCTCCACACTGCTGTGGGCAGACTTCATTTGTCCTCTCTCTCCCAAGAATCATCAGTCAACTCCAAGGAAAAGGAAGCACCCCTCCTTGTTCTAATACAACAGCTTAGCATTTTATTCTGACAGCCAACCTGCAAACAAACCATCCGAGGACCTACAGTGTTTGCCATGGATACTGACCAGAAGAAGTCCTTTCCAAAGCAGGCTGCATTGTGGTTACAGGAGCACAGTCTGATTTTGGTTAATCTGTTGTGTGAGGCTGTCATAAACAGATAGTTAAGGGTTAATGTCTCTTTTACCTGAAAAGGGTTAACAAGCTCAGTGAACCTGGCTGACACCTGACCAAAGGACCAATCGGGGGACAAGATACTTTCAAATCTTGGTGGAGGGAAGTCTTTGTTTGTGCTGTTTGTGTTGTTCGTTGTTCTCTCTTGGGACTAAGGGGGGCCAGACATGCAACCAGGTTTCTCCAATCTTTCTGAAACAGTCTCTCATGTTCAAAATAGTAAGTACTAGCTAGAAGACGGATTAGTCTTTTGTTTGTTTTCTTTATTTGCAAATGTGTATTTTGCTGGAAGGATATTTTACCTCTGTTTGCTGTAACTTGTAACATAGGCTAGGGGGGAGGGAGTCTCTCTAGTCTATGTATAGCTGAAGACCCTGTAAACATTTTCCATCTTGATTTTACAAAGATAATTTTTACTTTTTCTTTCTTTAGTTAAAAGCTTTCTTTTTAAGTACTTGATTGATTTTTTTCTTGTTTAAAACTCAAGGGGATTGGGTCTGTACTCACCAGGGGATTGGTGTGGGGAAAGGAGGTGGGGGGAAGGTTAATTCTTCTCTGTTTTAGGATCCAAGAAGTTTGGATCAGTGTATATCTCAGGGTAACCCAGAGAGGGGAAGTCTGGGAGAAGGAAAGGAGGGGGAATGGTTTATTTCCCTTGGTTTTAAGACCCAAGGGGTTTGGGTCTTGGGTCCCCCAGGGAAGATTTTGGGGGGACAGGGAGTGTACCAGACACTGGAATTTCTGGTTGGTGGCAGCGCTATCGGATCTAAGATAGGAATTAAGCTTAGAAGGGTATATGCAGGTCCCCACCTTCTGGACGCTAAAGTTCAAAGTGGGAATAATACCTTGACAGAGGCCATGAGAGATTAACCAAACAATTAATTTTATTAGTAAGAGTACCAGAAATGACCATGCATACAATCAAATGGCAAAGAAGCTGGTGGTGCTGGAAATTTACCGTAGGGGTGATCAGTGCAGGGAATGGATTAAGTGGATCAAGACCAAGTACCAGAAAACCAATGATCACAAATGTGCCTCTGGCAACTCACCAGCATTGTACCTATTTTATGATGAGTTTGACCCAGTGCTGGGGATTGCACTGGGCACTCAGCTATCAGCGGTGCACAATGACCTGGTCAGCTGGGATGGTGTCCTGCTGGCCCCTGTAGCCAGCATGGGAATTGATGGGAGCCAGCAGCAGGCACCGAATGAGGCAAATGAAGTGACTCTGCTAATGAAACCAGTCCCAGAGGAGGTTTTGCTGCAGGAGCAACTCACCCTGGGGCCATACTCAGAGGAGCTTTTTGATGCTCTCCTGGCCCAGAGGTACAGCCAATTGTGCATCCGGCAGCAGAAATGGAAGAGGGAGAAGCCGCCCTGGAGCCTGGTAAGTTTCTGATTCTATTTGTATATTTCTTACTGTAGGAATGAGATGGATTTTGGCTCTATGAACCAATCCAAACCCTGGGAAGCAGCGTATATCTGCTAATGCCTCTCCCCTCCCCCACCCTGTGGAATTCAGAATGGAGACAGGGAAACACAAACAGTAAAGCAAGCATGTAAAAATGAGGTTTTATTGGGAAGCAGAGGTGGATTACAGTTTGTGGGGCTCTGGGCCAGGACAAGTGGGGGCCCCTCCCCACCCCTTTCACCTGCAGTCCCCCCGACCCCTTGGTGCTTCTGCCAGGGAGCAGGGTCAGGGGGCAGCGGCATGCCCTGCTCTGCCGCCCTGCCTGGCACTCCTGCCGGGGAGCAGGATCAGGGCGTGGGGACTTGCCTCGCTCTCCCCGCCCAGCGCTCCTGCTGGGGAGAGGGATTGGGACACGGGGACTTGCCCTCCTTTGCCTGCCTGCCCAGCACTCCCACTGTAGAGCAGGGTCGGAGCAAGGGAGCTTGCCTGGCCGTGTCTATGGAGCGTCAGTGGTGTGAAGCAGCCCTCTGCCAATACACTGAAGTTCAGCAAGGAACATTTTCTGTCCTTGAAATTCCAAGATGATGTTGTCTGGGCTCCTGCACTGAGCTATTTGAGACAGTAACCCTTTGAGTCTCCTCCTATTCCAAGAGGAAAGACAAGCTGAAAGGCAAGCAGCCAGGCTCCGTCTGGCTGCGCAGCTTGAGGACAGGCTAGTGGTGCAGGAGCAGGCATTTGCTTCACAGTTCTTGGAATAGAAAAGGCAGTGAAAGGAGGACAACTGAGCACAACAGAGAGAACTGTTTGAGCAGCAGCTGTCTCAAATGGCTGCAAAAGTAAAGGCTCCACTGGCTTGCCTCCCCTTCATGGTATCCTGCATTCCGGGAACAGCCTGGACAACTCCATGGCTGGGTGGGCCATGCAGTTTTGCCCTATCAGTGGCTGGGCTGGGCAAATGTGCCTTGTGCATGCTTCAGTGTTGAACCCCTCCCCCGTGGATGTCTCCACACCCATGCCTTGGCACCAAGTGCATGGCAAAAGTGAAAGGAGAATGGTGCACCAGGGGAAACACAATAGTGTGTATATGGGGTGTCTTGTACACCGGTTCACTGTATGCACATGTTTATGCTCTTGGACACTTTTAAAGCTTTTGGTGTTGTTGGTGTTATGGTGGGCTAATGGCAGCTGGCCTGCCAGGCAGTGGTTGAATATTGTACTTTTCCACTAACTGTGTAAAAATAAAGGTTTTTATTTCATAAAGAAGACGTATTGCTATCACTGCAATACATCATGTAATGTATATTTTAAAATAATAAAGATAAACAGAGGAGCAGGGACAAGTGGGAGGTTGTATGCAAAACCCATGTCTCACCACAGCTATATACATACATCAGCTCTTAACATCAATCCATTCTGGTTTCTCCACCCCACCCCATTACATAAATAGTCACGTCATTCAAAACTACAATGCAGGGAAATCAGTGTTGCACAAGCACACAGAGGTACTATTCTCTCTCTTCAGTCTGCCCATGGAAGTCTATAATGTGGGAGCACAAAGCCTCTCTGACTTCTGTTGCCTGGGTGCATCCAGCTCCAGCTGTGGTAGATGCACTCTCTGGATGAGTGTATAGAGTGACCAGACAGCAAATGTGAAAAATCAGAACAGAGGGTGGGGACTGATAGGAGCCTATATAAGAAAAAGACCCAAAAATCGGCACTGTCCCTATAAAATCGGGACATCTGGTCACCCTATGAGTGTACCAGTTCAGGGGGCCTTGCAGTCACAGGTTCATTCAGGGGAAAATGGCTCACCATTGGCTTCACAACGATCGTGAAGAGCGCAGCACGCCACAGAAATGCGGACAGCATTGATGACACTAGCATCCAAATAGGTCTATAGATACCATCCCCGGGATTTCAGTCTGCCATGTGCACATTCAGCCACCATTCTACACCTGGTAAGAGTGTAATTAAACCTTCTTTTGCCGGGGCATCTGAGATCAGAATATGATTTCATAAGCCAAGGCAAAAGGGGGTACACAGCATCCCCCAGAATAACAGTGGGGATGGAACTTCATATGCAATAATGTCATGAGGTAGAAATCATGTCCCAGCCTGTCCATGAATATAGACTCTCTCAATCAGCAGAAAACCTGGCATCATGAACTTTTCCAGTGCAGCCAATACTGATGTTCACAAATCGTCCTCTGTGGTCTATGAGGGCCTGCATAACAGTGGAGTAGTACCCTTTGTGGTTTATGTACTCATGTGCTCCATGATGAGGGCAAACTATGGGCACATGGGTCCCATCAGTAGCCCTGGCACAGTTTGGAAACCTCATTCTCTGAAAGCCAGCAATTACCTCAGGAATATCTTTTATATCTACCATCTTGTGGTAAACCACATGCCTGATTGCCTCAGAAACCTCCACTGCCACTTACCCACAGTCGACCTTCCATTACCAAACTGATTGGCTACAGACCTGTAGCGGGTTGGGGTAGCCATCTTCCAGAAGATTATAGCAAGCTGCTTGTGGATTGTCATGGCCAGGCTCATGCATGTATCTTTACACTGTAAGGTCAGGGCAAGCTGCTCAGAAAGCTCCAGAAATACAGGGGTTTTTGTGTGAAAGTTCTGCTGGTCATCCCAGGATTGCATGACAATGTGATCCTACCCAGGGGCGGCTCTATGTTTTTTGCTGCCCCAAGCATGGGGTCACGTGGATTCGGCGGCATTTCTGTGGATGATCTCTCAGTCCCGCGCCTTCGGCATAGCCGCCGCCAAATTGCCGCCGAAAGTGAGGGACCGGTGGACCTCCTGCAGGCATGCCGCCAAAGGCTGCCTGACTGCTGCCCTCACGGCAACCGGCAGGCCTCCCCCCATGGCTTGCCGCCCCAGGCACACGCTTGCTGTGCTGGTGCATGGAGCCGCCCCGATTGTGTTTGTTGCCTTGCTCTAGAAATGCTGGTCTAAGGAAGGGATATCAGTGGCTATATCGAGTGTCATAAGCAGCATCAGCTAGTTCAAGTCTGTTATGTCTGTGTCCTACTCCTTCTCCTGCTCTGCCATTATCTCTGTCAGGTATCTTCCGTGGGTCAGAAAACACTGCCGAGCTGCCCACCAATGCCTAACATTTTCGGAGGGCGCTAGGAAGCCTAAGATACAATTGGTTGGGTTCATGTCTATGTGCTCCAGTGTGGATGCCAGAGCTTCAGGTCTGGCCCTGGGTTAAAAATTCTTAACCTAAATTTGGCAATCACTGTGTATGCTCAAGCCCTGAGTTCTCAGACTCAGAGTCCGCTGACTCAAGTCCCACTAACCCTGGGCTTACATTGTAGTGCAGATGTACCCTGAGTTGGTGGAACAGTCCTATGAAACTCCGTCTAGCACCTATCTCTAAACCCTAATCCCATTATTACTCTGCTGTGCATTTCTGCACAGCCTAGCCTTTGGGCCCAGCAAAGCCCACAGCCTTAGGCTCTCCCGATATGTGGGAACTATGGTGGGAACCTCATGAAGAATCTCAGATGTCTTTTCTATATTTTAAAATAAGTTTCTAGCCCTCTTCTTTATGAGGGGACTGTAAATGTCTATAAACCACTCTCTAGGCTTGGACTGAAGCAGCAGCTGGGCTTTCCTTTTCCAGCAGAAGGCCATGATGGAACTTCAAATCCACACTCACCTGCACACACAGGCACTTTTTGTGTAAATGGGGTAGTTACATGTGAATTCTGGAGGAGACTTTCAAAGCAGTGCACGGGCTCCAGCCATCTGTTGTAATGAACGTGTAGCTAAATCCCCTGCACAGCTTTGAAAATCTCAGCCCTCCTCAGTAGTCCCAACACCTCTCCAAATTCCCAGGCTGGGCTTGAGTGCAGTGCAAGGGTGGACTTGGATTGTTTAAGGCTGGCTATGAATGCCTAATATATTCCCAGTGATACTGGAAATACCAGAATCACCAAAAAATGGCAGATATTCATGCTGTTTGGCAAGCTGATTTCACCCATCCCTACAGTCTATCACTGTCTCTGTCCCATTGCCCATACATGCCAATGCTTCCACAGCAGTTCAGCTGTAATCCCCAATCATGCCTCCATCTCTTCCCTTGATTGTCTACAATTCTGTTCTTGAGGGCCCACTCTCCACACACCAGCAGGTACAGAATGCTGCTGCCCTCCTCCCCGTCATCCTCACAGGCACAAAGAAGTGCAACTATATCACTCCCATCCTCAAACAGCTCCCCCGACTCCTCATTCACTTCAGAATCCAGTTCAAAATGGTCTTTGTGTTCAAAACTCTCCATGGAACTGCTCAGGGAACCTTGTCATTATTTCTCTCCTTTTGTTCACTGTCTTATTCTATCTTTTTGTCCCAATTCTCTCTGCAGCTACCTTCTATCTTTCTATCTCCTCAGCTGTTCATTTTATCTCAAATCCCAAATATTTTTGCCCAGGCCTATACATTTTCATTTCTCCTTTCCTTTGGTATTACATTTATTTAATGTTGTAATTCTATTGGCATATGAGCATTTTGGCTCAGTGTGTATGAAAGATGCCAGATATAATAAAGAATAAAAACAACAATAATTAGTCATAAAATATCACCCACTCTCAAAATCTAATAAAGAAACACACCCTTCTTTCATACAAATTCATTATATATTAAACTACAATCTATGAGCTTCATATGCTGTCATGGCTTGTTTACTATCTGTTGGTGTGAAGACATTGGACCATTGCTTTATGGGATAGATGTTATTTAATTTGTTCCTGTGGTTATTAGAAAATAGTCTGGAAAGTCACAATCTGCAGATTAAGAACTGGAACTTCTGGTACATTTACCAAACAGGTGTTTCTAGGTTGGCACTTGAAGAGATTACCAGAGGTGGGGCAGGTGTGTGAATCTACAATTATGTTAATTTTCCGCTTCAGGACAGACCTAGAGAATCCTGTGTACAGTTTCATTTTTAAATCATAAAGTATCAAAGCCCTGACATGATGGGCAGTTGCCTTCAAAGACTGTGGGGTGACAGGTGCCAAAAATAAAGAGCAGCTATGGAATGGTTTTGGTTTACCGGGCACACCCAGTGCTTCATGTTCCTTGCTGAACTGCAGCTACAACATGTTAGTCCTTTTGCTTCTGCAGCAGTAACTTAGTACTTGCCCCCAGCTCCACCCCTTTTAAACAATATTTTGTGTTGTAACAAGCTTGGGGTCAGACTTTGGCTTTTACTCCTAGATACCAATGACAGATGAAGGAAAAGCAGAGTCTGAATATACAAGCTGGCATATTCTTCCACTTGCCTATCAGGGATGGAGTGTATTCTGTTGGCTAGAGCAAGGAACTGGGTACCAGGGCATCTGGATTCTTTTCGTGATGTCTGTTGTCCTAGAGTAAGTAGTTAGGAGCCTGTTAAGGTGTGCATTGTTACACTCATTCTGAATGTCTTCAGCAGAAATGTCTCTAGCATGGCCAAGAATTCCAAAAGTATAGCTGTTGTCTCTTTAAAAGATACAGTCCAAAGATGAGATGGAAGTTAGAGGTTCAGGAAAAATATTTATTCCAGTCAGGAAGTGTCTTTGTATTTCTGCTTCCTGATAGTCTCATGAGAGGTAAAAAGTTTTAATGGAGCTGTACGATAGCCCAGAAGGATGCGCTTATTTTCATATGCTAGCTGAGTGGTCAGAATCATTGACTTCTGAGGAAAAAAGTAAAAATGTAGTATAATATTTTCAAAAGCTTCCACTGATTTTGAGATCCTCACTTTTTGGGTGCTCAACTGGAAACATTTTGGGCCTGGTTTTCAGAGGTACTGAGGATCCACAGCTGCCATTAACTTCACTTTGGAGGTAGGAGCACGAAGCACCTTGTAAACAAGGTCCACTGTGTGTCAAGTTCGTCATCCAAAATTAGCAGACAACTGAAAATGTTGGCTGATGTGAAAATGTTGACCAAATGACCACATGACAGGTCCCAGCTAACAATGAGCTAGGATTTTTATCATTTAAATAATAATCAAGGATATTGTCAGTTATTCTTGGATATTTAAGGATATTCTTAAGCATCTAAAATATTTATGAATATTTCTGGTTTTGTAGGGATATTCTGGACCAGGGAGCTTCAGCCTCCATTAAAACTAAAAGCAGATTCATAGAGTTTAAGGATTATTAGATCACCTAGACTAACCTCCTATATATCACAGGCCATTAAATTTCATCCAGTTATGTCTAAACTGAGCCCAATTGTGTTTGACTAAAGCATAACTTCCAAAAAGGCATCCAGCCTTGATTCAAAGACATCAAGTGATGGTGAATCCACCTCTTCTTCGTAATTTGTTCCAACAGTTAATCACCCTCACTGTTAACAATTGTGCATAATTTCTAACTGGAATGTGTCTGGCTTCATCTTCCAGCCATTAGTTCTCGTTACACCCAGGGCCGTCCTTTGGCATAGGCAGAATAAGCAGCCGCATAGGGCCTCACTCTCCCTGAGGGCACCACTCTGCAGGCAGCCCAGACAGTGTAGAAGCAGGGCTGCTGGGTCCTAGAGAGAGCCGAATGCAGCACAGTCTGAGGAATGGGATTGGCTGCTGGGGTCTCTGGGAAGGGGAGGGGGTGGGGGTTGGGAAAGGAGCTCACCTGTGAGTGTGACTCTTTCCCCCCGGCTGAGGTCAGGTGAGGCAGGCTCTGTGGCTCTGGAACCAGTATCCTTTGTTGTCTCCCATAACATCCATTCTTCTCCCCCCTGCCCCATGGAGCACCCCCTCCTTTCTCCCTCCTCCCCAGGAGCACCCATCTCTCTCTCCTCCCTCCCCTCCGTCAGGGCTGGGTTGGGTGAGGTGCTGGGGGTAGGTGGGGGGAGGAGAGGCTGGCTGCCTGCCTGCTGAGGAATGAAAGTGAAAGTAACTCACTTCCTCGGCAGGCAGCCAGAATTGGAATGTCACACAGGGCTTGGCTGGGGTTAGCCAGATGTGTGAAAAATCAGGATAAGGGATTGGAGTAGGGTGAGCAGATATCCCTATTTTATAGGGACAGTCCCAATTTTGGGGTCTTTTTCTTATATAGGCTCCTTTTATCCCCCCACCCCCACCCATCCCTGTCCTGATTTTACACACTTTGTGTCTGGTCACTCTAGGTGGGGGTAATTGGTGCCTATATAAGACAAAGCACCAAATAACAATCCTGAATCCAATTTCAATGTTTTTTTTAAAATCAATATCTTAGCCAAAAACAGAAAATTAAAAGTTGTTGACAATTATTAGTGACAGGTTTGGTTTGAGGCAGGGAGTGGGTCAGTTTTCATCAGAGAAACAAAAAATGTTGACTGACTTTGCTATAGCCTATTACTCCTGATAAGAGCCCGCCAACAACTGTAATATGCTCATCTCCTTACTAGTGTATAAAGCAGGGTTTGGCAACCTACGGCACACCTGTCAAAGGTGGCAGGTGAGCTGATTTTTGATGGTATGCAGCAGCAGGCTGAGCGGCTCAGCCCATCACTGCTCGGGGGTTCCAGCTGCTGCCCTATTGCCAGCTGGGATACCAGCCATCGGCCCCACTCAGCACCTGCTGCTGGCCTGGGGACCCCCAAGGAATCTCAGGCTGGCAGTGGGCTGAGCAGGCCAGTTGAACCACTCAACCTGCTGTCAGCCTGGGGTTCCATTCACTCAGCCGGCAGCGGGCTGAGTGGGCTGGTGGCGGGCTGAGCAGGGCCGGTGGGGGGTTGAGTGGCTCAGTCTGCTGCCAGTCTGGGGTGCCAGCAGCACTCAGCCTACTGCTACTCCGGGGTTCTGGCTGCTGGCCCCTTGCCAGTCAGGAGCTCAGCCGCCAGCCCCACTCTGCCTCCTGCCAGCCTGGGTGAGCAGAATCCCAGGCTGGTAGCGGGCTGAGGGGGGGTTGGCGGCCGGGATCCTGGCTGGCAGGAGTTGGTGGTCAGAACCCCAGACCAGCAGCAGGCCGAGCAGGGCCTGGGATCCTTGTCTAGGGTTCCAGCCACCAGCCCGCTGCCGGTTTGGGGTTTCATTTACTCAGCTGGCAGTGGCCTGAGCAGGACCGGTGGCCAAGACCTCAGATAATAACAATAGTTTATTTATATAATATAAACATAGAGAGAAACCTTCTACAAACATTAAAATGTATCACTGGCACGAGAAACCTTAAATTACAGTGAACTTGGCACACCACTTCTGAAAGGTTGCCGACCCCTGGTATAGAGTGACCATATGTTGTACTAAGATTCTCCTGCTTTTTTTTTCCCTGTGAGTCAGTATAACTTTTGCCAGCCTAGAAGTTGGGCAGCCAATGTTTTACGTTTTCACAATGTTTTCTCCAACTTTCATAACGTAAATACATAGTTAATATGAGTTAAAAAGGCCAGGGACACTTCTTTGTGAAGAATCTGTACAGCAGATCATGCCCATAGACGATCCAGAAAAGAAATTTGAGGTTGAATTTTTTAATGTTGTGATGGATAAAGCAGTATCTGTTGTTGATGAAAGGTTTAATACCTTGCAAGTACACCATGAACAGTTTGGATTTTTGTATGACATAACTAAATTCAACAAAATAGGAAAACAAGAGCAACTAATGACAAAGTGCAAGAATCTAGAGAGCCTCCTGAAGCACGGTGATAGTTTTGATTTAAATGGACTTGAACTGTACGAAGAATTGAGTACACTGTCATCAATGTTGCCACATGCAAAATCGGTGATGGACATTGTACAGTTTATTCATACCCGCAAACTTGTTGACATATATCCTAACGTGTACAGTGCCACTCCTATTCTACTGACAATTCCTGTAACAGAAGCATCAGGAGAACCGAGTTTCTCAAAACTAAAGCTCATTAAAAACTATCTCCGCTCTACAATGAGTCAGGAACGCTTGACTGGTCTTGCTATTCTTGCGATCGAACAAGACACGAATTTGTCTTTGTCATACGATGACATTATTACTGATTTTGCAGCCAAAAAAGCCAGAAAGATTGCTTTTAATTAAAAACAAATCTTGGTTTCAATACCTCTTCATATAAATTTCCAATAAAATTTTGATAAATTAAAAAAATATATATTATTTGCATCATTCTGTCATATCAGAATTTTTTCTATAGTGCTGCTTCTTTAGTGCTAGTCCATCAGCATTACAGTGTGCTTAATTAAGTTAAACTGGTTTTAATAATGTGAATGTGGAAAGTTTTCCAATACTATAAGCTTATGTTTGTGTTGCTAAGAGCAGATCAGGCACAGGGGCACCAGTTTAATAATCTCGCCTAGGGCACCATAAATCCTAAAGCCGGCCCTGGTTACACCCTTCTCCTCTAGATTAAAGAGCCCTTTAGTATTGTCTCTCCATGAAGTTTCATATCCACTGTAATCAAATGCCTTTTCCATCTTCTATTTGACAAGCAATCCAGATGGAGCTCTTTGAGTCTCTCACTGTAAGGCATTTTCTCCAACTCTTGAATCATTCTTGTGGGTCTCCTCGGCCCCCTCTCCAATACCTCAACATCATTCTTAAAACAAGGACACCAGACCTTTTCAGAATCACCGCTTTCGAGGATACAGTTCCCCACTCTGTAGATATGACCTTCACTCATTGTTTCTAGATGTATGAGGAGGGAGCGTGTGCTCAGGGGAGGGGATGGAACTGGGTGGAGCAGGGGCAGGAAGAGGCAGGGTGAGGGTGGGAAGAGGTGGGGCTGGGAGAAAGGGGTGGAGTGGGGGCAGAGCCTAGGGAGGAGCAGGGGGTTGAGCACCCCCTGGTAACTCATAAAGATGGAGCCTATGTTTAATTGAATAACTTATTATTTACTTTCTGTTCTAAACTGTTATTTAATGTTGCTGTATGCTGTTAGACAGTAGTAGTGTTCTCAGGGCCAGCGCTTCCATTTAGGCGGCCTAAGCAATCGCCTAGGGCACTAGGATTATTGGTGGGTGGCATTTTGCCGGAGGGGGCGGCAGGCGGCTCCGGTGAAGCTGCCACAGTCGTGCCTGCAGAGGGTCCGCTGGTCCGCGGAGCTGCCGCAGTCGTGCCTGCGGACGGTCGGCTGCTCCCGCGGCTCCGGTGGACCTCCCACAGGCACCACTGCGGCAGCTCCACCGGAGCCACAGACCAGCAGACCCTCCGCAGGCACGACTGCGGCAGCTCCACTGGAGCCGCGGGACCAGGGCGCGGGGCAGCGAAATTGCCGTGCGCCTAGGGCACTAAAACCCCTAGTGCCGGTCCTCAGTGTTCTACTCCAGAAACAATTACATTTTGGTGATGCATGAAGCAATCCCTCTCTGTATATCTTTTTCTAGCTAAGTGCAGCTTATAGAGAGAGGATAGCTAAGGTTGCAAGCAGCTTCCATTATAAGCCTTATATTTAGTCCAGTTGTAACTCTGGCTGGCAAAATAAATTTGACTTGAAATTAAGATTCTTACTCTGAAGGCTGGGAAGACATTTTCTGCAAAATTCAAAGGAAACTGATCAAACTGTTTTTGAATTATAGGTCATTAAATATGTTACCCTAACGTGAAATGATGACCTATGTTTATTTCTTTTTCTCTCTCTAGTTAAAAACCGCCTTGTTACTACCAGTTCAAATTTTCCACATATTAAATCTTGAAAACTCTTGCAGTGGGTCTATTTCCAGAAAATGTATTGCAGGTAAATTCAATGATCCATTACATTTCTTTTGTGGATAGTTTGGGGCCCAGTGCTGACTGTGCTGTACCTGACTCCAAGCCACCTCTGTTGATTCCCCACTTCCAAAAGCATTAAAATTCACACTTAATAAAAAAAAAATCACTACAAAAGCGTTTCTAAAATAGACCTCTGTCCCTTTTAAAAACCATGCATGCCTTTGATGGCTGACCTTAAGAGCTGTAATTTTGCTGAAGCAAACTGCTATCATGTCTAAAATGAAAGACTGAGGGAAAAAACATAGGGTAACCCAGACGTGGCCTGAATGGAAATAACAAAAATGACAGGGAAATGGAGAAGAAAGGAGAGAGAGGGAAGTGAGCGAGAGGAGGGAGAAAGGATAACCCAGACGTGGGCAGAATGTAAATGGAACAAAGGCAGGGAAATAGCAAAGACAGACAGTAGAGAGAGAGAGCAACTAACCTGCACAGGAAGAGATTGGAATATAGCACAGAGATGGGGCGCAGGTAAGAATTAATTGGATGGCAATGAAGATTACACCACTAAAGCATGATATACTGCAGTGATCCTCAATGGGTAGCTATAATGTTGCATGTGGCCTTTCCAGGTACCACATATGGTTCCTGTGGAATTTGCTGGATAAGAGCTTTGAAAGAAAGAGAAAAGAAGAAACTCTTTCCTACAAATTCCATTTTAGCAGACATGAGCAGTGGGGAGAGATTGTGGCAAATGGAGTCAGAGAGCCTCATAACAATCAGTCATGCTGGGATGCCTCTGCATTCCACTGTGATGTTTGCATCACAGCGTTGCGGAAATATGGATTGATTGTGTGGCCACATTCCCTTCTGAGCCTCTTGCAAAGTCAGGACATCACTCCACAGTGCCTTTATGATGCCATTCAATGGTAAGACAACTCAACAACTCAGCAAGGCTAAGGATTACTCATGTGGGCAGTGATCCAATGTTACTGTTTACATGGGAGAGCCTTTTTTTTTTATTTATCGGATAAGGGGCAAATAAGTAAAAGATTGAGGACACAAACAAAGGAAATCAGAGAAGAGGAAACAGAGCTAGACAGGGAACAAGCAAATAAAGAAAAATATGATGGGCTAAATTAATCCCAGGTATAATTCTACTGACTTTAGTGGGTGTACATCTGGGATGAATGTGGCCCAGAGGATGAGGGCAGTGAGATGAGGAAAGGACACTGGATTAACAAACATTACACTCTACAGCAGGATGGTGCGTGACATGCCTGGGTGGAGACGGATTTTTGCTATAATTCTGTGAGTCTTTTCACCTTGATCTAGAGAGGGCTGTGGAAATGCTTTAGCTGAGAAGAGAAATGTTGCACAAGGCTACCTGTTGGATGACCGGGGTGTTAATAAAATGATATTGTCCAGCACAGTGGCACCGTACATGCAGCAAGGTGCTGCAGTATTCCAAAGTGTCCCACCCTTAAGAGAAATATTCTCAGCTTGCTTCAGTTGGGCTTTGGAAAAGAGAGACAGAAAACTCCCTGTGAAGCTGCCAGTGAGAATTGCATTACAATCCACTTTTCTTCTGACCATTTGGGAGTTGGCATAACTGGGTCTAATGCTGTGGAGGTGGGGATGTCTAGAGAAGAAAGTTAACTGACAGTGAACCATTCAAAATCAGTGCACATGCTCCTTTTTCAATCTAGTTCCGGCTGAACCCCTATATCCGGTCTACTTTGACATTCATATAACTAGAAAAGGTCCTGAACCAAAAGTCTAGCTCCCAACAACCCTGAATTAGGAAGCTGACCACTCCTGAATTTCAAGGTGTGGACCCATATGTCATGGCCTTCAGCCAACAGGACATGCTGAAAGCATAGCTGCCAAAATGTATAGAGAGGAAAATATAAGGGGAGAATTTAATGGAAAGAGTCATATAGCATCCAGGACAATTTCCACACAGCACATGTTTATTATTGGGTATATGTTAAAAATGCACTGTTTGCTCTTCTGGGATGAAATTCCAATCAAAGTGAAATCTTTGTTCAATAACTCTCCTTTTAAAAGCTGTGGTGTCAAATGCTGCTCAGAAATGTTCTTTCCTTTGATCTAAAAAAAAAAAAAGTCTTCACACATTCCGTGCCTTTGTAGTGTCACAAACCTAGAGGTATTTATTTCTGCAGAAGATTTAATCCTTATCACTCCCATCTGCTTCTTGTGCTCCTGAATCTCTTTTGGTTTTAAATGTCTGCAGCTTCTGTTTTCCTCTCATTAAATCAAGTTATCAGTCTGAATGTTTAGAGAAAGAAGGCCATGAAAAATGGAGGGGGGCAAATTCTCTCCTCAGTAATAGCCTGAAACAAGAGGGCAGGTTATAGTACCCAGCAGAGAGAGGCAGAACTCTTCTGCTGATTGGTCCAAGTGGCAGGCTCTAGGACCTTCCATAATTGCACAAAGCTGTTCTTCTGACTCACACTGGCCACCATCGCAGATGGGTTCTATTGACTTTAACCTAGTTTATAAAAACATTTGAGCCTCCCTCTGAAGAAGAGGGAACCAGAGGCAGGGACAGAAGGAGACTCCAATCCTGAAAACAGTCAAGTTAATGGGCAAGTTCTTGTGGGGTGCTTGTTTGTTCTTCAAGTTAGAAGTAAAGGAAAAGCCAAGAGAGAAGTAAATTTGGATCTTAGCCAGTGTATGTAATATATTTAGAACAGGTGGGAATGCCCCCTACTTCAACACCAATGCCATGAAGAAAATAATTTGGCCCAAAATCCATTTTTGAGTTTAAGGCATTCAGATTCTACAGTGGTGAGGGCCAAAAAATTAGGTAGCTGTCTAAGCAGAGGATCCTGATCAATAAGGTGACCGTGATTTTTCAGAATTTTATAAAAGGCCCACATCTGTGGCAACTTTATACATGGTCACAAAACATGACTGCACAGAAAAGTACCGCCTTTTAAAATGTGTGCCGATGTTGCTGCTGCTGCATTCTGACTCAGCAGCAACTCAACATGTATATTTCTAGTAGAGGAGGACTTTTTCCAGTAATTTTGTATTCCGAATGAGTTCATCATCCAGTGCTGAAAAACTGTTAAAGCTACTCTTTTATTCAAAGTGGATGCTGATAATGACGACACTCACTTACATTTTCAGTCCAAATTCTGCTCCTCAGACTGAACTCTCATTCCATGGGACTGTCTATTATCTCTGATAAGGACAGAACAAGTTTTATTATTCATATAGCACTGTGTCTTGAACATAGATTTTGCATTAAAACAGATTTGATTGATGACATGAAAAAACAAACAGGAAATGTAAGACTGTCACTATAGCTTTCAAAGGAAGCAAAATTGGCTTGTGGGTTTTACAGGGGTGTAGAAACTACAACTGCAAGGCATCAATTCACTATCCTTAGACCAGTCATTTGACTTCTTATGCCTCAATTTACCTAGACACTTAGAATAAAAAAATAATCATCATCATAATAATCCCTTTCTACATCATGGGGATCCTGTAGGACTTAATTTGTGAATATAAAGCTCTGTGAAATCTTCAAAAGAAGTAGTCCATGGGACTGATCCACACCCCACTGAAGTCAATGTTAGTATGTGTATTCATTTCAGTGAGCTTTGGCTCAGGCCATATAAGAATAATTGTTCTGTTTTCACGTAGTTTTTATTCACACCTCTGCAGTTATTTCCTCTTTTTAACTAGACAGTTTTCAATTTTTACCCTATGTGATGACTCTCTGGTTAGACTCCCCACACACCTGCCTTGTGAATACATGTAACAGCTTCCTCACAGTAATAATCTGTTTGTGGCAGCTAACGCTACTGTAAGGAAACTTCTATCACTGAAGTGTCTACAAGGGTCAGGCATCAGCTGTGGTAGCTTCCTCACAGTGCTAGCAGTGTGTGATCCTCACAGTAGAGTCCAGCCATTGTTACAGCATCAGCAATGCTGCCACAGAGAAGTGGGGTTTAAGGAGTACAGTTCCTTGCATCCACACCGTGTCAAATGTAGCAAGGACCCTGGCAATGTGGTAATTATAACAGTGCCCCTGTTAATACCAGCTAGAATCTCTGCAGTCAACAATTCTCTGGGAGAAAAGAGACTTGAAGGTAAATATTGCCTCCCAAAGGAAGGTCACACAGACAAGTTTTGCCAAAGATTGTGTCAGCATAGCACTTAGAGGACTTCAGCTGAGGCACATCCACTTAGCAGTTTAATTTTATCCAGTGTGTCAGAGCCAGGAGTCTTGGGTTTTGTTGCCACTGACTCATTGTGTCCTCAATTAATCTTGCTGTGACTGAATATACCCATCCATAAAATAGAAAACACACCACCTGCCTCAAAGGGACATTGAGAGTTCATGTTTGTGAAGCTATTTAAAATCACCATATTAAAGGTACCCTGAAAATGCAAAGCAGCAGCCTGGGAGCTGGCTATGAAGAGAAGGCCAGGCAGCTTGGGAGCAGTCATATCCTGCAATGGGGTCAGTTACAAATTTGTGGTAGCTATGGGATTCCTTCCCACACCCCCAAAGCCACAGGACTTTGTGGTGAGGCCAGCAGACTGTTATAAACCATCTTTCTTTGGTGTTGAAATCCCAGTAGGGTAGCAGGGTCCTCTCTATTGCACACCTTGAGCATGGAGGTAGGGTGTCATTCTCCCCCTCCTAGGACACACCTACTGTTAACCTGCTGTCTCATTTCATCCAAAGAACAGTCCTCTGGATGTTTGCTTCCTGCACCTGGTACTTGCGCTTCTGGCCAGCCATTCAACCTCTTGCCAGTTGGAAGGGTTTCTTCTCCTCTCTTTTGAGCTATTGGTGGGATCCCAGTGCTTCCACCAGTTTGTTGAGGATACATCAGCTCCTAGGTGGCTGGTGGCGGGTTCCACATGGTCAGGGGCAAGTGCTGTCGGTGCTCCAAGCATTAGACTTTTCCAGCTCTAACCCCTAGAACACTGATGGCTTTGGTAACAGAGGATTTCTTTACTAGAGCTGCTGGAAATAGGATGCAGATTACCTAGGCACCATTGCTTTAAGTTACAGCATAAAAGAGATGGTACTCCACAGGTCCTAATGCAGCCCCTAGATGCAGTCCAGTGGTGTCAAAGTGGGGCTTCTCATGCCAGGAGTAATCACTCCAGCCCTCCCCTTTCCTGGAGATAAGCACACACTGACCTGCACAGCATCCAGCCAGAGTCCAGTCCCCTTGTTCAGCACCTGTGTTCTCATTCAGGCCACTCCACATAGCTGCCCCAATCTGCAGGATCTTTCTGGCTGGCCACCAGCTGTAGATACCACTTGTCCCTTTGCCTGCAACTGGCTGTTTCCCAGCTTGGTTCTCAGCCCTTCAGTCCCAGTTCCCAGGCTGCTTCCAGCCCACTGCTCTAGTTCCCATTCAGCCTCTGCTCCCTCCTCTCTGAACTCAGATGTCACTTCCCTTTCCTGTGCATTGTAGATTATGGAGCCCTCAGAGGGCTGGATGTTGAACTGGGGATTAACATAGTGCTCTGTAATGAGCCAGCAGGTATTATATTAGTACCCAGAACCACAACGTTGTGTGTGAGTTAAGTTGCTCTGTACATAACGTACCTAATCCAAAAATCACAAAAGCAAAAAAATAAAAAGTTAAGGCACTTAATAGTACACCCCCTCTACTCCTCCTCCCAGACATCCACACACCAACGGAACCACCACCATACACCGCAGACAACATGTCACAACCTTAACTCTGCCCCAGTAGGGATGCCAGCCTTCCAGCACTCCCTTCCCCAAACCTATCACCAGCTTTCTGCCAGCGCTCAGGCCTTACTACGTTTTGCATGTTTCTGGAACATCAGACTCTCTCATGTTTGGGGAACGGAGGACTGGGATCCCTACTGGGGTGGAGTGAAGGTTGTGATGTATGTTGTCTGTGGTGCTTAGTGATTGTTCCAAAGGTGGGGGGGGGTTGTATCTCTGGGTGGAGGAGGAGGAGTAGAAGGTGTGTACTGTTGTGTACCTTCACTTTTCATTTCCATGCTTTTGTGGCTTTATGTTAGGTATGTTATGTACAGAACAACCTTGATCGATGCACAAAAGTGTGTATTAATTTCCTAGGGATATTGAGATTGAAAGTAGCCATTGCTCAGTTACATATTGCCCAGACGATTTGGTGACTCCAGAACTGGATGACCACTGTGACAGAGCTCCTGGTACAAGATGAACCAACAGCTACTGCTTGATAGAAGGTCCAGGTCATCATAAACTACGGGCTCACTCGGCTCATGGCCATGTAAACGAACAGTTTTAATATAAAACCACATTTTTCTTTTTAAATTAATAAAATAATTATATAACCCAGCGACCTCACTGAACTCTATGTACATTATTTTTAAATTTACTTTCTACAGATTGGCAGGTTTCAGAGTGGTAGTTGTGTTAGTCTGTATCAGCAAAACAACAAGGAGTCCTTGTGGCACCTTAGAGACTAACACATTTATTTGGGCATAAGCTTTGGTGGGCTAAAACCCACTTCATCAGATGCATGGAGTGAAAAATACAGAGGCAGGTATAAATATACAGCATATGTATCTTTCCATCTTTTCATGTGCTGTGTATTTATACCTGCCTCTGTATTTTTCACCCCTTGCATCTGATGAAGTGGGTTTTAGCCCACGAAAGCTTATGCCCAAATAAATGTGTTAGTCTCTAAGGTGCCACAAGGACTCCTTGTTGTTTTTTTACAGGTTGTAATTTTTAAGCTCAAAGGGCCTGAAAAACCACAAGACTCAGCACACTGTTTTGTGGGCCAATTTTTCATTTATTAGACTTTGGAAACTAATTAACTGATTTTCTTGAAACTCCTCAGAAACTTCAAGTTTTCCTCAGAGATTATGTACATAAAATTTGGGGAAGATGCACTGGCTTGTTCATCAAAAGCAAAGTGCTTGAATTCCTTATTTAAGTGAACACAATCTTAATTATGGCACTGCAACCGTATTGTCATAATGACTCAACAAACCTTTCAATGGTTATTGTTTCAATTGTCGTCTAACATTTGCCAGTGTTAATGTGCTACAATATACTAGAAACTCACCTAAAGACTCGTGCTACTCACTAGGTGCTACTTCAGAGCTTCTCAGTCTTTTTGCCTCCATTTTTTGCAACATCTCCTGATGAGATAAAAAAACGTAGCTACCATCTTTTGCAAAGAGGCAGAAGGAGATGGCAAGAAAAGCAATATCAGGCACAGATACAGAATCTCAAATTGTACTGGCTGGAAGGATTAAAGTAAGGAAATGATTGATACACTCTTATTCAGGGGACCCAAGGTGGGTCCCTTGCACTGAGGTAAGCAAAGGCTGGGATCCCAGCAAAGGCAGCATGCTCTGCTCCCAGGGAAAAGATGTACCTTACACTACTTTCTAGCAAAAACTTCCACTGGCTTGAGAAGCAGCCTTTGTGAGCATCAGAGGGAGACTGGTCCAACTGTTCTCTGCCAGAGAGAGGTTAGCCACAGTATGTGGCCCCTGATGAAGCAGGGGCAAGTAAAGAGAAAAACAAGTAGCATTCTTGGGGTTTCAAGCATGGAGTGCTTTCTCCATCTGAAGTGATGGGAGAAGAGGGGTTAGCAGGGCATAATATTGTCTTCACTTTTGTTTATTGTGATTCCATTTCTCCTATAGTCTAAGATCACTCATGAGAGAGAAAACCAGGCCTTCCACAAGGGTTGTATTGATGTTGCATTGTCCTAAATAAACCAGACAGGTGAAGCAATGAAGGTTGTTTATACATTAATGAGGTTTTCAGGGGCTAGTGCAATTTTGATCATGTAGTTCCATCAGATGGTTTCTCATGTTTTTTTCTTCTGAGTGGTATGAACAGCAGAGCATTACTGAAAGGAAATCCAAACTGATGGAATTTCATAGGTATTAAAAAACACACTGCTAGGAGGAAGCCCACATTGCTAGAGTCCTATGGCAGGACACTACTGTTAAAATGCACATGTTGCTGGAGTTATAGCTGCCATTTGAAGTTCAGACACAGGCAAGTGCAGTTTCTTGTGCAGTTTCACTGTCATAAACTTTTGGTGAGGAGGACAGAGTCCAGAGCCAACCCCAGAACCTAGAGCACAGACACATGATTACAAAACAAAGCAGGACAAAAATACAGGACATAAGAAAAGTTAAAAAAAAACCCAGAATCTCTGAGTGAGGATGTGAAAAGACACAATGGCAAAGCTAGGACTAGCCGTTGACAGGATATGCAGTGCAAATATTCCCTTGAACTACAAGAACTGTAAAGAAGGGTGTTCCATTTTCCTGCGTTGCTGCTATTGTTGGCACTTTGAACTGCATTTACAGTGAGGTTATCCGTATCAATAAAGCAAGTTTATTCCTTGCATTATGTTTGCTTGGGGAATAGAGGTGGGGAGGGGAAGGGATCTTTCCTCTACGTCCTGATTCAAAAGTATTTGAATGAGTGAGGTGATTGGGCCAGCAGGTGGCAAATACACTTCAGTGTCGGAAAATGTAGAATTAGTATATGATTGACAAGGTTCCTTCCCTACTCTGAACTCTAGGGTACAGATGTGGGGACCCGCATGAAAGCTCCCTAAGCGTGTTTCTACCAGCTTAGGTTAAAACCTGGTACTCTGCCACCACCAAGAGTTTTAACAAGAAACAGGGAAAGGACCACTTGGAGTTTCTCTTCCCCCAAAATATCCCCGCAAGCCCTTACACTCCTTTTCCTAGGTAGGCTTGAGAAATGTCCCCCCAAACCCCTACACCCCTTTCCTTGGGAAGGCTTGATAATCCCCTCACCAATTAGTCCTGGTGAACACAGATCCAAACTCTTGGATCTTAAAACACTGAAAAATTAATCAGGTTCTTAAAAGAAGAATTTTATTAAAAGAAAATGTAAACTTCATCTCTATAAAATCAGGATGCAAAATAACTTTACAGGATAATCAGATTCAAAGAGCCCAGAGCAACCCCCTCTTGCCTTAGGTTCAAAGTTACAGCAAACAGAGGTAAACCCTCTAGCAAACGAAACATTTACAAGTTGAGAAAACAAAGATAAAACTAACATGCCTTGCCTGATTGTTACTTACAAGTTTGAAATATGAGAGAGTTGTGCAAAAAGATTTGGAGAATATGGATTGATGTCCGATCCCTCTTAGTCCCAAGAGCGAACACACTCAAATCCAAAGAACATACAAACAAAAGCCTTCCCTCCCGTCCCCACCAGATTTGAAAGTATCTTGTCCCCTTATTGGTCCTTTGGATCTGGTGTCAGCCAAGTTACCTGAGCTTCTTAACTCTTTATAGGTAAAAGGATTTTGGTGCCTCTGGCCAGGAGGGATTTTATAGTATTGCCTACAGGAGGGTTGTTACCCTTCCCTTTCTAGTTATGACAGTGATCAAAGCAGCAGTATAAGGATTATGTGCTAACATGGGACGGTCTTCTGGCAAAGCAATCAGATAAGGGAATTGGAGAGGTGGAAATACCAGCCTAGTCTGTAGCAGCTGTGTTTATATAAATAAAACAAAAATGAACTAGTTACTAGGACACATTACCAAAGGGACAGAATATGAAACAAAGGGCAATGCTGTTGCTGTATGACGCTCTGGTGAGGCCCCTGCTAGTATCTTGGATGTTACTTTGATAGATCTTGCCAGTGGGATTCAGAAGGGGCCAGGGAGGGAATGGTGCTTCTCTGGCATCATCACCTCCTGCCCCTGATGTGGGAACCCCCAAAAGCTCCTCTGCCAGAACTCTGTGGGGATGGTGCTTTTTGGAATTTTGGAGGAGGCAAAGATGAGAAAGATACCAACTGCTCTCTGCAAGATTGTCACCTACTGACCCTCGTGATACCTGATTGGGAGCAGCACGAATCTTCCCCCCTCCCTCACCATTGTTTCTACTGAGCAGAGAAAGGAGAGAATGTAGCACAGCTCCTTCCTTTAAGTTTAGAAGGAGGAGGACAAGAGGGGAGCCTGGAGGAAATGTCCCTCTGTGGGACTAAGGGGGTTCCCATCCCTGCATATTCTGAAGATCTACAGCGTTGGGGGGCTATACTCCCTGTTTACAGGGTCCATAAACCTTTTTCTGAAAGGAAAGATTTGATGAAAATGCCATGAATTTCTTGGGCCTCTTGTCACCTTCCCTTGATTATGATTCAGTCCATAAACAGGGTACAATTTAGAACATGAGAATATTGGGTCTAAATCTAAGTCTAAAAGAAAGGTAAAGGGAGTTGATCCAATTCTTAGCATTTCCAAGGCTGTGAAATGGGATTGTTAACATTAACACTATACGTGACTGAAAATTTAGGGCATTCAACCTAAAATTTATTAAATGGCATAAATTAGGATACACAAGGGACGATCATATGACAAGGAGAGAGTGGGCAAATGAATATTATAAGTGCATTTGAGATGCCTAGAGTTATGTCAGAGAGGGGGGTATGGTGAAAAATCAGGATGCTGTGATTAAAATAAACCCCAAAATGGAAAATGCATTGTGTTGTGTGGCCTTTTATGTGTGAGAGAGAAAAGAGTCACACAACATGCTGGCTGCTCTAGAGAGAGACAGAAGCTCACACATAAACAATATTTTAAAAAGTTGCAATACCGTATTTTTAAAGGTAGCAATACTAATTGGTGCTGTCATGACCATAAATGGCACTCTTTGATGTTATAAGAAATAAGCTCTCCATGTGCCTGCACTGGCTCCAGGAGATGGATGAGATGACTTAAGCGGTCTCTTATCTGTAATGTTATGATCATGTCACACAGCCTCAAGTCTGCAGATTTCAGTAATGTCTGCCCATGGCTTCTTGTAGTTTTCTCTGTCACCTGGAGAGCTTAACTGATTACACTGTATCACACTCAATTAAAGTTTTTTAATACAAAGGACAAGTTAAAAGCAGCAATGGACAAGCACTATTTAAATCTGCAGGAATGGATGAGACAAATATTTCAAAATGCCACTTACCTGCTGGTATCCTGATTCCTTGGCAATTATTTAGCTATGGAAGGTTATAAATGACTTTTTATTCATGAAGTTTAATTGGCTAAAATAAAACTTCCAATTGAGCTTTTAAAATTACGATATTTAAGGCCAAATCCTGAGCTGGGGTAAATTGGCATTGTGACATTGAAATCAATGGAAATACATTGATTTGCACCAGGTATGTGTCTGGATCTCACAGTAATTTTCAATCTGGGAAACCTGGCCAGCCAGCAGTTAAAACATAACAATGGAGGAGGGTGGGTTAGAGCAGGAAAGGCAGTCAAGAAAGAAAGAAAATGAGAAGGAAAATATTTCTGGAGAATCCATGTAAATATAGAAACGCTTTCTGAAATACCTGGAAAATCTTTTCTCCTTTCCTTCCTTACCAAAACCTTGTTAATGAGTCTGTGTTTCTTTTGCAACAGCTGATGGCATTACTAAACAATGCAGAGGCCAATTCTAGGTCTTGCTTTAATTGTCAATACCATGCAGGTAAACCACAGAATATTGGTCTTAAGTCCTAGGGCTTGTTTCTACACTCATTGAAGTCAATAGTGAAGATCCACTGACTTAAATAATGCAGGATCAGGGTCACAGTGACTGAGAACACATTATTCTTCAAAGGGTCTGTTTTAAATGGTATTTGTTTAGACTCAGCTGTTTCAAACATCTATTGCTAGCTTGGGAACTTTCAGTTTTGTTTTGTCTTTTCAATTAAAAGCTTTTCTAGTCACTGTAAGATTTTCTTCCATGATTTATAAAGAAACCGGAACACACAAATTGTGTAAATAATAGATAAGCACCCATGTTATACCAGACACTTAAGAGGCTGTGGGGGACCTAAGAACATTACACACAAACTGTGCAGGCAGAAGAGGGAGGAAAGGACTCATTACATAAGGCTAAAATAATGAGACAAGGAGTTAGTGTAAACTTAAACACAGAAGGTTTGTATTGGACCAGAGGAAAAATTTAAGAATGGGGATCATTTAAGCATGATATAAGTGTGGAGATCAAGTACTCTCATCTTCAGAAATGTCCACTAAGAGTCTAGACATTTTTGTGGTGGGATTAATACAGTGAAAACCCTCTGTGGTTCAGGAGCACAGACTGGCTAAATCAAGAATTCCTTCCCAGCTCTTCCCAGTTATTGACGTCCTTTTAGGCTGTAATTACATTGGGGAGTTCTAGTGATATCAGCAATTGTAGAATGATAATACTTGAAGTTTACAGTTGTGAACTATGCCTCACAAGTTTAAAAGTGACTCATTATGGGGATAAAATACTTGAAGTCACTGACTGATGACATTATTGTCCTGTAGTAATTTTTTCAACCTAAGCTGAAAGGTCAGTTTTATACTCTTTAGAAATGTTTGGGTTTTTGTTGGTGATGGTTTACTCTAAATGTAGGGTTTGCTGAGGCTGCTCTATTTAAACTTACAAGATCATGTAGCCCTTTGAATCAGGGACAGAGCCCCAGCTATCCTGAATAAAAGTGGAGAGGTTCCTTGATTGATAGTGCATGCCCCTCATATTCATTTCCTTTGGGGAGAAGGTAGCACTTAAATTTGTTGTTAACTTCAGGCTACTTTAAAACTTCCTCTCTCTCCTATAATTCAGGCCCCATAATGGGGATGACAAGCCTATGAAACTGCAGAAGAGCAAAGAAGTATACACCAAATGCTGCACTAAATGTGACAAAAAGCTTAAATGTATTCTAACATAGGATGATGCTCTGGTGCTTATATTTACAATCATTGAGTCATGTGACTGTCTCAGCCAATGGGTTATGGGTCAATATGTTTTATGTCAACCTTCAAATAGACAACACAAGTTGATTAGAGGTGATCATCCTGGAGGGCAATAGTACAAAGCTATTTTAAGTCACTTGAGGCCTCAGCCAATTAGTTTCTTGCTTGGAAATTGAAAAAGGTGTGAGGGAAAAGTATGTTTTTGTAGGCCAAATCCTGAAATCCTTACTTAGGCAAAATTCCCATTGAACTCGGTGAGTTTTGCCATAAGAAGAACTTCAGGATTTGGTTCTATATTATATTACTAGATATTTAAACACAAAGCTTAAATGTTTCTATTTGAAACTTTCTGGTTTGCATTCCACATACCCAGTACATTACATTGCATCACTGCAATGTTATAACAATAATCATGTGAAAGTGTAGTATGAGTATGGGTTTTGATATTGTTTGATCTTTAGGAATTTTTTAGAACACTCATATTTTTAGTACTTGCCTAAAGGTGCCATGTATTGTAATTGTGTAGAGGCCAATTAAAAATGCAAATGTTAGTGGTTAGGGTCAGCTGGCATTAAAGTTAACCAGTGCTTGTTCTGCGGGGTATCCATGTTTCAGAGAGATCACAGCAAGAGAGACTGAAACGTCTGGAGACAGTTTCATGATTCTATCTGGAGACAGTGATTTGTTCAGGAAAGTCTATAAATCTGCAGCAGCCAATGGTTAGGGGGGGGAACAAGAAACTGTAATGTCAGCCAGACAACCGTAGAGCTATTCTTGTGACTCGCTTACAGGAGAAGCAGGGCGAGACTCCAGTCCCTTCTCCGGACCTGGTGCTTGGGTCTGCAAAGGAGCACTGGGTGATCCTGCCTTGTCTTTTGGGGTGCGGGTGATGAAAGCACTGCCCCTTACTCAGTTCTCTCGTCCTGCAGGGTGTGGTGGAGGGTAAATCCGATGCTGTCATGGGGAGAACCCCAGCACTGTGGAGAGCTCCCGGAGCCTGCTGGGGGCATGGGAGGATATTCTCTACTGTGTAGGGTGGGATTAAATCTCACTGCACCGGCTTGTCCACTGATACCGGCTGACTGGTTAGTGCCTCAGTAAAGGGGCTGCAAGAAGCCCAGCGAGGCTGCATTACAATCACTTATTTTTCTCTCCTTTGCATTACAAACCACATACAGGTCCCCAAATGCCCGCCTAGCTGGCTAGACTTAAGCGGTGACAGCTCTTTCCGTTCGCTCCTGTTTTTCTTGCACTGAAATCCCCCCCTATTGCCGCCTGCCGTTTCATTTGTTTAATCCAAGTCGGGCGAAGAAACACCAAACCCCGCAAGTGATCGAGCCCTGCCCGCAGTCCGGGTTTTCCGGCCGAGTTCAGGAACCAAGACCAATTACTGATCACTTTTCTCTTGAGTTTGCATACAATGCATACGTGTGTCTCCATCCGCCCAGCTGGGGCTGTCACATACATGCATATATATCCACACACTGCATACAGGTACCCCGATGATACCCCCACCCCACCCCCCGGCACAGATATGCCCTGGGTTGCTCACCTCCTCTCGAACATCTGCAGGTGCTGCTCTTCTTCCCCCTGGGCTGCTCGAAGTTGTTTCGGCAGCTGGTTCTGTTTCCACCTCCGAAGACATTCTTTGCCATTCCTGTCTCCCAGCCCCCCTCACCTCAAATAAACCCGGGCGCCGCAGGGTTTCCAAGTTCCTCCTCCCATCAGGACAGTCGGATTTTACCAGTAAGAAAGCCCTGGGACGGCAGGTTTCTCCCCATTGCCAAAGCAGAGTCCTGCTCCTGCAGGATCCACACGATTCAGAGCCGAGTCCCCACACACGCACCAGCCGCCACAATCCGAATGAAGAGGGGTGGGGGAGAGTGTGTGTGTGTGTAAGTCACTCGCAGTCCCTTGGCGTTGCAAGTATGGTCACTTTATCAGCCAACGCCAGAAGCCGCATTTAGGGAAGTGCCTCCCACCAGCCGGCGTGAGAAGTCCGCCTGGCAATCCAGTACAGCCGCGGATCGTTAACCCGAGGGATCAAAAGCCAGGACAACGCAGGCAGCTCTCGGAGCTGGGGAGGTTGCTTTGCAGGCAGCCAGGGTCTCCTTTCCCTTCGGGGGGTGCAGCCTCCCCGCCTGCGCTCCCCGTCCGTGCATCGCCTCAGCGTGTGCAGCCCCGGAGTCTGCAGTGGAGCTAGTCCCTGCCAACTTCGGAGCGTCCTTTCCAAAGCCCACCCTTGGCTTCCCTGAGACGGGCCGTCACGTTCCTCCTCGGGCCGGTGGCTGGCCAGCAGCAGGCGTGTCGCGCTTGGGCAGCCGCCCTGGTTTTAAAAACAACCTTCTGCATGTGTCGCCACCTGGATAAACAAACCACAGCTCCTGTTTGCCGGGAGTACAGTGCGCGGGAATCTTCCCCGCGCCCAGAAATCCCAGTGTCCTGCTAGCGCCTCTCTGTGCACGGAGCCAGCCAGCCGCGAGTGACCCGGGAATATCCTGGGCCGCCTTGGTCCGAGCACAGAAGAGCTCCAGCCAGTTTTGGTGAGTTGTTGTTCCCTCTTGCCCCGAGGCGCGGGGCTCTCAGCGCTGCGCTAGGGCTTTGCTATTTGGAGCGGTATTAACACGCCCCACGACAGATCCCATGCATAACTCTGGGATCACATACCTGCGCCCCCTGCAATAACCAACCCAGCCCTGGGCTTGTTCTCCGCCTTCTCCCCACGGCGGTGGCCTTGATTGTTCTGCAGCACGAGCGCTTTCATTCAGCTGCACCACACTCCCGGGCCCATCACCTTTGCCTCCTCTCACCTGACTTGCGAGCCTGCAAGGAAAGGCCCCTAGGCTCGCTTCTGCCTCCTCCCTTCCCCCACCACACACCTCACTGCTTCCTTAGCCTCTCTTGTTCGCATTAGTTTCCAAGAGATCCCCAGTCCCCCATTCCCCTCCATACAACTGCAGCCTCCTGCAAACTGGCTGCCCCGTCCATATTTCTTCCTGCAGCTCAGGGCGTTCATTCCGTACAGTACTTCCCTCAGTCTGACCAGGGAGGTCAAGCTTCATCCCTGTATGTTTGCAGTATGTTTCATTATGCTCCACGCCTGTGAGACTCATCTCCTGGGATCCCTTTCTCCCTTTGTGCCCTGGGGGGTAAGTGAGTCTCTATTGGCTTTAGTATCCCCACACCCAGGCCTGCCATATAATGTTACTTTTTTAAAGCTGGCTCCCTTTCTGATAAACTCCAGTCCAGTTTAAAGAAGCTGGGGTCCATCAGGTGGTAGGCCAGGGCCAGGAGGGTTCTGGAGCAGAGAGGGATGCTTGGTGGGTGAGTTCACTTGCACAACCGAAAGCAGTGAGTAGTGCTGGGATTTCCTAGGAGAGTTGATCTGAATGAACTAAATGGGTTAAGGGTACTTGTTCATTCAGTGTGGGTCAAACACTAGCTGCACACTCCTTGCATATCTAACAAGAGTCTGCTACAAGGGCAAGTGTGAGGCACAGAACTGCTCCAGCTAACTGGAGACCTGTCTATGGAGGTTTGTTTCAAGATCATAGAATCATAGTACCGGAAAGGACCTTGAGAGGTCATCTAGTCCAGTCTGCTGCACTCAAGGCAGGACTAAGTATTATCTAGATCAGTGGTTCTTAACCTGGGGTGCATGCACCCCCTGGGGGTGCGAGATGCCCTTTCTGGAGGTGCAAGACATGCCAGATTTTTTTAGAAGGTAGAGCATCAGAAACACAAATTAAGCATAGGCATGTAAGTACAACTACTTTGTTTCATCAAAACTATGTATTTATTAACATTAATTTTTTTAATGATTACTGCATTAAATTTTAACTGCAAAATTAAAGTAAATATATAATTCTATCTCTTTCATTCTATAGTTTTGATATATCTAGGTTTAAATAACTGACCTATTTCAATGATTTTTTATAAGGGGTGCGATAACATATTTTTGAGAACCAAAGGCTGCAGTAAAGGTTAAGAACCACTGATTTAGACCATCCCTGACAAGTGTTTGTCCAACCTGCTTTTAAAAATCCCCAATGATGGAGATTCTAGAATCTCCCTAGGCAATTTATTCTAGCACTTAACCACTCTGACAGTTAGGAAGTTTTTCCTAATGTCCAATCTAAACTGCCCTTGCTGCAATTTAAGCCCATTTGCTTCTTGTCCTATCCTCAGAGGTTAAGAAGAATAATCTCCCTCTTTGTAACAACTTTTTATGTACTTGAAAACTGTTATCATGTCACCTCTCAGTCTTCTCTTCTCCAGATTAAAAAAATCCATTTTTTTCAGTCTTCCCTCATAGGTCATGTTTTCTAGACCTTTAATCATTTTTGTTGCTCTTCTCTGGACTTTCTCCAATTTGTCCACATCTTTCCTGAAATGTGGCACCCAGGACTGAACACAATACTCCAGTTGAGGCCTAATCAGCGTGGAGTAAAGCGGAAGAATTACTTCTCATGTCTTGCTTACAATATTCCTGCTAATACATCCCAGAATGATGTTTGCTTTTTTTGCAACAATGTTACACTGTTGACTCATATTTAGCTTGTGATCCACTATGAACCCCAGATCCCCTACCACAGTACTCCTTCCTAGGCAGTCATTTTCCATTTTGTATGTGTGCAACTGATTGTTTCTTTCTAAGTGGAGTACTTTGCATTTGTCCTTATTGAATTTCATCCTATTTACTTCTTAAACTGTTTTCAGCTAAGCCTACAGCTTTTGGGGGATGTAGTTCAGACCTGGGTCTAGTTTGTAGCAGGCTAGTGTGTCTGGCTCAAATCAGGTAGGGCACTGAAGTCCCAAGCTGGCAGGGAAAAAAGGCTCAGAGATAGTCTAAGCACATCAGGTGGCAGTCCCAAAGGGGCTTCTGTGATTCAACCCATCACAATCCTATCCTCCAAAGCACTTTTAAACCCTCCCAGCTAGGTATCATCCACAAACTTTGTAAGCGTACTCTCTATCCCATTATCTAAATCATTGATGAAGGTATTGAACAGAAGCAGACCCAGAACTAATTCCTGTGGGACCCAACTCGTTATGTCCTTCCAGCATGACTGTGAAGTAGCTCCATCTAGGTTGTATTTCCCTAGTTTGTTTATGAGAAGGTCATGTGAGACAGTATCAAAAGCTTTACTAAAGTCAAGATATACCACATCTACCACTTCCCCCCATCCACAAGGCTTGTTACTCTGTCAAAGAAAGTTATCAGGTTGGTTTGACATGATTTGTTCTTGACAAATTCATGCTGACTGTTAATTATCACCTCATTATCTTCTAGGTGTTTGCAAATTGATTTCTTAATTATTTGCTCCATTATCTTTCCGGGTACAGAACTGAAGCTGACTGGTCTGTAATTCCTCGGGTTGTCTTTATTCCCCTTTTTATAGATGAGTACTATATTTGTCCTTTTCCAGTCTTCTGGACTGTCTCCCATCTTCCATGACTTTTCAAAGATAATTGCTAATGACTCAGATATCTCCTCAGTCAGCTCCTTGAGTATTCTAGGCTGCATTTCATCAGGCCCTGGTGATTTGAAGACTTGTTCTTTCTCTATTTTAGACTCTGATCCTACCTCATTTTCTCTGGCATTCACTATGTTAGATGTCCAATCGCCACCAACCTTCTTGATGAAAACCAAAATAAAGACGTCATTAAGCACCTCTGCCATTTCCACATTTTCTGTTTTTGTCTTTCCCCCCTCATTGAGTAATGGGCCTACTCTGTCCTTGGTCTTCCTCTTGCTTCTAATGTATTTGTAGAATATTTTCTTTTACGTTTTATGTCCCTAGCTAATTTGATCTTGTTTTATGCCTTGGCCTTTCTAATTTTGTCCCTACATACTTGTGTTATTTGTTTCTATTCATCCTTTGTAATTTGATCGAGTTTTCACTTTTTGTAGAACTCTATTTTGGGTTTTAGATCATTTAAGATCTCCTGGTTAAGCCATGGGTGGTCTCTTGCCATACTTCCTATCTTTCCTACGCAGTGGGATAATTTGCTCTTGTGTCCTTAATAATGTCTCTTTGAAAAACTGCCAACTGTCTTCAATTGTTTTTCCCTTTAGACTTGCTTCCCATGGGATTTTACCTACCAACTCCCTGAGTTTGCTAATGTCTACTTTCTGGAAATCCATTGTCTTTATTGTGCTGTTCTCCCTCCTACTATTCCTTAGAATCATGAACTCTACCATTTCATGATCACTTTCACCCAAGTTGCCTTCCACTTTCAAATTCTCAACCAGTTCCTCTCTATATGTCAAAATCAAACCTAGAACAGCTCCCCCCAGTAGCTTTCTCCACCTTCTGAAATAAAAAAATTGTCTCCAATTCATTCCAAGAACTTGTTGCGTAATCTGTGCCCTGCTGTGTTATTTTCCCAACAGATGTAAGGGTAGTTGAAGTCCCGCATTATCACCAAGTCCTGTGCTTTGGATGATTTTGTTAGTTGTTTAAAAAAAGCCTCATCCACCTCTTCTTCCTAGTTTGGTGGTCTCTAGTAGACCTCTACCATGACATCATCCTTGGTTTTTACCCCTTTTATCCTTAATCAGAGACTTTCAACAAGTCTGTCTCTTATTTCTATCTCAAAATTAGTCCAAGCATGTACATTTTTAATATATAAGGCAATACCTCCTCCCTTTTTTCTTTTCCTGTCCTTCCTGAGCAAGCTGTGCCCTTCTATACCAATATTCCAGTCATGCGTATTATCCCACCAAGATGGGGAGGTCCACCTGGTTTCAGGTCTGATCAAAGCCCAGGGAAGTCAGGGGAAGGACTCTTCTTGAGTCTATGGACTTTGGATCAGAGCTGCAGTGCACATACCCCTGACATACTTGAAAGGCATCAGCCCAGGTGGGCCAAGCAGCATAGGGGAGAGTTACCTCTGAGTTGAAAGCCGAGTCAGACTGGAAGGAAAAACAAGGACCTGGCTGAATTCTGAATATAATATATATATCCCCCCAATTTATTGAATATTCATTCACCTGTACTAAGCAAGAACCTACCCAATGAGGGTTGGGGCAGCCGTGGACAGTGGCATGAAGCATAGTAATTTGCTTTCATTTCCATAGATTCTTTCATATAGTTTTGTATGTTGAATAAACTTTGATTTGCTTAAATTAACCTGACGGTTCTAGGATTATTGCTGCCAAGGGCTGGTAAGTGAAGGAATCGGGTGCAAAAGAGGTAGAGATTCTGCGCCTAAGCCCAGCTGGGGTTCTTGGTCTGAGGCACAGATGTGGGCATCCTGGCATACTGTCAGTGCTCTGGCTGCAGTTGAAGCAAAGCATAGAAAAAGCCTAAAGACAAGAGAAGAACTGAGACTGGGGAGAGGAAGGAATGGCTGTTATTGTCCCTGATAATTAAGCTTCAGAAAGTGGTCACATCACACTTGTTATTTCTTCAGTCTTGCTAGCTGCAAACTCAGTCCATCAGTTTGTTATCAAGGTTGTCTTCACAACCAGAAGGGACAGAAAAAACCCCAAAAGTTTAAATTCTAGAGAGGACAGCAAAATCCATGCAAAGAAGCTCATTCTGCAATTCCATAAATCAGAGGATCAGTGTCACTGGAGCTATCTGCCTGAAGGGACTATTTTTTCCCTTTATAAGCCTTTCTCTCTATTCTAACACATATTAAATATGCATAATTATGTATATAGTGCCAAAGTATGATAAGCGCTTTACAGGCAGACACACAAAACTCACATGCCCTAACCTAATGTTTGCCCCCTCTGTCTGGGCTTGATGCCTAGTCTCTTTCTCTTTATATGGCTAGCAAAACAAGGAACAAAATGCATTCTCTGGCCTGGTCTACACTACGCTGTTAAACCGATTTTAACAGTGTTAAATCGATTTAACGCTGCACCCGTCCACACTACACTGCTCTTTATATCGATTTAAAGGGCTCTTTAAATCAATTTCTGTACTCCTACAAAACGAGAGGAGTAACGCTAAAATCGATATTACTATAACGGCTTAAGGTTAGTGTGGACGCAAATCGACGTTATTGGCCTCATTATTTTACAGTAGCTACCCACAGTGCACTGCTCCAGAAATCGATGCTAGCCTCGGACCATGGATGCACACCACCGAATTAATGTGCCTAGTGTGGACGCGCACAATCGACTTTATAATATCTGTTTTATAAAATTGGTTTAAATTAATTCAAATTTATCCTGTAGTGTAGACGTAGCCTCAGTGACACCTCCTCTTTGGAGAGAAATAAGAAGTGTGTGCAGTCAGTATCTGCTGCTACTGTAAAGTCAGAATCAACCACTCAAGAGTGGGAACACAGAACACATGTTAATTAAAGTTTTGATGACCCTTCCTCCAAGATTAGCCAGAGGCTATTTCACAATTTAGTAGGTAGCATGTTGTTCTATATTTTAGTTAGAGAATTTGGGGCTAAATTTGCAGAGTTATATCACTGTCTTAAGTCTCTTTGAGCATGCGTGTTCATTTTCTGCCTTTCAGATGAGACAGAAAACAGAGGTCCTGACCACTTATGATTATTAGAGATCCTCTAGAACTTCATCAAAAGAGAGGTGTTAAACCTTCTGTCCTGATCCAGTTCCAATTTGAATAATTAAATTATGACTATTTAATTTTTTCCCTCCTCAGAACACTGGTGAGAACTTGTTGTGCACTGCTAAAAAGCTACCACTTTCTGCCCCAGATGTAGCTGCATTTCAGGAGGGGGCAGAGTAATTTCTATAAGTGTAGTCTGTAAATTGACATATGTATACAGGTATATTGGGATCATCCTGGATGAGAGGTGCTATTATTACAAGTAGATTACATCACATTGTTCTACAAGTGTTGCATTAGTGGTCATAGGAACTATAGGGCCAGATCTGCAGCCTGTTAAAGTCAGTGAGAGTCTTTCCATTAACTTCAACAGGCTTTGAATCAGGGCCTTAGCGTATGGATGAGTATCTGGGCTTAATTATATGTTAAAGTAATTACTTTGGGTGACAGTGGAGCCGCCTTTAATCTTTGTCTCTTTATCAGAGCATAACCCAAAACATGTCTCTTACTATTTGCAAAGACAGTAAAATTGCTTCAGTGCTAACACTTGGGCCCAGAGCCTCAAAGGCATTTTGGCACCTAACTCCTATTGAAATCAATGTGAGTTAGGCACCTACATACCTTAATGCAATATCTGTTAATCAAATTGTGGATATGTCCGAAGAAAATCTGTCTATATGATTTACAACAGGGATCCACAACCTTTCAGAAGTGGTGCGCTGAGTCTTCATGTATTCATTCTAATTTAAGGTTTTGCATGCCAGTAATACATTTTAACATTTTTAGAAGGTCTCTTTCTATAAGTCTATAATATATAGCTAAACTATTGTTGTCAAGTATCGGAGGGGTAGCCGTGTTAGTCTGGATCTGTAAAAAGCAATGGAGTCCTGTGGCACCTTATAGACTAACAGACATATTGGAGCATAAGCTTTCATGGGTGAATACCCACTTTATCAGACGTGTAAAGTAAACAAGGTTTTTAAAATGTTTAAGAAGCTTCATTTAAAATTAAATTAAAAAGCAGAGGCCCCCGGACCAGTGGCCAGGTCCCAGGCAGTGTGATTGCCACTGAAAATCAGCTCACGTGATTTACAAAATGAACTTTGATATTCTTTTTGTAAGTAAAAAGCAGAAGGGGAGGATCAATAATTTATCAGCACTTGAATTGCATCCTCTATTGCTTTTACCTTGCTGCCTCTTTGGAGCAAAAGAGGACAAGTGCAATATTCCCTCTTAGTCTGTAAGGACTTCCTATTTTCTCATGGGCTGGCACTGGGAAAGGATGCATCCATTATGAGGGATTTTCTGATCCCAATATTAACCATTCTGACTATTGAGGAGCTGTGTAGTTGAAGGGATTGGTAAAGAAATATGATCATTGGATTAGTTGTTGTCATATGATGACTTTTCAATGAACTATGTAAAATGCACCGGAGAGGGGGGGGAAGGGGCATAGCTCAGTCCACTTTCCAGTGGACAGGTGTCCTTATCACAAATACCACTAACTGGAACCCTGTTGGAAATCTCAGTAGAAAAGCCTGAAATTTAATAGCAAATGTGACAGGATGTATTCTCTGTGTGGGTCCCATGAGGCGCTGAGTGGCTGCACTGGGGCTGCCCAGATAGGACTAAAGCCCACAACTGTATTTTCCCTGTCCATTCTGTAGGGGTGTGAAATGCGCCTCTCTCCTCTCCCATCTCCTGGCAGCTGCATCTCCCACCTCTTCGACCTTCCCCTCTTTGCAGTTCATACCAGCTCTACCTTCTCTTTTCTCCTTTCCATCCCTGTGCCTCCCTTCCCACCTCTACAAATGTCTGTCTCACCTTTTTTTTCTGCCACTTTTTCCTTGGTTCTGGTGACAACTATTCCAACTCTGGTCCCTCCTTCGTCTCCTCTCCTCTGGCTCATCCTTTCCAAAACTCATCCACACTCTTCCACTTCCTTCCCCCACTTCTCTTGCTCTCTCTGGAATGCCCACCCCCACTACATCACTGAAAAGATCCCCACTAGCCATGACCTCTTCCTCTCACTCCCTCCATCTTGCACTCACAGAAACTTGGATCACCCCTTTTGACACTGCCTCTGAGCTGCTCTCACTAAGCCCACGTCCAGACTAACCCGCGGCATCGGCGGGTTAAAATCGATTGCTCGGGGATCGATATATCGCGTCTAGTCTGGACGCGATGTATCGATCCCCGAGCGCGCTTACATCGATTCCGGAACTCCATCAACCCGAACGGAGTTCCGGAATCGACACGGAGAGCCGCGGACATCGATGCCGCGCCGTCAAGACGGGTGAGTACCTCGATTTTAGAAATTCGACTTCAGCTACGTTATTCCCGTAGCTGAAATTGCGTATCTAAAATCGATTTTAATACCTAGTCTGGACGTGGCCTAAGAGCAGTCTCTCCTCACATATTCCCTGCTGTGAGTAATCTCCAGAGGTACCTCGTAGTGGGGAAGAGATACTCCTCTCCTAGTCCTGCTGCTTCCGATCCCTCCCTGTTCCTACTCCTTCAGACTATAGGTCCTCTCCCCTCTTTCAAGGTGTGCTGCTCACACTGCTGGAGAGGGAGAACATACCCTACAACAGAGATGGAAAGCGAACTATTTTCTCAGCTCCAAGAAGGGTGACCAGATGTCCCGATTTTATAGGGACAATCCTGATATTTGGGGCATTTTCTTATATAGGCGCCTATTACCTCCCACCTCTTTTCCTGATTTTTCATATTTTCTATGTGATCACTCGAGCTCCAGGCAGGATAGAGTTGCACAGGTGAGCCAGAATGAGGAATCTTAAACAGTTACTGCCCTTGTGATACCTGCTCTCTGCAAAGAGGACTTTGTTCTCCACAGATGCCAACACGTCACATTCCATGAGCATTAGACTCTTATGTAGTGAAACCAAGTTGAAACTTACGGACATAGGAGTGTGACAAACATGATGCTATGGAATCATGGAATATTCAAAGATTATTACGTTAATGGTATAAATATTATATGTATCTTTATGAGCTGGCTAGTGATTGTATTCCTGGCTAAATGGATAAGATAAAGAATGTTTTCTGCTGGAACTAAAGATAATGGAGGGCTGGTAATTAATGCAAATTCCCCATACTGAAACAATGCAGGTAATAAGCTTTTTTTTTTTTAAAGTTTTGTTTCCCTTGGGGAATGGCACTCAGACTGGTTTGACCTGATTCAAAGGCCTTGTCAGACAAAAGACTTGAAACTGTATAAAAACTGCCCTGACCTGAGGGGAGGGTCATTCTCACTCCATCTAAGAACTGGCAAGCATGAGATTGTCTAGCAGAATCAGGCCCTGCAGAAGCACCTGAAGTATTTTAGGCCTTTCAGGATGCTATGTGGAAGATGATTGACCACTTGATAAGCTAAGCATGCATATAAGGTGATTATTATTTTGAAGATGTGTTTTTGTTGACATTCCTTTGTTCCGAATAAACAGAAAGCTGGCTGGTCACTGGATAACCCTGTCATTGCCTTTGAGAAAACAAGACTGTAGGTGCTCAACTGCAATCAGAGTTGCTGAGGCAATCACAGTGAATTGCAGGAGTCTCCAATGTAAGGTCTCCATCTATGGGGGGAGAGGGCTGTAGGATTCTGTCCTGAGAAAGGGGATGGCTGGAGGCCTGAGACTAGAGTTGGGGGCCCATATGGAAACAAAGAGGGGGCATGGGGTTAGAGGTATAGTTAACTCAGGGGCTGTGACAAGGGAGCTGGGAAGAGCCAAAAGCACAACTAAATAACAAATAGAGTAGTCAAGCCAAAAGTCTCACTAGAGGAGCAGCCAAAGGGGTAGATGAACTGCCAGTGGCTCAAGACTTAGGTGACCAGATAGCAAGTGTGAAAAATTGGGACAGGAGTGGGGGGTAATAGGTGCCTATATAAGAAAAAGCCCCCAAAATCAGGATTGTCCCTATAAAATCAGGACATCTGGTCATCCTACTCAAGACACTAAAAAGAAGTGGACTTCAGCAGTTAAGGGTGAATATTCATCCTGTTTTGCATCTCTGGGGAGGGATGCTGAATTTTGGTTCATACCAGGTGCTGTTTGGCCAAACACCATCCCAGACTAAACTCAAAAGGCCAAATCTAACTTTAGACCTCAGCAGAGTTACATCAGAGATGACCTAGGGCCCAAGGTTTCTGGTGCGATGCAGAAAGAGCAATCTGGATAATACTATCCGGTAGCCAAGCTGATAGCTTGGAGTGTTCCTAAGATTGTCCCCTAGGGAAGAAAGCAGGGCAGTTGCTGCTGCTTTTATTTCTCTCAAAGGCAACATGCCAGCCCTCAGAGTATCCGCTGCCAAATAGACTTCAGTTTTAAAATAGAATCTCCCTCAGTAATAAGATGAGAGTAAAAGGTACTACTTAATTTAACTGTTAACACACACAGCAATCAAGGCTCTAAAATAATTATGGAGAGCAACATGCGGTCAGAAGGACTGTACTCTCTCTGCTGCTCCTCGTTACACTGCTATAGAGAAAAGAGCCTTCTAATTTTAATTTTGTTTGTGTACTGGGTAATTGCTGATTAACTTGAGGGAAGCATTGCTTGGTTAGTCTCCAGTGTTTTTGTTGTGTGAAGCTAATAGCAAAGAGAGGAGATGTACATTGCACTTTGAAGGTGTCAAGAGTTGGTGTCAATCTTATTTCTAAAGGAAATCTGTAGGTAAAAACACCTGGTCCAACGCCTGTGAGTTTCCCTCTGGACACTATCTGCTCCATAGTTCCTGATGGATGCAGCTGTCATAATGAGTCACTAAGCTAGTAATAGCCAACCGACTGATGGCTTCGAAAATTAAGAACTGAGCTTTGAAGTGGCTCTGGTATTGGACAGGAGGCTAATGTAGCAAGCAGTGCCCTGGAAAAATGTGCTCCCATCAATCAGTGTGGCTTGGTAGATTAATTACTGTGTTTTGGACTAGCTGGAGCTTCCCTGTGACTTTCATTTTCCTCCCCAGGCATAGTGCATGGCAATAGTGCAGTCTGGATGTGATGAATATGCAGATCACCATGACTAGGTTTGCATCTACTCAGTGCAAGATGGAGAAGGGCATTTACCATTGCTATTTAGGTATCCCAGAGGCAACCAGGAACACAGTAGTATCCTGAGACTGTGTAACAGACATGAGAGTAGAGACCCGTTAAGGTAATGGCAATTTTAAGCAGTCTCCTTCTTCCAACCATCACCTCCATCTTGCCTGGGTTTCATTTTAGCCAGCTATTTTTTTCATGCAATTGCTTATCTCTTCTAGGCCTAGAGGTCTGGGTGATGGCACTGTGTGCAGCTGACATGAAGATGTAAAGAAGTACAGATGCATATTTCCATGCGAATTGCTGGAGGAGGCAACAGCATCTCAGGGTTTCCCCAAGGTGACTAACATATATGTAAACAGGAGGTGAGACCAGCTTGAGGCTTGTGGGACAACATGGGTGAGCAGACACGAGGAGACACAGTTGCCCATCACAGCCCTCTGAGTTCTCAAAAATGACTGAGCAAAGCCCATTTTGTGTGATTCCACAGTCAGTTTTGCGAGGTCGCTTAAGTCAGCACTTCAGGTCAGTAATGTCAGTGGCTCCTGCCAGATCTGCATAGTTGTACAGTATTAAATACTTTCTGATGGCTTGATCCTAGTTACAATACAATATAGCTGTCACAAAAGGGATCTACATTCATTACTGAGCTTCCTGCACTGGACGTGTTGCAAAGGCAATGCAATTTTACAGTGTGTGTGTGTGTGTGTGTGTGTGTGTGTGTGTGTGTGTGTGTGTGTGTGTGTGTTCCTCTTAAGTCACTCCATCTTACACTCTGAGTAACACTGATGGGTTATGGTGGGAGCAGCATTTAGACCTCTATCACCCTAATCAGCCAGAGAATGGATTTCTGTGATGTGTGAGACAAAGTGACAGAAGGAGAATGGGAAGAATCCTGGAGTACCTCCAAAATGAAAAGTTCTTCAGGAGATCCCCAAGGATAATTTGATACAGGGAGCAAGCCCAGTGCATTAAACTATTTTAAGTGTGTGAAATGTCAGGCTTAGGCACTTTGACAGGATTCCTTTAAAAATCAGCCACAGTAGACTTAAATACATCCGTTACATTACTCAGACTTTGGCAGACAGGTCCAACGGCAGTAGCAATGAGGGAAAACCTCCTGTGCACAAGAGGATGAAATTTAGAAGCATCAATTTCATTAGTGGTATTTTGGGGTGTGTTGCCAGTAAAAAAAGTGACTCAACCCTCAGTTCACAGATTTTTCCTTTAGTCATTCTGTGTATTGATGAGGATGTGTTCACCATCTGGACAAATGTAGAATTTCACCTACAGTTCTCTCCATATCAAGTGCTTGACTTATGATGTACAGTATAAGAGAAGTAAATCCACTTTGACTACACTTTCCTGTCTGCAAGGGAGTCAGCCCTCAGGAGTGTCAGCTATAGGTTGATTTTGCAGGAAAACTCTTTTCTAAGTGGGAGTTGTTTTGGGATTGTGATGGGGATGGTGATAAGGCAATGAAGATACCTTAATTTGTTAAGAGTAAATTAAATCAACTTCTCCAGAAATACTATATTTCATTTTTAAAGACTTGTATTATTTCAGAGTCTGTCCTCGTAGCCTGATAACATTATATACAGGAATCCAATAAAACAAACAACTAAGAGGAAATCCCACACTAATTCTCAGAAGCCAACATACTGCTTGGCAGATGCATTGCTAGATATGAGCAAATATTGTTTAAAAAAAATCCACACATCCCCATTCATATGTTTACATGAATTCACTTTGGCCATGGATTTTTTTTTTTTGAAGTGAGTTAAGTAGAGGTTTTACTGAAAACATCCCTGTCTTACATGAGCCTATAAATCCACAACAGTCTGTTTGGTGAGGTGTACCTGTTGCAATTAGTACAGAAGGCCTGAGTTCAAATCCCATGAAGGCTGGAGATCTAAAACAAAAGCCATCCAGAACTCTGTAGGTGGATCTCTGGGTATATATGGACATGCACACTGGCTTTGCTTGCCTCTTAATTTGTTCCACTTGCAACAAAGCTGTCATTGGCTCCAGCTATGCTCATATGGATGTGTGCGACACGGAGTCTGCCCTACACTGGTCTTGATAGGGTTAAAACAGGCTGGAGGGCTGCAAGGAAAGAGCCAATTAGGGCAGCAGCTGGCCTAGCCAATCAGGGCCCAGCTGGCCTATATAAAAGGAAGCTGCAGGCCAAACCAAGTGACTGTGCTATAGGAAGCCCAAAGACTAGTACTGTAAATGGAGTTGCTAGGACTTGCAGGCCTGAGGCAGGTGCTGGCAGTGGGAAGCTATTGTTTACAGGGTCCCTGAGCTGGGACCCAGAACTTTGGGTGGGACTGGGTTCTCTTCCCCCACTTGCCACTGAAAAGGCAGCCAGGCTATGGACTACCAACTCACTGTGAGGAGCAACTAGCCTGTTGTGGAAGGAGTCCCCTGGAAGGTGGGAACCTGGATTGTGACACAGCTGGAGGACTGTGCCACAAAGCAGAGGCAGTGAGTCTACAGGCAAAGATTAGGATGGGAGAGCTCCTACCACCGGAGGGCATACCTGCTGACCAGAGCTAATAACTGAAACAGCCAGCAGGAGGTGCCAGTGTGGTGAAACCATGTAACAATGTGCATAACTTTAAGCATATGAGTAGTCCCTTTTGACTTTGTGGGGGACTACTCATTCTTTAAGTTACACACATACTTGTGTGCTTTGCTGGACTGGGTTATAAGTGTTCCCAGGGGGTTTATGTATGGCTTTTTCTGTGAAGTGCTGAGCACTCCTCTGCAGTCTTCAGTGCCTTCATTGTTACTGACTTCAGTGGGAACTGATGGCACTCAGCACCTTGCAGGATTAACTCCACAGTGGAGAGGGCTGACTAGTGCTGCATAACTTCCATCTTTTTGGAGGAAGAACATGCTTGTCATAACCTAGTCCCAGATTTGGACCTTAGCGTCCAAAATATGGGGGTTAGCATGAAAATCTCCAAGCTTAGTTACCAGCTTGGACCTGGTAAAGCTGCCACCACCCAAAAAATTAGAGTGTTTTGGGGCACTCTGGTCCCCCCAAAAACCTTCCCTGGGGACCCCAAGACCCAAATTCCTTGAGTCTCACAACAAAGGGGAATAAACCATTTCCCTTCCCTTCTCCCTTCCAGGTATTCCCTCCCTGGGTTCCTGGAGAGATAAACAGAAGCAAACTCCGTGAATCTAAACAGAGGGATTCCACCTTCTCTGTTTCCAGTCCTGGAAAACGCAAGCACTTCCCTCTTCACCCAGAGGGTATGCAAAGTCAGGCTAGTAAATCTAACACACAGAGATTTTCCCCCCTGACTCCTTCCTCCCACCAATTCCCTGGTGAGTACAGACTCAATTCCCTGGAGATCCCCCCTAAAGAAAAACTCCAACAGGTCTTAAAGAGAAAGCTTTATGTTAAAAGAAAGAAAATATATAAAAATGGTCTCTCTGTATTAAGGTGACAAATACAGGGTCAATTGCTTAAAAGAATTATGAATAAACAGCCTTATTCAAAAAGAATATAATTCAAAGCACTCCAGCAACTACACACATGTAACTACAAAAAAACAAACCTATCTTTTTGTACTTACAACTGGGAAACAGAAGATTAGAAAGCAGGAAATAGAGAAATCCTTCCCATAGCCGAGAGGGACAGATACAAGACAAAGGACTCAGAAACAAACTTCCCTCCACCCAGACTTGAAAAAGTCTTCTTTCCTGATTGGTCCTCTGGTCAGGTGTTTCAGGTTACTTCTTTCCAGGTGAAAGAGACATTAACCCTTAGCTATCTGTTTATGACAACGCCAGTGTGGCTGTATCTCCCAGCCAGCCCCCTTTCAGGCAGCCTGTCGCTATTTTTACCATGTTGCAGCTCTGTGACAGACTATTGGTGGACATACTGTATATCTCCATTGCCTTTTCCTTTGTACAATCCTCCAAACCCGTTTCCAAGAGATCTTTGTCATTCTGCTCTCTTCCATGTCACTCAATGGAGGGGAAGCATATGGCCCTTAGGGACAGACTGCCATGGCAATCCCTTGATCAGAAGATGAATAGCTTCTACTACAAGGTGTTAAACTGGGGGCTTGTGGTGGGCTAGAACTTGAAATGAAGATGTTTATCCAGGTTTGTGACTGAAGGGAATGAGTCCATAAAGTCTAGTACAATGTCTTTAATTCTAAATTAAAAAGCATTGAAGTTCACCTCTCATGACTCCTGGAACTAGACTAGGGACATTTTGTTAGAATAATTTAACAATGCACAAAAGTAAGCTGGTACTTATAAATTATAGGACAAATATGAAGATGCATGGGCATGATTTATTGATAGAGCATAGACTATATATAGCATCTGACTGTATTATTAAAACTGATGATAAAAAAAATGAGGAGGAGAGAAGATACATACAACTCTGGCAGCTTTGACAGGAAGTCATCTTGTCTGGGAGAAATTTATACTTGAATACTGAGTATTTTTTTATACCTATCTGACAGAAAATGTTATGGACGCTTCCCTTGTTCATGCCTACAGTACCTGTCATACCATACAGATCTCAGAATGTGTACAGAAGATTTTAGATAAATCAGAGATGGAAAATACTTATTCCTGTTAGGTCACCTTATCCATCCCTTTTACAGCGTAGTATTCTCTCAGCAGATTGTTAGTCATGCTTTGACCAGTCTGTTCTAGAGATTAACTAATGCCTTATAACAAACTAAAATGCAGCCTCCTTACTTCAAATGAACCAGGGCAAGGGCAGGCAACCTATGACACTGCCTGGGTCCTGCCCACTGGTCCGGGGGGCTCTGCATTTTAATTTTAAATAAAGCTTCTTAAACATTTTAAAAACCTTATTTACTTTACATACAACAATAGTTTAGTTTTCTATTATAGACTTATAGAAAGAGACCTTAAAAAGGGTAAAATGTATTACTAGCAGGCAAAACCTTAAATTAAAGTGAATAAATGAAGACTCGGCACACCACTTCTGAAAGGTTGCCGACCCCCTGAAGTAGGGGCATAATCCAAAACCAATTGAAGTCAATGGGTACAGATTTTGGTCCTAGAGGTCCAATACCAAGAAACTTAAAAAATTATTTCAAACTCCATCTACACTCCTTCCCCCCCCCAAAAAAAAGCTGATTTATCTACTCCCCCATCCCCAGAACAGCAGAAACTGGGAACTACAAACTAAAGGTAAGACAAAAGGCCTTTACCCAGCTTAAGGCAACGCTCATGTCTGACCCTGTGCTCAGGGCCCCGGATTTTGACAAGCCATTCCTAGTAACCACGGATGCATCTGAGCGTGGTATAGGAGCAGTGCTCATGCAGGAAGCAACAGATCACAACTTCCATCCTGTCGTGTTTCTCAGCAAGAAACTGTCTGAGAGGGAAAGTCACTGGTCAGTCAGTGAAAAGAAATGCTATGCCATTGTGTACGCCCTGGAAAAGCTACGCCCATATGTTTGGGGACGGCGGTTCCAACTACGAACTGACCATGCTGCACTAAAGTGGCTTCATACTGCCAAGGGGAACAACAAGAAACTTCTTCGTTGCAGTTTAGCTCTCCAAGATTTTGATTTTGAAATTCAGCACATCACAGGAGCTTCTAACAAAGTAGCTGATGCACTCTCCCGTGAGAGTTTCCCAGAATTCAGTAGTTTAAAAGTGTTCTTAAAATGTAGAAGTCTGTTAGTTATATACTTAGTGGTATATGTAAAGGTGCATGTGTTGTATTAATCTGTTTATTTTAAAGTTCTAGAAGGAAATCGCCGCCAGTGAGCTTCCCCACTGTCTGCAATTTGGGGGGCGTGTCATAAACAGATAGCTAAGGGTTAATGTCTTTTTCACCTGAAGCACCTGACCAGAGGACCAATCAGGAAACCGCATTTTTTCAACTCTGGGTGGAGGGAAGGTTGTGTCTGAAGTTTTTTTTACTTCTGCCTGCTTTTCTCTGAGCTTTGGAGAAGTAGTTTCTGCTTTCTAATCTTCTGTTTCCAAGTTGTGAGTACCAAAGAGTTTATTTCTTTTGTATTTACATGTCTATAGTTGCTGGAGTGCTTTGATTTGTATTCTTTTTGAATAAGGCTGTTTATTCAATATTCTTTTAAGCAATTGACCCTGTATTTGTCACTTTAATACAGAGAGACCATTTGTATGTATTTTTTCTTTCTTTTTATATAAAGCTTTCTTTTTAAAATCTGTTGGAGTTTTCTTTACTGGGAAACTTCAGGGAAATTGAGTCTGTACTCACCAGGGAATTGGTGGGAGGAAGAAGTCAGAGGGAGGTCTGTGTGTGTTGGATTTGTTCGCCTGACTTTGCATTCCCTCTGGGTGAAGAGGAAAGTGCTTGTGTTTCCAGGACTGGAATTACAGAGGGTGGATTCCCTCTGCTTAGATTCATGGAGGTTGCTTCTGTGTATCTCTCCAGGAGCACCTGGAGGGGAAAAGGGAAAAAATTTATTTCCCTTTGTTGTAAGACTCAAGGTATTTGGGTCTTGGGGTCCCCAGGGAAGGTTTTTCAGGGGGACCAGAGTGCCCCAAAACACTCTAAATTTTTGGGTGGTGGCAGCAAGTACCAGGTCCAAGCTGGTAACTAAGCTTGGAGGTTTTCATGCTAACCCCCATATTTTGGACGCTAAGGTCCAAATCTGGGACTAGAGTTATGACAACTCCCTCCCCCCCCAAAAAAGCTGATTTATCTACTCCCCCATCCCCAGAACAGCAGAAACTGGGAACTACAAACTAAAAGTAAGAACCTGATTGTCCATTCAGTTTTACGCTGGTATAACTAGGAAGGTTTCAATGCAGTGCAGAATAAGGCCTTGTCTCTCAGGGTACAACTGGGAGCATGCCTCCCAGCCTGGGTACACAGACATACACTAGCTCTGCTCAAGCTAGCACACTAAAACTAGCAGTGTCACAAGCAACAGCCCAACTCTCTGGGTTTGTACTCAGGTAGCTAGCCTGTGCTGCAATGTCCAGGGTTATAGAAGCAACATAGTTCTCTGTGAACAAGGATCATCTTTCACTCTCTTCCAGTTCCTTTAGCAAATGCAAAGCACAGCTCTGCCAGCAGAAGAGCTGCACTCTGATAGGGCAGCATCGGAGGAGCTCCAAAGATTCAGGGGTTTCCTTTCCTGGCAACCCACACAGGTAGTTAGTTAGGTGTTCCTAACATGATGGATAAATATAGCAGCTCCTAAGTACACTAGATGTAGTATTAACTGCTCAACATGCAAAGGCCAACAGCCATGTTGGCCTTAATCAGAATCAGGCAATGTTAGTTCCAGAAGCAGACTGTAGAAGGTTGTCAGATCATTGGGTCAGAATCAAAATTGTGCCTGTGATCTCTCTGTCTAGCTGGTGGGTTGGACTGTGCATTTATAGGATATTTTCTGTGCTGGCCACTTTTATTTCAAAAAATATCCTCAAAGAATCACAATGGAGGGGTTCTTAACTTTGCCATTCTTAGAAGCAGCATGGCCTTTTGGAGGACTTTCAGTGGCTGAGGAGAAGAAAGTTCTCTGTTTAGTGTTTTTGGTACAGAACTGAATTTCTCCCCTTTTGACATTTTAAGTTAATCATGACCTTGGTTTTAGGCCAAGAAGTGTCCCAAATCTGCAACACTGACAGTCACGCTGGTTGCTTCCCAGGAGACTAGGGGTTATTTGCGTATAGATTTACATGTTTTAGTAATTCATACACACTCAATATTGCTTTTACTTTATCCTCCTTTATATGCTGAAAAGAATGTCTGCAAGATTTTAACAATCAACTTGGTTCAGACCCTAGAGGGACAGGGTGGCTATGAGGAGCAAATTAGAATTCTACAGCTTGCATTTGCCCCTCAGGCCACAGTATGAGCATCCCTTATATAAATCCTTTGATTGGCATTTATAATCCCACCCCCACACAATACCTCTACAAAGTGGAAAACAAGGAAAGCTGAATAAGCCTCAGCTCTAATGGCAGTTACTCCTTTTCTGTAGGTAACAACAGCTTTTCTATTTTTTTTTTTTTACTCTCATCAATAGAAGTTGGTCCAATAAAAGATATTACCTCACTCACCTACTCTAATATCCTTGGATCAACACAGCTACACCATCAGTTATACTCATATTGCTATAGACACCTTTTCTCCTTTAGTGTTTCCAGTCTCCCCATGTAACAACATAAAAAGCAAGATTGTAAATTTGCATAATTTTTAAAGGATTTACATAAATCCAGGTGCAAGTATTAAAACCCTGGGTCTTTAACATCTTGAATACCAAGAACCTGAATTGGGACAATCTACATCATAAGAAGATTCAGGGAAATATTTTAGTGACACTGTCTCTCACTGAACTTGCAGGCCAGCACTAGCAGTTTTTGCCAGTAGGCTAGTGTGCTAGGACAAAAAGCAACTGTCTACTGGGAGAAGCAGGAGACTTGGCAGGACTTCAGGGGCGTACCCAGGAGATCAGCTTTAATTAACATTCCTTTAACCTGCCACAAATCCGACACATTGCAATGGGGAATTCAGTCCCCTTTACTGCTCCCTGGTTCGGCTCCAAATAATCACAGATTCATGCCCAGGGGAGCAGCCCGGCTGAACTCCCAGGCGCAGGAAGTGAAGCACTTGCCCAGGGAGGGATTTGCAGGCTGGCTACGGCCACAGTTGGGTATCTCCTCCCTTCCGCTGCGAGCGGGGCTCTGGCTCCATGGCAGCGCGAGGCCTCCTTGCCCAGGGCGTTCTGCCAGCCAAGCAGGCTCTGGGCAGCGGCGGGGAGTGACCGCGCTGGGCCCGCACAAAGCAGTGGAAGGAGCCAGGCACGTGCTGCAGGGCCCAGGCGTCAGAGATACGCTGCGGGGCAGGAGCAGGAGGGGCCTAGCCACTTGCAAGTCTCACTCGCGGGCGCACGCGCCAGCTCCCCAGCGGGCTTTGACTGACAACCCTACGTCAGGGAGGCGGACTCCCAGCGCCATATGCTGCTTGCGTCACATATTCGGACGGCACAGCTCCGTCATCTCACGTGAGCCCGCCGCCCTGCCTCGGGCGATTCTTCTCGCACGGCTTCAATATGGCGGCGGTGGGTGGAGGCAAGAGTTTTGGAAACCGCTCTAGCCCGGGGTGAAAGGGCGTGGCTGAGGGGCGGAAGTGACGACATATGCGGGGCGGAAGTGCTGCGCCTGGCGGGATGGCAGGGGCGGCCTACAAGAGCAGGTTAGTGTCAGTCGGTGACTGGGGTAGGGGCTGTCCGGGGCTGTTCCCCTCGGGGCGGCGGGGAGCTGCGTTTGCCCAGGGGGCGAAGGACGAGGCTGAGTGGGGACAGGCAGCAGGAGCAGCTCTCTCGCTCCGCACGCGGCACGGGTCCGCTCCCGGCCTGGGTCACTGGTGCGTGGGCAGCAGTAAAAGCCCTCGGGGGTGTATGTGTGTCCATCCGTCCGTCCTGCGCCCGGGAAGCGTGTGTCAGACAGAGACAGAAAGTTTCGCTTCGTTCCTTGCTAGAAACCCCCCTGTCTCATTCTGGAGCGTAGTGCCCTAATGCTGCCCTTTTCCTTAATTCCCTGCCGCCCCCCCGCAGATCGCAGCCAGGGGCCAGTCCTTCCCGCCGCCCCTCACAACCCAGAGACACATGTGTGCCTAGTAACCACCAGAAACACAGTGGTTCGCAGTAATGTTGTGGTGGGAGGGTGCTGGGGGAAAGCCGGCAAAAGTCTGAGATTTAGGGCTATCCTTTCAGAAATAAATTGGAGGTGACCCACCAAGGGAAGGAAAAATTCTAACCCTTTCTCCCCACCACCACCAGGGGACCCTTTAAGGGATATAAAAGTTGGAAATTATATAGGCACTCTCTGCTATTACTGAGAAATTGAAGATGCTTTTAAAAACCCACAGCTTGTCCCCTGCCAGCTGATGCAGGCTGGTGGAGGTTCTGGCTAAGGAGCTGTTTAATTATGGTGTAGACGTTTGGGCTCAGGCTGGAGCTCAACCTAGGTTACGTCTTCACTACCCGCCGTATCGACGGGTAGCAGTCGATTGCCCGGGGATCGATATATCATGTCTCATCTAGACGCAATATATTGATCCCCGAACGTGCTTATATTGATTCCGGAACTAACCACTAACCCCAACGGAGTTGCTGAGTTGACATGGAGAGCCGTGGACATCGATCCCGCGCCGTGAGGATGGTGAGTAATACGATCTTAGATACTTCAACTTCAGCTACGTTATTCACGTAGCTGAAGTTGCGTATCTGAGATTGATTTTCCCCCGTAGTGTAGACCAGCCCCTATAGGACCCTGCCAGGGCTGAGGGTCCCAGAGTTTGGGCTTGAGCCCAGACCACAGTTGAACAGCACCTTAGGCTAAGCCTGAGTCAGCTGGCATGGGCCAGCAGTGGGTGTCTAATTACACTGTAGACCAGGGGTAGGCAACCTATGACATGGGTGCTGAAGGCAGCACGCGAGCTGATTTTTCAGTGGCACTCACACTGCCTGGGTCCTGGCCACTGGTCCAGGGGGCTCTGAATTTTAATTTAATTTTAAATGAAGCTTCTTAAGCATTTTAAAAACCTTATTTACTTTACATACAACAATAGTTTAGTTATATATTATAGACTTATAGAAAGAGACCTTCTGAAAACGTTAAAATGTATTACTGGCGCGCGAAACCTTAAATTAGAGTGAATAAATGATGATTCGGCACACCACTTCTGAAAGGTTGCCGACCACTGGTGTAGACATACCCTGCTACTATCTTGCACACGTTGACCTAAAAGGGACATGTAGTCACAGATGTGGGAAATAAAGCTTGCTAGGACATATCAGTTTTGCCCTGGCTTATGAATGTATGTTGGAATGTTATTTATGTTTAGATTTACAACAAATAGTTGAAAAATGTGCACTTATCCTAAATTTTTGGTGCCACGGACAATGTTTTGAAAGCACAACAAAACATTAACCACTCTCTTCCTCCAACCAGCAGCAACCTCCAGCACATACAGTAGCAATAAATTTCACCATATGGTGAATATCACTATATAACCATAACTAACCTGTGTGTGAGTTATTTTGACAAATTATTTTTCAGACCAAGAGCCATTTACTTCTACAGGTTCTAAACTAAGCCTATTTTTATAATCTGTCTCAAAATCCTCACATAGAATGACTTGTATACCAAAACCCTGTCAATGTTGCGTACTCTGAAATAACTGCTGAGTACTTTAGTTTATTCTACTGTAATCTATTAACAGCAGATCTCTTCCTTTTATTTTAACATTTGGCCCTCTGCAGTAACTTTTGAGGCTTCCATTACCCCAAAGACCCAATTGATAGTGTAGGGGCACTAATTTTTTCTAAGGCATTCACTGTTACCTGGTCCAAATGCAGGTATTAAATATTCTGTGACCAATATAAGCCTTGTTTTTTCTCCTGCAGGTGGCCCATTCAGCAGGCCCTCTTCTAGGGTTAGACTGGTTGTAGCCCAGGATATTTGGCTACCTATACTATTGATTACAGGCTACAGTTACCAACCCCCTCTCCATATCTGTCATGGGGTTTTTTTTTGGTGTCAGTTGCCACAGTCTGTAGGATGAAAAAAGCCTTTCATGAGGGGCAATACGACATAGCACACATTGGTTTAGTAGACAGATAAATAGCTCAGTGAGTCTTTCATTGACATTGATTTAGAGCACTAAGGCTGTGACCTTCCTTGGTCTCTGCACTGCCATGAGGGAGGCCTGCCTGAGCGCAGTTCTTTGCCTCGCTCCCTTCACTCCTCCACTTCAAGCCCAGCAGGACAGGGCTGGAGGTGTTGTGGAGAGAGTGTGCTCAGCCTCTGGCTGGAGGAAGCACCTTATGTTTCCCTGTAGTGATCCTTTTGTCTGATTTAGGAGCTGTGAATGAGGGGCAGGTCTCTTATGGTCCACTTTGGTGACCAAGATGGTAATCTCCATTGAAAGGAGTTAACAATGTCATATTGGGGATAGGGAAAAAAATAAGAGACCTTGGGGTTCAGAGACTCCTCACAATCAGAGAGGAATTTTCCTACACTCGGGTATGGGGTGCCCTTCCTCATTTATTAGCCACATCTAAGTCAGAGCTGCTGTCTTACCACTTACAGGCCGCTTATAGTTTTCCTTCTGTTCATGCTCCCACAGTATAAGTACAGTTCATCTGGCACCCAATCAGAAATCACTATGATAGTGGCTCCCATCAAATCAGCAAATATTTTCAGGCAAATGTCTTAAACTGAGTCAGTACCCATCACTATAAGTGGGAGGTGAATTTAGGAGTTGTTGGAAGAAATTTTCTAATAATGGGATGTTCCAGTAATGAAGTTGTATGCTACACAAAAACCCCTTAAATCAACAACTTCCAATTGTTTTGTATCCAGTGAGAGGAGGGACAGATTGACCCACTCACTTAACAGACTTCAATGCTGATTCTGGGAAGCTTTGCAACTCTTAGAAACACATCCATTTACCATTATAATGGTAAATATTGCCTCATCATTGGGGCCCTACCAAATTCACAATCCATTTTGATCAGTTTCATGGCCAGAGGATTCTAAAATTGATCAATTTCAGATGTTTACATCTGAAATTTCAGGGTGTTGTAAGGGGGGGGTCGCTTTTCTGGCAGTGGGGATTCCCAGCTAGGACCCTCCCCAGCTGGGGTGCTTCCAGCAGCAGGGGGAAATTACAAGTCTTCTCCAGCTGCAGGAACCTCTGGGTCTGCTGCCCAGCCCCACAGCTTCCTGCAGCTGGTGGAGGCACATAGAGGTGGGTCTGGTCTCCCCCTGAGAATGGTTGTGGACGGGAAGGACAAGTCCTGTTCTCCACAGCCTGGTGGGGACTTGAAGCTAGGAGCCTCACGGTTGGGGTGCTGCCAGCAGCAAGGGGAGGTCAGATTTCACTGGGAAGGTCTTATTTCATGGTCAGGGACACCTTTTTCAGGGCTTTGAAATTGGTACAGACGTACTCATCATCTACAGCAAAGATACATAGATCTACTTTTGGTGTCAGATATGGCTCCTACTAGCCTTACTCTCCACTCACATGCTTGGCGACCCTAACGGAAGAGACCTGGTTGGCTGACTTCAGGACCTGTAACAAAACATGGTTAAACTAGGGAAATACAACATAGATGGAGCTACTATAAGGTGGGTGCATAAGAGGTTGGAAAATCCACTTTCCAGAGAGTAGTTATCAGGGGTTCACAGTCGTGCTGGAAGGGCATAACGAGTGGGTCCTGCAGGGGTCAGTCCTGGGTCCGGTTCTGTTCAATATCTCCATCAATGATTTAGATAATGGCATAGAGAATACACTTATAAAGTTTGCAGATGATACCAAGCTGGGAGGGGTTGCAAGTGCTTTGGAGGATAGGATTAAAATTCAAAATGATATGGACAAACTGGAGAAATGGTCTGAAGTAAATAGGATGAAATTCAGTAAGGACAAATGCAAAGTACTCCATTTAGGAAGGAACAATCAGTTGCACACATACAGAATAGGAAATGACTGCCTAGGAAGGAGTGCTGTGGAAAGGGATCTGGGGGCCATAGTGGATCACAAGCTAAATATGAGTCAATGGTGTAACACTGTTGCAAAAAAAAGCAAACTTCATTCTCGGATGTATTAGCAGAAGTATTGTAAGGAAGACACGAGAAGTAATTCTTCTGCTCTACTCCATGCTGATTAGGCCTCAACTGGAGTATTGTGTCCAGTTCTGGGCACCATATTTCAGGAAAGATGTGGACAAATTGGAGAAAGTCCAGAGAAGAGCAACAAAAATGATTAAAGGTCTAGAAAACATGACCTGTGAGGGAAGATTGAAACAATTGGGTTTGTTTAATCTGCAGAAGAGAAGACAAAGGGGACATAAGTTTTCAAGTACATAAAAGGTTGTTACAAGGAGGGAGGTTGTTCTTCTTTACCTCTGAGGGTAGGACAAAAAGCAGTGGGCTTAAATTGCATCAAGGGCGGTTTAGGTTGGACATTAGGAAAAACTTCCTGATTGTCAGAGTGGTTAAGCATTGGAATAAGCTGCCTAGGGAGGTTATAGAATCTTCATCATTGGGGATTTTTAAAAGCAAGTTGGACACACACCTGTCAGGGATGGTCTAGATAATACTTCATCCTGCCTTGAGTGCATGGTACTGGACTAGATGACCTCTCAAGGTCCCTTCCAGTTCTGTGAATCTCCTACACCTCTTCCCATCCCCCTCTCTCATATCTAGTCTAAAACACTGGTCTCCAGAATGCTTATAGACCATTACTTTCTATCAACAGTGCTGGTAGGTGTTTTTCCAACAATAATTATAATAAAAAAATGTATATACGGACATTCCTAAGTGTGGCAGATAACTGTATTAAGGTTCTTCTTGTAGTGCAGATGGAGGCCTGAGTTGCAAGGCAATTGGGACCAGTCTTTAAGTCCCTGCTGCACTTGGTTCAGAGCTCCGCTAGCAGCAACATGGTTGTTGCTGACAGTGTTCTAGCATGCTTTTTCTGCCAGCTGTGAGAAGGGCTTTCTTACTCTCTGACAGCTGTGCAAACCAAATTGTACTGCAGTCCTCCTGTAGGTAGTCTGGTGAATGGTCTAGACAGAATAAAAGTATTTGGAAAAAATAATCCCGTGCACGCTACTCCTGCCCACCTGCTAGCATCAAATGTATTTAAACCATTTTTGGCTCATCCACACCAAACTGGGGAAGCTGTTTACAACATGTCAGTGTCTTGACTCAGTTACAACATGGATGGAATCAGGAATGTGGGTGTTCAAGGCTTAAGCCTGGTTCCAGAACAAGGTTAAATTCTCATCCACACTATATCTCTGACATTATATTGTTACTCAGCACTCCAAGGAGCGGTAGTTACACCCATGCTGAGGGGAGTGGCTTTGGCTTGTTTCAGAAACCCCTCTCTCTTTTTCGATGCCTTCTGTGGCTGGCTTTCACCCCACAGTGTCTGATGTTTTTCCTCTGGACTGTTCTAAAGTGACTATCTGACCCCATTATTTTCAGATGGTGAGAGTAACGCACAGAATAGGCAGGTAGGCATGTCTAAATCTGAGTGTTGAAGGTGGGGCAAGGATGGAGGAATTAATGAGGGATTTATTTGAGGGGCATCTGCAACACATTTTGATTCTAACCAGTTTGTTTCTGATACTCCAGCGTCATCATAATTTGAGCATTGATGGTCTTTGAAGTCCATTATGGTAGAGCATGAAGTCCTGGGTTTCTGAAGTCATGTGGTGCTGCTTATACATATCATAGGGAGAACCAGTCAATCAAAATGAGATTATTGCAGCCCTTGCTGTGGCAGAGAGCTCCATAAATAAACTACAAGCATGTGTGCTTGTGTCATGAAGTGAAGAAGGAAGAAGTGTCTAAATAAGTCACAGGTGTTGTTGTGCCATTGGAAGGAAGCCAGACTGTAAGGCAGCATTCTGCCGTCTCCCTTTAAAGGCAATCCAGCACCAATACATGCTGTTTTGTGATATAAAATCATGCTCTCTTTTGTTTACAAAGAAAGCCAGCCTTATTGCCTAGTATAGGGCAGCCTCATTCCAGGGCCCCCAAAAACCTGCCAGCAGCCACTCATGGGACCTTTGTTGGCAGTCTCAGAGGAGCAGCTAAGGAATTTCCCTCTTGCTTCTAGAGATGATTCTGTTGGCAGGGTGCATAGGGAAGGTCACCCTGCTGTTGCTTATGCTGTACCTGGTCTTGGCAAAAATAAAGGGCACCCTCTATGCTTGCTGAATTGGCAACAGTCACAAGCATTAGGCCATTGTGTTCAAACTTCGGTGTCTAAAATTTGGCACCAAAATCCTCCTTTAGGCATCAGACAAAGGGTTCTGACAGTCAGAGGTGCTGAGCACTCACAAATACCGTTGAAGTTAATGGGATCAGAGGGTCCTCAGCACCTCTGAAAATCTACTTTATTAGGCGCCTAAAGATAGCCACTTGAATATAAACATTTTTGCCTTACTTGTCTTTCTTTCAAAATAGAGAGGTTTTAGCCCCCCCTCCAACATAATGGCTGCATTTATATGGGTCTTTGGATAAAGAACAGTGAGAGAATGGGATGGATCCATCCCTAGTCTAATGCCATTGAAGTCAATGCTGTTCTACCAGGGTGAACTATGTCCCCTATTCCAGCTGTTTCCTTCTAATAGATTCAATACAGGTGATCCAAATAGAGATTATTTAGATTGTAAATATAGAGTTGTTATTTCCAATAGCATCCTTCTCCCCAAACATTAAATCCCAGGCAGAAGGCCAGTGACAGAGGGAGGGCAAAATTAAGAGGGATAATCAAGGGAGAAATCACTCTTCAGGTGAGATGGAGAGTGAAAGAGGCAAGAAGATATAGGAAAGTTGTTCCAGTTTGCAGGAGCTGCAGAGGAGATGGCTCTTGCACCAAAGGTGGACAGAGAATGGTAAGATTCTGAGAGGAGGTCAATGCTAGATGGGTAGAGAAAGGTGATTGATTCCAAAGAGGGGATTTTATGTTTGTTTTCACCTTCTGAGTGACCTTGCACTAATTTTGATGCTGGAAAGTAGGATAAATCCAACTACACCACCTGAGGTTAAACGCTAACAGCCTCACACAATTAAAGGCTGCATTCAAAGTTTGTTTTTAAATATCTTGGAAAAGAGTAATGCCTGTTTGCTGGCTGCGTTTGTTGGACTGATGGTGTTTTGCTCCCAGATGTCTCGCAGAGCAGGTATCTGCTTGTCTGGTGGCGCATTGACTGGCAGTGAAGGCAGGGTCACAGTTCATTTGCGCCATTAATGGGAAGAATGGTGGTGGGGTGAATTCAAGAGGGTGGGGTACTGCACTAAGAGTGTAGGAGAGCTGTGTGTGTCAGAAGGAAACATGGGGGGTTTCTCCCCAGAATCCAAGTCTCTAATTTGTTTCCTTTATGTGCACCAGGTACCCTAAGAGTGAGACACAGCTCTAGGGCAGGCAGCAAGAGTGAGGAAGCAGAATGTTGTCAAGGCCAAAGCCTGGAGAGTCTGAAGCAGATCTGCTGCGATTTCAGAATCAGTTCCTGGCAGCAAGGGCTTCCCCGGCAGTGAAGGTCGTGAAGAAAGCAGACAAGAGGCGAGGAGCTGGTGGCAGTGGAGATGAGGAGAGACCCCCACTGCAGGACAGCAGGGATGTGGTGTTACTAGATGGTAACTTTCTTTGGAGTGTCTTTACTTTATGTTAATACGGACATCTTCCCCCTTTATCTTTGGGTAATCACCCCCACCTCAGCACTTGTATGCTTTATACCTCCTTGCCCTCAACGTCCATCTGCTTTTCCCCTGCATTTGTATCCTGCTTGTTGTATTCTTCATCCTTATGCTTATGTCTAGGGTAAAGGGCTCCTCTTATGATCTGATTATGCTTGCACCTGTCCTCCAACAGCATCCATCAGAGTTATCCCTGCAATACATGTCTGCCTCGAGTGCAATCCTGGCATCATACATCCATTTTCCCTACAATATTCCATTTTCATGGACTTATATTTGTAGTAGCTACCTCAGCTGTCTCATGTGCATAGCACCAGCTGTTTTACCCTGCATTTAAACTCTCTCCTCAGTGCCTCTGTTAAATTCTCCACACAGTCCTGCCAGCATCCAGCTGTTTTAGTGTGCTATGTATTCCTTCCTCTAACATCCATCAGCCTGCCACTGCACTGATAACTATAAGCAGTTCTATAGAACCTTCGATTATCGAAGTTCCAGGTGCTTTTATAACATCAATGATTTAAACCTCTCAGCCATTGGTGAGTAGGGAAATATTGTTCCCACTTTTACAGATGGAGAGACTGAGGCATTGACTTGTTCAGGGTCCCACAGAGAGTCACTGGCAGAGTTGGGACTAGAAGCTTGGTCTCTGGAATCCCCAGCCTGTGTTCTAACTGCAGAATAGTGCTTCCTCTTCGTTTCAGTATGTTGTCTTAGAGTTTCTGCGTATTGCCTTTGTACCTCTAGCTTTCCCTTGTGACCTGCAATTTTGAACTCGGTGCTCTTCCCTGTGCACACAGTTCTTTAAAGCCTTTCCCCAGGAGTGATGCCTGTAAATAAATCAGCAATAAAATCTTTGAATACATAAGTTCAAACCCTCTGCTTCCCAGAGAAGTTGAGAATTCTCAACTTGCTGCTTCATCATGTTCAATTCTTGCCAAGGTAATAGGCACCTTAAAATACCAGAGCAAGATTTCCTAGTACATATCTAGTCCTTAGAAGATATGAGTAACTCCCACGCATCATAAATAGCCTCATGGAATGTGCATTGGGGTTCTTTTGTTGTTATTTTTGCCTCTTCAGACTTTCCTGATGTGCTCCCGGCCCTAATTCCAGCACCCCCAAAGAAGTCCAAGTTCAAAAATGCCTGTGTCCGCTTTGATGATGAGGATCCAGAGGAGCGATTGGAGTGTCATGATCGACACATCACGGCAGTCTTCAGCAAAATCATTGTGCGTTATGTGATTGTGTGTTGTAATAGTGTGTCAGGTTGCTGTGAATAGAGCACTAGGGAGGGAGTGTTATCAGATGGGAGGAAGCCCTTGCTGTCCTAGAGAGTGGTGAATCCAGTAGCTGTGACACTGCAGTATCCTGGAGCACCTTGAGAAGAGCGAACAATTTGTGTGTGCACGTGCAAGAAGTAGTTTGTTTAGTTCCTTCTGTTTTTCTTGTCTACAGGAACGAGACACAAGCATGGCAGCTGTGACCATGCCAGTGCCCACTGGAGACCCGTTTCCCAGAGCGTTTCACCGGTCTGAAGTAAAAAATGAGGTCAGAAATGCAGCTTCACCTGAGTCTTCCCTCACTTTCTTCTTTAACTACCAAAATTTCCCACTGTAGAGCAGAATGCCTGCCAACAGTATTGGTGCTTCTCTGTGCTATAAGCAGGCAGCTCAGCGTGCTGGAGATCAGGAGCTAACTCCCATATCTACTGAATTTCCTCCTTATCACAAAAAAGAGCTGTCCTGCCAAATCAGAGTCAGGGGTTGCCTTGTATCCTACAACTAAATGAGATTGAATTCCCCTAATCTAGAAAGAGAGAGGTCCCTTCAGAGCTGTTTGCTAAGGAAGCATGGGTGAATCCAGGTCTCACCATGTACATGGCCTGTTTAGTTCTGTTTTGTTTTTTAATCAGCGAAAACATCATATTCTATTATTAAAGGATATAAGACTTTAATGATTGGATTTATACCAGTTCCCCAGGGGGTTGTGGTACTTCACAAACCCTCTTGTCAGTTCATTTGCATTCATATCTGTTGCAGCTTTCTGGGTTTTGATTTAGTTTGGCCTGAAATCTGCTAGAGAAGCTAGAGTCAGGAGCAGCAGCTTCTGTCAACCTAGTTTTGCAGTAACAGGAGGCGCAGGCTAAGAAAACAAAACTGAGTGACAGTGGGATTCAGTTTCTGGGGCAATGACACATGATGGATGTGCTAGTGCATCTGAAAAGATGGCTTTTTAGAGTGAAGACTATTAAAAAGGAGTAGCTTCTATTAAACCATCACATTTTTTACTATAAATATGTAAGCATATGGAAGCAACTTCTTAGGGTTTTATTTTAATGGACTCTCATTTTTTAGGCACTGCTCTCCTGTCACTGGGCAAGAGAAGTGCAGGAGTCCTGTTTTCTTAGTATACATGGATTGCTTTCCTTAGCACAAGCAGCGCATTAATTTAGCCAGGATTATTTTAGCATCACTCGCCCACTTATTACTGTGTAAATCTTCTCACCCCACTGCAGTCCAATAATCTTGTAAGAAGCCTGTTCCAAGCTTGTGGTGAGTACAGTACAACCCCCACTTATCCTCAGAAATGCAAAGCATTCAGATAAGCAGGGTTTCAGATTAACCGGACATCGTGAGCTGTTGTGCTCATTGATACTGAGTTGTATCTGCTTTGCCAGAGTTCACCTATAATTAAACCCAGGTGCGTGTAATCAGCAAACAATCAGGGCAATTTTTTGCTCCTTCTGTTCTACCTTCAAACAATACAGTAGAAAACCATCATGCATGTGCAGGAGAGAGAGAGCAGACACTGGTATTTATTTCCCTCATAAATGTCCTGTTCTAAACCTTCTGTTTTGGGAACACGTTTGTAGAGTGTATACAGGGTTGTCTGTGATATGAGGGTGGGGGCATCTGGAGATGAGGTAGTGTTGATCTGGGAATTTATTTTCCTACAGATGAAGGTGGAATCTGAAAGAAAAAGTATCTTTGCACAGAAGATAGCTGCTAAGAGAGCAGCTGAAGAGGGTGTGACAGCTCCACCTGCTGTTGAGACTAGGCATACACACAGAAGATTAGCAGTTCCAGGTGCCATCTGTTCCCCTGGATCAGCAGAGGAGGAGCCACTCCACACCACTAAGGATAGTGAGTCATGAAGCCTCTGTCTGTCTCAACTGTCATACTGAAATGGCCACCACTAATATAGATTGGGTTGTTCCTCTGTGTGTCTAATGTTAAATGGCTGGTGACTCTCAGATGGTCAGCTGTAGTGGTGGGAAGCCTAGGGTTTCTTCTGATAGGCCATTCTGCCCATACTTATCTCCTCTCCATCTGCCTCCACCCCCTCCCCCCGCTCCCAAATGCTCAATACACCAGTCTGTTAGCTGCTGTGGAGACAGTACAAAACATGATTGGTACTGTTACAGAGATGTTACTTAAAACTGTTTGAAGAGCAGTCCAATGTCAGCAGGATTTCCAGCTTACAGTAAAAGGGATGCTTTGGTATTGTATGGAGCAGATAGAATGTGCTGTCCTTCCAGACAAAAATAATTGAATCCTTGAGACCATGTCCTTGTAGGGTGGACCATGGACCAGTTGAAGGATCTAATTCACTATTTGATAAAATGAGAATTTTATACCACTATTAGGCTCATTCCATTTAACCCTTTCTTTAAGAAGGGAGTTAGATTGGCAGATAAAGAGAGAGCTGGGGTTTGCTCAGAGCATGATCCTTCTGCATACTTAGAGCTCTGACAATATATTTTTTTAAATTTTGGCAGGCTGTAGTGCAGAGCGTGTGTGTGTGAATGCGCATGTGCACAAAATGTGCCTCAAAAAGCAATTCCTCCTAGCTCTTGGGTGCGCATGGGCATTTTTTCCACTGCTAAGGGACCCCATGGACTGATGCAGAGTGGGACAGAGCCAAGGACTTGTCGTTTTTCTTTCTGTCCCTGCCTTGTGATTTGTGCCTCAAGAGAGAGTACGAGAAAGCATTTCCTGACCCTCAAACAGGAATGCAAGAGGGTATAAGGTTCTTGTAGCATTTCTTTCTATCTGCACAAGGGCCAGATACAATATCTGACATTCAAAAAACAGTAAACAGAAAAGTGTATCCATTTGGCTCATTTCAGAAGTCTGCAAATGGTGTCAAATCAATAGCTTTTCCTCTCTAAATAACTTTAACTTAAGATAGCACCATAGCAGAAGAATGAAGTCAGTCGCACTTTGGTGTGAAAATGTTCCTTGTCTATGACAACATACCCTATTTTGGGGATCAGTTTGTCTATTTCCAGTTTGTAGTAATGGCTCAGACCCAGTTGAAAACAGTATTTTATGTTTTCAGTGGTATTTTATGTTTATCACAAGCTAAGTATGAGTCAACAGTGTAACACTGTTGCAAAAAAAAGTGAACATTATTCTGGGATGTATTAGCAGCTGTGGGGTAAGCAAGACACGAGAATTAATTCTTCTGCTCTACTCCATGCTGATTAGGCCTCAACTGGAGTATTGTGTCCAGTTCCGGGTACCACCTTTCAGGAAAGATTTGGACAAATTGCCAAAAGTCAAGGGAAGAGCTACAGAAATGATTAAAGGTCTAGAAAACATGACCAACTGAAAAAATTGGGTTCGTTTAGTCTAGAGAAGAGAAGACTGAGAGGGGACATAACAGTTTTCAAGCACATAAAAGGTTGTTACAAGGAAGTGGGAGAAAAATTGTTGTTCTTAACCTCTGAGGATAGGACAAGAAGAAATGGGCTTAAATTGAAGCAAGAACAGTTTAGATTGGACATTAGGAAAAACTTCCTAACTGTCAGGGTGGTTATATACTGGAATACGTTGCCTAAGGAGGTTATGGAATCTCTGTCACTGGGTATTTTTAAGAGCAGGTTGGACAAACACCTGTCAGGGATGGTCTAGATAATACTTCTTCCTGCCTTGAGTGCAGGGGACTGGACTAGATGACCTCTCGAGGTCCATTCCAGTTCTATGCTTCTATAATCAAGGAGAAGAAAATCAGTAGATTAGCAGTCCCCCCAACCTTTCAAGGCAAATGTGTCTGTTTAGCAGACTTTCACCTGTTAATTCATGTGCTGTTTGCTTATGTGTGCTGTAACCTGCAGGGTGGTTTGGGTAGTGCTCTATCTTTTACAATCATGCGAACAGTGTGAGTATTGGAGATTGAAAATGTGGACAGGCTGGGGGCAGTGGTCTTAGCAGAGAACTAACATTAAACCTGGAGCAGGAACTTAAACGGCAGGTAACAATGGCTGGAAAAACTGGAATAGGTTATATTCACTGTTACCTTGGATAGTAATCCGTTGTTAAGTACTGGTTTTATCTGAAACAACTGGAGAGTAGTTGATTTCTGTGCAGTGACATGTTTTTGATTTTTTTTTTCAGATTTGGATGAATTAATAATGCTGCATACATTTGACTCACTAATGACCTCTGTTGCTGGATTTTCTAGGCAAACCTGATGATGATGTGAGCTTTCTTCGACCTCATATCATAACTGGAGAGGGTCTTGGAAACTTGGAGAGTGAGCGGGAAGCTCTGGCTATCCATGAGGAGAACCTACAGAAGTTGCACTCCATGACCCAGGAGGAAATCCTACAGGAGCAGAGGAGGCTGCTGGTTCAGCTGGGTATGAACACCAGTATCCTGCACATGAACACTTTGCTGCCTATTCCAGGCTGGAGGAGGGTGAAGGAGATATAGAGTGTACTGGATAGGCCACAAAGGGATGAAGTAAAGCAGTTGCAGCCAGAATCTTGAGGGCACCCTTCATTCAGAGAGCTGCACTGTCCAGACCTCTGAGATGAAATTGGTCTTTATTTCTATCACTTTTAACAAGACTGTATAAAAGGAAACCTTTTCTTTCTGCACTGTGGAACTCGCCCCCAGAAGTATTAGTGAGGCAGAAGACTTAATGTGTTTCAAAAAGCATTTATTTATGGAATAAAAATACCTGTAGTATCTACGTTTACGCCAAGCAGGATAAAATTACCAGGACTTTCAGTCCTCTGGCTTCAGGGAATGAAACCGGTCAGATCTGTGGGTTGAATTTTATGCTCCCAAAATAGTGAATTGTCCATGAAGAATGGCTCACATGGATGCAAATCCTAAGCCCAGGCTCCAGCCTCAGTATGTGGCCTAATGCTGGTCCATCACAAAGGAGTGGAAGAAAAGAGTCCTCCCCTCCACTGCATAGGGACACTTTGAGGGCTAGTGCAGCCCAGTAGCTAGGTTAGCATCTGTGTCCTTGGTGTGGAGGAGATCATAAAGCTTCATGCCCAGCTGCACTATACCCTGTATAGCCCCTTCAGATTGTAGGGATCTTTGCAGCAGGACTATATTGATTCTATCACCGGAGAGACTATGCTGAGGCAGAGCATGATTTTGACCGCTGTGTCTTTGTAATCAGTGTCTTCGAATAATATTTATACATATAATTCTAGAATGATTAAGAGAACCTCTTTTTCCTTGTTCTGTGCAGTGAAGTACAGGAAAGCTCAAGTCTATTTGCGTTAATAGAAATAATGAGTGTTTTAAGATGGTTGGACCTGACACACATTGTTTGATCCAGCGGGATCCCTCACTGAGGGAGGTTTAGATTGAATTGTGGGATGTGAGAGAGAGAGATGGACAGGCTATGGCAGACAGGGGCAAAGGGTAGCTTGTTGTGTCCCGATTTCTTCTGTTCCTTTCTATAAAATGATTTCAAAACGTGGAGTACATTTACCAGAGATTAACATTGGCTTGTGGAGATTTCACTAACAGTGTAGCTCTCTGCAGGGTTACAGAGAATTTCCTAATACCTTGTGCCTCCTCTCCCTGAGTAGTAATCAGTGTGATTGTTCTCTAATTCACTTCTGTTACCTTCTATTGGAGGATCTCTCTGCACTTGATAAACACTTAATGAACTGAATCTCACCATGCTCCCACGAGGGATGTAATTACCACTGTCCCCACTTGACAGATGTGGAACCTCTCACATAGAGAGGTTATGTGCCTGGCACAAGATTATATGATGTCAGTGACAGAGCTAGAGGTAAAACACAGGTCAGAGGTGATCTGCGTTTTAGTCTCAAGAATATTCTCTCCCCTCCAAACACCTTCCCCTTCCAAGCACCCTTTCCCCCCAAATCATGAAGAGAGCTGCCAGTGTTTATATGTGGTATATCTTGACACTAGTAAGGTTTTTGATACTGACTTACATGATCTTCTTATAAACAAACTAGGAAAATACAACTTAGATCAGAGGTTCTCAAACTTGGGGTCGGGACCCCTCAGAGGGTCGTGAGGTCATTATTTGGGGGGTCACGAGCTGTCAACCTCCACCCGAAGCCCCACTTGCCTTCAGCATTTATAATAGTGTTAAATATATTAAAAAGGGTGTTTAATTTATTGTGCGGGGTTGCACGCAGAGGCTTATGATTTAAAAGGGGTCGCCAGTAAAAAATAGTTTGAGACCCACTGGCCTAGCTGGAGTTACTGTAAGGTGGTTGAATAACTGTTTGGAAACCCATTCCCAGAGAGTAGTTATTAATAGTTCACAGTCAAGCTGGAAGGGCATATCGAGAAGGGTTCCACAGGGATCAGTCCTGGGTCTGGTTCTGTTCAATATCTTCGTCAATGATTTAGATAATGGCTTAGAGATACACTTTTATAAAGTTTTTGGATGATATAGGGTGACCAGACAGCAAATGTGAAAAATCGGGACGGGGGTGGGGGGTAATAGTAGCCTATATAAGAGAAAGATCCCCAAATCAGGGTCATCCTAGGAAGATACCAAGCTGGAAGGGGTTGCAGGTGCTTTGGAGGATAGGATTAAAATTCAAAATGATCTGGATAAATGATCTGAAATAAATAGGATGAAATGCAATAAGGACAAATGGAAAGTGTTCCTTCCTAAGTGGAGTAATCAGTTGCACACATACAAAATGGGAAATGACTGCCTAGGAAGGAGTACTGCAGAAAGGGATTTGGGGGTCATAGTGGAACACAAGGTAAATATGTGTCAACAGTGTAACACTGTTGCCAAAAAAAAAAGGGCAAATATTATTCTGGGATCAAGTATCAGAGGGTTAGCCGTGTTAGGAATGTATTAGCAGGGGTGTTGTAAGCAAGACACGAGAAGTAATTCAGCTCTACTCTGCATTTATTAGGCCTCAACTGGAGTTTTATGTCCCATTCTGGGTGCCAGGTTTCAGAAAAGATGTGAACAAATTGGAGAAAGTCCAGAGAAGACCAACAAAAATGATTAAAGGTCTAGAAAACATGCTCTGTTAGGGAAGATTGTAAAAATTGGGTTTGTTTAGTCTGGAGAAGAGAAGACTAAGAGGGGACATAAGTTTTCAAGTACATAAAAGGTTGTTACAAGGAGGAAGGAGAAAAATTGTTTTTCTTAACCTCTGAGGGTAGGACAAGAAGCAATGGGCTTAAATTGCAGCAGGGCAGTTTAAGATGGACATTAGGAAAAAATTCTCAACTGGAGAATAAAGCACTAGAATAAATTGCCTAGGAAGTTTGTGGAGTCTCCATTCATTGGAGATTTTTAAGAGCAGGTTAGACAAACACCTATCAGGGCTGGTCTAGACAATACTTAGTCTTGCCATGAGTACAGGGGACTGGACTAGATGACCTCTCAAGGTCCCTTTTGTTCCTATGATTCTCTGGATGTGAAGTCCATGGCTGATACTAGGAATGGTGATCCAGTTCAGATGAAGAGAACTCTTCTCAACTTGTACCCAGAACTTGAACTGAAACTTTGTCGTGGTTCAATAAAACATGAATAATTCTTCTTACTATGTTCTGTGCTTCCTATTCATGTGGAACTCAGGTTGATGTCAGTTAGAAATCCATGTATAGGGAGAGCAGAATGTCAGAACTGAGATTACCAGGTGGATCTGAGAGCAGAGTTTTCTCTGTAATTAATAGTGTGACTTGTATGCGCCTTTTTTGTAATACGGGGCAAACTACCTTGTTTATATTTGCAAACTGGGAGAATTCATAGAATTTTGGATCTTTTCCCTGCCTTGTAAGACATTTATCAGATCAGTTCTTCCTGTCATTTTGACAACCAGTTGTCCCCATCTTACATGATCAAGAGGTCCTGAAGCAGTAAGTGCCTTAGAGAGGATCACCAAGAGCATTTGGCACTGGAGTAAAAAAGACTAAAACATGAATAGTAGGAGTTGGACCAAGAAGTGTTTTGATGACTCAATTTTGCTTTTCTATTTGTCTGTGATTACTTTCAGATCCCAGCTTAGTTGCTTTCTTAAAGTCGCGACGTAGTGTTGATGAAGGCCAGGAGAGACAAGAGAAGCCTGGACATCCAGAACCTGGGACTGAATCTCAGCATGATGGAGAGGAGACTGTGAAGGATTTCGCTGTAGGGGGGTCAGGCATGGAGGAGTCTGTGCAGCCTGAAAAAGATACAAGAATGGAAATCACAGGTAACAAAAACTTGTACTTGGTGGCATGCTAGACCTAATTATGTGTCAAGATTATCTGTCTGTTTCTGAATCATTCCAGTGCTGAATTCTGCAGCAATTCGTTCAATATCCAGATTAGTCTTTGCTCAGAAATTTTTGAAGAAATCAAATTCTGGGTCCAAGTGGAACAACATCACTTATTTTAATTTGAGCTTCATGCATTGTAAGGGTGCTTTTTTTTTTTTGAATACAATGTGTCCGGTAAATGGGGAGAACCCATTAATCTCTCTAACTCATTCAAAGATGCATTGAGAGGAAATGCGTTTATAGGGTGAGCCTCCTTGATCTTCTGAGTAGGAAAAGGAAAGGACAGAGCATGGCAAAAAGAAACAAAGAGGCAGCTGCTGCTGGAATAGCTTTCTTTAAATGGCACCGCTACTTCATGAAGAGCTGCTTTCTCTGGGAATGACTGATGCCCTTTGCTCCTGATTAATTTGTAGCATGGCCCAGGGATGTCAGCAACCACTGTTGAAGCACAGTGAATCTGCACAACTACAGGGTGCGTATTTACAGCCTTTGGGGCTTGGCTTCTGCCTTCAAGAGTTCAGCTCTCATAGAAGGTGCAGGCCCTACTTATAAGACAAGATATTAGTGGAAATTCTGTTGTAAATAGTCTTGGTCAGGTTGGGTGACCTAGTTGGTCTTTTCTTACCTTACTTCCCATGATCTTACTGTGTGGCTTGGAGCCGAGAACCAACTGACTGGATTTCCAGCAGATACCTGCCTGGTGCTCACGCAGGGGTGGTAGTTTTCGGTAGTTCTTTGGGTGACAGAATAGTACAAAGCAACAAGGGAGCAACCGTGCTGTAGAATTGTCATTTACAGAGTGAAACTTTCAAAGAGAATCCTACTAACTTCTCTGTGGTGTTTCCTGTGTTTTGCTTTACCAGGGCTGGTCTTTGAAGTTCAGACAGAGAGGAGGCAAAGTGTGTATGGGAGAGGGTGTGGACATGCCAGTTTCTTGTCAATGAATATCTTGGTTCCTGGGTCAGCAACAATCCCCTCAGCCCCTTGAGTTCCCACTCAGGTGTCTCCTACCCCGGCTCAGCAGATGTTTTGCTGTCAAGTAATCAAGTATTGTTTCAGGTTTCCCTCTGAGCAGTGCTTCAGGGGCACTCTATAGTGTTCCCTTGGGTCATATTCTCCCCAGTGTGCATAAAAGGGGCTGTGGCCTTCCAGGCTGGGAGGAAGGTGAGATGTTAAAGCTACAGTGCTGCCAGTGCAGAAATAAGTGCCCACTGAATCTAGTCTTAGTCTAGCCAGAGTCCTATTCCCAGGAGAGCCACAGTGCAGATCAGATGCATGGCTACTGGATTTGCTGAGATCAGCAATCTGTGTGTCCTCTTCATACTTTAATGCCTATTCCTATTTCCCTTTTTTTTAAAGTTAAATCAATTGATGGGTCTCAGCTGAGCTGCTAGTGGTCCTCACCAAAGTACCAATGCAACTGGTGGTAATTGTTCCCTTATTTCCAGTCTCAGCAGAGAGGCCAAGGAGAGAATGGGCAGGGAGACAGAAACATCCTCCGGCTGTAGGTCCTTGTTGGGGCACTATGGGAGGGCACTGTGGGGAAGCCAGCACTGCTACTGCACCTGCTGCTGTCCCTGTCCTCTTGACAACAAGAAGACCTCTGTCTCCAGGAGTCTCACATCAGCACTGTACTCTCTTTGAGAACAGGAGTAGTTCTGCCTTAAATTTCTGTTCCCAGTCCTGCTTTCCTCCCTTTTGTTTTGTTTGTGCCTTTTCCTTTTCTCCATCTTGTTGCCCATTTCTTTCCCAACACTGTGCCTTTGTTGTTTACATCTCTCCCTCACTGGTGTACCTCTCCCCAGTTTCACATTGTTCCTTTGCTGTCTCCATCTCCCGATCCTCTCTTCTGATGTTTTCTCTGGGTCACAGTGCAGCGTGCAGGCAGCCTAATGAGATCTTTGAAATACTCTTGGATTTCAGTAGTGTGTTTTGGGAAGATAACGATGATGTTTACCATTTCCTTAGTGAGAGAGATGCTTGTGTGTGTGTGTGTGGAGGTGAAGGAAAGCTGGTTTAGCATCTATTGAAGAAAATACCTCGCCCAACAATCCTTCTGCTGTTTCTTCACAACAGTTTTCTTCCTCTCTGCTTCTTTATCTCCATCAGCCTTAATATAAAGGTTATTTTTAGCTCTTCAGTCCCAGAATGATGGAGTGCACAAGCTGCATCTTAATAAGTGACACTCGCTTGCCCCACTCCATACCAGGCACCAGCACAAATTAGCTGCTCAGGAGAAGTGGTCTTTAAAGGGTGGACAGAGTTGTACTGGATCTCTTGGGAAAAGTATGTTGGTTGGGGAGGTTGCTTTGCTCCCCATAGAAGCCAGTTGGAATGGGAAAAGAGGGTTTTTCTATGGGAAACTTCATATTTCAAGGAGGAGAGGAGCAGGAGAGCAATTTTACAGAAAGAAGCAATTCTAAAAATAAGTGAGGCATTTCCAACTGCATGAGGTTACGCATGCAATGCACTGTGGCTGGTAGGAGATGTAATATTAATTTTCCATTAGCACTTAACGTTGGGAAGCTGCCAGTGCTGATGTCAAGGAGTATATTCATCATGAGTAAACTTGCAGAAATGGTAACCCTGAATCCCACAGGAGAAAAAACAGCCTGGTTCAACAGCACTAGGGGAGGCATTCATTCAATAATGGAAACTTCCTTTTTAATGAGAATAAAAGGCTTCGATTTTTGGTAAACGAGGTTCCAAGTCCTTTCCCCAGAGGCTGTACTCTCATCTGAGGAAAAAAAAGTGCCTACAGGTTCTAGGAAGGAGAGTGGAGAGAAGGACGTTTGGGTTTGTAACCCTTAAAGCAATGGAAGCCCTGCAAAATTCAGTACATATGTTGTATTCGGGCTACCAGCTTGTGTTTCTGTAAAGGGATTTCTCAGTAATTGAACAATCTGCTGATGCCTTGGAATATGTATCTGTCTTTTCCTGTTGACAAGATTGTAATGCAAGGGCCATCAGTAATATTAATAATCCTGTTCATGGCATGATTAAGTTAGCCCTTTCCATTTAGTGATTAATAGAGAGGGGAAAAACAACTTATTGAATTAGAAATGTCAATAGATTTCAGTTTTCTGATGATTTTACTTCCCCTTGTTTCACACCCACCACCCACAAACATGCCACCTTCTTTCATTTCATATGCTTTTTTTCTTTAATTAAAATGTGCGCTGGGTCTTTGGCTGCAGTTCTGTGGAACAATTTTCTGGCTGGGGTAGATAACTCTGCACTTGGTTCCTTGCCTTATTCAATACTACACTAATCATGAGTCTATGGCTGTGTCTCAGAAATTATGGGGGCCCTTTCTGAAGATTAAAGGGCTAACAGGAGACATGAGCCAGGAAAAGGTTAGGCTTCAGGCTGGGCCAGTTATCTGTGGGGAAAGGACTGATCAGGAAAAAGGATTTATGTGTATCCATTGTTCCTTGCAAGGGTGCTTTAGTGCTCCGGATTACAGCAGTAATTTAAATGTCTCCATGTCCTGCTCTTGTTTTGTTCAATCAGAAACAGGGCTGCTACTCTTCAATGCCCTCTGGTCACAACAACCAGTCCTGGTCCAGACTACCTTGAGCTAATGTTTGTGTGGTTTCCTGGGTGGAATCTGGAGATGGAAAAGACTGGTAGCTCATCCATCCTCAAGCCAGTATGGGACAGATTTCTGCTGTACCTTTGCTAGTGTTTAGTTGGCTCCAGTTACATGTCCCAATCACCCCTTCCCTTTGGAGAGCAACTTGCAGCTTAATTCATCTCTCTGACAAAAAGTTTTCCATGATGTTGAGCCTAAATTTCCCTTCTCTCAATTTCTTCTAGTTTAAAGCTCTGTTCATTATGCTAAATAATTGATCTTCCTCCCTGGTGTTTACATCTTTCAAATACTTGTCAGCTGTTGTCATGCTTCTCCACTGAGTCATGGCTCAGCCAAGCTCTCTCTCTATATATATGTATTTAGCTTTGTGAAGGGTGTTCGGTTGCCTTAGAATCACCTCTTCGTGGCCAGGTATGTGGCATACCAGTGGTTTTCCCTACATGGTGCCCTCTGCTGATGGTTGCTTCAGTGGTCTCTCTTCTTGTAACTCAGTCCTCTGGCCAGGTCATGATTTCATCCACCCCTTCCAGGGTAACAAAGTCTGACCTAGAATAGTTCAGTGCCTTCACCAGAAGATCTTTTGGCCCCAACTCTAGGCTCCTGCCACTTTCCAAGGGGCTGGGAGGGGAAACCAGGCCCTCCCACTACACTGGATTCCAGCCCAGGGACCCTGTAACCAGCAACCAAGGTCTGTGCACTCCCATGCGCAAGAGATGCCTTCCCAGCTGCTTACCAGCCTTCTCTAGTCAGGCTAGGATCCCAGGGTTTATCCCACCCTGCTCTGACACTCTCCCTGCAGACCCCTTCTGCTACAGATTTCTGCTCTTTATTCTAACCAGCCTGCTCTTGCCCAACTGGCTGCATGATCAGTTAAGTTTGACTCTCCCTCTAGGGGAAGCCAAGTAACATAACTGGCCTCTCATGCTTACTCAGGGCCTGTATGGGATTTGCACGCCATCGCAAGTTTTTAATCTTTTCTCAGAAGTCAATCGCTTCAGCTTCTGACTAGGTAGCCAGAACTGAATACAACATTGCAGGTGTGGGTGCATCAGATCTGTGTAGTGAGGGACTGTTACCTCTCTGTCCTGTAACGTGATGTCTTTAGGCAGCTCAATATTGCACTGACATTTTGTTACCATAATTTACTGCAGGCTAATAATTTACTGTCCGTTCTCATCTGTTTCTTTCAGCATTACTGCTTCCTAGCTTTCTACCTCTTTGTTTCAGATTATTTCCCCTAAGATGTTGTTAGCTTGCAGTTCTTAAACTTGAATCTAATTTCTTTTTCTGTCCATGTTTCTAATCTTTGTTTGTATCCTGTCTGGTGTTCAGCTCCTCTCAAATTAGCATCGTCTATGAATTTCATTACAGTGCTGTTTACTTCCTCTTCTAGAGCTTATGAAAGATTAAAACAGCAGTAAATCTTTGATGTTTATGCACCAGCTATGAGTCAATTTCAAGATTTTTTTTTATTACTTTACATGAAAACTGCACATGAAATACTCTCAAAGCCAAATATTTGGCTGTCTCTCTCTATGCCCAGGAAAGATAATGCCTCTGATGCTTTCTCTCCCTCCTCAAAGAAGTTGACCTTCCCATCAAGCCCCAGAAGGAATGGATCCACATGAACAATGTGGAGTTTGAGAAGCTGGAGTGGATAAAGGATCTGCCCCGCCCCCGGCAGAGAAGAACCAAAAAGGTTTGAAAAGTAGAAACTGATTTTCTCCCTTTTCGTTTGTTGGTGGGACATGTGGTTCATGCTGGTGAAATCTTTAGAGACTGACGTTGCTGGAAAATAAGACTTCTCTTCTTCAAACTATAAATGATGCTAACAACGGCATCTCTCCAGATCTGTCCCTGTCCTCTGAGTGTGATGAGAATCCAGTTACCATGTTCGTCCAGTCCTAGTCTTTTCCATAATACTATGCAGGGTAGATCTGGAATTAGAGGGGACCAGGGATTGAGATGGAAATTTAGTGGCTGAGAGATCTGGGAATTTGAAGTTTGGAAACTGGAATATATGGGGATATAGCTTTGGAAGTTAAGAAATCAGGGTAATGGAGATAAGTTCTAGAGAACTTGGGACATCGTGAGCTAAGAGCTTGAAACTGTATTGAGGAAGTAAGATATAAAAGCTGGATGGAGTGGAGTGGAAGGCAATAAAATAACTTTTTGTTTTTTTAAATAGGGAATGCAAGCACGATTTAGTTTGAAAGGAGAATTGATTCCTCCTGATGCAGATTTACCTACTCATCTTGGTCTACACCATCATGGAGAAGAAGCAGAAGTAAGGGAGATACCAGAATAAAGTGGAAATGGAAAGAGAGTACACCTTATTCTGATTTTCATGTTTAATTCTCAGATTCTTTGTGTCTGGATATCCTAGTGATGTGTACCTTAGGAATGCGTTGATGATTTTGAGTTGAAATAGGACCCAGGAGAGAAATTGGAACATACTGAACCGCTATTTCCACCCACCCCCCCTTAATCCCATTTTAAAATGTATCTGCTTGCAAAAGAATACCCCCACACAACTGGCTTACCTGTCAAGGTGACGCCTCCCTTTAGCCAGTCTCTCAGTGAAGTAGAATTTCTTCAGTCATTTGCATAAAGCAGCACCCACAACTCTTTTGCAATGCAGTTTATCCCTCGTACTAGGTAGTATTTTGTAACTACTCTAAGGATCCTGTTTTATCTTTTTTTTTTTTTTTCTTTCCCCTTTCCCCTACCCCTCTGTGTAGAGGGCTGGTTATTCCCTCCAAGAGCTCTTCCACTTGTGCCGCAGTCAGATCATTCAGCAGAGGACATTGGCATTACAGGTGCTAGGCCATGTTGTCCAGAAGGTGAGTAATCTTTGTATGAAGTTCTTTCTCCTAGTTCACACTGCTGGCAATGTCAGGGCCCAGATTCTCAATGTGATGTGTTCTCTTTGCACTGCTCAGGCAGCACAAAGTGGATGGATTCCAGCCAGAAGTCACCAGCAGAAAATTCCCCTTATGAAGGAGAACTCCTCACAGATGTGGAGCTGGCAGAGCCAACTCCTGTATTACCTGTCCCTGCCATCTTGGCAAAGGGGCAGGGTGTGTGCATGCACATGTCAGGTGTAGGCCTGTGTGAATCCAAGTGAAATTGTGCTATGAGAGAACTGAGCCCCAGCTATCTCAAAAGTGCTGTTCATCAGTGTCACAGAGATTGCATATTTGGTCGTTCCATGGTTTCATCTGACTAGGGCTGTCAAGCGATTAAAAAAATTAATCGCGTGATTAAACAATAGAATACCATTTGTTTAAATATTTTTGGATGTTTTCTACATTTTCAAATATACATTTCCAACACAGAATACAAAGTGTACAGTGCTCAGTTAATATTTATTTTTGATTACAAGTATTTGCTCTGTAAAAAACAGAAATAGTATTTTTCAGTTCACCTAATACAAGTACTATAGTGCAATCTCTTTATCATTAACTTAGAAATGTAGAATTATGTACAAAAAAACCTACATTCATAAATAAAACAGAGTAAAATTTTAGAGCCTGCAGGTACACTCAGTCCTATTTCTTGTTAAGCCAATCGCTCAGACAAACAAGTTTGTTTACATTTGCAGGAAATAATACTGCCTGGTTCTTGTTTACAATGTCACCTGACAGTGAGAACAGGCATTCTCATGGTGCTGTTGTAGCCGGAATCGCAAGATACTTATTTGCCAGATGCACCAAAAATTCATATGTCCTTTCATGCTTCAACCACCATTCCAGGGGACATGCATCCATGCTGCTGATGGGTTCTGCTGGATAACCATCCAAAGCAGTGCGGACGGACGCATGCTCATTTTCAATGTCTAAGTCAGATGCCACTAGCACAAGGTTAACTTTCTGTTTTGGTGGTTCAGGTTCTGTAAGTTCCGCATCAGAGTGTTGCTCTTTTAAGACTTCTGAAAGCATGCTCCGCACCTCATCCCTCTCAGATTTTGGAAGGCACTTCAGATTCTTAAACCTCGGGTCGAGTGCTGTAGCTATCTTTAGAAGTCTCACGTTGATACCTTCTTTGTGTTTTGTGAAATCTGCAGTGAAATTCCTTAAAATGAACAATGTGATTTGTCATCATCCGAGACTGCTATCGCATGAAATATATAGCAGAATGTGGGTAAAACGGAGCAAGGGACATACAATTCTCCCCCAATGTGTTCGGTCACAAATTTACTTAACACTTTTTTTTTTAACAAGCATCATCAGCATGAAAGCATGTCCTCTGGAATGGTGGCTGAAGCATGAAGGGGCGTAGAAGGAGAAACCGCCGAGATCCCGATCCACAGCGGCGTGAAGCAGAGCTGCCCCCTCAGCCCAATCATCTTCAACCTCGCCATGGAGCCGCTCCTGCGGGCGATCTCAGACCGCGCTGACGGCTTCGACCTGCACAGCGAGAAGGTGAGCGTCTTAGCCTATGCAGATGACCTGGTCCTGATCGCGGACGACCCCGAGAGGCTCCAGAACATGCTCAATACTATCGGGAGAGCCGCTGACTGGACGGGTCTCCGCTTTAACGCCAAGAAGTGCGCATCACTCCACGTCGACGGGAGCAAGAGAGACTCGGTGCAGACGACGGAGTTCCAGATCCAGGGCGAGTCCGTCGTTCCCCTGGCAGAAGGGCAGGCGTACCAACACCTCGGCACACCAACGGGCGTCCGCTTCTGGCAGACCCCTGAGGACACCATCCGGGAGATCCTACAGGACGCTGCCAAGATCGACGCATGCCTGCTGGCGCCGTGGCAGAAGGTCAACACCCTCAACACTTTCCTGATCCCCCGCATCGCCTTCGTCTTGAGAGGTTCCGCTGTGGCAAAGATGCCCCTCAACAAGGCGGACAACACCATCCGGCAGCTGGTTAAGCAGTGGCTGTCCCTGCCCCAGAGAGCCAGCAACGAGCTCATATACATTGCCCACAGGCACGGCGGTGCCAACGTCTCCCGCATGGGCGACCTCTGCGACATCGCAGTCATCACACACGCCTTCCGCCTCTTGACGTGCCCGGACGCCACGGTAAAGAACGTCGCAGTGGCCGCCCTATGCACCGTCATCGAGAAGCGAATTGGCAGGCCTCCGTCCGGCCCAGATGTAACCACTTTCCTGAGCGGCTCCCTAGACGGCGAATTCCCCCGGGACAGGGGCAACATTGCCCCGCTGTGGTCCGGCGCCCGCAACGCCACGCGCCGGCTGGGAAAACGACTGGGCTGCTGCTGGGTATGGAGCGAGGAACGGCAGGAGCTGGGAGTCCTGGTGCCGCAGATCGAGACGGAGGGCAACACGATCGTCAGCCCCGGAGCCAGAGGCGTGCTGGAGAAGTCACTGAAGGCCTCTGTCCACGCGCTCTACGTGGACACCCTGAGGAAAAAACCCGACCAGGGCAAGGCCTTTGAGGTGACCAGCAAGTGGGACTCCAGCAACCACTTTCTCCCTGTGGGCAGCTTCACCCGTTTCGCCAACTGGCTGTTCATACACTGCGCCCGCCTGAACTGCGTCCTGCTCAACAGAACCGTCCACCACGGGAACCGAGACAAGCGCTGCAGGAAGTGCGGATATGCCCTGGAGACCTTGCCCCACGTCCTGTGCAGCTGCAAACCCCCGCCAGAGCCTGGCAGCTGCGCCACAACGCTGTCCCGGACTGGCTGGTGAAGGCCATTGCCCCACACCTGAGTGAGATCGCAGTCAACCGCACCATCCCTGACACTGACAGCCTGCTGCGCCCAGACATCGTCGTCACGGACGAGGAACGGAAAAAGATCATCCTCATCGACGTGACGATCCCATTTGAGAACAGGACCCCAGCCCTCTGCGAAACCCGAGCCCGCAAACTTGAAAAATATGCCCCCTTGGCTGACACCCTGCAGGCAAAGGGCTACGAGGTTTACACCGACGCCCTGATTGTCGGGGCGCTGGGTGCCTGGGACCTCTGTAATGAACGAGTACTTAGGGCCTGTGGGGTGGGCCGTCGCTATTCATGGCTCATGAGACATTTGATGGTCTTGGACACTATCCGGTGGTCTAGGGACATTTACACAGAGCACATCACCAGCCACCGCCAATACCAGGAGTGAGCCGGCGTGATTTTGTGCACCCATGGGGGGGGAGGAGACCTATAAACCCCCCCCTACTGAACCATATCCCCTGAGCCCTAAACCCACTGAACTGGATTCCACTATGTGAGGGTCATCCTGTCCCCATTACCCAGCCCGCTTACTTATACCCATGATTGCGTGTAACCCACTGTATGAGCGATGTACCCTCACTGCTTCCTGATCCCACCCACCGTACACCCCGCATTGGGGACCTTACAGACTGTATATGTTATGTGCTAACCAATTTCCAAATATCAGCGTCCCCCTATACTCTGTATGTTGCCCCCAATGACCAATAACTGACGTTTCAAACTCTTTGTATCATCTTTATTTAAATATTCTCTAATAAACTTTTATATCTGGCACGTAAATACTCTGCAGTGCTGGCTACAAAAGTGCCGTGCAGATGCCTGTTCTCACTTTCTGGTGACATTGTGAATAAGAAGAGGGCAGCATTATGTCCAGTAAATGCAAACGAACTTGTTTGTCTTAGTGATTTGCTGAGCAAGAAGTAGGACTGAGTGGACTTGTAGGCTCTGAGGTTTTACATTGTTTTGGTTTTGAGTGCAGTTACGTAACAAAAAAAATCTACACTTCTCTATTTCAGGACAAAGATTACGCTACAATACTTGTCTGAGGTGAACTGAAAAGTACTATTTCTTTTTATAATTTTTACAGTTCAGATATTTGTAATAAAAATAATACACACTTTGATTTCAGTTACAACACAGAATACAACATATATGAAAATGTAGAAAAACATCCAAAATATTTAATAAATTTCAATTGGTATTCTATTGTTTAACAGTGCAAATAAAACTGCAATTAATCACTATTAATTTTTTTGAGTTAATTGCGTGAGTTAACTGCAATTAATCGACAGCCTTACATCTGACATAAGCTATTTTATTGCACTTTCTCTCCCATTGGCTGAGCTAGATCTGTGACGTGCTTGTTCTTATAGCAGGTGAGAATAAACCGTCCTACTCCTAAAGCAATGCACCAGCACCAGTGGCAAAGTGAATTGTCTTCCTCAGTGGAAAGCAGCACAACTTCCTACCTGGCTCACAGGGAATGTACTGCAGGGGATGTCAGCAATGAATGATGCAGAGATGACTTTGTGGGATGGGGTGAGGAGCAGGAGTTTGATCCAGAATTAAAAAGTATGACCTCTGAGGTGAGGGAAAGGTAGCCATTCACATACAGAAAACAAAAGAATAGAAACCAAAGGACTGAGTCTTCCTACTCCTGCTGTACTTGCTTTTCACTCTTCCTGCCCCACACATTGATAGGGTTAGTCCAGAGGGACTAGACCACAGTGGGAGAGCATTAGTTCAGTCATAGGGATACTTTCTCATCCTTAAATAGGAAAGGAGTTGTGATCCCTCAAACTAAGTGTGAAATGTCAGCAAATGGTGGACTGGCATGAGGAATGTAGGACTACTCCCCTCTAATGGAGGTACAAAAGGAGTATTTTGGGAGGACTGTGGCTCATGAAGCTGCAATCAGTCAGGTGTTCATGATGTGCCATGGCAGCACAGCCTTCTTCATGGATCTCCGTGTGTTTGCAGTGTAACTGATCATGTATATTTATCCACTCGGGGCATTTTTATGACCCTCCTATGTGGAGAGGGGTGTAGAGGGGAAGGTTCAAAAGAAGCCATGGCAGGTTGTTAGTTGGAAACATTCCCAAAGTGCACAGCATTGTGGGTATCTGAACTGAATATGACCCTACTGAATTTCTCTGCATCTTGCATGTCCATTGGAGTCCAGGATGCCTGCTGGATTCCCTTTTTAATTGATTCTAAAGTCCACTTGTGGACAACTGCTAGGGTCATTCTGGAGTTAATTAGCTTTGGATTAAATAGTGTGAAAATGTGTAGCCACTATGTAACGTTCCAGCCTTACTGTGCAGCTCCCGCTGGACAGGGTGCTCCATCGTTGTCACGGACCAAACAGCCCTCTTAGCTGCTTTACATTTAACACAGGCAACAGTAAGTATGGTGCATGTTAATACACACCTGGCTTTAATGGGGTGACCCTGTTGTTGATGCTGAGGTAGTGGATGGCATTTCTTTCAGGCCAAGGCTGGGGAGTTTGCCTCCTCCCTGAAGGGTAGTGTCCTGCGCTTGCTGCTCGATGCTGGATTCCTCTTCTTGTTGCGCTTCTCCTTGGATGATACGGTGGATAATGTCATTGCAGCATCCCTCCGGGCTCTCCATGCACTGCTGGTGTCCCCTGAAGATGAGGTGAGAGAGTGGTACTGGGTGTAATGCCGATTAGGTGTGGGAATCAGAAGGAAGGGGCCTATTAAGTCATTCGGACCAAGCCGTATGGTGGTCAATGTCACATTATTCTCCACAGAACAGTGTTTTCATGATTTGTTCAATCACACTGCAAGCAGTGGGGCTTCCACCACTCCTCTTCCTTGGCCTAATTACTCTAATAAATCTGACTATTCAGAATTTGTTCCTGCTATTCAGACTAACTCTGCCTTGCCCTAAATTCATCTCAGGGCTGCTGAACTTCTCTCCTTTTCTGGTGTTCATGTACACAGTGTTATTTCACAGCCTCATTTTCAAGCTAAATGTATCTGGTTCTTTTAATCTGACCTCTTTCGTCAATGGTTTCCAGCCCTTTATTGTGATGCCTCCCTTCCAGCCAGTGGACTGGCTGCTGGATGCTCTCCTCCTCATGCCTTAACCCAGCACAGTTGCTGCTCTCACTCCATTCATCTGTTCTTTTTCTCTGGCTCCCTCTCCAGGGCCCTTTTGCTCTGTTTTCTTGGTCTTATTTCTCATTCTTTCCTGCCTTTGTCCCCCTTTCACCAGAAGACTACAAGGCTTTTTTTTGTGGTGTAGATATCATTGATAACCCTCTGGGGTAAAGACCCACATGCCCTCCTTGCTGGGCTTACCCTGCAGAAGGAGCATGGTGAGCCCTGCGGCCTGAATCTGCAGCCTTTTGACCAGGAGCTGCTGCCCTCGGGGGGCTGCAGTAGGACTGCCATTGAAGTAGGCAAGGAAAGCAGGTAGCTTTCAAGCAGTCCCCTGCAACTTCCTCCAATCACAGGAGCATAGTCACAATGGGGAAGGTGAGGTGAATGGAGGGTCATGTAGCTTTCCCTGTCATAGAATCACAGAATGTCAGGTTGGAAGAGACCTCAGGAGGTCATCTAGTCCAGCCCCCTTCTCGAAGCAGGACCAATCCCCAGACAGATTTTTTGCCCCAGATCCTTAAATGGCCCCCTGAAGGATTGAGCTCTCAACCCTGGGTTTAGCAGGCCAATGCTCAAACCACTGAGCTGTCCCTCCCCCCTACTGTTTTTTTCCTCTGCTCTGCCATCCCTTGGTCTGATTATGCTCTCTTGGGTGGGCCCTGCCCCCTGCATTGGAAGCAGTGCTACAAACCAATCCAACCTCTCAATGATTTTTTTTCTCAGACTCTTTTGAATTGTCTGCATGTTTCTGGTAACTAGGTGCCCAGAGCAAAATGTAGTAGTATGGCTCTCTGCTGCAGCCATAAAAGAAGGAATGTTGCCGCCTTGACTCTTGGTATGATGTCTTTGCATATGCAAGGCCAGAAACTCTACCAACAATTGCACTATAAAGGCAAATGTCTGTGTTACGATTTCTCCTTTTGAACATCTTCAGTGTGTCACTCATGTTATCAGGCTTCGGAGGGTGGCTCCAGACCTACGAAGAAAGGATGGTCTTGTGTGTAGAGCTCTGGACTGGGCATCTGCCATTGTGTCCTTGGCTCTGCCGCAGACCTGTGGCGTGATCTTTGACAAGTCTCACAGCCTCAGTCTGCCTGTGTCAAATCAGGGTAAACAATACTGCCTTGTCTACCAGGGATGTTTGGAAGCCTCATTTATTAATAATAGTCAAGCACTCTGAGATCATTAGCTGGAAGATAATTCACATGTGCAAAGAACTTGTTATCCAAGGGGAATGCTCCACAAATATGTCATAATTAACTTGTCTCACCTTGAGGAGTACTCCAGCTTATCCAGGTGTGCCCAGTTTCTGCCTAGTTATGGGTCTGTTAATACATCTGTTATCTCTGTTATAATTTCAGGTCTTTATCATTCTAGCTAAATCTTCCCTTCATCCATAAATTAGGTCTTGCCTAAGGGAGGTGACTTATTTCACTCTTTAAATAATTAATAAGAAATAATCTATCTAGAGCTTTTTGACTTCTAGGTTTACAAGAGTGGATCCCAATTTCAGGGTTTCCAGCTGTAATCCCAGCCTTTTCTCTGAGCCCTTGACGTCACAGTTTACCCTTCATATTGTCAGCATTGCTTTTTGTGCCTAATAATAGTTCAAACTTCTATAGCACCTTTCATCCAAGATTGTTCAAAAACTTTACAAACATTAACTAATTCACACCACACTGTTGTTTTACTGATTGGCAGACCAAGAGATATGAGTTTAAAGGGACTCTGTCAAGTAGTTGAAGCCTCAAATTTAGTTTTCATTAAAAAAACAAGCTTTTCTGCAGTTAAAAATATTCACTGGAAGACAGGTCTGGCTGGATGGAAACATTTCTCTGATGTGGTGGAAGCTCAAATATTTACAGTCTTGTTCTGGAGCAGAAGAACCTGAATGTGAAATGGGATAGAAACAAAAGTAAAGCTGTCTAGTCTATATGTTCATTGCCCAAGCTGAGAGAGGTGCAAAAAGTAAATGAAGTTTTAATGTAGAAGAAAATGGATAACACTTATTTTAGTATACGTTTTAACTTGAATGCCTCTCTAAGTGACCCATTTGAGGTCAACAGTGAGCTAGCGGTAGAAACCGGAATAGAACCCAAGAATCTCACCTTCCAGGTAACCACTAGATACACCGTTTCTACCCATCCTGCATATTTGTTTAGAATGCTTTTGTCTCAGTGGAATTTGGACCAGTCTGAGGTTGGCATTCTCCCCAGGTCCCTTTACCTTAGACTTAGGCGTTGTGAATACACCATGGTTTCTTGTTCCCATTTTGGGCTGCACTGGCTTGTATTCAAAAGCATTTTTAAAATGCCTCCCTTTCTGCCCTCCCTTTGCTATAATTTACATATGTGCTTTTCTTTTCCTTACAGGAGTATCTTGATCAGACTTTCTCATGGTACCAGGGGATGGCTGTGTTCCCCTTCACCCCCAACAGTGAAGAGGAGGAGGAGGAGGAGGAAGAGGAAGAATTGACTCTAATGGAAAAAACACAAGGGAAAAAATCAAAGGTTGAAAACAAGTCAGATCCAGATGTGGCCCGGTATGATGTCATAAAGGTAAACCCATAGCTATGTCTGGAATCTCACCAGCAAAACCATATCTGCATAAAGGCTGTATGTGCTGTTAAAGCTAGCTAGATGGACCTGTACATTGAAATTCCAGTGTGATTTCTGGAACATTGGTGACCTTGATGTCACCATCATTTATGGCATGTCACCTAAGTGAGACCACCTAATTCATTCACCTCCCTCTTATACTTGTGTCTTGCAATTAAACCTTTATAACTTTAATGTGAATTCTCCATGCACTTCTCTTCATCCCTGTCCTACTGATATGAGACCTAGAAACAGTCATTTTTGTTATCTCAGAGCCAGCCTCCTAGGTAATGATAGTATGGCCACAAGATGTTAGCTATAACCTTAATCCAAAAATGAGCCCAAGAGAAACAGGCTGATGACATTAAAGGAAATGCTGTTTGCAATCCAGCAGTTACAAAATAATAAAGTACCTGGTCTTAACAATATTTCATCAAAACTGCTCAAGAGTGAAGGTCCAGCTTTTAATTGTCTTAAAAGTTTGGGAAACCAGTCACATTCCAGATGATTGGAAAAGGGGCTGCTTCATCCTCTTTTAAAAAAAGAACAGCGATCAGCTTGTACAAAATGAGAGACAACCAGTGTGGTTTCCGTACAGGTCAATCCACGCTATATATGCTTTGTGGAATGTTATTGACAAACGACTAGAGTGACAAGAGGAAGTTCAGATTGTGTTTATAGACTCTGCGGCCTCTCTTGACTCAGTGCATCGATCAACAATGAGGTACTGCTATGCGAGTATGGGATGCCGGAGGTTTTAGTGTGCCTAGTGGTGGAGTTGTATCACAGTATTTTTAGAGGTATGAGTGTCAACAGTTGTAGTTTTTCGGTAGAATCGGGTGTGCCGTGTGTGCGTTCGCTCCCCAGTGTTATTTACTGTTCAAATAGACTGTTTGATGACAAAGCTGGTTGAGTAGGAGGTCTGAAATTTTAAAGATTCATCTTTAGAAGATCTCATATGTGGGTGATGTTGCCTTACATGGAGAGAGTACCGGTCAACTACAGTTAATGCTGAAAGAGCTGCGAATGGTGATAAAACCAAAGCTATGCATGCCTCCTATAAAACAGAAATGAATTACCTGCCGATACTGCACGTAGATGGCAGTGACATTGAATGGTTGAACTGTTTTATCTATCCGACTAGTTGATTGACAGCAGGAGGTTCTATAGCCAAAGAAGTCATACGTTTGATTGGTCTTATCAGTGGCATTTTAGCATCTTCAGAGGTCTGTTTGGCTGGATGGATGTCTTTGTGACAACTAAGATAGGAGAGTTCAATATGATACTGATGACAACTCATGAGCAGAAATATGGCTGTTAAAGGAGGAAATTAACATGGCGGAGGAGAGGAAATTAAACTGTTTTTTCAGTGCCAAAAATTATGGCAGCTTCTTAATATCTGTTGATTTGATTTTGGTAACAAACTAGGAGATACTTAGACAATCCCAGCAAGTTGCAGACTTGCACTATTTGGGAACAAGACAACTGCAGTGGTAGGGTCATGTCCAATGTGCATAAGATGGTGGTATGCTTTTACAGAACATTTATAGAGCTGCGTTCACAAGAAGTAGAGCATGAGGATGACCATGAATGAGGTTGGAAGGTGCAATTTTGAGAGATTTAAGAAGCCTGCATCCTCCCATACTGACTCTTACCAAAGGAAGATGATTTGCAAGGGACCTTTCAAGATACAAGTCCATTCTATGCACCTCAACAGCCATGTCATAGCCATATGAATCTGCTGCTTCTTTGAAATTCAGTTCCCTCTATTTTTATTGCAAGTGCATTTTATATTAAATGCCAGAACAGATCGCCAAGATGTTACCATAAAATAGGAGTAGTAAATCCACGTGTTTTTAGAAATGCCTGCTTTCCAGGTCCAAAAATGAATAAATGTCACTTGAACTTCAGATTCTGTTCCTGCCTTTGACACTGACTCTGATTTCCCACTGTTTAACCCTAAAAAGGTCACCTAATCTTTTTGTGCCTCAGTTTTCCTACCTATAAAATGGGATTAACTGTCCATTCTCAGTTTCTGGTACTGGCCATTGCCAGAGACAGGATACTGGACTAGATGGGGATCAATGGCCAATTTCAGCTGTGTCAAAAAAAGGTGAGAGAACCTGTACAGGCACATTATTTCATAATTGTTATGGTGGAAATGTCTTCCTACCCCCCGTCAGTCAGTAGTTGGCTTATGCGCTGAAGCATGTGGGTTTGGATCCCATATGGAAGTCCAGTTGCTCTTTCTCTTTCTATCCCAACTTATACTTGTTTGTCTTCACACTGGCTGCTCTTAGCAGAGTTCTTCCTTTAAAACAAAGGATGGTTTTAAATCCTGTTCCAATAAATAGACGCCTATTTCACAGGACTTTCTCTCCAGCAGCTGTAGCATGAACATTGTGTGTAGAGCTAATGTTAGGATTGTGATGGGTTTGTTTTTGTTTTCTTTGTCTTGCAGGGACTTCTGAAGACACAGTTTCTTCAACGGCTGAGGTACATCCTTGAGGTGGTGCGACCAGTCCCTGCTGTAGTTCTGGACATCCTGGATATTCTTATCCGGGTAGCAAGGCACTCCTCTGAAGCATGCAGTCAGGTACCCACCTATGCAGAAAGTTAGAGAGAAGGGGGCGACAGGTGAGGAGGGGGAACGGTGAGGAAGAAGATGGAAAAATGGAGAGGGGATGGGGTGACTATTGGTATTGTTGTGCTACTTGCTCCTGTTGACAATCAAACTGCCAGAGTTGCTTTCCTGCCCTGAGAGTCAATGTCTGTGTTGTTTGCTTTTGTACAGCTCCTGGCCTGTCCTCGGCTGATTGAGACCATCGTTAGAGAGTTTCTCCCTGTTCAGTGGGATCCCCGGGTAGCTGAACCAGGCCACTTGCTCACCAGCCTCCATGGCGTTGCGTGTGCCACCGCCATGAAGTTGATCAGAGTCCTGGCATCTGGGGGGAGGAATGCAACAGCCAGACTGGTAAGAAGTATGATTCAGCATGGCCTTTCTGCTCAGAAGGGGCAGAAGTGGAAGCACTGGTTTAATATACCTTGTTTTCTAAATAAAGGGAGGGAGTTAACTAGGGATGGGTCTGAGCTGTAGAGTTGGACCCAGAGTTCATGTGGAGGGAAGGTTGGATCTGGGTTCTGATTTGGATCTATCTCTGGAATGAAGAAAAGCAGCTGGCTTCCAAACACTTAAATATTAGCAGTGTAACTCCCAGCCCCTCCATCTCTGTCTCTCAGTTGCATGCTGCAAAATGCTATGTTCTGCATAATTTGTTTGACTGTTAAGAGATGTCTCTGAAGGTCAGACAATCCTCATAGGAGGCCAAGATTGTGTGTGTGGACTTGTGTTGGGAGCATTTCTGTGTCCCACCCAAGAAGGTACCAGGTGCTTTCTCGAACTCCTCCTTGAGTCCATTACTTAATGAAACCACATAAAGAGGATGAAGGGGACTGGATACCCGGCAGGTAATCTGCCTTCAGAAATAGTCATTCTTCCCTTATGCTATCCCTGCCTATTAAACTGATGACCTCACTTCCAACAACCAATCAGAAAACAAAGTCAGTTATGCAAGGCAGCATGTGAAATCAGCATGGCTGGCAGGTACCCATCATAATACAGCAGGCACCTCTTGAAGTTTTCAATTCAGTATTTATAGAGGCTCCTAGTAGATAGAGATGCAAGAAACTAAATTAAAACCTGAACGTTTCCAAGAGAGCAAGAGCCCATTATCAAATAAAGCATCTGAACAGACATGTGAGACCCCATTTTGAAAGAGGAAAACCTACTGAACACCACCAAGTATCAAAAAGTAGGTCACTCTTTTATATTAAGGTTTCATTTTAAATGGCTTGTAAAGGATTAGTAGACCTTTAATAAAAGGTTAATCGGTTGTTCTAGAATGTTAGAGTCCCACAGTGGGTTGCTTATGACATCTGTAACATGTTTGTAACATCTATTGATCATTTATTAATCCCTAATAAATGGAACCTTAATGTAAACTAAACCGATAGATTTGAATGTTACAATGAGCTGTGTGATTATAAAGAGGAGTTTAGAATGGGTTGAATTAAAATTAGCATTGCACTCATTAAATGAATAAGAAACTGGCTAACTGATTGGTCTCAAAATGTAATTGTGAACGGGGAATCATCATAGAATGAGGTATTCCTAATGGGATTCCACAGGGGTTGGTTGTTGGCCCTATGCTATTTAACATTTTGATCCGTGACCTGGAAAAAAACACTAAATAATCACTGAGAATATTTGCAGATGACACACAAATTGAGGGAGTGGGAAATAATGAAGAGGACAGGCCCCTGATACAGAGTGATCTACATCACTGTATGGTAACCTGGGCTCAAGCAAACAATGTGTGTTTTAATATGGCTAAATGTATACATCCAGGAACCAAGATTGGGGGCCATCTTTACAGAATGGGGGACCTATCCTGAGAAGCAGTGACTCTGAAAAAGATTTTGTGATCATGGTGGATAATCAGCTGAATGTGAGCTCCCAGTGTGACACTGTGGCCAACAGGGACTAATGCAGTCCTTGGATATGTAAATGGGCAAATCGAGTAAGAGCATAGAGGCTATTTTACCTTTGTATTTGGCACTGGTGCATCTCCTCGAACACTGTGTCCAGTTCTGGTGCCCGCAATTCAAGGAGGATGTTGATAAATTGGAGAGGGTACAGGAGAGGCCTGAGAAAGATCAAAGGATTAGAAAACATGCCTTATAGTGACAGACTCAAGGAAGTGGATCTATTTATCTTAAAGAGGAGATTAATGGGTAATTTGATTACAGTCTGTAAGTACGTAGGTGAGGAACAAATATTTGATGATGGGCTCTTCAGTCAAGCAGAGAAAGGTATAACGTGGTCCTGTGGCTGGAAGTTGAAGCTAGACAAATTCAGACTGGTAATGAAGCATATATTTTTAATCATGAGAGTAATTAACCATTGGATCAGAGTGTCTTGGTAGATTCCCCATCACCAATAACTTTTAAATCAAGATTGCATGTTTTTGAAAAGGTTACTCTCATAATTATTTTGGGGAAGTTCATCAGACTAGATGACCACAATAGTCCCTTATGCCCTTCGAATCTATGAATGGAGACTGCAGCTGTCTCAGTGCATGAGGCTCAAACAATAAGACCCAAAGACAAGACAAATCTTACTTCTTTATTTGTCTGCTTCTTCTTTCCAGCTGAATAAATTTGAGCTGAAGAGTCGACTGAGTCGGTTTATAGCTGAAGATCCCCAGGACCTGCCTCTGCGCAGGGAGGAAGCCATAAGGCTGAGCACTGAGGCTTTCCGGCTGTGGGCTGTGGCTGCTAGCTGCGGTCAGTCCTGTGATCTCTACAGGTATGGCCCAAACCTGGAGAAATGGGGACTCAGTGTCTGTGTAATGAAGAAATGAGCTGCCTGTTTTAAGGCAGGTGATTGCAGGGATCTGTGGAGCCTCCCCAGGGTGCTGAAAAACCTAGCTTCCATTGATTTCCCTGTTGTGACCTCAACTTCTTCCGTCCTTTCATGGTCTCCCTCGTTTAAGTGAGTATTAGCACCAGCATCGTGCTGCTCCTTCTCCACACGACAAGAAATTCCCATTCTCCCAGCAGTTTGCAATTGGATTCAGCTCTTTCATGTAACATGGGTGGCCTGTGCATTCATTACGTTCAGGCTCAGTTGTTGCAACACACCTAGGAATGAACCCGACATCTGTAAGAAAGCTCTGAATGGTCCAACAAGCAGCAGTATGCTGCTAAATGACACAGGCCAATACAAATTGGTGCTCTACTGACTGCATTCTGCTCTCAATCCACTAGAGGGTCAAATTGTCTGTCCTTGTACCTGACCTTCAAGGTCATTAGTGGGCTGGGTCCAGGCTACCTCAGGGATCAACTCTTCCTCATCATCTACAATCTTCTTCTGATAATTGTGCTATCCTGCAGCCCAGAGGAATGCAGTTCGTAGGAGTGGAAGACAGAGCTTTTTCAGTGGCAGGGCTTTGCTGTGGAGCTCCCTTTCAGAAGAGTTTAGGATAATAGGAAATTTCATGGTCTTCAGGCCCTCGTGGGAGACTTATTGCTTCATAATAATGCTTCCACAACATCCATCCCCCCATACTCCGAACCCACAGACTAAGATCAGGAAGTTTGGGATTATCTTTTAAAAAAAAAAAAAAATCTTAATGCCAAGGCGGGGTGGGGAGAGAAACTGAAGAGGATTCCTTAAAGCTGCATGTCTCTACTTGTGTTACTTTGGGCAGGTGATTGAATGTTAGAGCAGTGAGTGTGGTATAAATACTTCGTTATGCTAGGACACTGCCCTGTTTGTCAGGAAGAGCTTTGCATTAATTGAACATTCTCATTCTGCTTAGCTTGGAATGACATTCTCCTGGTTTTGTTCTTTTACTCATCCTCCCCATCACAAACTGCAGGGATCTCTACCCTGTGCTGGTGAAGATTCTCCAGTCCCTGCCCCACTTGCTTAGTGATTGCCAGGAAAACCCCACGTTTCCACTTTCCATCCAACGAGCTACGTCTGTGATCACCCTGCTGACCCACGTGACTCAAACTGCAGGCTGCACGGCAGAGCTGCAGGCCCGGCTCAGTAGGTAGGCCTGTCACTTTCGGTCAGCTGTGGTTTTAAAAGGGACACTGTCCAGTTCTCTCCAGGGCATTGTGTGCAGTACCATCGCAGAAGCATGGATGTAGAATGGCCTACCCTCCCACTTTGTTTAACCTTCACTTTTAGATAGGTCATGTTCGGAGCCTAAACTATGTGACAGTGTCCTCTTAACAGTCATGTTTTCCAGAGGTACCATCAGTATGCTCAATAGTGTGTAGTACACAGAAGAAAGCAGGATCCCTGTCGCAAAGATGTTACTGGGTTTTGCAGAAATTTTGCAAAAGGACACATGTTTTGAGAGTAGCTGAAGTAGGTTATCTAGTGCATTGGGTGTGACATAAGGAGGAACAGGACAGTAACTAGAGATGGGGATGTATGTGGAGATTAGAGACAGAGTTGATCTATCCTGTACCTGGTACTTCTGTGTAATGAAAGTTGTAGTCAACTGAAGTTAAGAAATGCAGCATCGAAGCACTTTCCCAGGAACACTAGTTTCTCCCATTGAGGACCTGGTTATTGTCCTCCCATCACTCCACAGGTGAGAGTGCTGCTTACGCATACTGAAGGTCACCCGTGCAGGAGTAGTTAAAAGATAGGAAACAAAGGGTAGGAATAAATGGTCAGTTTTCAGAATGGGGAGAGGTAAATAGCAGTGTCCCCCCAGGGATCTGTACTGGGACCAGTCCTGTTGAACATATTCATAAATGATTTAGAAAAAAGGGGTAAAGAGTGAGGGGACAAAATTTGCAACTGATACAAAACTACTCAAGATAGTTAAATCCCAGGCAGACTGCAAAGAGCTACTAAAGGATCTCTCGAAGTGGGCAACAAAATGGCAGATGAAATTCAGTGTTGATAAATGCAAAGTAATGCATATTTGAAAACACAATCCCAACTATACACATAAAATGATAGGGTTTAAATTAGTTATTACCACTTAAGAAAGATCTTGAAGCCATTGTGGATAGTTTTCTGAAAACATCCACTCAATGTCTAGCAGCAGTCAAAAAAGCTAACAGAACGTTGAGAGTCATTTAGAAAGGGATAGATAACAAGACAGAAAATATCATATTGCCTCTGTATAAATCCATGGTATACCCACGTCTTGAATACTGTGTGCAGATGTGGTTGCCCCATCTCAAAAAAGATGTATTGGAATTGGAAAAGGTTTAGAAAAGGGTAACAAAAATGATTAGGGGTATGGAATGGCTTCCATATGAGGAGAGATTAATAAGATTGGGACTTTTCAACTTGGAAAAGAGATGACTAAGGGGGATATGATTGAGGTCTATAAAATCATGATTGGTGTGGAGAAAGTAAATAAGGAAGTGTTATTTACTCCTTCTCATAACACAAGAAGTAGAGGTCACCTAATGAAATTAATAGGCAGCAGGCTTAAAACAAACACAGAGGATGTTGTGAAGGCCAAGAGTATAACAGGGTTCAAAAAAGAACTAGATAAATTCCTGGAAGATAGGTGCACCAATGGCTGTTAACCAGGATGGGCAGGGATGGTGTCCCCTAGCTTCTGTTTGCCAGAAGCTGGGAATGAGCGACAGGGAGTGGATCACTTGATGATGACCTGTTCATTCCCTCTGGGGCACCTGGCACTGGCCTGTCGGAAGACAGGATACTCGGCTAGATGGACCTTTTGGTCTGACCCAGTGTGGCTGTTCTTAATGTTCTTAAGTGAATTCCCATGATGGTGCTGGTCAGCTGTAGTTTTAAAAAGAAATACCAGAGGACTGGTGAGGGGAAATGGGCATCATTAATAAAGCATCGTTAGGTCCTCCATAAAATGCCACTCAAATAAACCTATTCCATGGTGGGTTTTATTTTTAATGAAAAGCAAGTTTTTTATGCCTCTTTTGGATTCCCTTTGATTTCTCCATCTAAGGGTTGGAGATTCAGCTGCAACAGCTTGCATTAGTGTATGTGAGAACCAGGCACATGATGAGCACTAACAAAGTGAAACTCACCTGCCTCATTTTATTGTCCAGACCTGTGATTCTCAACTTATTTACCATTGTGGACTGCATCCACTACTATCTCTGTGGCTCTGAGGATGTCACATGGGTTGCAGCTCTTTGCTGATTGGGCCACAAGGAGCCCATGGGCCACAGGTTGAGAATCACTGGTCCAAACTGAGTGAGGTGCAGAAAGTGAATGGTGGAAAGCAAATGAAATTTTAGACATTCTTCCACCCTTCAGAATCTGAGTGACAGAGATATGTGAGAAAAAGGCATATGAATTTTAACTTGACAATGACATGAGTATTCTTGTTTGCAAATTCCATAGGCATAATAAAACACCGCATTTCAAGACCATATCAAAGTTCCTCAGGGGGAGCTAAACCTTTTGCTACATTCCTCACCACTGTTACTCATCTGCCTCCTGCCCATCTCAATTTTTTGCAATGAGTATTGTTCCATGAGCTGGCAATGCATTCTGCTATGTGTATTCTCCACAGCTCTCCCTTATTTGACTGAATACCAGACTATTACTGTCTATTTCCTTCCCCTTATTTCTGTGAGGATGAGTGGGAGTAAATAGCTAAATTGCATAGCGGAAAAAAATTAATAATGGGTTCCCCCAGGGAATCAATATAGAGTCCAGTGTCTTATAGCGGAAGAGTAGACAGCGGAGTAGTAGAATTTCCTGAAGATGGTTGGTTGGAAGAGAGCCAGGAGCTCCAGAATGATCTATCCAAATTGAGTGATTGGGTCAGCATGGCAGATAAATTTAAAATAGAAAAGTAAAAGGGAATGCAGGTAGGGGCAGTAGGATTGGGTGAAAATATTAACACATACTGGTACGTTCTGAATTAGCTGGAGCCCCTAAAGAGAGATCTGAAGTTGTTACTGATCATTCCACGAAGGCATCTGCTCAAGGCACACCAGCAGTTAAAAAGCTGCTAGTAAAGGGGCAGGCACACATGGCACTGTGTACATCCATGAAGCAGATTGGGCAGGTTTGTGGTGGCTCTGAGCTGGTATCTTTCCCTAGTGTCTGCCAGTCTAAGACTGCACATAACTGGAAAGTCTATTTTTAGCTGTGATGGTTCAAGGATAAGATTCTTGCTGAGAAATTCCCCTTTGCCATCATCCTTCTGTTATGTTGCAGCAGTGGTCCAGGAGATGGAGAGCAGATTCCTCCTCCACCAGTCACCTGGAATCAGGTGTCAGGCCTGAGACCCTTCCTGGAGACCAATCTGAGGAGGTCTGTCCAGGAAATGTCCCGGCTGGAAACCTGGCAAGCTCTCCAGCCTCTTACAACAACATACATCATCTACTTGGGGGTTTACTACAGCGTTTGCAGCCAACAGGTAAGTCCTGTTAAAGAACCAGGATATCCTTCCATGTTACCTGCCTGTGTGTTTTCTTCCTAACTCCTAAATTCCAAGCAAGGCTTAAAACGAGAGCAAGCTAGAAGGAAATGTAGCTGACAGCATGTTGAGGACTATACACTAATCGCCAGTTCTTAAATCCAGGTTGGCCAGTCTTTAAACTGCAGGCAACCATTGGCTGAACTGCCATTGTCCTTCACATTCAGCAGTGCCCACAATCCTGTTTTCCCTGTGAGTGTCATCCCATCAGTATTTGGAGTATAGGTACAATGGAAGATTAGTGTATTTGCTGCCCAAAGGGCATTTGAGGTAAAGTTCTGTAAAGACAGGGAGAGGAACCCAATAACTGACATGGTATATGACCATCTTTAGAGTGAATTTTCTGAAATGTATCAAGCCTCAAAATACCATCAACCTGACATCTTACATTTATTCACAGAAAAAGTATCAGGCAACCACAGTGTAAGCATCCTCTGCACTCTCCTGCCAAAAGGCCTCAACTCTGACCTGGAAGAAATATCTCTTAAGGGTGTGGAATAATTTGGTATCTCTGGCCATTCAGTCTTTGCTACCCCAAAACGTGCACTGTAGTGCTAGTTCAAGTGGTGTGGAGACTTATCCACTAGGAAGTGGATGGAGACCTTGGAAGTTTACTTCAAATAGGCCACCAAATAGCCAAAAGATGCTAATAACTGTCAGTTGCTACAAACTTGGGGCTGGATTTGAACTGATGGCATTAGTGTTTGACATCTCCAGCACTCATTGTCAAACATTTATGCCATCCAGTCCTGGGATGTTTAAAAATCATTTTTTTTAGAATCTTGAATTCTAATTCTAGAATGTTTGTTTTTTCCTTTAGAAAGAAAGAAAATTGTGTGTAAGACCCTACCAGTACAAAGATTACTTACCCCCAGTAATGTTCTGGTGGTTACATGAGATGAAAAAGTATGCAAAACAGTAATTGGCTGGTACAAAAATCTGTCTGTTGTTGTCACAGTTCACAGCAATTGCGCCTTTATTTTCCCCTTCTGTGGTGTAACAAGGGCATCTCATCTAGCTCCCCAGACATTGCCTCTCTTGGAGGGAGACATGTCTCTTTCTCCCTTCTGACCGGGTGTTTCCAGGCTGCGCAGTCCCCTGACTATACTATAATATTCCCCCACAAAAGATAGGCTGCTTATGCAGACTTGTATTGCCTTCTCTTTAGAGACAGTAGACCATGTAATTGCTAGTTATCAGTTACCACACAAGCTCTGTATAAGCAAGCACATTTTACTGTTAAGGTAAAAACATTACAGAGAAAACATACAGAAAACAATAGAAGCTTCAAGTTTGTAAGATCCTTTGCTCAGAATAAGAGCCCTCATGACTCTGAGAGTTACCCAGTTATCTGATTTGGGCCTCTGAAGACACCATGAATAGGTAATCAGCTAAACAATGGTTTTCTGCTCAAAGTGCAGCTTTAAAAAGATGGATTTCAAGGTGGATCATTTGCATTCCCCGACCCCAAGTGTTTTCTAGGCAATCCACTTCACACGAATTGTCCCCAAAAGTCCTTTGAAGTCCCCAGTACTTCCCAGAAATTGCATGAATCCTGTGTTCCTCCTTAAGAAGTTCTATATAGTCCACAATAGTACAAAAATATTTGCATTTTTAATACAAAGGACTCTTCAAATACTTAATTCCGTAACGTTTGTCTGAGATATTGAAGGATATTGTCATACCTGTCTCAGTAGCAATCATACAGTGGTGACTCTCATGGCTTCCTTATGCCATGCCCACTAGAAGGCTCAGAACTGAGGTGTGCATCTCCACTTCACTGAATAATCAGCTGAGTCTCTTTCTTGAGAGGGATTTAGTTTGTTCTTTGTGGGGTGACTGCATTCTGGTGAGGTGAAGGAGATGCAAAATTCTCTGCAATGCTTCTTTAATCTCAAGTGTTCCTTACTGAGGGCAGGAGAAATGGAAAGGGCAGGAGAAATGTCATCGTGCATTGCTCATCTAGGATGATGTTTGGCCACACTGGGAACTATTAAGCCTCAGTGGCTAAACTGATCTCCTTATGTGCTGCTGATTCTCTTGAAGTCTTTGATAACACTATACTAGAGCTACCCATCTTTTAAATAACAAGGCAGTTACATTAGCTCTTGTGTTGTAATTGCAGTCCTTCAGTCCTGAAACAGGCAACGTAGTTTTGTATCAGTGTGTTTAATGGAAAGATCAGCACATTGGGGTGTCTCATTGGTGTAGTGGGAGGCTTATCCACCTGTAGCAACTTACTGTAACTCATAGTATTATTGCTAAACAAAAATCTGTGTGTATAGGGCAAAGAGCTATTTTAAAGAAAAGGTGGGTGGTGGGGGGAGAAATCTAGCTGTCTCTTCCCCAAGAACAGTTTGTTCACTTCATTTGAATGTCTTCAAATATGCCTTTTTTTCAATGATTTCTGCAGCCATCACTCAATCCAATTGACTGCCTGGAGGAAGTGGAGCGTTTGACATATGAGGTGCTGCTGCCTCTCTTCAGCCAGCCTGCCATGCACAGAATGTGGGATCTGCTCAGGTAAAACCACTCCAAGCCAGACTGCTGCTACAGCTTGAGAAGTTAGGTGCAGTCCCATTTCTGACCTGTTTGAGCAGCAGTGCAGGGAGAGGCGCAGTTGTGTGACTGAGAACATTTCTTATAAAAATAAAGAACCCCCCTAGCAGGTGCCTTGAATATGTGACAACTGTAGTTTTAAGAGCGTTAAAAATTCCTACTCTGTTGAAAGTGCAGAGCTTAGCAATTCTGTGTCGTGAGTGTGCCCTTGTGATCCATTAGTTTGGAAGGTGGGTGATATGCAAACAGCCTTCTTAAACAAAATTCTACAGATGAAGGTTTATTTTAAAGGGATGAGAGAATGCTGAAGCGCTCACTTCTCGCACGCCAGAGATGTGTGAGGAGGCACTCTGAAAAATCAATCATATTTTCCAATTCCTGTGTTCTAGGTAGGGCTGGCTTCCTCAGTCTTTGTGGGTAAGATTTTCTTTGGCAATCTGGGTCACGCTTACATATGGAAAAATGTTAGTCTGTTTGGGTTCTTATGGCCAGTAGTTCTGAATGCACAGCATAAGAGATGGGGTTTTGTGCTCCGTGTTCCTGGACTTTGTGAACAGTTCAGCAAAAGATTGGAATCCATTAGAACCAACATGTTACATTATTTGGTATTGCAGTACTGCCTAACAGCTCCAATTAATGCCCCATATTGCTGGGTATTGTACTTGCACGCAATCGCTGGGATACTCCATTTGGCTACAGTTTATTGTATGGGTGTTTCTGAGATGTGAGATTCTATTTGCAACTTACTACCAAAGCTGTCAGTGAAATGAGTACCCATGACTTGATCTCCCTGTCTCTCTTCACACAGGCCGTGCTCTGCCCTATGCAATCCCTTGTCCTGTTCCCCAGCACCAGAGTCTGTCCCCAGCATTGTGTCTTTGAGTTGCACTGGAGGGAAACCCCAGATGAGTTTAGTTGGCTCCAAGTCACCCTTTCCCTTCCTCACTGCCCTCCTCTTCCTCATCAACAACATCACCCATATCCATAAAGGGCTGGTCAGCAAGGTGAGTAGTGGCTTCTGGCTATGAATGCTGCATGAGTGATAGCCCAGCAAGGGGGTAGAAACTGCACACGTGATTCAAGGGTAATAGTGTAAGGTAACTTATGCTGAACAATAGTTTCTTTTTGCTGAAGAGAAAACAAAGTAGTTAGTGGCAAGGAGTCCCCTATCTGTTAAGATCCTGTGAGACAACACCTCAAATAGCATGTTCAGTCGTGGGATCCTCAGTACCCGAAGGACTTAGAGATGCTGGAAATAATTTAGCGAAAAAATGATCACAGCACTCAAAGGATTGATTTGTAGGAAAAGATCAGAACAGATAAACATTTGTAGTTCAGCTAAGTGATGGCTAAGGTGCAGGATTATACCTGAATATTTGAAATAATCTAAACACCGTGAAGTAGAGGTAGAGAATAATTGTTTAAGGTTGTCAAAGGAGATATAACTGGAGTAAGGGAAGAAATTAAAGAGACACTTAGGATGGGTATCAAGAAAACCTTTCTTCCAACTAATCCACTACATTATGGAGTAATCTCCTAAACGAAGCAGATGCCAGAGACATCTAAAAGTAACCTAAAGCACTGGAGAATATATTGTATTGAGATTTACTCTATATTAGCTCCCTGGGGATGAACTATGTGACCTAATAGGTTTCTTCTAACTCCGATTTCTGTGAATGAAAAGATAGTGGCAGTGAGTAAATTCAGATGCATGTGAGCAGGTGATGACATCCCCCAAACCATACTCTGTACTTTGCTGGAGAGAAAATAATGATGGTATAGGCCCACCTCAAATCTGCTTTCTGGTCTTCTGCTCAAGTGACTTTGCAGCTGCATCCTCCTCATATAACAACAGAAGCCATGTAAACCATTATGCTGATTTTTTTTCCCATGTGCCTTCTTTTGAAGCATTGTGGGATCTGGTACAGATGATTCTGATGTTCATACAAGGAGGCCTAGTTGTGATTGGATGTATGCAAAGTAAAGAAGTCAAAAGACTGGGAATCTTTTGAAGTAGAGCCTCTTACTGCAGTGGAGAGGAGGGAGGTTTCATCAGGACATCTGAGTGCATATGAATGCCCTTGTCTGAAGTAGCCTACAGCTATTCTCTGTGGGGGATGAGGTGACAGATATGGGAGAGGATTCTCTCCGTGAACGGGGTGGTGTTGATGGTATTTCCCTCCGTTTCTGGTTCTACAGTACACCTCTGTGCTAGACTTGAAAGGTCTGAAGGACTATCTGCTCCAGAGCTGGCCCACCAGACCTCTCTTCATAACCCCTTCATCTGCCTGGATCCTGCGGCATGAATACCATCTGCAATACTTTGTGCTAGCCTTGGCTCAGAAAATGGTAAACACCCCCCCCCCCAGCACTTTAATCATTCTTACCCTGACAACTAACCTCACCCTTGGCTCCCTTACCAGCTAACATACCGGACAGGCAACTAATTATTGAATCAGCTGGTCTTTGTCTTGCCTCTGATGGCCCAACACACCTACTAGCCAAAACTATCATCATTTTACAGTTATTTATACAGAGCCTTAGATCCCAAATCACTTTGCAGACTGTAACTGCAGGAATCCTTTCACCCACTGTTGAAAGACAGCTGCCTCTGGACTTGAACACAGAGGCTGTTTTATTAATGTACAGAAACACAACCTAAAGGTCTAGGACAGACCTGCACAACATACGGCCTGCGGGCAGCATGCGGCCCACAGATGCTCACTGTGCGGCCCACAGCCGGGATTCATAAGGCTCTGGGCTGCCCGCAGCCACGGGGAGCCCAGAGCCCTTTAAATCCCAGCCGCCAGGGCTGGCTTTAGGCCAATTCAACCAATTCCCTAGAATCGGGCCCCGCCCCTAAGAGGGCCCCATGCCCAAGCCCCAATACAGTGTACCAGCAAAAGCCAGTGCGCTGTACAAGGATGGCCCAGCTTCCTCAGGGGGCAATTTAAAAGGGCCTGGGGCTCCCAGCAGGGGCTGGAGCCCCAGGCCCTTTTAAATTGCCACCAGAGCACCACTGCTGGAGCCCTGGGGTAGGGCTGTGGAGCTCTGGAGGCTATTTAAAAAGTCCGGGGCTCCCGTCGCTTCTACCGCTCCGGCCCTTTAAATAGCCACCAGAGCCCCACCGCTTCCCCAGGGTTCCCGTGGCTACGTAAAGGGCTGGGGCGGTAGAAGAAGGGGAGCCCCGGGCCCTTTAAATACCGCCAGAGCCCTGGGGTAGCGGAGGGCTCTGGGGGCTATTTAAAGGGCCGGGGCTCCAGCTGCCTCTGCCGCCCCTGGTCCTTTAAATAGCTGTCAAAGCCACACCACTTCCCCAGGGCTCCCTCAGCTATTTAAAAGGCTGGGACGGTAGAAGCAGGGAAGCCCTGGGCTCTATAAATAGCCCCCAGAGCCCTGGGGTAGTGGGGGTGGGAGGGCATCCAGCTGCCTCTGCTGCCCTGGTCCTTTAAATAGCCCCCGGAGCCCCGCCACTTCCACAGGGCTTCCGCAACTATTTACAGGGCTGGGGCAGTGGAAGCAGGGGAGCCCCGAGCCCTTTTAATAGCCCCTGAGCCCTGGGCTGCTGCTGCTACCCTGGTGGGGGAGGGAGGAGGAGGGGGCACTCACCATACAGGATGGGCTGTACCCCCTGTACCTGCACCCGCTGCCCACAGCCAACCCCTGCTGCATCCACTGCCTGCAGCCAGCCTGTCTCCAGCCAGCCCCACACCCCCTGCCCAGCCCACACCAACCCGTCTCCAGCCAGCCCTGCACTCCCTACCCTGTCTCCAGCCAACCCCTGCCGCACCCCCCTGCCTAAGGCAAGCCAGTCCTGCACTCCTTTGTCTCCAGCCCTGCCAACCCATGCCGCACCGCACCGCCCCCCCCGTGGCCCTGCCTGAAGCCTGTCAGCCCACCCCACACCCCGTCCCCAGCCTGTCCCACACTCCTTGCCCAGCCTGCCTCCAGCCCCCTCCCACTTCCAGCCAGCCCCATGTCCACTTCCCAGGGAAGTAACCCTGCACACCTGCTTCAATGAGGTGGGCAGGGAGCAGCTGGGACTGACACGTGCACCCTAGCACACCCTCAGGGAGTGGCGGAGCTCATTTCTAGTTCAGGCCCATCTTTTAAAAAAAGAACTTTAGGTAGGGTTAATATACATCTGTATTTTCCTGGACATGTCAGGCTTTTTGGTTCTTAAATTGCCATTCGGGAGGAAAATACAGATGTATGGTAACCCTATTGGTACAAAAAATACATACTGTGGCAGAACTTTTTATAGGGAACCGGTTGCTAAGAAATGAAAGGCTTTTTTTTACTTGTTTTTTTTTTTCAGTCCTCTCTGCCGGGGCCCCGCCAAAAATGTTCAGATTCGGCCCTGCACTTCCTAAAGCTGGCCCTGCAAGCCGTGGCCGGAATTCAAAGGCTCTGGGCTGCCCACAGCCACAGGGAGCCCAGAGCCCTTCAAATCTCAGCCGCGGCTGGGATTCAAAGGGCTCTGGGCTGCCTGCAGAGATTCCTGGCCATGGCTGAGATTTAAAGGGCTCAGGGCTCCCCACGGCTGCAGGCAGCCCAGAGCACTTTGAATCGCGGCCACGGCTCCAGCGGATGGGCTGGGGCTGGGATTTAAAGGGCTCAGGCTCTTCTCGCTGGCAGGAGCTCTGGGCCCTTTAAATCTCTGCCCCAGCCCCGCAAAGCTATGGGTTCCCCCAGCTACCGGAGCCCCAGGCCCTTTAATTTGCCCCTTAGGGCTCCCAGCCACCTCTTCAGCTGGGAGCCCCTGGTTGATTTAAAATCAAGTATCACCTCCCCACCCCCAACCTTCCTTTTTGGCCCACAGCTGTTTTGGTGGGGCGGCACTGGGGAAGGAGGGTTTGTTTCTGCAGGGTTGGGTGGTGCTGGGGCGGGGTGTGGGGGATGTGTTTCCGCGGGGTCGGGGGGTTTCGGCCCTCAGCTGTTTTCTTTGGAGTAATGTGGCCCTTGCCGCTTTACGAGTTGTGCAGGCCTGGTCTAGGACAAAAAGGGAAGGAAAACTATCTCCATATGAAAACTGTCTGTTCCCGTGCTCTGACTCAACATCTAATTGATGTTCCACTGATGCCCCCAGGCCAGCTAACTGCCCCCTGACTCGTAACTGCCTCCTTGAGACAAGCTACAGTGTTTTCATCTGTTGGGTTTTTGTTTCCTGTGCAGGCAGGTATTTGTCCGGATTACACCCAGCATGCCTCGCTCCATCATTGTGTTGCCATGGCATTGTTAAGCCGTCTGTTGCCAGGGAGTGAGCATCTGGCTCATGAGCTCCTTTTGGGTCTTGCCTTTAATCCAGAATTCATTCCGTAAGCTTTGCATTTTTTTTCCCTTAAGAACCTCATTCCTTGCCTGTAGTTGGGATGTGGGAAATCTCTTGGAAAAGAAGGGGGAAAAAATGGATTTTTATATTCGATCATAGTTATGATTTTCTGCCTTTATGGGTGTGACTACAGTGCAATTAAAAACCCACAGCCCTGCCAGCTGACTCTGGCGAAGGGGCTGTTGAATTGTGGTGTAGACATTCAGGCTTGGGTTGGCACCCAGCCTCTAGGTGGGAAGGTCCCAGAGCTTGGGCTACAGCCCAAGCCCAAACAGCCTTAGCCTGATCCCCACGAGCCCAGGTTGGCTGGCAGGGAGTAGCCCCGGATGTCTAATTGCAGTGTAGACGTGTGGCCTGAGTGAAGACAGACACCGTAGTGCGTTCCTCTGCAATGGGATTTGTTGATGAAGGTTGGAGGCATTAACTTCAGGTTTCTCCCTAGCACACTGGTAATGAGAGAGACATGATGGTTTGCTTTTCCCCCTCCTCTTAGTGCCAGGTGTCCTTCCATCCCCATCTAGTGGTCTCACCTTCCTTACAGCAGCAAGGCACCAATGCTGAGTCGAGATTTGGTAAGATCTGTGAAACAGATGGAAATCTTGCCCGCTACTATTTTCTGCCCCCCATTGGAAGACATTTCTAAATCTCCCTTTCTCCCTTAATGTTTAGTTGCCTGCACAGTTTGCTCCAGTATGGTAAAGCTGAAGGTTTAAGAGGTAACCACAGATATTTTCTACCTCAAACTGGTGAAGACTGAGCATCACAGATGTGAGGCTTTCAGTGTTTGGCAGTGGGGACACTTGGGCCTTGTATTGCTTCTGAGTGTCTCCATGTAGCTTGCCATACAGCAATGGTACATCCCTGGAAAAGGCTGGATGAACCCTCCTTAAAAATACTTCAGACTTCTCCAGTTCTTTTCATGTTCACAGTGCTTTACAAACACTATCTAATCCTCCACAACAGCCTTCCCAGTAGTCTCCAGCTAACAGTTAAGGAAGCTGTAGTTGGAATCAGTGACTGAGCTGAGATTAGACCTTGGGGGAGTTGATTTCTCTGTCCTGTAGTCTAAGCACTAGACCACATCTCTCCCTCTCAATCCCTTATCAAAGCCAGCTGCAAAACCAGCAGAGTGAGTATTGCCCTGTCAATGCAAACGGGGCTCCTGCAGTGTGTGTTTTCTCACATCAGTGCCCTGGCAGCACTGCGTAGCCAAGCATGTTATCTACCGAGACAGATAACACCTGCTGTCAGGTCATCTGGCACTGCAGTTTCCAAAGATCATTGCTTCCCTTAAGAGTAGCAAGAACTCTACCGGAATGTGTGTTTCTTTATGGCAATGGGCTGTGCTCTTGCCAGCTGCGAGTGCAGGATCTTCCTCACAGCAGCGACCTGCCAATGGCATCTGGGATGCCAGAAGTGTCATGTCATGCCAGCTGGGAGCCATAGATGGGTTCAGTGATGCTGGGTATTCCATTGTTCCTGACTTTGGAAAGGAAATATAGAGGCACACGGTCTGATTTTGTGTGTGCGTGGGCAGGAGTTAAGTACCAATATTTATGTTTGTCTTTTATTTTACAGAGAAGGGAAAACTGGAGGGCCAGAAGCAGCTGATTTCTCCGATATTCTACATCTGGGCACAAGCACAAAGCTGGTACAACCTGGCTCAGTGGCTGCAGGTTTCCCCAAACCCCACCGCGGTGTGTTGCTGGGAGAAGCATACCAGCATCTTCCTTTCATTCGTGCCTGTTACCTCTCTCAGTTTGTTCACTTGGAGCCTGCTCTTACCCGTTCCCAGGTAGCCTACCAAGGACGAACTTACCTCGTCCAATCGTTGCTGCTTCCTGAAGTCAAAGGGCCCATCCTACCTTCTGACTGGCCATTCCTTCCTCTTATCGGCCTCTATAACAAAGTGACCGGTGCAGAGACAGGGGGGGCTGTACTGAACACTCTTCCTCCTGATCTAGTGAACACTGTGACCCGGAATCTGCAATGGGTCCTGCTCCTGGAAACGTGGCGTGCCAGAGTACTTCAGAACATCCCAGCTGCTGCCAAACTGGCACGGCTTATGTGTGTGTTCCTCACAGGCGGTGACCTGTTCCTGGAAGGACCTGTTCATTGCTACACAGCTGCCCTTCTCGCTCTCTATTGCCAACCCAAGGTCCTGGACTCCTTGGAATTGGATGCTCCTCTCCCTGGCTTGGCATCATTCCATGACCTCTATATAAGTGTCCTGGAGCAGTTTGAAGGAGTCTCCTTCGGTGACCCCCTTTTTGGAGCCTTTGTTCTCCTCCCTTTGCAGAGGCGGTTCAACGTTCAGCTGCGGCTGGCAGTTTTCGGGGAGCATGTGAGCACCTTGAGAGCCCTGGGAGTGCCACTCAAACAGGTAACCTCTAGGCACACTACTTGGCAGTCACTTTATTCCTCAAACTGGGATATTGTCACTATCATTATTCTTCCCTTTCTGCATTGGGCAGTCTAGCTGTCTCTTTCCTGTGTGGCGGTTATGCTTTTAGTTGGTAAGTTTTGTTCCTGCTGAAGAAATCCAATATGTAGAACATTAAATGTCACGTGGACTGAAGATGATATTCCTTCAGTTCAGGGCTATTGTAGGAGTTGTTGATGGTGCCTGCTGTAGTCAAGGTCCTCGGTACTCTCTGCCAAACTGAACCTAACCTCAAGGTGGGTGGAGGGCTGGTTCCTGGATTCTGTGGCACTCTGTTGCTGGAGTGCTGGAAATTCTGCAGTAGCTTCAGTTAAATAACCAGATCAGAGGTTTTTATTGAATTCAGTGGGAAATTGAATAATACAACCTGCATAGAAGGATGCATTAATTAATACAATGTAACCTGTATTAACTTCAGTATATTTTACACTCTCTGTATATCTTCAGTATATTATGTGCCAAAGATTTTTCTATTGACAACTCCACTTCTGTATTAAATGTATTGAGGGCTACTGGAGGTTTTAGCCACTAGAGAGGGATTGTTTGGGGCTTACAGCAATGGGGAGGAGCTGGAAAGGTGTTAAGATTGTGGCCTGAGTGCACACTCTGGTTCTTTTAATAAAATGATTAGGAGTGCAATAGCAATATGTTGGCATTTAAGTTGTCATCCATTTTAAATGGAGGCTTTAATTTTGGAGCACAATGCTATGGTCTGGCGTGGATTCCACAGCCACAAAACTAGGGAATACAGGGGCTTCTGACTAGCAAAGGTTACAGAAAAATTTCAATTCTGATCCCTTGTTTTCACATGCTCATACATTTATGGAGTATTAAATATTTAGGTTGATATTTTCCATGCTTTGTCACTGCTTGAAAATTAATTTTGTTTTGGAAAGTTTGAACAAAATCCCTCCTTTTTTTAAGTTATAGGAGAATGATGGAAAAAATACTTTAAACAAGGGGAAAAATTCCAGTGACACTGTTGCCACAACAAAGACTGAAGTTTGAAACTTGGCACGGACACCCTTTTGTCAGTGAGGACTGTTGCCTTTACTTGATTTAAAAAGTAATTGGAATTGATGTAACAACGATGATCCTCCTAACCCTGCATACTTGAGGAAAATCAGCTGAAAATTATATTTTCGAAGACCCTAGGAAGTTAGGTCAAGAAGCTTTGTTAATGCTTTTTTAAGGTGGACAGTTAAGTCAGGAAATGCAAAGGTGACGGTTCCAACAGTAGTGTAGATTCTTCCCCATTGTCTGCTTGCCCCTTTCTGCTTAGATGCGTATATCAATGTATTAAACTCACTGGCACGTTAGTGGGATGCAGTGATGCTAGCGTGACTCTCCTTCATAACTTGAATGTGCTTCACCTGCCAGCTCCTCACTGTTTCAGTCACTACCCCCGAGCGTAAAGGCAACCAAAATTTTGTGTCCAATAGCATATTCTTCAGTCTAGCAGGCAAAAGTATAACATGATCCAATAGCTAGAACTTGAAGCTAATGAATTCAGGCTGGATATAAAGGATACATTCTTAACAGTGAAGGTAATTAACCACTGAAACAACTGGAATTGTGCTGGATTCTCCATCCCTGGCAATTTTTAAATCAAGACTGGATGTTTTTCTAAAAGATCTGCTCTAGGCATTATTTTGGGGAAATTCTATGGCCCGTCTTAGACACAAGGTCAGACTAAATGATCACAGTGGCCCTTTCTCTTGGAATCTGACTATTTTGGCTGTAAGCAGAGGAGGTATTTGAGGATGCTCTGCAGAGGAGCTTGTCCTGTTGGTCAGTGACACACACCCTTCGGGAAGGGTGATGGTGCTTTTTTGGCTTTATTGCAGTTTCCTGTGCCGCTGGAGCGATACACCTTGCCTCCTGAGGACAACCTGAACCTCTTGAGACAGTATTTCCGAACACTGGTCACTGGTGCGCTGCGTCATGCTTGGTGCCCCGTTCTTTATGCTGTGGCTGTGGCTCATGTGAATAGCTTCATTTTCTCTCAGAATAGCACAACAGAGGTATGTCACGGATAATCTTGGGGTTCAGCTACAGGGTTCGGAGCTGGGCAGTCCATGCTCCTGATCCCTTGCTCTACGCACTAGATTGCTCCTCTCCATTTTTAATGCATGATGCCTAAGAGCTGAAGTACCAAGAGGCAAGAGTAGAGTTTCAGCTATGGAAATTTGAGAGCGACCCTATTGACCCCACTGCCTCCAAAAACTTTCTCGCTTGGGGAAGAAGAGAAGGGGTGGGGTGGGACCGGGTCACGGCTACTGCATATTCAGCTGTTCTGCTCTAGAACAAATTGTTGTCTGATGCAGCATAACAATAGGCAGAACCTCTCAGGAGTGCTGTACTGAGCTGAGCATCTCTCTTTTGCTCCCAGGAGGCTGACGCTGCTCGGAAAAGCATGCTGCGGAAGACCTGGCGGCTGGTGGATGAGGTAGGCTCCTCGGCACCCAGCTCTTGTACTCGGAGCAGAATTATACTGGTGTTGAATCATCATAGATTCAGCTTTAGCTCTTGGACTCCCCATTTATCCACCCTTGGCAGATTAAATATGAGTCACTGTTGTCTTGAGCAAATGAAAATTTAGTGACAGGATTTTGGCTTCTAATGCCTAAACCTGAGCTCTGACAGCACTATACTGACCCCCCTACAAATGAATGAATGGCAGAGATGCCTTTTGGGAGTGAGATGGGTTTCCTGTTCTCTCATTCCATGAAACTGGCTTGAGCGCTATTCTATCTGGATACCTCGAGATCTGGGGGGAGGTTCCATTCTAGCCCAGCCATGAGCAGGAGGCCAGCACAGGTTTTCATGGCCCACTCTCCTCTGCTTACCTTCTAAACTAGACTTATAAAATAAGTTCACATGTTCTTCCCCCTTACCAGAACTCATCTTTTCAAAGAAACAAAACTTCTTCCTTCTCAGCCCAAATTGTCATGGAGCACCATGCCAGTTTGTGGTGCTATATTTTGTATTACACAGATGATAAATATATACATTGTTAGTACCCATTGTCTAAGGTGGGCTCCCTGCGACTCAGTCAGACCCCATCTCTTGAGTGTTGACAAGAGCAAGGACGTGGGGTGGGCATGGTGGTTGTATACAAATGGGGTAACCTCAGGCAAATAGAGCACAGAGGAAGGAAGTGAATCTTCCTCAGAGAGAGCTAACACTCCACAGATTTTTCTCTTGTGTTGGGTGTGGGGTAGTTACATCTGGGCTTCTAGCTGCGGTGAGTGGGTAGAATTTTAGAATCTCACTTGCTCCCACCACACTTAATGGCTGCTTCTTTCTTCAGGTATTGAAAAAGCATCTTCTCTACTACAAAGTGCACAACCCAGAGAGTCCGATGGGCGTTGACCTTTATGAGCAGCTCCCTCCCATTCGACTGAAGTACCTGCAAATGGTGACCAAGAAAGAGCCCAAGGAGAACATGCAGATGTCAGATCCAGAGTGAAGCATCTCAGCAACAGGAGGACTGAGGGCTGGGAAAGGTCATTTTAGACAAGCTGATGAAAAAATTAAGTGAACTCCATGGGGTACAATGTTGCCTGGGCATCCTTGCCATATTGGCAAAGGGAAAGGCAAATAAACCCTCTCAACACTGTGGCACATCACATGGCTTCTAAGTATGTGGATGACCTGTACGTAGCCTAGGTATGTCTAGTGCTGGAACATCCTTTTGAATTCTGTTTGACTTGCCGCTGCTTGGGGCTGGAGATTGCGAAAGAAACATGCCTGTGTAGTGGAATGTGAGTGCAGACTGATTTAATAAAACTAAATTAAGTGAAATAAAGTTCAGTCCTTTCTGATAGAAGTCTGATTTTCTTAATGTGATTTCCATGGCCATCCCCACTTTCTGAATGCTAGCCTCTCCCTCGCTTTTCTGGATCCTGAGCTTTGCAGGGTTTTGTCTGTACGCTGGCAATATGAGGGAAGGAAGAAGCTGGTTCTGTGGAAGTGTCCTTTTCTCCAGCAGAGTCTCTCAGAAAGTGCTGCATGCACTCAGTAAGCCACACAGCTGTACTGTGTCAAACCTCTAAGGAAGCTATGCCAGAAACCTGGGCTCTGCGCAGATCCTCCTGTGGCGCTCTCTTGAATGGGCTGAGAGAAGCGTTTTCTCCCCTTACTTTTTAATCTTACTAGATTTTACAAAATTATCTCTCTGCAGGACAGGATGTTTAGCAGCTTCTACCACTCCCATAAGAAAAAATAAGTATCTGATTGTTTGACTAGAAAGTGCATAAATCGTCTTTTAGGGAAAGAAATCTAAGGCTTAAAGTGGAAGTTACTAGGCTAAAGGATCAGTATGTTTAATAATAAAACTCCCAACCCTTGACTAGCCTCCCGGTCCTAATCCTATATTTTAACCTTAGCTACCAGGGCTAGCAGTGTCATGACAAAAATAACTGAGCCCATTGCCAGGCACAGCACTTGCTGCCATGAGCAGTCCCACTGGTGTCCGTGCTTACTGCTCTGAACAATCCTCTCCCTTGCAGGCAACTAACTCATTTCATGTAGGCCACTGAGCTGCTGTGAGATGGTAATGACTTTGTAACTTGCTGCCAGCCTGGACTGAATTTGAACTAGTGACCTATACATACGCCTCTCTTCCCAGTCCCAAGTCCCCAGAAAGATAAATATCTCAGATACTCCTGCAGCAGTTTCCCCCTCTTTTATTTCAAGCAGGATCTGGGCAGTGCTAGTGTTTCTTTTTTTAATCCTTTTTCTATTCTTATCCTTTTTCGGTTTCAGTTTCTGATCTGAGGTCTTTCACAGCTGAAAATCAATAGCTCATAAAGCCAGACCTGCATGAAGTAGCCATATTGATTTTTTTTCTTTTAAAGGTGCTAGCTATGATAAAACTTTTACTGAAATCTTTTCCACTTTAAAAAAAACAACAAGGAGTCCTTGTGGCACCTCTAGAGACCAACACATTTGGGCATAAACTTTCCTGGGCTATAACCCACTTCATCAGATGCATAGAGTTGAAAATACAGTAGGCAGGTTTAAATATACAGCATGTGAAAAAATGGGAGTTGCCTTACCAAGTGAGGGGTCAGTGCTAATGAAGTCGCTTCAACCATGGTGGATGTGGCCCATTCCCAACAGTTGACAAGAAGGTGTGAGTATCAACAGGAAAAACAATTTTTTGTGGTGACCCAGCCACTCCCAGTCTTCATTCAGGCCTAATTTGATGGTGTCAAGTTTGCAAATTAATTCCAGTTCTGCAGTTTCTCTTAGAAATCTGTTTTTGAAGGTTTTTTTTGGTTGAAGAATGGCCACTTTTCAGTCTGTTATGGAGTATCCAGGGAGATGGAAGTGCTCTCCTACTGGTTTTTGAATGTTACAATTCTTGATGTCTGACTTGTGTCCACTTATTCTTTTGTGTAGAATCATAGAATATCAGGGCTGGAAGAGACCTCAGGAGGTCGAGTCCAACCCCCTGATCAAAGCAGGACCAATCCCCAGACAGATTTTTGCTCCAGATCCCTAAATGGCCCCCTCAAGGATTGAACTCACAACCCTGGGTTTAGCAGGCCAATGCTCAAACCACTGAGCTATCTCTCCCCATGTCTGGCCAATGTACATGGTAGAGGGGCATTGCTGGCACACGATGGCATATATCACATTGGTAGATGTGCAGGTGAACAAGCCCCTGATGGTGTGGCTGATGTGGTTAGTCTTATGATGGTGTCCCTTGAATAGATATGCAGACAGAGTTGGCACTTTCCACTTTCTGTGTCTCACCATGACAAGAGTCCCAGCCGTACTCTTCCAGGAAAAATACGGAGAAAGATTTAAGGGCTGCTGTTGCCCATTAGATAATTGAGTTAGCTAATCACATAACTTGATGGCACAACCTCCTTTGCCAAAACCCTTCTAGTCCATTGTTCTATGCAAAGTTGAGTTTTGGAATGTACACAAATTATAAATAAACATTTATAGTTCTGTAGCTTTTTCGGAACTAAGGGGATGCTCATTCCCTCTCTTTATTTAACCTCTTACGTGGGGTTGGGTGGCCTTGTCACAGGCAGATGGTTAATACATTGGGAATACCATATAATATGGGAAATGATGGTGGGCATTGAGCAACACTCCGTGGGTTCCCCTTCAAGTCAGAGGTTTGGAGTCCCCTGTGCTAGTATATGGGGCTTGCCTTGCCTACAGGTGGGGAGTTTGAATCCTGGTACTCAGAAACCTGGATACTGAACCTTGGGTGCACATACAGTGGAGGGTTGTGTACATATGACTCACTGGAAGACCATGACTTATTTCTGGGAAGCACTGCTTGTTCTAACAACCTTCTCTCACCATTCCAAGAGCCAGTAATAGTGATGTTTGTGTGAGAGAATAGCTGCTGGAATGTGTCATCTGTAGGTATGTCTACACTGGAGTTTGAAGGTGTAATTTCCAGCTCAAGCAGACATACCTACACTAGCTCTGATCTAGTTAGCATACTAAAAATGGAAGTGTAGCCACCATGATGGAAGCCATAGGAGGGGCTAGCCACCCTGAGTACAATCCTGTCAGAGACCCTAGGAATATAATCAGTGTCGCTAGCCCAGTCTGTTGCTCACACTGTAGCTACTACACTTCTGTTTTTAGTGCACTAGCTTGACTTTCATGCCTTTAACAACAGGCGTTTAGGTATTGAATCCAAATCACAATGTTTGCCCCACTGGAAGAGTTTTCCTCATTCACAGTGTGCAGTGAAATGATACCACTGAGGTGACATGTGAATGATAGTGGAAGAGCTTGGGTGGCATGTATTAGTGCACTCACAAACACGCCTGAAGTCTTCCAGTGGTCCTTGTTGCAAAAAGTGGATCAGCCTATCTTTTGGCTTCCTCTGCCTCCAATGGTTCCTTAAATCACCAGTGATTGCTGCCTCTCTCCCTCCTGCCCTGCCCATCTTCATCTTTTTATGGGGATCTGGATTGCAAGTAGCAACCATGAAGTGGGAAACAGTAGATGGCTTCAGAGGCCACATTGTGTTACAGAATATGCTGAGAATCTACATCTCTCCCGTAACTGTAAAAAGTTTGACCATGCCTTGGCATTGGCCGTGGCACAAATGTAACAAAACTTCACAGCTTCCATTTTATAAGGCTTTGGGTAGCTGTATTCCCTCTGCAAAGCACCAGAGGGCACTGCTTAACCTACTTCAAATCCAGTCTTTCTGGGCAGCTGCATATTCTGGGTTTGGGGAAGGTGGTTTAAAATTATGTCTGCTTCTTGGGTTGCTGCAAACTTTCACTAAGTTTTTTTTAAAAGTCTTTGAAAGCTTTTGTGTTTGGTTTTAGTTTTCGAGTGGTTGCTAAGGATCAATCAATGTTTTGCCAGCAGAGAGGGAAAGAACACTTCTGAAATACCTGTTGGTACAGTAAATGGGAATTGAAATGTAAATTGACATTTTAAGCAGGGACGAAATGTGCTAGTTATGGTAATCCTGTTTAATCCTCATCAAAATAACATGTTAGAGGGGTTTGGTTATTGTGTTGGCGTCTTTCATTGGGTCAATACACAAAGTAAAAACAAACAAATCAACCACTGGGCAAGGCTTGATATTTTAACTCCTTCTACACACACTGTTACCAGAGGTTTAAAGGTGCTCCAAAAAGAGGGTCATCTTGATGCTTCTGCTTATACATCTAAAACAAGGCCTTAATTTCAGATCACGTTTTTGGGCTTGAAGTCATTCTAACCCAAGCACTGTATGTTGCTTGGTAATTCTGATCAGAGGACAAAGGGAAAAACTAGTGCTATCTTCTACTTTCAGGGGAGGATAAAAATACCTTCTGGCCGAGGCTGGCTGGAAGTTACTTAGGGTTGTCCCAGTACTTATGTCTCATAAGAGCAGAAGAGCCAATCCTGGGAGTGGTGAGGTGTGGATCTTGATGTAGACAGCAACAAAGATGGTTAAAATACCTTAAATGAAGGTTGGGGGCAGGGGGAAATGAGGCTAATGCTTATTTTTGCTTCTATATGAGATTCTAGAAAGAAGGCCTGACATTTTAAAAACTTTGTTTCCTATTAGGAAATCCTGGTTCTGGTGAGGCCAGAAGACTCATTACTGGAGAGCTAGTGAAGTGATGTCAGCAGAGGAGGTAGAAAAGACAAAGTTGAGGAGCAGGGATTTTCGTTAAACATGTAAAATTGGGGGCTTGGTTTTTATTGTTACCACCTATTTAGTTAAATTCTAAGCTTTTGAATAAGGAAGAGCTTCTTAAAGATTCAGCACTTTTGCTCCTTCAGTTAAGATGTTAAAAAAGTTCCTAATAAACATTCCTGAAACTTTCAGTAAGTCCTGAAAAAAACACAAACTGGAGAAGACCAGATTTGCTGACATTGCTAAGGTAAGACATATGCAAAGGGTAAAGAGAAAAACAAATTTTTCATGCTTTAATTTTTCAGCATAAAAAATGGGGGAAAATCCAGTTTTTCAAAAATTCTTTGCAGGTGACCTTTAAGAGTTTGCTTTGTAACTGACCAGCTCAGCTGACTGGGGGTAAGAGACCCTCTATAACAGGTATACATCTGTATATCTTAAAACCCATAGGGCTGGTTGTGCAACCTTAGGGACTCAGGAGGAGTTTCTGGATAGTGAATGTTGATGTTAGCATTTCTGTAAGGGTGAAAATAACCTCTCATGCATTGGGAAAAGTCTGCTTCTCTTCTCCTCTTTTTTGTCATTACTCATCTCCTACCTCAGCAGCATGTGTGGCAGATGCTGACCTTCTCCACAGAGCACCCATTTCAGTTCCCCTGTAATTCCCTAGGGTAGAATCTACCTCAGTGAATCACAATCCTTCATTTGCCTGGGTGGCAGTTCCCAGTGAGGGCAGAAGTGCCCATCTGAGCTGGTGGCAGGTCTATGCCACACACCTGGAGTTAGCATGGCAGAAAGTCATGGAGAGTTCAAAATGTGAAAAGTCTAAAAATCAGAATTTCATTGCAAGAATTTACATATTGGGCATTGTCAATGCTTATATGATGTATCTAGTGACCCATATACTGGATTGCAGCAGTTAGTTGAGAGATGCATACTGATTCTCTACAGTCACATGTCATTCCAGCTTGATATATTTAATATGAAAATAGTCCAAGACACATGTTGTTTGTGAAGTGATGTGAAAATAACACAGGCCATGCAAGTTGAGGAAATAATTACCCTGCATATTCCTCTCCACTGTCAGATATGAAACATTTCTAGAAATAGAGCAGAGGGGCCCTTTTCCCAGTTTTTGAGAGCCCTATCCACAAATCTATCATAAAGGAAGTGCTCCAACCTCATCAATTTTTAGGGCAAAACCTGTTTCTCTTCAGCCCCACAGAAGCTCACATAAACTCTCCATTCACAGAGCTGGTCCTCTGGTACTCCTCGTGCAAATAGTGCTATGGAAATTTCTCAGCCTTTGCTCTGGTTCTCAAAAGTTGCTTTTCTTTTCCTGCACGGGACCGTGAGTATGAACATGAGCAGCCAGTCTGCTCTGCCCCTCATGCTGCCTCTTCGCTGCTACTGTTATTTGATCTAGCTAAGTCAAAGCTAGCACATGTAGATGTACCTGAGCTACAGTTACACTTCTGACTGCAGTATAGACATATATGGTGTTTTCTCAGGGTATCTCCCCTCTAACTTGCTCTGTCAACTCTGTCTTTAAAAAATGGAGGCTACCCTTGCACCAGGAACACACCAAAGGGGGCAGCTCTAGTTTTTATCATCTTTGCTGGTCCTCTTCTACTAGTATGGATGTCAATAGTCCCCCACAGTTTCATCATGCTCAGGTCACTGGAGCCATTTGGAGAAGAGCTGACATTGTTTCCCTGCCTTCTGTTTGCTCTTAAAAGCGGTGCAGGAAAAGGGGAAGATGTGAGGGAGTGTGAAGATTGAATAGTGTGTTTGTTTAATATTTCATATATATTTAAAATATTTATACAGGGAAGCTTGGCTTGCTGACCATGCTGGCTTGCAATGAAATCTTATCAGCAACTCACATGCTTTCAAATGGTATGTGAAGCTCAGCAAAAAAAGTTCTGAAGTAAAAGTAGGGCACCTGAGGTTGGATATTTGGCCTTGTTTGTGGTCCTAAAATAATGGGAAGGGCCCTGTCATGGGGTGGGACTCACCGATGCAGCACCTCCTACTGGTTGTCCAGGGAATTAGTTTCCAGCCTCTGGAGTGCCCTCTGCAGGCTGGTGTCCTGCTTGCCACTGGGTGTGAGTCCCTCCTGGACCCCAGTGCCCCTTTCAGGCTTGGGTGCTCCCCCTGGCAGTACCCCCCACAAATCTGGGTCTCTCCTCCCTGGGGAACCCCCACGCTCTATCCCCGCCTTGCCTCAGTCTATGGTCACTGCCAGTCATCAACTAGCCCCTGTTCCCTGGGACAGACTGCAGTGTAAGTGCCACTCATCACCAGCAAGAGGGATTTGGACCTGCTGCCTCTGCCTACCCTTGGGCTGCCCTCTGCAACCCCAGTACCTTTCTCTGGCCTTTAACAAGGCCTGCAGCCTGGGGGGAAGGTTTCTAGGCTGGAGCTCCCTAGCTCTTCTGGCTTCCCCCAGCCCTGCTTAGCTCCTAGCAGCCAGGCCCATCCCTCTCCACATCTAGAGAGAGAGTGTTGCAGCCTCAGCCCTCTCCCAGGGCTGATTTAAGCCTTTTAAGGCAGGAGCAGGTGACCACCCCCCTACAGGCCCCCACAGGGGGGGATCAGGGATGGAGAGTTTCATGCAGGGAGCGCCCTTGATACCTCAAGCTCCTAGAATAATAGAAATGTAGGCCTGGAAGGGACCTGAAGCAATCATCTAGTTCAGGCCCCGGCACTGAGGCAGGACCAAATATAAACCTAGACCATCCCCAAGAGGTGTTTGTCCAAGCTGTTCTTAAAAATGTCCAGTGCTAGGGATTCCACAACCTCCCAGTGCTTAGCCATCCTTAGATTTAGATTTTCCTAATCTCTAACCCAAATCTCCCTTTCTGGCGATTAAGCCCATTGCTTCTTATCCTACCTTCAGTGGACTGGAGAACAATTGATCACTGCTCTCTTTATTACAGCTCTTAACATAGTTGAATACTATTACCAGGTCCCTCCTCAGTCTTCTTTTCTCAAGACTAAACATGCCCAATTTTTTAAGTCTTTCTTCCCAGGTCAGTTTTTCTAAACTTTTGATTGTTTTTATTGTTCTCCCCTGGACTCTCTTCATTCCCAAAGTGTGGTGCCCAGAATTGTACACATTATTCCAGCTGAGGCCTCCCCATGTGTGCCATGTAGACCGGGACCATTACCTCCCATGTCTTACATACGACACTCCTGTTAATACACGCCAAAAAGATATTTGTCTTTTTGCAGCTGTATCACAATGTTGCTCATATTCAATTTGTGATCCACTGTAAACCCAGATGCTTTTCAGCAATACTGTTGCTTAGCCAGTTATTCCTCATTTTGTAGCTGTGCTTTTGAGTTTTCCTTCCAAAGTATAGTACTTTGCACTTCTCTTACTGAATTTTTTTTTGTCAATTTCAGACCAATTGTCCAATTTGTCAAAGTTGTTTTGAATTCTAATCCTGTCCTCCAAAGTGCTTGAGACCCCTCCCAGCTTGGTGTCATCTTCAGATTTTATAAGCACACTCTCCACACCATTATCCAAGTCATTGATTAAAATATTGAATAATGCCTGACCCAGGACTGACTCCTGTGGGAGCCCACTAGATACACCCTTCCAGTTTGACAGTGAACCACTGATAACTACTTTTTGAGTATGATCTTTCAACCAGTTGTGCACCAACCTTATAGTAATTTAAGCTAGACCACATTTCCCTAGTTTGCTTATGGGAATGTCATGTGGGACAGTGTCAGAAGCCTTACTAAAATCAAGATATATCGCATCTCCTGCTTTCCCCCCTATCAACAGGCCCGTAATTCTGTCAAAAAAGACAATTAGGTTAGTTTGGCATGATTTGTTTTCAATAAATCCATTCTGACTAGTATCCTTTAGGTACTTACATCTTAGGTGACAGGGCCTGAAGAGACCACTTGGTGGGTCATCCACTCTGATCATATGTTAGGCTCCATGGGACTAAAACTCAGATCAGCAGTGCCTGGAACAGCTGATGTTATACAGGAGGCTATGCAGAGGTCCAGCTAAGAAGCACTGTGGAGATTAGGCACCACTAGAAGTACTACCCAAAGGGTCCAAAGTGACAGCACCCTGTGGCCCTCTGATTGGCCTATGCTCAGTCTTTAGCTAGGTAGGGTGGCTCAGGAAGTTGTTTAAGCAATGACACAGACTTCGGGTCTGCTGCTACTCCAAACTTCACCTCACCTTGCTCTCTGATCTCCAGCCTCCAACCCCAGCCAGACTCTGATCTCAACTCTTGCCTCCCTGATTCCAGCCCGGTACCACCTCTGGTCTCCAGTCTCCGACCCCTGCCTGAATCTGATCCTGGCTTTTGCTTATGGATCCTAGCTCTAGCAACTACTCTGATCCTTGCTTGCTGTATACTGCTACATGGCCATCGCTGATCTGTGGACATCAGCCCAGCTGTGACCTCTAGGCCAGAATTCCTATGCCACAGTCCCTCACACCATGTGCAGTTTGCGGGGACCCCTCTTCAATCAGCACATTATTCTTACTAGTGTCTTATGGATGGTGCCTCCACCACCTCCCTTGGAGGTTGCTTTCACTGCCAAGTTGCTCTGACTGTGAAGGAACAGTTATTAATGTGGAAGCTTAATTTTTTCTTTCCTTAACTTCAAGCCATTGCGCCTTATCCTAGGGTCTTCTACAGCTGCTTGCTTTGACTGCTCCTAAGGCTGGCTGCAGATGGAAGGCATATTCAATAGGCCGTTCCAGCCAACTGCACCAAATCAGTAGCTCCAAGCTCGTGCAGACACTTTCTTACTGGTTGCTGTAAGTTAGACTTTCCTGGGTGTCTTTTTGGCACATTTTCTTTGCCAGTCTTTTTAGGATCCTGTCAATTTCATTTCACTCCTTGCATGAAATCATCCTACCTGGGTTGGGTTCCCCTAGCCTGCAAAAGGAGGATGGAATTTCTATCAAAGAGTCCCATAGGAAAAAATAAGTGTCCTGGTGAAGTCCAAATGTTCTAGTCCTACATACACTTTACTGAACAAGTTTCAAATTGATAAACAGCATCTTTTTTGAATCCCTCTTGCTAAGCTACTCTTGGCTCTCCTGGCTTTCCTCTAGCCCATGTCAGATATGGCTCTATAATTTTGACAGTAAATGGACAAGAATCTGTCCTAATATTATTCTCTGTGTGGCTTGATCTTGCTCCCAGGAAAGTCAATGATAAAACTCCCATAGGCTATACCTGGAATTAGGGTGAGCAGATGTTAAGGGGAAAATATTGGGACCGCTGTGGGGGGGTGTTTTTTACACTCACCCATCTGGGAGTTTGGTGGCAATTAGACAGAGATCCCTTCAGTCGTGGACGGTCTTCAGTGGTATTTCAGCGGCGGGTAATAAACCTTGCCACCAAAGACAGAAGCACCCACCGCTGAAATACCGCTGAAGACCATCCGCGACTGAAGGACTCTCTGCTGAATTGCTGCCGAAGACCAGGAAACAAAATATTGGGACAAATAGTGTCCCAACTGTACTCTGGTTGGGATGCGGGACAAACTCCTTAAAATCGTGACAGTTCCAATTTTATTGGGATGTGTGGTCACCCTAACTGGAATGGAATTAGGTTCTCAGTATAGTGAGAATTTAAATGGCCACGTAAGAAAGGCACATTTGAGCATTTCTCCAGTAATGAACTCCTCTCTTCATCTGACTCTCAAATAGTAAATTAAGAGAATGTATTTGTTTCTGCAGATTGTGACAGGAGAGTTTAATTTAGAATACCTGTTTCTTACTCAACTGTCAGCCAAATGAATGCTTAGGACCAGGAAAATGTGAGTAGATGGATATCCAATCTCTGCAAAGGGTTAATACTTTCAGTGATGGATGCGGATACTCTTTTGCACTTTGATTGGAGTAAAAAACTCTCTGCTTTATTTCATTGGTATTTCATGTCTTCTGTAAATCAGGCTGTGACTCTCTAGGAGATTTTATTGCTGCTTAATATCATGAGGTTCTGCACTCTCCTGGGGGTGGATTATTCCACATGCTGGAGTCTCACTTCTTCCTAGGTAGTCCAGCTAAATGATTATTCAGTCTGTCTTAAGTTATTTAGTTTTCTTCTCCCTCCCTCTTTGAATATTCTCAGGTGGGATTATTCAGTGGAAATGGAATAAACATTTTACCTTTTGAGGTTGCAGTTTCTCATTAACTGATGAGGGAAGATTGCAGCATGGGTAAGGGTTTGTTTAGTCTGGAGAAGAGAAGACTGAGAGGGGACATAACAGTTTTCAAGTACATAAAAGGCTGTTACAAGGAGGAGGGAGAAAAATTGTTCTTCTTAACCTCTGAGGATAGGACAAGAAGTAATGGGCTTAAATTGCAGCAAGAACAGTTTAGGTTGGACAATGGGAAAAACTTCCTGTCAGGGTGGTTAAACACTGGAATAAATTGCCTAGAGAGGTTGTGGAATCTCCATCATTGGAGATTTTTAACAACAGGTTGGACAAACACCTGTCAGGGATGATCTAGATAATACTTAGTCCTGCCATGAGTGTAGGGGATGGGACTAGATGACCTCTCAAGGTCCCTTCCAGTCCTACAATTCTATGATTGCTCAGCACTCTTAATTTCAGAAATCCCAATTACTGACCCCAATGTGGAGAAGGTTCACACAGATGTAACCATGTTGAAGTCTGTAATTCTCTTCTCCTCTATAGCACCTCAAAGCCCTTTACACATATTAAGCCTCCTAACACACCAGTGAGGAAGGCAGAGGATGTACATATAGAGATCACTTCATCTAGTACTGAAATAGAGAGGGGTAATGTACCAGTCTACAGAAATACCTAGCGGTACTTGCCAGTACCCCTTGGTTAAGTCTATTGTAGAGATGAACTGGGCACGTCCCAACTTTTCCAATAGCTCATCGGTGCGTGGCATTGGATAGTTGTCCGGACGAGTTACCGCATTTAGCTTACGGTAGTCCACGCAAAAGCGTATTTCCCCATCTGGTTTGGGTACCAGAACCACTGGAGATGCCCATGCACTGGTAGATGAGCGGATTATACCCATCTGTAGCATGTTCTGGATCTCCCGTTCTATAGCAGCTTGGGCATGAGGAGACACCCGGTAGGGTGGGGTTCTGATTGGGTGAGCATTACCTGTATCAATGGAGTGGTATGCCCGTTCAGTCCGTCCTGGGGTGGCTGAGAACAATGGGGCGAAGCTAGTGCACAGCTCCTTGATTTGTTGCCGCTGCAGACGTCCCAGGGTGGTTGAGAGGTTCACCTCTTCCACGCCACCGTCTTTTTTTCCGTCGTAGTAGACACCGTCAGGCCACTCAGCCTCATTTCCCTGGACTGTAAACTGACAAACCTGTAAGTCTCTGGAATAGAAAGGCTTGAGAGAATTAACATGGTACACTTTAGGCTTTAGTGAGGAATTGGGAAATGCTATGAGGTAGTTTACAGTTCCCAGGCGCTCTTGGACTGTGAATGGCCCTTCCCATGATGCTTCCATCTTATGGGCCTGTTGCGCCTTCAAGACCATAACCTGGTCTCCTACCCTGAAAGAACATTCTCTGGCATGTCTGTCATACCAGGCCTTTTGCTCTTCCTGAGCATTCTTTAGGTTTTCTCTAGCAAGGGCTAAAGAGTGTCGGAGGGTGCTTTGTAGGTTGCTTACAAAGTCCAGAATGTTAGTTCCTGGAGAAGGGTAACCCCCTCCCATTGCTGCTTCACCAACTGTAATGGCCCCTTAACCTCGTGTCCATACACAAGTTCAAATGGTGAAAACCCTAAACTGGGATGTGGTACAGCCCTGTAGGCAAACAGCAACTGCTGCAACACTAGGTCCCAATTATTGGAGAATTCGTTGATGAATTTTCGTATCATGGCCCCCAAAGTTCCATTGAACCTTTCCACCAGGCCATTGGTTTGATGGTGGTACGGGGTGGCAACCAAGTGATTCACCCCATGAGTTTCCCACAGTTTTTCCATGGTCCCTGCCAGGAAATTAGACCCTGAATCTGTAAGGATGTCGGAGGGCCAACCTACCCTGGCAAAGATGTCTGTTAGGGCCAGGCACACAGTGTTAGCCCTGGTGTTGCCTAGAGCTACTGCTTCTGGCCATCGGGTAGCAAAGTCCACTAAAGTCAGTATGTACTGCTTTCCTCTGGGCGTCTTTTTTGGGAAAGGACCCAGAATATCCACAGCTACTCGCTGAAATGGGACCTCAATTATGGGGAGTGGCTGGAGAGGGGCCTTGACCTGGTCTTGAGGCTTTCCCACTCTTTGGCATACCTCACAAGACCGGACATACTTGGCAACATCCTTGCCCATCCCCTCCCAGTGGAAGGACTTCCCCAACCGGTCCTTGGTTCTGTTCACCCCAGCATGGCCACTGGGATGATCATGGGCTAAGCTTAAGAGCTTCTCCCGGTACTTAGTTGGAACCACCAACTGTTTTTGTGGCTGCCATTCTTCCCGGTGTCCACCAGAAAGAATTTCCTTGTATAAAATTCCTTGGTCTATAACAAACCGGGATCGATTAGAAGAGCTGAGAGGCGGTGGGGTGCTCCGTGCCGCCGCCCACGCTTTCTGAAGGCTGTCATCTGCTTCCTGCTCAGTCTGGAACTGTTCCCTTGAGGCTGGGGTCACCAGTTCTTCCTCAGACTGTGGACTTGGGCTTGGTCCCTCTGGAAGCGATGTAGGTGATGGGGTTGTTTCCGTTGCTGGTGAACCGCTCTCCGCTGGTGCACCTGAGGGTATTTCAGGCTCTGGCTGAGCCTTTTGGGTATGGCTGTCTGTTGCTTCTGCCAGTTTTGGCTCGCTGTCGTCCTCTGGCTTTGAGTTTGAAGATGTGGTTGCACTTGCTGGTGCTGGTTGCTGTTCCAGTTCCGGGCCTGGGACTGGAGATGCTGTGGCTGTTTCAGTGGTAGGCATGGAATCCGGGTCCACTACCTCTGTCTGGGTCTCTGGTAACACAGACGGGGCGTCTGTGGACGGCTCAGGAACAGGAATGGGTCTGGAAGCTTGCCTGGTTTGGCTACGTGTAACCATTCCCACTCTCTTGGCCCGCCTCACCTGGTTGGCCAAGTCTTCCCCCAGTAGCATGGGGATAGGATAATTGTCATAGACTGCAAAAGTCCACATTCCTGACCAGCCTTTGTACTGGACAGGCAGTTGAGCTGTAGGTAAGTCTACAGCTTGTGACATGAAGGGGTAAATTGTAACTTTGGCCTTTGGGTTGATGAATTTGGGGTCAACGAAGGATTGGTGGATAGCTGACACTTGTGCCCCCGTGTCTCTCCACGCAGTAACCTTCTTTCCGCCCACTCTCAAATTTTCCCTTCGCTCCAAGGGTATTTGAGAGGCATCCGGGCCTGAGGATCTTTGGTGTGATGGGGGTGTAATGAATTGCACTTGCATGGTGTTCTTTGGACAGTTGGCCTTGATATGTCCCAGTTCATTACACTTAAAGCTTCTTCCATCTGATGGGTCACTGGGCCGAGGTGAGTTACTGGAGACTGGTGAGGTGGAAGGGTAGGGTGTCTGTGGCTTTACTTGGGTGGTATGTGGGGTCTTTGGCTGTCCTCGGTTGTAGGGTTTATGGTCTGTGTGCCCCCTGGGGTAATCGTTCCCCTTGACAGTAGCTTTCTTGCTTTCTGCCAGTTCCATCCATTTGGCTCCAATTTCCCCCGCCTCAGCGATATCTTTGGGATTTCCATCTTGTATGTACCGTGTGATGTCTTCAGGAACACCATCTAAGAACTGCTCCATTTGTATGAGGAGGTTCAGTTCTTCCAAGGTTTGAATATTGTTTCCTGTTATCCAGGCCTTATAGTTTTTTGCAATGTAGTAGGCGTGTTTGGGAAATGACACCTCTGGTTTCCATTTTTGGGTTCTGAAACGCCGACGGGCATGATCTGGGGTTATCCCCATCCTGTATCTGGCCTTGGTTTGAAAAAGTTTATAGTTATTCATTTGCTGCTTAGGCATTTCAGCTGCCACCTCTGCTAAAGGTCCACTGAGTTGTGGCCTTAATTCTACCACGTACTGGTCTTCGGGGATGTTGTACCCAAGACAGGCTCTTTCAAAATTTTCCAAGAAGGCCTCGGTGTCATCACCTGCCTTCTAGGTGGGAAATTTCCTGTGCTGTTGAGCAATAATGGGCGATGGGTTGTTAGGATTGGCTGGAGTGTGTTGCTTAGCCTTTTCTAATTTCATGGCCTGTTGGTGGGCTTCCCTCTGGAGTTCTATCTGTCTTCTGTGAGCTGCCTCTTCTTCTGCTAGTTTTCTTTTGTGTGCTGCCTCTTTGATTTGTTCTTCTCTTTCTTTCATCTCCATTTGTCGCCTGTGTTCAGCTTCTTTGAATTGCTCTTCGGCCTTAATTTTTGCCTTAGAAGTCATGATTCCTGTTTTCTTGTGTTGGGGTGCCCTCCAGTGTTTATCCTCTGAACTGCAGGTTCTCTGTTGCCTCCTGAAGTCTGCCTAGCAACAGTGCCTTTAGCTAATCTTCAATGTCAAGTAAACCTGAAAAACCACTTTATTTGCATTTATATAGTGCTGGTATGACTCTCAATGGGAGTGCTATTGTGTGACAAAAGACCCTTAACAGTCTGCTAATGGCTTCTTGCTTAACATGCAAGCCACAAACTGCCAGAGAGAGCAGAAAAAAAAATTCTCTCTGGTTCCCTTTTAAAACCAACTGTTTCTCTCTGCTAAAAAGCCCTAAGCAGAGAAAAGAAAAATATAATATTCCTACTGGCTTCTGGATTCTGTCTATATCCCACCTCTGCCACCATATCATAACCTTAGTCCCAGATCTGGACCTTAGCGTCCAAAATATGGGGGTTAGCATGAAAACCTCCAAGCTTAGTCACCAGCTTGGACCTGGTACCTGCTGCCACCACCCAAAAAATTAGAGTGTTTTGGGGCACTCTGGTCCCCCTGAAAAACCTTCCCTGGGGACCCCAAGACCCAAATCCCTTGAGTCTCACAACAAAGGGAAATAATCCTTTTTCCCTCCCCCCGCTCCAGGTGCTCCTGGAGAGATACACAGACACAAGCTCTGTGAATCCAAACAGAGTGACTCCCCCTCTCCGTTCCCGGTCCTGGAACAAAAAGGACTTTCCTATTCCCCCAGAGGGAATGCAAAATCAGGCCAGCCAATTCAACACACACCGATCTCCCCTGATTTCTTCCTCCCACCAATTCCCTGGTGAGTACAGACTCAATTTCCCTGAAGTAAAGAAAAACTCCAACAGGTCTTAAAAGAAAGCTTTATAAAAAAAGAAAGAAAAAATACAAATGGTCTCTCTGTATTAAGATGATACAATACAGGGTCAATTGCTTAAAAGAATATTGAATAAACAGCCTTATTCAAAAGAATACAAATCAAAGCACTCCAGCACTTATATTCATGCAAATACCAAAGAAAAGAAACCATATAACTTACTATCTGATCTCTTGGTCCTTACACTTAGAAACAGAAGATTAGAAAACAGAACTACTTCTCCAAAGCTCAGAGAAAGCAGGCAGCCAGAAAACAAAGACCTCAGACACACAATTCCCTCCACCCAAAGTTGAAAAAATCCGGTTTCCTGATTGGTCCTCTGGTCAGGTGCTCCAGGTGAAAGAGACATTAACCCTTAGCTATCTGTTTATGACAAAGCCCTTTACACATATTAAGCCTTCTAACACACCAGTGAGGAAGGCAGAGGATGTACATATAGAGATCACTTCATCTAGTACTGAAATAGAGAGGGGTAATGTACCAGTCTACAGAAATACCATACAATACTTTAGCTCTGAAAGTAGAATATCATAGTCAGTTGATGATTTAAGTGGCTACCTAAATTGGAATGTTTCCAGGCCACTAGGGTTAACAACCCTATTTTTGCAAAAAGTGCCATGAGCTCCTTAATGATCACCAGAGGTCAGGACCTCAGTTTTATGTCTCATCTGAAAGACTATGAATTTGTAGCTGCTAACACTGTCACCACCTGATCTGGCCATCCATTTCAGAGACTGCTTTATTTGTGATGCCAGGAATATAAATGACCAGCAGGGTTCCCCCCACCCAGTACTCCTTATCTGAAGCAATTTCTCTCTGCTTCTTTTTATCCTTTCCATGGTAGGCTTATCTGAAATACTGAGGCATATTTCCCAGTTTGTAGTAATATGTCAGTGTCATTAGCTACTACATCCCACATAATTCTCTTATCCAGGGCTGAAAATAAATGAATTTCTGGGTTAGGTGCAGTGATTTTACAGAAGCACGAGGATTGTTGGCAACCAGTGGCATATGCATCCAAATCACTCCTGGAGGCAGAAACCAAATATGCACAGATTGAGAAGGAGCTTTTAGGAATATTGTTTGCCTGTGAGAGAATCAATCAGTATATTTATAGCCAGACAGTGGAAGTTGAAATGGACCACAAGTTCCTGTTAGTGTTGTTTAGCAAAGCGCTAAATGATTGTACCTTAAGGATTCAAAGAATGGTGAGAAAGTGACAAAAGTATGATTTGGTTGTGACTTACACACCCAGTAACCTCACGTTCACCGCTGATGCACTTTCCAGAGTAGTGGGGCCCATGAAACCAGAGAAGACTTTAGAGACAGAGGCGCAAGCCTTTGTAGATCTGACTGTAAAGTCAATTCCCATAGCTAACAAGAAAGTGCAACAAATAAGAGCAGAAAAGGGGAAAGATGAATCATTGAGAATCCTTAAAGAAGTGATAATTAAAGGGCGGCCAGAAGAAATAAGCATTTGCTGTCCAAGTATAAGAGACTATTGGAACTGCAGCCATGAACTTACTGTGACAGGGTGATTTTCAAGGGTAGTAAGGTTATAATTCCAATGCGCCTATGAAAAGAAATGCTACTGAAGATCCACGAGGGTTATTTAGGAATTGAGAAGTGCAAACAATGAGCATGAGAGATGCTGTATTAGGCACAGATCAACCACGACATAACTAATGTAGTAGGAAACTTCTTTTCATGCTTGAAATACAAGCCATGCCAACAGGCAGAGCCACTGAGACTTCATCCAGTTCCACAAAGGCATTATGAGCAGGTCAGCACTGACTTACCTGTCAATCAAAGGTTTGTTTAATAGTCACAGATTATTACTCTCTGTATCCAGAAATTTGCACACTAAGTCAGTGATTGCCGGCTTGAAGGGAATCTTCTCCAGACATGGAATTCCAGGTGAAGTCTTCAGTGATAATGGGTTGCCATTTTCCAAAGCAGATATTAGGCAATTTGCCATAGATTGGGACTTTCATCACAAAACATCAAGTCCAAATGATCCCCAATTAAATGGATTTGTGGAAAAGTCTATATAGATGGGTAAAGAACATTATGAAAAATACTTATATTTTTGATGGGGGTGATTTGTATGGAGCATTACTAGTTCACTGAAGTACACCCCTGGAAAATGGCTCTTCTCCACCTTAGCTGTTAATGGGAAGAAGGATCGGATCTAATTTACCAATTACTGATAACTTGCTGAAATCTCATAACAAAGAAACTATACGGAAGATGAAAGAAACTCAGAAATGGAAGCAGAAATATCATTTTGACAAAAGGGCCCATGAGCTTCCATCTCTTAACCCAGTTGATAGTGTGCCTGAGGAATCACACCTTTAATACTTGGGGCCAAAGGGGTACCATTAAAGAACAGCTGCATCCAAGGTTTTATGTAGTCCAGACATGCCAGAGGGACACATTTTGATGTAATCGAAGGGATCTACGAGTAATTCCAGAAAGTTCCAACACATTGACAGTAGATGTGGACTCTGGCATTTCCCATATGACTAATCCTTTATCATGAACACACAAAGGAGAAACTGTTAAGGAACAAGAGACCAACTCAGACCATAACGAAAGGATGATACTGAGAAGATCAGAGCAGGAGATTAAACATCCTGAAAGACTCATAGAGACTTGCTAACCTGCCTGGAGAAGGGGTATTTGAGGAAAGTGAGTGGTACAAACTTACTAGAGAGTGATGTGCTGGTAACTTCTCCTCTCTAGATGGCTGACACATTGGGTTTATGGAAATGTACTACATGGATTGAAAATTTAATACATGTGTTATTAGATTGTTGTTTGCTCTTTATATATACACCTCTACTTTGATATAACCCAGTCTGCGGGAGACAAAAAATCTCACCGTTATAGGTAAGACCGTGTTATATCAAACTTGCTTTGGCCCCCTCCTGTTCCTTGTTCCCTGGCTGCCCCCTCCATAGACCACCATCCCCAACCTCCCTGCACTCACCGGTGGCGGGAAGTGGAATAGCCCAGCCCCAGCCAGCTCCACCCTGCCAGCTCCCAGTGAGTGCAGAGGGCATCCTTTCACCAACCTCCCCACACTCACCAGTGGTGGGAAGCAGAGTAGCCCAGCCCCAGCCAGCTCCACTCCACCAGCTCCCAGCCGTGGCACTCCACTTCCCACCGGGCAGGACCTTTCCCCAGCCACGTTCCAGTGACACGGCTGGGGCCAGGGCAAGGAAAGCGGAGCAGGCTGGGGCCATGTCGCTCCGCTTCCCACCGCAAGTGAATGTGGAGAGGTTGGGGAAAGGATGCCCCCCATACTCACCTGTGGTGGGAAGAGGAGCACTGCAGCTGGGAGCTGGCGGAGTGGAGCGGGCTGGGGCTGGGCTGCTCCGCCTTCACCGCTGCTGGTGAGTGCAGGGGGGATCCCTTCCCCCAAGCCCCCTTTTCCGAACGACTCGGGTGGGGCCAGAGTGAGGGAAGCAGAGTGGGCTGCTCCTGGCCCCTCGCTAATCCCCTGAGCCACTCTGGGACTGGGGGGCCCCCAAAAGTGCCCTCCCACAGCTCCTGCCCCCCAGACCCTGGGGGGAGCCCCTGACTGCCCACGAGACCCTCTGCCCCTTATCAAACCCCTTGGACCCGGGTTGGCCTGGCACCCTTAACACGCTGCTCAGAGCAGCATGTCAGAGCTTTACTGCCTTGTATGAGAACCTGCCTTATATCGGGTCCCATTATATCGGGGTAGAGGTGTATGTATATAAGAGTTAATTTGTTTTTCTTTCAGAGAGAAGATGTCGAGATATGTTTGTAGAATATTATAATTTAGTGACATTCAGTCATAAGAGACAGTATTATGAACAAAGGAATTTGAAGATGTGCCCTGGAGGCGGGGTTGAGAACCCTGCATGGCTGTGTGCAACAGTTCACCAGAGAGTATAGTGGCCAGGAGTCTGGTTTTCTAATAGAAAGTCCAGTTGGAAAGGGGACCTGACGGTCTCTGGTCAGTACTACTGACCAGACACCAAAAGTCCAGTTACCTCAGTAACCATCTGCAGTTGGTTTCCATTCTGCCACCTGAAGAGCAGGAAGAGCAGCTGCTGCTGGAGCTGGAGGAGCTCTCAGGAACTGCCTGGCTCCAGCAGAGAGAGGTACCAGCAGCCAGCACCCGGGGGAAGGATCCTGAAGCGCTTGGTGTTTGACTCCAGGACAGTCCTGAAGGGTTGGCAACCCTACCCAGAGCCTGGTTCTCCCTCCCTCATCCTGCCCCAGTCATCCCCCTGCCACTCCCAGAGTGTAGCTCTCCCTTCCTCGTCCTGCCCCAGTCACCCCTCCCAGTCAAATTATGCTAGTGCCCTTGCTCAGCTGGTGCAGGGAGGGAGGTCGAGAGAGCAGCAATCAATAGGAAAGGGGGAAAAGAGGAGCAGGAGTCTGGGCCTTGAGGGAATAGGCGGAGCAGGGGGTGGGGCCTTTGGGGAAGAGGCAGCACAAGGGGTGGGGGAGGTTCTAGTGTTCAGTGTCTGGTTTTCACAAATTAGAAAGTTAGCCACTCTATCAGAAAGGCTATCCAGTTTATTTTATTCCTTTCTCATTCACTGGTTTATTTAATGAACCCCAAGGTCATTACAGTTCTAACATCTAATCTTTTTTTCTGTAGTGCACGGAGCCAGGCATCTGCTTGACCCGTTACTTAGGAAGCTCTCCAGCCAGTGCAGCGTTGTCCACACCTGCACTCGCTTTGGTGTAACTTATGTCACTCTGGGGGGTAGTTTATTCACACCCCTCAGCAACGTAAATTATGCCCACATAAGCTGTAGTGTAGACATAGCCTCACACTTTTTCTGTGTTGCTTTCTTCCCTTGAATCCCTTACTCGATCACTTATGTGCTCATCTCCCCACCTGGGTCTCCTCTCACATAAGCTTCCACCTTTTTTCTTTCTTCTCTTCTCTGCCACTATCTTCACAATGCTTTTCATTTGGTTTTTAATGCTTTTGGCTTTTTTCATCTTTATGATCAATCCAAATATTCACCAGAATGTAAACATTTAACCGGCAGAGCTATGGGGTCCAGAGGCTGGAGACAATAGAGGAAGGAAAATATTCTCCTTTTTCGGAGTACATAAGGAATTGGAAATGTGCCAGCTCACTCAATCAACTGATTACAATGCTTCACTTCATCCCAAATAGGTTACTGCCGCACGTCATCTGCATTTTGAACTACTTGATTCAGCAGCAACGGAAGTGAAATTGAAACCAGAAGGTCTTAATTTCAGAGATATGAAGGGCTTTTCTCTCTCAAGTCATCAAAATATTATTATTCTTAATTAGATTTCGAAGCTATTTAAGATTATCTAGTCACATGGTCAACTAGAGGCCTGTATAACGTCATCATTGACATCCACATGAATGGTGAATTTTAAGGTGGACATACTACTCTGTCTAAATCAAGACTGTGAAAGTCAGATGTTCTGGAAGTCCAGTCTATAGATCTAGGAACCAGGCTTTTGTTGGGTTTTGTATGACCAGTTAGTATGTTAGTGTTGAGTGGCAGATCTGGTACAGCATGAAGAATTCCTATGCCCTGGTAGTAAAAGAGATCAAGATATCTACCAGCTGTAATTCTAGCAATAGCCAAGTTCTAATCAGCAAAACTAAGGCCTGGTCTACACTGGGGGATGGGGGGCAGGGGGGAATTGATCTAAGATACGCAACTTCAGGTACGAGAATAGCGTAGCTGAAGTCGACGTATCTTAGATTGAATTAAAATTATTTACTTCACGTCCTCGCGGCACGCCGTGGCTCCCCCATCAGCTTTGCTTCTGCCTCTCGCTGAGCTGGAGTTCAGCAGTCGATAGTAGAGCGATCGGGGATTGATTTATCGCATCTACACTACATGCGATAAATCGATCCCCCATAGATCGATCGCTACCCACTACCTAAATGGTCAAGGACTTTTCAAAAAAACTGAACTGATGTGGCAAAGAATGTGAAGAGAAGACATTTTCAACTGCTTGTATACCAAGGCTAGGAGTCTTGGTAACAAGCAAAAGGAATTGGAAATTCTCATTGATGAGAAAAAATTTGATATAATTGGCATGAGTGAGACTTGGTGAAGGTAACAGCAGGTTTGTTAGGCTGACATTAGTCCCAGGCAAAATAATGGAAAAACTGATATGGGACTCAATTAATAAAGAATTAAAGGATAGGAATATAATTGACATTGAACATGTTTTTATGGAAAATAACTCTTATAAATCAAATCCGATTTCTTTGAGGAGATTACAACTTTGGTTGAGGAAGGTAACTGTGCAGATTTAATATATTTAGACTCTCGTAAAGTGTTTGTCATAGTACTGCGTGATCTTCTGATTTAAAAAAATTAGCACTATCCAAAATTAACAAAGCACACATTAAATGGATTCAAAACAGGCTAAGTGATGGTTTTCAAAAAATAATTGTCCATGTGGCATCATCATTGAATGGAAGTGTTTCTAAATATGATGCACATTTTCAACAGTGAGGGTGACTGACCATTGCAACAAACTTCCAAGGCAAGTACTGGATTTTCCATCTCTTGTTGCCTTAAAATCAAGACTGGATGCATGGCTGGAAGATATGCTTTAAACCAGGGATTGTCAAAATTTAGCAAACCAAAGACCTCCATTTTTATTTAAAATTTTTCATGGATCCCCAAACTGCCTGCTCAGCCCCAGTCCCTTCCCCCTCTCCACCCCTTCCCCCAAGGCCCCATCCCTGCCCCAGCTATCCCCTGTTCCTCCTCCTCCCTCACAGCACCTCCTGCATGTTGCTGAGCAGCTGTTCCCTGACATGCAGGAGGCTCTGGGAGAGAGGGGGAGGAGTTGATCAGCAGGGCCTGCGGACCCCCTGGAGTCTCCTCATGGACTCCCAGGGGTTCACGAACCTCAGCTTGAGAAATGCTGCTTTAGCCAAACACAAGTTATTGGGCTCATTACAGGGGTAACTGGGTGAAATTTAATGGCCTGTGATACACAGGAGGTTAGACTAGATGATCTAACGTTCCCTTCTGGCCTTAAACACTATGAAAACTAACATTTTTATACTAGCCTTTATTAAAGCATAGTGGCTGCCTGACAGCCTAATTTAAACTGGTATTCCCTGATCTTGCATGGTGCTCCAGCAACATGGACAGTTTCTCCTATGTGGCGTCCCATTTAAGCCTCTGCACAGGCATGTCCCTTTGTGGGTTTGCAGATTAAGGTTGTTTTATATTTGTTTTAACTGTTGTGATGGCCTCCTGATGCCATGGCAGCAGCTCTGCATAAAAATATGTAAATATCAAGGAAGACATGGTTGCTTAATTTAGCTATAATTTATTGGATGAAAGGAATGCAGTAGACAGGGCCTGTCATAAACAGATAGCTAAGGGTTAATGTTCTTTTACCTGGAAAGGAGTAACCTGAAACACCTGACCAGAGGACCAATCAGGAAACAAGACTTTTTCAAATCTGGGTGGAGGGAAGTTGTGTGTGAGTTCTTTGTTCTCTTGTCTTGTGTCTGTCCCTCTCGGCTATGGGAAGGATTTTTCTGTCTCCTGCTTTCTAATCTTCTGTTTCCAAGTTGTGAGTACAAAGATCATAAAACAATAGGGGTTATTGTTTTTTTTCTTTTGTATTTACATGTGTGTAGTTGCTGAAGTGTTTTGAATTGTGTTCTTTTGAATAAGGCTGTTTATTCATATTTCTTTTAAGCAATTGACCCTGTATTTGTCACCTTAATACAGAGAGACCATTTTTATGTACTTTTCTTTCTTTTTATATAAAGCTTTCTTTTTAAGACCTGTTGGAGTTTTTCTTTAGTGGGGACTCCAGGGAATTGAGTCTGCAACACACCAGGGAATTGGTGGGAGGAAGAAGTCAGGGGGAAAAGAAAATCTCTGTGTGTTAGATTTACTAGCCTGACTTTGCATACCCTCTGGGTGAGGGAGGAAGAGGAGAGATTAGCTCTCTCTTGGTACTTGTGTTTTCCAGGACTGGAAATAGGGAGGGTGGAGTCCCTCTGTTTAGATTCATGGAGCTTGCTTCTGTATATCTCTCCAGGAACCCAGGGAGGGAACACCTGGAGGGGGGAAGGGAAATGGTTTATTCCCCTTTGTTGTGAGACTCAAGGAATTTGGGTCTTGGGGTCCCCAGGGAAGGTTGTTGGGGGGACCAGAGTGCCCCAAAACACTCTAATTTTTTGGGTGGTGGCAGCTTTACCAGGTCCAAACTGGTAACTAAGCTTGGAGGTTTTCATGCTAACACCCATATTTTGGACGCTAAGGTCCAAATCTGGAAATATGTTATGACAGGGCCGGCTCCAGGCACCAGCTTATCAAGCAGGTGCTTGGGGCAGCAATTCTGGAGAGGGGCAGCACTTTCACATATTCAGCAGCAATTCGGTGGAGGGTCCCTCACTCTCATTTGAAGTGAAGGACCTCCCGCTGAATTGCCTTTCAGCCGCAAATAGCTATTGTGGCTACTTTTTTTTTTTGGCTGCTTGGGGCGGCCAAACCCCTGGAGCCAGCCCTGACAGTAGATGCCATGTATTTGGATTCTATTAAAGCATTTGATACCCAATGCAAAGGGATCTTACTAAACTAGGTGATGGGGCAACTAAATGGCGGATGAAATTCAATGTTGATAAGAAGTGCAAAGCAATGCACACTGGAAAAAATAATCCAAACTATACATACAAAATGCTGGGGTATAAATTACCTGTTACCACTCAAGAAAGACATCTTGGAGTCATCATGGATAGTTCTTGGAAAACATCCTCTCAATGTGCAGCAGCAGTAAAAAAAAAAGCGAACAGAATATTAGGAACCATTAGGAAAGGGATAGATAATAAAACAGAAAATATCATAATGCCACTATACAAATCCATTGAATGCTCACACCTTGAATATTGCAGGCAGTTCTGTCACCCCATCTCAAAAAAGATATAATAGAATTGGAGACGGTACAGAGAAGGACAACAAAAATGATTGGGGATATGGAACAGCTTACAGATGTGAACGAAGGCCAAGAATACGACTCGGTTAAAAAAAAAGAATGAGATAAGTTTCTGGAGGATGGGTCCATTAATGGCAGTTAGCTAAGATGGTCAGGGATGCAACCCCGTGCTCTGGGTGTCCCTAAACCTCAAACTGCTGTAAGCTGGGAATGGGTGACAGGGGCTGGATCATTTGATGATTGCCCTGTTCTGTTCATTCCCTTTGAAGCATCTGGCATGGGCCACTGTCAGAGAGAGGATATCTGCTAGATGGACCATTGGTCTGATCTAGTATGGCCATTCTTAATGGCCTATAAAATCATTCAAATTAGCATGGATAATAGCAAGGTCACGTGGACTAGAAACTGGCTGAAGGATCATGGACACAAGGAAATGATAAACAGCAATGTGCCAAGCAGGATCATGGACACAAGGAAATGATAAACAGCAATGTGCCAAGCTGAGGGGAGGCATTGTTTGGAGAAGTACAAGGCTCAATTGTGGGTCTATTTTGTTTAAGAATTTAGCTAATTATTTGGAAAAAAGCACATGAATTAAGGTCACTGATGCTACTAGTAGGAGAGGCATTGTAGACATCAGATAAATACAGAGGGGACCAAAGGAGTCTTGAAATGAACAGAGCAGAATTCCACCTGGAACAATAACATGGGAGGAATCAATGAAATGCAGGTGCAACTGGAAAAACAATCTTGGAAAACAGTAATGATGAAAGAGACCTTGGGGGACAGGGGACAAGGGGTTGTGAGATACAGCAGCAAACATCCTTTGATTTTTATTTCCGCTGTGTGTAGAAAGGCATCCCTTTGCAAAGCAACGTGGTGGTACTAGCCCTTGCCTATACGGCAATAGTGGAACACCACATAAGGTTTGATTCAGCTCCAACTGACTTCACATGGGCAGGCTGTTGCCCTTAGAACATGGCGTACAGTGATTGCAGCCCCAGAAAAATGAGGATAGGACATAGTGGAAGAAGTTCCAAGAACAGCAACAAAAGTGATTAAAGAGCTGGAAGGATTGACTTAGGGAAGATTAAAAATACCTACATCGGTAGAGCTAAATTCCAAATAACTGAAGCTATAATATCGATTTACAAGCTTTGGAAGGGTAAAAACACCAAAGAGGAAGAAAAATTACTTATGAGGGGATACATGGCGTATAACTAGGAATAATGGGATAAAAATATGCATAGGAAAACAAATCTCAGAGGAAAGAACCCCTGCTAATTTATTGGCTTGTACAGAATAGTCTCCCAGAAAGAGACCTGAGGCATCCATGACTATACTGGATAAAGCATTGACAAATCCACAGCTTGGAACTCACAACAGATTGGAAGCCCGCGTAACAATTGGTACAATTGGATGGATCTTATTTTGCCTGAACAAGGGCGAGAGAGCCCCATCTATCACTCCTTCATAATCACACTTGAATTTTTTTAGCCTCTTCTTAACAGCCAGGAACAATACCTGCCTCAGCTCCAGTTTTAATTTTTGATGAGGCATCCATCACACACAGCCGCAGGTGTCCCCAGCTGCCACCGAGGGAATAGCTTGCAATCCCAGATCATGTAACCCAGTGCGGTTCTTCAGTCCTAACGGGATGGCGAATACAATCTGGTGCTGCTGGCAGTGGGATTTTCAAGGGAGTGTTCTGCATCCATCCCTTTGTCTTCACAGGCTTAATAAGGATTCTCACCACTAAGGCTATGGCTACACTACAGACCTTACAGCGGCGCAGCTGTACCACTGCAGCTGCACTGCTCTCCCGTCAGCATCATTAAACCACCACCAATGAACATCTGAGAGCCTCTCCTGCCAACATAGCACTGTCCATACTGGCTTTTTTGTCAGTGAAACTTAGCTCGGTCAGGGAGGTGTATTTTTCACACTCTGACTGACAAAAGTTTTACCGACAAAAGTGCTATTGTAGACGAAGCCTTAGTGTCTTCCAAGATCTGAACCAATAGTGGCTTTTTAATAAATAGTTTTCTCTTTGTTTGATGGGAAACAACATATTTTTTACTGAATGTCTCTGGACCTGTTTCTCGTGATCCAATTTCCAGACACTGTCCTACATTAGTCACACAGTCTTCCTTGGGGTTTACTGTCATCTGTGATCTGTTCTTTGAACAAGGCCCACACACATCTTTCATCTGTCAGGAGGAACCCCCCTCCCCATAATTGTTGCCATTGTTTTGTTTGATGGCATCATTGTGAGTACACTTTGTATGCTTAAGCGAGAAAAAAAATCAGTCTTCTATTTAATGAAAAGTACTACAAACAAAACTAGTTGCCCAGAGGGTGGGGTGGGCACCCATGGCTTTAATGCCCCCTTTTCCCAGCTCGACTGTTGCTAATGAATGAGCAGCTTGTTTAGGGCTTTTAATGAGGGTTAAACGGCCAGGCCCACAGCAAGGGCTGCCACTGTGGGAGGGAGGCGATAAAGAGGAGGGGGAGGGTGGTGGGGAGAAGAGCAATGCACAGTCACATTGGGGACATTATCTAGAGCTAGGCGACCAGTTCTACTTTATGTCCTCAAGCAGCCCCTCCTTCATCAGCAAGGTCAGGATCCTCTGGCTCGATCAGAGAGCATGCTCTTTGACCAATGAGGCGCGAAATAACATTTGGGAAATGGCTTTATAAATATTGATTCAGAAATTGCTCTGGCTGCTGACTCCATGATTAGCCTGTTTATCCAGGAAGGGGTAGAGAAATGGAAAAAAACTGTCCATTTCCCAGATAAGGTGGCACATGCATTTTTCATCAGTGTCCTATTTTCCCCTTGCTGACTCGCTTGCACCCCCTAAGCACACCCCCTCCTCCAAATGAACATAGCAGCTAGCTGTAGGAAGTGGGAGGCAGAGAAGAAAGTATGGAGCTCAACACAGAATGGCAGTAGCTCAGCACAAAGAGCATTTCAATACAAATTCATTTTAATGGGGTAGACTGTGTAACTCTTGATCTCATTGTGGACCCTTACTCCCACAAGTAGTCCCATTGAACCCTCAAGGAAGGATCATCCAATCTCTGTAAGAGGAGAAATGTCTTCTAAGCACGCAGGCTTGACATCTCCCTATTAGAGAGAGATCTGAACTAAACCCTGTAATACAAATACCCCAGAATGCTGTGGGAGTTCAAACCCACACTTCAGAGCTGGTCCCTATTTTACCCACAGCACTGTTAACATGACAGCCTTGCACATAGATGGCACTTTCTGTTCCTGCTTTTCTTGTTAAATGTAAAGTTTAACACATTTTTTGTTTTTTAAAAATTATACAATATAAATCAGGCAAGATTGGCAAATGTCATAGAGTTAACATTGCTGTTGGAACTTCAATTTTAAAATGTCCTGATTGACTGTTATTTCAAACAGTGCAACCGTAATGTTGCATTGACAGGTTCTGGTTTATTTTCATTTAATATTCCTGGCTTAAAAAAATTATTTGTATTACAGTAATATCTAGAGACTCCAATTGAAATCAGGGCCCCTTCATGCCAAACAGAATAAGAGACAGTTCCTGCTCTGAAAAGCTTACAATCTAAATAGACAAGACAGAAAAGGAAATATTTTCTCTCCATTTTACGGATGAATAACAGAGGCACCCAGAGATTAAGTGACTCATCCAGGGTCAATCAGGAAATCTGTGTCAGAAGGCTACCCCTTAAATTAATCTAGTGTAATTAGGCAGGCAAAAAAAAAAAAAAAGAATTTGAAGAGCAACCAAGCAAAAGGCACGAAAACTAACAGCAAAAATTGTTTTAAGTACATCAGAAGCAGGAAACCTATGCCTCTATCCTGGCCTGCAAGGAACAATTGCTACAGCGGCAGTAAGTAATTCACAGTCCATATAAACTCATGCTGTGCCCTCTCCTGAACAAAGTCTGCTTAAAAACACGATGTGGTTCTCTTGTGATACAGATTGCACTCTTTTGGGGACAGAATTGAGATAACAATCTTATTTCCCCTTAAGATGTCTGGATAGATTTGAGATCTAGCCCCAGAGGTGGCATTAGTTAACCACTTTGTCACACTTCTTACTACTGCTATAGCACGTCTTCTTCTTAGCTGTTAGCATTGACAAGTTCTGTGTCCTGACTCCTGACCTTCCATTTCCTATGAAACTTGCATCTTGGCAGCGTTTGCTGTGTGGCCTTTATAAGCTGCGCACACAAAATGGCAGCCCCTTCCAGTTTGCTTAGGTGGAAATAAAAATCAAGGTACATACCTGCTCTGAAAATCTGATGTTAATCCCAAACAGGCAGATGTTTGTATCCAGACACTGAGTGTCCTCTCACATATAAATCTCCCTTCTTGGAGCACAACCTTCACAGGCCATTGTGCAGAAATATACTGCCTTGTCTGATAACCTCCTTCAACTAGCTTGATAATGAGTTGCTTCTGTAGAGGGAAGCCAGTTTATTATATCTGATTAGCGGGAAAGGAGGCTTCAGTGGAGAGAGATAGAGCTGTGGGAAGGAGGAAGGCACATAGAACACACACACAGATTCAAGTCTGATGGTCTGAGTTGCAAAAATGCCGGGCAAACACACGTACCCTGAAATAACTGGGGGCTGTGTGTGTGATTTTTGGGGGGGGAGGTGTCAATATATTGGGGAAATCAGGCCATTAACAACAGAAAATTTGTGATACTGCACTACATGTTAACCTATTTGAAAGAATTGTCATTGTTTTCATTGCCTTATTGCCCAGAGTTCTGTACATCAAGACTACCCTATCTATTCTATCATTTATAGCTGGGCTTGCTGATGTAATTCATATTTAAAGAGATGCACTCCTGAGATTTTTTGCACTCCTGAGCAATGTAGCTGGGTCAACTTAGCTTTTGAGTGTAGACCTGGCCTAAGAAGAGATCATTTGCTATAAAATTAGAATTAACTAAGCAACTGGCTGTATGCCTATGAAGTAGGATAACCAGGCAAACGCACCCTCCCCAGGTGGATTCCTCTCCTGAGGTCTTGCCCTGCTATCTCCTTATGGCTTTGCTCTCTCACCCCAGAGTAATCTCTGTGGTGAAGAACAAATGTTTGTAGCCTGGGTAAAACATGTGTGGCGTGTCCCCCACTAGCATTCATGAACATGCAAAGTCTCTTGAATTATTTGGCAATCAATTAACATGAGGTCAGAGTCTAGTGAAGGCAAAGCCAGAGGTTCTTCTCTCACATCTGGCTGTGAGGATGATTTTTTCCTGGAGACTGCAGAAGTGCAGCCGGCTGGGCCACACACTAGATATTTGCAGCTGCAAAGACGGTGGTGTTTCCTATGTTTATGAACTTGGGGAGGTGGGAAGAGGAAGCCTGTGCTAAGTTCATAATGACTTCTTGTGTTCCTAAATGTTTGTTCAGAGCTCACCAGACCATAAGCTGTTCGTGAACTTGCCACAATAGATAAACCACTGGCCTTCATACCAGGGAATTGGGCCTTTAATCAAACTTTGTTCCCAGAATCCAGCCTCCATCCTACCTCCTTTACCCAAACTTTCTCAAAGGAGGCCCATTGCATTAGGTCTAGAAGTGCATCTTGGGCAGTTTGCCATCATCTTGTTTGTAATGACCCAGGAGTTGCAATGGAAGGGAAATGAGGTGGTGGCAAGGAGTTTATGGTCTCAGTTGATCTTTACCATAAAGGGTGAGATCATGTTGGAGATCAGAAAATTATCAGGGTTGTGTTGGGTCAACTTAGAGTGGAAGACCTCTCAAGAAAACACTGGTGTTTCAATAAAGGTCATTATTGCTCTTCACTGACAGCAATGAATCAATCTCCTTTATGACAGTAGGGTGCACCACATTTAGTAGGACACTTAAAACTAATCTTTTGAGCACTTGAGATGCCTAGCATCATGTTGGTTTAGTCCACTCTGAAATTTCTGACCTCTCAAAAATTAGCCCTGCACTAGTGTACTGTGTGTGCCAACTCTGCATCCATAGTACTCATTCTTGAAATGACCTCAGCAACCCAAGTAGATTCTCCTTTGAAGTAGTTACAATGAATGGCCTGTAGCTGCTGAGGTTATTCTGTTCTTAATGAACAGAAACATGAGGTTATTAGGACAGTGGGTTGGAGGTTCTGCCAAGGGATTGCTATAATAATACCTAGCACTTTTAATCATTGGCTATCATTAACCCTATTTTACAGCTAGAGAAATGAGGGGAAATGACTGGCCCAAGGTCACCCAGGAGCAAAGCCAGGATTGGAACCCACTTTTCCTGTGTTCTCATCCAGGGCTTAGTCCACACTGCTATAACTTATTTCTGTGGCACAATATACTGATGAATCTCGACCATCTGGATTATGATGTGAGATGTAAACCCTCTGCCTCAGTAACAGGAAACCCGTATTATTGTTAATAACTTTCAATTACAGCTGCTTTTCACCCATGGATCTCAAAACACTAATGACTAAACCCTCATGAGTACCTGTACAGTATTATCCTCTTCACTCTTATAGACTGGGAAACTGAGGCAGAGATGTGACATGACTTGCCAAGGTGACACGGCAAGTCAGTAGCAGAGCTGAGCACATTAAGCTGTACTCCTTCAAGCCTTGCATATATTGGTTAGAATTTAAAAGCTCATTGCTACTGAAAAACCAGGACTCAGGAATTGCTAGCAGAGAACTGCAAATGTTGTCATGATACACATGAACTCACAAAATTCTGCTGGCATTTCCCCATTGCTCCCAGTGGCAGGCATTGAATGGAAGAGATGTAGGATAGGTGGGAGAAGGCAGAAAGGAAAAAGCTGAAATAGAATGGGAGAGCTAAAATATTAGCTTTAAAACATGTTTTCAATAAGGAAGAAGAGATGGGGAAGGGGAGATGGAAACAGAGGCAGAAGAACCTGACTGATCCTGATTATCTGTATCCTCTCTCTGGCAGGGGTTTTGCACTTGCCAATAAGTGCAGCAGCTGGTTCAATCTGGACCTTTTCCTGCCTAGGGCTTTGGAGCCACTGAAGCATGTGGATGTTTGCATGCAGCCTAATTAGTGCCATTAGAATTGTCATTAACTGCTTTTAATGAAGAACAGATGGTTCATTAAGGTCTCATGCAGTGAAGAGCATTGACCCGTTGGTGCTAAAAGGAGGGAGGAGCCCTTCAATCTGAATCAAAGAAGTATTGCCTGTAGGTTGGAAGCATTAGATTCCGCTGTGCAACTGGTTACACAGACACTGACAGATGACTCTGTCTCTTCCAGTAATTGCAGGGAATTGTAGTATTTGTGTGTTTTCTCATGATGCACTGCTGTATCTGTTATCTTAGTCATGCCTGGACCAAGATTTCCATAATGGAGAAGACAAGAAGAGGACTGGGAGGAGGCAGGGACTAATGTGATAGGACCTGTGACAGACCCAGGACCTGTGACAGACCCAGGCCAATGGGGTACAGGAGTCTGGTCCTATTGGCATCCAGCGGGTGAAGCCCGCCCACTTCTAAAGGACCTCCCCCCAGCCTAAGGGGAGGACCCACAGGTCTGTGACACCAAGTAATTACAGAGGGCAACTAATGAAAAAACAGGATCGGGAGTGAGGTCATAGGGCTAAACGAAGGGAACCTGATGGGGACACTGAGCAGAGAACCCCGGACAACGCCTATTGCTCCTCGAAGGCGTCAAGGGAGCCAGTGGACGCCACTCAGAGGAACTCTGCCCGGATGTGTGAACAGACGGAGGAACGCAAATAGGCCCTACAGTCGCAGGAAATCCCGTTGGCCAACCTCCTCTCCCTGGTGTTGTAGATGGCCAGTTTGGCCAGGGCCAAGAGGAGGTTGAGAAGGAGATCCCACGACTTTGTGGGGCCACGGATGGGGAGCCTGTAGATAAAAAGGTGAGGGGAAAAGTGCAACCAAAAACGCAAGAAAATATTTAAGAGGAGCCGGAACAGGGGCTGCAACCTGGCGCACTCCAAATAAATGTGTGCCAAGGTCTCCTTCTCGCCACAGAAAGGGCAGGTGCTAGGGACAGAGGTGAACCGCGTCAAGTACACGCCTGTGCTCACGGCCCTGTGAAGGAGCCGCCAACTAATAACCCCGGCGGGCCTCGGGACAAGGGCAGAGTACAAGTTGGCCCACCGGGGCTGCTCACCCTCGAGAGGTGGCGGGACCCGAGGGTGAGGTAGTGAAGGGTATGGAGCACGAGCAAGTACAGATGTTTCCGTGGTGCAGTCTGGAACAAAACTGGCTGCAGATCATGCAGCCGGCTGGCAGTGAAAGGGTGAGAGGGCCAATTGGGTCCACGGGGCAGGGACCCGATAAAAATGTCCATGGGGCCTGGGGTGGAGGGTGGGCGGGGCATGCCCTCTCGCAGGACCTGGTCGAGGTAAGCCTGAGCAGCAGGCAGTAAAGCGCCCTTCACCTCCTGAAGTACGCGCTGGGGAGTACGAGGTCTGGAGAGCCCCATGCACTGAGTGAGCGTCAGGGGATCCAGCCAGTCTCCCTGGTCGTAGTCCAGGAGGTCTCCGACCATGGTGACTCCCGCCGAGACCAGCCTCTGGCACACCGTGGGGGACTCCGCCACCTGCACACGAAGCTGGGGATTGTGTTGCAGGGGCTCCGCGAGGAGGTCAATCTCCACGGTGTCCGCCATGGACCTGGTCGTTGAAAAGAGCTTCCAGGTCCGGAGGAGGTCTTGGTAGAAGACCGGCAGCCCAGAGAGGTCTCGCGGAAGACCTCTCGGATGGAGGTAAAAGAGCTGCCGGTCGTATCGGAGCCCTCGGAAGCGGCGGAGGAAGGCCTGCGCCAATACGCTCCACGCCGGACTACCCGCACCAAACAGGAGCCTCTGCAGGGTCTGGAGGCAGAAGACATGGACCTGAGCGCGTAAGCACTTCAGGCCCTGCCCACCCCCCCTCCAGGGGCGGGTGGAGGACCCCTGCAGAGACCCAGTGCGTCCCTGGCCAAAAGAACTCCAGAATCGCCGTCCGGAGGTTGGCCAGGAAACCCGGGGCCAGGACCAGGGTGTTGAGATGGTACCAGAGCATGAACAGGACCAGTTGATTAAGCACCACTGCCCCCCCCCGAAGGGAGAGGCACTGGAGTAGTCCTGTCCATTTCTGGAGCCGCTCCGTCATCCTGCCCTGCAAATCCTGCCAGTTCTCCGGTGGAGACAGATGCGTGGCAGAAAGGTAAACGCCGAGATAGAGCAGCGGACCCGAGCTCCACCGGATGGCCTGAAGCGCGGGTGGGAGGGAGCTCGCCTGCCACCCGTCCCCGACCACCAGGCCAGAGCTCTTGACCCAGTTGACCCGGGCGGAGGAGGCCACCGAGTACAAAGCCTGGCAAGCCTCCACCTGCGCCAAGTCGCCCGGGTCCTGGACCACGAGGAGCACATCGTCAGCGTACGCCGACAAGACCAGCTGCAGCCCCAGCTCCCGAAGCACCAACCCTGTCAACCTCTTGCGGAGGAGACAGAGGAAGGGCTCGATCGCCAGAGTGTACAGCTGGCCCGAGAGGGGGCACCCCTGCCGCACTCCCCGCCCGAAGCTGACCGGCTCGGTCAGGGTCCAGTTGAGCCTGACCAGACACTCCGCAGAAGTGTACAGCACCTGGAGAAAACCCACAAACAGGGGTCCGAAGCCGAACGCTCGCAGAGTGCCCAGGAGATACCCGTGATCCATCCGGTCGAACGCCTTCTCCTGATCCAGGGACAAGAGGGCGAATGACAGACCATCACTTAACCCTAATTCTAGAAGGTCCAGGACCAGATACAAGTTATCAAAGATGGTGCGGCCTGGGACGGTGTAGGTCTGGTCTGGATGGACCACATCCGCCAGCACGGACCCTAGCCGCATCGAGATGGCCTTCACAATGATTTTGTAGTCTGTGCTGAGGAGCGAGATGGGACGCCAATTCCGTAAGTCGCGGAGGTCCCCCCTCTTTGGCAATAAGGCGAGCACGGCTCGCCTGCACGAGAGAGGGTGGACCCCGCCCTTCAAAGACTCGGCCCAGACGGTGACCAGGTCTGGGCTGAGGACATCCCAGAACACGCGGTAGAACTCCACGGTCAGCCCGTCCAAGCCCGGGGATTTATTGGTGGGCATGCGACAGAGGGCTTCCGAGAACTCGGCCAGAGTGAGAGGCAGCTCTAGCCGGTCCCGGTCACCCGTGCTGATTGTTGGGAGACCATCCCAGAGCACTCTACAAGAGCGAGGATCGGACGGATCCGGGGAGAAAAGAGTCACATAGAAGGCCCTAGCCCTCTCGCACATCTCCGCCGGATCCGTGAGGGGGGTGCCATCCTCTGCCAGGAGGCAGGTGACGTGCTTCTTGGCCCCCCTCCTTTTCTCCAGGGCGTAGAAGAAGTGGGAGTCGCGATCCATCTCCCGAAGGAGGTGGATGCGGGATCGAACAAATGCACCCTGGGCCCGATGGTCTTCGAGGGCCCGGAGCTCCTCCCGCTTCTCCCGGCACGCTCCGCAGAGGGATGGATTCTCAGGGCTGGCGGCCAGACGCCTCTCCAGCTCCAAGACCTCCCGCTCCAACTGCCCTATCGCCGCATCCCTCCGTCGGCTGGCGCCCCGGGTGTAGTCACGGCAGAAGAGCCAGGCGCGCACCTTCCCCAGATCCCACCACCGCAGCGCCAAGGAAAAGGCGCGCCTCTGCCCTCGCCAGGCCAGCCAGAACTCCCGGAAGGACGCCACGAAGCCCGCATCCTCCAGCAAGCTATTATTAAAGTGCCAATAGGCCGGCCCCGGCCTCTCCGCGCAGAGAGAGGCCTTCACGGTGGCAAGGTGGTGATCCGAAAAGGGGTCCGGACGAACGCTGGAGGAGTGGGCCTGTGAAAGGTGGGAACGCGACAAGTAAATACGGTCCGGCCGGGAGTGGCGCAACCGATGGGCCTCCACCCGGACGAAGGTGAACGTCGAGACATCGTCCAGGTGGCGGTCATGCCAGACGTCCACCAGGGAGTGGCGGTCGACAATCTCCCGGAGGACGTCCGCAGCTGCTGGGCACTGCTCGGTCCCCGAGCGGTCCCGTTCCTCGAGGGTGGTGTTAAAATCCCCTCCCAGGACCAGGCACTCACGAGGATCCAGGGAGCCGAGGAAGGCGGACGCCTGTTGATAAAAACGTAGCCTCTCTGGGCCCGATGTCGGGGCGTAAACATTGACGAGATTAACCACAAGCCCCTCCATGCGGACCTGGAGGTGCAGCAGGCGACCCGGCACAGCCTCGGCGATCCCCAGCACCTCGGGCCATAGGTCGGGGGAGAACAAGGTCGCCACTCCAGCCGCGCAGACTGAAAAGTGGCTAAAGTAGGCCCCGTCCCCCCACTCCAGCCGCCAGCTAGCTTCAGCGGCCGGATCTGTATGGGTCTCCTGCAGGAAAACCACAGAGTACCCCCCCTCCCGGAGGAAGGAGAGCACCTGGCTCCTGCGGAGACCCATCCTACAGCCCCGGGCGTTTAAGGTGGCAAGGACGTTCGGCGCCATGAGGAGGGCGGGGGGGATCCTCGCCGGCAGACACGCCCACAGCCTCCGGCAGGCCGCGCAGCAATCCGTGACCAACCCCGAAGGTGAGTAAAGAGTCACGGAAGACACGGACCCGCTGGTAGGCCGTGGCGGCCTGCTTCCCGGTCCTCTTACCCTCCCCCATGAGGGCCCTCACGGCCCGGAGGACCTGATGGAAATCCCCCCACCGCTGGAGCGCAAGATGGACTTTGTTCCGGGAGCCACGGACGTCCTCGAGGAACTCCCGCAGCTCCTCCCTCAGCGCATGGGGGGGTGGGGTCACTGATAGATGACTGGCCCCCAGTGGGGCCCCCGTCACAGCCCCGTGGCCCACCGAGGCGGGTAGGCAGGGGGCAGATCCCCAACGTGGCAGCAGATGGACCGACACCACACGACCCGCCCCGCTCCCAGATTCAAGAAGGGGCGGTGGAAGGAGAACAGCAGCCCCTGGGAGGTCGGGACAGGAAAGAACTAGTGAATCCGCTCCCTGGGAGGTATTCCCAGGGGCGGCACTGGCATCACAGGAAGTGGGGGGGATAAGGACAGGGCCAACAGGAGTAGGGCGGGGATCAGGGAGAGAATCCGGGAAGGAGGTAGAGGCAGGATCCGGAGCCTCCATAGTTGAGACGCTGGACAGTGGCTCCTCCTGGCCAGGCTCAAGGAACTGGGAAGTGGGCAGGGGACCCCTAACGATGCCGGGCTCAGCCTCTATAGCATGTGCGGCAGCCTCGGCATCCAGAGAGAGATGGTGGTCAATGGGGTCCCCGCTGAAGAAGGAGGGCGGGTCCTCCACACCCAAGAGGGACACCCCCTGGGAAGCGGGGCTCAGCAGCGGGGCACTGGCCATCGCCCCAAGGGGCTCGGCGGCCGTCAATAGAGTGCCACCCGCAGCCAGGTCGATAGAACATTCCAGGGGACCCTCAGAGGTGGGAGCAGAAACAGCAGGTAGGGGAAGGGAACCCGGGGCAGGGGGGATGTAGCGAGGTCGCCCAGATCGAGGCCCGCCGGCAGAGGGTCGTCCTCCCCCTGCGTGACCGGGGTCAAGCCCAGGGCCTCGATCTCCACGTAGATGGGAGGGAGATCACAGTCCACCACCCCAGGGCCCTTCCCGCCAGCACCAGAGGTGATACCCACTGCGGGGCTCGCAGAGGTGTCGAGTGGGAAGGGGGCGAGAGAAGCTCCCTCGGGGGCTTCCATGGGAAGGGACCCCGGAGGAGGGGTGGTGTCACCTTCCGGTGCTGCCATGGCGTCCCCAGCCGGCACCACAAAACGGGAGTCATCAGGGGGCAAGGCGGAAGACTCGACATCGGTGCCCCCCTTCCTGCTCTTCCGGGGGGCCTCTGAATCTGAAGGATGTAAGGAGACTCGAGCCTTCCGCTTGCCCTGCTTCCCCTGCACTAAGGACCAGCCCTCCATGGTATCATCCGGGGGCTGGCTAACAGGGGTCGGCTCGGGGGGCAAGGGCAATGGCTCAGGGACTCGGGGAGGCAGTGGTGGGATAGCAGAAACCGGGGAGGACTCCCCCTGGGACGAGCCCTCTCCCACGCCACACCCTCCTCCACAGAGGTGGACTGAGAAGGAGGAGGAGGGGCAGCTTCGGGAGCCGGGCAGCCAGGGGGACCGGCGATGACAGGGCCGGTGCCTTGCCGGGGCTCGGGGGTCCCAGACGCTCCTCCGTGTTGGGCCAAGGGACAGTCCCTCCGGACGTGCCCCATCGCCCGGCAGAGGTAGCACCGGGCCTCCCTCGTTGAGTAATGTACCCGGTAGTGGGCTCCCTGGTAAGGGACCAGAAAGGACCCCTCGAGCGCCTCTCCGCCACGCGCCGCCGGCGGCAGTTGAAGCTGCACTTGCCGGCAGAACGAGAGAACATGACGGAGGGCAGGGTTCTTGCAGCCCAAGGGGGGAGGGCTGATGATGGAGATAGGGCGTCCCAGGGCAGAAAGGGCGGGCAGCAGGGCGGCATTGGGCAGGAAGGGAGGGACGGAGGTCAAGATCAAGCGGACCCCCAGGTCTTCCAACGGCTCCAGGGGGATGAACACGCCCCCCACCGCCAGGCCCGTCTCTACCGCCTCCTGGGCGGCAGCCTCTGATGCCAGGAAGAAGACCACCTTTCCGTACATTTTGGAGGCTGCTACGATGGCTGTGGGCCCCACCACCCTCGCCAATGCCCGCACGTAGGTCTCCACGGGGGGCGAGGCGGGCACCAGGAGGCAATGGATGCCGTGCTTCCTGGTCAAAGTGGGAAAGGGGCCCCGGCCGCTGTAGATGTTGGCGGAAGCGGCGGTCGGAGGAGCAGCAGCAGGCGGGGGGGGCCGCCACCACCTGGGCGTACGCCCTGGGGGCTGGGGGAGGGACACCTGCAGCGCTGGTGGAGGGAACAGCGGGGAGGGATGCCGCAGGCGGTAGTGGGGCTGCGGCAGCAGGGGCACTCTCCACCATGGAGGGTCTGGTCTTTTTAGTGGGGCCCTTACCCTTCTTCCCACCCCGACCCTTCCCACTGGCTGGGGGGGCTCCCCCCGAATCAGAAGGGGCGAGAGACGTGACAGCAACGGAGGTCTCCCCAGTACTCGCCGCCGCCGGTGCCCCAGCAGGGGCGGTGGTAGGTGGATCGGCAGCGGCGGTCGAGGTAGAGGCTTGGGGAGTGGACACGGGGGCAGGTGGAGGAGGGGCAGTGGGAGCATCGCGAGGGGTCTCCCCCGCCGCATCCCCCGCCATAACAAGAGCGGGGAGGGGGACAAACAGCGAGGGGAGGGGAAGGAGAGGAGGCGGCCACCCCTCCCCGCTAGGCTGCAGGCAGGGGAGGAGGGTGCCAGAAAGGGAAGGCTAAAGGGGCGTGGAGAGCAACCAAGGACCTAGAAGTGGGAGGGGTTCAGGGCACCGACGCAGAGGGGAGTTCCGGCTCCTCTAGTTGCACTAGGGGATCAGGAGGGACAACGGAAGAGGGGGGTGCAGTGAACAAGGGGAAACCAAATGGGGAAGGGCACAAGCGCATGGGAGGGGGTGTGGGCGCACAAGGGGAGGGACCAATCAGGGCTGGGGGAGCACAGGGTACGAGGGGAAAGGGTGAGCTAGGAATGGGGTAGAGGGACCACGGGGACAGCTGCAGGGCTGGGGCAGAACTATCAGGGCCACAGAGGGAAATAGGCAGGGTGGACTAATGTGGCAAAGGAAAAGGGTCAGTCCAGGGCGAGTGGGGAGACGGTGTGCCCACAGGCACTTGTGCAAAAGTCAATGCTAGGCTGCTGCTGCTGCAGGCCCAAACAATGGAAGCGGGCGTGGTGAGCCAAGCGAGCAGCTCAGTCCCAGAGGCAGGAGTCCAAAGCAGAAAGAAAACAGCTAGCAGGGGTGGTGGAGGGGGCAACAATGGTGGTGGGGGCAAAAGGGGACACGGATGGACCGGGGGCAGGCTCCACGCCACACCCCCGGTGCCCCAGCAGACACGGTCCAAACCCCCACCACAAGAGCACAGTTTGAAAAACACCCAGTCCAGAAAAGCCCCCTCCATAGTGGTCTTTACATGGTCTCCCCGCAGCAGGCGGTCCTCTTTTACCCCTCCTCCTCCTCCTCCGGACACCAACAGCTCCCCAGCAACAGCCACAGCAGCCCCAGCAGCTCCAGGTAGTGGTGGTGGTCTGGCATCCAGGCAGGAGGGACCCCGCTCAGATGGTGTCCTCAGCAACAAGAGCTGGGGTCCCTCACTCCCTCCTCTCTGGGAAGCAGGCCAACAGCCTCCCCCCCCCCCCCCCAAGGGGCTGTAGGTGGAGTAACAGTAGTAACTGAGGTGAGGGGGAACCACCAGCCAGCCAGCAAACAGACAGCAGAGAGAGGGGTGGGTGGTGGTGTCTAGCCCAGCCAGGGGAGCAGCAGGAGCAGCAGCAGAAACAGCAGCAGCAGCAGTTAAGGGCCCAGTTCCCAGCAGCAGCAGCAGCCCTCTCCCTCCTTCCTCTATAGCAGAGCGGTCGAAGGAAGAGCCAGTATTGGCCCCAGGAGAAGCAGTTCCCTGAGTGACCAGAGCAGGGGCTGCAGTAGAGTAATCCGGAACCTGCTAGAACCAATTAAGGCGGACAGGCTGATTAGATCACCTGCAGCCAATCAAGGCAGGCTAATCAAGGCACCTGGGTTTAAAAAGGAGGTCACTCCAGTTAGGCTAGGGGGGAGTCAGAGGAGAGGAAGTGCATATGAGGAGCTGGGAGCAAGAGGTGTAAGGAGCTGAGTGGGAGTGCTGCTGGAGGACTAAGGAGTACAAGCATTATCAGACACCAGGAGGAAGGTCCTGTGGTGAGGATAAAGAAGGTGTTTGGAGGAGGCCATGGGGAAGTAGCCCAGGGAGTTGTAGCTGTCATGCAGCTGTTACAAGAGGCACTATAGACAGCTTCTATCCGCAAGACCCTGGACTGCAATCTGGAGTAGAAGGTGGGCCTGGGTTCTCCCCAAACCTCCCAACTCTTGATCCAACACAGGAGGAGTTGATCCAGACTGTGGAGAAGATCACTGAGGTGAGCAAATCTGCCAATAAATGCAGGACCCACCAAGGTAGAGGAGGAACTTGGTCACAGACCATATCTAGGGAAGGGGTGGTACTAGCATGCTGAGTTAAAGCTGGGGAATGAAGAGAGAGACTGAGAATAAAAACACACAGGGAGGGATTTTCCATAGTGTCTAAGGGTGGAATTCACAAGGGGGACTTAGGTACCTAATTGCCACGTTAGGCACAGTAATCCAACATCTAGATCTTCAAAACTCCTGCTCAGATGCCACAAAACCCTGTAGGCACCTAAAATTCCTAGGTGCCTAAGTTTCCACTGGTGTCATCCCCTGCTTTTCTTTGGGTGGGCTTGTGCACTGTCGCCTCAGCCCTGAGGCCCCAAACCGCTTGGTACCTATTGCACGCCTCAGCCCCAGCAGGACTCACAAAAGAGGCACTCCCTCATTAGTACAGGATCTCATGTCCATTATGTCAATCTGTTCTGTCAAGTGCTTTTTAGACTTTCAGATGTAAGAAGATACATTCTGGATCTGATCTGGGCTGATATTGGCTCAATCACAACCATCTTTATGTTGAAATTGGAACCTTTCCATTTTCTCAATAAGACAAAATAGACTTACTCTGGTGATACACCATAGGAGACTAATGGATCCCATCAGAATTACAGGAGGTAATATTGCCCAGCTGCTATAGCAGAATACTGCGAGGCCTGTAAGGACACTAAAGAATACAGCTTGTACAATGGCTCATAACTGCCCCTTCTTCCCACATCACCTTCACAAGACACCCTGGTTTCCAACCAAAGCCAGAGACAGCAAGAATGGAGAGATTAGATTGTCACTGGCAAGGATCCACTGCTGAATCTACTCAGCTGCAGCACAGGACATTTTTGCAATCCTGTGCCAAATTATGGCTGTGGTTAATGGTTCTTTCTATCCTCTACCCCAGCATATTTTAAGTCCCAACGAGATGCCTGATAAACCTAGATTTCCTTTACCAGCCTGCAGAGTCAAATGTTTCTCATTGTGAGACCTTTTCAATCTACCTCACTGTAAGACTTCCATCAGCTTCCCAGCAGTCTCTCTGGCACTGTGAAAGCAAGGGGAGAGCAGTAGGGAGCAAATGCACTCTTGTTCTGGTAGAGTTACATCCAGCCTTACAACTGGAGGGCCTCAGAGCTCAGCTACCTGCATGCTGGATCCATGCCTCTTAAGCCCAGAAAGAACAATGGGATAGCCTGAGGCCTTTATTGGTGAAGATTATTAATACCTCCCTAGGGGAGGGTGAGTTGGTGACAACCTTTAAACATGCTGTCAGGGCATGCGCAAGGAGGGGGAAGCAGCGGCATGGGCCCTCTCAATAAGCAGGGGCACAGAACTCCTCTGGGGTCAGGGTGGGGAGAATGAGCTCCTCCAGCCCTGGGCTGGGGCTTGAGATGACAGCTTCTCTGCACGGGGAGGAAGGGAGAGGCAGCTCTGCTGGTTCTGTGGCCAGGAGAGACAGCCCTTCTGGTTGCTGGGAGTGGGAGAAGGCAGCTTCTGTGGCTGCAGGGGGCACAGAAAGTACCCCTCCAAAAGTGGCCAAATTTGTATTCCTGTGCACACCTCCTGGGTCCAGCCCTTGCTTGAGAAAAGTCTCTTGACTGTAACAACCTCACCAGTTGTCACTCTTGGCTGTCCTTTTCTGGGGAAGTTCATTTGACGGGCCAACTGTAGCAAAACTCCTGGTAAAAATCATAAATACAATTACAAATAGCAATACGGGGCAGTTATTCATGTTGCTGTGGAACATGTCTGCGCAGAGCCAACTAACAGGAATACACTTGCATGCCGACAGCTGTTATTCTCACACACAAATATGCCTTCATACACTCTGAGACAAAGTTGTGCAAACTCACAATTGTCTCTGTCGCTCACAGTCTCCTGCGCAAACGCCCATTGTCTCATTACTGAGCAAAGTCTCTATAGTAGGGAAGCAATAGAAGATGGGGAAAACCCCAGCATTCTGTGATTGGTTAGTTTGAGTGAAAACACTTTCATAGAGATATAAGAATATAGGAACTGTCATACTGGATCAGACCAATAACACATTTAGGTTCTACCAGTTACTTTACAATAAAACCCAGCATGGGGGAAGCTTCTTCATCACCCCAGGCATTTATCATTGGGTAGTCTTGGATTAGAAAAGCCAAGGAACACTGGACCATGGGGTTGTGAGAGAACATTGGTGGATTTTCAGTCTGGAGACCTGACCCGAGCTGTGTCCACGCTGCAAAATGATAGTTTGGACCCATATCCCAGGTGGACTAGTGCTAGGGCCCACCCCCATGGTGGGTTTTAGGCCCGGGTCCTGAAGGTTTACATTCCACAGTCAGACAGAACCATGTGTGTACCGAAGGTGGGTTTGGACTCAAGCCTGAGTCTTAGCTTGGGCTTACATTGCAGTGTAGACAACCCATAGTGGCTGACTATGAAGCATGAGGGGTTTTTTTTAGGAGTCACTTAGTCTTTTCATCCTATCTAATGTAACAATTGATTTTCTTGTTAGTCACATAAATATCTCATTTTTTTAAATCTTGCTAAACTTTAGACCCAGTGGTATCTTTTGGTGCTACTATGTGACCTTAACGCTCATTCTAAATGTTTTAATTTCTCAGCTTTTGTCCTTTAGGTTCTCTCTACTAAGGTCCTCACTTTTTTTTAGAAGTATTTTAAGTCCCCTGTCCTACAATTTAGAGTCAGTGCTATTTTTTTTTGGTAATGATCCTCCCATAAGGCTATTGGCAATAGTATAAGTTCCGTATTGCAAAGTGGCTTCCCTGCAGTATTGAAGATTTCAAAATGCAGCTCATTCTGTTAAAAAGCTCAGAATTGTGGGCATCAAAGTTTGGAGATTTGTGGAGTGCACTTGAAGCTACCAAGAGAGATCATGGGGCCTCTGTTCTGACCTGCTGGACACAGGGGCGGCTCTATGTATTTTGCTGCCCCAAGCATGGCAGTGAGGTGGCTTTTGGCGGCGCGCCTGTGGGAAGTCCTCTGGTAACATGGATTTGGTGGCATGCTCATGGTGACCGGCAGGCCGCCCCCCACGGCTTGCCGCCCCAGGCATGCGATTGGTGCACTGGTGCCTGAAGCTGCCCCTACCTGGACGTCCCTGCCCATGAAATTTAACTGTTTGAAGAAAATTGCATTTGCAATGCTTTCAGCAGTTGGATCCACATACCTGTGTGAACAGGTGTTTTCACACATGAAATCTGTCCTCTGTCCCTCTCAGAGCCAGTTAACAACTGATCACTCAGAAGCCTGTGTGCAGCTTAAAGTATCCAAATATGTGCCAGACGCTGGAAAACTCAGCAAGGAAAAGCAAGGGCAAGGATCACACTAAACTGACAAGATCTGCTTTTTAATTTAATTTTAAATGAAGCTTCTTAAACATTTTAAAACTTTTATTTACTTTACATACAGTAGTTTAGTTATATATTATAGACCTATAGAAAGAGACTTTCTAAAAATGTTAAAATGTATTATTGGCACGTGAAACCTTAAATTACAGTGAATAAATGAAGACGCGGCTCACCAATTCTGAAAGGTTGCCGACCCCTGTTTTAGAGGTTCTATCACCCTAACCAAAGCAGCACTAGTAACTGGTGTAGTCTCTGGCTGCTTGAAATTAGCAGTCAGCCTCCCCTCTCACTTTCTCAACCAGACAGAAGCATTTCTCCATGTGTTTCACAAATAGTATGCAGTGCACAGAGGTAGGTATGACAGATGGGATATTTTCCTTGCTGAGATCAAGTTATGTCATGAAATTCTTCCACCTGCCCTTCAGCCTTCCAAAAGCACCCTCCACATTCGTTCTGCCCTGCTTGGGTAATAGCCTACAGATATATGGCTTCATCCAACAGGAAAACAAAGGGTAGGCAGTTTCACTCAAAATCACAACTGGCACAGAAACCCTACCATCTGGTAGCAATTTGGGAGTGCAAGCTTCCATGCTGCAATCACCACTAACTTCTCAAGGGAAGAAGCTAGTTTGACACACAACTCTAGGAATGGGGCCTTTTGTAATCTGAAGTTCTGGAGCCACTGCTGCTCATCCCAGATCTGCATAGCGATCGCCTCTCACCATTCAGTGCTTGTTGGATGAGCCCGAAAGTGTTGCTATACCAAGTGCAGCCATCCCCCAAATAGTTCAAGCAGGAGCCTTCACGTGCGAGTCAGCTTGTAAAAAGCCCACTTGCCCATGTTGTCCTTCTCAATATAATAGGATCATGTGTCCTAACAATGAAGAAGAGCACTGAGTTCCTCTGTGCATCATTCATATTGGCAGCGAGTAATTTGGAAATGGTGCAGATGAGTGGTGAATTATTATTTTTAATTATCTGGGAATTTGTTCAAGCTAAACTGCACTAAGCCACTCTTAAATTGAAATAACAGGGGCTTGCACCAGTTTAAATTCAACTGATTCAACTGTCATGTAGAGAAGTCCTTCCAGAGGTGAGCTTAAATCCACGTAGGCCAGTTTTAAACTGCCATGAGAGTGTCCACACACAAAGCTGCTGTGGTTTAGCATCACACCTGTAGACCATGTCTACATTACAAAATTATGTCGACCTAACTTACATTAGTATATAGCCACCACAGTTGTTATATTGCTTGTGTGTGTTCACGCTTGGCTCCTTGTGTCAACGGTGCACATCCTCACCAGGAGTGCTTCTATTGATTGTAATGTCAGTGGGGGGCGTTGTGGGATGGTTTCTGAAAACCACTGACAGACGCTGTGAGCAATGCAGTGTCAGCACTGACACTGTGTTGGCCTAATTACATGGACCGTAACTCTACACCGCCTGGTGAGGTGGTGTTACTAAATCAGCAGAGAGAGGCATGTATGTCGGCAGAAGCCAAATTTAAATGAAGACACTTCTACAGCTAAGTTGATGCAAGGCAGCTTACATTGACCTAACTGTGTAGCTTACAGCAGACCTTAGTAAAACCAGTGCTGTGTGTGTGTGTGTGTGTGTGTAGATAAGGCATAATCCTCAACCCTCTCTTGTTGTTGTACCATTAGGGCGTGTGTGTGTGCGGGGGGTGGCCCTCCCAGGTCATGGGATACGCAATTATCTGCCTTACTTGATCTTTCCTGCACCATTCCCATTGGTAGCTGTAATACTGATTGCATTCATATGGTAAAATTGCTAACACTCAATAATAAACAAGACATGACCCATCCATATGAGAATATGCCAAGCCAAAAAGTTTCTAAAGGGGTTGGATTGGAACTGCCCTAAAATCTGCTGCTTTTCTGTCAACAACAACATAAGTCATCCAAAAGCAATTACATGGGCGCAAGACTGAAAAACAAAATGTAACAGGCAAAAACAATCGAGAGTGGAGTATGTTGTAATTTTCCACTAGGGGGAGCTAGAGGGTAATCAGGCAGATTACGGGAAGAGGATCAAGCTGAATAATTGAGAGGATTGGGGAGCTCTGCACTGGAACTTTCTTTTTAAGAACTCCTAACTGGAAGCTAGAAGAAGTTGTTTCTGCTTTAATATCAGGGCCCTGTTTGTCTTCTCACACATTCTCAGTTGTTTGTGTCCATATTTTGTATGTTTCAGACAAACACATACAAAGACAAGAGCTGAGTAGAGAGAGAGGTTGATCTGGTAGTTACTGGACTAGGAATGTGGCGATCTGGTTTCAATGTCTGGCTTTGTCATACACTGTCCGTGCAATCCTGGGCAAGTCACTTATCTTCTTTGTGCCTCAGTTCCCCATCTGTAAAACAGGGCTAAGACATCCTTTCTCCCACCCTGTGTGTCCTGTCTCTTTACACTGCACGTTCTTCAGGGCAGGCATGGTCTCTTATTGTCTGTTTTGTACAGTACTTAGCACAAAGGGGCCCTGATCTTGGCTGGAATCACTAGGCACTATTATAATGCGAGTAATAAAAGTTTCATGCATATGATGTGCCCATTGCTCTCCCCTCACCCCCAGAGCTCCTCATCAAACTCTGGACTGAACCACAATGTTATAGACAGAGTAAACTGTTTGGCTGCACACATTTAGGCAGATTGTTGTTGAGAGGGTGCACTTTTGTGTCCCCAGCTCCCTCCCGGCTCCCTGTTCCACTGTCAGCCAATGAACATCCAGCCACGTCCCCATTCTGCATGTGCACACATACAACATCCCAGCTGACAACAACTCAAACTAGTGATGGACAAACCTTAAAATCTTCCTTTTGGATAATCACCTAGAAATGAGGATGGTTATCCAGCACGTTTAGGTGTATTAATCAATGTGAAATCTCTCAGGAGCTAGGCTTTCCACCAATGGTTCAGTGCTGTAGCTTCCAGACGATGCTAGGAAGCAGAGAGGCATGAAAATAATAAAAACCAAGCCAAGTGGTAATGAGAGCTGGGCTCAATCCAGAACAGTGGATTCCAACCCCACTGAACTTTGGGAGCTTCAGTTCTGAATCTGAACAACTTCACGACTCAGCCACAAGAAGCTAAACTTTGCCAAGTGCTTCCAGAGGTTGGGTTTGAATATCAGACAAAGGTTCAGATCAATTCTCGTTTTACCCAATCAGACTCTCCCATCCCTTGTTTAAGCCCCAATTTTCAGCAGCCAAAGCTGCTTCTGCAGTGGTCTGGGTTACCTATAGCTGCCCAGTATCAACCAGTTCACTCACTCTGTCACTTTTCTCTATTAGTCTTATTTCTCCTTCACCTCTCCGCTCTCCTTGTGCAGTTACCAGAAATCCAATTCCAAAAGCATTTCACACCTCTTGCCAAGCTAAACTTCCTATCAACATTCTAACTGGATTTCATTTGAGTGAGTGACTGTCAGCTCTGGGGCAGTCCCTCTGGGTCTTGCTTCGGCTGCTTGGATCATTTCAAGAGGAATGGCATCAAACTCTCTTCTTTATTCACCACAGCTCTCTCTCCAGCTGGCGTCTGTTTGCATAGCCAGCAGATGCCAGCTTGTCGTTTGTATGCGCCTATCCGATAGCTAATTATGCAGTGCCCCTGCTGGCCCAGTATCATTGCCCTTGCTTATTTTCAGTGGTAGTGGGCAGGAGACAGAAGCAGCAGAGAAATAATTGAAATAAATGAAGCTGGATAATGCCTCATTTTGGCACATTGCTTATACGTTAAGATGTAACATTCAGCCTGGAATTTAAATCTGTTTCACAAACTATGATAGTCTCCATTTCTGGGGGAGAGAGAAGTGAGAGCAAAGAACATGAACAAGGGAATATTCTTTCTTCCTTGCTGGGTTATTGCCATTCCTGACTTTCAGAAGTTTTAACCCTCTATTGGATCTTCCTAGTTTTGGTTTTGCCATTGCCAAGTATTACCTGGAAACAATCCACTGAGAGAGACTGACCAGAGTGGCTCTGCCTATGGGTTTAAAACCTTCCAAAATGCACGTGGTGTAAGGGAAAGAGTTATTCCCCGCTGTCTGCAATAGCAGAACTAGATAGGTTCAACAGATTCTACAGCTTGAGCAGACATACCTGGGCTAGCTCTGATCCAGCGAGCATGCTAAAAATGAAGTGTAGGTGCCGCAGTGTGAATGCCAGGACAGGCTAGCCATGCCAGTACAATCCCATTTGAAACCCTACATACCTACTTAAGTAGCTTGCTTGTTTCAATGCTTGCACCAAAGTGGCTACATTGCTATTTTTAGCACACTAGCTCAATCAGAGCTAGTGCAGGTGTGTCTACTCTAGCTGGAAATTACACCTCTATAGTACACATGCCCACAGGCCATGCATTCATCCTCCCAAAGGATCTCAGTCAAACAGCTCAGTATGTGAGTTTGTTTTTACAGGCTTCTTCTCAACCCTGCTTTTTATGAGACTACTTATGGAGCCAAAACCAATATTTTGTATTTCTGTGACACCCCTAAGATGGAGGCAGGTGTTATAATGTCCATTTTACAGATAGGAAACTAAAACCCAGGGAGGGAAAGCGACTTGCCCAAGGCTGTATGCAACTAAGAATAGAATCCAAATCTTATGACTAGAAGACAAATGAAAAGATGCCCAAATTTATTATTTTTAAAAAGTTCATTAAATTTAAGCCAAACTCATGATGTGGGGAGCCTGACTTCTTTGAAGAATAAAGGTCAGTGCTTAAAATGCCAGATTGAGAACTGGGAGATTTGAGTCCCGCTTTTGGCTTTGACCCTAATTTGATTGGTAAAACTGTAACTTTAATTTTAAAATATAATCATGTACAAGTGTGCATTCAAAAAGGCATGCTCAGCAGCATGTCTAATTTGAATTGGCCTTACAACCACAAGTGCAAAATGAGTAATTGTATGTGTGAATGACCAGCTGCACATCTGTAGTGACGTGGAGTGGTCTCCCACTAAGACATAGGGGGAGGATTCTCTCTGAGATACCTGGTGGTCAGAGCCAGGCTGGGCCCGCCCCTCCCACCAGAGGCTAAGGAGTGGAATGGGAAGTATAAAAGGCAGGGCTGTTAGCTCCGTTGAGCCTGATCCAGGGAAGGAAGCAGATGTCTCCAGCCTGCTGCAGAACTGAACCTGTGCTGTGCTATATCCTGTCCCTAGAAGAGACTGACCCAGCTGAAGAACTTCTGGGACTGCTGCTTGCTGTATACCCCAAGGAGGCAGAGGACCCCTGGACTATGGAACCCCTCATCCAGACCATGGTAGGAAGTAGTCCAGGGAAACCAGACATTGGTCTGGTTTTGCTGTGAGAACCTGAGGCAGTGTGTTGCAGTAGGATCTCCACTGACCCAGTGGTTAGAACCCTCTGCCACTCTTATGGCCCTGTGCTGGGAATCTGTGGAATAGGGTGGGCCCAGGTCCCCCTACCCCCTGCTGCCAACCCAACCCCTGGGGTGGTAGCCTCCCCTACCTTAGGCAAGAGGCCTGTGTTTGTCTGCCGTCTGCCTGAGCTAAGGTGACAGGTGACAGACTGCTTGGTTGCTTGCCCCTGGCTGAGGGCCTGCACCCCTTAAGTGACTCGTTAAGTTACCCATTAAGTGTTTGTTTGCCCTGCCCTGCCTGAGGGCCTGAGCCCCCTAACACTGTTTGTTTGTTCTGCCCTGGCCTAAGGCCGGAGGGGCCCAGACCATATTCTTACTCGGTCCTGCCATGCCACCCAGGCTGCAGACCCTTCTGTTCAATTCGCTAATTCTCTGCTAGTGGGCAGCACCTCAGTGACATTGTGAGGCACAGTAGCTTGCCACTGAGCCAGAGGGGGAGGGACAACTGCTAACCCATTACAATATCTAACTGATAACTTGCACACACAGTTACCCAGTTTGTGCACAAAATTATGGTAACTGTATGTACATTAGGAGTGTAATTGTACAACATAAGATTCTGCATACCTAATTTGGAAAATCAGGCTCTTAATCAGTCCATGCTTCATTGTTCCAATCTATAAAATAGGTATAATAATACTTGGGTGTGGTACCTTGTAGAAGTGTTGTGAGATCAGGTTTGTAAAGCACTTTGGCATTCGCAGATAGAAGGTGCTCTAGAAAGGCAAGTACTGTTATTTTCAAAAAGGTGGGTCTTTGTTTCCTCACTGCTTCATACTTACGATGACTGGTCCCAGTTTCCTTTGGGGCTTAGTTAATGGCAGTCCAGCTGGATCAGTCTTGACATCTCCAGGATCTGAACGGGTTGCTTCCAGCCTTTTACAGTTCGGGGAGTGAGTTACCAGGTTCAGGCACCAAACTGGGTTTGTTTGATTACCTGTTGGTTGTACAGGAGGTCACTGAAGCCATTCAAGCAATATCAGAACAGGAATTCTATCCACTGCAAATTTTACTTGTAGAAAAATACTGTAACGTGTGCCTCCATGCCATCAATACGTGACTGACAACTTCATGGGGGCAGAATAAGCAACGCATGGGCCCTCGCTTAGACACGAACCACAGACTTGGTGTCAGTAACCGAGGCAAGTACTGTAGTGGACCCTGCTGCAGGGAACTGCTGTGAATGTCACAGTACACCAGGCTCTTCTGGATGCCTGGTAGCGCACTCTGAGTATCACAGACTTGGAGGCAAGCGCTGTCGGCGCTCTGAGCACCAAGGCCCAGATCCACAAAGTTACTTAGGTACCTTGCTCCCAATAAAATCAATGGGAGTTAGGTGTCTAAATGCCTTTGAGGATCAGGGCATAGGATCGTCAGGCTCCAGGCCTTTGCGGGTTCCCATAAACTCTCTCATGCTGTGCGGAACTAAAGATTTCTTTAGCAGAGCTTCCAGAAACCAAAAGGTGCAAATCCCTTAGGCCTGATGACTTTACTACTTTGATTTTCATTGTTACTGTAACAGCTCCTAATCCAGCCCTTATAGGCAGTATAATACAGCCAGGGTCTAAGGATAAGAGTCTCATAACCCTTCCATAGTGGCTGGTCTGCCTGTGGCTGCCATCCTGTGGGTCCCCAGCAACCAAGCAATAGGGTGTGTCTGCCAAGCTCTCAGCCTTCCAGCCCCAGCACTCAGGCCATTTGCTTCTCACAACCAGCTCTCAAGCTGCTGAGTTGGGCTACTGCTCTTACTCCCATGTGGCCATCAGCTGCCTCCAGACAAGGTGCCCTCTTACCTCAGGATATTAGTTTGTGTTCCTGTGCTCTGAGGATTATGGAGTCCTCTATTGGTTGGATGTTGAACTGGGTGACACAGTCCCCTCCACTGGTTAGAGCCTTTCCCTCCAGCTCAGCCAGGGCGGAGGGAACGTGCCCCGTAATGAGCCAGCAAACTCACTACAGAATTATCCATTACCGAGACAGAGTGAAAAGCCATATGTTTTCCTATGGTGCGTGAGCTTTCAGGCAGTGCCCGCAGCCAGCCTATGTTGGGAACTGTGCCAGGTTCTGTTTAATGCCAATACTGGGCTGACATTTTAGCATCCACCCTAATGGAAACCACAGCGGATCCATCTAACTCCCAAAGCCATTAATTAGAGCTTAATGACCTCTCTCCAAGCAAAGGCCTCGGAAATGAGCTTCAGAGAATTTCCTACTAGCAATGTGCACTGTGTACCAGTCTGTCCTGCTTTGGCTCAGACTCTCTAACTGCGTATTCTAAAGCCTGTCTGTCTGTTTACAAAGTCTGCCCGGGATGTGTCCTCTTCTTACTGCAACCTAAAGCCACACAATCTGCCCTCTGTAAAAAGATAACATCTTATAGCAATAAAGGCATCTCGCATTCAGGAAGTGAAGGATTTAAACCTTGTTAACAGTCCCTGGGCTCTTGAGGAATAAAACTCCATTTACATCCAAAACTCCTCTGGGTATTAAACCTATTTACAGTGCCAGTCCCCTGCCGCATTGAACTGGGGGCAATTTCTGCCATAGCTGAGCTTTGCAGAAAAGTTAGTTGAAAAAGGGACTCATTTTTTGTGAAACATAGTTAATAAAATGTTCCTTTGTTGGTTTAAAATGTTGAATTTTGACATTTTTCAGCCAACTCAGCTTTTGCACTTTTCACACTTCCTGTGCTCACAACAGACATAGATTGAGAGGCTTCCACCAGGCATCATGGGCAGCTGCCAGCTTTCCCTCATCTTTGATTGTGTCTAATTTCCCTTTTGGTTACAGTTGAAGGGTTGGGGAAAGCCTTTCCAGAAAAGTGCCTGTTAAGTGTCTGAGGCTTTAACTTTGAACAGTGCAGTTCTTACATGTATTTGTGTGCATCTTTGGAATATCTATCATACATATTTGTCATTCACAAAGTGTGTGAGATGGCATTTGTGTGATGAAAGAGAGGGTAGATACATGATGATGATTGACTCTATAAGCCTATATATTTATTTAGAGTGTCTTAGCAAGTGACTGAGTGTATGCAATACCTGGGGACCTTAAACGGCTGTGTAAGGACTACCATCTCCATAATCCTTGAGGAGAGATGCCATATGTACAAACCCTGAGTCAAACAAGTGGTGTCCATAGCCGAGCAGTTCGCCATGTGTGATACTAAAAGTTCTCCTTGCTTTTGGACATAGACTCACAAGTGAGTGTCTCAGTGGAGCTGTCATATTTGCCCCTCTCACTCATTTCTTTTTCTTTTAAATTAATTAACCTCCCACTTTTGAGTCTCAGACCCCATAAATTTGCCAGTGTGATTCACAGAATTAAATTCCCTCAGCACTTTAAGAAAAAGAAAATAGCATCCACAGCTCCAAGGCAAAAGGCTAATTGGACATGACTTCATGGTGAGTTTGACAGTACATTCTCATCATCTTTCTTCAGTGATAGTCTATCACATGGCTGACCCAGGAAGGAATTTTTAACAGCACTGATTTAATAAAGGCCTTCAATTTCAGGCTTAGAAGCGGACAGAGAGAAGAGAAATATCTACAGAAAATGCGACATCCGGAGGGGAGTAGGAAAGTGAGTGCTATAGATGCTTAATTTTCCTCACATGAGCATTACGAATTTACATTAAACCATTTTGGTAGCTGTGCCTTTTCTTTACAGAAGAACCACTATTTCTTAATTACTTAGGATAGTAGAACTCAAAAGGGTGAATTCTGGAATTAGAACAAAACTGAGCTTTTGACATTTGGGTTGTATTTGCTTCTGGCAATGCATGAATTCTGATTTGAGATGTGTGATATGCAATATAGTATTGTATTCCCCTGGCAGTAGAAGTGTGTCCTGATCACTGGGAAAGGTCTGATTGGAATTTTCTGGCTTGCTCCCAACTTTATGTGGTAGCCTTCGAAGCAGGGGCTGCTTTGCTTGCACAGCACAGGCTTCAATTTACCTAGAAAGACAATTTTAAAAATTCTATTTCTCTTGAGGGAGGGTTAAATTTTGTTTAAATTAAGCACAAGAGAGGCAGTTTTGTGAAACACAAAGCTTTAAATTAAATATATTGAAAGTTCTTTAGGTTTTACACAACACTGGGCCCCTCCGTCCCCTGATTTCCCCACACCCCAAAAAATGACATGTGCCATTTTGGAGGCTCCTGCATACAGCCCACTTGATTTTGTGAAGCCCTTTAAAAATGTTTGACTCTATAACAAAGCCTCAGGTACCTGATATTCCTCCTTCAACTGCTTGATTGCTGAATCCTGATACCTGAGATAGAGGGCAAATCACCCATAAGGCAATGACCTCTGGACTCGGTGCATCACTTTGAAGTTCTAATATTACAATGGAAGACCTACAGAACTTTAGGTATTGCCAGGATGCCCACCACGACTGCAGTAGTACCTAGGCTCTAATCTTGAGGTTGGCACTTCAAAGGAATGTGGCTTGCAAAGGGGTTAAAAAAAAGCCTGATTCCTGGCTACTGTGGAAATGAGGAGAAGGATTTTGGGTTGCAAGCATCAAAGCCCTTGTCTGTTTTCTCACTTGCCATCTTCCTTGTTATGCCCCCAAATATAAATTAGAGATCACAGATAAATTATCACAGATAAATTAGAGATCACAGATAATGTCTGCCTGCCACAATTGCTAGAAATGGGCCCATGCTAAGCCACCAGATCAGATCACGCTCAAACTTTGTGGAAATACGGATACAGCTCTGAACATTGTGCGCCCTGCCTTACCTCCCTCACCACACTTCTTTTTTACAATGGGCCAAATGAAAGTAATGGATCTAAACTCCCCTGGACTGTGTGAAAGTTCTGACATGACAAATAGTTCAGATCCTTGGGCCATCTCCACTCTTCCCCCTATTCCGGGGCAGGTCTGTTAATCTTTTAGTGTATTCTCTGTGATGGGGTGTAAACCATACACTGGTGCTGAAATGGTTAAGGGGAGCTGCAGAGCTTCATTCTGGCACCTGGTTCCTGGTGAGTCAGGCCCAATTAAAGATGAGTCCCAGCTGAGTGGTTACTATAAAGCGAGGAAGCTTGGCTGAAAGAGTTGAGTGGGGAGATTATCTGAGCCCAAGTGAGATCATGCAGGAGTCTAACAAAAGCCTATTACAGAAGGAGAATGGATATAAAGAATGAGGGGAGGTAGAGGAAAGTAGAATCAGATGATGGTGATATTGGCCAAAAAAGCAAATCTGAGGAAGCAAATAAACCAAAAATGCTATAATAAGATCCCCTAGCCAAAGAAATAAGATTAGGTGATGTTAATGCTGTGAAAGGAGCAGATTTTTTTTTTAAAGCATAGCGATATAGTAGGAGCCAGGAAGTTGAGATGGAGATCTTTTAGTTGAATGTAAAAACAAAGAGTAGGCTGATAAACAGCTAAAAATTAAAATGCTAGGGAAAGTTAAAATAAGTTACCAGCTTCCAAAGCTTTTGACTGAAATGGGGCATAATACATGGGGTGCTATTAAAACAGGGCAATTATAGAGACAACAAAAAGCATAGGAGAAGATAGTGTTAGTAATTAAGTGACTAATCAATGGAGAGGAGAAAGCAGGCCACCAACAGCAGTGCAGATTATATTTAAGGGATGATCACTATCTAACAAAAAAAGTAACACTAGGGTTTCAGATTTCTAGAACCAAGCCATATATCCCACCTCCCCTAAGGTGCTGTAAGTGCTAATGGTAGAAGAGAAATCTTTCTTTAAGGATTTATAATCTCTCTAACCCATGTAGGAAATTAGAAAGCTTGGCGTTAAAAGAAATACTGAGGAATGCTAAAATATATAGATATATATGGTGACCTAAATAGTCATCATAAATTGTGGTGCAGTAAGACAACTGATAACAGTGGCATATACTTAGGAAAGTTCTTTGATGAAAACAGTCTAGTGGTTTTAAATAATGGCACCCCAGCTAGATGTAGTGAGGCAGATGGTAGTTTTTCTTGCTTAAACCTGGGAATTATAGCAACAGATACTGCAAGTAAATGCAACTGGGAAATATATAAGGAAGAAGGAATGAGGAGTGACAATTTTGCTATGCTTATTACTTTTCAAGAGCAAGGGAAGGTTGAAGGTAATGGAAAATTGTCCACATGGAATTTTCAGAAAGCTAACTGGGAGCTCTTGACACATAAGTGTACTGAATTTGTGACTGCTCTTTGGGTGAGTGATGACAGAGAATTTCAGTGACTGTGTAATAAAGGGTTTACAGTAGCCATTTCTGAGTATTGAAATGCCACAGAACTAAAAACTCATTTCCATGGTGGAATGAGCCATGCAAAATGACAACTAAAGAAAGGAACAAAGCCTATAAAAAGGCAAAAAATAAAATACAACGAATAGTAAAGATCTAATGAAGTATAAAACAAGTAAGGCAATAGTACATGGAATTATTAAAAAAAAGGAAAAACAAAGACAATCAGAGGAAAAACTGCACACTGATAAATGAAGATTCCAAGACATCAGAAATATACAGACAAATTAGAAGAATGAATGGAATTCAGACTGAGGCCTGGTCTACATTACGCGTTTATACTGATTTTAGCAGTGTTAAACCGATTTAATGCTGCACCCGTCCACACAACGAGGCCCTTTATATCTATATAAAGGGCTCTTTAAACCGGTTTCTGTACTCCTCCCTGACGACAGGAGTACCGCTGAAATCGGTATTACCATATCGGATTAGGGTTACTGTGGCCGCAAATCGACGGTATTGGCCTCCGGGCGGTATCCCACTGTAACTGCTCTGGACAGCAATCTGAACTCGGATGCACTGGCCAGGTATACAGGAAAAGCCCCGCGAACTTTTGAATTGCATTTCCTGTTTGTCCAGCTTGGAGAGCTCACCAGCACAGGTAACAATGCAGTCTCCTGAGAATCGAAAAAGAGCTCCAGCATGGACCGCACGGGAGGTACTGGATCTGATCGCTATATGGGGAGAGGATTCTGTGCTAACAGAACTCTGTTCCAAAAGATGAAATGAAAAAACATTTGAAAAAATTTCCAAGGCTATGATGGAGAAAGGCCACACCAGGGACTCAGTGCAGTGCAGAGTGAAAGTTAAGGAGCTCAGACAAGCCTACCAGAAAACCAAAGAAGCAAACGGAAGGTCCGGGGCAGGGCCGAAAACATGCCACTTCTACGCTGAGCTGCATGCAATTCTAGGGGGGTCCGCCACCACTACCCCACACCTGTCCGTGGATTCCGAGGTGGGGTGGTAATTTCAGCCATGGCTGAGGATTCTGCGGATGGGGAAGATGACAAGGAGGAAGAGGAGGACAAGTTGCAGAGAGCACACAGCACTCCGTTCTCCCCAACAGCCAGGAGCTTTTCTCACCCAGACGGAATTACCCTCCCAGCCCTCCAAAGCCAGTAGCCCAGACAATGAAGCCATGGAAGTGACCTCTGGTGAGTGTACCTTTTTGTAAATATAAAACTTGGTTTAAAAGCAAGCGTTTTTTAATGATTGATTTGACCTGAGGACTTGGGATGCATTCGCGGCCAGTACAGTTATTGGAAAAGTTTGTTAACGTGTCCGGGGATGGAGCTGCAATCCTCCAGGGAGAACTCAATGAATCACTCCTGGAGGTACTCCAAAAGCCTTTGCAGAAGGTTTCTGGGCAAGGCAGCCTTATTCCGTCCACTATAGTAGGACACTTGACCACGCCATGCATGTAGCAAGTAATCTGGAATCATTGCATGACAAAGCCTAGCTGTGTATGGTCCTGGTGATTGCTGGCATTCAAGCAACATCAGTTCTTTATCTCGCTGTGTTATCCTCAGGAGAGTGATATCATTCATGGTAACCTGGTTGAAATTCAGGAATTTAATTAAGGGGACAGAGATGGCCATTCCTACCGGCCTGTTTGCCTGTTGCTTATAAGAAATCCTTCCTTGCAGGTAGCCAAGCAGGGGGAGGGAAGGGGGGGTAATGGCACTGAGCTTTTTCGCATTTGGCTATCAGGGATCTTCCCTGCTGCCAGCCACGCGGTGGGGGAAAAAGGGGGGTGACTAGCAGTGATCTTTCATGATACCAGCCACGCGGTGGGGGGAGGGGTAAAGCGATCATCCCAGAGAATTGGATGAGGGGGGATGGTTTCTGCTGCTGCATGTTAACAAGAAAGAAGCAGCACTGAACAGGCTTTGCTTGGTATTTGGGAAAGGAGGGCACTGTGTATATGAAGGCTGCAGAAGCCGAAAGACAATGGCTTACCATGGCCGCATGCAAGCTGAATTCTGCTGCCTGAACCTGTGTCTGTGAGATCTCTAACACCAGAACCGCAGGCACTCAATATTAAGATGCAAAATGCAACCTTGTAGAGAAATCACATGTGCTATGTAAGGTGAATAGTGTTGTTCACTGTGAAAGAGTATAACCATTGTTCTGTAAAATGTATCTTTTTAAATATTTCTCTCCCTTTTTTACCTCCCTCATGCAGCTGCAAATTTTTCAAGCCTCCCTACTCCATCCCAAAGGCTATCTCAGATAAGGCGGAGGAAAAAAAAGACGCGAGACGAAATGTTCTCGGAAATCATGGAAGTAACTCGCAATGAAAGAGCTCATCTGAATGAGTGGAAGGATGTGGTATCAAATTACTGGAAAGATGCCAGTGAATGTGAGGACAGGAGGGATGAACATAGTGAGAGGTGGTGGCAGGAAGATCAGAGGAGGCATGATGCAATGCTGTGGCTGCTGCATGATCAAACTGGCATCCTCCGACGTGTGGTGGAGCTTCAGGAACAGCAGTAGGGTCAGGTGCAGCTGCAACCCCTGTGTAACCACCCTCACCAAGCACCATGTTCCTTATCTTCCTCACCCAGATGTGTAAGAAAGCTTGGGGGAAGGCTTCGTGCACCCACCCACTCCAGCCCTGTGGACAGCCCAACCAAAAGGCTGTCATTACTTTGAAATATTTTTAGTGGCCTTTTCTTTCCCTCCTATTCTCCTCCCAAACCACACCCGGGATACCTTGTCAGTTCTCTCCCTCTTTTTATAATGACTCTTTAATAAAGAATACATGATTTTTAAACGATAGTGACTTTTTATTTCCTTAAGCAAGCTGTAATCGAAGAGGGAGGGTGGGTTGCTTATAGGGAATGAGTCAATTAAGGAGGGGATTCATCAAGGGGAAACAAACACAACAGTCACACCATACCCTGGCCCGTGATGAAACTCGTTTTCAAAGCTTCTCTAATGCGCACCGCTTCCTGGTGTGCTCTTCTAATCGCCCTGGTGTCTGGCTGCGCGTAATCAGCTGCCAGGTGATTTGCCTCAGCCTCCCACCCCGCCATAAAGGTCTCCCCCTTACTCTCACAGAGATTGTGGAGCACACAGCAAGCAGCAATAACAATAGGGACATTGATTTGTCTGAGGTCTGAGCGAGTCAGTAATGTGCACCAGCGCGCCTTTAAATGGCCAAATGCACATTCTACCACCATTCTGCACTTGCTTAGCCTGTAGTTGAACAGCTCCTGACTACTGTCCAGGCTGCCTATGTATGGCTTCATGAGCCATGGCATCAAGGGGTAGGCTGGCTCCCCCAGGATAACTACAGGCATTTCAACATCCCCAACTGTTATTTTCTGGTCTGGGAAGTAATTCCCTTGCTGCAGCCATTTAGACAGAGTAGTGTTCCTGAAGACGCGAGCGTCATGAACCCTTCCTGGCCATCCCACGTGGATGTTGGTGAAACGTCCCTTGTGATCCACCAGTGCTTGCAGCACCATTGAAAAGTACCCCTTGCAGTTTACGTACTGGGTGCCCTGGTGCTCTGGTGCCAAGATAGGGATATGGGTTCCATCTATCGACCCCCCCCCCCAGTTAGGGAATTCCATTGCAGCAAAGCCATCCACTATGACCTGCATGTTTCCCAGAGTCACAACCTTTCATCGCAGCAGCTTAATGATTGCTTTGGCTACTTGCATCACAGCAGCCCCCACAGTCGATTTTCCCTCTCCAAATTGATTCCCGACTGACTGGTAGCTGTCTGGCATTGCAAACTTCCAGAGGGCTATTTCCACTAGCTTCTCAACTGTGAGGAATACTCTCATCTTGGTATTCTGGCGTTTCAGGGCAGGGGAAAGCAAGTCACAAAGTTCCAAGAAAGTGCCCGTACGCATGCGAAAATTTCGCAGCCACTGCGAATCGTCCCACACCCGCAAAACTATGCGGTCCCACCAGTCTGTGCTTGTTTCCTGGGCCCAAAATCGGTGTTCATTGGCTAGAACCTGCCCCATTACCAGCAGGATCTCCAAAGCTCAGGGGCCCGCGGTTTGAGAGAATTCTGTGTCCATGTCCTCATCACTCTTGTCGCCGCGCTGCCGTAGCCACCTCCTCCTCGCCTGGCTTTGCAGGTCCTGGTTCAGCATAGACTGCAAGAGGTGTTTACAACGTCCACGATTGCGGTCTTGATCTGAGCAGAGTCCATGCTTGCTGTGCTATGGCGTTTGCACAGTTCACCCAGGAAAAAAGGCGTGAAACGGTTGTCTGCTGCTTTCAGGGAGGGAGGGGTGTACCCAGAACCACCCGCGACAATGTTTTTTGCCCCATCAGGCACCGGGATCTCAACCCAGAATTCCAAGGGGCGGGGGACACTGCGGGAACTATAGGATAGCTACGGGTAGCTACCCACAGTGCAACACTCTGGAAATCGACACTAGCCTCGGTACATGGACGCACACCACCGAATTAATGTGCTATGTGTGGCCGCGTGCACTCAACTTTATACAATCTGTTTTACAAAACCTGTTTATGTAAAATCGGAATAATCTGGTAGTGTAGACATACCCTGAGTAGTTACATGCTCAGGTCTTAATGGGACTGACAAAATAGTTAGAAGTTCTGATCATGCAAAAGCAAATGTTGTAGAAGGAACGTTCTGAAATGAAACTTTAATGAAAATGAAAGTGCAGTTTTCCACCAGGTTAAAAGGAAATTCATTGAAGAGAATCCTGAACTATTGTGTAGATGAGGTAAACAAGAAGATACTGTACTGAATGAATGGTCTGGTATATGAGAACTTTAGAAAGCTATTGATCTCAGCAAGAATACATCCCTAATTAAAGGTAATATATGCCTCATATATCTCTCTTAAAGCAGGTTGAGGGTTCTCTTGGAATTATATAATACTACATGGGAAAAAGGAATGATACTAATAGAGTCGAAATATGCCATAATAATTCCAATATGAAAACCAGGCAAACAATTCACAAAAGTGGATGCCTACAGACCTATAGCCCTTATGTCCTATGTAAATAAAATTATGGAGAGAATGGTGAATGAAAGATTGATTGCCTACTTGAAAGACAATGGGATTGTAGATAAAGCACAAAGTGGTTTTAGGAGAGGAAGATGTACCATTCATCACATACTTTTACATTTCAAAGTGAAATACAAAAAAGTCTGAGGGACAAGAGTTTTATGATAACTGTCTTTCTAGATATTGAAAAGGTATATGAAGTGCTATGGAGGCAAGGCTTGTACAAAGTAAGTGCACTAGGGATAAGGGGAAGAATGTATAGGTGGACTAGAGATTTTTTTGAATAACAGGACCATATCAGAATTGGGAAAGTTATGTTGACTATATATTTTAACACTTCCTTGTGGTGTACCATTTTTATCAGCCTGACCTTATTTAATATTATGATAATTGATCTCCCAAAACAAGTGTCAGGGTAGATGCCACTCTAGATGCAGATGATTTTGCTCTATGGGTTAGGAGCAGAAATACTGAGGTGGCGGAAAAGAGAATCACAGCATTATGGTAGAACTCTGATTGGGGAAAGGCATGGGGTTTGAAGTTCCCCATTGCCAAAGCCAAAGGACTGATTTTTACAAAAAGATTTTTACAAAAGTACAAGGGAATGTAAACTGTATGTGCATGGAGAGCAAATAAGTATAGTTAAAAGGTTTAAATTCCCAGGAGTCATATTTGATATTAAATTACTTGGAAAGATCATATAGACTATGTTAAAGATAAATCTACAGGAAGCATTAACCTGCTTAAAAGTCTTGCTGGGATTAGTTGGGAGGTGGGTAAGAAAATGCTGCTAATGGTCTATAGAGGGGATGCTAGCTCTGTTGTCAGAGAAGGGATGGAGGAGATGGTTAGGAAAAGGGCATAGACCCAAGCCTGATTTTCCATTGCCCTGTGTAGTCGCTTCACACCAGGGCAAAATGAGTGTAAAATGTTGCTGCATCAGAATGGAAACATTTGCACTTTGGATTGGTGTAAATGAGTACACAAGGGGCAGGGCAACAGAGAACTGAGCACAATGTCTCCTTTGATGATCCAAGGTCATTCTTCTGTCTTCTCCACTCATGGGGACACCCTAGCCCATCCTTCAAATGCCTGGGAGGCTGCCTTCCCATCGTGCTCCAAGACATCACATGTGAGGCAGCTGGGTACATAGAACGACTCAAGAAAGTCACATGAAACTGCTGGATGTAAGAGGAGATCTCCGTCCATGTATCTGTGAACAAGACAGCTTTGTATTGTCTGTATGTTAAAACACCCAAGACCCTCTTTAAAGATGGGCTCAAACCAAACAGTAATGGTGAACCTCCTCACTCAGATCTGACTTTTGCAAACAGCCTCTGTCTCTGTAATGGATTGAACCCAAAACCTTGGATTCAAACTTCCTTGAATCTATGACTGCTCCTGAAGGGGGAACTTTTGCAGTTTGGTCTCACCTCTGGTCCTTTCCATTTGTAACAGAAGCGTTAGAACTTGGTTAATGTTTGTAACAGTGTGGTTAGTATCTCAGTTGTAGAGCAATGGCCAAGGGTGCTCTGCATTACAGACACAGGAACTGATCTGGAGGAGTGCTGAGCATTCAGCACTTCCATCAGGCTAAATTCCAAGGTCTGCACTCATTACGTCCCCCCATACCTGACCTCTCACTCAAGCAAATTCCCACCAAATTTGACCCATCAACTAGAAGGATTTTGGTACCAAGTTGTTATGAACCCAATCTTGAGTCCTTTACTCAGGTTTTACTGAGTCCTAACCACTGACTTCAGTTGGAGGAGGGGGTTGACTGAGTGAGACTCTCAGGAGTTGGCCTAAAATAATTGTGTTATTTCAGTCTTGTGTGAAGAAACTCCTGTCTAGTCAGGAGAATGTTTTGTTTTGCTGTTGACTATCCTGAGCCCAGTACAGGGAGAAGACTAATTCTTCTCTGTGGAGACCAGGGCATGGGGTACCCAGCTGCTTTCATAGACCGCCTAGAATAGGGGAATGTTGGCCCTTTCTTATGGCTTCACCTTTGCAGAGTCTGAAGTAGGAGGATGGTCAATTTTTTCAATGGGGTGAGAATGGGAGAAGGGGCTTACCTCTTCCTAGCAAGTCCAGGTGATGGTGGGAGGAAGGGAGAAATGCTGACCTTATTCCAAAGTGCACAGGGGCAGGACTCTAACTCTCAGCCTTTCCAATCCCTAGAGCTGAAGGGAGTGTTAGCCATTCACAGGAACACTCCCTAGGGAGCCATCTGTGAAAAATGAAGCAGGTTGTTAATGCCCATTTTATTTGAGGGCAGAGGAGAAACAAGTGCCTAGGGCAGGGGGATGGCATCAGAACGAGCTGAAAGATTCATCCAGTCAGCACTTCTCCATCTCCAGGGACTGCTTTATGCACATCCATCCGATGTAGCTGCAACTTCCCTTTGGGAAGAAAGAACAAGCCAAGTGGTAAAGAGCAGATAGGATCTGACAGCTCTCGTGTCTCAGTCTTCCCTTTGCACTGGGCCACAAGTAGGACAAAACTCTCCTCCATGTCTGTTACATTTCACACTGAACAGCGCTGTTGAAGCAAATGCAAAATATGGGAGCGAAAGAGGAGCTGATGGAACTGTGACCCTCCCAGCTGCCAGAGCAAGTTAAGCTATCAGCCTTACTCCTAGGCACATGTGCTGATGTCAAACCTCCTCCTGAATGGGGCTGGAAGTTCTCCAGAATGGCAGATAAATGGGAGACTGGACCAGCCACTCCTTAGAGCCTAGAAAAATAAATGACAATTGTGAATCCGCTGACATTTAGGTTCCAGTGAATCTGCCATTAGCAGCCAGGCTTGTGGACTTCATGTGAGCAAAACCCTTTCAGCTGATGCAGAGTCCCAACAGCGCTGTTTCTTTTTCCTCAGCCACATTCCCAGCTGTATCATGTCTTTGTATAAAACGCTAACATTAAGTAGAAGCAATTTCTCCTCACTGCAGGTGACCCAGAGGGAAAAGTAAAACCCTCATTATACCCAAAGATTGGCATATTCCTAGATCTGCTTTTATTCCTCTCTTGATTGCCCTTACTGAACATATCACCAAGCTGATGTGCAGCACATCTTGGAAAGACTGAAAAAGCTAAGTCACAGGCATGGAAGTGCCTTTTTCAGAGATTGCTTTTTGCCGAGTCCTTGGGTGAGCATGGCCATCCATAGGCAGCTATGTGGTCTTTTTGCTTTCAGCAGTTTCACTGGCCATCGCAGCATGTTGGCAGAGGAATACTGCACTTTCAGTGACTCCGCAGGCAAAAGTGGGCACCTGTAGGCAAATGGAATTTGTTTCTTATACTCTCAGTGGGTCTGCAGACCACAGTGGGCACCTGTCCCCCGTGGTTCCATGTGATCTAGCTAAGGTTTTTATACAGCACTTTTCTGTGGTGTTTGACACTGGTGACTCATCTGTTCTCCCTCTGAGTGGCTTCATGGACAATAGTGCCAGATGGCATCTTTTCCTTGTATTTGCAGTGGGTTCATGGGTGATAATGGGTGACAGAGGACACTCAGGGACATCGGATGCTTGTGTTTTCAGTGAGTTTATGGGCAATACTGGACACCTGGTATCTTCCCTCTGTGTTTTCACCGGATCCAAAGTTGATAGTGTTTTGATTCAAAGCAACCAAGAAGTGTTAACCATGCTTCCGGCTGGTCCACTGATGATAGTGGACATCCATGGCCTGCTAGTATCTAGTGCCAGTGCTATTTTAACCCTCTGCCATGTAAACAGCCCTGAGATGACAGCAACAGTTTTGACAGCAGCAGGAAATACTTGGCCCTTTCAAATTTTTCTCTTCTGATTACTCAAGGTGACATTGTCCTCTGCTAAGTTGGATGTTCCATAACATGAGACAGCATAGCTCAAGCCCTGATTAGCACAATGCATTAGAAGGTCTGACATAAGCACATATGTCCTTTTCCCCCCATAGCTCCTCTCTGACCTCTCACTCTTTTTTTTAGATTAATGCTATCAACAGCATTGAAGTTGCTCTGGGGAAGGGAAGGGCTGTCACTCCAAGTACTTTGTATTCATTGAGTTGTACAGCACAAAAATGGAGTAACTTTCCCCTTGAAGTCAGGTCTTTGCTTTGATTGTTCCAAAGTCTTCCTCAGAAATCTTGAGGGGGATGTCCCTGGGGTAACAGGTGCACCTCAACTCTAGCCCACTTTTATGTGTCTCTGAGCACTGCGTGGGTTTTGAGTGTACAAGTGGACAGTCAGGGTCAGGATAGAGTAGCTGTGAATTCTCCCCCATTGTGTATCTCAAATGGACACTAGCGCTCACCAGGCCATGTAATGCTTAGGGACTCCAACTAAGGTTGAAATCCCCTTCTGCTAGGCACTGTACAAACAATGAGAAACAGTTCCTGCCACAATGAGAAAAGGGGAGCATGGCATAGGAAGGCTGACAGACTGAGAGAAAGGGGATGGGAAAGAATGGGAGCAAGCAGAGAAGAAAGAAATATCCAGAGGAAAAGCTCTAAAAACCATTGGAAGCTGGTGAGATATGAGGCTGCAGGTCCCTGCTTCAGCGGCTTTCTTCCACTGCTATTGGCTCAGTTTCTGGTTGTCTCCTCTAAGCTATTCCTTGTATTCTTGAGCTTACTTAACTGGGGGACAGTTGGGAGTCACATGACTCCTGGTGCCTCAGACTGGGGCTGTTTCTCCTGTGCACTTCTGGATCAGAGGGGTGTTGGTGAGAGGAGTAACCCTATCCGGAGCTGTTGTATTAATCTAGATTAAATATTTGAGCCCAAAGATTTTAACATGACTCTGTCATTCTCCAACATTAAAGCGTGTTAAACAAGGGCCAATGTTTGATACACAGAGACTTCAGCCTGCTTAGCACCAGTCAAATACACCATTAAACAGCCTTTCAACGTTTGTTTGTTTGTTTGTTTTAAAGATACAGAAACGAAGGAAAAGCATCTAAAATGTAAAGGATTGAATGAGGCTTTCATTTTAATATCTCTTTCTCCCATTAGCTGGAGAGAATTTTTGCAAGGAAAACCCACCTTGTTTGATAGTCTTAGAGTTGGTCTTAAAGATGGGAATAGCCCTCTCTTTCGAGGAAAAGAGAAGTTAAGATGGGCTGGAGTTGTTGTTGCTAACGTTCAATCCTGTTTTCTACAAACAAGACAAATGTGCAAATAGGGAGAGCAAAGAATTTAAAAACTAGAAAATGAAGCTTAAAATAAAAAATAGATATAGCTCCATATGTTTTATATATTTATCTCATAGAACTGGAAGGGACCTCAAAAGGGAACATAGCTCCCTGCCTTCATTAGCACGGTCATGTACTGATTTTGCCCCAGATCTTTAAGTTGCCCCCTCAAGGATTGAACTCCTAACCCTGAGTTTAGCAGGCCAATGCTCAAACCACTGAACTATCCCTTCACATGCTGGGTGTTAACTCTAATTTCTTATGGTCTTATCAGGAACTCTGAGACCTGGCAAACTTGTACCAGCATCAGGGCATTTAGAGTCTTGCTTTTAGTGACCTCTTAACAGTCTTGGCCAGTTGAGCCGGACTCTTATCAGAGAGAAGGAATAAGGGGAGAGAGCTAGGAAAGACAAGAACACATTGGGTGAGGGAAGGGTGGCAGACAGTCTCACATCCCAGGTTGTGTCTCGGATTTAGCCAGAGCTGATGGAGGTGACAGTGACATCTGGGTCTCTCTCTTTGGCCTGGTCTTGTCAGGACATCTCTCAGGATTAGAACAAAGAAGGTCTGGGGTCCCAGGAGGAGATGGATGTGGCAGCCATGTAGTCAAATTTTCTCCCCAAAGTCTTTCTTTAAGGACACCGAAAGGGAGTGATGGGTGGAATAGCCCATCTCCTCACTATTTTGTCCACCAATTAGGCCATATATCCAACGTACCAATTTTGGTTTATGAATTTTCATTCCTCAACTCCTCTTGTTTACCAGGCAGGATCTGACCACAGCACTTGAGTTATATCATTACACCTTTTTGTTTTGGAGTAATCCAGCTGGTTTCCCTTTTGCAGGGCCGGCTCTAGGTTTTTTGTTAACCCAAGCAAAAAAACTTTTGGCTGCCCCCCTCCCAGCCCTGGGCTTTCACCCCCCCACCAGTGGCCCCCCCTGCACCCCTGCCACCCCAGCCCTGGGCTCCCCCACACCAGTGCTGACTCCACCCGCTCCACCCTTGCCTCCAGCCAAGCAGGGTCGGAGTAAGCAGTGGGGCTCCCAGGCCGCGCCTAAGCCCAGGGTCCCTCCAGCCAGGGCTCCCTCCTCCAGGAACAGCCAGGGCCCAGAAGGGCAGAGACAGAGGACCGCCCCGGCAGGGGGCTGAGGAGCTGGGGTAGGGTAGCCCCAGAGGGATCAGAGCCCAGGAGAGCAGGATGCAGGCCGTGCATGGCAGCACCCCGCCCTCCATGGCCCTGCTGCTTCTGGCTGCCCTGCCACAGTCCCCGGGCAGCTCAGGCCAATTCGCTCAGCCCCAGCTGTGGTGCTAGGGGGTGGTCACCCTGAGGCACCTGCAGGTGGCTCCGTGTGCCCCATGGGGCAGCCCCCAGCCTGAGTGTACCCCGCTCGGAGCCTGCCCGGCCCAGCCACAAGGTGTGACATTGCTCCCCGTGGCTCGAACCGCAGTGGTCCCAGGGTGCTCCCCGTGCACGACACACTGCTGCCAGGGCCGGGTCTAGGCTTTTGCCGCCGAAAGCAAAAAAAAGATTGGCCGGAATGCAGCCCCTGAAAATGTGTCGCCCCAACCATGTGCTTGGTTTGCTGGTGCCTAGAGCCGATCCTGTTCTTTTGTACCTTTTCCCATCACAATTTGTTGTTATAGGTTATTGTGACATCTTATGAATTTTCACTTATGTTCTATAGGTGAGCTCACAATTAAGGTAAATTTGTAGGGCCTGCTTATCACAACAGATCTCAACTTTTCTTTCCCCTGTGGTATGGCTACATCTGCTTCAACATGGAATTTGCCCCTTACTATAGTCTAGTGGTTCTTAAATTGGATCACGTGGGGGAGGTAACAGAGCACTTGCTCGGGCACACCAAGAGGTAGCTGGTCTGCTGGCTCCTCGGTGTGTCTATTCACTATGTGACGTTAAATAGAACTTGTACACTAAACTTCTTAATAGTACATTTCCCTGGAAGCCAGTGCTTTGGTTGCTCCAGAGATAGGATTGATTGTTCTTAGGATGGAAGGTGGCCTATGCAATGGAAGAGGGGGAGGGTTGGCCAGGACACTATATTGTCCAGGAAACACTCATTGATTTTAAAACGTGTTCTATGCTTTGAAAAGATTTGGGAGACCCTGCCCTAACAGCTGTGTTTCAGGCTAAGGTATTCCATTTCTCTCTCTGTCTTTCATGCCTGATTCTCCTCTTACTCTCTGAAGTGTAAATCAGAAGTCACTCCACTCATGTAAAATGGATATGAGGGGGAAGTCAAGACCACTGGGGTTTTTTTTAACATAGCTGAAACCAAGTAAGTTGCCAAAGCCAATTGGCTATTGCTGAATATGAGGCTTCAAAAGATATTGATCACCCTGTTTGTCTGCTCAAATTTCAGCACCATATCCTTGATTTTTAGTCCTGTTTACCTTTAGCCTTGACTTTGGCTTTGTGGAGCAAATAAAACAGGTGGAGAGTTGCTGGGAGATGTTTCTTCTTTTAATGAATCTTTTAGGATGCTTCCAGCACACTGCTGCTGCTTGGTTTATGAATTTTCTTCTCATTCCCCAGTAGATCCATTTGGGTCAGCTCACCCTGCCCGGCTCCCTGATATCCAGTAGTTAAAGTGAGTTAAAAGAGGGGGAGCTGTCATCGTTCCAGTTGAGGAGGAGGAGGGGGAACTGTGCAGCAGAATTGGCAATACATTGGAGAGTGGTCACTGAAAAATTAAATATTTATTATTAAGATGTATCAGTTGCTGTGGTGTTGTCCTGTGAGGATTAGCCACCATATAACTGCCCACAGTGCACAATGTTTTTTGTCTGGCAGTAAAATTCCCCATATCATCATGGCTGTAGTAGCATGACCACTTAAGGATCCCCAGAATCCTGGACATTCCAGTTTCACCCCCACTTGTGTAGCTTCACTTCTGTTGGCATGGCCTCTCATGGTGTGTGCAAGGTCTTGCTGCATAGGGGATACCACTTTGAAGAATGCGCTGACCCCAGGATTTCACAAGCATGGTGCATGCAAGGTGACACTGGTGGGGGTGGGGCAGCTCGCTCTTAAAAATAGCATTCCCCATGTGATCCCAGACAAAACAGCATCTGGTTTTGTCTCAGTACTGGATAGGGGACAAACTTTAGAAAAGCAGAGCTGTCCAGCTTAAAGCTGGAGGAATGGCTTGCCTAAACTGTGGTGTGAAAGGCATTTGGGCATATACACATTGCTGAGTATCCAACAGCAACAGGGATGTCAGAGGGAGGAAAGCTGCTCTGTGATGTTTTCATGCAGCTGTCTTGTATGGGTAAACTGGCTCAATTATTAATGGCTGACCTAGCAGCAAGCAGCTCTCAGAGGGGAGGTGATACAATAGCACAGGGGTCAGCAACCTTTGGCATGCAGCCCATCAGGGTAATCCGCTGGCAGGCTGTGAGACATTTTATTTAAGTTGACTGTTGGCAGGCACAGGCCCCCACAGCTACCAGTGGCCATGGTTCACCGTTTTTAGCCAGTGGGAGCTGTGGGAAGCTGAGAGCCGCAGGGATGTGCTGGTCTCCACTTCCCGCAGCTCCCATTAGCCAGGAACAGTGAGCCACAGTCACTGGGAGCTGCTGGGGACCGTGCCTGTGGACAGTCAATGTAAACAAAATGTCTTGCAGCCCACCAACGGGATTACCCTGATGGGCCATGTGCTGAAGGTTGCCGATCCCGTTAAAGCAGTTAACCCACAGGGCAAGGAGGAAGTCCCTCCAAAAATGCATTTGCAGTCTGTGTGTGACTCTGTGTGTGGTGTTTTCATAGCTTAATTCATGTATGTGTGTGATGGGTATGGGTGTGCCATTCTGCGGCTAATGTATGTTTGTGCAGGTGGGTTTTTGTGCCCATTGGACCAAAGTCCAGTCTTGGTTCATGGGTGTGTTAGAGCTAGTCAAAAACCAGAATTTTCTTTCCACAATAAATTTTGAAATTTCCTTTCATCCTGAATTGGAACAAAAAGTTGAACTTGCTGTATCCTGCAAAACAAATTCCAAAGCAAAATTGTTTAGGAATTGTCAAAACAGCCTTACCAAAACATTGTTCCAATAAAGGTCAAAACACTTAATTTTGACTTTAATATAAATGTTGAAATGGAAGTTGAAACAAAGCAATATGACATTGTTGAAAAGAAGTGCTTTCATTCGTTTGTCAAATTAGCATTTTCCAGTTAAAAGCTCTTCACTCAGAAAACTTTCAATAACCTCTAGTGTTTCTAAACGCACATAGCTATCATTAATGATTTTCTGTGTGCTTCACTCCGTGTATCTGTTTCTCCTTATGTGTGAGGATCTGTGTATGCACACAAGTTTTATTTAGTACATGTCTGTGTGGGCGACACAGACACTTCTTATGAAGAGCTGAGTCTCTTCTTCCTTTTTCACTGCTATTGGTATTCCATACTGCACTACTGTGGTCCAGTCTCCGTCCAGACCCCAGTGATGCTGTGGTTGCACAGCAGATGTATGTACAGCCATTTTTTTTGGTGATACCTCTGTTCTAGCTTCATTGCAACCTGCTCTTCCAACAATTCCATTTTTTTCTTTTTTTTTTAAAGATCCTTCCATATTGGCATGGTCCTCCATGTGCTTCCCAGACACTGTGGGGTTCTCCTTTTCATGGTAGACATTACAGGTGACTTACATTCTGTAACAAAATGGCTTCAGCTATTAGACGGCATGCTGCTCTCATGACCTGCACCACTCCAGCTGCTGCCATCTCCTCTTATTTCATACTCTAAACTCTCTCTCTCACATCTATTGGCTTTACTGTTTCCTTCATCTGTCTCTCTCACTCACTGTTATACTATCCCCTACTCTGGTAAGACTATTCCTTTTCCTGTCCACCATCTGCCCCCTTGCTCTCCTTGTGATCCCTCCTTTAAAACCTACTTCCAGAAATGTCTTTCACCTTCATTGATAATCTCTCCACACCCTCACTTTCCTGGATTGTTTTCGGTTTTGTCTTGGGTTTGCTCTCATTATCTGTCTTGGAGTAACAAGCTAGTTAGGGCAGGACCATGTCTGTCTCTGTAAATTGATGGCACTGTATACAAGATTTTAATCATCATAATTCAAAGGTGTGCAAGGAAGGCTAAGTTGACATGATTTACATGCTGAGGAGCTCTGGAGGCTTCTGTAATATGTATCTTGTTACATCTTCTAGTTTATCATGTAGCTGACTCTTTATGTATCTATAGAGGGAGGTTAAGTAAGTTTAGGGGGAATCTAACTGTAGTGTAAGGGACTGTACCTTTTATTCCACCTTTCACATCACCTCTGAATTTGGTTCCTCATATCAAAGCTGTAGAGTGCTTTGGATAAGAGGCTTGCATGGGCGTGTATGTCCAAAAGCCATTTGTTAGCACAAACTCATCTAACTATAGAACCAGGACTAGCATTCTGGGTACCAGAGTTGTGTGAGTATGGGGGGTGGGGGAGGTTTCATGCTGTCCTGCCAATAAGCCTTAGCTTTATTTTGAAGGGACCATTTCTATGGATGAAAGGCTCATTCAGGCTCCATCCCATTCACCTTTGGCTGCTGCTGTCACCTCCCAGTTTTTGTGATGTGGACACTTGTGTACTTAGAACTGGGCTGAGATGCCCAAACTTATTTCACATAGGTCACAGAATAGCTGCAGATGGAAATGACTTTTGGCTGTTACTGGTCTGTGCTGGATTGAAATCAATAGCAGGGAAGTGAGAGGGTTTGTATCCCTTGAGCAGTCCCCAAGCCATCCATTTGTCTAATGTGGTATATTCTGGTCCCTGTGCTCTGTGAGCATCATAAAGCGAGAAGTACTGAACGTGACACTGGAACTGATAGGAGGTGCAGCATGAGGGGATCTGGAAAGTACTGTGGCATTTGCAGACCTGTTATTGTGACCTAATCCCATGGCAACATGAGTCACTTTAAAGGACATATCAGTTGGAATTAAGCCCCCACCATCTGGTCTGCCCTATCATTACACCTGCCAAATAAAGGAGCATGACTCAAAATGGTACCATGGAAATTCCATATACAGCAAATGACTGAAATGCCATTGTTGGTTTGTCCTTCCAAGCACAGTGCGTTCACCTCCTGTACAGACATTCGTGGAGGCAGGAGAGACACTGTTATGAATGCTCTGATCAAGTGACTTTCTTTCCTGACAAAATAGTAATTCCCTTTCTGAGTTTTTTGATGCCACTGAGGGGAGAGAAACTGAACCGCATGGGGCTTCAAAGTGTTAAAACCATGCTGAATGACTTGAGATTCCAAGAGCCACAGCTTCTCTTCAATGAATCAGAGTCTTTTCTGCTTCATTAAATCTCTCACCTCGATGGCTGCTGCAGCAGCAAACCTGGAGCAAAACTGATTAACTATGCATCATTGCTGTATTTAGGGACTTTAAAATTGGAGTTAATATAACTGGGTGCTCAAGCAGGTTAGAGTAGTTAACGCTGCGCTGACGGACATGGGGTTCAGGAGGTGAGGATGGAGCCAGGCTGGGGGATTTGAGCAGGGAAAGAAATGGAAAATTAACAAGCAGAATTCTACAGAGCTTTAGGATGGTGGCTCTCTGTATACTGATGAGCCTTTTTTTAAAAGAAACTACCTCCTGCATTAGAAGCGGGAGCAGGAGCTTTGATCATGGGAAGAGGTGGAGGAGAACCGTGCACTGTTAATGCATCTCAACTCACTTTATCTCAAATAACAAGGGCTCCCACTGTGAAAAAGACTTGTGGGGCTCAGTCTGGTTTGTAGTTGACAGGTGTCTAGACAGCCATTATCCTAAACTGCTTCTAATTGATACTCAAATTGCTAATCTCACCACAGAGGCCAAGGACTGAATGGGCCTCCAAAACCAAACTTCTCTCTTGCCCTCAGAAGCATTTTCTCTGTATGGGGACTGAGGCCCTTGGCAGGACAGTGAGGGGGAAGCTTGCACTGCTGCTTTCCATTGCTGTGCATGCCTAGCTGCTAAAGAAAGGCCTTCATTCCTCAGGGCTGTCAAGCTGGCACTTAGCTCATGTACAATATGAAAGTGTTTATAGGCAAGAGTTGTTGGGGGTGAGAATGGGGACCTTTAAGATAGGAATTGCATAACCATATCTCCTCTAAGAGGTGTTACTCAGGGTGGTAACTTGGTTAAAAAGAATGTAGTTTGCTCAAGAAAGTAAAAATCCACTGCTTCTGTCAGTTCTAAAGATTCTAAGAAGATTCAGGAGAGAAAGCTTCTTCAGGTAGATGCTGCAAAATGAATCCAGCTACTCTCAAAATTCAGCATGTTCATCTCACCAATGACTTGACTGCTGAGTCCCAGGTTACTGGAAGCAGCATTTTATACTCAGTCATAAGGTAAAGAATGAGAAGCTTTTGCTTACACCTAGCTTAGCCTGTGGGCTACATGGAACTAACTAGAACTCCTGTCCCACCTTGCATGGGATCTGTCTGAAGTTAGTTTCCTCGGAGGAAGTCTGTATGCCTGTTTTTTTCCAGTGGTCAGGAACAATGCAAGGATCTTTTCAAGACATTGCAACTTGGAAGCCAACATTCCCAGTTTTGAAGACTCTCCTCCTTAAAGTGGGCTAAATACAAGTAGCACCAACCAGGAACTAGATGGATGTTGGGTAGGGCTTTTTTATCTATTCAGTACTAAAAATTGCCCATCCAAGGGATTCATGCGTTGCATTTTGCCAGACCCTTTGGCTTCACCTAATTTTCCTAAAATGGAAGAGATTTCATGCACCTTCTTAATAAGAATTGCAGGCTGTGAAAAGTACAAGTCCCAGAGTGCAGTTCTCTAGGGGATCCAAGAGCCAGGTTGAGCATGCATACTGGGATGCATACTTGGAGTGTCTGTGGCTACTCTTTTGTATTTGAGAGAAATGTGGTGGCAGGTTGGGTTATAGAATTCCCTGGCCGACATGATGCTCACAGACATCACTTTGGCCTCCCTAACTTAATGTAACCTAGATTCCCCAATATATTGTAAATGGTTGTGTCCTCTAGGGAAAATCTTCTTCAGAATTACTGACTGGTCTAAACTAAGCAATAGTTTCTCTAAATCAGGTTTTTTTTACTTACTGGCCTCATGTGCTAAATGCCTGAACTGTGAGAAACTTCAAGAAATATAGAGATGATCATGAAATGCAGCATTTAAAGAAGTATATGTAAGAACCAAACTATATTTCCCTTCTCCCTCAGGGCAGATTTGGGATTATATAACATACTAGACAAAGTACTTTCAAGGTCATTCAACTATCTTTGTTTTTTCTTTTACTGTAGTGTATGTTTGTACTTGGTATGTATCAAAAGGCAAGAGAAAAATACTGACGTTTGCGAGAGTATTAGCATACAGTGGCATGGAATTTTGGAGCTAAATTCTGCAATTTTGGGATCCAATCCCACAATTTTTTACTCCCTTAAGTAATTCTTACACAAGTAGTATAATTAACTTCAGTGGAACAATTCATATTAGTAAAGGTTGCAGGAGTGGGCATTTACTTTGTAGCATCTTTACTATCAGCTCACCCCTAAATACATAGTAATATCATATGGTTAGTGTTAGATAACAATAATAATAAAAAGGAGAGACCAACTGAGCATAGGAAAGGGGAGAGAAGAGGTTATCACCTGTGACTTGCAGTGAGATGGAGAAGCAGTGAAGCAGAAATGTACAGGAATTCTATTCCAAGTGGGTAGCGCTGCAGAGGAGAAGGCTCTTGTATCAGCAATGGCAAGGGAGTGAGAGAATGTTGGTGCTAAACAGAGTGAAAGGAGCAAGGAGGAAAGGTGAGAGTCTCTTTGTATCATATATGTAGCATATTACCAAGACCCAAAATAAAATGTTTAAGGGGTGGAGGGAAACTTATGGATTGGCAATGAGGTGGGGAAGAACTGCAAGCTGTTTAGCTGAAGATGGGGGTGGAGGGAGAGGAGGATGTGTATGCCCTGCTGCACAGTTCTTTTCTGGCTTTACTTTTCATGACAGTGGCAGACTTATCAGTTCTTAAAAGACACTCATATCTCTTGAGCACTGGTGTTCTCTGGGGCAGTAATGTGAGAAGTATGTGGCTGCATTAGATCACTAGGGGCTGTTAAATTCTAACATGATCAAGACTCATGTAACAGGATTCTTTTTCTCTTGCACTTTAAGCCTTTAGTGGGAAGCTTAATGGACATTTTAAAGATTAATGTGAATCTTGGAATATGCTAGTAAATGATATTTTTAAGGAGATGCCCTATATATAACAATTTGTTGGGGGCATTTTTTTGGTGCATGAGGCTGAGACATAATAAAGGAGGAACCTCTATGTTTATCCTTCTCTAACCACTTCTTGTATTGTCATCCCGTCCTGGAGGTCAGCATCTGCCATCCTTGATGCAGGGGCCGTTCTTTCATAGGATAAGAGGGGAAATCAGTCTTGAGGAGAACAGAGAAAGAGCTCTGTTAGATGAAAACAAGACTCCTATTCTTCATCAGCCTAATCCATTATGCTGGCTAATATCCGAGAACTTTAATACATCCCTCTTCAATGCAGTAATCTCTGCAGCATATGGATTTCATATCCTATCAAGAGGAGATGGGGAGAGGAGGCTTGGACTCAGCTCAGTACAGGTGCTATTCCAGGTTGGTTGCACTCATCCTCTCCCAGCCGGGGGTGCAAGCAGCTCTCAGCTCCTTACTAACTTAACAACCTTCTATTCACCGAGGGAGCCCCCCACAATATTCAAAATGAACGGCCTTCCTCCATCTTCCTTCTTACATAGCAGAAAACACAGCTAGCCTGTATCCTGACCTGTTCCTGGAACATGAGGCACTAGCCCACCTCAGAGCAGTCATGGTACCAAATTCTGCTCTCCCTTATGCTCGTGAAACTCATTCAAGCCAATGGGGTGGCCCAGTTGTAGCTGAGGGTAGGATTTGGCCATACTGATACTACAACAAGGACTTCAGGTTTGTCAGTAGGCTACACAACTTGGCCACTGAATTTCCTGTTGACAATAGGGATAAAATCCAGACCTTCCTGCTTCAAAACCACAGAGCTCTATCACTTGAGCTGAAGAGTTTCCATTAACAATTAGCAATGTGCAGCCTATGACAGAGTTGAGCAGTTCTAGTTCCATCCAGTAGAGGGCACTGATATACACCAGCCAGTTGACTCAAGTACACTGGAACAAAGGCTTATTGGTTTTGTATGGCTCTGTTTTGATATGAGGATGAATTAAAGGATATATGAGTTCTCTTCCCCTAGGCAATAATGTGTGTACTTGATTAGGTTAGGAGGGCTCTGTCCACAAAGCCCAACAATGGACCTGATCCAGTGCCCATTTATGTCAATGGCAAATCTTCCATTGATTTCCATGGTACATGATCAGAACCATGGTGAACAGCCCGAACTGGGGAGGAGGCAATATCTGATCAGAAGTTTGAAGGAAAACTGCTACCGAGTAGGATGATGTATACTAGTGTGAATAGAGCTGAGGAAACCTTCTAAACATGTTCATTGTAAACAAGGAATTGAAAATTAAAATATTCCCCTGCAAGCATGGGAAACCCAAACAAAACATGGACTTCTAGATTGCCACATGTCAGAGCCACCCATAACCAACCCAGGGATATGCAGAAATAGAGGTAAGGAGAGAGAAAAGAACAGTGCTACTGCTCTTCCTTCTCTTTTCTTGGGCTCAATCATACTTGTCTGGGCAAGAAAGTGCTAGGGTGATTAACTGCCCCAAAATCTGTACAGAGAATGGCACAGTAGATCCTTGATGGTTTAAGTTCAGCCATGTGTGGGGCAGGGATGGATGGGGTAGAAGTGAGTGCTGGCTTAACCTGGAGTCAGGTCCGTTTGTGCTTTGAAGGAGGAGTGCACAGGCATGTTCAGTTCCTCAGGCTAGGTCTACACTGGGGCTGGGGGAGTCGACCTAAGATACGCAACTTCAGCTACGTGAATAATGTAGCTGAAGTCAGTGTATTTTAGATCAATTTACCTGGCCATGAGGACGGCGGTGAGTCAACCGCTGCCGCTCCCCCGTTGACTCCACTTCCGCCTCTCACTGCGGTAGAGTTCCGGAGTCGATGGCAAAGCTATTGGGGATCAATTTTATCGCATCTACACTCAGAGCTATCCTAACTTGCACCTGCTGCATATTGCTCCTGTGGGGCTTGTGGCAGGGAACAGGCAGGCATAGGAGCACGCTGTCCACACCTCATCCTGCCCTGAACCCTCCTGCAAATGCACCAGGGGCTCCTGGAGAGGGCTATGGAACCAACATCTGGCCAGATCTGTGGCTCACACATAGGTCCCTACACAGGGATTATTGTTCTAGAGGGGACCTGGGCAGGGCCATATAGCTGCCCTGTGGTCATTTTTCACCAGCCAACTGGCCCACAGTAACCACAGAACAACACTGAATCGGGGAGCAGGACAAAGTACCTGTTTTTGGTTATTTGCATTTCTATTCTATGCGAAGGGCCAGGATAATCTGGCCTTTTGGCTTCCTGAGGGATAATGACAACAACATAGAGTAATAAACATTTCCTGCCATCTAGATACCATCCAATTTTGCCTTCGTAGCATTAAAAATTACTCTTGGGTGAACTGATTATATTTAAATTCTAAGTTTTAAGTATTATCATAATCAAATACTATATTTACATGTCCAAAATATCAGCTTTGAAAGAAATTTCTGATTTTAAAGTGATTGGAAAATGTCCCATGATTTCGTTTTTAAAAGGGAATTCCTTCATAATATTTTTCACTATTGTAATGTTTAATCCAGGTTGCTTGAGTTCAGTTTTTTTTTAATTCAATTTGATTTTTTAAAAAACTTTTAGATTCTCTCCATTCTGGCCTCATACTTTTTGCTAGATGCAATTGTTTTCTTCTGTTTCAAAATCTTTTTTCCTCTTTTGCCCCTTAGGCTCTTATACGTATTTCTGTGTGCTTTCAAACTGAGCCCCAGCATGTCCCCAGACATTCCTCCCACCCCTAAAAAATCATTAGGCTCGGGTCTGCTGGCAGGGAGGAGCCCTATGCAGCTTCAGTTCCTTACCCTTCCTCCTTAAGGTTTCATAAAGCTGGCATCAATTTGTCAGCTGCTAGGAAAATAAAGAAACCTTGATTGAATCTAGCTGAATAGAGCTGTTTGTTAGTTTATGTTGTGGTCTGGACTCTTACTTATTGAGTTAAGGATCTCCGTGAAGGATCTGACAGTTTATAAAGCTGTTCTAGGCAGGCAACATTAAGTAAAACCCATGATTAAGAAAAATTACATTTCCTATAATTGAATAAAATCCAGCAGGAATGTCTCTAATCATCCACATTAGCCACTAACATATGTCTAAGGAGTTGGAGTACGAGGAGAAAGCTTCGAAACTATTGGAAGGTCTAAGTACCTATCGGGGCATGTAGCCCTAAGCATAGAATGGCCTACAGTATCTGGTTAATTTTGAAACATGCTGAAGAGCACGTTTCAAAGGAGCATCTGACAGAATATTTTAAATATTTTTGAGAAATCATTGACATTTCAAACCCACAGGAGACAGGCTTTTACTGTAAAGGCCTAAACAACATCATGCATAATCTTTCAAGAAACAAACTAATTGAACACAGAAGCATCTTAGAAATACCATTTAAGGGAGAACCAGTCTTCTAAAATTAGTTTTTGCTTTTTTATATGCAGCTGCACTTCAAGCCACAAATGATAATCATAGCATAAGATATTATAGCATTCCCAGGCAGAGTATAAGGAGAGCCCAGAGAGATAATTAACTCAGACTTCAAATGACAAATATATGCCAAGATAGGAAGGTCCTTTCTTTCCTTAAAAATGAAGGGGAAAATTCTTCTCTTAAAACTACACTTGGAATCTGTTACCCACCGTGCAAATCACTATTGCATTCACTAGACTCCTTCCAACCACTGAACTCCCTTTGAGGTCCACAGAAATTTCATGCATGGGGGGTGTGTGCAGGACATCCACCAGCAATAATTGGAGAGGATCAAGATTGCTCATAGTGACGTTTGATTGAAAGTATATACTTTGGATGTATAAGCAACAGTCCCTTGATTTCCCCTCTCCCACCCAATGAATTATTTGCATTTAGGAGGGAGGTAGTGCAGTGGATAGAGCACAAGCTTGGGAGACAAGAGACCAAGTTCTCCTCCTGCTTCTGACTCTGGTTTACTATGTACCATTGAGGAAAACTCTAGGGCAGTGAAAAACACTAGTGCTAATCATTATTAGTTGAAAACAGACAAGCTGAAAACTTGTTTAAATATTCCAAACAAACATCTTAGACTTTTTCATACAGAACGTATACTCCAGATACACTCTTGTTGCATTTTTAGGAGTATTTGACTTCTATACTGAGTGTGCAGTGTACAGCACAAAAAGGGAGTTTAGAGGATGGCTCATGGCATTTGTATCTGGAGTGTACAATTATAAGTTCAGGAGAGACATGACTGGAAAGATACCTAAAAAGATGCTGGACCAAATTATTAAACGATCAATTCATAAGCACCTAGAGGTAATAGTATCAGAGGGGTAGCCATGTTAATCTGGATCTCTAAAAAGCGACAAAGAGTCCTGTGCACCTTATAGGCTAAGAGACGTATTGGAGTATAAGCTGTCATGGGTGAATACCCACTTCATCAGACGCATCTGATGAAGTGGGTATTCACCCACCAAAGCTTATGTTCCAATACGTCTGTTAGTCTATGAGGTGCCACAGGACTCTTTGTCGCTTTTTAGAGGTAATAGGGTTATAAAGATATTCCACATTGATTTGTCAAGAGCAAATCCTGCCAAACCACTTTCCTCCTTTGACATAATTTCTGGCCTGGAGGATTGGGGGAAGCAGGGGATGTGATATATCTTTATTTTAGTAAGGCTTGTAATACAGTCCCTCTTGACATTCTCATAGGCAAACTAGGGAAACGCGGTCTAGATGAAATTACTATAAAGTAAGTGCACAGCTAGTTGAAAGACCATACTCAAAGAGTAGTTATCAATGGCTCACTGTCAAACTGGGAGAGTGTATCTAGTGGTGTCTCACAGAAATCAGTCTTGGGTCTGTTACTAGTCAGTATTTTCATTAATGACCAGAATAAGGGAATGAAGAAGAGTAAGCTTACAGAATTTGTGGATGACACAAAACTGGGAAGGGTTGCAAGCATTTTGAAGGACAGGATTGGAATTCAAAACAACCTTGACAAATTGGAGACTTGGTCTGAAATCAACAAGATGAAATTAAGTAAAGACAAGTGCAAAATACTACTCTTAAAAAGGAAAAGTCAAAAGCACAGCTAAAAATGGGGAATAACTGGCTAGGTGGTGGTTCTGCTGAAAAGGATCTGGGAGTTACAGTGGATCACAAATTGAACATGAGTCAACAATATGATACAGCTGGAAAAAAGGATATTATCTTTCTGGGGTGTATTAACAGGAGTTTTATATGTAAGACACAGGACATAATTGTTCTGTTTTACTCAGCACTGGTGAGGCCTCAGCTTAATTGCCCAGTTTGGGGTGCCACACTTTAGGAAAGATGTGGGAAAATTAGAGAGTCCAGAAGAGAGCAACAAAAATGATAAAAGATTTAGAAAACCTGACCTGTGAGGAAAGGTTTTAAAAAAACTGGGTGTGGGCTTAATCTTGAAGAAAGAAGACTGAAGAGGGACCCAATATGTCTTCAGGGCTGTTACAAAGAATGAGGATCAATAGTTCTGTGTCCACTGAAGGAAGGACCAGAAGTAACGGGCTTTATCTACAGCAAAGGAAATTTAGATTAGATATTAGGAAAAACTTTCTAACTGTAAGAGTAGTTAAGCTCTTGAATAGGCTTCCAAAGAAGGATGTCGAATCCTTGTCACTAGAGGCTTTTAAGAACAAAACATTCATCAGGGATGGTCTAGGTTTACTTAATCCAGTCTCAGTTCGGTGGGCTGGACTTGATGACCACTCTAGGTCCCTTCCAGCCCTGTGATTCTATGACTATCTACTAGAAATCTGCAAAAATCAGCTGAAACGTGGCCAAAAATGTCTGATCTTTTGAATGTTGCTGTTTTTTTGTCTGCACGTAATTTGTACATGAGCAATACAGTTAGCCAGTACTAGTTAGCCACAATCACTTTCTAGGGAATTCTTGCACTAAACCAGAGGTTAAGCAGCATCAGCAGTCTATTCTCTTGCTGTCTCTGAGGCTGCTTGGGGCTGGATTTCTAATCACATACTGACATATGTTTCTCATAGGAAGGTTCCCATTTTATTTTCACATCAATTTGCATAATTTTATAACTCCACAGATTGCAGTCATGTATATTTTTGCTGCTAGGCAGCTTTGCACAACAGATCCCTGACTCAGTGTCCAGGGACGTGTCCATACCGTGGAGATTGGGAACTTTTCTCTTGCTGCCACAAGATCCTGAGAGCAGCCAGCAGTGCGAAAGCCTAGGATGAAGGAATCCTGTGTTAAAAGTTATTAATATTTGAGATAAAGCTGATCTATCCACTAAGTTTTGATTCTGAATTCCTTAGCTTTGGTGGATAGGAAGAAGGTCTTCTACCCCTGCTGGTAACACTTTCAGATATAGACATCTAAAGCCTGATCCTCCAAATTCTTATTGACACAAGTAGTCCCCCTGAAATCACTATTTGCATGAATACAAGCTTGTAGAGTTGGGACTTAGATTTTAAGTTCATTTATGTTTATCTTTGTTGCAGATTTCTTTAGCACACTTGTTAACATTGGGCAAGATACTCAGTGGACCTATGCCAATTGACACTAGCTGAGGATCTGGCCAATTGTATTTAATCAATACAGAATGATGCCTTCACCTATAGGTTGATCAAGCAAGGGAATCCCAGCCTCAGCCAAAAGGAAATCAAAGGAGAAACACAAAACTACCGCCACATCCAGTTCCTTAAAAAAAAAAAACACTTTACATATGTCCACATTTGGAATCAAATGTTTGTGAAAGATGATAAAAGATGCAGTGACAGTTCTCAGGGTACCCAGGAATGTGAGTTATCTTGTTATCCCCCTGCCTGCAGAAAGAGGATGACACGATTATGCTTAACCGGCTGTCAGCTCCCTGACATCATCAGCCTGGTAGCCATCCAAGCACTCTCCTCTGAGCTATGCCAGCCTTTTTTCTTTCCCTTGCAGGTTAATAGGTGCACCCCAGTCCCTGAGCCCCTTTGAAGCATTCTCTTGTGGTGTTCAGTCCCTTATCCACTGATCAGTCACGAAAATACCAGGTCTGCTGTCCCCAAGGGAACAATGCACATGCCAGCCTCCATGAGTCAAGTCAGGATCAGCGTCTTGCTGAGTATTGGAGCACTGAGATATATTAACAGTGAAAATAACAAGTTTATTGTCAAAGACTCAAGAGATAATGAGTGAGGATATGAAAATGAAAGGTTACATATAAAAAAACACATGTTTTCAAGACACTTAACAGGCTAAAAGTCCTTTGCAGTGTTTCAACCAATGCTGGCTGTGATTCCGTTTTCATGAATGTAATCATGCCGCCCAATTATTTCCTTGGCACAGGATAAAGTGGCATCTTCCTTTTCTTCTCCTATCCCTCAAAGTTCGTTTTCTGTACCTGGAGGCAAGATGACGCCTCACATGACTTATTCTCTGGTATGCTGCCTCCCTGTTGATTTTATATCCCCTTGTTAATTTCACATGTAAAAGACTCTCCACTGCGTTAACTTACAATGCTTAATTTCCATATTGACAGGGAGACAGGTAAATAAAGATTTTTTTATAAAGAAGTTTTGTCAACTCTGCCTTGATACAGACTTTAGGAACATATTTTCAGTGTACATACATAGCTTCTTACGTAGTATCTGTACATACATTTCACAGTGATATTAATGACCCATGTGACCCTGGCTTTCATTTAAGACCTCACGTGACATTCTTTGGTAAACAAGAATGTAGAGATCAGAATCAGGATATTCTTATAACCCCCTTGACGGTTGGCATTGAAGGGTTTTTGCATCACAGATGTGTTAAAATGATATCTGAGCCACAAGTAAAAATTATACGTTTAAGCTTTTATTGTCTAATAATATTAATACTTTCCCCTTCTATCCAAAGATCTCAAAACTCTTTAAAAACATGAATGAATGAAGTGTCACATCACCTCCTGGCTGCAGGGAAGTCAGAGAGCTTTGGGAATCTTGCAAGATATTTTGCAGGTGAGTTTAATAATGAATTTGGGTTTGCTATGATTCCTTTTTGTGAATGTGCCAGTGATGGAGTTTTGCTTGCAAAAAGCTAATTTTAAGCACAGACACTTGTACACTCAGAAATGACAAACTTTAAACAGAAAGTGATTTGCTTTATATGGTCCAGAATACAGCTTGATTCAGCAGTGTGGTGTGATTCCCAGAGCCCTGGCACAGAAACAATTAAATGACTGCACCCTTCACAATGAGAATCCTGAGAACACAATTATTTGCATAACAGTAACAGGAGCAATTTACAATGAAAGTCTGCCCCTGGCCGTTAAATCTTACATTAGCTTCATATTTTAGTAATGATGCTTACTGGCCTGTCTGAGCCAGAAAAGAAAGGTTTAAAAATGTGTAAAAGTTCTAGGTATGCAGTGTTGTTGCCATGCTGATCCCAGGTTACTGGCGAGGCAAGGTGGGTGAGGAGATATCCTTCATTAGACCATACTCTCATTAGAGAAAGTACGTGCCAGCTCAAGTCTGGGCACAATGACCTTTTTAAACCACCAGCTACATGTTTGCCATCATGTTGCCCATTATGATCTCATCTGCCATGCCAGGATGTTAAGGTGGAAACACTCTGGTGAGAGGAATGGATATCTCCAACCAGTCCCTCATCGCCAGTCCCACAATCTGCCTGCCTGGTTTTGACCTGCCCTGTTGCCAGTGGTCCCTGTTGAACAGGTCCCGGATCGGGCAAGGTCTCTGTGCAGCTAACCAGTATCGCTGGGGCCTTTGTGACAGCCCTTTGTGCAGCTGCGGTGCAACACAGACAATGAGACACACTGCCGAGGAATGCTGGCTGACTAGGTTCAGCGGTAGCCTAAAAAAATTGCATCATGCCACTGAAGACATCATCACTTGGCTAGATGACTGTGCACACACTAAATAAATAAAATAAATTAGACCGACGTTTGATGGCGAGAGAGACAAGCTTTCAAGCTACACAGAGCTCTTCTTCCAGTCTGGGAAAGGTCCTCAGAGTGTCACATCTAAATACAAGACCAAACAGCTTGTTTAGCATAAATTGTTCACCTTAGAATATATGCTAAGTGGCCCCTGTAGTCATAAGACAAAAAGGGGGATTGGTGGGTTAGACTGTTGTAATAGACCATCAATCCACTGTCTTTATTAAGAGCATGATTTTTAGTGTCTAGCAAAGTCAAAAGATGAACTTGGGAGCTTAAATTCATGAAAGTGTTGCACAGATTTCCTTTGAGGATGGGGACTCATAGGTGAGATAGGCAGTGATTGCTTTGTGAAAACTGTCCACCCACAGGTGATGTGGTGTTTGTCTTATCATTTTCCTGTGTGAGTTTATTTGAGAGCATAGTGATTGTCTGGTTTTACCCACATAGTTGTTGTTATGGCATTTAATGCAGCGGGTGAGGTACACCACATATTGTGATAGGTATGTGTCCGACACATGCATCTTGAAAAGTGTGCTGTGGGTGGTGTTAATCATTGTAGCAGTGGAGATACGTCTGCAGGTTTGCACCAGTTCTGGCAGGGTCTGGTGCTGCTTTGAGTTGCTGGGTCTTGGTCTGTGTGGAGCTTGCTTCTGACAACGAGGTTGGGGGGTGGATTTGCTTGAAGGCCAGAAGAAGAGGTTCATGAAAGATTTCTTTCAGGATGGGGTCACCCTACAAGTATGGATTGTAGTTGTTTGATACCCTCTATGGGTTTCAGTGTAGGGTGGTAGGTGACAAGTAGGGGTGTGCAGTTGGAGGGAGTTTCATTTCTGTACTGAAGCAGGTTATCTTAGGTAATTGGGTGGCCCATTTCATGATGTGATCTATTTCTCTGGAGTGTCCTTGTTTGGTGAACGTGGGTTTGAGTGTATTAAGGGGTATATCCCAGACTTTCTCCTTGGAGTATATTCCGTGGTATCTGAGTGCCTGGCTGTAGATAACAGATTTCTTGGTGTGTTTGGGATGGTTACTGGTGTGACAGGTTGTCCCACTTTAAGGTGTCACCCTATGTACTGGGATACCACTGAGTCCACCTGTTAAGCCTCCTCCAGCACACACAGGCAGGGCCACACCCAGCTGTAGAAAGACAGTGACACTGAGGTAAGCTCTGGAAAGACTTAGCTTAAAGGACTTTCCCCAGCACTCAGGTGCCCACCTTCCTTGGAGTACAGACCCAAAGGTATATTGCCTTGCACTGTATAGAAAGATTTGCACAGCCCAAGCTCATAAACATTCGCCCTCGCCCTCAATGTGAAGACAGATATGCATAGCTTCTTGCCCCTCCCCTTCCAGATATGGATTGCACAAACTGGGTTATGTTATAAACAAGAAATGAGTTTATTAACTACAAAAGACAGATTTTAAGTGATTATAAGGGATAGCGAACAGAACAAAGCAGATTACGAAGCAAATAAAACAAAACATCTGTTTTGATGCATCTGAGGAAGTGGGTATTCACCCACGAAAGCTTATGCTCCAATACATCTGTTAGTCTATAAGGTGCCACAGGACTCTTTGTTGCTTTTTACAGATCCAGACTAACACGGCTACCCCTCTGATACTAATCTTAAGATCTTAAAGAGACTGGTTTCAAGAAATACTCTCTCACCTAAATGTTTTAGGCAAGTTGCTGAGTTTCTGTAACTTAGAGTTCCTCTGGACCCCTGTCTCAGTCTGGACTCCCTCCCGCCTTTTGCCTCAGCTTAGTGTGGAGATTAATGGAAGGAGGAGACACACATCAAAGCCCTAGGGGGGCTCCTGTTAGGGCCTTAGTTGGGCTCTGGGTGATCGCTACTTCCCACCAGCCAACACAGATGTAATGAGGTGAACAGTGTCTGCAAAAGAGAAACTAATGATTGATTATTCCTCAAGAAAGGTTTTTAATGACTTGTGACTATAAAGGCAACACAGACAGAATATGCCTAATGACTTTGTGTACTGTAACCATCTCCAATCAACACAATTTCATATGCAATACTGACACATTAACTATAGTTTACTAATTTTAACCTATGTATAAACTTATTTAATCAATTTACAAACTCTTATTGATCTTTATGGTAACTTATACTGAAGACAGGCACAGCGACTTGCAATACTACTATGATTTATAACCTACAAACTTTACCAATGCTGTACACATTTCCAGCAAGGCACAAAACATATACAGTTACTATATATTGATTAACTACTGACTACTACTATTTTTAAACAACTTAGACTTAACCTATATTATTAATACAGACTTAAGATTAACCAGCTCGAGGAAAACCAGACCTTTTTAGTTCATATCTCACCCTGCATTCGTCCAAAGATACATTACCTTTCAGTTGACCATTTCCTGCGCTGGCCAGGCACAGATGGCCAGTGAAGCGCAAGTCCTTTGGTTCAGGGGGTGTATGTAAGCCTGACAAAGAGTGATTTATTTTAGGTCAACACACACACACACACACACACACACTTGCACATCTGCATCTTATTTATAAGGTATTTGCTGGCCGTGCTTCAAAACAAGTCAACCAATCAAGGTCGCCAAATATTCCAGGGTGGAATTTGCAGTTGTTTTGAACTTATGAACTGTGCACCTGTGCCCAGCTCATCTCTTCTCTATGCAGCTAGTTGTGGTCAACTTGCTATACTCAAAAAAGCTTGAATCAGCTTAAAGAGGTGTCTGGTTGCAGAGCATAGTAACCACAAGCCTGTATCAACCTTTACAGAGTTTCCTTCTTAGTCTATAAAGCTTCCTAGATTATGCTTATGCTTGCAGGATTCTACTGTACTCGTTTCTTACAGCTTCCGGAAGTTTGAGGCCTAATAGTACTTAGCCTGACATTACTTGACAAGGCTTATGCACATTAATCACAGTTAGTTCCTTTGTCTCTTCAGCTATTTTCAGCAGTCCTTCTTCTTGGGTAGTCAACGGAGGAGAGACCAGTTTTCCTTACTGCCCAGCCTTAAATAAAATTTACATAAGGCAGGAATCTTTTGTTTCCCAGTCTTGACCTCCCCCTCCTTTTAGTGGAAAATTACTAGAAGTCCAAGATAGTGTTTCAATACCAGGTGACAGGACCACCTGACCTAGTAATGTCACAGCTAGGTCCCAGGACGCCTCTCAGGAAGATGAGAGATTTATTGTAAATAAAGTCTTATTGTTTCTTCTTAATGGCCCATTGACACTGATGGCCTGTTGTCTGGGGGGGGTCTCCCAAATACATACCCAGTTGTAATTGTTACATAGTCCATATTCCTAACTTTGGATACAGAAATGATACATGCATACAAACTGGGTAATCACATTCAGTAGCTTATAACCTTTCCAATGATACCTTACAAGACCCATTTTGCATAAAATATATCTCACTTATGCCATTCATATCATACACCCCATATTCTTATAGAAATATGCTTAACGTTACACGTCCCCCCTTAGATTACTGTCAGAGAGCTGGTCAATGACTAATGCAGAGGCACTGTGCCCAACTTCCTCTTTTGGCTTTGGTTATACAACCTCCAAGTGTTATTAAACATTGTAATGTTATCCATAGGCGTTTTTGTAAAGTTCTGGGTTTCTGTTCCCAGGTTGCCTGAAAACATTCTGGTGTGTAACATTGTCATTATAATGCAGATATCAATATCTTTTAAAGTGTAGGTGTTTTGATATTTAGCCACCAATGCTATGAGGTGGTGTGCCTCAGTTTCCTCTTCCATACAACAGTTTAAGTTGGTTATGCTTTCTCTGCTGTTCCAACCTCTAAGCCTGTTCACAGGTACTAGTTGAGAAGTAGGCTCACGGAGTGGGCAACGGCCAGGGGAGCCATCAGCCCAGCCCAGAAGGGCTTCATGCCATCGGAGGGGTGCTACAAGCACAACTTCCTGCTCCAGACCATTCTCCAGATGACCAAGAGGGCATGGAAGCAGTGCGCGATAGCGTGGCTCGACCTATCCAACGCCTTCGGGTCCATCCCCCACCACCACATCTTCAGCACACTACAGGAGTTCGGGATGCCGGAGACCTTTCTACGCCTGATCCAGGAATTCTACGAGGACTGCAGCACCACCATCCGTTCGGTAGAAGGCGAAACCGCCGAGATCCCGATCCACAGCGGCATGAAACAGGGCTGCCCCCTCAGCCCGATCATCTTCAACCTGGCCATGGAGCCTCTCCTGCGGGCAATCTCAGACTGCGCTGACGGCTTCGACCTGCACGGCGAAAGGGTGAGCGTCTTGGCCTATGCGGATGACCTGGTCCTGATCGCGGACGACCCCGAGAGGCTCCAGAACATGCTCAATACCATCGGGAGAGCCGCTGACTGGACAGATCTCTGCTTTAACGCCAAGAAGTGCGCATCCCTCCACGTCGACGGGAGCAAGAGAGACTCGGTGCAGACGATGGAGTTCCAGATCCAGGGTGAGTCCGTCGTTCCCCTGGCAGAAGGGCAGGCGTACCAACACCTCGGCACGCCGATGGGTGTCCGCGTCCGGCAGACCCCTGATGACACCATCCGGGAGATCCTACAGGACGCTGCCAAGATCGACGCATCCCTGCTGGCGCCGTGGCAGAAGATCAACGCCCTCAACACTTTCCTGATCCCCCGCATCGCCTTCATCTTGAGAGGTTCCGCCGTGGCAAAGATGCCCCTCAACAAGGCGGACAACACCATCTGGCAGCTGGTTAAGCAGTGGCTGTCCCTGCCCCAGAGAGCCAGCAATGAGCTCATATACATTGCCCACATGGGCGACCTCTGCGACATCGCAGTCGTCACACACACCTTCCGCCTCCTGACGTGCCCGGACGCCATGGTAAAGAACGTCGCAGCGGCTGCCCTACGCACCGTCATCGAGAAGCGAATTGGCAGGCCTCCGTCCGGCCCAGATGTAGCCACTTTCCTGAGCGGCTCCCTGGATGGCGAATTCGCCCGGGATGGGGGCGACATTGCCTCACTGTGGTCCCGCGCCCGAAACGCCATGCGCCGGCTGGGAAAATGACTGGGCTGCTGCTGGGTATGGAGCGAGGAACGGCAGGAGCTGGGAGTCCTGATGCCGCGGATCGAGATGGAGGGCAACACCATCGTCAGCCCCGGAGCCAGAGGCATGCCGGAGAAGTCACTGAAGGCCGCTGTCCACGCGCTCTACGTGGACACCCTGAGGAAAAAACCCGACCAGGGCAAGGCCTTTGAGGTGACCAGCAAGTGGGACTCCAGCAATCACTTTCTCCCTGCGGGCAGCTTCACCCGTTTCACCGACTGGCGGTTCATACACCGTGCCCGCCTGAACTGCATCCTGCTCAACAGAGCCGTCCACCACGGGAACCGAGACAAGCGCTGCAGGAAGTGCGGATACGCCCTGGAGACCTTGCCCCACGTCCTGTGCAGCTGCAAACCCCACGCCAGAGCCTGGCAGCTGCGCCACAACGCTGTCCAGGACCGGCTGGTGAAGGCCATTGCCCCACACCTGGGTGATATTGCTGTCAACCGCACCATCCCCGACACCGACAGCCTGCTGCGCCCGAACATCGTCGTCACGGACGAGGAATGGAAAAAGATCATCCTTGTCGACGTGACGATCCCATTTGAGAACAGGACCCTAGCCCTCCGTGAAGCCCGAGCCCGCAAACTTGAAAAATATGCCCCCTTGGCTGACATCCTGCGGGCAAAGGGCTACGAGGTTTACACCGACGCCCTGATCATTGGGGCGCTGGGTGCCTGGGACCCCTGTAATGAATGAGTACTTAGGGCCTGTGGGGTGGGCCGTCGCTATGCACGGCTCATGAGACGTTTGATGGTCTCGGACACTATCCGGTGGTCTAGGAACATTTACACAGAGCACATCACTGGCCACCGCCAATACCAAGAGTGAGCCGGCGTGGCTCTGTGCACCCACGGGGGGGGGAGGAGGCCTATAAACCCCCCTACTGAACCATATCCCCTAAGCCCTAAACCCACTGCACTAGATGCCACCATGTGAGGGTCATCCTGTCCCCATTACCCGGCCCACTTACTTATACCCATGACTGCCTATAATCCACTGTATGAGCGATGTACCTTCACTGCTTCCCTACTGCTTCTTGATCCCACCCACCATACATCCCACATTGGGGGACCTTGCAGACTGTATATGTTATGTGCTAACCAATTCCCAAATACCAGCGTCCCCCTATACTTTGTATGTTGCCCCCAATGGCCAACAACTGATGCTTTGAACTCTTTGTATCATCTTTATTTAAATATTCTCTAATAAACTTTTATAGGACTTTCATGTTGTCACTTCTAGCCCGTACCAAAGTTTCTTCCAAAAATCATTCATGTTACCTATTTTAAAGCATTTACCACCAGCAATAAATTATTTGTTTTAACCCACAGAGTGTAGTAAGAGACATAAAATTACCAGCAAATTTGTCTTGCAGAAGCCTCCTACTGCAAGACAAACCCAAGAAAGAAACCAACAGGACTCCACTGGCCATCACATACAGTCCCCAGCTAAAACCTCTCCAATGCATCATCAGGGACCTACAACCCATCCTGGACAATGGTCCCACACTTTCACAGGCTGGGTGGCAGACCAGTCCTCACCCACAGGCAACCTGCCAACCTGAAACATATTCTCACCAGTAACTGCACACCGCAACATAGTAACTCTAGCTCAGGAACCAATCCATGCAACAAACCTCGATGCCAACTCTGCCCACATATCTACACCAGCGACACCATCACAGGACCTAACCAGATCAGCCACACCATCACCGGTTCATTCACCTGCACGTCCACCAATGTAATATACGCCATCATATGTCAGCAATGCCCCTCTGCTATGTACATCGGCCAAACTGGACAGTCACTATGGAAAAGGATAAACAGACACAAATCAGATATTAGGAATGGCAATATACAAAAAGCTGTAGGAGAACACTTCAACCTCCCTGGCCACACTATAGCAGACCTTAAGGTGGCCATCCTGCAGCAAAAAAACTTCAGGACCAGACTTCAAAGAGAAACTGCTGAGCTTCAGTTCATCTGCAAATTTAACACCATCAGCTCAGGATTAAACAAAGACTGTGAATGGCTTGCCAACTACAAAAGCAGTTTCTCCTCCCTTGGTTTTCACACCTCAACTGCTAGAACAGGACCTCATCCTCCCTGATTGAACTATCTCATTATCTCTAGCTTGCCTGCATATATATACCTGCCCCTGGAAATTTCCACTACATGCATCTGACGAAGTGGGTATTCACCCACAAAAGCTCATGCTCCAAAACGTCTGTTTGTCTATAAGGTGCCACAGGATTCTTTGCTGCTTTTACAGATCCAGACTAATACGGCTACCCCTCTGATACTCAGCAAATTTATGACAAGGAGGGGCTTCCAAGTATGATTATCATACCATGCCTTCTGTTTAAACAGACCAGTTTGTTCAGCATTTATTGTATTCCTCCTCCCCTCAGTAAAGGTTCTTAGTTTAGGTATCTCTTTGGGGTTTTGGCAAGGAAAGGGTGTGTGGTTACCTTGTATATTACTGGCCCACCCCCGGTTGGATTTGCATTTCTTCTCCAGGGTTAAACCCATGGGAAGAAAGCACCCTCCTGGGATTCCTTTATGTTGCTCACCCCCCATTACTCAGTGTTCGATGCTTAGCTGGTGGGTGGGGTTTACCTGCCTGGGAAATGGCTGTCTCTGCCCCTTGCTTGGTGGTTCATTAGTATTTTAACTGACAGTGGAGTGCTTGGAAAAAACCCCCACCCCTGTCTTAAGGAGACAGAGTTAGTTTTCACAAGTACAGCAGGAAAAACATTTTGCGTAAGTGGGACCTGGATTGGGGTACTCTCTGTCACCTCCTCTCTGTTCCTAGAGGTTAGTTGTGTGGTTGCTCTCCGGGAGGACAGTTACACAGTTCCCTCCTAAATCCTGAGACACAGATGCTACTCCAGCAAAATGCTCCTGGACAAACCCTTCCCTGCAATAAGTGAGGAAACATTTCTCTCCTTCCCTACATTCCTTCTCTGCCCCCGCCCCCCAAAGTGTGCACACCTCTATGGTCCCTAGAGAGGAATCTGCCCCCTGTTCACCTATGGGCTAACAGCCAGAACAGACCCTTCACTGGTAAGCATTGTACCCTCCTCCCTCTTTGAATTGGGTTTGCCTCCAGTTACAAAGCCCATAGAATCTGCACCCACTGTAGCAGTTTCTAGGATTCCGTTACCCTTCTCTAGGATTCCCTCCAGGACACATTTCCTTTCTGTCTTGGAGCTAGACCCTCTTTAGCCACTGAGTAAGAGCTGGTTTCAACCACACCCACCCTTGTCAGCCGACAGTGTTCCACTGCTGCAGAGAAATTAAAGAGACACTCTCCCATTTCCCCCAGCAGTTTTACTCTTTCTTACTGGGGCTTCAGCACAAAATTTCTCCTTGCTGCTGACAGACCCCTGGACAGCCTAAGCCACATTAAAAAAGTCGTTACCCAAAATAATTTGTGTTGGGTTACGAGGGACAGCTGCAACTGTCAACACAGCTTGCAAATCCTCAGTTTCCATGTGCACTTTAACCAAAGGCACAAGGATTTTTGTGACCCCCATACTAGCAAAAGCTCTGCCATTTGTCCTAGCAGTATGTCTTTCTCCTGAATCAGGTCTCTCCTGACCACAGATTTCTGCACCAGTATCTCTCCACCCAGGGAATTCTCTGCCATTTACTCCGACAGCCTCTAGGTGTAGTGGCCACATTTACAAACCCTGTGTGATAAGTGGCAATTGCCTGAGATGCCTCCGTGCACTGGGTAGCAGCATTTCCATTAATTGCCTCTGCCTGTTCCCACTCAGCATAGGACATTTATTCCTCAGGTGCTCAGTGGAATTACAATGTTAGCACCTTCTGGGCTTTTCTTCTTTTACAGGATATTTGGGATGAGGACTGGAGGAGTGAACTTGAGGAGGTGCGTATCCAGCCTCCCATCCACCTTGCTTCTTCCCAGGGGTAAAATAGAGACCTTGCTTCCCAGCAAATTTAAACCTTGGGATTGTTCAAATTTATCTGTAAAAGTTGCAAGTTCTTTGACCGTTTCTACCTTTTTATCCCATAAACACTATTTTACATCATCATTAGACATATTCAGGAACTGTTCCTGAGCAACCAAATGACACGTTTCTTCAAAACTTGTAATACCTGTTTGCCTTACCCACTTATCCAGTAGATCTTTTATTTGGTTCACATAAGCCACATTACTTAATACAGCCTCTCTCTTAAGGCTTCTAAATTTTACTCTATGAGTTTCAGGTGTGATCTGAAACTATTTTAAAACCAAATTCTTAAATTTACCATAGTTGGAAGCATCACCAATTGGCATCTGATTGAATATACCCAGAGCCCTTCCAGACAACTTTGCAACCAGAGTGGTCATCTGTTGATGCTCAAGAATTGCATGGAGCATATACAACCTCTCAAAGATGATGAAATATTCAGAAATGTCCCCAGACTCATTATAGGCTGGGCACAACTGCTCCCACTTGTGGATTTTTGGAGAGGGGACCCCCTGGTGTGGGGTTCTGTCTCTTCCACTCCATTATGGCCACTTCATGCTTCATTTCTTTGTCTTTCAGTTCCAGGGCATTTTTACGCCTGGCTGCTCTGCTCCGCTCCGATTTCTTTGTCAGCCTCCAGCTTTCCCCATTCTTGGGCTTTCTCAGCCTCTAGCTGTCTCAGTTCCATGGCTCTCTGGTGGGCTGATTTTTGCTCATCTATTTCTGTCTGTTTTAATTCCACTTGTCTCTTATGCTTCCTTTCATTTTCTTCTACTTGCATCCTGTGGAGCTCCAACATTTTGGTAGCTTCACTTTCACTCATTTTCCAGCTTTTCCTGTCCCTACTTCCCTACCTGAAATAAGCAAACAGAAAATAACAAACCAGTAACCACTTTGTCTGTTCTCCAGCCAACACACTTAAAACTCACTTTAAATCACCACCAGTGTCTCGGAGCAATAAGTTGTGCCCATTACCAGTGGTTTCCCCAGGAATTGAAATTAGGGGGTGGGTGTTCTAATTTACAGAGGGGGTGTCAGGACCAATGACAGATATGAATAAAGTAAATGTTTTGTTAGGATAATGCAAATTTTACATAAGGGTCATGCAAGTTACCCCAAAACATAACAGGTCTAGATTTCTAAAAACATATGATTTTTTAAAAATGTATTTACTTTAAATTGACTTTTGAAAAGTAAGCCATCATGGGATAAGAGGGAAGTCCTCTCATTGATCAGTGACTGGTTAAAAGATGGAGAAACAAAGGATAGAAATAAATTATCAGTTTTCAGAATGGAGAGACATAAAGAGTGGTATCCCTGAGGGGTTGGTACTGAGACCATTACTGTTCAACATACTCATAAATGATCTGGAAAAATGGGTAAACAATGAGGTGGCAAAATTTGCAGATGATACAAAACTATTCAAGATAGTTAAGTCCCAGGCAAACTGCAAAGAGTTACAAAGGGATCTCACAAAAATGGGTGACTGGGCAACAAAAATGGCAGATGAAATTCAGTTGTTGATAAATGCAAAGTAATGCACATTGGAAAACAATCTCAACTATACATACAAAATGAAGGCATCTGAATTAGCTGTTAACACTTGAGAAAGAGATCTTAGAGTCATTGTGGATAGTTCTCTGAAAACATCCACTCAATGTGCAGCGGCAGTCAATGATTCCCAACATTCTGTTTGCGTTTTTAAAAAGAACAGGAGTACTTTTGGCACCTTAGAGACTAACAAATTTATTTGAGCATAAGCTTTTGTGGACTCCACTTCATGAAAGCGTATGCTCAAATAAATTTGTTAGTCTCTAAGGAGCTACAAGTACTCCAGTTCTTTTTGCGGATGCAGACTAACATGGCTGCTACTCTGAAACATTTGCTTTTTTAAGAAAGGGATAGATAATAAAACAGAAAATATCATATTGCCTTTGTATAAATCCATGGTCCGTGTGCACCTTGAATATTGTGTGCAGATCTGGTCACCCCATCTCAAAAAAGATATATTGGAAATGGAAAAGGTACAGAGATGGGCAACTAAAATGATTAGTGGTATTAAACAGGAGGAGAAATTAAAATGACTGGGAATTTTCAGCTTAGAAAAGAGACGACTAAGGGGGGAAATGATAGAGGTCTATAAAATCTTGAATGGTGTGAAGAAAGTGAATAAGGAAATGTTATTTAATCCTTCACGTAACACAAGAACTAGCAGTGACCCAATGAAATTAATAGGCAGCAGGTTTTAAAAAAACAAAAGGAAGTACTTCTTCACACAACATAAAGTCAACCCATGGAATTCTTTGCCAGGGGATCTGTGAAGACCAAAACTATAACAGGATTAAAAAAAGAACTAGATAAATTCCTGGAGAATAGGTTAATCAGTGGCTATTAGCCTGGATGGAGAGGGATGCAACACCATGCTCTGAGTGTCCTAGCCTGTTTGCCAGAAGCTGGGAATGGGCAACAGGGGATGGATCACTTGATGATAACCTGTTCTGTTCATTCCCTCTGAAGCACCAGGCCTTGACCACTATCAGAAGGCAGGATACTGGGCTATATGGACCATTGGTCTGACCCAATATGACCATTCTTATGCAAAAATTAATTATAATAATAAAAATGTTGAGTACAGAAACTCCCCAACATAATGACCTCTCAAGATAGCAACAATGTGAGATAAAACCTTGGCAAATATTGCATTTTAAAAATCTTGGCCTACTAGGAAACATATTTATATAAGTTTCCATTCCCGGTCACAGATCTAGCATTCTGGAGCAAGTCACTAAAACATAGTCCAACAAACAAATGTTTATTTAACGTGCCCCTTATTTAAGCCGTCAGAGGTGCTTTCACGTGACTTCACCTCCCAGGTAGGGGGCAAGAAGGCACCTTGCTCGTTCCTCCAGCTGCTCACTGTTTGCTCTGGCCACGGCTGCTTGTTGTGCCACTGTTCACGTCACCACTCTGTTGCCAATGACCCTATGCAGTCACCCGCTGCTGCTACCTGCCGCTGTGACCTCTGCGAGTTGGTCTCTTGAGGTTCCACCAGCTCTCAGTGATTTCAGCTGAGCTCTCAGTGGGGGAACCTCACTGCTAGAGCAGTCTGGGCTGTCTCTTCCACAGAAACACTGTCACCACAGCAGGACTAAGCAATTTGGACCTGATTATCAGTGATTTCAGCTGCAGTGGTCACTTAACAGAACAAAAGACTCTCTATGGAGCCTAATCAGCTCTGTCTTTAAAAAGTGGAGAAGACAGGTCCCCACCCTCTCTTTTGATGCCCTCAATCAGCACAGGCTAAGTACAGTTCTACTGCCCTTTCCTCATACAATAAGAACAACATGCATCTGATGAAGTGGGTATTCACCCACAACAGTGCATGCTCCAATACCTCTGTTAGTCTATAAGGTGCCACAGGACTCTGCTGCTTTTTACAGATTCAAGCTAACACGGCTGGCTACCCCTCTGATACTTGACAACATTCAATTCCCATCCCCACCCCCACCCGCATTCAAGTGATTTGTAACCCAACCCCAGCTAAAATCTATCACTTGGGCAACCCAGCTCTGTTTGCTGGATACCTAGGTAGATTAGGTGTGAATGTAAATACAATCTAGTCCTGAAGCCTTTTGCCCCAGCCCCTAGCCCATCATTAACTGTCAGGGAGAGCTCATTTAGACTTTGCTTTCAAATCATCATTTGAAATTATTAGGTTGGCCAACATCACTGAAATGAATGCACTGACATTGTAATAAAAACCAGCAGCTGTATAAGGAAGCTAGTCTATGTTCATACTTTTCAAATCTATTATACTTTCAGATATACAGTGTATGATAAAATACGTGTATGTTTTTAAAGTGTGTATTAATGTTTCAATTTCAATTCAAATTTCCAAACAGTCACTAAATTGGCATGTTTCAGAGTAGCAGCCTGTTAGTCTGTATCCGCAAAAAGAACAGGAGTACTTGTGGCACCATAGAAACTAACAACTGTATTTGAGCATAAGCTTTTGTGGGCCCACTTCATTGGATGCATAGAATGGAACTTATAGTGAGGAGATATATATACATACAGAGAACCTGAAAAGGTGGGAGTTGCTCAACCAACTCTAAGAGGCTAATTAATTAAGATGTGCTATTGTCAGCTGTAAGGAGGCGCCCTGGCTCCCTGCCGTGCCTGAGAGGGACGAGCCAGAGCAGGTGCCTCAGTGGGCGGAGCCAGCACTGCCTGTCCCCGCCCCCCGGAAGTCAAGGGGCGGGACAGGAAGTATAAAAGCCCGGCCCCAGCGCTCAGTTGGGCGTAGGCTGCCGGAGAGGACAGACGCTGGTGCCCGGGCTCCCGCCGGGCCCGACCTGCCTCGCGCCCACTATCCAGAGGAGCGCTGGCTGGACCTGCCTCGCGCCCACTACCCAGAGGAGCGCTGGCTGGACCTGCCTCGCGCCCACTACCCAGAGGAGCGCTAGCTGGACTTGCCTCAGATCCGGTACCCGGAGGAACGTCGGCCTGACCTGCCGTATACCCGATGCCCCGAGGGGTGGCCTGAGCTTCCCCACGACCGGTACCTGGAGGAGCCCATGGTCTGGGACCCCCCAGACGACGCTGGCAAGGACCAGGTACCCGGAGAGGGGGAGGTTGGAAGTGGCCCGGGGGTAGCCGACCCTGGTTTGGCTCCTGAAGAGCCCGAACCCATGTCAGTGTGTTGCGGCCAGGATCCCCACTGACCGCAGCGGGTCTTGACTGCTGCTAGGGCCCCGGGCTGGAACGCAGAGGAGTGGGTGGGCCTGCGTTCCCCCTGCCATCCGTAACTGGGTGGCAGACTCCCCCTCTTCCCGCCTCTTGCCACTGCTCTGCCCTGATCCAGAGGGCCAGAGCTAACTAGACTTGTGTTTGGTGCCCTGCCCGAGCCAAGGGCCCGGGCTGATACTGTGTTTGCTCAGCCCCTGCTAGAGGTCTGAGCTTCAACTGCTACTGCCCTGCCCGAGCCAAGGGCCCGGGCTGATACTGTGTTTGCTCAGCCCCTGCTAGAGGTCTGAGCTTGAACTGCTACTGCCCCGCCCTGCCAAGGGCCCGGGCTGATACTGTGTTTGCTCAGTCTCTGCTAGAGGTCTGAGCTTGAACTGCTGCTGCCCCGCCCTGCCAAGGGCCTGGGCTGATACTGTGTTTGCTCAGCCCCTGCTAGAGGCCTGAACCTGAACTGTTACTGCCCGCCCTGTCCAAGGGCTGGGGCTTATTTACTTTGAGAGCCCCGACCCTGGCTAGAGGGCCGGGGCTCTACCTTGTTTGCAGACCCTGTACCCCCTCAACACCTGCGGAGGGGCTAAGCCTACCCGGACTGCAGCGTGCTAGGAGGCGCCCTGGCTCCCCGCCGTGCCTGAGAGGGACGAGCCCCGACACGACCGGCTTACACATGGAAGCACCACTGGGAGGTATATCGCCCAGGATGTGGGCGCGGACCCTTAACGCCGGTGAACAGGGGGCCGCGGGAGAGGGAGCCCCCTCCCCTGAGACGGACCTGTCCCACCTTGCCGCCCTTCTGACCGAGAACCAGGATCGGCAGCAGGCGGCGCGGTCACGATGGCAAGAGGAGGAGCAGCAGGCTGCCCAGCTTCAGCAGCAGCAGCAGCAGCTCGTTGAGCAGCTGGGGACTCAACAACGCCAGCTAATCCAGGACCTGGTTCAGCAGCAGGAGGAGTTCCAGCTGAAATGCCTCCAGCACCTTGCAGCGGAGCGGGGGCCCCGAGAGGGGGTCCAGTCGGGGGGCACCGATGGTGGCGGGGCCCCGCCCACCGATCCGACTGACCAAGATGGGCCCGGGTGATGACCCGGAGGCCTTCCTGGTCACCTTTGAGCGGGTGGCCACCGTCGCAGGGTGGAACCCTGACCAATGGGCCTCCATCCTGGCGCCGTACCTGACAGGAGTGGTTCAGGCAGTCTACCGAGGCCTGTCTGCCGAGGCCGCCCAGGACTATAGGCAGGTGAAATCCGCCATCCTGGACTCCCTCGATGTGAGCCCGGAGACGTTTCGACAGCGGTTCAGGGGCCTGACGTACCCCACGGGGGCCCAGCCTCGTATGGTGGCCCAGGAACTGCGGGAGACCTGCCGGCGGTGGTTGCAGCCCGACCGTCGAACGTCGGAAGAGCTAGCAGAGCAGGTGATCCTTGAACAGTTCACCCACATCCTGCCATCGCGAGAAAGGGCCTGGGTCCTCCGTCATCGACCGGCAACGCTGGCTGCCACTGTCACTCGAATGGAGGACTTCCTGGCGGCAGAAGCCCTGGTGGGCCCAATAGGCCGACCGACTCCACCGGGGCCAGAACGCCCCAACCCCGAGAAGAAGGCAACACCCACCCGGGCTGCAGCCCCACCAGCACGGCTGGCACAAGCCCCAACGCCCGCTCCCCGGAAGGTGCCCGGGAACCCTGCAAGGGACTCCCCCAGGGCCCGGCCCCGAGTCGGACGACCCGACCTAGGGCCTTGTTTCTCCTGCGGCAAGTCGGGACATCTCCAGAGGGATTGCCCCCAAATGGAGTGTACCTTTGGCCAAGTCTGCTCTGGGGAGGCTCGGGCCCGGCGCCGACAGCCCGCCAAGATTATGGTGCCTGTGATGGTTGAGGGGTACCCGACCGTTGCCCTCCTCGACTCCGGTTGCGGACAGACATTAATCCGCAGCCACTTAGGTCCCCCGGCGGATGCATGCCTGGGGGAAATTCGCCTACAATGTATCCACGGCGACGTATGGCCGTACCCCAGTGCCTGGGCCCAACTGACCATAGACGGGGAGACCGGACGGATGGTGGTAGGTCTCGCACCGAGTCTGGCGTATCCAGTGATCCTGGGCCGGGACTGGCCCAGGTTTCCGGCCGTCCTATGCCGACATGCCGGAGGCGGCCTGGGTCCCGTACCAGCCTTGGAAGGAGAGGCCCCAGAAGGGAAGGACGATGAGCGGGGGGCCCCAGAAATGGAAGAGGATGATCTGGACCCCCCGGGGGACCCCACCGCCGAGGACGGGGACGATGCTTCCCCGGGCGAGGCCAGGGATCCCTCGGCCCCCACGGACTTCTGCCGGGACCAAAGAGCTGACCCCACCCTCAGCGAGGCATATGAACAGCTCGCCGCCGTGGATGGAACTATCCTCGATCCCGGGCGAGCTGCCCGGTGGCCACACTTCGAGTTGCGACAGAACCGTTTGTATCGGGTCGAGAGGGACGCACACACCAGGGAGCCCCGATCACAACTCCTCGTACCCCACTGTCATCGGCGGGCCGTCATGAAACTGGCCCATGACGTCTTGGCTGCCGGACATCTGGATACTGAAAAGACCCTAGCCCGAATATTGGGGCGCTTCTATTGGCCGGAGATATCCCGCTAGGTGAAGGACTATTGTACCTCGTGCCCGGAATGCCAGTTGACCGCCCCGGCGAGGACGCCCAAGACACCACTGGTCCCGATGCCGTTAGTTGAGACCCCTTTCGAGCGGGTGGCCATGGACCTGGTGGGACCCCTCCCTAAAAGTGTTGTGGGGTTCCAGTACATACTCGTGATTCTGGACTACGCCACCCGGTTCCCCGAGGCGATCCCGCTCCGTAACATCACCGCCCGCACCATCACAGGCGAACTGGTTAAGGTATTCGCCCGCGTTGGCTTGCCCCGGGAGATCCTCACGGGTCAGGGGACCAACTTCACCTCGCGGCTGTTGGAGCAAGTGTGCAGGCTCCTGGGGATCAAGCAACTGCGAACCTCGGTGTATCATCCCCAAACCAACGGCTTGGTAGAGAGGTTTAATCGCAGCCTCAAGGATATGTTGCAAAAATTCCCCCCAGAAGACCTCCGCCGGTGGGACCAACTACTCCCGCCTTTGCTCTTGGCGGTGCGAGAGGTCCCCCAGGCCTCAACCAAGTTCTCGCTGTTCGAGCTATTGTATGGCCGCCAACCGCGGGGCCTGTTGGACCTGATGAGGGAGACCTGGGAGCAAACCCCCTCACCCGCCCAGGGTCTCCTGCAATATGTGATCCAGCTCCAAGAGCATCTCAAACAGGCTGGGACCCTGGCACAAGCAAACTTAAAAGCCGCCCAAGAAATGCAGGCCCAGACGTACAACCGGGATGCGCGCACCTGGGACTTCCAACCTGGAGACCGGGTCTTACTCCTCCTTCCCTCCAGTGAGTCCAAGATCCTGGCTCGATGGCAGGGCCCGTACGAGGTGGTGTGAAAGGTGGGCCCCGTCACCTATGAAATTCGTCAGCCCGACCAACGGAAAGAGCTCCAACGGTATCATGTTAACCTTCTTAAACCCTGGCGGGAACGAGAAGGGTTGCTGATCAATCCCTGTCCACCAGAACCCGAACTAGGGCCCCAGGTACACACTACGGAAGACCCCAAGGGGCTCCAGCTTGGGGAAACGCTGACAGAAGAGCAGCTTAAGCAAACCCGCTGCCTCCTTCAAGCATTCCCTCGCACTTTTACGGCCCAGTCGGGGTACACCTCCATGGCTTATCATCAAATTCAGACGGAGCCGGGGGTGGTGATCCGGGCCACGGCCAGACCCCTGCCGTATCACCGAAGGCGAATCGTTGAAGACGAGGTACGGGCGATGCTAGACCTAGGAGTAATTGAGCCATCACAAAGTGAGTGGCGTAGTCCCATCGTCCTGGTGCCTAAACCCGATGGCTCCCAGCGCTTTTGTATTGACTTTAGGTGCGTTAACGCCATCTCCAAATTTGACGCCTACCCCATGCCTGAATAGACGAGCTGCTGGCCCGGTTGGGAGAGGCTCGATATATCACGACCCTGGACTTAAGCAAGGGGTATTGGCAGATTCCCCTGGATCCGGCCTCCTGGGAGAAAACCGCGTTCGCCACTCCGACCTGCCTATACCACTTCACGCGGATGCCCTTCGGCCTTCATGGGGCACCCGCAACATTCCAGCGCTTGATGGACCGCCTCCTCCAACCACATCACGACTACGCCGCAGCCTATCTAGATGTCATCTACAGTCGGCAGTGGGAAACCCACCTGGACAATGTCGCCGCCGTCCTAAGGTCCTTGCGGGAGTCTGGGTTAACGGCCAACCCTAAGAAGTGCCGCATCGGCTGGCGTGAGACCACCTACTTGGGGTATACCGTTGGCAATGGACAAGTGAAACCTCTTGTGGACAAGGTTCAGGCCATTGCCACCTGTCCACCGCCAACCACGAAGCGCCAAGTCCACCAGTTCTTGGGGCTGGCGGGTTATTATCGGTGGTTCATTCCTCAGTTTGCAGCAATGGCCGCCCCCTTGACTGGGCTCCTTACCAAGGACAGCCCGCGACACGTACACTGGACCCCCGAGTGTGATGAGGCTTTCCAGTCACTGAAGGCAAGCCTCTGCAGCAAGCCAGTCTTGTTTAGCCCGACCTTCCAGCGACCATTCGTCCTACAGACAGATGCGTCGGAAGTCGGGCTCGGGGCTGTCCTCTCACAGGAGGTGGATGGGGAGGAGCATCCGGTTCTCTATATCAGCCGGAAGCTGTTCCCCAGAGAACAAAACTACGCAGTCGTCGAAAAGGAAGTCAAGGGGCGGGACAGGAAGTATAAAAGCCCAGCCCCAGCGCTCAGTTGGGCGCAGGCTGCTGGAGAGGACAGACGCTGGTGCCCGGGCTCCCGCCGGGCCCAACCTGCCTCGCGCCCACTACCCAGAGGAGCGCTGGCTGGACTTGCCTCAGATCCGGTACCCGGAGTAACGTCGGCCTGACCTGCCGTATACCCGATGCTCCGAGGGGTGGCCTGAGCTTCCCCACGACCGGTACCCGGAGGAGCCCATGGTCTGGGACCCCCCAGACGACGCTGGCAAGGACCAGGTACCCAGAGAGGGGGAGGTTGGAAGTGGCCCGGGGGTAGCCGACCCTGGTTTGGCTCCTGAAGAGCCCGAACCCATGTCAGTGTGTTGCGGCCAGGATCCCCACTGACCGCAGCAGATCTTGACCGCTGCTAGGGCCCCGGGCTGGAACGCAGTGGAGTGGGAGGGCCTGCGTTCCCCCTGCCACCCGTAACTGGGTGGCAGACTCCCCCTCTTCCCTCCTCTTGCCACTGCTCTGCCCTGATCCAGAGGGCCAGAGCTAACTAGACTTGTGTTTGGTGTCCCGCCCGGGCTGATACTGTGTTTGCTCAGCCCCTGCTAGAGGTCTGAGCTTGAACTGCTACTGCCCCGCCCTGCCAAGGGCCCGGGCTGATACTGTGTTTGCTCAGCCCCTGCTAGAGGCCTGAGCCTGAACTGTTACTGCCCCGCCCTGTCCAAGGGCTGGGGCTTATTTACTTTGAGAGCCCCGACCCTGGCTAGAGGGCCGGAGCTCTACCTTGTTTGCAGACCCTGTACCCCCTCAACACCTGCGGAGGGGCTAAGCCTACCCGGACTGCAGCGTGCTAGGAGGCGCCCTGGCTCCCTGCCGCGCCTGGGAGGGACAAGCCCCGACACGACCAGCTTACGTCAGCAGAAGAAAAAAAAACTTTTGTAGTGATAATCAAGATAGCCCATTTAAGACAGTTTAACAAGAAGGTGTGAGGATACTTAACATGGGAAAATAGATTCAATGTGTGTAATGGCTCAGCCATTCCCAGTCTCTCTTTAAGCCTAAATTGATTGTATCTAGTTTGCATATTAATTCAAGTTCAGCAGTTTCTCATCGGACTCTGTTTTTGAAGCTTTTCTGTTGCAAAATTTCCACCTTTAAATCTGTTACTGATGGCCAGAGAGGTTGAAGTGTTCTCCTACTGGTTTTTTAATGTTATGATTCCTGATGTCAGATTTGTGTCCATTTATTCTTTTGTATAGAGGCTGTCCAGTTTGGCCAATGTACATGGTAGAGGGGCATTGCTGGCACATGATGGCATATATCACATTGGTAGATGTGCAGGTGAACGAGCCCCTGATGGTGTGGCTGTTGTGATTAGGTCCTATGATGGTGTCACTTGAATAGATATGTGGACAGAGTTGGCATTGGGCTTAGTTGCAAGGATAGGTTCCTGGGTTAGTATTTTTGTTGTGTGGTATGTGGTTGCTGATGAGTATTTGCTTCAGGCTGGGAGGCTGTCTGTAAGCGAGGACTGGTCTGTCTCCCAACATCTCTGAGAGTGAGGGATCATCTTTCGGGATAGGTTGTAGATCTTTGAGGATGCGCTGGAGGAGTTTTAGTTGGGGGATGAAGGTAACGGCTAGTGGCTTTCTGTTATTTTGTATGTTGGGCTTGGTCTTGTAGTAGGTGACTTCTGGCTACTCTTCTGGCTCTGTCAATCTGTTTTTTCACTTCAGCAGGTGAGTATTGTAGTTTTAAGAATGCTTGATAGAGATCTTGTAGGTGTTTGTCTCTGTCTGAGGGATTGGAGCAAATGGGGTTGTATCTTAGAGCTTGGCTGTAGACAATGGATCATGTGATATGTCCTGGATGCTGGAGGCATGTAGGTAAGTATAGCAGTCAGTAGGTTTTCGATATAGGGTAATGTTTATGTGACCATCGCTTATTAGCATAGTAGTGTCAAGGAAATGGACCTTGTGTGGACTGGTCTAGGCTGAGGTTGATGGTGCGATGGAAATTGTTGAAATCATGGTGGAATTCCTCAAGGGCTTCTTTTCCATGGATCCAGATGATGAAGATGTCATCAATGTAGCGCAAGTAGAGTAGGGGTGTAAGGGGACGAGAGCTAAGGAAGCGTTGTTCTAAATCAGCCATAAATATGTTGGCATACTATGGTGCCATGCTGGTACCCATAGTACTGCCACTGACTTGAAGGTATATATTGTCAACAAATGTGAAATAGTTGTGGGTGAGGACAAAGTCGCAAAGTTCAGCCACCAGGTTTGGCATGTAACTAGTTCACAAAACTGGGGGGCTGGGGTGTTGGGGAAATTCAGGGGAGGTGTACACCCCCCTTGGGGGGGGCGTAGGGAAATCACTGCACATTACCCTTCTTGACTAAACCACTGTGATGGGTTGCCCCACTTTAAGGCACCACCTGATGCCTTAAAGTGGATACAACTGAGCCCACCTGTTCCACCAGCCTGGGCCTCCTTTACCCTGTCTTGCCTCCTCTTAACCCTCCTCCTCTTAAGCCTCCTCTAGCCCACACACAGGCAGGGCCACACCCAGCTGCAGAAAGACAGACTGGACCCCTATCTCAGTCTGGACTCACCCCTGCCTTTTGCCTCAGGTTAGTTCCTTTCTCTTTTCAGGAACTTTCAGCAGTCCTCCTTCTTGGGTAGTCAATGGAGGAGAGACCTACCCCTCCTTTTAGTGGAAAATTACTAGAAGTCCAAGATAGTTTTTAGTACCAGGTGACAGGACCAACTGACCTAGTAGTGTCACAGCTACATCCCATCCCAGGACGCCTCTCAGGAAGGAGAGAGATTAGTATCTTTAAAATCTTATTGTTTCTTCCTAATGGCCCAATTGAAGCTGATGGCCTGTTGTCTGGTGGGTTTCTCCCAAATACACACCCAGTTATAATTGTTACAAAGTCCATATTCCTAACTTTAGATACAGAAATGATATATGCATACTGAATTTGATTATCCAGTTTGTAACTTGTAACCTTTCCAATGATACCTTACAAGATAGGGTGTAACATCACAACTGGATCTATGAAGATCAGTCCTCTGACAACATCCAGGAAGTGTGACTTTGCTGGTTGGACACCTAGAGAAGATGAATGAAGAGGATCTGGTGAAGATAGCAGGGCAAGAGATGGTGGTAGAAAAGAGACGCTCAGGGCTGACTCTAACTTTTTTGCAGCCCCAAGCAAAAAAGAAGAGCGCTGCCCTGCCGTACCCCTCAGAGCGCTGCGCCGCCTGAAGCCCTGCCCCCCACAGAGCACCATGCAACTTGAAGCCCCACCCCCTCAGAGCACCACTTTGCGCCAAGCCCCCACCCCCAAGCACCGTGCCACCCGAAGCCACGCCCCCCGAGTGCTGCACTGCCGAAACAAAAAATAAAACCTCCAGTGCTGCCCCAACGAACGGGAAAAAAAACTAACAAAAAAAACCCCGAGAGCCACCCCACCCCAAGATGCAGCCCCAAGCATGTGCTTGGTCGGCTGGTGCCTGCCGCCAGCCCTGGAGACACTGAGGAAGCAACAGATGGATTGTATCAAAGAAGGCAGTAAGCAGATAGACCTTAGTGCCACCTTGGACATATGAAGATGGCAGATGCTTGCATGTTGCTTTGACCTCTGATGATAGAATAAGGGAAAGAAGAAAACTGTAATCCCAAAGTTCTAAGCATTTCAGAGGTGAAGTTTATAGAGGAAATACTGTGGAGGGAAAGTTCCAGGCAGCATTTCACTGCTCTAACATTGACCTTTAAAAGTGCCATTCCCCTCTCCAAGAGGCAACACTGATGGCTTTTGTGCATTTTGTGTGAAGATCTCATATTTACACAGACCCTTCCCTGCTGACTCCCCAGTAACATTTATTCACAGGAATTGTGCCCATTTGTGAGCCTTTAAAAGGGACAGTATCTGCATTGTCACGCAAAGACAGAATGAGATTGTTTGTTTGTTTGTTTTTAAAGATCATTTTTGACATCCAGGCACTTGTCACAGACAGCTCTGGTAGAGCTCCCCGTGTTGAACACTCACCAGGCTCCTGTGTTTAGGTATCAACACACTGGATCTGTGGCCTCTTACACTTCCCTTGGTCTGAGGATGCTGCAGCACTGTGTCTTTCCTTGACCCCTCTGGTGTATATCTTGGGTACAAGCTTTCTATCTTTTACGCCTGCCGGGAAATGGTACCACACAGTCCAGCTACTTTAGGCTCACAGGACCAGTGCTGCTTCCCACACACACACACACACCCCAAACTCTACAGTAGCTTAAGTACATCCTTTCCCAGAGCACTAACCTTGGAAGTGCTCTGCATTTACAGTTCACCTCCTCAGGGACACATGACAGTGAAAGAAAACAGACACACAGGCCTTGTAAGGCTTTCTAAATGCAATTACTCTTTACTTAGATAGATGTTTTATCTGAATCTCTCAGTGCTATGTGCCATTCACCTCACTGTAACTCACACTTCCCTTGGATGTCACTGGGGTCTGTGATGAGGTAAGCAGGGTTTTCCCCCCACCTCATCAGCTGCTGTACAGTCTTGCTTCCTGCTCCAAAACCTGGAGTCATTCTCTCTCTCCTCCAGCCAGTTTCCTTTGACTTTGGCTCATCTCTCAATCACACGTGTCCCCTTTCCCTCCAAAAGCCTGCCAAAGCTTCCTGTCCCCTTCTCTGTGAGTCCCTCAAGTTTATAAATCCTACCACCAATACATTTCATTTGTTCTGCTGTTGGAGATTTTCCACTTTCTAATACCCAGCCCTCTGCAAATAGATTGGAAGAACTAGTTCTCCCAGCTTCAGCCAGTTTATTGTGCCAAGGTGTTTCCACCTTGAATAGGCCACTATTAAGGTTTAACAACTCACCATTGTCCCTGGTTTGGCAAATATATGACACAACCCCTGTCAATTTATGACCAACTCCCTACACATTGAGGCTTTCCATGATACAGCAATATCATACTATCAACCAGAAGTCATAAGTTGTACATAGAGGGGTCCCCAAATCAAGGAAAGACTCATAGACTTTAAGATCCAAAGGGACCATCATGATCATCTAGTCTGACCTCATGCATATTGCAAACATCATCCTCCTTTCCCAGCTCTGCTTCCCTTTATCCACTTTTTTTCTTTTGATTTGCTGCTGCCTCCCTAGATAGAGAATAGTGTCTCTTTAGAGTCATAAGCCTGAGTGCCTGAGCAATGCTACCTGCTCTGGACTTTTGGGACTGTACCAAGACCCTGGTTTTGAACACCCATGAACTTTGGGAAAGCTTAGATCCAGCTGCAGACTTGAACTTCACAGCTGGACCTATACCCCTGTGATGACCAATCCAAATGACAGAGCTGAACACCTTTGCTGTGTGGGAATGCTCAGTAAACTGGGTCTGAATGCTGAAGAATAAAAAACTCTAGGACTTTATCCTCTGAATTAGTGATGGTGAACCTCAAAAAGGCTATAGGTTAATTTCATATAAGAGACAAAGATGCAGGTTCTTGGGTATGGCCAAGAAATGCTGAGTGCAACTGGGGTGGGGGTGAGGTGAGGAATAAATTAGCTCTTTGTGCCTCTCCTAACCTATTGCCAAGTATGCTCTAAACAACACCTGCTGCCAACGGCCTGCACAACTTGTATATATAACCCAGGGGTCAGCAACCTTTCAGAAGCGATGTGCTGAGTCTTCATTTATTCACTCTAATTTAAAGTTTTGCATGCCAGTAATACATTTTAACGTTTTTAGAAGGTCTCTTTCTATAAGTCTATAATATATAAGTAAACTATTGTTGTATGTAAAGTAAATAAGGCTTTAAAATGTTTAAGAAGCTTCATTAAAAATTAAATTAAAATGCAGAGCCCCCTGGACTGGTGGCCAGGACCGAGGCAGTGTGAGTGCCACTGAAAATCAGCTCGCATGCCACCTTCGGCACCCATGCCATAGGTTGCCTACCCCTGGTATAACCCAAAGCACCCAGCAAGAGTTAGTGTTCTTGAAAGCATATCAGGATGTGATAGAGAGAGAGTGGCATGAAGCTGAAGGTCCTGAGTTTGAATCCTTGGTGGTTGTTGAGATATGAATGTGTCTAAACTTGAGCTGTTGCAGGAGATGGGATCTCAGGTGAGAGAAATGGGGAGTTGTACATACAGTTGGGTGGGAATGGAGCAAGGCCTGTTGCTGAATCCAGTTTTGTGGGATTTTGCCCTGGAACCATGTTTGTCCCCTCACAGATCTTACACCAAAGCCAAGTTCAAGAGGGAAGTTGGTGGTAGCAATAAATACTGGAAGGCACTCCAATGAGCAGTGGGTGCAGGTGGTAAAAACAATCTATGCAAGAAGAGAAATACTGCTCCTCTAGATGCACACACAGACATCCTGCGAAAGGGGAGCATTAATCTATAACTGCAGCCAGCCTGTTTTTCAGCATGCCGGTACTGATCACTAGAACTATCAGGTAATTAATGTTTACAATGTTATGCACCTTAATAACCTCAGAATATAGTAAATTTGCTGCAATTGCAGGAATCCTCGCAACCTCATTCCATGCAGTGTATGATGAAGGGTTTCACTCTAATGTCATCCTCTCTTGTACTCAACAAGACCAGAGTGGTCCAGCAAAGGTAACTCATTTATCTTGCTGTCACTGATGAGACCTGTGCTGTGTCTACTACCCACAGGCTTCTATTGTTTCTTGTCACTTGACCAGGCCACTGTCACTTTTAGTCTATTCACCAATACTGGCTCAAGGGGAGACCTGCAATTTCCTATGTGTCCACAGGAAGAGCTCTGCTGGAAGGGGGATTCACTGCTGGGGGAAGTTAGATAGCTGTGTAACCCATATGCCTGATAAGGAAATATCTCTTTAAGAGACCCATTGGGGGGAGGTAGGAGTAAGTTGTGCCTGTCTGAGTCATTGTTGTTAGGCAGATTAAGCACTCCACATGCAGAAGCTTCTGGAATTGGGTGTGGTCATTTTGAGTGTGCTTCAGTAGGTTCCCTGTTGCTGGGGTCAGACTCCATGAGGGCAAACAGTCAGGGCAGCTTCTTTGCAGAAGGCCATGTGCCCTGTGTGAGTTGGGAGAAGCTGAGCCCAGGAGCAGGAAGCAGGCTGTTACATTTTGCATCAGGCTAGTGATAATGTTAACTCTCTAACAGGGAAGCCTAGGCAATGCTAATTATAGCAAGGGGCAATTGAGAGAGAAAAATAACTTCTATTTTAATTGTATGCTTTGAATGTTTTGATTTTAGCTAAATTGTTCTAGTTAAATTGTCTCAACTAGTCTGGAGTACAGGCAGGCTGGGGTTTCCCTACCACCCACTAGGGAAGTGACATAGTCTGGGCAATGTGACTGCAGATTTCCTGAGACATTTGTCAAGTGGGACTTTGATACCTTGGAAGTGAAAACCAACAGTAAGCTGGCTGGAGGGCCAAGCCATAAAGAGGGAGTGCCCTGAATTACCAAGAGGGAGCAATCAAGTATATACACACATATGCACCTCCCTCCAACCTCTCTTTCTCTTCCCCTTCCCCTGAAGGAAGGTGGTGTCAGATTGGTCCAGAGCTTATCCCTGGATATGGCCACACTGAGGTGCCATTGCAGTGACTAGTTAGCCCTGTGACAAAGTCTCATTGGTAGAGACTGTGCAAGAGACGTGCTGAATCATCACATTTTCCAGATGCCCTGGCTATGCTGTTTTCCTGTTTAGCACCTTCCAATTCTGTAGCAGTCAGCTCCAGGCCTCCCAATGTGGAGGAGGGAGTGGTGGGCAGCTTATGCCACTGTACACTTCCCTACCACCTCTTGCCGCCAAGCATGGTTCCTTCAGTGGGGTGAGTCGAGTTATCAAGGTGGGCTTCTGTGGTCGTGGTAACAGAAGTGCATATGCAATGATTCCAATCAAGAGGGCGCTTCCTCTCCAGGATGTGTGCGCTTGCACATATATTAATAGAAGTTATTGCTTATTATTTCTGTTGTGATGACACCTAAATACCCCGATCAGGGTCCTGTTGTGTTAGGCACTATACAAACACTTAGAAAGATACAATCCCTGCCCTGAAAGGATTGCAATCTAAAATATGTTGAGGCCTGAATTCACCCAGGCTCAACTCTGAGGTAAATATTGCCCATAACTACAATGAAGTTAACACCCAAAACCTGGAATAATAATTTGGGTGGTTGACAGAAACAGCATGCACCTAGTCTAATGTTGCTCTTCTGGGTGTAATATAAAGCCTATAAATATAGTCCCAGCTGATCCAGATGACAGGGACAATATCTCAATAGTGTGGTACACTATTAGGACTGTACAGCAGAGTTGGGGGGGTGCTGTGTAGTGGTGTAATACAGTGGCAAATGGCCTTGTAGTCTGTATAATGTTTGGAGATATGAGAATTAGGAAGCTAATTTTAATGGGTCACTAGATATTCCGCCACACTGGGTTCCTACAGCACCACTGCTGTAAGCAGCACACTAGTAGAGCTCCTTTTGGCCACTCATGGGCTCCTCTTATTAGTAGTATAAAGACCCTACCATCAATCAAACCCTAACCCCGCCCCTTGACCCCTTAAGTCCTACCCCTTGCCCCCTCAGTCTCTCCCACCTGTCACCGGAAGTCCCATCCTATGGGGGTATTACTTCTGGGGTCAAGGTGGCCACATGACCGGAAGCAAGATGTGTCACGTGACCCCTCTAAGAACTCCTCCCACTGCCCTCTACCAATCAAGAGGGGTTTTGCCCCAACAGGACTGCCCCAAGAGGAGTTCTTGGCCAATCAGGGTGACTTCTGGGGCGAGAGTGACCCCTCCGGAAATGCATCGTGTGACCACTCTAAGAACTCCTCCCAAGGCTCTCTGCCAATCAGAGTGCAGCACCATTACCCCATAAGTCCCAGTGCCAGACAGAGGAGGCCATATCTTACCAAGTACATATGTTTTAGAAAGTGTGGAAAGGCTGCTGAGAGGAAATATGGACTCCTTCATCACCCCTGTTAGAACTTTGGACTTTGTTTTAGCCCGAGGGTCTTCGACCATCCACAGAGAAAACGCTACATCAGCGACAGTTCCGAGGAGGAGGAGGGAGTGACTGAGGGGAGCCCTTTGACCCAGCCATTGATGGATATGTCGGAACCCGACCCCAAAACCCTTGTGAGACACCCTGATGAGCATGATGGCCTCTCTTTGTCCACCCCCTCACAGGTGGAATGCGATTGTGGCTCAGGGGAGTCACCAGCAGACAAGGCGAACGGAAAAGACGTTGCACAGGTAAATGAATGATTAAGAAGCAACGCTCGAGGAGGTGGGGTGTAATGGCTTAGGAACCGGGGCTAGTGTAAATTAAAAACAAGCAGTGGAGGTGCTTACACTGTTTCTTTTCTGAAAATCTCTCAACAGCTCAACGATGCCTTTCTAGAGGACCTGGACAGCGTTGCATCAAGCAGCGAAGATGAGCCGGGCCCACCATGTTTTTGCTCATCACCAATACAAATTGTTGAAGAGGATTCCGAAGATGATGTGTTTGAGGAGTTTAGGAGAAGGCTTAGCATAGAACTAATTGAGCCAGTGCCACATCGTGAGCGTAAAAAAGTCATGCGGACTATTGTACGCGTTGCTGTTTATGCCATCCTTAAATACTGCCTTAGGGAAAAGCTTTTTGAAGATTGTGAGGGCTGTGTCATAGATGCGCCAGGCCAATGGCACCATGACTGTGTGACTTGGACTCCAGTAGATATAAACTGCAAGCTCTGGGTCCTGTGTGCTGAGCTGTGTTCGGAAAGCTATTAAACACTATTATTGCCATAGGTTATGCTATGCAATGTTTATGCCTAACCCAAGAACATTTAGCGCAAGGGGTGACCTTGATAATTGCTGTGCAATTCAGTGGAGACCCTGACCATGTTTTTAAAGAAAATGACCAAACCGGAAGATGCCTGCGTACAGCATTATATTGACCGTCTAGTTCGCACAAGAAGTTACAGAGCCCTGCTTAAGAAAAAGACTATTTGTAAGAAATCTAAAAGGATTAAGTTAGAGAATGCTGAGGGGGAAAACATGCGATATAAAACTTAGTAGCTGTAAATTTAAAAAAAAAAAGGGTTTTGTGACTATCTATCTGTGTTTTGTAAGAAGGCCTTTGGCCCTTAAGTTTTAATGAAGCATCTTGGTTTGTTTTCAAGGAGTTGTATGGCTTTTAAAACAATAAATAAATAAACAGTTTGTGAGAATTCGCTCTTGTGTTTTTGTGTGTGTAAAAGAGATCCATTTATAGCAAAAAGTTGAAATGCATGTTGTGGGAGGGGGGAAAAATCCTAAAAAATGTGCTTACAATAAAACAAAGAGGGCTAGTTCCGACATGTTTGAGTACAATAGAGTTAATATGGAGATATACCTATCTTATAGAACTGCCTTCACTAGCAGGACCAAATATTAATTTTGTCCTAGATCCCTAAGTGACCCTCTCAGGGGCTGAACTTACAACTCTGGGTTTAGCAAACCAATGCTCAAAGCACTGAGCTATCTTTAGTTGGTCAAAGTGGATGGTTTTAACCACACACACCTCCTCACTGAATAGCCAGGGTGACTGCAATTACTTTCCTTTGTTGCTAGAAGGTTATATTTGATTGGGGGTGGGGAGGACAGGTGCACCCATAGTAAGGCAGTGGGTGAGGGTGGATGGTGAATTCTAATTAATATGAAATGAAATGAAATTAAACCTCAGGAATTCACAGATGCTATAGGACAGTTTAAATATAACCCCTGGGGTTGGTGGAGCACTATTGGACAGTTTAAAGGACCCAGGAGTTGGTGGAATGCTATTGGACAGTTTAAATAGGGCCCAGGAGTTAGTTGAATGCTATGAGTCATTCTTTCTAGAAAACATCCCTACTCCCCAAACTTTAAGCATGAAAGAAACAACCAACCCTCCAAGACATTCATAGATATTGCAAAGGGCCCCCACACTTGGAAATGGGTACTGTTTAATACTGTAAGAAAGTCACAAATATATTTTAATTTACAGGGGGGAAAAAAAGCCCTGTTGTGTAGACAACATGGTTCCCCCACCCCAGATCACAAACGCATGTGCTGTGGGATCTGTTATTTCAGAGCTGTGGTGATTAAATTAACCTGTTAGCAACTGTGTTGAAGTCTGTTTGAAACAATGGGCTAAGAAGGTATAAAAACCTCAGGTATGCTGGGGCCTGTCCTTTTAACAGAAAACTTTCTTGGATAGCTGCTGGACTGCAAAAAGAGATAAGACTTTCTGTCTTGAACTCTGAAACTATATATTATATAATGCCACTCTTTGCCCATGCTGCCTTAGTAAATAATGGTGCCTATGTTTATTGCAGTGTGATCTGTTTAGCATGGAACCAGTAACTTTAAACTGCATTTCACCACCAGGCCAAGGTAAAAACCATTTTAACTATAGTTGTGCTTAATACTGTTAAATTAAAAAAAAAGTATTACACAGGTTGTATAGGGATTTGGTGGTAATACTAACTAACATTTTTGCTCCTTCTTTAACCTGAAGGCCCAAACACATACGTGGTGGGCGGGGGGAACAGAACGAGCATATGCCTGCAACATTTTATCCCATAGTGAAAGGTAATTTTTTTGCAACTGGCTTTTAAATGCATGTGGGGTTTTGAAAAGTATATGGCTTCAAACTTGGTTTGTTGTGTTTTATAAAGCTGCTGTTGTGGGGGGGGGCTTGTGCAAAGCATAGAGGTTTTTGTTTTTTTTAAAGTACTTGGTTTGTTTCAAACTAACAGAGTTTTTTACTATGCATAATGTGATGTGTTTTTAAAAATTGAGGTTTGAGGCAACTGGGGAGAGGGATTGCTACTAATTAATCCAAAGGCCCAAACACACATGGTTGGGAGACAGAACAAGCATGTGGCTTTTAAATGCATGTGGGGTTTTGAAAAGTATATGGCTGCAAACTTGGTTTGGCATGTTTTATAAAGCGTGTGTGCGTGTGAGAGAGAGATGTCCCTGTGCAAGGCATAGGGTTTTAAACTGGTGGTGTGTGTGTGTGTGTGTTTCAAACTAACAAGGGTTTTTTACTGTGCAAAATGGATTCTAAAAGCAGTTTTGGCTTTTATTCTGCAAAATAAGATGTATTTAAAAACCTGTGTTTGTTGTAGGGCCTGAAATGGATTATTTTGTTGTAAAGCTATGACCTTTTTAAATAGAAAAACACCCTACTGAATATATATATTTTTAAAGTTTACAAGATGGCTTTCATGTGTTTTTATTATAATGTTGTTTGCTCCACAGTACAGTCAAAACATGAGATCCTTAAACCAGGTGGAAAACAAGCTCAAAAGAAAAAGGAAAGAGACAGACGAAAAGGAAAATTCACCAGCATTAGTGACTGATGGATGGAGGAAGCCCAGTAAGTATATTTTGCTTATTGGTTTGGTTGTTCTATGAGGCTTTGTATTTTAAGTAAATACATAGGTGTGGGTGAGAGATGGTAAAGTTCAGTTTTGTAAAATGTGGTGGTGGTGGGTTTTTTCCCCTCATAGGCATGGGCAACTTTTCTGACAAGGACACCTCCTCTAGAACTGCCAAAGAACCAGGAAACTGCTTTGAGACCTTTAACAATGCAAAACAGCACAGGAGTGCAGATGAAGCATCCAGGCGGTCCAAACCTCATATACATCAAACCCAAGCACAAAACAAAAGACTCTTGTAAAAAAACAAACACAACTCCAGTTCCTCCGCGGCCACCACCACACAAAGCCCTGAGAAAACTGTGAGCGAAAACGCCCACATTCACAAACCCAGAGCACGCACTCTAGGGGTTCTGAATGTGCGCAAACCTGGAGCCCAGGCTCTAGGGGCTGCATATAAAAAACCAAGGACTAAAAGCTGAGGTGTTGCAACCATGAAAACACAACTCCAGTTCCTCAGCGACCACTGCCACATCAAGCCCTGAGGAAACTGTGAGAGAAAATGCCCACGTTCACAAACCTGGAGCATGCGCTCTAGGGGTTGTGAATAAAAAACCAAGGACTGACAAACCATTCTCCCAAAACCATAAGCTTGTCACAGCTTCCCCATATTCTAGTGTTTGGGAAGAGTTTGATGCTTCCATCAGAAAAGTGATGGATGCTGTATCCTCGGGGAGTCTAAAAGAACGGCATTTTAGAAAGACTTGGGGAAAATATGATGCTTTGTTCAGAGCAATGCTGAAAGACAGGAGGGCTGGAAAGGGTGACTCTGAACAGGCATGACTAGTCATAGAAAAGTGCCTGGGAAAAAAGGGGCACCCTCCAGATTATACATCAGCTCATGTGTAAACAAAAGTGGGGGCAGGCTTGGGGGATAAACAGGTGGCTGCCAAAAGGTTCCAGGCCAGGGTCATTGTAAAATTTTTTTAAAGGGCTAAAGAGGTAATGAGGAAAAAAACAAAAAGAGATGCCTCCTACTGGAGGCTCTCAAACTGGCTTGTCTGAAAATGGGGAGGCGGAATCAGACTCTGGTTTAGCAAATTCCCCAGAGGGCTCTCTAGACAGATCCTGTTCTACTCCCTAGGACCCTCATGGAGGCGCCTCCGAGACTGACTCTCGGATAGCATCTGGTGTGGAAGATGCCACTAATGATCCCATAGAGGAACCCCCAAGTAACCCCGAAAATGCAGAGGTGTATATGGAGAGAGTGAGAAGTTGGCAACATGAATTACCTAGATTTGGGGGGTCAGTGTATTGTGAGGAATTTCGTTTTGTCAGTCTTGAGCACATAAATTCAGATCAGCAGGTTGTTGAAGCCATACACCGGGGAATACAGTTAGTGCTCAATGACTTTAATGGTAGGGTAGGCCCTGATGATTATGTTCAGTTACGTTTAGAGAGCCGTAATTTAACTAACCCTTTGTTTTCGGTCAGAAGAACTAGGGATGAGCTGTCTGCTGAGGATTTCTTAAATCAGACCTCAAAGCTGCTACAGAGCAATAGAGAGTTGCATGTCGATGGGACATTGCGCCTCGTTGTGACAGTTGTAAAAACAGGGGTAGGGGCACTTGTAGAGTTTTAAATTCTATCCTTAGTAGTCAAATTATTCATAAAAAGAGACAGTGTTTAGTAGACCTGACTTACACTGGTACCAATCTGTGTTTTGCAGGTGGCCTCTTGACCGTCATGTCCGATTGTAAACCTACGGACGTGGAATTGTTAGCGGAGGTGAGAAAGTTGCATGAGAATCTGGGGTGGTCAGATCGAAAAAGGGTTCTGCTCAGTGACATAGCAAAGTTTGAACAGCATTTAGAAGTGAATATACAGGTGGTGCTGTATACAGCGAAAGGCGGCTGGGGCGTTTTTAAAACAGGGGGCCTAGTGTACCCCAAGACTTATTTCATCCTGTTGCACGTTGAGCATTACTATGGGGTTCTGGATGTGAAAAAGTTGTTCAGAATGAAAAATTGTGTTTTGCCACATGGTGTACAGCCATGACCACTCTTGCAGGTATCATTGCTGACTCTGCTTGAGCGTGCTCAGACAGCATGGGCGTGCAGCTGCAGTGTCCTAGCTATAGACTGTATTGTCGGTCCAAAGAGTGTTTAAACAGACATGTCGACTGTGCATCAAAAAAACAAGTTGAATACCTGTCTAAAACTTTGTGTGATAAGTGTCAGTCTTACGTGGACAAGAGGCATAGGTGTAAAGGGAAGCGGTGTAAGCAGTGTCACGGTTTGATCGTTGGTGATGTAGACAGTCACCTCTGTTTTATGGACAGCCTTAGAAAGCCTGAATCCTCAGAAAAGTGTATTTTTTATGACATTGAATGTGCGCAGGAGACTGGGTTGTACACTCCCAATTACATTTTTGCTATGTCCTTAAAGCCAGAAAAATCCTGGGAATTTAAGGGCGATGAGTGTCTTTTTTTGTTTAAGACATTTATTGGCAAAGAGTTTTGGGACTACATGTTCCTAGCACACAGTTCCAAAGGTTACGATGCGTACTTCATCGTTAGGCAGTTACTGAAGGAAAAGATGTGCGCCTAGAACTGATTACTCAGGGTAGTTAACTAATGTGCGTGGAAGTTAAGGCCTTGGGCATTTGTTGTATAGACTCTTTAAATTTCTTGCCCATGAAGCTTAGCAAGCTACTGCAGGCAATGGGGTATGAAGGGTGCAAAGGGTATTTTCCACATTTTTTTTTTAAACACTTTAGAAAATTACTTGGGGCCTATGCCTGGTATGGAGCACTATAGTGTAGAAAGCATGATGCCCAGGGAAAAAGCAGAGTTTCTTGCCTGGTATCGGGACCAGAGCTCTGAGGTGTTTGATTTGCAGAAAGAGCTCATGTATTACTGTCAGCAGGATGTCAAAATTTTGAGACAGGCTTGCATCCTATACAGAAAAGAGATTATGAAAATGACGGAGAAGAGAGAAGTAGTAGAGAAGAACCTGGTAAATTCACAGAGATAAAACTGTATATATCCATTCCAGTACATAACACTGGTATCTGTTTGCATGGCTATGTACAGGTTTATGTTTTTGGAGCCTAACACGGTAGCTCTTCTCCCTCCAGACAACTATCACAGGCAGAAAAAAAGATATTCGACCCCATCTATTCAGTGACTGTCGCATATATCTCTCACAAAGAAAATATACAAATACGACATGCTTTACAGGGTCGGGAACCAGTGGTAAGCTCCAGCCAGTTTGCACTGGTTCGCAGGAACAGGTTATTAAATTTAGAAGCCTTTTTTAGAACTGGTTGCTCCAGGACAGCTGATTCTAAAAAAGCTTTTAAATTTAACAAAGGCTCGGGCAGCTGTCCACCTGGCCTTCTCCTCCCCCCCCCCCACTTCCCATGAATCAAATGTTCACGGGAAGCCTGAAACAAGCATCAGGTAGGTAAGTGGGGTGGGGGGGGGACATGGCGCACACAGCCCAGTCCGGCTCCACCTGAGTGGTTCCCCCTGGGCCTGGCTTAGTGCCCCAGCCCAGTCCCGGCCAAGCACCCCTGGTTCAGGCTGGTTCTAGCTGAGTGGCTCTGACCTGGCCCAGCTCAGGCCCCACAGCACTAGTGCCGGTCAAGCAGCATCGGTCCTGCTGCCAGCCAAGCGGCCCCGGCCCTGGGATTCAGGCCCCACAGCGCTGTTCCTAGTGCCAGCCGAGCGGCTCAGGTCCAGCCCATCCCGGGGAATCAGGCCCCATGGCGTAAGTCCCAGTGCCGGCCAAGTGGCTCTGGCCCGGCCCCACGCAGTGTGGTAAGGGGGTAGGAAGCAGGGAGGGGGTGTTTGGTGGGCTGTGGAGGGGTGGATAGGTGTTGGGGCGGTCAGAGGGCAGGGAACGGGGATTGACTGGGGGCAAGGGTTCTGGGGGGCAGTCAGGAAGGAGCAGGGGTTGGATGAGGTGGTGGGGGGCAGCCAGGGACAGAGAGAAGGGGTGGTTGGATGGGGCATGGGTTCCAGGGGGCCATCAAGAATGAGAGGAGGGGTTGTATGGGCTGGCAGGGGACAGGGAAGGGGGGGGATGGGTCGGGGTCCCAGGGGGTGGGGTCAAGGAACATGGGGGGGTTGGATGAGGCATGACCCCCTGGTGAGGTGAGGAGGAGGGAACCTGCTGTTAATATTTTGGCAGCTCATCACTGTGGGGAACTACAGGTAGGCCCCTACTTTTTAGACAGTTATGCCGATGTTGATGGGGTACGCACAGCCTTTGAGTTTAACGAGTGTTTTTTCCACGGCTGTGTCATCTGTTGTTGTGAAAAAGAACAAAATCCTATGATGGGGACATCTTTTGAGTTTCTTTATTACAAGATGCAGCTCAAGACCGACTATCTGAAATGACTTGGTTTTCTAGTGAGGACTCTTTGGGAGCACGAGTGGGAGGTGATGAAAGAAACAGACAGGGAGCTTGCAGACTTTTTAAACTGAGCCCAGTTACCCCAGCCCCTCGTGCCTAGGGATGCTCTTTTTGAGGGGAGGACAAACGCTATCCACCTATATTACAAGCCTAATCCCAGGGAAGAAATCCACTATTATGATTTTACCAGTCTGTACCTTTTGTAAACAAAACCAAAGAATACCCTATCGGACACCCCAATATAGTTTATGACAAATTTGGATCCCTTGCAAATTATTTTGGAATTGCAAAAGTTAGTGTACCCCCCACAAGGCCTCTTTTTCCCATTGTTACCTGTCAGAGTGAATGGCAAGCTTATGTTCCCGCTATGCCAAACCTGTGCAGAAGCCGAGCGGCTGGAAACATGCACCCATACTAGGAGGAGTGGGCCATCCTGGGGACTTGGTGCATGATGGAATTGAACACAGCCATAGCGAAGGGGTACACAGTGGCTAAAATCTATGAAATCTGGCATTTTAATGAAAAATTTGATAAATTCTTTTCAGAGTACATAAAATTACACCTCAACCAGAAACAAGAGGCTTCAAGGTATCCCAGTTGGTGCACAGACGAGGAAAAACAAAATAAGTATGTTAGCGATTTCTACCAGAAAGAAGGTGTGCATTTACACCAACACGAGATCATATCAAACCCTGCTAAATGCCAAATTGCTAAACTGTTTTTAAATTCTCTGTGGGGTAAATTCGGCCAAAGAACCAACCTACCCAACACCAGCATCATGAGAGACCCTGACAAACTCTTGCAGTACCTATTTCCCCCAATTACGAGGTTTCATCCTGCGAGTTTATCAGTGATGAACCAGCGTGTGTGTCTTGGAAGCACACAAAAGAACGGTACTCTGTCTCTGGCAATACCAATGTTTTCATAGCCTGTTTCACCAGCGCTTATGCCCGCTTAGAATTATACAACCTCCTGGATGGTTTGCAAGAGCGGTGCCTGTGTACCATGACTCGGTGATATTTGTGAAAAGGGAGGGTGACTGGAATCCCACTCTGGGGGATTATTTAGGGGACCTCATGAGCAAGATCCCACCAGATCAACACATCACCGAGTTTGTGTCGGCAGGCCTGAAAACATGGGTATAAGCTGTCTGGAGGAAAGGCCTATATGAAAGTCAAAGGTATTACCCTAAACGTAACAAACTGTGAAAAATAATCTTTGACAGTTTGAAAGATCTAGTCCTGGACTACTGCATGGGCCTGCGAGAAAACAAAAATACCTCAAAAAAGATAGAGGCGCAGCAGCCCTCTATCATAAGAAACAAAAACCAGTGGCAAATAGAGACAAAAACCCTTAAAAAAACTACAAAAAGTGGTTTACAACAAGAGGGTCCTAGGAGAAGGTTTTAAAACCCTGCCCTATGAATTTTGAAAAAATGGATACGAGATGGAAACACCCCTTTTCTGCAATTCTCCCGGGGCCTAGCAACTGCGGGAAAAGTTACTTTAAAAAAATGTGCTGGATAATGCCAAACACTGTCTGTTATGCCTGAGAATATCATGTGGTGTTACAGTTGTTGGCAACCTCTGTATAAAGAACTGCTCTGTAAATATCCCTTTAAATATCCCTTTATCAATTTTGTGGAGGGGCTGCCTGATGCTTTTGACGATGACAGTTTGTTTCCTACTAATAAAGTAAGTATGATTATCATAGACGATCTGATGAACTCCGCTTGTGAAAGCGATGAAATCGAGAAAGCCTTTACCAAGTACATGCATCACAGAAACCTGAGCATTATGTATATAGTTCAAAAGGTATTTTGTCAGGGAAAAGAGTTGCACAATTAACCTAAGCACAAAGTACATGTTTCTATTCAAAAACCCCAGGGATAAATTACAAATAGCTACACTCGCTTGGCAAATGTACCCCGGCAAAGCTCAATTCTTTCTAGAAGCTTTTGAGGATGCTACCAAAAGACCTTATGGCTACCTGGTGGTGGATTTAAATGCTTCCACACCAGAAGCGTATAGACTAAGAACTGGCCTCTTTCCTCCAGACTGTTTGGCGGTTTATACTTTAAAAAGAACAGCTGGGTATAAAAAGAGATGACTTATTGGCAGGACCCTTTTTAACAGCCGGGACTGCTGACCAAAAACACGTCTAGCTGCATGAAGAGAAACCTGGACCTTTTAAAATTACTTAGCATATCGTCCCCACAGCAAAGGAGGGCTATGTTGTGTTCGGCCTCCGACGATCTAGTAGCGGCCATCTCAGAAATAGCACTCAATACCTTAAAAGGAAACATACCTTTAACACAGAACCAAGTGCATGTGCTGAAAAAGACACACATGCTTATAAAAACTTTGTGTAATAAAAGGGTTTCACTTAAAAGATAAAAGCATCTGGTGAAGCAGTCCAGGAGGTTTATCAGACCTCTGTTAAGTTTTGCTATCCCTCTGATAACAGGGCTTTTAACTAATCGATAATGGAGTATGCAGAAAAAATGTACCTGCTGCCCAGCTACCAGTTGGAGCAATTAAGGGCTCCCCCTCTGGCAGAAGAAAATATCAGAACGACAGCAACTCGCTTACTGGATGCTGAAATGAAATCTGTTCTTCAAAGAACTGACTTGGTTGAATACGAAAAGTCTAAACTTTACAGCGCCATGCTTCAAAGGTACCTAACGTACGTGAAGCAGAGCGATGTGGATACAGGGAAAATAAGTCTGTTTCTACTGGAACAGGAACAAAGCATGACTGCCAAACCCCCAGAAACACCAAAGACCTCAGACTCTGTTGCTCAGGAGGTGTTGGATAACATGAATAAGTGTTAAGAAAAATGCAATAGTATTGCTAAATAAACTGGGCTAGGATAAAAATCTCTCTTCATGGAATGATAAAGGGTCTTCTTCGTGGACAAAGGCTCTATGGTTAATGGTTCTAACATGCTCGACTTAGTCAGGACCATCACCCAGACTCACGTTGTTCCTAGCAGACATGTACCTAAAGGATGGGATGTGTTTATGAATGCCATGGCAGAACTGAATGTACCATCTTCCATCATGGACAATGTGGCCAACAGAGATCTTTTGGAACGCCTCAAGACCTCTGTCAAGGTTTTTTCCCCACTTTGAACTTTAGTGTCCAAAAAGTGGGGACCTGCATGATCTCTTTTAAGCTTAATTACTAGCTTAAATTTGGTACGCTGCCACCAGCCAGAAGTCTGTGTCTAGCACACTTCTGTTCCTCCAAAACCTTCCCTGAGGAACCCAAGACCCAAACCCCTTGGGTCTTAAATCAAGGAGAAATTAACCATCCGCCTTTTTCCCCCCCAGACTCTCCCCTCCGTGGGTTGCCTTGAGAGGCTACGCAGATCCAAACTCCTTGGATCATAAAACAAAGAGGAATTAACCATTCCCTTCCTTTTCCACCCACCAGTCGCTGGTGAGTTTAGACTCAATCCCTTGGATTCTAAAACAAGGAAAAAGTCAATCAGGTTCTTAAAAAGAAAGCTTTTAATTAAAGAAAGAAAAGATTAAAATTATCTCTGTAAAATCAGGATGGAAAATGCTTTACAGGGTACTCAGATTCGTATAGACTAGAGGGACTCCCCCCACCCCCAGCCTGAGATTCAAAGTTACAGCAAACAGAGGTAAAAATCCTTCCAGCAAAAAGACACATTTACAAATTAAGAAAACAAACATAAGACTAATCCGTCTTGCCTGGCTATACTTACAATTTTGAAACATGAAAGACTGATTCAGAAAGATTGGGAAAACCTGGGTGTACGTCTGGTCCCTCTTAGCCCCAAGAGCGTACAACGAACAAAAAAAAAGCACAAACAAAGACTTCCCTCCACCAAGATTTGAAAGTATCTTGTCCCCCCATTGGTCTTCTGGTCAGGTGTCAGCCAGGTTCACTGATCTTCTTAACCCTTTACAGGTAAAAGAGAGAGTAACCCTTAACCATCTGTTTATGACAGCCTCAACTGCTGACACCGGGGTGGATCAAGAAACCATGACCCCTTTTTTTGCCATCTAAAAAATAAGTATTGGCTAAAAGAGCCCAATGGCTCAGTGTGTAATGTTTTTCACATTCTAAAAAATTTAAAACTGGTAATGTTTTGCTTTAAATAAAACACTTCTATACTTTAGAAAAAATGTGTACTTTTTCTCAATTGGTCATTTAAAAAAAAATACCAAACATCAATTTCTTTAAACCCCTCACCTGGGGCGCTTTATTGGGTAACATGGCTATGAAAATCATTGCAAGATACACATGTCTGGGCTTGTTGAAACATGTTTTGAGCAAGGCTAGGCATGCCCAAGAATTTAAATTTATTTTTTACAAAATTCATCACTATCCAGTCATTTTGCACTAAGTTGTTAGAATACAATTTTAAAAATCTGGTCAAAAGATAAACCCTTGCTATAATGATATAAGAAAAATGCAGTGATAGCCACAGGTGACGGAACGGGGGTCTTGTAATTGTCTATTGTGAAACACCATGTCTGTGGCATTTTTGTTTAAAAATTTCATAATGCTTTTAGGAAACAACACACTATTCGGGGGGTGCCCATATGAGTCAAAAAACTCCACGGTTACGCTCCGCCAGATACAGGGCAAGCCAGTGTTCATCCAGTTGGTTGTGTGGATGTGTGTTCCCCACCAAACCTAGGGGTCTCTGAGACAGCTTGCCTCCAGGGAGCCAATCACATGGGAACACATCTAAGAAATTCTGTTTGTGTAAGGGTCCTTTGATAAGACACGTGAGAGCTGCACGGTGTTCATGTTCACATGTAGTCAAACAGAACATTTCTCCTCTGATTTATCTCTATGACATTGTCAAAAACCCCATACACTTGACGGTAACCATTAAAACCTTCCCAAAACGTATTTCTGCTCTCAGGTTCCTGGTTTTATTCAGGGAATAGTGATCAGTGCATTCCTGGTTGGGAGACAGGTCAAAGGCAAACAAGGTGTAACTCTGTGCAAACTCCTTATGGTTGATTAACAGAGCACGATCTTTCATGTGTTTACCAGCCGTCTGTACCAAATTCACATATTCTCTCACGCAGTGTCCTGCCTCAAAGTCCGGTTGCAGAGGCTTGGTTGGTACCTGTTCACCATCCACATACAAGGCCACAAAATTAATATCATAATGTTTAAAATGAAAGGGATTTTTAGCGTAACTTCCACTAAAGGCATTGTTATCCACAAACATTAGGACAAGCATTTTGGGTAACTGCCCCAAGAACAAGTTCTCCTGGTTACTGACCCTGCTGCCCTCAGGGATGCTAAACACTTTCATTCCTACATGGTCCACGGGGTATTTAGCATTAGCGTGCCCTAGATGGACACCTGGAGCCACCCATACTTTCATCACAAAAAGGGACGCTGATACAATGCGCAGTTTAAAGCCTTCAGCGGCACTGCCCATTAAACAGAAAGTGTCTTTACTGCATGTCAGTTTAATTTTCATATCTGTTAAATCGCTCCACAACCCCTGCTTTGACTTCATTATTAGTAACAAAATGGTGAACTCCATTCCGCTTTAACAATCCTCTTAAAGTCTTGTTTAAAAATTCTTTCCCGCGATTGGTTTGTAATTTTTGAGGCACACGACCTTCGCCGAAAATATCTTTAAAGGCCTTGGATACCTCACCACTTGTCTTGTCTTTTAGGCCTAAGGCCCAGGCATATTTGGATAGAATGTCTATCACTGTTAAGATGTACTTAAAACCGCTGTTGTGTTTGGAGAACCGGTGCATATTCACCAAATCTGCCTGCCACTGCGCATCCACATCTGAAACAATGGCCTTGTTTCTTTTAAAACATATTCCAGCCAGTTTGTGTAAAGTGTAAGCATCCTGGTCTGAAAGCCAAGCTGTTACCTGTCCTCTATTTAAAGTTTTACTATGCTTTCTGGCCACTTGAAAAAGAGGGTTCACTCCGCCAAAGCTCCCAAATTCCCCAGGGGTGTAATATATTTTCTTTAACAGAGCTGTCTGTGTAGACATGACTGTTACTGATACCATCTTTTACTACCACAAGTATGAAAGGGGACACATTCATATTGACACATTTAAATAAGTTTTATTAATTGCCTGGTTTAACACGACCTTTTACAGCCGCCTGTAAAAATGGATGCCATAACCCCTACCATAAGGGAGTCTGAGCTGGTTCATTCTTCCATTTTGTCCTTTTTGACTTGAGATCTGTGTCTCAGACATGAGCAGAAACAGCTGACGCATGATATATTTACTCCCACAGGGCTACCGATGTGGAAGTTCTCAAAGTCATCTAGAAAGGCATCGTCGAACTGTTGAGAGATTTTCAGAAAAGAAACAGTGTAAGTACCCCAGCTGCTTGTTGTTTTTTTTTAATTTACACAAACCCCGGTTCCTAGCCTCATTGCTCACCCCTTCTCGACCACTGCTTCTTAATCATTCATTTACCTGAGCACTGTCTTTTCCGTTCGCCTTGTCCACTGGTGACTCCCCTGAGCCGCAATCACCTTCCACCTCTAAGGGGGTGGAGAAAGAGAGGCCGTCATGCTCATCGGTGCGTGTCACAAGGGTTTCAGGGGCGGGTTCCAACGTATCCATCAATGCCTGGGTCAAAGGGTCCTCCGTGGAACTGTCACTGATGTAGCGCTTTCTCCGCACAAGTGCAAAGGTGCTCAGGGCTAAAACAAAGTCCGAAGTTCTGACGGAAATGGTGAAGGAGTCCATGTTTCCTCTCAGCAGCCTTTCCACGCTTTCTAAAACAAGTGTCCTTGGTAAGAAATGACCTCCTCTGTCCGGCGCTGGGACTTATGGGGTAATGGTGCTGCACTCTGGCGGAGGGCCTTGGGAGGAGTTCTTAGAGGGGTCTCATGACGCACTTCTGGAGGGGTCACCCCTGCCCCAGAAGTCACCCTAATTGGCCAAGATCTCCCCTCGGGGCAGTCCTGTTGGGGCAAAACCCCTCCTGTTTGGTAGAGGGTGGTGGAAGGGGTTCTTAGAAGGGTCACATGACACACCTTGCTTCCGATCATGTGGCCATCTTGACCCCAAGAGTAATACCCCCACAGGGTGGGACTTCTGGAGATAGGTGGGAGGGACTAAGGGGTCAAGGGGTGGGCTTAAGGGGTCAAGGGGCGAGGTCAGGGTTTGATGGTAAGGCCCTTATACTACTCTTATTCACTATCTTCAGAATTGCTTAGACTAGCAGTAACACCTAGAATATCAGCAGTACCTCGCTTCATGATGTTTCCATCTCAAGTCCCTCTCTTTGAGCCACCCCAATGTACTGTCTTCAGGTTGTTCTTGGTCTTGACAGACAGATATGGAAGTAGAAGGAGGGAAAGCCTATAGGAGGACACTAGATGGGGTGGACTCTGAGTTACTATAGAGAATTCTTTCCCAGGTATCTGGCTGGTGGGTCTTGCCCACATGCTCACCATCACTCACTGATCACCATATTTGGAGTCGGGAAGGAATTTTCTCTTGGGTCAGATTGACAGAGACCCCAGGGGGATTTCACCTTCCTCTGTAGCATGGGGCATGGTTTATTTGCTGATTTAAACTAGAGTAAATGACAGATTCCCTGTAACTTTAAGTCTTTAAATCATTATTTGAGGACTTCAGTAATTCAGCCAGAGGTTATAAGCCTATTGCTGGAGTGGGTGGGGTAGGTTCTGTGGCCTGCAAAGTACAGGAGATCGGACTAAATGATCATGATGGTCTCTTCTGGCCTTAAATTTGCTATCCAGACACAAGCAGGAGAGCAGAGTTGCAGCAGAAGCGGTGGATGATGATAGGATGCATAAGAATAGATATTTATAAAGATTGACGTGAGGACCTGCAAGGTCGATTCATGGCACCAGGAGAGCACAGTTACAGCAGAAGCAGCAGTTGGATGATGATGGTTAGCAGTCCTACTGCACTGTCTGCTGAAAGCAGTAAGGTGTCTGCATAGAAAAAAGGCATGAAACAATTGTCTGCCTTTGCTTTCATGGAAGGAGGGGCAACTGACGACATGTACCCAAAACCACCCATGACCATGTTTTTGCCCCATCAGGCAATGGGAGCTCAACCCAGAATTCCAATAGGCAGCAGAGACTGCGGGAACTGTGGGATAGCTACCCGCAGTGCAACACTCTGAAAGTCAATGGGGGGAGGAGGGAGAAAGAGGCAAGACAAGATGTGGGCACTGGGGGAAGAAGGCAGATATGGGAGGGGAGATGATTTATTAAGGAAGGGGGATCAAAAAGACAAAGGGTCTGATGGCTTCTTGCTGTAGAATCAGAAAGATAAAAGTGTATTGGGGGGAAGAGGAAAGGGAGACTGTATCTTGAGAGAGAGGGAGCAAAGAGGAGAAATCATCAGCATATGAAAAACGTAGGGAAAACATAACAAGAGACTGCAAAAAGTACATAGAGTTCAGAAAGTAGAGCAGCAACATGAGGCAGAGAAGGCTGGAGACAAGAGAGACGGACTAGTAATGGAAAATCTGAAAGATTTTTATGATTTTACTGGGAAAACATAAAACAAAAAAAAGGAACCATTACTGAATGCACACAGCCCAGCACTCAACCTCAAATAATAAACAGGGCTAAACAATAATCAATAGGGAAACAGTGAGTAGACAATGTAAGCTCTTGGCATATGAGAAACACTGGATTGCAGAGTTGAATTGCCTTTGCGTCTTGAAAGAACCAATGGTAAAACTAATAAACATTTCAGCGATCCAATTACTTTGGAGAGATTTTTCTTTGAGTAATTGCTCCAAGAAAGAGGGGCATCTGGCCAATGATGACCTTGTTTAAGTGACCTTTATCTAAAGGAGTGCAAATTAGACACCCAAGATGGAGGGTTATTTATTATAGAGCCAGTACCATGCAAAACACTATTTGCCCATTAATAAAGTTCTATCCATAGTTGGTTAAATGCAACAGTTTGTTTTCTCTACTTGTATAGTATTCAAACTTCTGGAATAGTAGTAGTAATATCCTACATTTCCATAGCATCTTTTCATCCTGGAGTTACCCATCTCAGTAGTTGCAATGTTAGTACAGTTGTAAAACTTGGTTCTCTCTCTTTTCTTTGCATTCTAGTCGTGATTTCTCACTGAACACTTATTAAAAGGGTGCAAGTACCTAAGTAATGCAAACAAGCATGTAACAATACTATTTTTGCACATATATAGTTCCTCTCATCCAAGTTCTCAAAGTGCTTTACAAAAGGGGGGAAATATTATCCCTATTTTATAGATGGGGCTACTGAGGCTCAGAGAAGTCTTGCCCAAGTTCATACAATAACTGAGTGGTACAGTCAGGACTAGAACCCTGGGTTATTAACCCCCTTCCAGTGCTCCAGCCACAAGACTGTAATTTGTTGGTGTACCTTATCGAATATATCATATCGTGTATGTAATAAAAGTTCCCCTTTGTCATCCAAGTGGTCTGCGTTTGAATGTTGATAACCAGGACAACCGAGGGCTGGGAGAGCTGCATAGATAGTGTCTTCAGCTTTGAGGGCTGGAAGCTTGGAGTGGAAAGAGGCAACAGTATTCATCAGTGGCTCACAAGAAGGAGCATCTTTGATGTGCTACATCCAGCCCTTCTTACAGTTGGTAAAGTCTCTGTAAAACAGTCTTTTGAAAGTGGTGGGAAGGAAAGTGATAGATCCCAGAGGGCTCTTCCCACAGATCAAAGAGAGAGAGAGAGAGAACCAGAATTGAAAGTGTGATTCTGCAACCACTATCCCTACTTCATGCCAATCTTTTTTTCTTACATTGAGATACTCTATTTGTTTATGCCCCCAGCTGTAATGGAATGTTCCTCCAGGAAGAAAACAAATTTGCTGGGCACCAATATGGGCTCCCTGAGGTTCAGAGAGTTGCACAAGATGACACTTGTGAAGGAAAAGTCCTTTATTGCTGAGGAATCCTAACTGCTCACTGGTTATTGAATTGGACATAAAATAAATAACAGGAAGTTATTATTTTTGTGGCAGAGTTTTGAGGTGGGGCTCTTTAACTCACCGTAACTCTATACAGTCTCATTTATGAAGAACATGTTTGAAATGTCCCTTGGAGTTGGCTGTGAATGACAAGACTTTCATTTAACAGCCTATCACTTTGAGATCCCTGTTAAAATGCTTCTACCTACCTCCATAGTATACAGAGTAAATGGAGTGGAAGCAGCCATGTTTGCTTTTGGTTGCCTCCCTTGGTTGGAAATGTGCACTCAGGAAGCATGTTCTACAGAGATGAACTATGAAGTGCAGAGATGATGTAGACAACAAATCTCCATTTTCATTCCTATCCCTGTATGCTGGGTTATTCATGATGAGCATTGCTTCTTGGCACCAACCCTATATTCATAACTCAGGGACCACAGAGTAAAGAGGCAATCACCCTCTGGACTTGTAACTCAGGATACCCTTTGCTCCTAGTGCTTTATGGCTACTAGCCAGAGGTGTGTGTACCATTGCTTTTGCAGCAGTTCTGTCCACATCTTCTATGACCATGAGTGGGCATTGTCTGTTACAAGAAGCTCTGCCTATTCCTGATTCACAATGGGATAGCTTTATGCATGTCGCAATTGCATGAGTTATGTACACTAGCTGAGAATCTCAGCATAGCTCCATTGATGTCAATGAAGCTAGGCAAGTTTGTACCAGCTGAGATCTGGTGTCATGTTTTATGAATAGCTTTTTCTCTGGGAGGGCATTTGCACAAAAAGGGTTGATAGATCACTTGTAAAAGAGTTGTTTGTAGTGAAATTCAGGACTGGGCCTCAAATTTGCTGTCTTACTGTATCAATTACTCTCTCTGGCAGGGGCTTTCCTGGGGCTATGGGAATTGGACGCCCAGCTCCAATTGAAAGTCATTGGGAATTGGACACTTAACTCCTTTTAGTGCCCTATGAAAATCCATCTCTGTACCTATGTTTTCCCCCTGTGAAAAATGGGAATGTTTCCCCAACTGTGAAGCTAAATTACCTTGTGATTGCAAAGAGGTTTGAGCTCCCTGGATGGAAAACACTAAAATTAAGAGGATAATAGTATATTAATGATTTGATCTATTATTAATGACTAACAATAATGCAAAGATATTTTATTAAGCTGAGGGGAATAAATTTCAAAAGAACAAGGAAGGAAGAAGTCAAAGAGTGTGAAAGAGATACCAGTGGAAACAAAAATGGCAGAGAATTAAGGAAGTGCAAAGAAATGGAGGACAAACAATGCCACACAAGTGAGAGCAAAATCAAGGAAGTAAGAAGACAGCTTATTTGTACAAAGCTTAGCACAATGGCATCCTGGTCCATGACTAATGCTGCTCAGGGCAGATCTACACTAGAAGCGCTACATTGGCGCAGCTGCACCACTGTGGTGCATCTGGTGAAGACGCTCTATACTGATGGGAGAGTGCTCTCCGTGAGAGGTGGAAGCTATGTTGGTGGGTGTCATAAGTTAGATCAACTTAAGTGGTAGTGTAAACCTGCCATCAATGTTACAGAATACAAAGAAAAAATAGGAAAAAGTGGAAGGACAAGAAAGAAATATAAAGGAGAAATGCCTTAAGTAAAAGAATAGGAGACAGAAAAAGAGGTAACTAGATTGAGTGAGGGTCAGTTTATCACTGTTCAGACCAGTTCCATCTCATTTCATGCTGAATGGTTTAGTACTTTTCATGTTATTATATATTCTGAGCTAATTAATTAGAAGCATGTTGAGTGAAAAGGAAAAGATCAGTGCAGATAAATCCTCAGAAAATATCTCTATTTTGGGATTGCTTTTTTCTCCTCCAAATATAATATCTGGGTTGCCTCTGTAAAATAAGGCACTTTACACATCAGCAGGATCCTATTTTGCTGCTTGCCTGAGCTACTGGAGTGGAGATATTTTGGGATTTAGTCTGTCACTAGTCGGAAATGGAAAACAGATTTGAAAATTAATGAAATTGGTCAGATCAGCTGGCTTAAGGAAAAACAACTTTGTGCTAGGACACCAGCGTAAAGCTGCTTTCATGAACTGGAGAAATGGTCCCAGATCAACTCTATCTTACGGAAGATCTATAACATGTACATGCAGCACAATATACATGTACACTAGCTTTCCAGAGGGAATGCATACAGTTCAAATGACTACTAAAGGAGATGGAGCCTTTCATCTCCATCTCATTGGTTTGAGCCCATTCCAAATCAGTAGTGACTGAAAGTCAATAACAGCTGATGGTTGTTCAGGAACAGGAAATGAGTTTGGTGGTCTCAGTGCTATTCTATTCTATATAGGTTCTTATATTAGCTTCATGCATCACTGTTGTATCTGAGCACCTTCCAATAGAGCATTAAGCAATGTGACTAACTCTATCGTGTGTGGTTTGTTCTTTCTCTCATCCTCTTCCCTGGGGGAAATTATGTGTGCCATGTAATGTTTTGGTCTGACAGGATATTTGCAAAAATTGTATTTATTGGTTTTGTAATTGTTTTTAATGTACACGTTACCCTACGTTAAGATTAGAGAAGGCAAGGCTGAAGATGTCTTCCACTTGGCATGGAAGGTAGTGACAGAAGGTATTAGACATATATGTGACTCCTAATTAAAAAAATCACCAACATAAATAGAACTAATTGGCCCGGTCAGCAGAGAGGCCAAGGGCCACATGGTTCTGGAGACTGAACTCTCCTCCTACCCTTGAGGCATCTCTCCTCAGGAGGGCTTAGGCAGGCTGATGCAATGCTGATGTGGGCAAAGCTTGTATGTCACTTGTATCCCATCCTATACTTGTTCCATTAGTAAACAGAGGACTTAATTTTTCAGGGTTGCCAATTGAACATCCTTCAGCTCAAAATTTACTCAATAAATACACTGCTCTCAAATTTTGAACCTGGCAGCTAAAGAGCAGCCTTATATAGCAGACACCATGGGAATTCTTCACTTTGACTGCAGGTAGAAAATCCTGGAAGGTCTCTTCGTCAGCAATTCCTGCCTTTTCTGAAGGAAATGTAAGTATGGGAAAGTCTGAGGCTGAAGAGATGTTGGTCAAAATTGGTACATAGAGAAGTTCTTCTGTGATTTTCTTCTTGTGATATGTGGCTGAAGAGATCACACACCAGAGAAGAGGAAGGCTTGTCCACCTGTTAGAGCAGCAGTCGGGCACTTGAAAGACCCCAGTTAAGTCCCTTCTCTTGCCTCAGACTTCTTGTGTGCCCTTGATCAAGTAATTTAGGGTGGGTCTGCACTGCAGCCTCTACACATGTCCATGTGTATGGATGTGCCCAATCCCCCCCACACCACCACCCCATATTGTCCACACTAAAATGCGTGTCTTGGGCTGAATAGATCCCAAGCTAGCTACCTCATCTGAGGGGTGTGGATATGTGCTTGAGTGAGCTGTGGCCTGCCCCTAAACCAGCTGACTTTGCAGGGTGGCTGTTTCAAAGGTGCTGGAACTGGTCTCGAGTCTGACTCATCCTCTACTCCCATTCCCACAATTCCCTATACCCATATCTTCCTGTTTGTCTGTAATGTTCCTACTCCCCCTGTATGCACTGGAAGTTACATGCTGCAGTTCCACGTGCAGAGCCAGGTAGGTAGGCAGAGCTTCAGAGTCTCAATGCGTGGATGAGACGATGGTACAGAGAGGAGGGGTTTACATTCATTAGGAACTGGGGAAACTTTTGGGATGGGAGGAGCCTGTACAAGAGAGATGGGCTCCACCTAAACCAAAGTGGAACCAGGCTGCTGGCACTAAACATTATAAAGGTTGTAGAGCAGTTTTTAAACTAGGAGATGGGGGAAAGCCGACTGCTGCAGAGAAGCATGTGGATCAGACACAGACTTCTCTTAGGGGAGAGTCTGATGATAGAGAATCTCCAGGTTATAGTCAGGAACAAAGGACGGAAGAGGATAATGTAAGGGCCGGATCAGATGATAAACAGTCACATAAAAAAGAATCTGGCACATCAGAAAAGGGCAGACAAATAAACAAGGACAAGTTTTTAAAGTGCTTGTACACAAATGCTAGAAGTCTAAATAATAAGATGGGTGAACTAGAGTGCCTTGTGATAAAGGAGGATATTGATATAATAGGCATCACAGAAACCTGGTGGACTGAGAGCAATCAATGGGACATAATCATTCCCGAGTACAAAATATATCGGAAGGACAGAACAGATCATGCAGGGGGAGGATTGGCACTATATGTGAAAGAAAATGTAGATTCAAATGAAGTAAAAATCTTAAGCGAATCCACATGTTCCACAGAATTGCTATGGATAGAAATTTTATGCTCTAATGAAAATATAACATTAGGGATCTATTATCGACCACCTGACCAGGACAGTAATAGTGATGTTGAAATTCTAAGGGAAATTAGAGAGGCTATCAAAATTAAGAACCCAATAATAGTGGGGGATTTCAATTATCCCCATATTGACTGGGAACATTTCACTTTAGGATGAAATGTAGAGATGAAATTTCTCGATACTTTAAATGACTGCTTCGTGGAGCAGCTGGTACGGGAACCCACAAGGGGAGAGGCAACTCTAGATTTAATCCTGAGTGGAGCGCAGGAGCTGGTACAAAGGTAACTATAGCAGGACCGCTTGGAAATAGTGACCATAATACAATAACATTCAACATCCCTGTGGTGGGAAGAACACCTCAACAGCCCAACACTGTGGCATTTAATTTCAAAAGAGGGAACTATACAAAAATGAGGGGGTTAGTTAAACAAAAGTTAAAAGGTACAGTGACTAAAGTGAAATCCCTGCAAGTTGCATGGGCCCTTTTTAAAGACACCATAATAGAGGCCCAACTTCAATGTATACCCCAAATTAAGAAACACAGTAAAAGAACTAAAAAAGAGCCACCGTGGCTTAACAACCATGTAAAAGAAGCAGTGAGAGATAAAAAGACTTCCTTTAAATAGTGGAAGTCAAATCCTAGTGAGGCAAATAGAGCGCAAACACTGCCAGCTTAAGTGCAAGAGTGTAATAAGAAGAGCCAAAGAGCAGTTTGAAGAACGGCTAGCCAAAAACTCCAAAGGTAATAACAAAATGTTTTTTAAGTACATCAGAAGCAGGAAGCCTGCTAAACAACCAGTGGGGCCCCTTGATGATCAAAATACAAAAGGTGCGCTTAAAGACAATAAAGTCATTGCGGAGAAATTAAATGGATTCTTTGCTTCAGTCTTCACAGCTGAGGATGTTAGGGAGATTCCCAAACCTCAGCCGTCCTTTGTAGGTGACAAATATGAGGAATTGTCACAGATTGACGTGTCATTAGAGGAGGTTTTGGAATTAATTGATAAACTCAACATTAGCAAGTCACCGGGACCAGATGGCATTCACCCAAGAGTTCTGAAAGAACTCATATATGAAGTTGTGGAACTATTAACTAAGGTATGTAACCTGTCCTTTAAATCGGCTTCGGTACCCAATGACTGGAAGTTAGCTAATGTAACGCCAATATTTAAAAAGGGCTCTAGAGGTGATCCCAGCAATTACAGACCGGTAAGTCTAACGTCAGTACCGGGCAAATTAGTCGAAACAATAGTTAAGAATAAAATTGTCAGACACATAGAAAAACATAAACTGTTGAGCAATAGTCAACATGGTTTCTGTAAAGGGAAATCATGTCTTACTAATCTATTAGAGTTCTTTGAAGGGGTCAACAAACATATGGACAAGGGGGATCCAGTGGACATAGTGTACTTAGATTTCCAGAAAGCCTTTGACAAGGTCCCTCACCAAAGGCTCTTACATAAATTAAGCTGTCATGAGATAAAAGGGAAGGTCCTTTCATGGATTGAGAACTGGCTAAAAGACAGGGAACAAAGGGTAGGAATTAATGGTAAATTCTCAGAATGGAGAGGGGTAACTAGTGGTGCTCCCGACGGGTCAGTCCTAGGACCAATCCTATTCAATTTATTCATAAATGATCTCGAAGTGGCAAAGTCTGCAGATGATACTAAATTACTCAAGATAGTTAAGACCAAAGCAGATTGTGAAGAACTTCAGAAATATCTCACAAAACTAAGTGATTGGGCAATAAAATAGCAAATGAAATTTAATGTGGATAAGTGTAAAGTAATGCACATTGGAAAAAATAACCCCAACTATACATACAATATGATGGGGGCTAATTTTGCTACAACGAGTCAGGAAAAAGATCTTGGCATCATCATGGATAGTTCTCTGAAGATGTCAACGCAGTGTGCAGAGGCGGTCAAAAAAGCAAACAAGATGTTAGGAATCATTAAAAAGGGGATAGAAAATAAGACTGAGAATATATTATTGCCCTTATATAAATCCATGGTACGCCCACATCTCGAATACTGTGTACAGACGTGGTCTCCTCACCTCAAAAAAGATATTCTAGCACTAGAAAAGGTTCAGAAAAGGGCAACTAAAATGATTAGGGGTTTGGAGAGGGTCCCATACGAGGAAAGATTAAAGAGGCTAGGCCTCTTCAGCTTGGAAAAGAGGAGACTAAGGGGGGATATGATAGAGATATATAAAATCGAGTGATGTGGAGAAAGTGGATAAGGAAAAGTTATCTACTTATTCCCATAATACAAGAACTAGGGGTCACCAAATGAAATTAATAGGTAGCAGGTTTAAAACAAATAAAAAGAAGTTCTTCTTCACACAGCACACAGTCAACTTGTGGAACTCCTTACCTGAGGAGGTTGTGAAGACTGGGACTATAACAATGTTTAAAAGGGAACTGGATAAATTCATGGTTGCTAAGTCCATAAATGGCTATTAGCTGGGAAGGGTAAAGAATGGTGTCCCTAGCCTCTGTTCATCAGAGGATGGAGATGGATGGCAGAAGAGAGATCACTTGATCATTGCCTGTTAGCTTCACTCCCTCTGGGGCACCTGGCATTGGCCACTGTCGGTAGACAGATACTGGGCTAGATGGACCTTTGGTCTGACCCGGTACGGCTGTTCTTATGTTCTTACAACATTTACAACTGAAAATGGCTACAATCCAGTGAGCAGCTAGTTGGCCAGAGGAGGACACTTAATTTTAATTAATATATGGCCTGGAGTACAATTTTACTCTGAGCAGCAGTCCTAGAAACATCCTTCTATTGACTCATACATTTAGAAGGCTGGTGGCATTGAGCATTGAGTGCATTGCTGTTCAGTGCCGAGAGAGAATGAAGCACTTGGAGCAGCAGTACTGAGGGCCAGAACTCAAACAGTCAGGGAACACACTTTCCACCTGCCCATTTTATTCTGAACTGGTGGCACTCTCAAGGGCCCCAGCTCTGAGCCTATTGTCACCCATGTCTTGATAAACATTGGTAAGCTCATTATGAGACAGGACAGCAAGAGTGATGCCACAGCTGGAACAATGAAGATCCCATGGATGAGGCCAGGATGTGGTTCTCCATTTATATCTGGAGGATCAATTTGAAGAAGTTGTTACTAAAGATATGGGAAAGAGAGTTGCACATGACCAGGGACTGGAAACCCAGGCTGGTAAGTTCTGCCTTGTGGTGTCCATCCTGCATGTCCCACAACTTTCCACTTTTTTTCTGGAGAAATTGTACTGAGGGTACTGGAAATTACTGTTGGATAATGTTCTTTCGTGGATAACAGACTGTATGGCGATGGGTATAATACAGAAACCACATCATTTGAAAGAGGTATAGTACAGAAACCACATCATTTGCATGGCCTGTCCCCTTATCTCCCTCCCCCCCGTTCCCACCCCTCCAACTACCCTCTGCAATGCCTGGTCCAAAATGGACACTGAGGGGGAAAATTATTAAATTGTAACATTACTATATATTAAAGAACCATGAGTACAGGTTGTGCTAAAAGGCACAATCCTTAGAAAGTTGGACAAGTGAGATCAGCATCTCTCTGATTCCGTCCATTTCATGGTGGGTGTGCAGGCAAATGGGGATGGGGGAGGAGTGGTTTCAACTCTGTTTGAATCAGTGCTCGCCGTACTACATCAGCATGGGCTGAAACTCCTTTGGCAGCAATGCTTGTGCTGGAGTCCGCAGTCCTTTATTTATTTACTTCTTTACTGTATGGTCTTCAGCTATAATTTTTGGATGTAAATCTCTATTGTACTATTGATCTTTTAAAATGACTTATTCAAGGTAAATGAGTAAATTACTTCTTTTAGTGTTGTCTTTAATGTGGTGATTTCATCTCCGTACACAACAGTGTAGGGAAATTGAATCAACACACTAAGGCACAGGAATAAAATAAATAATTTATTCATTGACCTTAATTTATTGGTGTAATTTCCCTACACTGTTGTGTACGGAGATGAAATCAATACATTTAAGGTACATGAATGAACGAATTAATTTACTCATTTACCTAGTATGAATTATTTTAAAAGATCAATAATAGAATCAACAGTTACATCCATTTTTCTAGCAGAACTCCTCCTACTATTTGTGATAAACTCAGGACAGATAGCTGCAAGGGAGGGGTAGGAATCAGTAACAGAAGGTTAAAAGGCCTTCCTCCTTATCAACGGAGAGGCAACCACAGGTCAATCAGGTTCAGCTGGGAAAGGTTACCAAGGTAGTAAATTAGAATCAGCTGGGGGGGGGAGCTACCTGAGGTTAATTGGGACCAGCTGATTCCAACTTGGGGCTGCCTGAGACCTTTTTAAACCCTTCCCTGTGGAAGGAAGGGAGGAGAGTAGAGAGAGAAGAAGCCCTGCTGCCAGGAGTGCAGGAGCAGAAAACAGCGAGACCCTCCGGGAGGAGAGGCCGTACTTTCTCCCACAAGGGGGGTAAGAATTCACTAACCAGGACTAGGGGAGATACAGGGAGCAAATTTCCCTTGTGTCCCAAGGGGGACCGCATTACCTGAGCCTGTCTCACCAGGGCTGAAAGCAGCAGAGACTGGGGAGACTGAGGAGGTGCCTTGCCAGAAATGGTGTCAGAAGTGGGATAAGAGTGAGACTTCGTGGCACGTCATCTCGGGGCAGGGTAAGGCACCCCCCAACCCAGAGGAAAAAAAAACACAAACAAACCCAAAATGGAGGACGTAGTAAAGGCATTGTTGCAGACCACTGCGGCCCAACAAGAAGCTACCAGGGTGCAGATAGCTGCCCAGCAGGAGGCAGTGCGAGTACAGCAGGAGACAAGTCAACTACTGATGAGCCAGGCGGCTCAGGATCGAGCCACCCTGCATGAGGTTGTGAACCAGTTAAAAGCCCTGACCACCCTAGCGCATGGCCCCCCTGGGACTCGGCCCCTGCGGGCAAGTCACTACTTACAGAAGATGACGATGGATGATGATGTGGAGGCATACCTCCTTGCGTTTGAGAGAACAGCCCGGCGGGAGGCCTGGCCCCAAGACCAGTTGGCCAGTATTCTGGCTCCTTTTCTGTGTGGGGAGGCACAGAAAGCATATTTTGACATGACAACAGAAGCAGCTTCAGATTACTTTCAGCTAAAGGCGGAGGTCCTAGCGAGGTCTGGCGTGACGACAGCTGTAAGGGCACAATGGTTCCATGAGTGGAAATACCGGGTCAACAAAGCCCCGAGGTCTCAGCTCTTTGACCTGATCCATCTAGCCAGGAAGTGGCTGCGCCCCGAGACCCACCGGCCGGAGGAAATCGTGGAAACCATGGTGCTGGACCAGGTACATGAGAGGGCTACCGCCGGACATACGAGGATGGGTCAGTCAAAATGATCCCTCCTCCTATGATGGGCTAGTTGCCCTAATAGAGAGACATCTAGCAGCGCAGGAACTTTCTCAGACCACCGGGGAAGGGAGGCGCCAGAATAGGAGGCAAGTCTATGTACCAAGGGCTCGAGTGGCGGTAGCTCCGGGCCGAACTCTGGAGGGGAGGAAGGAGGCCAAAGAGCAGCCAGAGTACTCGGAGGGACTTGGGAACTGGGAGAGAAGGACTCGGGGGGTAAGGCCTCACAGCCCGAAAATTAGGGGGCTGCCCCGAGCAGGATACCGATGTTATGCATGTGGAGAGATAGGGCATATAGCTGCCCAATGCCCAAACCTAGAGGAGCCCATGCAATGTGACCTGGGAAATCTGGAAGAGCCATGTGACCTGATAAATCTAGTAGGGGTAGCGATGGTCCCTCATAGATATACTAGGTCAGTTAAAATGAATAGCATAAAGACCACTGCATTAGTAGACTCAGGAAGCGCAGTCACGCTGGTCTCGGGGAAGCTGGTCAGGTATGATCAACTATCCCGGGCCAAGCGCACAGGGATATCCTGTGTCCATGGGGACGTCAATTACTACCCGACCATCCCAGTAAAAATGGAGGTCCTGGGGAACCCCACTAAGGTGATGGTGGGGGTGGTCCCGAAACTCCCCTACCAGTCCTCATAGGACGAGACTTCCCAGGGTTCGGCAGTCTACTTCCTGGAGGGGAGTCAGAAGGTGGCAACGACCCAGAGAGCAATGGGATGGCCTTGATAGTTAGTGACCCCCCGGCCTTCCATGAGTTTGCCCAGGATTTATTCTTGCCCCCTGGGAAACCCAGGAAGACTCGGTGAGAAAGGAGGGCAGATAAAAGGAGAGGAACAAGAATCCTGACCCAGAACCAGAAGCCTATACTCGTAGGGGAAAAAGTTGGTCGGACTGGCAAGGAAACTAGGCAGGAGGCTGGGAGGCCAGCAGCTGGGCCCAGTTCCCCAGGGACCTCCCTCGAGGGGGAAGGGGAAGTAGAACCCCTGAGTTTGGGCAAATTGGGCCTTCACTAGAGAATTTTGGGCTGGATCAGGCCAATGATCTAGTATATAATAATATTCGCAAAGAAGTAGTTGAGGTGAATGGGGTCCCTGTGGAGGGAAGAGCCAAGGGCCCAGGGCCATATTATGTGATCAAGAAGGATCTGCTATACAGGGTAGTCCGTATCCAAGAGCAGGTTATGGAACAACTCCTAGTACCACAGAAACATCAGAGGGGAGTGATGGAGCTAGCCCACAGCCATTTGTTCGGGGGCCATCTGGGAATAGATAAAACCCTGGATCGAATTCTGCAGAGGTTTTTTTGGCCTGGAATATATGCGGCGGTCCGAAGATATTGTGCCTCCTGTCCGGAATGCCAATTACATGGGCCCCGACCACGCCTAAGGGCACCTTTGGTACCTCTGCCGATTATTGACATCCCCTTTGAGCAAATAGCTATGGACCTAGTAGGGCCACTAGAAAAATTGGCCCGAGGCCATCAGCACATACTGGTGGTTATAGACTATGCCACCCGGTACCCCGAGGCCGTTCCCCTATGGAACACTACGTCCAAGATCATAGCTAAAGAATTAATCCAGATTTTTGCTAGGGTGGCAATACCTAAAGAGATTCTGACGGACAAAGGGACTCCCTTTATGTCTAAATTAATGAAGGGACCTATGTGCCATGCTCCACATACGGACCCTAAGGACATCAGTCTATCATCCGCAGACAGATGGCCTTGTCGAACGTTTTAATAGAACGTTGAAGAACATGATACGAAAGGTGGTGAGCTGGGATGGGAAAAACTGGGACACCCTGTTACCGTACCTAATGTTTGCTATAAGGGAGGTACCACAAACTTCAACTGGGTTCTCCCCATTTGAACTGTTATATGGTCGCCACCCCCGTGGCATACTGGACATTGCCAAGGAAAGTTGGGAAGAACAGCCGAACCCAGGGAAAAACCTCATTGAGCATGTGTTGCAGATGAAAGACAGGATAGCCCAAGTCACCCCCATAGTGCAGGAACACATGGAAAGAGCACAAGGGGCCCAACAAACATACTACAACCACCAAGCGACGATCCGAAAATTCCAGGTGGGAGATCGGGTAATGGTGCTTGTACCCACAGCGGAAAGCAAGCTCCTGGCCAGATGGCAGGGGCCATATGAGATAATAGAAGCCATTGGAGAAGTCGATTACAAGGTCCGACAGCCTGGACGCCGAAAGCTGGAGCAAATCTATCATGTAAACCTGTTGAAACCTTGGCAAGACAGAGAAGCTCATGTGGTCACTCTAGGGTCACCTCCTCCCGAGAGCAACCCACCTGGCCAAGTGAGAATATCCCCAGAATTGACCCCTGACCAACGATCTGAGGTGATCACCATGATTAAGCGCAACTGGGACGTATTCTTGGAAAAGCCAGGCAGGACTACGGAGGTTCACCATCACATCCTCACAGAGCCTGGAGTGAAGGTGAATGTCAAGCCATACCGGGTCCCAGAGGCGAAAAGAGAAGAGATCAAAACAGAAGTCAGGAAAATGTTGAAGTTAGGAGTTATTGAAGAGTCACATAGCCAATGGTCAAGCCCAGTGGTCCTTGTACCTAAACCGGACAGCAGTACGAGATTTTGCAATGACTTCCGGAAATTGAATAAGGTGTCCCAATTTGATGCGTACCCTATACCCCGGGTAGATGAGTTAATTGACCGACTGGGGAAAGCACGATTTTTGTCCACCCTTGACCTGACTAAGGGTTATTGGCAAATTCCCTTGGCCAAGGCCGACAAAGAGAAGACAGCCTTCGCAACACCAGAGGGACTGTATCAATACACAGTCCTCCCTTTTGGTTTACATGGGGCTCCTGCAACCTTCCAACGGCTCATGGACAAATTGTTGCGTTCACATGGCAAGTATGCAGCCACCTATCTTGATGATGTCATCATACATAGTTCAGATTGGGAGATGCACTTGGGAAAAGTGGAAGCAGTCCTCGACACCTTGAGGAAGGCGGGGCTGACTGCAAATCTCTCCAAATGTGCAATTGGGCTAGCAGAAGCCAAGTACCTGGGGTATATAGTGGGGAGAGGCGTGGTGAAACCCCAACTCAACAAGTTAGAGGCAATTCAGAATTGGCCCCGACCAGTCCGGAAGAAACAAGTCAGAGCATTTCTGGGGCTGGTTGGGTACTACAGGCGGTTCATCCCCCACTTCGCCACCAGGGCATGCCCGCTAACAGACCTAATGAAAGCCCGTGGTCCGGACATAGTAAGATGGTCTAGCGCGGCTGAGGAGGCTTTTGCAGATCTGCGGACCGCCCTCTGCACTGACCCAGTGCTGGTATCTCCAGACTGGGAGAAAGAGTTTATCCTGCAAACGGATGCCTCTGAGGTTGGATTGGGAGCGGTTCTTTCCCAAATGGTTGGAGCAGAAGAACACCCAGTCCTGTTCCTCAGTAGGAAACTCCTGCCCAGGGAACGTAAATATGCCATAGTAGAGAAGGAATGCCTGGCCATGAAGTGGGCCGTAGAAAGCCTTCGCTATTACCTACTCGGACGGAGGTTTACCCTTGTCACGGACCATGCCCCTCTGAAGTGGATGCACCAAAACAAAGAGAAAAATGCGAGAGTGACAAGGTGGTTCCTGTCGCTATAGCCCTTCCACTTCAGAGTACAACATAGGTCTGGAATAAAGCATGGCAACGCGGATGGCCTTTCAAGGGTGCATTGTTTGCCAACCCAAGTAGCCCAACCCTGTAGTGTTGAGCAGGGGAGGGGGATATGTGATTAAACTCAGGATAGATAGCTGCAAGGGAGGGGTAGGAATCAGTAGCAGAAGGTTAAAAGGCCCTCCTCCTTATCAACGGAGAGGCAACCACAGGTCAATCAGGTTCAGCTGGGAAAGGTTACCAAGGTAGTAAATTAGAATCAGCTGGGGGGGAGCTACCTGAAGTTAATTGGGACCAGCTGATTCCAACTTGGGGCTGCCTGAGACCTTTTTAAACCCTTCCCTGTGGAAGGAAGGGAGGAGAGTAGAGAGAGAAGAAGCCCTGCTGCCAGGAGCAGAAAACAGCGAGACCCTCCGGGAGGAGAGGCCGTACTTTCTCCCACAAGGCGGGTAAGAATTCACTAACCAGGACTAGTGGAGATACAGGGAGCAAATTTCCCTTGTGTCCCAAGGGGGACCGCATTACCTGAGCCTGTCTCACCAGGGCTGAAAGCAGCAGAGACTGGGGAGACTGAGGAGGTGCCTTGCCACATATTACAGATCATGTTTAATGATTTATACAAAGTGAATGAATAAATCATCTTGTTTAGTCATGTATCTTTAAATATTGATTTGATTTCCATACGCAACAGTGTAGGAAAAGTAAATCAATACATTTAAGGTTTATGAATAATTAAATCATTAATTTACCCTAATTTATTGATACATTAAAGTAAATGAATAAATTAAATAATTTATTCATGTGCCTTGATGTGTTGATTTCATTACACTAGCTGTTGGGTACATTTTTTGTAAAGGCAAAAGAGTAGTGAAAGGGTAATGGAAAAAAATCATTGTGCCATTGTCATGCAGTGACAATTCTGGGCATTCTGAGTTTCTGTACATACTCCATCCACCTCCCAATGACTGAAAGTTTTCTAAGGGTATTTGAAGGTGATATGTATGTTCTACCTCATGTCATTGCATTGAGTTACAAAGTTTGCAGGGATTCATTTAAATATTGTTCTGAAGCAATTCTGACTTATATTAATTCTAGCTCGAGGCCAGATTTAATTACAGTATGAAGAGAGTGAAGCATACCCGTGAGTGGCTTTATGTTGGCCATTCTCGGAATCAATGATGTTTTGCAAATGCAGACTGGGGAGAGTTGTCGAACCGGAGGATGAGGAGGACACCCCGAAGCCTCCAGGTGTAGTGGTTGAGTGTTTGTTAAGACAGGTGTTTAAAAGCTTTTCATCTGATCCATGCCTGGCTGATGCGTCCCCACACTGCATGAGAAAGCTTTGGACAACTTGATGTTGCTGTCTTGAAAGGGTTACACTCCCGAGAAAGCCCAAATAGCAGCACATGTCATCTGTGCTATGTATTGTGCTGCAGATAAGCTTGTAAGGGAGTGAGATGTTTTGGAATGTCAGCGAGATGTTGTGCAAGAAAGTTTGGAACAGGAATTGGAAAAACTAAAATTGCAGAACGAAAGCCTGAAATGTGACTTGCAAACTGCTGTAGAACAAAATGTAACCAAGGCTCAGCAGATAACAGCTTTATCCCATACTTGTACAGGTGGAAGAGGAAGAAAAGCCCCTTCCAGGGCCTCTGGAGCCCAGCCAGTAGTGATAGCAAAAATAAAACCCCTCACGGCATATACAAAAGGAAGTAAATCATCCTCTGACTGAAACTAAAAAACAGGCACTGGCGAAACAAATGGACTCTTTGATTAAGAGAACATGTTTGTCTTGGCTGTTGGAATACATGGTTAGAAAACCTTTAGATCTTGAAGATTTAAGAGAACTGACAATAACTTGTGCTGGTCCTATAGAAGGAACGGCTTTGCTGGCAGAAATGGAGGCAGAGTTAAACAAAGGTGACAGACACATTGTTATCCAGAAGGTAGCCCAATGCTTTCTGATCTCCTATGAATTGAGAAGGATGGCTTTGTTGATACATCAGAAGGAAGGAGAATCTGTTATGGCTTATTGTACTAGGTTGTTGTTGGTATGCTCTCTGGCTGAAATTAAGGAGAAACAGCTGACAGATTTAATCTATGATGGTTTAAGGAAATCTATTAAGGTGTTTATAGGATCCTGGATGAATTGAGATCAGGTTGAATTGATTAAAGCAGCTCAGGAGTCACAAAGGGTAGTAAATGGAACAGGTAGTTCTTCTCGGAAAGTGATTAGTGAGGCTCCCTACAGCAATCAAGCAGGCTATAATGGCTCCAACCACACGGATATGGGACGTGATAGTTGTAATGAAATAGGACAAGGCTGAGGACGGTATGGTAGAAGACTTGGGGTGTGCAGTGGGGGATCATTGTGAGCACAGGTATGGGCTCAACTTCAGGAAAGGGGGCAGATATGTCCCATTTGGATGAGCAACCGCTGAAGACTTTGCTAGCTGCTTTAAGTGATTTGATGGCAAGGACTAGTCAATGCTGCAGTCAGGGGTTAAGGCTGTTGATACTGTGGGAACAGGTACAGAAGATCTGCTGGTGAGTTCTTATGGCTTGTTATCCCCGGAATTGGCTCAGATGAAATTGGCAGCTCCCTGTCAGGGTGGCTCCATGTTTCAGTAAAAATGCCTTGCCCTTAGCAACCCCTGTCCCCAAAGATAAATGTTAGTAGACAAATTACAGCCTCACATAATTGGTAGATCTTACATGGAAGAGGGGACAGAAGGAAACATATAACGATTGCTGGCATTAATTAATACAGGAGCAAAGGCAACTTTAAGTATTAAAATACCTGCCATGGATAGCAGATCAAACTAAATTTGAAATAAATACAGTCATTTGTAACAGCATAACTGAAAAAGGTATATTAAAAGTAGATATGGCACAACTGGAAAAGTAAATGATTAATTTGGCAGAAAGGCTAGTTGTGAAGAAAGAGACTATAAATAATCAGGTTGTTTCAGAAGGATTAAGAAAGTGAGCCTGTAAAGCTATGGCAGCTGTGGCACTGCCAGACAGTAAGTGGATAAGGGAATTTCTCATGGTTGGACTAGAAAAGAAAGGCATTGGTAAGGATAGTTGGGGGGAAATGTGTAAAGTCAGCTCCTCAGTATTCCTATCCAGCAGTAGCTATTCCCCACATAAAAAAAAACCTGTTGCAGGATCTAAGATCACAAGGGGTAGTAGTAAAGTGTCAAAGCCCCTTCATCTCCCCAGTCTGGCTTGCACAGAAACCAGATGGCAGATGACATCTCATGATTATATTATAAAATATAATTGTAGCCAACCTGCCAACTATAATGGCCAGAGCAGTGGCCCGGGCTAAATGGTTGTCTATACTGAATTTATTTGTTAATTGTTTCTTTGTTATGTTGTTAACCTTTTTGAATTAATAACAGACTAAATTATCAGAACTCCTGAGTTCCTGTTAACACCAAAGAAACAAATGCCTGAGCAGGTACAGAAGAAGATCTGAGTAGCAAATTTGATGCAAACATTGGAAAACATTTGGACAGAGAAATCAACACAAACAAAAGGAAGAGCCAAAGGAATAATTAAAATATTGATGAAAAATAGAAAACACAGTGATGCTTAAAATGGTAAACAAAGGTAAAATAAACTCTGTATAAAGAAAACCCTTTCCAGTTAACAGTTAAGAATATGGCCAATCCCGTGGTTTTAGTAACCACTCTGGATGGAGATGTGTAAAAACATTCTGATCAAATCTACTTATACTTGCCAAGGGACTAAATATAACATTTTTCAGAAATTAATGCCCAGTATGTACTAACCTATAAGGTCTGGTCAGAGGCCTTGTGTGTTTTGTTTTTGTTTGCTTATGTTTTTTCAGGTTAATCTATAAATTTATGGAAGCAAGAAATATGCTGTCAAATTTGCTATGGCTTGTTGGCGATGTGATTACTAGACCTGTCTGTGCTACAGGATTCCATCTGAAGAATAAGCCAGAAGATTAAGTTACTTAAATTTCAATACAGTGAGCACACTTCTTAGGGGCACAAGCATAAAAACATGCTGTGTCAAACTAAAGGTCCACCTAGCCCAGCATCCTGTCTTTTAACAATGACCAATGCCAGGTGTTTCAGAGAAAATGAACAGAACAGGCAATGATCAAGTAATCATTGCAGACCATTCCCAGCTTCTCGCAAACAGAGGCCAGGGACACCATCCCTGTCCTCTTGGCTAATAGCCTCTATTAATGTATCTCTTCCTTTTATTTAAAACCAGCTGCTTAGCAATCTTAATTGGTAACCCCCCGGTTCTTGTGTTATAAAACAAAAAGAAGTAAATAACACTTATTTACTTTCTCAACAACAGTCAGGATTTCATAGACCTCTATTGTATTCCCCTCTAGTTATCTCTTTTCCAAGTTGGAAAGTCCCAGTCTTGTTAACCTTTTCTTATACAAAGTTGTTCCAGGCCCCTGATTATTTTTGTTGCTTTTTTGTGTGTGCTTTTGTTTCAGATATGACTGTTGCACATTAAGTGAATGTTTTTAGGGATCTATACACAGTGATTCCAGAACTACTTTTTGGGGGTGGGGGGGGCGGAGTGTGGTAGCAGCTAATTTAGACCCCATTTTTTATATATCTAGTTGGAATTACATTTTTCCAGCATGCCTTACTTTGCATCTGTCAGCATTGAATGTCATCTGCTTAGTTACCCAGTTTTGGAAGATCCTTTTACAACTCTTTAAAGTCTGTTTGGGACTAGACTATCTTGAAGTTTTGTATCATCTGCAAATTTTTGCCAATTCATTGTTTGTTTGTTTTTTATATAGATCATTTAACAGTACTGCCTTTTCTCAGTACAGACCCCTGGAAACACCACTGTTTACCTCTCTCCATTTTAAAAACTAACCAGTTATTCTTGCCTTTTGTCTCTTATCTTTTAACCAGTTATTGATCCATAAAGGACTTTCTCTCTTATCCTATAACAGCTCACCTTGCCTAAAAACCTTCCATAAGGGTTCTATATCTTTGTTAATCCTCTCAGTGAATTCTAGTAAACTGTTCTTTACTATAATTTCTTAACTGTAAAGATGAATGCAAATTCTTTGGTTCTTCTATATTAGCTTTATTCTTCTTGGGTGTTCCAAGGTGCAAAGGAGACCTTAATTACCCAGTGGCCTCACTAATTGTGTAGTAGGCTGTCTGCTCTTGATATACTGTCAGTACAGGAAAATCTCAAAATCCAAAAGCAGCCTCCAGGCTTAATTCTCTGAGGAGGGGAAAGTTTTAAAAAAGCTTTTGGAAAGTCTAAATTTCAATATTGGAATAGATAATGGTGCAGACTGATCAAAGGCCTAGCCAGAGTAAACCTTACTGTGGGCAACAACTTGAAGCCAACCTCTGCAAAAAGTCCTGCACAAAAGTCATGTTAGAGATATTTCCCTGGTAATGTTCACTCTAGCAGCATTTATTTCACTAGGATCAAAGGGAGAAGAAGAAGGCTAAAAGAAAGCAAAGTAAAAGGGAATAAAAGAAATTTATATCCAGACAACTGATTTTCCAGTACAAAAGCTCTCCACAACTCAATAAAGGAGTATCAAGTTGCTAAACCCAGTAAAGGGGATGATAAGGAAGAATGTGGAAGATGGGGAAATCTGGTACTCTGTGGTAACAGGGTCTGTCATTTCCTTTGAGGCCATAAAAGACTCTCAGGGAATGTGGACATTTCATCTTCCAAATAAGGCATATATTTCTGTGTGGGTACAGGGATTAACATCCAAGATATTAACAAAAGGATGGCAAGAAACGTCAGAAAAACAAACTTTAGTAGTTAAGAGGGAATATAATCCACCTAACAAAAGGTGTTTAGGGACCTCAAGTGTAACAAATGGTGTATATGCTTTGGAGGCCAAAGTATCCCAAGCAATTAATCCCAAACATGGGGAATTGTGGGACCCGCCTACACCACATAAAGAAACTCTCAGACACATGAACACCATCAGGAAAAAGCAACCAAAAGAATACATAATTCAAGGGGGTTGGGTTTAAAATAAAACTAAAATTCCAATCATAAAGATAGGATCAACGGTAAAATTGTATAACATCACTGAGAATATGGAAATGTGTCAATGAAGTTGTAATTGGTGCACACACAACACATGTTTACGGGGGTATGGTAATAAATCTGTATTTAAAGTATCCAAACAAAAGTACCCTGACATAAATATGCTTTAAGATGCCATACCTCATATGGGGACAATATGTAATATATGGGAGGATAAACATGCATTAATGTAACCAAATCAACATAAGAACGTCACAATGTTCCTAAACATATAAAATGGTTAATTCCAGATTGTAATCAGTGTATATATACACAACAAATCTAAATGTAAGATTTCTGTAAACTTAGTCCCTAAGAAGTGGATAATCAACAGTCTGTCACAGAATCACCAGGCTAATGCTCTAAAACTGCTCTCTAAAAAGCCAGGCAAACCCTGATAAGGCATACCTCCCCTCATACCTTTTGCTGGGGCCAAAAAGCCTAAGTGGTCTTGCCCTTCCTGTGTCCGACCTCTGGGCATTTGGCATCCCCTCAGTGAATTTGCCTGGGCATGGCTCCTGGGGAAGCCACAGGGCCTGCACGTCAGCTCTATAGTCAGCTGTAACTCTCAGCCAACATTGTAAAATGGAGGGTTTATTAATTAACAGATACACAAGGTGGAACAGACTTGTTGGCATGGGAATTGGTAACTTTTAGCCAAGTCCATCTTGGACTCCCTGTCTCTCTCCCAACCACAGACTGCCCAGCTTCTAGTGACTCAGCCTCCAACATGCCCATTGCCCCTCCTCCTGGTCTTTGGCTCAATTCCCAGGCAAAGTGTCAACTGGTCACATCCCCCCTCCTAGGCTTTAGATTATGAAGAGCACCTTTTATAGCTTACGTGCAGGCAACTGGAGTAGCCTTATCTGTCCCCCAGGGTCTTAGCAAGTCACATGCCCTTGTTCTTACCACCTAAGCATTAGTGCAACACACAGGAAAACTAAGGCAGCACACAGTATTTATGCAAAACAGTCAAAACTCACAGACTCACTTACAACAAAAAGTGTACCAGGTAATATATGCCAGCACCTAAAAAATAAAACAGGGTTTTATAAAATAGTACCAAAAGGAAACGGATGATGGTAAATACCCAAAGTGAAATGGAAACAAATAATAGGAGCCCAGTAAAAACAGGGTACCTTAATCACAGAAGGAAATTGGAATTTGGAATGGAAACAAGGTAATCTCACCACGAATTTACAGTGGAACAATGGTTGGTGGGAATTATATAAAATAAACAAAGATATATGTTGGCATCAAAAGGAAAAAGGTAATGTAGTAATAAATAACCTGGTTTATGGACCAAGGGATGTGGTGTACTCATTGAGATATAACTCATTTCCAGTATGAACAATATCAATGGCAACCTCAGATAACTAAAACCTTTGACTTACCCTAAATTAACATTGCCAAATTTAAGGGAAATAGAGTGAAATAATACAGATTGGGATATGAAAATACAAACTAATCAAGACACACTAGACCAAATAGAATAGTCAGCTAGACACTATAATATCTGTAAAAGGTATGCTTGCTTGAAAATACAAAATTGTTGAAAAAGCTGTAGAAAAAATAAGATCTCAAATGTGTATTTGGTATAATGTTGTATGTCAAGTAATAGCATGATATGGAGTTAAAAGGGCAATATTATTTTAAATTTTTGAAACTGCAGCGTTATTCCTTGTATGTTTCTGTTTTGAATATCAGATGTGTAAGCAATATAAAAAAAAACTTTGCAAAAAAATTATAAAATTAAGTTGTTCAGTTATGCTACTAAAAATTGTAAGATAATGCTTTGAGTTTTATAAAAAACAGAAAAGGAAATACATAGTATACTAGTTAACATACAAATTGTGGGTATGATTGATGCAATATTACAATTATCTTTGGTAACTGAACATCCTGAGTGGAGCAAGGGCTGACTGGGGCATCTCAACTCTGTTGAGGGACATCACATAGGTGGCTGAAGTGAATGATTGATAAGGGAGTGAATGTGGGGTAATGTTAAGTTGGCACCATCCTGCAGTCTCCTCCTAAAAATACTAATTAGGTGAAAATTAGTAACCACATGCCCACTGGACATGCCTTTAAAGATATGTAACTCCTTTGAGGAAAAAAAGAATAAAAATCAAGCAAATTAAATTGCTGTTGGAATTCCTTAATTAATGCTTAAAGAAGCAACACTGCTAAACAGAATAGCCAAAACTCTGCTCCGTGGGCTCGAGTAGAACTGTGAACCAGAGGGGTCTCAAGGCAGCCAAGGCCTTGCCTGAAGAGAATCCAAGACAGGCCAGAAGGCTGAGAAGAACAAACAAGGAGAGAAGAAGCCATCTATAAAATTGGTAACCACCTTCTTGGTTTGCCAAGCAGGAGCTGCATGAGGCTAGTGCAGGGCCTGTTTGTGTATTTTTTTGAAAGAGAGAATGAAAGGGGAATGTATAGTCTTAATGTATAGCTCTTAATGTTTAACATAGGAGTTATGTGCTTGATATAATCCTTTACTGCGTGTGTAATTCCTTCTCAATAAAGTACTGTACTGTGCATTGAAAATAATGACTGTGGATGTTTTTCACTGGTATGACAGTAATCTGCTTGTCCAGGAGCCAGTAAAGATCCATTTCAGGGGTACTAGCGCCCACTGTTTTCTACAAAATTGAACCCTTTTTCCAGGGTCCCTGACATTAGGGTATGGTTTCATGAGCCATGACAGGAAGAGATATGCAAGGTCCTCCAGAATAACAGTTGGCACAGATTGACTGTTCATAACAGTACCATTCGTCTGGAAGAAGGTCCCTGCTTTCTCCTTCGGGTACAAGCCAGAGTGCCTCAGAACCCTGGCATCATGTGTCTTTCCTATACTGCCAACGTTAGTGATCATGAACCTGCCTCTGTGCTTGACCAAAGCCCTGAAGAACAATGGAATAGTACCCTTTGTGGTTCATGTACCCACTTGCCCCATCTAATGGACAAACCATGGGCATGTGAGGGCCATCAGTGGCCCCACCGCAGTTTGGGAACCCCATCTTCTGAAAGTCAGCTCTTATTTCAGGCACATTTCTTATGTCCATAGGGGTAAACCCCAGTGTTAATCGCAAATCTCCACTACCACACCCCCAGCAGTTGACTTGCCAACACCAAAAAGGTTCACTGCAGACCTGTAGCTGGCTGGGGTAGCCAGCTTCCACAGGGAAATAGCAGCCCACTTCTGTTCTGATAAAGCTTCTTTCAATGGACTGTTCTTGCACTGGAGTGTTCTTGCACGTTGCTCCCATAGATCCACGTGGGTCTGTTTTCTCGTGCCCAAGTTCTGGAGCCACTGCTGGCCATCCAAGAGTGCCGCACAATGTGATCCCACCACCCCATGCTAGTTCTCCTGCACCAGAAGCGATGCTAAACCCAAAGGGGATTCCACACGACAACAGCAGCATTCCTCATGCCTGTGCAATCTGTTGTGACTGAACGGTCTTCATCTCCCAAGTCTTGCTGCCTTCAGTGTGTCAGAAACTGCTCCTGAAATGCTATCCAGCTTCTCACCTAGTGCCTACCCCACTGCATAAGCACTTTACTCTGAAGAAGGAGCAGGAGCTGCTCATTCAATAGATCCATGGCTTTGACCCACTGTTAAATGGACAGAAATGAGGAGTGACCTCATCTGGAAGAGCCACTATAAATGTGAAGGCAGGAAAAATCTCTCTTCCTCACAAGGATCCAGGAATGACAGGAACATACTACCCACAATACACCACCACAAACTGGTTCCTAGAGTATCCGCATCTGATGCAAAGAACCTGCGATATGCTCCCTAAAATCGTCGCTCTCAGCTTGTGTCCCTAGCGTAGCCATGTGGATGTGGATAAATAGCGTTCCATGCAAATGTGGACTCTACGGTGGATTTGCCTGGCTTGCTCCTTCATGCACATGATCCAAGGGCATGAACATGCACACAGTGTAGACATACCTTTAGTCTCTCTCTGTCTCTGTTCCCCCTCTGTTTAAAAAAAGGGGCAGGGATAATAGTATTTCTCTACTTTAGAGGGATGTTGTGAAGACAAATGAATATGCTCAAATACCATGTTAATGGGGGCCATATAAATATGTAAGATGGTTGGATAAAGAAGGGAAGGGGTGAAAGAAACAACAAAGGAGAACACAACTCTTCCATATATGGGTGTCTCATTCCGAAAGGAAATCCCTATAATAGTATAAATGTCCTCATGCTTAAGCAATGAGTGGGTTGCCTGATAACCCTATATTAACACTCAAGTCTTACTGTCTAACGGATGTCTTGCTCTACAGACAGAGATGGTAACAGGCTAGTAAGGAGTTGACTCTTCCCTATGTCCATTCCTGTCAAATAATAGATTCTGATCAATATGCATAAACATCTGCAATATTTTGTAAAAGTCTGTCTGCCTGATGACAAGATCACATACTTAGCTTCCAGGCCAGTAGGCCAAATTGAATGATAATGATCTTACATGTAGACGGACACACATCTTGGTATAAAAGTGGCCAGTTGTCTCCCAATCCGTCAGGAATAACGAGAAATGTCAGAGGACGAATTCTCCCTGGAATTCAGCCATGATGTCAGATGGTTGGTACCTCTCCCGTTAGAAATGTCAAGAGTCTGCCGGTTTTCCTTTGACCAGCAGTACCCAGCACTCAGCCTCACATTCCAGTCCAGAGCAGCAAGTCTATGAAGCCCACCTACACACATTATCTTCCCCCTACTACTGGACCAAGGTACCCAGGACCTGCTCTAGGCACCAGAGTTCCAAGCATGTGCTTGGGACGGCACTTTTCAAGGGGCGGCACTCCAGCCTTTTTTAACTTTTGCTTTGGTGGTGGCACTCTGCCCCTCCCTTTTTTTTTTTGCTTGGGGTGGCAAGAAACCTAGAGCCGGCCCTGAATGCACGTCCTCACTGCCTTCATTGTAGAGTCCCTTCCTTCTCCTGCTCCAGGATCTCCAGCTGCTGACTGCAAGAAAGAACAGTTGTCTCTTGTATTCTCATGTAGCAGTCAGTCATATTCTTAGTTCTTTTACTAATGAGAGAGGCAGACAGATGCCAGGATGTTGAAGACAAGTGAAAACTGTTTCTGTTGCCTGCTTGAAGATACTTGGCTTTTATCAGCATCACTATGTGCCTGCCTTTGTCCATGGAGAAGCTTCTTGTGGATTTTTGGAACAGTCTGCCCATCTCCTGAGGTACTTTCTGTTCCCAATCTCTCTGGAGTAATTTGTGCCTTGTGACTGACAATGTAGAGCAGTGGATCCAACCTTCTCAGTCAGTAGCCCAATATATTATTTCAGTGTGCCAAGGAACCACAGTTCAGCTTCAAGCTGCCTTTCCCACCCCACCCTATACCCTCTCTAGCCCCTTCTCTCTCCTAAGTTCTTAAGAAATTGAGCTGGGAGCCTAAAAGCAGTTCCTAACTCCAAACTGTGGGTTCAGAACAGTATCTCAGAGGTTACTTTGTACTTCATTCTCCTTTGTAATCAAATGCAAATTTTCTTCTTAACACAGTCTCCCTTGAGGGTCACAATTAAGAGCCTTGAGGGCCCTAAGGTCCAGAGGTTGAACACTTCTGATCTAGGGGAAGATGCTCAGATAATGGGATAAATAAAGTACTGAGTCCCTATCTCCAACAGAGGTCACATCAAAGGGCCTAGAAGCTAGGGTCATGGGCCTAGGATGCCTTGACTCGTAAGAGGCCAGGAATCAACATACACAACTACCTCACTGCTGCTTTCTCTGCTATTGAAGTTCTCACTAACAATAAAAAAACCAGAAGGTTTTGTTTCCGTGACCTGGCGCACACTCTCTCTCTCACTATTTCTTTATTTTTTTAATTGCATCATAAAACCTATTTGTAGTTAAACAGAGCACTGTAGGTCTGTCAATATACAAACCAACGTTCCCGTTTGTTATTAAATCTAAGCAAATAATTTGAGACTAAATTCTTGGCCTTTGGGAGATATCTGGAGGGAAGAAAAATTATGAATTAGTTAGAGCTTTTTTAAATTACAGTGACAAGTCTCTGAGTTTCAATCACTGCAACCTCACTCGGGGAGTTACACCAGCATAAAACTGATGAACACAGCATGGATGGAATTGTATCGGTGTGAAACTGGAGGAACGCAGTGATGAATCAGCCCTTAGGGCCTCACTCCTGCAAACACTTATGCAGCAGCTTAATTTTACACGTGAGTAGCCCTATTGACATCATAGGAGCCGTGGACAGCTGTGTGCAGATGGCACCAGCCACACTCCTTCCCACCCCTGAAATGCCCTCTTTCTGTTCCAGCATATCTCTTGCGTCCTGCACTAGGAGTAGAGGGAGAAAAAGGAGTTCCTTGTAGTCAATGTCTGCAGCCACAATTATGGTAGTGTGGTCACCCTGGGAGAAGGGAATCTTAGTTCTGTATTTCCTGGTTTGCTATATTTGAGGGTGTTTTTTTTCCTGGTTTGCTATATTTGAGGTTTGGTTTTGTTTTGTTTTTAATTTTCACATCATTGTGATGTAGAAGGCAGGGAGTGAGTGTGGGGCAGCAGCAACTTTATCTCATGCCTTATCAAAACTCTTTTGTGGGGGGAACAAGTGTCTAAGTAATGCTCTTGTAACATCTGATATAAAGGGTGTTAAACCTAAGCACTGATTCAAATCTACTTTATGAATGTGTCATGAGGAACAAACTGTTCCCTCATCCACAGAAGTGGTCCCCTTATGTTAAAGATGGGGTGATAAGGAAAAGCTACTGCCATTTCTGAACATAAGAGGATTTCAGTTTTCAGGGCTATCTATTTATCTTGGTTACTTACATGTCCATATGATGGGATGTCTACCCCCCCATAGATGAACAAAGCTTAATGGAGTCTGACAACTCAGTGACCCACCTGGCTGTACCTGGAGAGTGTTTTAGGCTTGATTTGTTATTAGGCCCACCTGAGGAGGAACTGGGTCTTCATAAAAGGAAGGAGTGAGTGACTAGGGAGTCTAATAGAAGGATCCAAGATAAAGAAACCCAGGAGATCCCTCTCTCTGTAGGAAGCTAGACTGAAGAAGGCCACAGGGATGGAATTAATCTTTGGGGTGGGCCCTGGAAAGAGGCAAGGCACAGAGAGGCAGTCCTGAGGGCAGTGTTATATTAAAAAAGGAGCTGGGAAGACCTAGGGAAAAGCCTGACTAGGAGTCAAAGGAGGCTGTGTTAAGAACATGTTGCAAGGAAGCAGCCCCAGTGGCTCAGAGGTAGGAAGTAGCCCACAAAAACAGTGGAGCCCAGAGCATAGGGTGGGATGGGGTTCCTGTACCAGTCTGAGGAAGGGGCATACTAGCTTTATATAAGGACTATGAGCTGAGCATGGGGATGAAGGCTGAGCATCAAGGATGGGTTGAGAACTAGCTAAAGAAGTCTCTTTTGTTTGGGGATTGTTTGTTGGGCTTTTTATTACACCAGAAGGGGTGGGACTAAAATGTCACCTGGCTGGAGGGTTGAGTTGGAAGAAGAGGTTCACCACCACTGTGATGACCAGCAGGGGGTGCTAGAGAACACAGCACTGCTATGTCCCACCTAGCCATGAGGGGGCACACCTGCAGTGAGTCAATTCTTCCACAGGCCCCCATTACCAGAGTATCAGCCCCTCACAATCTTTAATGCATTTATTGCCATAGCACCACTGTGTAGGTGAGCCCTGCTATTGTCCCATTTTACAGGTGGGGGACCAGAGACAGAGAGGCTAAGTGACTTGCCCAAAGTCATACAAGAAGCCTGTAGCAAACAAGCAATTGATCCAGGGTATCCAAAGTCCCAGGCTAGTGCTCTTGCCACTGGATCATCCTTTCTCTCATTAACTGCTGTTAATCCAGGGAGGGAGAGATTCTCATAGATATGAGAGAACTGGTTGTAATTACATAACAATCCTGTTCTCACAAGATTTCCCCCCATAAGAGAATTTAGAGAAGCATGCAGGTGCTGTGAATCTTTTGAGGTTCCCTTATCCCTCCCTTTGCACCAGTTGGAGTAACAATAGTGGCTGTGTCAAGACCAGATCTACCAGGGATTTGTGCAAACTTCCCATTGACATCAGTGGAAGATTCAGTGTGGATTGAGGGAGTAATGGAGTTTGGGATTTATAACCCACTCATGTGTCTGACAAAGTGGGTATTAACCCACGAAAGCTCATGCTCCAATACGTCTGGTAGTCTGTAAGGTGCCTCAGGACTCTGTCACTTTTTACAGATGCAGACTAACACGGCTACCCCTCTGATACTTGAACTCACTCCATGAATCATAATTTAAAGATGGAATTCAGGGCTCTCCACTGAAGGAGTTTGACACTCTTGGTTTAGAGGGACTCTAAACTGACGTAAACTCTGCCTTCCTCCACCTCCTTCAACATGTATGGTGTTCAGCTTAGACTCCCTTAACAGTTTAGTTTAGACTCACACTCTCTTACTACTGTGCAAGTCATCTGCATCTTACGCATACACATCCATGTCACAGGAGGTTTTTAAGAACAGGTTAGACAAACACGTGTTGGAGATGGTTTTGGTTTACTTGGTCCTGCCTCAGTACCAGGGGCTGGACTAGAGGATTTCTTTAGGTTCCTTCCAGCTCGACTTTTCTACGATTTCATCCCTCTGAATTTGGTCCTCTGAATGTAAGTGAATCTAAGGGAGCGTAAATTGATGTAACTCATGCCTGAGGAACCACAGGGAAAGAAGAAGTTAATAAGTAAAGCAACTACACAGAGGGTATCAGAAGGTGGAAGCTAAAGCACAAACGCTACTGTAACCCACACCTCCTGCTCCATGTAACCCAAGTTAGACTCCCCTGCACATGGGTAAATGGGTGTAAATGGATCTAGGGAAGTCTAGTGTAAGGAGATCTGATTCCCCTCACATACCAGTGTCAGCCAGAGTAGACTCAGGCCTAGGGGAATCTATTTTACAATCACTATACACATCACCTGAACTTGGCCCACAAACTGTGCGCCTTGGGGCGAGGGTAACGGAGCAGTTCCATCCAGGCAGCTGCAGGATGAGAGCGATTAGGAGAGGGAAAACACCTAATAAGATGCTGAATTCAGTTCTTCCAATTGAATGCAGGTGTTTGCAAAATGTATTCCCGGATGCTTTAATAATTGATGTGAGTTCTGCTCCTTGGATTCGCTGCTCTGCGCAGTAGCTGATCCTACGGGGGGGGTTTTAGGACCCATGAGAACCTTCTTGAGCAGGAGGTGGGAATTCTATAAGGCAGCAAGAGTCCGAGCCTTAACATCAGAGCTGTCGCGGAGCCTGAGAGCGAGCGAGCGAGCGAGCGAGCTCCGCGCTGGGAGACGCACCCAGGACCCCACAGAGTCATGGATTGTCTCCCGCCTCTGGCCAGCCCGCTCCAGCTGTTGCTATGGCTCGCCACGCTAGGTGAGTGAAGTAACTTCTGCCCCCCGGCCGCGCAGAGTCCCTCTGACCCCCAGGCACCAAGCCCCCCCGACTTCCTTCCTGCCCCCGCTTTCTGTTAACTTTTGTCCACGGGGAGAGGACAACAAGGGGAAAGAAGCCGGCGGTGCCATTAGCTCGCTCCTGCCGGCTAGCGACTGAAATGCCGGCGGGGGGGCAGTTTGAGGAGGGCTGCGGCTGAGGGAGGTGAAATGAAGCCGTGGAAGGAAAGGTGCCTCTGGGGGGCAGAGAGAGGCTGGGCTGGGGGCGAGCGCACAGCTTAGGGGCGATGCAGTGTGGCGGGGAGCGGTTCGGGATGCGAAGGGGCGGCTTGGGACTTCCCACTCGCCGCGGCGCTCAGGCTGAGTTTCGCAGGGAGTCTCTGTCTATGGTGCGTTGCCAGCTTTGGTACCGAGCGGGAGGGACCAAACCGGGGTCGGCGGGGAGCTGCCAGGAGAGAAACGGGGGCAGCGAGTCACGCCACGAAAGCCTGGAAGGACAAGGCTCCGGGTATCTGCCAACGCGCCCTGCGTTCACGCGGTGCAGGAGATACAGCTGGGAATGCAACTGGGGACGGCGTCTGGTCGCTGGGGCTGCTGTCAAGCGAAGTAGTTGTGCTTCCCACCCTAGTACTGATCTGACTTCCCCGGGTGGGGGAACTATTGTTTTGCTCCTGCAGGGGGCTGGGTTCGGTCTTTGCTAGCTCTGGCTAAGTGCTAAAGAGATGTTGCATTTTGATTTTGCACTGGGCCATTCCAGGCCAGCGGCTTGGGAGCAGGTTTCAGCACTTATTGAAATGGAGACTTCTGCTTGCAAATAGCCTGGGCGAGGCCATCTATCAGTTGTGTTTCTGGCTGTGTGCCGCAGTTGGTCCCATTGGGAAGACCCCATAAGTTGGCACACCCGTTGTAAGCAGAGCTGCTGTATATTTCGTCTTCGGAGAGCCCGGGTTCTTTGGTTGCCTGTGGTCTGATTCAGAGCCCTTGAGTCTTGTTTCAGTCTCTGCTTTTGGGGCAGTGGTTTTCAAACTGCTGCCTGCGATGAAATTATACTTAAGTTTTCTCATAGTGCCTGTCCGTAGGCTCCTAATTTAAAGGGTGGCTGTCCTAGAAAGAGGCATATAAGAAAGGTGTATTTTTTAGAGGGCACAAGTAAGGAGCTAAAGCTAAACAAACATACAGTTTGTAAGCTCTGTTCTGCCATATGCCAAAAATATTCTCAATTGTCCAATAAGTGACTGGGACAGAGAGGTTTAACCACCTTAGTTGCTTTTATGGGCTTCAAAAGGGCGTAATCTGCCTTGGAGAAGGAAGTCCTGAGACTCGGCCCTTGTTTCATTTAGGGCCTGCTCCTGAGGGAGTCATGGGGAGTTTTGCTGATGACTTCAGTTGAAGCAGGATCGGGCTGTTCATGGCCACTTGTTTCCTGCTGGATTTAACCACCTTAAGTCCGGCAGTGAAGACAGCTCCCGCCCCATGCTGACTTTCTGCTGTCTGCCTGGTGAAATGCACATTCCTAGTGGGCCATGCCCTGAATGGACTATACCAGTGTCCCTCTCTTCTGCTGGTTTGAACTTTCAAAGTGCTTGTGCTTGGTGGGGGGGCAAAAGGTTTTAAAAAAAGCCCAGAAAATCATATGGCAGAAAGAAGCGCAAACCAGGGTGTTGCTGGGGAGGTACATTAGTCAGACCGGGGGAGCGGGGAAAGAGACCTGTGCTGCCTCTTCAGGGGCCAAAGTGGAGGCTATAGCCCTAAAACTCTGCTAGGGAGGGCAAGAGGAAACCAGACAGAATGATTGTCTAGAAAAGAGCCTAATTTTTCATCATCCGTGTTGTTCTGAATCCTCCCTGTTAGCAGGTTTCTCCTTGGAATTCCATGAAGGCCAAACCCCTAAAGAAGACTGAGTGCTGATGCACTCCCTTGATAGAAAGCTGAAATACCCTGTCAACAGAATTACAGACAAACATATGCCCTAGCAGAGCCTCCCGTTTCTAACACACTGTTTGCTCACAACTATACCATGCAGTCATTTTACTGCTGGAGGAGCAAGTGGTGGCTTACTGGTTATGGCTGCCACTCTACAGCTAAGGTTGCAGAAACTCTTCTGTTCAAACACTTGTTTTCAATCCTTTCTATTATCTGCAGTGAAATTTTTATGGGATGGGATTTCTCAAGTTTCATCTCAGATGAGAGAAGTTTTTTGGGTGGAAGAGTTTGAGTAACCTGTCCAGTCGCTTTTGACTTGTGCAACATTAGAGCAGTATTGGAATTAAGAATGTGCTGTTACTAGGTATCTCCTATCAACTTTCATTTCTTAGTAACCTTCTACTGGCAGCAGCCAGGGAGCTTTTCATGCTCTGTCTTTTGGGTTTGTCTAAACAAGAAAGTTACACTGGTTTAACTTAATGTGGAAATTGAAATGAGTTTCCTTAAATCAGTGCAAACCCCTGTGTGGACACTCTTATTTCAGTTTGAGTGGCTTATTTCGGTTTTGCTTAAGTTGCTTGAGAACAAGTTTTAGCACCTGAAATTAAACCAGTGTAACTTTCTCACGGAGATAAGTCCTTTCTCTGACATCTCAGGCATTTAGGTGTCTTTCCTTCCTTTCGCCTACCTGGAAGTGAACATGCTGTGAGAGGAGGTAACCCTTTCTCCTTCCTATTGTGGAATAGCCTTCCTTTTATTAGTCCCTCAGTCCCTTTTGTGCTACCCATAACAAAGACAGGTTTGTGGTTTCATTAGACCACTCCACTAGTCCCAGGCCAGGACAGCACCAAGTGATCCTTGAAAACTGTCTTAGAAGGAGGAGGATACAAGCTCCCTTACTAAATAGCAGGCTGTCTCTGGATATGATGTCCAGCTGAGGATGCATGGTATCAGGCACTGCTAACAGCACTGAAGGTGAAGCAGCTGAGGGAGAGTGCCAGTTTGGGATGCCTTGAAATGGAAAGGAACAGATCTTTAGGCATGAAGATTGGGGAAGTGGAGCGAATCTTTAAAGTACAATAGAGCAGGTGAGGCTAACTGGTGAGGAATTCTGTTTTCAGGGGAAACTCGGGAAGGTGTGAAAACAGGGGATTTTCAGCCTCTTATGCAGGGAGGACACATCCAGCAAACAAAGGCTGGAAAGAGGGTGGAACAAAGGAAGGACTCGCATGCACTGTTTTAAAGTCCTCCACTTTAGAAGACAGATGTGGCCCTTCAACTATGGGAGGCAAAATCCAACCATTTGTCCATGCTCCTCCGTTCATTACATTGCTAAAACACTGTGCTTGCTGCTCACTTAGAAACAGGGAGATTCAGTCAGAGCAAAGGATGTACCAGTTCAGTGACATCACACAAACTGCATACTGTAAGTGTGTGTTTGCAAGCTGTTTGTATATGTGCCTAGCAATGCATGATGTGCTTGTATATGTATGTGCCTCTATATGCTGTGTGTGACTATCTGTTTAGATGTGCTCTATCCTGTACTATGTACTTGCGTTTGTGTGCAAGTTCTTGTCTTCAAATTGGAGTGTGTGGCAATTATATTAGTGGTGGTTTTCTTTCCTGGAAGGAAACTCCTGCTTGTAATTCCATGTGGATCATGGCAACATTCCTTCTGGCCCCAGAAAAATAGTAATAGAAACAAAGATAACTTGAACTTTTCTTAAACTTTCATTGAAAGACAGAAGAAAGTGAGGGAAAAGAGACAGATAATCTTCCTGGAAACAGAAATAAACAGAAGGGAAATTAGAGGCTAAATTCTGATCTGATGTAAATTGATGTAGCTCCATTGACTTGAGTGGAGTTACACTAACTTGTATCAGCTGAGAATCTGGCCCTAGATATTTAAAGACCCTTGATCCAAAACTAAAACCTACTTAGCACAGTATGATTCCTGACCCAAGTGCTGGAATCACAGCAGGAAAACCACCACATTGATTACTGAACTAGACCAGGCTCACAGCCCTCCCCTGCGCCTGAGCATCAGTTCCTCCCCTCTCCCTCCCATTCATCTTGCTCCCCTTCCTGTCTCCTCTCCCACATTACAGCACTGGGTTCACTGTTGGCAAGACAGAACCTGTTGGTGCAGAGAAACAAAAGATGGAAAGGAATCCTTGTGTACAAAGCATCAGATAGGTGAAAGGTGTGAAAGCAGGGCTGTGTGAAACAGCAGAAGTGTGACCACAGATATGACACATGGCTGTATGGGTTGGAGGGGAATTCAAAGCCAGATAGCCAGACTGTGATCAGTACCGATGAGGGTGCAAGGAGCTTTCTCTGCCCCATGCACAGGGGTCAGCCACAGCCAGAGTCTAGGATCAGTGCCTACGTATGCCTTTGAAAAAGACAGTGGAGGTGGAACCAGAGCCTTGCACTGAATAGTGGAATTGGCTGACTGCAGGGTGGAGTGTACTTCCTAATGAGTGGCATGCCCTGGGCTAGGGCTGTAACTTATCTGCATAATCAGATCCATAATGAGCAGGGCCAGTGCAAGGATGCTTCGGCCCCTAGGCAAAACTTCCACCTTTCTCTCCTGGCAGCTCCCCACCGACCCCGGTTTGGTCCCTCCCGCTCGGTACCAAAGCTGGCAACGCACCACAGACACAGACTCCCTGCGAAACTCCCACCTTGCACCCTCCCCGCCCCTCTACACTCCTGCCTTGAGGCGCCCCCTCCCACGGGAGCTCTGCCCTGAGGCAGCCCCCTCGCCCCAGCTCACCTCTGCTCCACCCATGAGCATCCCAAGCACACCGTAGCTGCTTCACTTCTCCCGCCTCCCAGGCTTGCGGCCCCTAAGCTGATTGGCACCACAAGCCTGGGAGGCAGGAGAAGTGAAGCAGCTCCTCCCCGAGCATGCCATCGCTGCTTCACTTCTCCCGCCTCCCAGGAGGCTTGCAGTGCCAATCAGCTTAGGCGCCACAAGCCTGGGAGGTGGGAGAAGTGAAGTGGCCACAGCATGCTTGGGGAGGAGGCGGGGCAGGGGTGAGCTGGGGCAGGGAGTTCTCCTGCTAGTTGCCCCCCCCCGCCTTACTTGCTGCAGGCAGCCCTCCCCGCACTCCCCTGCCCCAGCTCCCTCCGCCTAAATGCCAGAGGCGACCGGGATGGCCGAAGATCTGGCCGCTGCGGTCGCTGCTGAAGAAAATGGTGCCCCCAAAATGCCAGTGTCTGAGGCGATCGCCTAGGTCGCTTAAATGGTTGCACTGGCCCTGATAATGGGGACTGGGTAACAAAGAAATAACATTGGCTTAGCATAGAATTAAGGGAGATTGAACAGCCACCTCCATCAGCAAGAAGGGAACTCTTACTCCAGTGTCTAACATAGAGAAGAGCTCTGATTTATCTCCATTGAATTTCCAGGCCAAATAGAACTCCATTAAGGAGTTGGTAGTGATTCTATATTTGAGCCTTCAAGGTAGTGTTGGTTGAAAAACATGAAACTCTTCACGACCATTTTTGTCAATATATTTTTCTCACTTCTAATTAAAAAAAAATGGATGTAAAGTTTCTAACCAGATTTACTTAAGGGAAAGAAACCTTAATGTCCTAGATTGTAACAAATAATACTAAATGCATCTATTAGAAAAGGAGGACATTCAGAATTAAGGTTTTAATATTTTTTTAGAAGTAGGGGAAATGTGGAAATACAGAACTGAAGTAACAAACAACCTGGGACTTTTCTGTTCCCACATCCCAACTCCTCTTCCAGGTAGAGGTGGATCCATATCGGTCATAAGCACCACAGATTTACAGCGAGTCAGTGTGTGAAATCCCTTATCCCTTGGCATTTCACCCAGGAATGATGCCTATTTGTATGTGTTAATCTACCTAGTTGTAGCATAGCGGGTCTATCAGAATATAGAGAACAAGCCTGTGAGAGTATATGGGGCTTAAGATGTCCACAGCTATCCACTGTTTATATTAAAAGTTTGAAATGGTAAAATTCCCACTTACAGGCAGAAGGGAATAAGATTGGGATGGGGCTGGATGGGTTTTGTGTGTGTGTGAGTGAAAATTGAGATGTTTGTGTTCCTCTCGTTAGGGAAAACATTCTCTGAGTATAGTTTGCATACACATTGATGGTGGGTTACACATTGACTGGTATACTGAGTAAGATACAAAGAACAGGGTTAGACTAACACAGCTTATGCTGTCAGTGTTGAAAATGAATATTGTGCAGGCATAAGACTCATGATTTAGTTGAGGATGTTTGAGTACCTTGACTCTGCAATTCCATCCTTTCCTGGGTTTGTTTTCATTGTAGTTATGTTAACTTTAATCTGTTTCTTCTAGACTTCCATTATTTGTGGTTTTCCTTAATTTTTCACACTACAACATTCTTTGGGTCCTCCCCCGTTAAGTGGTTAATGCATGTTTGCTATTGTAATAGAAGTTCAACAAACTTTTTTCTTGGGAATTTCCTTAGGCTTATAAAAAAGGTATTTTAAGATTTGTCCTGACATTTGATTGTGTGTTGTTGGTTTATGGAATCCATGTCTCTGCATTTGTAACATTTTTAAAGCACATGATTTGCCACATGAATGCTTTTATGCTTTATATACCCTTCAGAACTGCTTCACGTGTTCATAAACTCTGCAAAACTGGGGGTTTGTAATCCCCGTAGGAGCCTGGGCAGCATTTAAAATTTCAAATCAGGAACTGGCATAAAGATTGGCACTTTAGCTATAGATTTTTAAGAAGTCATAGTAGATCATAAAGGCTACAAGCCATGATGCAGTATTCACACCTGGCAACAAATGTTTGGAACTGTTGACCAAGGATTGTGGTGGAGACTCCATCACTGACAACTTGTAAGTCAAGATTGGATATTTTTCTAAAAGCTCTGCTCTAGGAATTATTTTGGAGAAGTTCCATGGCCTGTGTGATCACAATGGGCTCTTTTGGCTTTGGAATCTAGGAATCTGCCTCTATCTTCTCTCATTCAATACATCCCACTCCCAGGACCAGGAATAGAACAGAAGAATCCTCACTTTCGGCCCCTGCTTTCACTCACTTATGAGACCCAACTCCACTTCCGGGAAAAAGTTTGGCTAAAATATGCATTTTTCAGAAAATTATTTGCCACAATAAATAAATTGAAAACATTCCCCAGCTCTAGTTATAAGTGAACAAAAAATGTTATGAGAATTTTCCCCAAAAAGTAGTTCTAATTTTTCTGTCTGATATCTGAGTTGGTCCAATTCATCTCAAAAATAGAAAGGCAAAACATTTCTGGCTACAGACTCTCTGCAGTAATGGGTACAAAGGAAAGATCTGAATGTTTTTCCTCACTACCCTCAATATTAGCATCATGGTATCATTTTTGCAGACTGGTGCTTTGGCTATCTAAGTAGTTTTAAAATACATCCATGCAATGAAAATTCATCTCTACTCAAGAGCTGTAATGCATTCACTTCCTGCTACCAAACACACATACTCACCCTTTCCTTTTCATGCTGTTCTTGCTGCTTCAAGGCTCTTAGAAAATACTTTCTGTTCAGTTACCTATTTTCGTCTTTCGTGTTTGTTTTCTCTGAGAGATCGGGGGCAGTTTTTCCACTGCAATCCCAAAATATTCCTGTCCTTTTTCCAGGTCAATATGGAAAACAAAATCTGTTTAATTTTTTATAATACCGCCAACTTATTTTGGATCCCATTTCTGCACTGATACTGGGAGCTGAAAAGATGTGGAGGGAATTCATTCATTTCTTGTTCCATATTTTTCCTCCAAAATCTCTGACTTGCAAAACTCAAACGGTTAACAACAATATTTTTACTAATCAGCTCATTATTACTTGAGTACAGATGTAAGTAAGGTTTAGGGTGACCAGGTAGCAAGTGTGAAAAATCTGGACGGGGGTAGGGGGTCATAGGTCCCTATATAAGAAAAAGCCCAGAATATCGGGACATCTGGTCACCCTAGTAACATTCATGTTAATATCAGAAATGGTTACATCTACCTTATCCTTTCCTAGCTACTGACATGAATACCATTGTGACTGTATCAACATTAGACAAGTATCAATTTTAGTAACATTTATGACTATATTCCTGTTTTCTATGAAGCCTCAGTAGAAGTATCGTGTATGCCTGTTTCAGTGTATATGTTTGTCATTAATGTACAGACAGTGTTGTAGGACATCTTTCCCATCTCCCCAGTAAATGTAGACATTTAAAATGTAGAATTGCTGACTTTTTCCAATAGACTTTTTAGGGATCATGAGGGTAAGATTAGTAGTGAATAAACCTCTTCATATTTTCAAAGTTCAGGCTACAGTAAGCTAAACACTCAAACATTCAGATGCTCAACTACTTGAACCTTTTGATTTTGCAAAACTGACTGGGAAATCTGAGAATGAGCTTCATCAACAGATTTCCAGGACTTCCATGTGTGATTGTAGCCAGAAATGGCCCAAGAAGCATCTTTAGTGGAATTCTTCTGATTTTTGGTCCTAGCCAGAGTTTGGCCATTTAAAAGAATATGAAAATGAAAGGGAAAAGTGAACCACTGCTAAGATTTTTTTTTTGAAGCATTTGAATAAGATCACATTTGATTTGGGACATGTTGGATAACATGGGAAGGGTGCGACTCTTATTTTTCTTGAACAGGTTCACCAAGCTCTAAGGTAGGAGGAAAAAAGCGTGCTCAATTGGCTATTCCAATTCCATTCCACTGTGGGGAAACAAATGCTAGATATGAAACTTGTTGACAAGCACACTAACCTCCCAACATCAATTTGTAACATCACAAAGACAATTTACAAAGCCAGCAGTAGATATTTTTCTTACTATTGGGACCTGAACTTGTTTCCATGGGAGTTGATAGCAAAACTACCATCAGCTTCAGTGGGTGCAAAATCAGGCCCTTTGCCTTTTAAGTTTATATTGGATTTTAATTAATTTTAAAGAAATACAGAGAAACAGTAGATTCACCAGACCCCATAGAGCCCTAAAATAAGAAATCGCTTTCCTTTTAGCCCCATGGCTGAAATAGGCAGCTGTTTTCAGATTTGACCAAGTCACAGAGAGGCTTATGGCTAAGTAAAGAAACCTTTATGCAGCTGGGGAGTGCATTGAAGTTGTTCTGAAGAGAAAGGGTAGGACTAGATTTATCTCCTTAAAGAGAGGCAGCCAAATAGTTTAGGGCCTAGGCTTAGGTTTTATAAACAAAAGGTTTTATAGACTCTGTTCACAGAAACTTTTTCATGATTTTTGAAAAACACGTCAACCATATTTTAAAAAACAAAACAAACCCTTAAATATTCCTTTCTAGAGACCCCAGTTCCAAAGGATTAGGCTAGTGTTTGAGAACTAGGAAGTGGAACTGAAGACCTACTTAGTTTCTCTTCATGAGCTGAGTGAAATGTAAAGGGTAAATAAGTAGAATAAATGGTGATCAAAAAGCAGTACTGGCCAACCCCCAAGCATTCAAGAGGTCATACACCAGCCTCTCCACCCACCACCTGCCTCCCAAAAATCATGAGATTAAAAATTGTTTTTATGTGCTTTCTGGGTTTTGGGCCTTTTTATAGTTTTTGTTTTCAAGCTTTTTTCAACAATCCTGAAGCCCTGAAACTTTTTTGAACAAGGACTGTGATTTTTCATGTAAATAGCCTGACTCCAGGAGCTGGGCCATTAAGAAAAACGCCTAATGTCATGAGAATTGGCAGCACTGAGGTGATGGTAATTCTTTCAGTTTTACTAACCATAAAGTGTTACTGAAAGCACATGTAGGGAACATTTTTAAATCAGCCTTTCCTTGTTGACCTCACCTAAAGCAGGACAGGTGAACTGGAAAGAAGCACTATCTAACATTTAGAACAGGGGAGTGAGAGTCAGGATTCCTGGAATCTGTTCCCAGTTCTGCCACTGAGTTGCTATCTGATTTTTGGCAAGTCACTAAACCTCAGTACCTCATTTTCCCCATCTGTAAAATAGGGACAATACCATCTACCACTTGGGGGTGATGGGAGCCTTAAATCCTTAATGTTTGTGAAGAACTTTCTGACCCTCCAAAGCAGGTGCAATACAGTGCATAGCATCATTACTTGTTGTTATATATTTTATATACTATGCCCTATTATCTATTGCAAAAGTAACCCTGAACTCAAATTCAAGCAGATACTGGAATATTTTACTTTAAAATGTGTATTTGTCATTCTTGTTTCACCATGTATCTTCTGTTATGGATACAGGCTTTCAAATACATTTCCCCTGTTACACCTGCAAAGGCAATAAAGCATCTCTTTAAAGACTCTCTCTCCACATAGCTAAGGTGCGTTTTTGTTATCTCATGACACACCCTGTTGCATGCTGTGCCTTCAGGATAGCAGATGTAAGCAGTGGTGGAATCTCCACCCGTTTCAGTGGTGACCTGACACTTTCCATGCCAGTTCTGCCATCTATGACTTTCTGTTGATCTTCCAGATACAGTTTCATCTGGAGGCACAGGGATTTACACAAAGTTTAACAGCAGGAAGAGCAAAAGGGAGAGCATAGCTACAGCTGCTAGGGATGGGCTTCTAGGTTAAACAGCACTCGATGCCCTTTCAAAAAGACTGGTGTGTTGTCAGTGCTGATTGCTCCTCCTTTAAGGAAGCACCCAGCTCTGGTGAGAGAGCCAAAAGCTCGGACTCCTCCTCATTCTTCAGTGAATTCAATGTTGGGTCTTGGAACCCTTCTACTAAACCTCTGCTCTATCCCTCACTGCAGCACATGGCTTTACAGCTCTTCCTCCTACTCCTGTACCATGCTTGTTGCCTTCTGCTGTAGCCTGTTCTCCCACTGCTAGTTTGATGTTTCTGTAACATGGTGCACAGGAGTATCTAGCAAGTCTTCAATGGTTAAGTTTATGTGACCGTGCCTAGTATTCACCACTCTTCCTCAGTACATGTGTGTGGGTGCACACCTTTTCTCCCTCTTGCTTCACTCAATCACAGCTGGCTGGATCTTTAAAAGAAAGCAAGGCAATTACTTAGTGTCTTCATGCCGTTCAATTTAAGCCCAGATTCTTTGGCAGCAAAAAGAAAAACAAAATATTTTTAAAAGGGTACAATCTGCTCAGTATGTGAATGTTTGCGGACACTGCTTATGCCAGCACAGGACTCTAGCTGTGATGCAAGGGAGAAGTTGAAATCTTGGCTGCCAAATTCTTAAACTCCCTGCTGAAAATTTTGTTCAGTTTTTACATTCCAGCTTCTTAGTGTCCTTTGAGTGCTTGTTTGATTGTTTTACTGCACTGGAATCCAGCTGGCATCAACAGGCACAGCTTTTAGGAAGCCCACATTGGGAGTCTCAGCTGGATATTATGGATAGGAACACACATTGCTGGAGTTTTGGCTGGCACTGTTAGGCTTACAGTGAGATTCCAGCTCATGTTGTGAGGAAGATCCTAGTGTTTGACTCACCTGGGATTGACCAGACACTGCTGTGAGGAAGATCACAGTACTGCGCATTTGGCCACCTTCAATTGGCAAGGAAACTGTATCCCTTTCTCTCAGACAGACCTGGCCACTGAAACAATGCCTTTGGCGGCCCCAGGCTGGATTATAGCTGGGCACTCCAATTAAGTCTGATTGAAAAGCCACATGGAAGTTTCATCAGGACTAGCATGCTGTAGCTTTCCACCTGACAGGGACATATCAGCAGAAGCATATCACACCAATGTCTAAGATGTGAACTGGCTTTTCAGCAGACTTCAGATTCACTTTATGATCCTAGTCGAGCTATGAAACAGTCATGGACAGAGATCTGGTGACCTTGAACTATTACTGTCTATACAACCCTTCCCAAAATACACTGATCCACAGGGATACTATTATGGTTACTCTTTCGGGTGCCAAGGAATGGGCATTTCTAAAGAGAACTCTTGGCCATGACCAGTGCTTGAAGTAGTCTGAAAAAGGTAGGGAAACTGAAGTAAATTGTCATGTACTCTGCATACAATTCACAAATTCTTGTATACATTTAATTTTTAGCTCATTAAGCTAGTTCTACTTGTTTTTAAATGAGGCAACAGGCCTCATACAAATTATTAAAATGAAATACATCCTGGGAGCTTGCAGGAAAGGGGCCTAGGGGATGCAATGAGAGACAGTGGGGTTGTGGGGAGTCTTTGGGAATAGGGGCCTGGCAGGCGCAGTGACATTCAGTGAGGTTGGGGTCTCTGGAGACAGTTTCAGCAGGGTTTAGGAGTCTCTGGGCTGGGAGTGCAGTGACAGTCAGTGGGAATGGGTGGGGGCTATCCTAGGTGTGCTACCTCTGCCCTTCCATCCTTGCCCTGTCCCTTCCTGCTGGTCTGGCTCACAGCCTGTCCCTACTAGATGCTTGGCAGCCAGCAGAGGAGGGTCCAGGCCCCCCTGGGTTGTCCATGTCCCCTCATGGCTTCTTCCTGCCTCTCCCCAGGTTCTAAGTTGTGTTGTTACCACATCTGCTGCTCCCCCAGAGACAAAAGCTCTCCTGTGCATGTGATGGACAGGTGGATGGGCCAATGAGCAGGCAGTGGCTGCCCAAGGGGGAGTGAAATGGAGGTCTGGGAACTGTCAGAGACTGCAGCTGTGATAGAAGTTCTGCACCCTTCAGTGATCCGGCAGCACTAGCTGTGGCATTTCCTTCCCCTCTACTTCCGCAGAGGTGACCAGGCTGAGCCCGTGGTGCACCATGCACATTGCACCTCTTGGCAAAGGCTGTTCCTAAACAAACACCACTTCAAAAAAAAAAACAAAAAAAACCCCTCCTTCAAACTGTTCTCATCCTCCCCAAATGCCTGTCCCCTACATCTTCCATAGGATTCTCTCTGGCCTGTGGAGGGAGAGGAGTTAATGGTCTTCTGATGGGTATGTCCTGTTCACAGCTGATGAAAGTTAACTGGAGCCAGAGAACAATTAGTGCAGCTGGTTGTCCTTGGCCCAGCTGAAGATTGAAACCCAGCTGGGTGGTGAGCGTACAGGAGGAAGGCCCAATGAGAAGAAGATAGCGGGGAGAGAAGGGAACAGCTCCACAGTCCATCTGTGGTTGTTAGAGAATGCAGGAAAGGCCTAGAGATACAGATACTGCAGGGTGGGACTGAGGGAAAGAGCCTGAAGGAAGCCCAGGGCAGGAAGAAGTCTGAGGGAGCAGGCCTTAGCTGCTTGCTACAGAGTCTGGACTGTAACCCTGAGAAGAGGGAGGGCCTGGATTTCCCCACTAGTCCACTGGAGAAGTGGTATGGAAACACCATGATACAAGCGGGAGAAGGATGACTGAGTTTGGAGCCAGGCCTCCAGCAAGACAGCCCTGGCAGGTTTTGCTCTGCACAAGGGAGGGAGGATAAACCTTCAAAACCTGGGAAGAGGTGAGGAATCTGTAGAGGAGTGAGCCTGGGTAGGTGTGATGAGTGATGTCTAGTTTATTAGACAGTCTTTTTTTATGCTGGGAGGCAGGGACTATATGCGCCCTTGTGGGGAGGGGGGAGTCATGAGAACAGGAAGATCACCACAGTGAGTGTTGGAAGATGAAAATGAGTTATGCCATACCCAGCTGCAAGTTCATTCCTTGACAGGGCTGTTTGCAGACAAGCAATGTGTTATCCTTTTTAATTACTGTGCCAGGCTCCTTGATATTGCACTAATAGGTGCCATACCAAGTCCTTAACTCCCACCTGGCATTTACAGGACAGTGCAATAAGCAAGTTCATGTTGCTTAAGATGAAGCTCACATGGCGATGGCTTTGAGCTGTGGTGTTCTGGGAAAGCCCTTGTCCTGCTGAAGGCCATGGTTAGCCCTGCTAAGAGACTGAGGAAGTAGTTAGCATTATGTCAGCTTCCCTTTCCCTGGGAGGAACTGTAGCATGCTAGAGCAAAGTTTATAGCCAGGGTAGTGGAAGCTCTTGGCTAGAGTATCCAAAGGCACCGTTGACTTTGAAATATGTATCCAGGTCTCTCTTTGCAGACACTAATTTGCTAATTATAGCTCAATTTCAGATTTTGTTATGATTTGAAGAGGCAAAATCCAGGTGTTGGGTGAGCAGCCGAAGTCCAAACATGATGATAAAGCATGGGGGTTTTTTAGATGACAGACTCACTAGATATAATGAAGCCAGCATGACAAGGAAGCCATAGTTGTTCAGCTAATTCATTTCCATCTCTCTAGTGTGTGCATGGAAGAGTTTGGGACTCTCAGGTTAAGGAAACCTCCCTGTTGTGCCTATTTGCTGATGGATACCTCTTCACCTTGCAATGTGCCTTTGGGAAGTGGCACCACACAGCTGTGCTGCCCCTGAAGCAGAGCAAGGCCCGAATTGACTCAGGCTGTCTACACTGCCACCGAGAGGTAGGATTCCCTGGCGCTCTGCAAGCTAGCTCAGGTACAAATAGCACAAATGTAGTCGCAGTAGCATGGGTAGCGGAAGCATGGCTGAGCTGTGCCAAGTGCAAACCTGCCTGAAATTGCTGGGTATGTACTTGGCACAGCTCAGTCGTGCATCTGCTGCCACTATCTGTGCTGCTGCAGCTACACTGCTATTAGTACGTGCACTGGCTCAGTGAGAGCTAGCATGTGTGGACGTGAGCAGAAGAATTACATCTCTAGCTCCTAGTATAGATGTACCCAAAGTTAGTTTAGCCTCTGCTTGCCCCTTACCTCTGGGAGAAGCAAGCTGTGCCAGCCTTCCCCTGGGATAGTTTAGTTTATTTCCCTCAATAGTCTGGCTCAGCTTATGCTGAGTGGTGCATTGGGTGGCAGAGCCAGGGCTCCACCCACCAGGGATGCTGGAAGAATTTCTATAGTGAGGGTGCTGAAAGCCATTGAACCAAACTGTAAACCCTGTAGATGATGGAAGCCACTTCAAGCCAGGGGGTGAGGCAGCACCTCTAGTTCTGGCACCTATGCAACCCACTCTCTCAGCCTGCCCACCTGTGTGGGATAGGGAGCAGCAGCCAGTGCTGGTTTCTCCCTCATGCTGTAACCTGCAATGCAGGTTAACTCACACAGGGGAGTAAAGGGAACCTTCACATCTCTTCCATCCCATTTGGGTGGGATGGCTGTCATCTTGACTGACACACTGGAGATCTCCAGAACTAGAAGCATGAGCTGCTACTGCTGGAGCTAAAGAATCAAGCCTCTGTAGCCAGGGGCTGTAACAACTCATCTGCTGTGATCAGCACAGAGGGGGACCTGTACCGCACACTCACTCATGGATTATATGGGCCCATAGGCTAGCTCATACTTAAGCGCAAAGGAGTCTGTCAAGTTCTAGCTTCATATACCCCAAACATTTTATAAAGAAATGGCACCCTCCTTTTTAAATGCGCAGTTCTGCATAGTGGGGATTGCTGGGGTTTCTTCACCAGCAGGGGACACCTTTCTGGACATAGCTAAAAGAGTCAGAGAAGGGACAACATTTTGCAGGAACAATAACATGATATGCAGCCTCTCACAGAAGTCCCCACTTAAAACATTGCTCAAGCCAGCAATGACTGAAAGCTGATTGCCTATGTAAAGAAGCTGGTAGCTTCAGACCATTTCCTGGCAAGCTGTTTCCACAAAGCATGGAGAGTGTTCTCATGCAATCTGCCTTGTCAATCCTGATGATCCAAAACAGGCTTAGGAAACACTTAAGAGGCTGAAGGATTAGCAGTGGAAACTGATCTGGACTGCAGCAACCATTGTGTCTCATGCCTTGCAATGCTGTGCTCTAGTAAATGTTTGGTTGGTTTGTTTTTTGTTTTTTATTTTGTTCTTGGAAGAAACAGTGCTGAGATGAGCTGTTCAGAAAGTTGAACAGCAATTATGTCTTTCTCTTATTGTTGTGGTATCTCTGCTTATACAGCACATGGTTACAAAATACCTCCAGAAAAAGTCAACTAGCAGCAGGCTTTCTCTCGTACCTGCAAACAGAGCTGTTCAATGGTGGTGGGAGGGGTTGTCTCCAATACTCTTCTTTTTTGGTGCCATTTTGCTTTTTAAGAGATAATCAATTCATCCATGGTCTGAAAGAGAGAAGGAAAGTTTTCCAAGAGTCTTTGTTTCTCACAGACACTCATCCTGTGTTCCTTGCTCTTTGATGCCCTCTCACTGATTTCATGCTGGTGTTGAGGGTCTTATGTGGCATGCCCAGTGTTATGGACTCAAGGATCTTCAAGGGAAATGACACAAGCGAGGGGCCCATGTTTTGGAATGGAATGGAATGGATTGGATCAGCACTGCTGCAGTCCAGTTTACAGTCAGTTCTCACTAAGTCACTGAGTTATCCACAGATATTTCTCTCAAAGCTGTTTGAATGTGAGAATCAGAGGTTGCCCAGGCATGCCTCAGTGTATGTTATAAAGAACAGAAGGAGATTGATCATATTGCAACCACCATGTCCTTGCAGAGAGAGCTTTTTGGAAACTACTGTAAAACTTTTCAAAAGTCTGAAGCTCATCCTTGAGCTGGGGGGAACTAGAGGCAATAAATCCGAGGCACTCATCCTGGGGTTACACCCAAGAATTTTGTTCAAAAAGTAGAATAAGGTTTTTCACACCAAATATCTAATTTCAGGAGATCTCAGATTTGGGGGGTGATAGTCCCAAACTCTGCCCACTGATCTGGCTTCTCAGGTGAACAGGACATAAAGTGTCACAATAAGATGGTACACTCAGTAGATTGTGTACCGGTTCATCAGGGTGAAAGTAACTGAGGACACTTACAGGTACAGGGAGGGGGTGGGGTCTCAGGCAGAAGGGGTGGGGCTGAGGGGTCAGCATTCTCCAGCTAGCCCTTGGCCCGCACCACCTGGTGCTCCCGTGTTGATTTAAAGGGCCTGGAGCTCTAGATGCCAGGGCCTCAGGCCCTTTTAAATCACCGACCCCAGGGAGCTGCTCCCTTTGGTCTGTCCTGCCCGTCAGTGGCAGGGGAGCAAAAGGGGTAGGGATGTTAAAGTGCTGCAGGCTCCTGTGCTGCAGCAGCACTTTAACATTAGTGGGCCCACCAATGGGGGTGTGGAGAGTGCAGCAACGTTAAAGTATTGTCGTGGCAAAGGACCATCCTTAAAGCACTGGCACAGCAGCGCTTTAATGTCCCTGCCCCTTTTTACTCCCCTGTCAGCGGCTCAGCCGGTACAGACCCTACCAGCAGGGCTGCCGACAGGGGAGGTGCGGGGTGGTGGGGGGGAAGGGGCAGCAATGTTAAAGCATTAAATGAATAAGGGCAATTCTTATCTCTGGGAGCTAGTGTTTCAGGCCACCTGCAGACTTGGGTTCACATTTTGAAATTTATCTTTTACATTTAGATCCTGGAGCGTATGACAGTAGCCACTTAAACTAAGTACCAAGCTGCCATGAGCTAGTCCAATTTGATCTCTGCCTTTTGGTGTGTGCAGAAAGCCCCAACACCAAGGCTCCATGAGTCAGTATGACTTATGCAGGATTCTCTTCCCACCATGCTAATCACCCTCCAAGTTTGAAGAGAATTCTGTTTCTACTGTGGAGCACATTTAATCCTGGGAACTTCTATAGTACTGTAGGCATGCCTCAACCCCAGCTTGGTGAGGGTAGTGCCCTCAGCTTGTAAACCTCTAGGACCAGTATGAACAGGATGATTCCTTCCTCCTTGGTCCCAATAGAGCACATAGAGTCTGAGTTAGGCCCTGTCTACACTGGCAAGCTTCTCCACAGTAAAGCAGCTTTCTGCAGTGCAACTCCTGAGGTGTGTACACTGCCAAACCACTTAGTGCACAGAAACCGCACAGTTGCAGCGCTCCTAAGAAAAACCAGTCTGAGAGGCGTACAACTTTCTGCACTGGGGGTACAGCGCTGCAGTGCCAGTGTAGACACCCTGGTCGATTTACAATGCTGCAATTGGCCTTTGGGAAGTGTCCCACAATGCCTGTTCTTGCCTCTCTGGTCATCGGTTTGAACTCTATTGCCCAGCCCTCAGGTGACCAACTATGAGCCCCACTCCTTAAATTCTTTGGGAATTTTGGAAGTCCCCTTCCTGTTTGCTCGGTGATGCATGCAGTGGACTTAGCACATCTTTCCATGTGACTATTCCTGCTCCATGCACCAGGCAATCCCCCACTTTGAGCAGTGCCGAACTGCTGGACCTCATCAGCATTTGGGGAGAGGAGGCTGTCCAGTCCCAACTGTGCTCCAGCTAAGGGAATTATGATACCTATGGACAGATGTCATGATGTATGACAGAAAGGGGCCATGACCGGGATGCACTACAGTGCAGGGTCAAAGTGAAGGAGCTGTGGAATACCTACCACAAGGCATGGGGTGGAAACAACTGCTCTAGTGCTGTGCCTATGAGCTGCCAGTTCTACAAAGAGCTGGATGTGATATTTGGTGGTGACCACACCTCCACTGTGAAGGCCACTACAGATATTTCAGTGGCTCGCCTGCCAGTCAAGAGTGGACCAAGCCAGGAGGAGGAAATCTTGGATGAGGAGGGGGAGGGAGACCTAGAGGCAGAGGATGACTCTGAGGTCAGAGATGCATACAGCCAGGAGCTCTTCTGTACCCTGGAGGAGGCTAGCCAGTCACAGCTGTTGGATCTTGGCGAAGCGCGAACAGGAGAGGAGGCCCCTGGTAAGTGGATTTGATTTTGGGAATTGTTGAAAAGAGTTGTTGGGGGCAGGAGGGTTGCAGAAAGAAGGCTTGTCTGTCTGATGTGCGTTCCACATGCCTAGTCTGAGCGGTGGAACAGGCTGTTGATTGATTGCCTCCCTCACTTCACAGGAATCTGCCTCAGATCTCCAGGAAACTCTCATGGAGATACTAGACAATCCGCTGCCCCAGGTTCTTTGGCAGAGCTGCTTTGTTTCTTGCCCCATTAACAGTAACTTTCCCACGCCATTTTGCCTTCATGGGGTAGGGGTGGGGTGAAACCATTGCTGCCCACAGGCGAGCCACATAAGGGCCTGGGCAGAAGCTGCAGTCTTGGAGAAGACTCCCTTGATTCCCTGCTCACCCTCAGCAGTGAGATCTTCCATAATCACATTCTGTGGAAAATATGGGGACAGGAATGATTATCAGGCCCCCTCTACAGTGCTGGCTCTCCCCAAGAGCCACATGTACAGTTGGGTCCAGGAACACTGATTTTTACCCTGCCCCTGTGGCTACTCACCATTTGGGGGTCTTGTGGCTCATGTGTGCTTGCCTGGGGTCAGCCAGTTAGTGACACAGATGTGTGAATACTGCTTGTGTTAAATCATCAAATCAGTGTTGCCTGCATTGCAAACAATACTGCTTCTGTAAAATGTTGCGTTTAAACTTGATAGAGCTGACCTTGGGAGCCCAGCCCCTCTCTTTGTTACCGCTGGCTGAACGGCTGTACAGAACTAGAAAGTGGCCATGAAGAACCAAGGAGGACTTTCTGCGTGATGTTATGATACACTCTGCTGCCGAGAAACAGGAATTGAAGGAGTGGTGGGACAATGAGAAGAGACTGAAAGGCAAATGCGGCATGCCAGAATGAAGCTACAAAGCAGCTCTTAAATGTTATGGAGTGACAAATGGACATGCTCCAGGTAATAGCACTGCAAACCTAGCAGCTCCACACTCGCCCTCCCCTGCAGTCACTGACACACAACTCTTCCCCAGGCACCACCAACACACTTATCTAGCTCCTGGCTCCCGTCTGTACCCACAGCATTCCACTCCTCTCCCCCATCACAATCCAGCCCTGTGGACTTCCAGTACTCATTGCACTAACACCCATCCCTCTGCAGTTTGACCCTGATGAAGTACAGTACCCACTGCATTGTACTGCAAAGGAGAAGGTTGGATATGATCCCTGGACATACACAAATCTTTAGCTGTCCTGGGACCCCACCTCCTCCTGAGACCTTCCCTTCCCTTCCCCCATCCTCCTCAGTGCTGATGTGGCTTTTTGTTTGGACTCTTTCCTTCAGTTGTTCTTTTTTCTTTTTTTTTAAGTAAAAATTGTGTTGCTTTCAAACCAATCTTTATTCTATTAATTGAAAGCAAACAGAGCCTGCAAAGCAACAGATAGTTGTTAAACCTTCATATTGCATTGTCTACACCAATCATAATCTCCTCTTAGCATTACAGGCACTGCACTCCCAAGCATAGCAACAAATATTAGTGGCTTTCAGCTTCAAATTGCTGCTGCAAGATATCCCTGATCCTTATGCCCCCTCTAATAGCCCTGGTCTCTGGTTGTTCAAACAGCCTCCGGGCACTGAGCCTCAGCAGTCCAGCCTTGAATGAAGCTTTCACCTTTCCCTGCACAAATATTATGGAGCGTACAGCACATGGCTATAAGCATTGAAATACTGTCATCGGCCAGGTCCAGCTTCCCATATAGGCAGCACCAGTAGGCCTTTATACAACCAAAAGCACACTCAACAGTCATTCTGCATTTGCTCGGCTTGTTGTTGAACTGCTCCTTGCTGCTGTCAAGTTGCCTCGTGTATGGCTTCATAAGCCAGGGCATTAAGGGGCAGTGGGGTCTCCCAGGATCACAATGGGCATTTTGATTTCCCCTATGGTCTGGGAAGAAAGTCCCTGCTTGCAGCTTCCTGAACAGGCCAGTGTTCTGAAAGATTCGTGTGTCATGCACCTTTCTGGACCAGCCTGCGTTAATGTCTGTGAAATGCCCATGGTGATCCACAAATGCCTGGAGAACCATTGAGAAATAGCCCTTCTGATAAATGGACTTGGTGGCTAGGTGGTCTGGTGCCAGAATTGGAAGATGCATACCATCTATCGCCCCTCCAGTTAGGGAATCCCATTTGTGCAAAGCCATCCACAATCTCACCCACATTGCTCAGAATCAGTCTTTTGAAGCAGGATGAGATTAATGCCCTTGCATACTTCCATTAACATGAATCCAACAATCTCCCCCTGCACCCACTCCGAACTCATTAGTGACCAGTCGGTAGCAGTCTAGTGTAGCCAGCTTCCACAGTGCAATTGCCACGCACTTATCCAATGGCAGGGCAGCTCTCATTCTTGTCCTTGCACTGCAGGGCTGGGGTGAGCTCATCACACAGTGCCATGAATGTGGCTTTCTTCATCAGAAAGTTCTGGAGCCAGTGCTCATCCCAGATGTGCATGACAATGTGATTCCTGCCACTCGGTGCTTGTTTCCCGAGCCCAAAAGCGGCGTTCCACTGTGGTCAGCACCTCCGTGAATGCCACAAGCAATCTTATGTCGTAGCTAGTACGTGTGGTGAGATCAATGTCACAGTCCTCTTGCCTTTGTAGTTTAAGGAATAACTCCACTGCCACTCATGATGTGTTGGTCAGAGTGAGCAGCATACTGGTCAACAGTTCGGGATCCATTCCTGCAGACTGAAGAGGCAGGGCATGCAGTGCACAAACCATTGAAAGATGGAACCGTTACAGATGGAAGCACAGGGATTGCTGGGATGCAAAGCAATGCACCACGGGACATTGGGACAGGACCCAGGATGCTCTGTGACCCCCTCAATCTTCCTACAACTCTTAGCAGCAGAAGAGGAAGAGATGATCTGTTGGATAGCTGCTCAGAGTGCACTGCTTTGAGTAACACTGCAAGTGTTACAAGGGTGAACATGCTATTGTGTGGGCAGCTGATGGTGTGAACACACAGCAGTTTCCCTTCAGCGCTCTCTGAGCGGCGCTGTAAGTCCCAGTGTTGTAACTCAGCCAGTGTAGACATACCCTTAGTGTCAAATCTCCCCTCCCTCCTAGGGTTTGGCATCATTGGTAACTCTGAAACTGTAAGGAATAAAACCTGCACCTTAAGCTTCTGCTTGGTGGACTCTGCCTAGTTCCCTTTTGTGTAAAAACCTAATCTCTTTCCCTTCATAGCCTGGATGAAACTAAGTGAATCCACTTGCAAGCCTGACTCAGCAGCTGTTACTTTAGCAGCAACCCCAGAAGGTATTTATATATAGGCTTGGAGTACCTTGTTAGCGGTAAATGCCACTTTCTCCCCTCACACACACATTCCACCAATGATAATTGAAACTTACTAGTAAGAAAAATACTTCTTGAGAACTTTGTAGTTTGATCTGTTTTGGACAGTTGTTGATTTGTGTCTTAATGGTTATAAGCCTCTAACTTTGTTTGAATCTCTATGGCTATTTGTTGTCTGCCTCCTCCCCCACAATTTTCTGCAACTGACAACTTAAATTTTTTTTTAAAAAAAGGGGGGATAATGCTTAAAAACAATTGCTATTATGTTTCAAAACTATATAAAGAAAATGAATCTGCCAAGCCTAATTATATAAGAAGGTGCAACATGCTCTCCTCCTTGTTTCTGTCCAGCTCTGCCATAGACTGGCCCATTTGGGGTGGTATGCACCCCCAGGGATACTAAGATCCCTGCAAGCATGACTGGCTCCTGTCTCAGGAATGAAAAGGGAGGGTGTCAGGGTTCCTTCCCCACTCTGAACTCTAGGGTACAGATGTGGGGACCCGCATGAACGTCACCTAAGCTTATTTCTACCAGCTTAGGTTGAAACCTGGTACGCTGCCACCACCAAGTGATTTAACAAGAAACAGGGAAAGGACCACTTGGAGTTCCTCATCCCTCCCAAATATCCCCCCAAGCCCTTACACCCCCTTTTCTGGGGAGGCTTGAGAATAATATCCTAACCAATTGGTTACAAAGTGATCAAAGTCCCAAACCCCTGGCTCTTTGGACAATGGAAAAATCAGTCAGGTTTTTAAAAGAAGAATTTTATTAAAGAATGTGTAAATCATCTCTGTAAAATCAGGATGGAAAATAACTTTACAGGTAATCAGATTCAAAGAGCCCAGGGGAACCCCCTGTAGCCTTAGTTTCAAAGTTACAACAAAACAGGGATAACCTCCCTCTAGCAAAGATAAAATTCACAAGTTGAGAAAACAAAGATAAACTAATACGCCTTGCCTGGCTGTTACTTACAAGCTTGAAATATGAGAGACTTGTTCAGAAAGATTTGGAGAACATGGATTGATGTCCAGTCCCTCTTAGTCCCAAGAATGAACACCATCAAAACAAAGAGCACAAACAAAAGCTTTCCTTCCCTTCCCCCCCCCCCGCCCCAATTTGCAAGCCAGGTTACCTGAGCTGATTAACCCTTTACAAGTAAAAGGATTTTGGTACCTCTGGCCAGGAGGGATTTTATAGTACTGTATATAGGAGGGTTGTTACCCTTCCCTTTAGTTATGACCCCTCCCCCACAAATAACAGATAGTGTTGGACAGCTGGTTCCACACTGGCTGTGACTTCTTCCTGGAGCTCTAGGAGAAAACAGTTAATAAGGCACATGCACCTTTAGATGTACTACTGATTATATAAAACTAACAAATGTCCCACAGTCCAAGAACAATTTTTAACCAGTTGATTTGGGGGAAACTGTCATGGGAGAGTGCATCAGCCACTTTGTTAGAAGTTCCTGAAATGTGTTGTATTTTAAAATCAAAATCTCAGAGAGCTAAACTCCACCGAAGAAGTGTTTTTGTTGTTTCCCTTGGCGGTATGAAGCCACTTTAGCATGGTTGGTTTGTAGTTGGAAACGCTGTCCCTAAACGTATGGGCGTAGCTTTTCCAGCGTGTACACAATGGCGTAGCATTCCTTTTCTCTGATTGACCAGTGGCGTTCCCTCTGTTTCTTGCTGAGAAACACAACAGGATGGAATTTTTGATCCGGTCCTTCCTGCATTAAAACTGCTCCCACACCACGCTCGGAGGCATCTGTGGTTACTAGGAACGGTTTGTCAAAGTCTGGGGCCCTTAGCATGGGGTCAGACATGAGTGAACCACTCTCCACTGGAGCACTATGTGGTATTTCAGGCTCTGGCTGAGCCTCTTGTGTAGGCTTATCGGCTGCTGTTCCCAGTGCAGGCTCAGTGGTGCTCTCTGGCGTTGAAGTTGTAGGTTTGCAAGCACTGGACTCGGTGCTGGCAATGGTTCTGGTGCTGGTTGCTTTGCCGGTTCTGGGGCTGGCTTTGGCCCGGTCTCTGGGACTGGATCACTACAGCAGTTGCAGTCATTGGCAGGGAATCCGAAGTTCCTCCACCTCTGTCTGGGTCTCTGGTAACATAGATGGGGGCCCTGGTGGAAGGCTCAGGAACAGGGATAGGTGTGAAAGCTTGCTTAGCCTGGCTGTGGGTGACCATTCCCACCCTCTTGGCTAGCTTCACATTCAGGGCTGGCACTTCCATTTAGGTGACCTAGGCAGTCGCCTAGGGCACCAGGATTTGAGAGGGTGGCATTTTGCCAACCTCAGCGGCAATTCGGAGGCGGGGGGGTCCTTCAGCACTCTGGGTCATCGTCGGCAATTCTGCTGCTGGTTCTTCACTCGCTCCGGGACCCACCGCCGAAGTGCCCCGAAGACTGGGAGCGCAGAAGAACCCCTCCCCCCCGCCACAGAATTGCCACCAATGACCGGGAGCACGGAAGGACCCCCGCCTAGGGCGCCAAAAACCCTGGTGCCGCTCCTGTTCACATGGTTGGCCATATCTTCCCCCAGCAGGATGGGAATTAGATAACCATCATAGACTGCAAAAGTCCACATTCCTGACCAGCTGTTGTACTGCACAGGCAACTCCGCTGTAAGCAAGTTTAAAGATTTTGATGTGAATGGTTGAATCGTCACTTGGGCCTCTGGGTTGATGAATTTGGGGTCCACTAAGGATTGGTCAATAGCTGACACCTGTGCTCCAGTGTCCCTCCACATTGTAACCTTCCCGCCCACACTCCATTTCCCTTCATTCTGAGGGTACCTGGGAGGCATCTGGGCCTGAAGACCTTGGGTGTGACTCCAGCATAATGAACTGCTGTCTGTTGGGGTTCTTGGGGCAGCTGGCCTTCACATGCCCCAGCTCATTACATTTAAAACATCGCTCAGCTGACTGGTCACTGGAGAGAGGTGGGTTGCTGGAGACTGGTGTGGTGGGACAATAAGGTGGCTGGGGTTTCCCTTGATGTCAGTGGGGCCTTGGGTTGCCCCTGTTGATAGGGTTTGGTTTCAGGTTGCCCCTTCTAATATTTTCTCCTATTGCTACTAGGTTTTGTTTTGTTTTTCTGCCACTCCTTTGGTCCACTGGGATGTGACATTTAACCTTTGTTTGTTTGAAGTGATTCTATACCTTCACCTACTGGGTGGGAGGGTGCATTCCTCTTACTCAACATTATGCTGAGCTGGAAGGCTCCCTTGCTTACATCTCCTTCCCTTTCTGGCTGTGCTAACTGATATGCTGTCCTCTCAGCTTCTTCCCTTGCCAAGAGAAGTTTCCTGATTTTTAATTTAGGGAGATGCTGTTCTGTCTAGTACACTTCTATAACATCCTTTAATCAACATGAAAAACGCGCTCTCCGTGAGAGCAACTGGCAAGTGAGAGCTACATTGACAGACCTGTTTTAATGAACTTTCTACTCTTGCCCTTTCCTGGCTCTGATAGGGAGGGACCATTCTTCCTGATATTATTAGTATTCGTGTGTTTTACAGTAGTCCCTGAAGGGAGTCCCACCAAGATCATGGCTCTATTGTTCTAGGCACTGTACATACATATAGATCAGGGCAGCCCTAGACCTGCAAAGCTTACTGTATAAATAGAGAAGATGGACAAAGGGTGGGAGAAAGGGAGCATTCTTATCTCCAATTCTACAATTGGAAATGTGAGCACAGAGTGTAAGGCCAGCATCGCACAGAGTTGGCGGGAGAGCCTGGAATTTAAACCAGATCTTCCACGTCCCACTCTAGTTCCGTGAGCACTAACTACTCAGTGGTTAAGGCAGGGGAATCCAGCCTCTCTCTTTTCACACATTGCTCCATATCCTGGCCACCTTATGTCAATCTGAAGTAATTTCACTAACGTCTGTGGAGTTATTTAGGAATTACACTGGGGTTACTGAGGGCAGAATTAGTCTGAGAGATTTTAGTGACTTTCCCAGAGTTGCAAAGTAAGTCACTGGCTAACTTGTTTCTCACTTATCTCCACTTCAGTCTACTGAAAACATCTCTGCTTGAGTCATCTTTCTTTCTTTGCTGCACCAGCCATATCACTTAAATCCTTTCATTCTCTTACTGTTTTATAACCCCTTCAATTCAAGCTCTTTGTCCTTGCCTTTCAGATCCTACATAATCTTGAGCCTGCCTACATCTATATTATTTCCTTGCAATCCCCAGTCACACCTTGCTTCCTGCCCTATGCTATGCTGCCTGCCATTCTTGGAACAGGATCCCATTTCTTGTCTGTTACCTGTTCTCTTTGCTTCTCATTTCTGCTTAAAACCCACTTCTCCCATAAATCCTCCCTAGCATAGACTTCTCTATAGCTGAACTCTTACCAATTTTTCATGGTATGGTAGAGCATAAACTCTTTATAGCAGGTGTAGCAGTAGTTATGGGAGTTTCTGAATACAGACCCATGTCCTGTGTGACATGGATCTTAATCTTTTCCAATCCTATCTCATAACAGGTGCCAGGAAATAAAGTTGTCTGTTAACAGCACTTGTGTGAGCCACACACCACTCAGCATGTTAAAGTATACTAACTCCTGGCAAAAATGGCAAATAAAGCTACAAGAAACCTTCAGTCCAGAAAGGAGCCTGGTAGAGCAACTGGTTATAGCACTTCCAGGAAAATTTGAAGTGGTATTGAAGAGCAATTATACAGGATATACTGCCCCAAGTAGCAGGTCCCACAGTACTGGTGCCCTGCAGTACATCCCCCTGAGTAAATGAACCCAGCTGCAAACTGCTAATTTAAAGTATGGTCTGATCCATGCAAAAAATCTCATGTGGGAAAGAGATTCATTACAAGAAACCTGTTCCAAGGTACACTTGACCATTATATTATGGACATGATACAGTTATGTGAATTTGAACTGCTACCAGACAGACTAATCAGAGAATGAATTATTTGTGGAATAATTGATAGCTGGGTCAAAACAAGGGTATTATAATAAACAGGCTTGTTATTGAAAGGAGAGTGGATATTTGTAAGAGCAATGACTAGTACGCTTCCCTAAATAGATGTGTTAACAAGAATTGGAGTGTATCTAATTAAAAATATATACTAAGGCATAAAGAGACCAAACAAGGGCAAATTAAATAGGAGACACTAGAGCTGGTTGTAAATAACATGGAGGCAATCACATTATTACAATACAATGGAGAAGTCTTCAGAACAGAGGGACTAGCATCATGCAATAAAAGCAACCATTTTGCAAAAGAAGTTGGCCCTCGATACAAATTGTAAAGAAATGAAAAAGCAAAATAAATTTAATGGACATATAGGAGAAAACTCAGATACAGAAACACAGTTGGATCTCTCAATGCATTTACACAGCAAAGTTCTGCACCAGATTGCTTTATGACACTGGAATAAAATTTACAAAATATGTATTTCAAACTGGATACTGGACATCAGTGATACATAAGCATAGCAAGAGTGTACAAAACTACTATTGCCCATCCAATGTTACAACTGAAAACAAAACTTGTTTCATATAGTGTGCACAAAATAAGGTCACATAGCAAAGCTACACTGATTTTGTTTGTTTATAAGAATAGGTACCTCTCCATAGAGTTTCAGTGGAAGAAGTCTAAATTATTCCTGGAATAAATAAGTCTGCAAATACAGATGAACTATAGACAAGTTATACACCTCTTTGAAGAGGAGGAAAAAGACATTCTTAAGGAACTTGATGGAGAGTTTAACAGACTGGGATGCAGTAAAGATACAGTATATCACATTGATAGGGATTCCAGGGGGCCATCAAAGCTACATGCACAATATAAGGTCCCAATATTACAAAGAGATAAAGTAAAAATGAAACCTGACCGTATTATAAAATTAGTTATTATTGAGACTAGAGATACCAGGTGACAGATTACCAAACAAGCTAAGGATGTATAGATCCACCAGATAAAAAATAAGGCTATCAAACCCAGTCGTTGTCCCTTGAGAACAGTTGAGGAAGCTGAGTCTAAACTTCCATAAAGAAGAGTCTTTTTTCAATTTTACATGTAAGCCAAGAGTTTTGGTGGGTTTGACTTGCAACTTCCCTTGTGATAGATGAAGTGAGTTTCCTTGGTGATTGCTTCAGGTCCCCAAGTGCACCAAAGCAGCATGTCCCAGATCTTTAAGGACCTGGGTGCAGCTGTTGATCACCTTTTGATTTGGAGAGAAAATAATGAACACAGTGTGAGGCTTCATTCTGTTCTTCTGCGTGCTAATGGAAAGAGCCTTAAAGCAAACAGGCACAAATACCTGGGTTGAAAGTAACTTAAAGGACTTAGGAGGGGGAGGGGCCTCAACCAGAAGAGGTGTGGCCTCTATTGGAAGAGGTGGGGCCTTTAAATATCTGGGTGCTTTAAATTAGAATTTAAAGGGCCTGGGGCTGGGGATGTGGTAGCAGCATCTGGGAGCTTCAGGTCCTTTAAATCACCCCTGAAACTACCTGCTGCAGAGGTGGCTGGGAGCCCTGGGGGTGATTTAAAGGGCCCCAGGCTCCAGCTGCTGCTACCACAGTGAAGCCCTGGGCCTTTTAAATCACCACAGAGGGGGCCCCAGCTTCTGGTGGAGCTTTAAAGGGCCCAGGGCTCCGCTGCAGTAGTGGCAACTAGGAGCCCCTGGTCCTTTACATCATCGCCAGAGCCCTACTTCTGCTACCTCAGGGCTCCAGCGGGGCTCAGGTGACAATTTAAAGGGCCCCAGAGGGTAGCAGCAGTGGGAGCCCTGAGCCCTTTAAATCACCACCCAAGCCGTGCTGGGGTAGTAGCGACAGCTGGGGGCTCGGACGGTAATTTAAAAGGCCCAGAGCTTCGGCTGCCACTACCACCCCAGGCCCTTTAAATTATTCCCGGAGCCCTGGAGTAGCAGTAGTAGTGCTCTGGCAGCAAGTTAAAGGGCCCAGGGCTGTAGCAGTGGCCAAGCCCCTGGCGCTTTAAATTATCGCTGGAGCCCCACCGCTGCTACCCCAGGGCTCTAGAAGGCTCTGGGGATGATTTAAAGGACCCAGGGTGGTAGCGGCTACTGGAGCCCCAGACCCTTTAAGTCGTTCCTGGAGCCCTGGGGCGGTGGCAGCGGGACTCTGGTGGCTATTTTAAGGATTGGGGCTGAAGCAGCTGCCGCAGCCCCACCACCGCCTCCCCAGGGCTCTGGTGACGATTTAAAGGGCCCAGGGCCGTAGCTGCAGCAGGCGCCCTGAGCCCTTTATATTGCTGCCTGAGCTCTGCTAATGCTTCCCCAGGGCTGCGGCAGCACGGCTCCGGAAGCAGGGGTCTGGCAGCAGTTTAAAGGGCCCAGGACTCCAGCTGCTACTGGGAGTCCCAGACCCTTTAAATTGCTGCCAGGGGAAGCTGATCTACCCCGGTACAGCGCACCAGCTCTTGCCCGTACGCTGTACAGGCTGCACCGGCTTACTTTCACCTCTGCAAATACCAGATCTGGCTGGATGAGATTTGCCACAAGAATATCTACTCAGGGCAAAGAAATTTGGCTTGACCTAAGGAAGATGGAGCCAATTGGAAAGACCCTAAAACAAATAGGCATTACAGAGATTCATGGGCATGTTTATGGGTTGAAGCAATTTCATCCCTAATTTGTCGTAATTAAGAGCACTACTCTAAATGCAGTTGAGAACAGCACAGAATGTCTCTAAGTTGCCTGACAAAAGAACAGTTTCAGGGATTTTTTTTTAAGGAGTTGCAGAAGCTATTTTGGAATTAACCTGAAGCCTAATATCTCAGGATGAGGGTGGTTCTGCAAGATGATTGCCCAAGAATATATGATCCTAAAGAGGCACTGACTAAAACAAAATGGAACTATGCCCAGAGTGAGAAATAAATGCTAGCAACTGTTTTTGGTTGTCAGCAGTTTCATCAATATGTGTTTGGACAGAAATCAGTTAAGAAAGCAGCAGACCATGAACCACTGGAAGCTTTACTACAGAAACCATAGCACCAGCTAGGCTTCAGCAAATGATCATGCCATAGCAAAAGGACTCATTAAATGTATAACACTAATCAGGAGCTTTCTATAGAGGACATATTTTCAAGAGTGCCTATAAACAATGAAAATGAGCAGAAAGAAGAATTTGAAGGAAATATAACTCCAGTACTACCCATTTCCGGAAAAGAATTGACACTCAAATAAGAAACGCAAAAAGGCCCCACCTTACAACAGCTTGGGAATGTAATTACAGATGGATGGCCAGCAGGAAAATCCCAAGCACTTTCAAGCATAAAAACATATGTCTATAAATATGAAACTACTGCTTGTTATGCCATTCTATACTCAGGGTTTATGTCAAAATACCATAAAGCATGGAGTCGTAGATCCCAAAGCTAACGGCTCAATGAGGTTAAAAGATTAGAACTGATACAGGTGCTGAACCTCTTCCGTGGAACTTAGAGTTCACTGGAAAAAGGGGTCAGTGACCACTCCTCCTCAGCATGAATAGGCAAAATCCTGGGGATGCTGGAAGATGCCATGGGGAGAAATCAGTTTGATGAGTCTCAGGTTGTGCATTGAACAACTGAGAAAATCAGCGAGACAGATAAGACATTGTCACTAGCATCCTACGTTTGCTGGGCATCATGCTTCTCCCTCTTGTTCACAGCTGGGAAATTAATGAAGATATCAGAGATACAGAAACTGGATTGCATGAAACCACCCTGGCCCTCTGCCTTCCAAACTGAACTTTTTCTTTGGGGAAGTTCAAAAAGATTTGATTAGTTACTCCTATATCCATCCTTCTGGGTTTTGTTTGTTTCATTTTCACGTACCCCTGGACATCTAAATCCTGGTATGGGTCAGAAATAGAAATGCCAAAATACCAATCTCATGCGGTTTGAGGCCCAGCTAAAAGCGAGATGTACAAGCAATATCGGGAGATAACTTGTTTTTCTGGTTTTTCCTCTCCAATTTCCCCCTCCCGCCGTCCCCCAAGAGACTCTCAGGATTGAGCAACCAAAGCTTGAACTGAATCTTATGTAACCCTTCTGCCCCTCTGAGTTGGCAGCAACAAGGGCCGGGTTCAGTATCCAGGGGTTCCGTTTCAATAACACAATGCATAACCAGCTTGAACTCCCACCCAGTGATCTGGGACACTTACATACCCCCCCCCCCCCCGGTGCCTCTAGGAGGCAATACTTCCCCTCTCGCAAGCAGGAGTCTGAGTGTAGCAAAATCCTTTTAATAAAGGAGGGAAACAATGTGGCATCACATTGGAGAAACACCACAAACAGGATTATAACACAAACCATAAGCAAAAAACCCACCTCCAAATACATTTGGCAATGTCCTTTCCTCCTTAGGGTCTTAAGTCCAATCACCCCAAAGTTCAAAAGTTTATCTGCAGATTTTTACCCCCCTCAGCCTGGGTGGAAATGGGGGGGCCCACACAGGGTGGTAAGGGGCACCTTACGTGGTCCAAGGCCAACTGCTCTGCCTCTCCGTGGAGTTCTGCTGCAGCCTTCACCACGACCAGCTCCACTACACCAGTGTGCCGCTCCTCCAGCCAGCCCGCAAGCCACTCCAGCTGTCCCTGCAAACTGCTCCACTCAGCTCACTGTTCCATGGGCTGCTCCAACATGCTGCAAACTGCTCCGCTCTGCCAGCCGCTTAGTGATAAGTCTTCAGGCTCCCCCAGTAGTTAACACTGTTTCAGCTTGTAGTAGGGGAGCCCCAGTGCTGGTGCACCATTGGCCCAACATGAATTCAGCTCAGTAGCCTTTAGATGGACTCCTAATGGAATCAAAATTAGCTCTACTCTTTAACAGTGGGGAGAGGAGGATGTGCAGTTGGTGTTCCAGGCCCAGGGGTGAGGGGTGCATACCATCAGGTACACACACCAATCTCTCTCAATTCACTGGGTTTTGGAACCCATGTCCCTTGTCTAGCAAGTACTACTTAATTGAGGTTGAGTCATCTCTGTTATAAAGCAGTCTCATAGTTCCTCATTCACATAATCAGGGTGACAACACTTTATTCTTCTTGCCCCAATAACAAAGAAATTGGGGATCCCAGAGCTGTCAAAATAACCATCCCAGGCTGCCGTGGGCTATGCTATGTGAGGTGGGTGTGCCAATGCAAATACCTGAAATTCCTTTCCACACTCCCCATAATTCACCACCAGATGTCAGGGTAGAGCTCATCCTGACTCTGCTTACACTTAATACAGTCACCCTTACGACTTTAAGTTGAAGGTCTAAAGATGGGACTTAAGGTATAGTGAGTTCCTTTTTCAGAGTTCTGATTTGACTCCTTTTCCTAGCTGCCAAGAAAAACCTCTCTCTTCCTGCCCTGGCATTGCCTGCTCTCTTTTTCCTACCTTAGGAAACCAGCCAGTCAAGGTGCAAAACTCCCAAGGAATACCCACTTCCCTCAGAATTAAGTCAGACTAGCAGATATTAGCATTGCTTTCCGTGTGTGTTTAGGAAGAGACCGAGAGGTGGCTGCGGTATAATTTTAGATCCTTGAGTGGCTTCAAAATATGCTTAAGAAAACGAAGGGAAACAGGCCATCAGTCAAAAGTGTTATGGCTTCAGGGAAGGAGGGCAGAACAAGGGCTGCCCTTACAATGAAGAGAGAAAAGAGCCTCTCGACCTGTCAGACATGTGATGGACATTAGCAGCAGGAATCATGGAGAGAGCCCAAAATAGAGGCTCTATTGTCTTTAGAAGAACCAGTCAGTGGGGGTAGGGGTGACTTTTTTCCCCTTTAACAAAATTGACTGCATTCTTCCCTGAGGGCTTCTGGTGTTTCTGATGTATGGGCACAAACTGGGTTCACTTTGTCTCACCAGGCTCAGGAGACTACAGGCCACATGTTCCTTCCCCTTTGGTATTCTTGGGGGACTTCCTTGACTAGGCCAAATTCTGCTCTCTTTACTCATGTTGAGCAATACCCAACATTACAAGTAGTCCAACTGACTTCTGCGTAGTACGAAGGAAGATGCTACTCAGCATGAGAAAGGGTTCGAGACTCTGGGCCTTTGAAAAGAAGAAGGCAGGAAGATTAGCTAACTAAACAAGAGGTGTTTTTTTTCTCTCTCCCCGCCTTTTTACAACTTGGGAGAGAGAATATTGCAACAGTAGGTCAAATATATGAAAGAATATGAACTGTTTTCTGTCTGGAGGCAAGTACTCATATTTACTCCCTGGCTTTTCTGCTAGCTTTTCTTCTCTCTTGCTTCATAACTTGTTTCACTAAAGGGGACAAGCCAGTTTTCCTTGTAGATTTGGGGTTGTAACCTTTACATAATAGGGCAGCGTGAAAGGGAAAGTTGGGAATGGAAGAAGAAAGATTGAAATCTGGAAAGATCTGATAACTGTATGATCATGGGGAACTTCAATATCAGTGACATACTGGATGTCTCACAATGCCTGTACTAAAACATCTTTGGGATTAATAGAGGACAATTTCTTAGCTAAAAGTGTTCCATCCAACGTGAGGAAATTCTATATTATACCTCATCTGGTCAGATAAGGAGGAATTGATAAATCTTCTGTTTGAGGAGGTTTCCATGCAAGCACCAGAAGCTCCCTAGAAATTGGGGGAACCAATGGTGCCTGGACTGTGACCCGCCCCTCAAGACCATGCCCCCACTCTGCCTCCTCCCACAAGGCGCCACCCTCACTCTGTGTCTTCCTGACCCTGCTCCACCCTCTCACCCAAAACCCACTCCTGCTCCTCTCCACCTCTTTCCCTGAGGCCCTGCCCACTCACTTGCTCATCTCCGCAGTAGGGTTGCCAGGTGTCTGGTTTTCAACCATAACACTTGGTTGAAAAGGGACTCTGGGGCTCTGGCCAGCACCACTGACTGGCCCATTAAAAGTCCAGTTGGCACAAGGCTGGCAGGCTCCCTATCCAACTCCACGTGGCTCCCAGGAAGCAGCCAGCATGTCCCTGCAGCCCCTAAGTGCAGGGGCAGCCATGGGTGCTCCATCCACTGTGTTCCCCCTCCCCCGAGTGCTGACTCCACAGCTCCCATTGGCTGGGAACCAATTGGTGGGAGTAGCGTGTAGAGCCCCTGTGACCATGCTGCCATCTAGGGACCACAGGGACATGCTGGCTTCTTCCCAGGAGGTGCCTGAAATAAGTGCTCCCCAGAGCCCACACCCCAAACATCCTCCCAACCTCCTACCCCAGCCCTGAGCCTTCTCCCATGCCCCAACCCTGTGCCCCAGCTTAGAGCCCCCTCCCATGCCCAAACTCCCATGCTCTTCTCCCGGCACCCCCTGTCAGCGATTAACTTCATCAGGCAGGTCTTCAGTGGCTCAGCTCTCCATCTAAGTCCTACATAATTTAAACACATGAAGGAATCCTTGCCAGGGTAAAAGGTCCAACGGAGCCTGTCCCTGTGCCTTCGGTAATGTGTTTAGCCCCATCTCTGGGCTCAGTCCTCAGCCCCTTCTGCGCTAGCTTTAAATCTGTGTCTGCTTGGGTACAGAACAGTGCCCCCAGGGCTTTTTCTCTGGAGACTTTTGAAGTCCTTCCCTTCACTTGAACCTTATCAAGCTTTATCAGGGTCCTTAAAAAGACGTATCCCCTTCTTGGGGCTTAGCCACCCTGCCAGTGGCTGGTCAGAGGATCCAGGCCTGCCTGCTACTCCAGGTCCCAACCCATGGATCCTATAAAAAGCAGCCACATGCTGCTTCCTGTAATAGTTGCTGCTGCTATCCCCTGGGCCACTTCCCACATAGCTCTTTCCTCTTCTTGGGTTCTCTGTCTGAGCAGGGTCTCTCCTAGGCCTTCTTGCCTGGAGAGTTTCACAGGCTTCCAGTCTTCATTACCCTTCTGGACCCAACCAGCAACTGAACTGCTCTGGCCCTGCAACTCCTTTTAACTGAGACTGCTGAGATCTCATTGGCTGCTTCCCTACAGCCTTTTTAGGTAGGCCTGGAGGACTCACCTTCACTGTTTCTTTTCTGAGGGAGTCGTAAATAGTGGACAGGTCACTGATACAGAGTGAACAGAATAGCTCAGTAAGCTGGGTGCAAGAAAACAACATGCATTTTAATAGAGCCAAATGTAAGGTCATGCATCTAGGAACAAAAAATGAAGGCCGTAATTATAGGAAGGGAGCCTCTATTTTGGGAGGTAATCACTCTGAAAAAGAGTTGGAGTGTGGTGGATAATCAACTGAACTTGAGCTCCCAGTGCAATGCTGTGGCTAAAAGGATTCATGCAGTCCTTGAATGTATGAATTAGAGATGTTTTAGGAAGAGCCATGAGAATGACTAAAGGATTGGAAAACAGACCTTATAGTGAGAGACTCAAGGAACTCGATCTCTTTCACTTAACCGAGAGAAGGTTAAGGGTGACTTGATCACAGTCTATAAGTACCTACCAGGGGAACGAAACTGTGAGTACAGGGGGCTAAATGATCACAATTGCCTCTTTTTGCCCTTAAACCTATGAAATGGTTGGAAGTAGGATCCAGGGTTTTTTCTATCTTAGCTAAACTGAAGCAAGGGTCAGTCCTAGGACCAATCCTATTCAATTTATTCATAAATGATCTGGAGAAAGGGGTAAATAGTGAGGTGGCAAAGTTTACAGGTGATACTAAACTACTCAAGATAGTTAAGACCAAAGCAGATTGTGAAGATCAAAAAGATCTCACAAAACTAAGTGATTGGGCAACAAAATAGCAAATGAAATTTAATGTGGATAAATGTAAACTAATGCACATTGGAAAAAATAACCCCAACTATACATACAATATGATGGGGGCTAATTTTGCTACAACGAGTCAGGAAAAAGATCTTGGCGTCATCGTGGATAGTTCTCTGAAGATGTCCACGCAGTGCACTGAGGCAGTCAAAAAAGCAAACAGGATGTTAGGAATCATTAAAAAGGGGATAGAGAATAAGACTGAGAATATATTATTGCCCTTATATAAATCCATGGTACGCCCACATCTCGAATACTGTGTACAGATGTTGTCTCCTCACCTCAAAAAAGATATTCTAGCACTAGAAAAGGTTCAGAAAAGGGCAACTAAAATGATTAGGGGTTTGGAGAGGGTCCTATACGAGGAAAGATTAAAGAGGCTAGGCCTCTTCAGCTTGGAAAAGAGGAGACTAAGGGGGGATATGATAGAGGTATATAAAATCATGAGTGATGTGGAGAAAGTGGATAAGGAAAAGTTATCTACTTATTCCCATAATACAAGAACTAGGGGTCACCAAATGAAATTAATAGGTAGCAAGTTTAAAACAAATAAAAGGAAGTTCTTCTTCACACAGCGCACAGTCAACTTGTGGAACTCTTTACTTGAGGAGGTTGTGAAGGCTGGGACTATAACAATGTTTAAAAGGGAACTGGATAAATTCATGGTGGCTAAGTCCATAAATGGCTATTAGCCAGGAAGGGTAAAGAATGGTGTCCCTAGCCTTTGTTCATCAGAGGATGGAGATGGATGGCAGGAGAGAGATCACTTGATCATTGCCTGTTAGCTTCACTCCCTCTGGGGCACCTGGCATTGGCCACTGTCGGTAGACAGATACTGGGCTAGATGGACATTTGGTCTGACCCAGTACGGCCGTTCTTATGTTCTTATGTTCTAAGACTCTGAATCTTCTGAGGTTCACCAATTGCTAATGTGTGTAATGTATATACATACACTTGAGCTAATGCACATCTATGTGCTTTTGGTGCAGTGGTGCTGTAGCCGTGTTGGTTCCAGGATATTAGAGACACAAGTTGGATGAGGTAATATTTTGTGGCACAGGCAGTTGCCTGTAGTTGTGTGTATTCATGTGCGCATGTGTAAAAGCTCAATAAAAGGCCTGTTGGGATGGGAAAGAACTTGTTGGGTAATGTATTAGAATGAAAGAAAGATTAAGGAATCCCCTCTCTGAAAGAGTATGTGAGCACAAACTTGTGTGCAAACAAGAGTGTGTGTATTTAGCTGCATGTGGTTTCCTAGTGCTGGCCTCATTAACCAGAGGTAAATGAGCATGTGTTTTAGCACATGAGCAAGCAGATACTCTATGTAGAAAGAGGACAGAGAGGATGCGTGAACACAAAGTACCTGCTCATTTCCCCACTTCTTGTACCCACACTAAGTGGGGAGAGAAGGAAACCCATGCTGTAGGCCTGGACAGTCTGAAAACTAAAGATTTCTTCTTTTTGTGGGTGTATTTTATTATATTGGAAATGGAGCCCAGAAGGTGAGAAAGGGGTGTTAAGAGGATCTTTAAAAAAAAAAAAAGGTTCCTTGATACAGAGACCATCTTCCTTTACTGTATTGTACAGCACCAGTCATGGTGTCAGGCTGAACAAATAATGATACAAACAAAGCCTTTGGCAAGCTTAATGCTGTCAGGGTATGTCTACACTACAGTTTATGCTGGCATCATTTATGTTGCTCAGGGGATGAATAAATCACCCTCCTGAGTGACATAAGTTACATCGACATAAGCAACGGTGTGGACAGTGCTATGTCAGCGGGAGAGCTTCTCCAGCCGACATAGCTACCATCACTTGTGGGGGCTGGAGTAATTAAGGCAATGGGAGAGCTCTCTCCCATCAGCTTACAGTGGCTATATTAGAGTAGCCATGCCCTTACTGAGCAATCTTGAAATCTTGGCCAGACACCTGGAGGCAAGTGTTTTAGGGGGAACATATTCCCAGTCTGCTTTCTTCTTAAGTGGGATGCTTAACTGAATCAATATCTTAATAACAAGGAGAATACTTTGAGCCCGTTTCTGATCTGTGGACTGGGAGTAACTCCAATGAAGTCAGTGAAATCTCAGTTGTGTACATGAAATTGGAATCATGCCCTTTAAACTGACTTTGTGTTTCTATGGGGACTTTCACTAGAAGACCCAGAATATTTTTAAACATATATTAATTAAACCTCACAATACCAGCCCTGCAAGGTAGGTAAGTCCTATACTCACTCAGTACATGGAAACAGTCTCAAGCAATAAGAGATGTACCAGGAAAGTAGAGGAAGCCAAGCTGCCTCCTATCCAGAAGGAAACATGAGGTGAAAGTGGGGGAGGACAGTGGGTCTTTTTAACCCCTTTATTTCTTCCATCTAGCCACATGTTGCATAGTTAACCATTGCATCTAATTGGCTATATTGAAGATTGACAGCATTACCCTATTTGATTTTGAGCCTCCCAGCAGAGAAACAATAAGCATATTCCAGAGAAACCACACAAGAAATGCCTGCATGTGTGCCCAGAGACCTCACATGCTGCACTTCCACACCTGTCCACCTGCATCGACCTTGGCTAATACAAATATAAATCAGAAGCTGTCATTGTAGTGTCCTTGATGGCAGGGTATCCTCCTGCTTGAATGGCTTTAAAAATCATAACTCCTTTGGAAATAGAAGAGAAAGCAATGAATTCTACTGCCCACAAACAGCTTTTGGAATATAGGTATCAACTTCTCCATGGATCTCAACAAAATGAAATGGTCCAATGGCTGAATCTAGGGGTTTTGCTCTCTTACATGTTCCTTCACTCACCCCAGACATATTTTTTCTTTATGCTGCTTGTTTTTCTTTCTCTGATTCTGTCTCTGCTTCTTAATCTGCCTGTTCTCCCATTAGTCATTCTCCCTCCCTCTCTCTCGCCTCCTTTATCTGCTTCTTAAATCATTTATTTTTCTTTCTCTCTCTGGTTTTGAGACATAGAGTTTAAGGCTAGAAGGAACCACGAGATCATCTAGTTTGACCTCCTGTGTATCACAGGCCACTAACACCACCCACCCACTCACTAAACGTAACAACACGAATTAGACCCAAGTATTACAGCCCACAGGAGATTAAACTGTTGTGTGCTATAGGCAGAGAATAGGAGGGATTGAGGTGCACCAGTGCAATGACAGGGAATTGATGAAGTGACATGTACCCACATGATCCTAATAAGTGACTGTGATGGAATCCCTGGGGTACACCTGGAACTGTGGGACTGCTGCACCCCCTTAACTCTCCAGCCTGGACTGTCTGTCACAATGCTTTGCCAGTGACAAGCAGCAACCTCCTCCAGGCACTGTTATCACTCAGCCACCAGTATGCAGAGGCACACCAAGCTAAGATGCATGAAAGCTCCCCAAGCCGATGGCAGATGTTTCAGAGGGAATGAACAGAACAGAACAATTATCAAGTGATCCATCCCCTGTTGTCCAGTCCCAGCTTCTGGCAGGTAGAATTTTAGGGACACCCAGAACATGGGGTTGCATCCCTGACCTTCCTGGTTAATAGCCATTGGTGGACCTATCCTCTATGGCTATGTGTATTTATATTAATTTTAACCCAGTTATACTTTTGGCCTTCACAACATCTTTTGGCAAAAGTGCCACAGGTTGACTGTGCATTGTGTGAAGAAGTACTTCCTTTTGTTTGTTTTAAACCTGCTGCCTGTTAATTTCACTGGGAGACCCCCAGTTCTTGTGTGATGTGAAGGGGTAAATAACGCTTACTTATTCACTTTCTCCACACCATTCGTCATTTTATAGACCTCTATCTCATTCCCCCTTAGTCATCTCTTTTCTAAGTGAACAGTCTTTTAAATCTCTCTATATATGGAAGCTTCTATATATCCCTAAGCACAGGCATTCACCTGCCTTCTCCTGTGTTCCCCCTCATAGAGAATATGTGTGGTAACATTTGGCTATTATTCATGGGTAGGCATAGCCCTGATTAAATAAACTGAGTTCTTCCATCATTATCTAGCAGGATACTGAAGAGTCAATTATTTATCAACTCTTCTGCTTTGTTCCTCTTTTTATTGACTCACCTCTGCTGCACAAAAGCTTCACATGTGCTGCACAAACATATCATAAAGTGTACTGATTCTCAGTGACCTTCCACTATCTGATGGCCCATCAGCCCTTCCTTCCAGCATGCTAGGGCCTACCGTAACGGCAAGCAGCATGAGAACTTGTTGCCTTCTTTAGATGCAAACACGGCTTGACTTTTCCTAACAATCAATGGGAACTCTTACATGCATTTTGAACTCCAAATGCCACCATGTAGGCAGGTTCTGTCCCGCTTTTAACAAGAGACACTTGTTAGATACCGCACCATTTGATTGTTGACCCAGAAATCTATCAGAATTACACAGATGAGGCTGTCTATTTTGTCTTTGTGTGGTTAGTAAAATCCTGATTTTTCCAGTAAAATAATTCTGGGGAAATTCCAATTTTAGGGCAAGAAACAGAATTGCTATAACCAGTGTTAATTGAAAGCTGCACTAACTCCCTCTGAAAAAGGCATGGGTAGTGCACACCATTCAAATGTGTTGCACCAAGACCTAACAGCTGCTTGAATATGCTCTCCAATGAGAACCCAAAGAAGCGGCCTTACTAGCCATAGGAGTCCCTGCTAAGGACACGTCTTCACTGTAACCAATAAGCGGCAGCGCTTTTACATGGCTATGTGGTCACGGCATAGCATAACCCACCTCCAAGAGGGGAAGAGCTCCCAATGCTGGGAGCGCAGCTCCCAGTGCTGCTGTGCTGTCTCCACCGGCACTTTACGGCGCTGAAACTTACAGCGCTCGTGGGGGAATGTTTTTTCACACCCCTGAGCGAGAAAGTTGCAGAGCTGTAAAATGCCAGGATGGACAAGCCCTTAGTGTAGTCTGAATGTAGCATGATCTCTTTGCCTGGGACAGGATCCAGCTGCTGCTAATGACCGCCTTTGATGGCAGTCTCAGCAGAAAGGCCAAGCACCAAATAGGCCATGGACATTGTAATACTCTCAATATTATAACTGGTTACACCAGGTCAGGGTTGAAGGACCTATGGGGGGGAAGCTTGCAGTGCCACTGTACATTCTGTTTCTGATCTGTAGATATTGAGAAAACTCCAGTCTCCAGGGATTTCAATTTGGCACCTTTCATGCAGCACTAAAATACATTTTTTAAAGGGCAGCTTTCAGACACAGGAGAATGTGACAGACTCTCTTTACAAAAATCTCATGCTGTTCAAAACATGGTGGTTTCAATTAACAGGGCCTTGTGGGAGCCTTTTGATTGTTTGTGAACCCCATGTGTTTACAGTCCAGGTAGATTTCACTCTGGTTGTAGACTCAACTAAACACAGAAATCCAAGTTCACTCTAAACCACTGTGTTTTACTCAGTTTGGCACCACAACCATGAATCATGTACTTTTTCAACACAAATCAATAAATCATGTCCAGTTCACTCAAAACTCGGGCCAAGTTTGCTCTAAATATTTTGGAACCTTAACAAAGTTTTCAGTGAACTTGAGCCAGGTTTACAATGAAACCTTAAAAGCTGGCAATTTTCACATGTTTTCAGGGCTTAATAATACTGTGCACATTCGTAGCCCTTTCCAGTCAAGGATCTCAAAGCACTTTATGAATATTCATGAATCACATTTCAAAATACACCTGCAAGGGAAAAATTATTACTTCATTTTACAGAGGGTGAAAATGAGGTACAGAGGTGTTCAAGCTGGGCACCTAAAACCTGAGCCACCCAAAATCAGTGGCCACTTTTGAAAACTTGGCTGCACATGAATTCGGGACTCCTGACACTTAAGTGGTGTGGTTCTTTTAAAATCCTTTTGAATGTTTCAGAACCATCAAGCTTTGCACATAACTAGATGACAGCAGCAATGTGCTTATTACTGTTCCCTCCATTCCCTCCTATTTGCCGCACTCATTCAGTGTGTCTGTTTTAGATTGCCATCACTTCTAGACAGGGACTGTGTTTTCCTTTGTGTTTGTACAGCACCTAGCCCAATGGCCCCCAATACTTATCGGGGCCTTTGAACTCAACTGTAATGCAAATGGGGATGTGACCTGCCCAAGGTTGTGCAATGGAAGAGTAAGAATAGGACCCTGCTCTTCTGGCTCCTAGGCCTGTGTATTTGCCATAGGACCATCCTGACTGTCCCTGCATAACTGACATCTCACACAGCTCTAAAAAATCACAGCCTCCTACAGTTCTATAAGGGGTTGCCAGCAGCTGACTTCAAAATAAACATTCTAATCTCGTTCATGAAAATAAACCATTATTGTAATATTAAATTGCAAATAAAATGAGGAAGTTATATTGCCTTCCATGCAAGTAATTATCGTTTGAAATCACTCGGCTTAATGAGTGACTTGAGTCACAGGAGGGTGAGCAGAAGGTGGGGGGGGGTGGAATTTAAACAAGACAACGGTGTTGGTCATTTTCCATCTTCTCCATGCAGTTACTGAAACATTTGTGTTTGTATCAATTTCTTCCTATCCGCACCTTGTTTCCTCCCTTGATCACCTCCCACTCTGACTCTGCCAATGGTGTGACCAGGGAATGTCACTCAACCTATCTAGCACCTTACAAAGTTGTTTACCTCTCTGCAAAGTGGGGCTAAGAATATTTACACACCTTTGTAAGGTCCTTTGAGTTCCTTGGATAAAATCATTGTATACCGCTACCTTGATATAACGCCACCCAATATAACACAAATTTGGATATAACGCAGTAAAGCAGTGCTCTATGGGGGCGGCGCTGTGCACTCTGGTGGATCAAAGCAAGTTCAATATAACACGGTTTCACCTATGATGTGGTAAGGTTTTTTGGCTCCCAAGGACAGCGTTATATCGAGGTAGAGGTGTATAAATGCAAAGTGCTGTTGTTGTTGTTATTATTATTATTTTATTTTATTACTAGATGGTCAAGGAAGCTTGACAATAAATTAAACTGAAATAAGGAGTGTACGTAATAATAAGACTTTGACACCTGGAAGAGCTGAACTCTGTTTCCTGGTCCCAGTTAGTAGCCTTATCAGATTGAAGGGGTCAGGGTCCACTAACACCAGTGACTACTGCTACATCTTCTCATTACAAAAAATTAAAATAAAAATAATAATAACCCTGCACTAACACAACCAATTAATGAAACATAAAATAGTGATGCCAAGAATAGAGCTCAGGGTAGAAGAGCTGTCAGATGAGAGGATTACTCTGTCTCTGACTGGCTGTCTTCCAGTAACAGCCATCTTTGAATCTTGATATTTTTCTGATCACAAGCCACTTTTATCCTTAAAACAGGTTCTCCTACAGTGACCTATTCAGCCACCTGGAGCCTGTATCTACAGACCCTGATATTTTTCACTGGTAGTGGGTATGTGTTACCTCTGTCAGCAGGATTCTATATGTCTTCAAGAAACGCAGAACCAGTGTCTTGCCTGGTTTTGTTTAGGTGTTTTCTGTTCCTTCTGTAGAACTGACTCTAAGGAGTGGTTAGGACAAATGTCCCTGAGGCAAATAGTATCACGGTTCCCTAATGCCGATTGCAAGTCACCATCTGTTTGAAATCTTCTAATGTTCCCTTTGTATCATGATCCAGGGAACTGGAGTGAGGGGAGCCATGTTCTCTGGAGGGGGCAGGACAAGAGAAAAACAACAGAAACACAGGGAGTTAGGCTGGAAGCAATGCAGACACATGGACAGAGCTGTCCACTGTGTTTAATAAAGTTCCACTTTTGTTCAGCTTAACCCGTGCTCAGCTTCACTGTTTGCAAGTGAAATATGGTGGTAGCATCTGACCGGTGAGTTCTCTGAAGTGCAGCAGCTGGCAGCGTGAGCCATGGAATTCAGCCTGAAGTCCTCTAGAGGTCTGGATTTTGAAGATACAAACACACCCCAGCAATGGACCCAGTGCAAGGAGGAGCTCAAGCTCTTCCCAGAACGGGCTATGCAGGAGAGCAACAACAGCAGGAAAGAAAAACTATTGTTTTACCTTATTGAGGAACAAGGCAGAGAGGTCTGCAGCACTCTGGAGCTCACCATTGCCTCAAGCCTCCCAGCAGCCCTAGGAGCCTTGGGACCTATTGCTCCTCAAAGCGGAATGAAACTGTGGACTAAAGCAGGTTTTTCACTAGAGCCCGCTCTGAAGGGGAGGAGATAGATCCTTGTGTTACAGCCGTATGCACACTGGCTGCTATGTGCAGTTTGGGGGATTTGACAGACTCCCTAAATCTTGACAGGATAGTCTGCGGCACTTGGGATCATCACTTGTGGGAGCCACTGCTCCAGAAAGGCAATCTCACCTTAGACAGATGCTTAGATGTGTGGAGTGTAATGGAAGCCACATCAGAAAGGATGAAAGCCCTAGGGGGCACAACACCCCCAGAAGTACATGCAGGAGACAACAGCAAAGGAAAGCAGGTGGCCAGTGTTCCATACCCACAGTGAGATGCATTTACTCTGGGAGGCAGCATGAGTGGGTAAAGAAGTGCCCCACACTAGGACAGCTCTGCAAAGAATGTGGTAAGTTGAACCATTTTAGCCATGTGTGCAAGCGTAGAGGAAGGTCCCAGAAAGATTGTCAGACTTGTCCAAGAGGAGGGGGCACCTCAGCCAGTGCTGATGACATCCTGACTCTCTCCTTGTCTGAGAGCATATCATGTTCAGGCTGTCAGGACAGGAAAGCAACAAGGCACAAAACCAACTTCCCTGGGTACAGCAATGTTAACGGGGAAACACTCTGCAATTTCAGCTGGATAGCAGGGCCCCTGCAATGTGATTCCTTGGGGTGAATTGGGCTTGCACACATCCATTACAAAGAGCAGGCATAATCTAATGATATGTAATGACAGCATGGGAAAATGTGACCTCACACTAACTAATTTGAAAAATAACAGACGGTATGTCATAACATTTTTTCCCAGATCTGGACCTTAGCGTCCAAAATATGAGTGTTAGCATGAAAACCTCCAAGCTTAGTTACCAGCTTGGACCTGGTAACGCTGCCACCAGCCAGGGATTTATACAGTGCCTAGCTCACTGTGGTCTCCCCAAAACCTTCCCTGGGGGACCTCCAAACTCAGATGCCTTGTGTCTTACAACAAAGGGAAATAACCCTCTCCCCTTGTTTCCTGGTTACTTCCTCCCAGGCTCCCCTCCCTGGACGACCCTAGGAGATTCCCTGCTTCCAGTCCTGGAAACACAAGTACCGAGAGAGCTAATCTCTCTTCCCCCTTACCCAGAGGGTATGCAAAGTCAGGCTTAGTAAATCTAACACAAAGAGATTTTCCCCCTGACTTCTTCCTCCCACCAATTCCCTGGTGAGCTGCAGACTCAGTTCCCTGGAGTCCCCACTAAAGAAAAACTCCAACAGGTCTTAAAAAGAAAGCTTTATAAAAAGAAAGAAAAATACATTAAAAATAGTCTCTGTATAAGGTGAAAATATACAGGGTCAATTGCTTAAGAAAAAAAGTGAATAAACAGCCTTATCCAAAAAGAATACAATTCAAAACACTCCAGCAACTACACACATGTGAATACAAAATAACAATATAAACCTATTGTCTTACTATCTTTGTACTTACAACTTGGAAACAGAAGATTAGAAAGCTTGGAGGTAGGAAAATCACTCTCAGAGCCGAGAGGGTCAGCCCCAAGACAAAGAACAAAGAACTTACACCCCAAAACTTCCCTCCACCCAGATTTGAAAAAGTCTTGTTTCCTGATTGGTTCTCTGGTCAGGTGTTTCAGGTTACTCCTTTCCAGGTGAAAGAGACATTAACCCTTAGCTATCTGTTTATGACATGGTGCCAACTGAAGCTTGTGGTGACAGATGGTTGGCACCACTGACCTTTCTTGGGGGACAGAGCCATGCAAGCCATGGATCTAATCAGGACGCAGCATCAGAATTGTGTGGCTGAAGTGCAAGAAGCAAAAGGAGTCCCATGGATAATGGTAACAATTTTAAAAGTGTTTGGGAATGTTTTCAAAGGTCATGGGTCCCTCGAAGGAAAGCTGTGACTGGAAGTAGACCCCACTGTGTGCTTACCCTAAAGGACAATTCTTGTAATCTTGCACACGTGGAGCTCAAAAGCCTGCAGCTTGGGAGTATCATAGCACCTGTAGAGGCCAGGACAGCCTGGGTAAGCAGCATGGTGGTGGTAAGGACTCAGTCAGGCATGTTATGCCTCCGCATAGACCCAAAGTCACAAAACCAGGTACTGGAAAGATGCCACTGTCCACTGCCCACAGTTGATGACCTCTTGCCAGAACTTTCCAAAGCCAGAGTCTTTGTATCAGAATCACTGTGGTGTGAGGAACAGGTTTTGGCACATACACCTAGAGAAAGAGTCCAGTGTGCTGACAGCCTTTGCAACACCATATGGTTGCTACAGATGGCTGCACATGGCAATGGGCATAAGCCCAGCCCCAGAGGTGTTCCAGAGAAGACTCATCCAAGCACTAGAAGGACTGCCTGGGCTGAAAATAGTGGCAGGTGATATCCTCATGGTGCTGAATGGTTTCAGAGTAGCAGCCGTGTTGGTCTGTATCTGCAAAAGGAACAGGAGTCTCTAAGGTGCCACAAGTACTCCTGTTCTCATTGTGCTGAAGTGAGCAATGATACAGAAGCTGAATGAGACCATGATGGAAAATGACAAGTCTTTCTACAGCAATTCAAGGACAGGAACATAAAACTCAGCCTAAAAAAATGTTGACTCAAACAGCGTGAGGTGACATACATTGGACATCTGCTCCCAGCAATGGACTGAAAACAGATCCCAACAAGATCAAGGCAGACAGAGACATGCCAGCCTCAGTGGATGTGAAAGGGTTACGGCACTTCTTAGTAATGATATGTTTTCTTTCCAAGTTCTGGCCACACGTGGCAGAGGTAGCAGAACCCATATGTAAGCTCACAAGACAGGATGTTGAGTGGCACTGGGCAGGTCCCCAACAATAAGTATTTGATCCGCTGAAAAAAATGGTAATGAATTTCCATGTCCTCAAATACTGCCAGTCAGGAGAATCACTGGCCCTCCAGTGCGATGCATTGGAGAAAGTACTGGGCATAGCTCTTTTGCAGGAGCAGCTGATCACTTATGCCAGCAGGCCCTATCGGAGACTGAACAGGGGTAAGTCCTGTGACATTATCTAATTAAAATATAATCATGCAAATCATTGTTGCTACCACTGTTATATAATTGCAACTAATCTTGTACAAAGTATGAAGTATGGCCAGAAAGGGTTAAGCAGCTTGCACGCCAAATAACCCAGAGCCAACCTTTAAAGTCATATTAGAAAGATATGCGAATGGTAATTATGGCCATTTCATGGTAAATAGGCTAGAACTTTGAAATGCAAACCTATGTTGTTAGAAGTGATGCTAATTGTATATGTTTACTTATAGATGCTAGACATGTAAACAAACAGTTCCTGTCTGTCACTATAGCTATTGATTCATAAATCAAAAGGGAATATTAACATCTAGATGAATCTTGGTGCAATAGTGTCATTTTCGATATGTCTCTTTAAAGTTTGTGATAAACTGCTTAATGGATAAATTATTTTATGTTAATCCATGTAGTTAATTACCGGTGAGGTTTAGGAAACAGAAGGTTACATCAAAAGCCTGTTGTTCACCCAGGACTGTATGGTCAGGTGACTGCTAGAAAACTGTATAAAAGACCCCTGGGTCCTGATCCTGTCATCTCAGATCTGTTTGAGGTTTCATGCAGGGGAAGCCTAAGCCATAAGGCAGGGGTCAGCAACCTTTGGCATACGGCCCATCAGGGTAATCCACTGGCGGACTGCGAGACATTTTGTTTACGTTGACCATCTGCAGGCATGGCCCCCTACAGTTTCCAGTGGCTGTGGTTCACCATTCCCGGCCAATGGGAGCTGCAATATTCCTACTGCAATACTCTTATTGTTCAAGCCTGGAATTTCCAGCAATAGAGATTCTGTGATACAGTTGGATTCATATAAGATTTTTACTTTGTTTGACTCTATGCTTTCTTTCACATACAGTCCCAGTGCCCCGTCTCCACGACCTGTTCTGTCATTCCTGTATATTTTATACCGATATTACCATATCCCACTCATTATCCTCATTCCAACAAGTTTCTACAATGTCTGTTATATCAATATCTTAATTTATTGCCAGCCACTAGCCACTCTAGTTAACCTATCTTAATATTTAGACTTTTAATATTTCTATATAAGCACTTGCACATTTGGTCAATATTCAGTTGCTTGCCTTCATGTGTTATATATAAATGAGACTCATACATTTGACTGTTTCTCACTAGCCTCCATATGTACTTTACCAACTTCTTTCCTGTTTTGTTTACTAAGCTATAGAGTTCCCCCTTTAATAAATCCTTTCCTAAGAGTTGTCTTCACCTGAACCATGTACACCTGTCAGCTCTTCCCCAGCTCTTAATGTAAAACATCCTGTACAACCTTTTAAATTTCACATGCCAGAAATCTGGTTCCATTTTGATTTAGGTGGAGCCCATCCTTCCTGCACAGGCTCCTCCTTTCCCAAAAGGTTCCCCAGTCCCTAATAAACCTAAACTCCTCCTCCCTACACCATTGGCTCATCCATTCATTAAGACCCTGCAGTTCTGCCTGTCTTCCTGACCCTGCACGTGAAACTGGAAACATTTCAGAGAATGCTACCATGGAGATCCTGGCGTTAATCTCTTACCTAGCAGCCAAAATTCACTTCCCCCAAACTAAATGATCTGGATGAGGCTCTTTTTTTTTTAAACTCTTGTTGTTAAGCTGTAAAAACTGGGTTCAGTGCTCTCCCTGGGTAGTAATTCCTTTACACCAGCCTTTATTTGCCTTTGTCCCATGCTGGCGGGTGGGGGGTTGCTTCTATCTAGGTGCTTATATTAGAGAAACAAGGTGGATGAGGTAATATCTTTAATTGAACCAACTTCTCTTGGTGAGCGAGACAAGATTTTGAGCCACACAGAGCTCTTCTTCAGTTTGGGAAAGGTACTCTGAGTGTCACAGCTAAATGCAAAATGGAACATATTTAGCACATATTGTATTTAGCACATATTGTAAGGGACCATTCCAGGTAGAGTGGCCTATAAACACCTCTATAGTCATAAAACAAAAAGGGAGATTAGGAGGTTAAAGATTGTTGTAATAAACCATAAATCCAATAAAAACAAGGAGTCCGGTGGCACCTTAAAGACTAACAGATTTATTTGGGCATAAGCTTTCATGGGTAAAAAACCCACTTCTTCAGATTCATGGAGTCTCTTTGTTTAGTCCATGATTTTTGGTGTCTATCAGAATTATGAATTTAAGCTCCCAGGCGTGTCTTTTTGAAAATGTTGGCAGGTTTCCTTAGAGGCTGAGGTCAGACATAGAGCGGTTGCTTTGTGAAAAGTATTCACCCAAAGGCGATAAGGTGTTCTTATCTGTTATCATTTTCCTGCATGAGTTCATTCAAGAGAGTAATGAGTCTAGTTTCACCCACAAAGTTTTTATTGGGACATTCAGTGCACTGGATGAGATTCACCACTTGCTGTGATAGGCCTGTGTAGGACTCATGGATCTTGAAAGGTGACTTCTGGGGGAACGTTGTTGATCGTTGTAGCAGTGGAGATATGTCTGCAGGTTTTGCATCTGTTGTTCTGGCAGGGTCTGGTGCCACTTTGAGTTGGTGTGTTCTGATCTGTGGGGAGCTTGCTTCCAGCTTGGAGAGATTGGGGGTTATTTGAAGACCAGAAGTGGTACTTATATGCCCCTTGCTTGCAAAGAATCTGAATGCCTCTCAATTACTTAAAAATAGAAATAATAATAACCTATTTCTTCCTTCCTACTTGATGGGTGGTATGCATGCATGCACATGCCTTTGTGTGTGAAGACCTTTTTGAGGAAAAGCCAATTTGAAGGGTTTTGCACTTCAGTCCTATGGCCATTCTTATCTCTGGGTGTGCATTCCACAAGCTAGGTCCAGCGCCTGTGAAAGCTCTGTCTCCTGTGCTCAGGAGCATCTCCATATAGATTGACAATTGCATGGTCCCAGTGGAACATAGCTGTTGTGGGAGGTCTCCTCTACTGCTCTTAGAGCAAAGGAATGGGAATCAGGACTTCTAGGTTCTGTTCCTGCCTCTGCCATAGAGTTACCATGTGACCGTCTTCTGAAACATCTTCAGACGAGGGCAGGACTAAATGGATTAGTGCTCTGATCTGATATGTTCCTTAGTGACATCACCAAGGCCACCCAGAGGGAATCAGCCTCAGGCCTGGGGTAAGAATGCGGTAGTTCCTTGCTCTCAATGTTATGTGTCATCCACCAGTCACGTTATTCTACCAGTCGTGTTATCGAGCTGTGCCTCCTAGTATCGAGAGCCACACTGGCTGTTCAGTAGAGGAGCTGGTGCAACTGACTTGTGTCCAGGAGAGAGCTGGTAGCATTGTGCTGGCTGGTAACCCTCCTTGACCAGATGCACACTGATCTAGGATCTCCGCAAAAAGTGAGAAATCCACCAACATGTGTTCGTGGATCCCAAATGCCAGCCCTGGGAAGATCTATGGTGAGCCCTTGAAATGAATGGAAGCAGTGCAGCTTAAATCCTTTAGCCAGCTTTGAAAATCTCAACCAAGATTAAGAAAGCACCATGAGAAACTTTCAACTCTGGTGATCAGTGCATATTTTCAGGGCTATCTCCGCAACTGAAAGGGCTGGGAACACGTTTTTTATTTAAAATAAATGCCGAGATTGCATTAACATTTTCAGATCTGTGGAGCACACAGCCGCAGGCTTTGTAAGCCTCGTCTGCCTGCTCCTCAGATTGTACAGATACACAGGAAACAGGCTTTCATTCTCTGCAGCGAGACACCCTAAATCACAGAGTAACAGGGTGAGGGGTGAAATTATATCTGAGACCTTACTGAGTGCCATCTGGCTATTACAAAAGATGGAAGGTTGAATTCAGGGAGGATTTGTCACTGGTCTCTCATTCAGGGAAGCAAGGCTGTAAAGAACCAAAGTGTGGTGACTTTGAACATACATCTTTCTCCCCTCAAAAACATAAAGCTGCCTTATCAGAGAAGTTCACATCTCCCCTCCCCCAGAACATATGTACCTTGATTAAAGACAAATCAAGCCCTTATCTCCCCTTCCACATCCCTTCCTAGTGCTGACACTGAGCTTCTATTTAAGACAGAGTGCTTACATATTTCTTTGTTATCAGCTCCCTGAAGGGCCAGGATTTGTAACCTCTGGTGAATGGAAGTTTTTCTCACAACTAAGCTAAGACTACCATTTTATTAACCATCAGAACTCTGTTTAGCTACTGAAAGGAAGTGGGCTGGCTGCCTGATGACGGCATTGATTGGGGTGCTGGAACCAAGCATGCTGGGGGGTATAGTAGCACCCCCTGGCTTGAAGTGGTTTCTATCATATACAGGATTTACAGTTTGGGTCAATGGCTTTCACCATCCCCACTATACAAATTGTTCCAGCACCCCTGGTGCTGATCAGACCGTTTGACTGGAAAGGTCTTCCTGCAGGTCAAATACTAGATACTGTAACAGGTTTCAGATAGCTGTGTTAGTCTGTATCAGCAAAAATAACGAGGTGTCCTTGTGGCACTTTAGATACTAACAAATTTCCTTGTTGTTTTTGTAGATACTGTAAGTTCTGCAATTCCAGTAATGGGCACCAACCAACCCTGATTTGGAAGGTGAGCCCACTCCACCTTGGAGTATGGAGAGGGAGGTATTTAGTCCCCAGGTTCATCCATCTCAAATTAAAGGGAGATACATAAATCTGCAAGTCATAAAATAATACAGCACATTAAATAAAATACGCATTTCTCTTAGACAGGAGTCTCTTGACAGAAAACAAGCCCAGCTTTATACCTGTGCAAAATAGAGGGACGTAATCCACTATATCTCTAAGATCATGAGTTAATTAATGTGAATGAATGGATAAGCCACTGGAAGTAATGAATCTCATTACTGGGGGTGCTTCTGGATTTTCATGAAGCTAGGAGCCAAAAACAAAGTTGCCTTTCTGTCGGACACTGAATAGGTACCAGAGAGAAACCTTGAATGAGGACGTAGTGCACTGAAGATGAAATGTATTAGGCTCAGTATTCTAAAAAGGCCCAGCCCCAAGACTAAGGAGCTCTTTTGTTTATGTTCATTTGCTTCTTTATGTTTTTAGGTTAAGGTAGGGCTGGTGAAAGGTGCCAGATGAACAGCCCAGGAGGCTGACGTTCTCTGCCCCCAGAACAGATATGGTACAGGGAGCAACAGTGCAAATTTGCTCATGGCACCCAGTAAATATGCTTGCTCTTTAGGTGTAGGGAGGTAGCTCATTCTTAATGACCTCTGTGGAGACTGCTCCCGTCTCAAATGTGTATATTGGTGATGTGGACACATCTGTCCACTAGGGAATGGAATTGACACCACCAGCTTGTTTCACATAGGCTATGAACCACTGTCAGGTGGTAACAACTTTCCATCACTACTAACGTGAGGCAACTTGAAATTGGGATTCTGTTATTTTAGAGGTAATGGGGAACCTCAGACTCATTGAAGAAGAGCAATGTCTGTGTATATTCTGGCATGTCAAAGTGAATGGTTATATGTTTTGCTCTGTGTGTGTTCAGCGTCTGTATGTCTGAGTATGTATCTGATACAATGGAAGGCAGAGAGAGCGGATACAGTTTGTAAGATGATCCTATCAAATGGGTTTGGTTCTGTGGCTGTTGATGATGCTTGTCCTCTAGCAGAGGGAAAGAATATTGCTCAGATATGCTATCTGACCATATCTGCTGATACCATCGAATTCAACAGTCTGAATAGACTCCTTGCTGTGCATCAGTATAGGGCAGGAAAATGTTTTTACTAAGGGAATAGTGCAATCAACAGATTGGGCTCCATGCAATAACATTTTTGTCTTTTCTGTCCATCTCTCCAGTGATCCTTGGGTACACTTAGCCATTCTGTGTGGATTCGTATTAACAATAATTACGTGTCTGAGGGAAGAGGGAGGCCAGCCCAGGTATGGGGGTGAGGAATGGGAGAGGCATTATATAATAAATGTATGAGTGGGTTTTTTATCCTAGCTGTCATAGGAGTCATAGATCTTGTGATCCAGTAAATCGCTAGGTGGCTCTCCGAGTTACTCAACATCTTTCTCTTTTGTTTTACTCTTTCTGTATTGACAGTAAAGTAATGCAAAAAACTTTCTGCACTGTATAGTTTTGATACCTTCTGGAAATGTTCGTGTGGGGCAAATCATTATGTGTCTGTGGCATGAAAAGTGAGTTCAAACCACAGAATCAAGCATTAATTTACAAATCAACTAGTCGGGACAATATGAATTCTAGGATATTAAGGGAATTAGCTAGCAAATTCATTGAACTGCTGGCATTTATTTTTGAAAAGTCAAAGACAGTTCAAGAGGTCCTGAAAGACTGGATGAAAGCAAATGTAGTACCAACTTTCAAAACAGGAAAAACTGGTGGTTCTGGCCATTTCTATCTTGTCAGTCTAACTTCAATCCCTTGTAAAATATTGCAACAAATACTTTGAGAAATACAAGCTTGAGGACAGATTCTACAGTCTGCTAAGTCCACTTGGTGCTCTAAGTGGTGCAAAATGGATTTAAAATAGCTAGAGATGACTAGTGGATCATTGCCCTCATGCAGGAGAACATTCCATTAGTGTCAAGCTGGCAGAGATGCATAGCTGCCTATTGTGCCAGCCACTGCCCTATCTCTGGAGCAAAAGGAGGGAAGCAACAAGAACAGAGTGTGGCAGAACAGAGCTTCACTGTTTCCAATACCCAAAAGATCCCTGAGCAGCCTTTTGCCAGTGGCATAAGTGAGCAATGTTCCCTTGTTGCTCTAACAGAGCTCAAGCACAATCAAAAACATTACCTTTTTCATCTGCAGCGTGACAGAACCATGAGCAATAAATGGCAGGGGATTATAAAAAATAAATCTCTCCAGGCTAACTTGATTGTTCAGATATATATACATAAAACTACAAAATTAGTAGCCACGGGGCGTGCAGTAAACAGAATGTACTCTGATTTCAGTAGAGCATTCGACATGGTATTTCTGAAGTCTAATTGGAAAATTTGTTCAAATTGATTTGGGTTGGAACACTGTCATGTGGACTGAAAACTGAATCAAAGATCCTAGATAAAGTATAACATAAACAGCAATGTGTCCAGCTGGGAGGCATCCAGTGGAGAAACCAGAGAGATCATTGTTAGGTCTTATTCAACATCTTCATTAATTATCCCAACAAGGGAGTCAACAGCTCATTATTGACATTTACGGAGAAGGAGGAGTTTCAGACATCTGGGAGGACAGAGCAGTAACGCATAATGACTGGACAGATTAGAAGCATGGCAGAAAGTAACGAACTACATTATCCTTGCAAAATGCAGGTTAATATAGCTTGGGGGAAAATAATGTGAAATAATACATTTAATGAGAGAGAGAATCCTAGCAATCAGCAACAGTAAAAAAGTCTGATAGGTGACAGTGGGCATCAAATTAGACATGAGTTTACAAGGTAACATAGATGTGAAAAAGATCAATGCCATTTCAGATGGCATAGGCAAAATTAACACTAACAACACATCATATACAAAACAAGTACACCATTTCTGATCACCACATTACCAGAAACCTAAAATCAGGATTTTTGCCATCACATAAACCAGTGTTGCAAATTGTGGGTTAGAAGGAAGAAAATTTGGATACATATTATTTTGAGCGGGACAAATTGATACAGGTTCCTTGATGCTGTGGTAAAATACAGCATCATAAACAGCAACATCTCAGTTCTGGAGGACCCTGTGACAGAGTGCTAGGTATGAAAGCCCGATGGCATGGCTACACTTGCAGATGTAGACTACTCTGGGTATGTCTACACTACCCTCAGGATCGGCGGGTAGTGATCGATCTATCAGCTATCAATTTACCACGTGTAGTGTAGATGCGATAAATCGATCCCCAGTCATTCTCCCGTTCACTGCTGAACTCCAGCTCGGCAAGAGGTGGAAGCAAAGTCAATGGGGGAGCTGCAGCAATCGACCCCGTGCCGTGAGGATGCGAGGTAAGTTGAACTTAGATATGCTATTCTTGTAGCTGGAGTTGCATATCTTAGGTCGATTTTGCCCCCCCCCACCACCAGTGTAGACCAGGCCTTAGAGTTAAACCAGCCTTCGGAGAGTGCAGTAGGGAAAGCGCTGCAGTCTGTCCACATTGACAGCTGCAAGCACACTGGGGTGGCCACATTTGCAGCACTTGCGGAGGCATTGGGGGTGGTGCATTATAGGCAGTTATCCCACAGAGCATCTCTTCCCATTCTGGTGCTGTGGCTTGTGGGAAGGGGGCAGGGCATTCTGGGTCCTATCCCAATGCCTCATGATGCATCGGTTCACATACCAGCAATCCCTCTGCTTCCGGCCACATTTGGCACCATCCTTCAACGTTTTTTGTGCTGTGCGCTCTGTCTTCCCTTTCGGTCTGCGGGAATGGAGCCCCAACTGCTGAGGCTAAGTGCTGTTCACTCAATGCCACGACCTACCCTTCCAAAAGAGCCTGCAGTGCCTCAGACCTCAGGCATGTGGCAGCCTATCCCTGAGCAGAGCCTCAGTCAGATGGGGTTCTCCAACCCCTCCAGAGTTGCAAATTAGTCTGTGCAACAGCACTATCCCGCCAGGAACCCACACTGCAAGTCACCAGGCAACAGACTCTCTAGACTCCCAGCCTGTTCTTCTTCCTGTTCCTGCCCCAGCCTTGCCCATGCCCTGCTCTGACCTTGTTTCAGGCCTGCATCTGCCTCCTGACTCCAAGACCCATGGACTCTGATCACCCAGTTTTGACCTTTGGCCCGCATCTGGACTTTGGCTATGGTACTAATTTGGCTTATCTGTGGACTCTGACCACCTGGCTTTGACTTCCTCTCCAACCACTAGGCCTTACTGCTTGGAACCAGCACCTGATAGTTTCCACAGACTCCACTGTACCAACTCCTGCCAGGCTTGATAGAGCACCTGGGTGCTGCAGTCCCAGAGACAGTGTCCCTACTCCAGAGCCTCCAGAATCAAATTGCCCAGCTGCAGTTAGAGAATGTCTCTCTTCAAGTGCAGGTCCAGACATCTCTAGGATCCTTGGTGGCAGCCCTGGAGCATGGTCTGAAAATCTCATTGCTAGTGTGGTTTGATGACGATCATCACAAGTTTTGAGGGTTCGTTAACCAGTGCTGCTTGCTGCTGCTGATGCGGCCATCCGTGCGCCCAGGTGATCAGGCAAAGATGGGACCTTTCAACTCAAGGTTCAAATCCCGCTACCATCTGAAACTCATGTATTTGATTATGAAATTACATGGTGGCCTCTAGTTTGTAGTGCCAGTCTCTATAGAGAAGCCAAGCATTCACTCATGACAGGTGACTCATGGGTTGCTGGTGGGTAGATGGTGTTGCCTCTACCTTCTCATTTCCAGCCACTTCTAAAATTATATATTCCTCCTGTGTATAGAAATGCACACACATCACTAGGCAGATAGATGGTTACACTATAAGGAGGGTATCATTGAATGAGTATATTGCTGTTGCATGGGCACTTGGGGGGTAAATTGTTATAGCAAGTGCATCTTTGGAGGATGTTGTGATAACAAGGGCATAGGTGGGCAGAATATATCTGTACTAAAGAGGACATCATTATGGAATTATGTTGCTATAGTGTGTGCATCTCTGGGAGCCATACTGCTATAATCAAGTATCAGAGGGGTAGCCGTGTTAGTCTGGATCTGTAAAAGCAGCAAAGAATCCTGTGGCACCTTATAGACTAACAGACGTTTTGGAGCATGAGCTTTCATGGGTGAATACCCACTTCCTCAGATGCATGTAATGGAAATTTCCAGGGGCAGGTGTATATATGCTAGCAAGCAAGTTAGCTAAAGATAACGAGGTCAGTTCAATCAGGGAGGATGAGGCCCTGTTCTAGCAGTTGAGGTGTGAAAACAGACCTTAAGGTGGCCATCCTGCAACAAAAAAACTTCAGGACCAGACTTCAAAGAGAAACTGCTGAGCTTCAGTTCATCTGCAAATTTGACTCCATCAGCTCAGGACTGAACAAAGACTGTGAATGGCTTGCCAATTACAGAACCAGTTTCTCCTCTCTTGGTTTTCACACCTCAACTGCTAGAACAGGGCCTCATCCTCCCTGATTGAATGACCTCGTTATCTCTAGCTTGCTTGCTAGCATATATATACCTGCCCCTGGAAATTTCCATTACATGCATCTGAGGAAGTGGGTATTCACCCACGAAAGCTCATGCTCCAAAACGTCTGTTAGTCTATAAGGTGCCACAGGATTCTTTGCTGCTTATACTGCTATAATGAAGACCTAATTGGGGGAGCACTGTATTGCAACTGTAGGATGAGGGCAGATTTTGGTGCAATATACTGCACTAACATGGGTTATACTGGGTGGATGTTCCTATTGTAATGTAATTGGAGCCCTAAGAATTTTAATCCTGGATCAATATATATAAACATTAAATGTTCCCCATTCTTTATTGTTTTGTTACAGTTGCTGTGTCCTGCTCTGGATTATATGAGGAAAACCCTTCTTTACTGAGTCCCCATCCCAGACTGTCTCCAGGCAAAAATGTGATGATGTCATCTGATCAGTCTTCCAGTCCAGGTACTACAACTCCAGTCCCTTTAGTCCTTCCTATCTCTTAAGCAGGATCCACACTGCACAGAGGAGATCAGCTTCCCTCTTTGATAATTAGAAGCCTCCTGTCTCTATGTGTGTGTCTGGTTACTAGAAAGCCAAGCTGCTGGCTTTCACAGGATGATGGCATGGACTCAGACAAGCTAGTGTAGCCGTAAGGCACTGTCTCCATTTCTGGAAAAAAAAAAAAAGCCTAGAACAAAAAAAACTCTTCTCCATCAACACACTATGAAAACGATCAGTGTAGAATATGTCGAGTCCCTGAAGCAAATGCTAATTAATGGATCTGTTTCCTCAGCAAATAGAATTTCCTTTGAAAATAACTTCACTCTGTATTACTGCCAAGGAGTTTATTTTCTTTCTCCACCTGTCTGGAAAAACCCAACAGACCTGAGCAAGTAGCTGCAAGGAAGGTAGGATGAACTGGAATTCCTGTGGTACCAGGAGTAGTTGAATGAGTGCCCAGATTTGTGAAGGGCTGAGAGAATGAGCCAAGCACTGCTAGAAAGGTAGATAACTGTACAAAGCTGTGGTACCCACAAGGCTTCAGGAACTCTATCCTTTCTTGTCTGCACTCTCAGCATAACTCTGCTTCAGGAAAGAGCAAAAGGGAGAAGGCTATTACATGAGGCAATTCCTGATAAGGGACCCTTTCAGTTAGAGCAGGATAAGTATATTGTTACCAGAGAAGTTATCCTCTTATGCAATAGTGCAAGTGTCCTGTAGGGCCAGCTAGGAGTTGGCCTCCTGCAGTGAGAACATACTCATGGCCAGGGCCGGCTTTAGGAAGTGCGGGGCCCAATTCGAACAGTTTTGACAGGGCCCCGGCAGGGATGACTTTAAAAAAATAAAAATAAAATAAACACATGTAAAAAACTACGTGGGGCTTGTACTTACCGGGCAGTGCTCCAAGTCTTCGGCAACACTTCAGCAGTGGGTCCTTCCAGGAACGGCGCCAGGGTTTTTGGCGCCCTAGGCGGGGGTCCTTCTGTGCTCCCGATCGTTGGCGGCAATTCTGCGGCAGGGGGTCCTTCTGTGCTCCCGGTCTTCGGGGCACTTCAGCAGCGGGTCCTGGAGTGAGTGAAGGACCTGCCGCAGAATTGCCGACGACAACCCAGAGCGTGGAAGGACCCCCCGCCGCCGAATTGCCGCCAAGGGCGACAAAATGCCGCCCTCCCAAATCCTGGTTCCTAGTGACCGCCTAGGTTGCCTAAATGGAAGCGCCGGCCCTGGGTCCTTCACTCACTCCAGGTCTTCAGTGGCACTGAAGGACCCACCACCGAAGTGCCACCGAAGACCCAGAGCAAGCAAAGGACCCACCGCCGAAATGCCGCTGAAGACCCAGAGCACCGCCAGGTGAGTAAAAATTAAAAAGGCACCTCTAGCCAGGGAAGGGATTCTCACTGGACGTGGGGCTCTCTTAGGCGCGGGGCCCAATTCGGGGGAATTGGTAGAATAGCCTAAAGCCAGCCCTGCTCGTAGCACTACCCTGTCAATGTCACCCAGGAATCTTACAATGTGGAATTCTTCCCTGAAGTGGTATGTCTGTGCTGGCTGGAATCCTATGGAGTACATGTCTTCATAGCAGTTCCATGGCAACTGAAATTTCCTCTTGTGGTGATTGGGGCAATTTTTCAATATTTCCACTTCTATTTTAGATTGTTTCCCTTCATTCTTTTTGCATGTATTCCTTGTGCATTCAGCAGTTCTTGAAACCGTTCCAGGATGTGAAATGCCTAGAAGAAGGTGAACAATTAGCTGTCATTACCTCCCCATTGTAATAAAACCCAATGTCCTGGAAAGCAAGTGGGAGGAGGAGAGTGAAGAGGCACTTTTATCATGAGATCCCTCACGGAGGATGAACAGTATTTGGCAGTGAGGGAGAAAACTGGACTTGTTCAACCTTAAAAGGAACCATATTTTTATTTCAATAGCATTACAATAATTCCTCTCTAGTTTATGCTCCCTCCTTTCCCACACCGCAGTTTCTAAGACATACACAGAAATATTTCATGAGTGCATCCTTTCAACAAAATTTGCATCCAGCTGGTCATCCACCAAAAAAGAGTTCTCCTATTGATTTGAATTGGGTGTGTTGTAATAAAACACTCATTAACTGTACATATCAAGAAGGGCTCTTTTTTTTTCAAATCAGTAAACTTACTCCCATCTTGCATAACTCATTTATCATATGAATTTCTTTCAAGGAAGACAGTTTGTTTACTTCACCTGAACATGAATTTCCATAACAGATAGTGGGATATGGTTAGCAAATATAAACAAACAGAGCTGCCAAATACTATAAATTAATCAAGCTACCTCTTTTATTGGCTGAGAAGTAAAAAAGAGAGATTGTTATTTCTATGTTGAATCCTTGGGAGTTGCACAGATACTACAGAGATGGAGCCATGTAAGCACCTGGATAGATGTTTGATTGATTGATTGTCTGGCAAGCAATGTTCATACTTCATATTATCTCTTTGCACGCTTCACCAACCTATGTGCAGAATGGGTGTAGTCAGGGAGGCAGGAATATGCTATGTAATCATAGAATCATGAAAATGTAGGGCTAGAAGGGACCTTCCCTTGACTCAGTGGGACCAGGACTGCCCTTAGTCCCCAAGAAGAAAATGAGCCTTTGACAAGTTGGGAGAAAACCAGTTCATAAAAACCAAGTCCTAAGCTTGTGAAATGTTCCCCTTAATATTTAACACACAAAGTTCAGAATTAATAATCCTCAGGTGCGGGGCTCTGGCTCCCCATCCCCTGGTCTCTGGAGAAAGAAGACTCACATAGATGAAATAGTCCCTGCTCTTGTCCCAGGAATGGTTCCCCAAATCCCATCCCAACCCTAAGGTACTAGCCAAAGAGTTGCATCCCAGCCTCCACTGTCATGTGTCACCTGAGGAGCAGATGCACATTTAACCTGGGACAGATATTCCTTAATACTCAGACTATTTGATGTGCACCCGACACTTCCTTGCTCTGTAAATGGCCCTAGCCATCCTCTTCTAGTTGCTGACCGTTTCCCTTCATGCCACAGGTGAGATTGCTCTTCCCGAATAAGCCCTTCATGTCTCCTTCCAGATGTCAACCACTCCCAATTTCTCATTCTGTTGTAAAGCTTGTTACTCCTCTCCCAAACATCAGAACCCTCACAACCTAGAGGTGATGGCACAGGGGCTTTGTACAGCTGGAGCAAGTGGGGAAATCATCTGCTTGTCACTGTGAAAGTAGTTGTTGTAGCTACTTTATTAGTGGAGCAGTTTGGTATGTTGCTGTATATTCAAGGGGTTAAAAATACATTGCTCTAATATCTGTAACTACAAGTTCAAGACTTGGTAAGGTATTTTGAAATGCAATAATTTTCCATAAATATTTATTTTTAAATAAAATTTCTGGAAAATGGTTTGGCATTTTTGCTACTCAGACTTCAGTTTGCTATCGCCGATGTTTGACTGTAGCGCTGCAGACATAGTGATTGTGTTTTCTGGCCCTGATTGGGTGTTTGGGTGCTACCAGATATAAATAGTATCAGAGGGGTAGCCATGTTAGTCTGAATCTGTAAAAGCAGCAAAGAATCCTGTGGCACCTTATAAACTAACAGACGTTTTGGAGCATGAGCTTTCGTGGGTGAATACCCACTTCGTCAGATGCATGTAGTGGAAATTCCAGGGGCAGGTATATATATGCGACCAAGCTAGAATCAGGAAGGATGAGGCCCTGTTCTAGCAGTTGAGGTGTGAAAACCAAGGGAGGAGAAACTGCTTTTGTAGTTGGCAAGCCATTCACAGTCTTTGTTTAATCCTGAGCTGATGGTGTCAAATTTGCAGATGAACTGAAGCTCAGCAGTTTCTCTTTGAAGTCTGGTCCTGAAGTTTTTTTGCTGCAGGATGGCCACCTTAAGGTCTGCTATAGTGTGGCCAGGGAGATTGAAGTGTTCTCCTACAGGTTTTTGTATATTGCCATTCCTAATATCTGATTTGTGTCCATTTATCCTCTTCCACAGAGACTGTCCAGTTTGGGCGATGTACATAGCAGAGGGGTATTGCTGGCATACGATGGCGTATATTACATGGGTGGAAGTGCAGGTGAATGAACCAGTGATGGTGTGGCTGATCTGGTTAGGTCCTGTGATGGTGTCACTGGTGTAGATATGTGGGCAGAGTTGGCATCGAGGTTTGTTGCATGGATTGGTTCCTGAGCTAGAGTTACTATGGTGCAGTGTGCAGTTACTGGTGAGAATATGTTTCAGGTTGGCAGGTTGTCTGTGGGCGAGGACTGGCCTGCCACCCAAGACCTGTGAAAGTGTGGGGTCATTGTCCAGGATGGGTTGTAGATCCTTGATGATGCGTTGGAGAGGTTTTAGCTGGGGACTGTATGTGATGGCCAGTGGAGTCCTGTTGGTTTCTTTCTTGGGTTTGTCTTGCAGTAGGAGGCTTCTGGGTACATGTCTGGCTCTGTTGATCTGTTTCCTTATTTCCGCGTGCGGGTATTGTAGTTTTGAGAATGCTTGGGGGAGATTTTGTAGGTGTTGGTTTCTGTCTGAGGGGTTAGAGCAGATGCAGTTGTACCTCAGTGCTTGGCTGTAGACAATGGATCGTGTGATGTGCCCGGGATGGAAGCTGGAGGCATGAAGGTAGGCATAGCAGTCGGTAGGTTTTCGGTATAGGGTGGCGTTAATGTGACCATCACTTATTTGCCCCGTGGTGTCCAGGAAGTGGACCTCGTGTGTAGATTGGTCCAGGCTGAGGTTGATGGTGGGGTGGAAGCTGTTGAAATCGTGGTGGAATTTTTCCAGAGTCTCCTTCCCATGGGTCCAGATGATGAAGATGTCATCAATGTAGCATAGGCAGAGAAGGGGCGTGAATGGACGAGAGCTGAGGAAGTGTTGTTCCAAGTCGGCCATAAAAATATTGGCATATTGTGGGGCCATGCAGGTGCCCATAGCGGTGCTACTGATCTGGAGATATATATTGTCATCAAATTTGAAATAGTTGTGTGTGAGGAGAAAGGCACAGAGCTCAGCATCCAGTTGTGCTGTGGCATCATCAGGGATACTGAGGAGGGGTATATAGTACAAGTCATGGACAGGTCACAGGCTGTGAATTTTTGTTTACTGCCCGTTACCCATCCATGACTTTTGCTAAAAATACCCATGACTAAAATGTAGCCTTAGCCATTATTATTGTGCTTTCTGCTTTTGAAGCCTCTCTAATCTCCCTGAGCTTTTCACAGTCACTGTCACCATCCTGTTCAGGTGGTTGGTAGTATATTCCTATGGCTATATTCATATTATTCGAGTATGGAATTTCTAGCTGTAGAGATTCTATGGTACAGTTTGTTTCATGTAAGATTTTTGTATTACTTGTATCTATGCTTTCTTTAACGCCACTCCTACTTCTCTGTGACCTACTTGGTCATTCTTATATATTTTATACCGTGTATTACCGTGTCCCATTGATTAGTCTTACTTCTCCAAGTTTCTGTGATACCTATTATATCAAAATCCTCATTTAATGCCAGTTCACCCATTCATCCATCTTAGTTTTAAGACTTCCAGCATTTATATATAAGCACTGGTACATTTGGTCAATACTTAGTTGCTTGCCTTTAAGTGTTCTGTTTAAATGGGACTCTATTTTGTTTGATTATTCCTCACTAGTTCTTACTTGTACTTTACCAACTTCTTTCCTATCCTCTTTACTAGGTCCAGGGGTGACTTGATCACTGTCTATAAGTACCTACACGGGGAACAAATATTTGATAATAGGCTCTTCAGTCTAGCAGCAAAAAATATAACATGTTCCAATGACTGGAAGTTGAAGCTAGACAAATTCAGATTGGAAATAAGGCATAAATTTTTAACTGTGAGAGTAATTAACCATTAGAACAATTTACGACAGATCACGGTGGATTCTCCATTACTGGCGATTTTTAAATTAAGGTAGTTTTCTAAAAGATATGTTCTAGGAATTATTTCGGGGAAGTTCTCTGGCCTGTGTCATACAGGGGGGATCAGGCTATATGGTCACTAAAGTTACTTCTGGCCTTAAAATGTATGAATGAACCTATGAATCTAGATCTGCTCATTAACATCCTGTCTGACACCCTCCCTGGAGCCAGGTGGCACACCAGTGAAAAGTTCTCTCTCTGTTTCTCATCCCAGAAACCTCTTGTACCTATGGGTCCATTTGCTCCTGGGTAACATCTACGGACACCTCCGGAAAACCAGACTGGGTGCTATCTTCAATGAATGCCTTGGTGTCGCAGCAGCAGCAGCATCAAGTTCTGGAAAACCATTCATCCAGAGGAGACAAAGAAGGTAGACAAACTTCCAGTTCATTCCCAAAGGGATACACATATGCACACACAGATTTCTATGGCCATCTTTCCCTGTCTCTCTCCGAAGCCATCCTGAAATTCCACTCTAAACTCTAGAGAACACACCACTAAGAATCATGTGTATATTAAAAAAAGCCATTGATTTTTCGATAGATTTATCAAACAGTAGACTTGAGCATATTGCATAGATGTATGGAATATTTACTGTGTGGCAGCCTTGCTCATACTGCAGTGTACAATGTGAAACTTGATACATATATAACACAGCCCATTTTTATACAGTGCACATACTGTAACATTTGAAATGCGAAGACAACACTCTCAAAGAACCACAGTTATTGGCAAGTCACTTCTCTTTCATCAGCAGTGCACAGTGTAGCTACTTCCATAGGTAGCTACTTCCAGACCCTGAGAAAAGCTGAGGAAATTCAAGTCCTGGTATAGCTAATAGGTTTTGGAAGGGGCCCAAGTCTGCAGTATTCCAAGCCCTTCCGCTTACCTTGCCTTTAATGGGAATTGAAGATGCTCAGCACTCTTCACTGTTATTCATCACCTCTTGGGATTTGGCCCATACTTTTTATGTTCTTATGGTCCAGTCCTGCTCCCACTGAAATGAGAGGTTCATATCAACTTCATTGGGCCAGATTCGGGCCCTTTGTGAATTAGCTTTGTTTCCAACACAGTCAGAAGAAGCCACTTTTAACTACAGAGGGTGAGAGTCCCAGGAAATTCAGCCCCTTGACAAGGCTAAGCTGACTCAAATTTTGTGCGCACTCGTGCCTGTGTTATGTTTCTAACCAGTATTATATCTATTGCCTCCTCCCTTTTTCCTTCTTTCTCTCTCCTTGGTTTCTTTTCCTCTCTTTTCCCCTCTCTCTCTTGATCTGTTCTTTACTTATTTTCTTTCTTTTTTAACTTAATTCTTCTTTCACTTCTTTTTATCCTCTACTTTTTTCTTGTCTTTTCTTCTCCTCTCCTTTTTCACCACTGCTTCTTTCAATCCCTCTTTCCTCTTGTTTCCTCTTTTTATGTCTTCTCCCCTTGTACTCTTTCCTTCAGGGAACATTCTCCTCCTGAACACCAGCAGGTTCTTGGATAGATGTGAGTTCAGTCTGCATAGCCCCATCCTGCCATGGAGTGTGGAGTCCTGCTTGCTGGAGCTGGCCATATATTCACAGGACACTGCTCCTCCTCTCCAGGGATTCACAGTTGAAATCCGACATGTGGAGACAAACCGGAACATAATCATCCCTCTGAGAGATGGGCAAGAGGAGATCACCTGGTAAGGCTAGCTACCTGCAGCCGCTTAAATGTTGCCTAAAGGGCAGTTCCCTTAGGGCATTGCTTCAAGCAAAGTCTGCTCTGCTTCTCTCTCCACAAAGTCACTGGTTCTGTGAAGGCCAACTCTGAGGACTGAACTGAGAACCTCCATAGTTAAACACTTGAGGCTCCCCAGCTTGATCTAAAGAGTTAGCCTCCATAGCTGCTGGCTGTAATAGACTCTCATCCTCTGGGGATAAGACACAGAAGAGAATGTATAACATACTCTTGACCAGTGGGTTATACTTACATAAGAATGGCCCATACTGGGTCAGACCAAAGGTCCATCTAGCCCAGTGTACAGTCTTCCAACAGTGGCCAATGCCAGGTGTCCCAAAGGGAATGAAGAGAATAGGTAATCATCAAGTGATCCATCTCCTGTCGTCCATTCCCAGCTTCTGCCAAACAGAGACTAGGGACACCGTCCCTGCCTATCCTGACTAATAGACATTGATGGACCTATCCTCCATGAATGTATCTAGTTCTTTTTTGAACTCTGTTATAGTCTTGGCCTTCACAATATCCTCTGGCAAGGAGTTTCACAGGTTAACTGTGCATTGTGTGAAAAAAATACTTCCTTTTGTTTGTTTTAAACCTGCTGCCTATTAATTTCATTTATTAACTTCCTCCCAAAGCTTTAGTAGGTAATGATGCCCCTATTTCATCTGATTCACTTCCTGTTGCTGAGATTATAGGCCTCAAATCTACTGAGTCCAAAATGCTCCCTCAGTATTGGGCCAATTTTTCTAAGCAATGTCATGGGTTATCCTGGTCACAAGAGCTAAAAATTTCCCATGGTTTGGTGTAGTTTTAACTATCATCATTCTTCCCCTCTTACTACCAGTATCTGCTTGAAAAGGCTTGTCAGTGCACCTTCCTGGGCAGAGCGTGCAGTCTGATACACCACCAGCATAGTCCTCAGCCGCTATTGGCAGAGGGAGTGTTACCCAAAAAACAGTCTCCATAGTTAAAGGAAATACATCCAAACTCATCCCATTGGACCATCAGCAGCAGTTGATACCATCAGTCATCACCACCAAGAAACTTCCAGGGTGAATAGAAACACCCTGAAAGGCCACAGATCAAGCACAGTGGGGCCGCTATTCCTCTACCTCCAAAATGCAAAATATCTCACACAGTTTGGGCATCATCCCCAAATTGTTGAACATCTACAGAGCCACTTGCCAGCTGTCCATCACCCAAAAGCTCCCCATGTGCTGTGAGAATCATCTGGTAACTGGTTAGGCCAGTTTTCTGGCTCCTTCACAGTGCTGGAGGGTTCAACAGGTGCTGTACTGGAGTCAAGCATCTGGCCCCTAATGCTTTGGCCATGAATGAAAAATTCTATATCTTCTTTCTTTTCAAAGGCTGTTCCTTTCTGAGATACCTCCCTGGGTGGATGACTTCGGTATAACAGTAGAGCCTGAGTCACAACGTTCAGTTCCCAGTGCTGATCCAGACTTTTCCAAATTTCATGGGTATTTGCTTCTGGTCTATCTGTAAAGCTCTGGGCAGGATAGAAGAGAGAGTGTAGAAAGAGAGAGGAAGAGAAAGCAGATAAGAAAATCGGGCAATACCAAACCTTAGCCTGGATGTTCCTTACTTTGGTCTTCCCCACGGTTGCTTTTTCATTCCTGGATGTGCCAGAATGCACATGAGATGGGAACCAAGAGGGTGCCTTGAAGTGCAACAGGGAGACTGAGTTCTAACAGAGAAAGAGAGAGAGAGAGGAGCCCACATGGCTGTTTATTTACAACCTTCCTTGTGCTTGCTATCCTTTCCTCCTACCTGCCTTTGAGGGGCATGGATTAAGTATGCTGACTATAAGCTTTTTGTTTATATCACTTGATTGGCTCCCATGGAGAATTTCACCAACAGATCCTTGCTCTTGTTTTCCTTGAATTCCCTGGCACCACCTTTTGTTGCTATAGAGATACCCAGCCAAGACTCCTGTTCTGGTGAGCCAAAGACAGCAAAGTTTGATTTAAAATTTGATTCTTAACCCTCATATCCCTTCCTCTCCTATTTTCACTTCTTACTCACTTCCTTTCTAGGTGGGCCCTTCCCCCTCTGGATGTCTCCTTGCCAGTGTAGCAGGGAAAAAGTTGCCTTTTGGTGTCATTCTTATCCCCAGAGACTACCCATGCCACTTCAGGCATGTGACTCTTCTCTGCTGGCCAAGGCAGCTAGATTCACAAGTCCATTTCTGCTAATTATTAAATGATTGATTAATTGAGTGCTCCTCACAAGTACCTAGCTGTTCAGTATCAATAGTGATCACTTCATGCATCACTGACATGCAGCTATCTCTGGAATGGAAAATCGCACCTATTCCATAGCCTACCTGAAGACTGCCACAACAGCTTTAGGAGATGAAGTTAAGATCATCCTCTCTAATTAAAATAGCAGTGGAATTTAAGTAGGTAGAACCTAATCTGCTCAATTGGAAATTTGTTAGGACATTGGGGTTACACCTTTGCTCTCATGAAAGGAGTGAAAAGCTTGAAGGGGCCTGTAACAATCATAGGTGGTCAGGGGCTTAGGTTTAAAGACATCTAAAATATGTAATATACTTCAATCATGTTTAAAATATGTGGAAGAAGGAAAACAAGGAGATGGAATTAGAGACTCTTGGAAAAAATATGATTCCTTTCTTTTTCTTTTACAATGGATTGATTTAAAAAATATCTACACAAGTCCAGGATGGACATATTGATCTAGCTTCTCCATGGCAGGCACATGGCCCAAGACCAGTTTCTCTTTTATATCTGAAGGCCTGTGCTATCAATTGACAGGAAGACCAGCTTGAAGTAATTGGATTTTTGGATGGTTTGGGATTTTTAAATGTTTTTGTCTGCTTCTAAACAATACTGTACTGTTAGGAGTAGAACAGGAAGTACAATGACCAAATGATAGTGTAGAGATGAGGCAGCATATCATAAACGTATGGCACTGTAGAAGTCCGCTGTTGGGAGAGGGGGTTCACCCCTCTCTGGGGTGGCTGGGAGCCAGGCCGCCTCACTACCTAGGGTGACAACGACAGTTCAGGACTCAGGCCCTCAGACCAGAGCTGAGCAAGTAGTTCAGTTTATCAAGCCCAGGCCCTGGATCAGGGTGGGGCAGCAAACAGGGGTGCAGGGCTCAGACCCTCAGGCAGGGGCTGAGCAAGCAGTTCAGTTTATAGAAGGTAAGAGGCCCAGGCTTCTGGGCCTGAGTGTTGGGGCAAGGGGGAGACTGCCACCCGTGAGTGGGGTGGCAGGGGGGATGCAGGCCACTCCTCTGCGTCCCAGCCCGGGGCCCTAACAGCGGCAGACTACCTGCTGCTGTGTCAGTGGGGATCCTGGCCGCAACACACTGACATTGGCTCTGGTTCTGCTACAGCCAGACTAGGGTCGGCTGCCCCCGAGCTACTTCCAGACTCCCCCTCGGGGCTTACCTGGATCCTGGGGTCGTCCTCCGCAGGGTCCAGGTGCATGGGTTCGTCCCAGTTGGGGCTGGAGGGTAGGTCCGGCAGCTCCTCTGGATAACGAGCACGGGGGAGCTCCAGCAGCTTCTCTGGATAATGAGCACGGGGGAGCTCAGGCCACCCTGGACGGCTACCCTGGGTTGTAGGAGTCTCCCAGTCCTGAGCTCCCAGAGGGATGTCCGCTCGCTCCAGCCGCTGGGGCCTCACTGAGCTTGGAGGGCCTGCCTTTATACTTCCAGGTCGGCGCTTGACCCTTTGCGGGGCAGGCTCAGAGCTCCGTAGCTCTGCCCAGTCCAGCCTCCGGCTGGGCTCTTCGTCCTCCGGGGCATCTGGGAGCCAGGCCACCTCACTACACAACCCCCCCCCACTCAAGTCTGGCTCCTATGCAGCGGGGCCAGACCCTTCCATGCCTCCCACGCGGGAAAGAATGTCCGCATTAGCGTGGTCCTTCCCAGCCCTGTGGTGAACCGTAAAGACATAGGGCTGTAACACCAGGTACCACCGCTGTAGCCTAATATTATGGTCTTTCATTCAGACCAGCCATTGGAGTGCAGCATGATCAGTGACGAGCGTGAATGGGACTCCAAGGAGATAATACTGCAATGCGTCACAAGTCCACTTTACAGCGAGGGCCTCCTTTTCCACTACCGCATAGTTCTTCTCCCGGGGAAAAGCTTCCTGCTGATATAGATGACCAGATGTTCTTCCCCGTCGACCTCTTGGGAGAGGACAGCACCGAGTCCCACCTCCGAGACGTCTGTCTGGAGGATGAATGGCTGGTCAAAATCAGGGCTATATAGAACAGGTTTGCGGCAGAGGCTTGCCTTGAGTGTCTGGAATGCATTGTCGCACTCTCGGGTCCACCTTACTTGCAGCGGGCTGTCCTTGGTCAACAAACCAGTCAAGGGGGCTGCAATAGCCGCAAAATGGGGAATGAACCGCCGATAGTAGCTGGCCAGTCCCAGGAACTGGTGTACCTGGCATTTTGTGGCCGGCGGAGGGCAGGTTGCAATGGCCTGAACTTTTCCCACGAGGAGTTTTACTTGTCCATTCCCAATGGTATATACCCCCAGGTAGGTCGTTTCTTGACAACCAGTAAGGCACTTCTTTGGGTTGGCGGTCAGCCCAGCTGCCCGCAGGGACCTCAGGACTGTGGCTACCCGCTCGAGGTGGTTCTCCCATTGGTGACTATAAATAACCACATCATCAAGGTAAGCAGCCACGTAGTCCCAATGAGGCTGGAGGAGGCGGTCCATCAGTCGCTGAAACGTGGCCAGGGCCCCATGGAGGCTGAAGGGCATCCGGGTAAACTGGTACAGGCCCGTAGGGGTGGCAAAAGTGGTCTTCTCCCTGGAGGCCAGCTTGAGGGGGATCTGCCAATGCCCCTTACTCAGATCAAGGGTGGTGATGTAACGGGCCTCTCCCAATCAGCTGAGTAGCTCATCTACCCGGGGCATCGGGTATGCGTCGAACTTCGAGATGGCATTGATGCATCTGAAATCGATGCAGAATCATCGGGTGCCATCCGGCTTCGGTACCAGCACCACTGGGCTGCGCCATTTGCTTTGTGCCAGTTCGATGACCCCCAAGTCCAGCATGGCCCGTACTTCCTCCTCAATGACCTGTCGTATGTGATACGGCAAGGGCCTGGTCGCGCCTTGAATCACCACGCCCGGTTCGGTCTAAATGGTGGGATGGACAACGGTGGTGTATCCCAGTTGGGTTGTGAAGGTGTGAGGGAACACCTGTAGGAGACATCAGGTCTGTTTAAGTTGTTCCGCCGTCAGTGTCTCTCCAAGCTGGGGTCCTTCGGGGTCCTCCGAACATGTTACCTGGGGTCCAGCTCGAGTTCCGGCTGGTAGGGGTTAATCAACAGCCCTTCTCGCTCCCTCCACGGTTTGAGAAGGTTCACGTGGTAGCTTTGCCTTTTCTTGCATCAGTTGGGCTGGTAGATCTCGTATGTGACGGGCCCGATCTTTCGGACCACCTCATAAGGCCCTTGCCACTGGGCCAGAATCTTTGATTCAATGGAGGAGAGGAGGAGTAAAACCTGATCTCCGGGCTGGAAGTCGTGAGTCCGCGCCTCGCGGTTGTAGGTCTGGGCTTGAGTCTCTTGCACGGCTTTCAAATTCTCGTGCACCAGGGCCCCAGCCTGTGCAAGGCGCTCCTGAAGCTGGAGTACGTACTTTAAGAGGCCCTGGGCGGGTGACGGGGCTTGCTCCCATGTCTCCCGCATTAGGTCCAAGAGGCCCCGTGGGCATCGACTGTACAGTAGTTCGAATGGGGAGAACTTGGTAGATGACTGTAGAACCTCCCGAACCGCCAGGAGCAGAGGTGGAAGTAACTGGTCACAGCGGCGGAGATCGGCTTGGGGGAACTTGCGTAGCATGTTCTTAAGAGTCCGATTAAATCGTTCGACCAACCCGTCAGTCTGGGGATGGTAGACCGATGTGCGTAGCTGCTTGATCTCCAAGACCTCACACACCTGCTGCAATAGCCAAGAAGTAAAGTTGGTGCCCTGGTCTGTAAGGATTTCCCGGGGCAAGCCTACGCGGGCGAAGATCTTCACGAGCTCGCCTGCAATGCTGCAGGCCATGGTGTTTCGGAGGGGTATGGCCTCGGTGAACCGGGTATCATAATTCACCATGACCAGTATATACTGGAACCCTGCAACGCTTTTGGGGAGCGGGCCCACCAGGTCCATGGCCACTCGCTTGAAGGGGGTTTCGATTAAGGGCATGGGGATTAGGGGCGCCTTGCGGGTCTGGGCCGGAGCAGCCAACTGGCAGTCTGGGCAGGACTTACAGTAGTTCCTCACCTCCTGGTGTATGCCTGGCCAGAAGAAGCGCGTCAAAATCCAGGACAAAGTCTTCTCGTGGCCTAGGTGTCCAGCTGCCGGGACGTTGTGGGCTAGTTTCTTGATGGCCCGCCGATGGCCCTGGGGCGTGAGGAGTTGATACTGGGACTCCCTCGTATGGGGGTCCCTCTCGACCCAATAAAGGTGTTCCTGTTGTAGTTCAGAGTGTGGCCACTGGGCCTCCCGGTGGGGATCAATGATGATGCCATCGACAGCGGCCAATTGTTCATACGCCCGCTTGAGTGTGGGATTGGCCCTTTGATCACGGCAAAAGTCAGTCTGAAGCAGGGACTCCTCAACCGCTTCCGAGGGAGAGTCCTCCGATTCTCTCGTCAGTTCAGTGGGGTTGGATGCTTCTCCTTCCTCTGCCCCAGTCTCAGGGGGATCTCCTCCCAAGGCTAGCGTGACCCTCGGGTGTTCCCTGGTGTTGCAGCAGAGGACTTCTGCGAACTCTGGCCAGTCCTGCCCCAGGATCACTGGGTACGCAAGGCTGGGGCTAGACCCACCACCATCGGTCGGGTGACCCCCTCTACTGTTAGCTGGGTCCGAGTACTGGGGTATGGCCGGATGTCCCCATGGATACACTGCAGCCGGATCATTCCCAGGGGGGTGTTGGCCTCGGGGCCTAAGTTTTGGCAGACCAGAGTCTGGCTGCAGCCTGAATCAATGAAGGCCACCACTGGGTAACCCTGCACGACCACGGGCACTGTGATCTTGGCTGCTTGGGGATGTCGGGCGCGGGCTTCGCCAGAGCAGACCTGGCCAAAGGTGCACTCCATCGCTGGGCAGTCCCGCCATAGATGGTCGTACTCCCCGCAGGAAAAGCAGGGCCCAAGGTCTGCTCGTCCCAGCCGGGGACGTGTCCCTGCGGCTCCCTGGAGAGGGCTCAAAGTGGCCCCCCATGCCACTGAAGAAGGGGCTGGAGCTTGTCACCCCGCAGCCTCGGCGGGGTCAGGGCTCAGGACCCCAGTAGGAAACTCAAGAATCAGCCCGGGCGGGAGCCCCCCTCCTTTTGGGGTTGGGGCACCCCACCCCAGGGGTGGCTACTCAAAGGGTTGGACCCATCGGTGTCTCAGCAGCCAGGAAGTTCTCCATCAGGATGATGGCAGTGGCTAGCGTCGTAGGCCGATGGCGGAGGACCCAGGCATTTCCTCGCGGCGGGAGTATGTGGATAAATTGTTCCAATATGATCTGTTCCGTGAGCTCCTCCAGCATTCGGCTTTCGGGCTGCAACCACCGCTTGCATGCTTCTCTTAGTTCCTGGGCCAACATCCAGGGCCGGGCCCCGGTGGGGTAGGCCAGGCTCCAAAACTGCTGCCGGAAGGTCTCCAGACTCACATCCAGGGCATCTAAAATTGTCGCCTTTACTCGGTTGTAGTCCTGGGCCGTCTCCGCAGACAGCCTCGATAGACCGTCTGAGCGGTACCGGTCAGGTATGGGGCCAGGAGGGAAGCCCATTGATCTTGGGCCCACCCCGCGACGACCGCTACCCGCTCAAACGTTACAAGGAAGGCTTCTGGATCATCGCTGGGGCTCATCTTGGTTAGCCGGATAGGCGGGTTTAGCCGCGGGGTCCCCTCCGGGCCTCCCGGCTGGGGTTCCGAGGGTCAGGACAGCGCCATCGCCAACTCTTATAAGCATTGCTGCTGGAAGTCCTGATGCTGGGTGGTCAGATCCTGAACCAGCTGGTGTTGCTGGGCTCCTAGTTGTTCGACCAGCTGCTGTTGTTGCTGGAGCTGGGCGGCCCGCTGCTCTTGCTGCTGCTGCAACTGGGCCGCCTGCTGTCGCTCCTGGCTCTCTGTCAGGAAGGCGAAGAACTGGGACAGATCCATGTCTCGAGGGGGGGTTTTCTCCCCTCCAGCCCCTTTCTCACTGGGGTGGAGGGCTCGTGCCCACATTCTGGGCAGAGTCCCCACTTCTGGTACCACATGTAGAAGTCTGCTGTTTGGAGAAGGGGTTCACTCCTCTCTGGGGCGGCTGGGAGCCAGGCTGCCTCACTACCTGGGGTGACAACAACAGTTCAGGACTCAGGGCCTCAGACCAGGGCTGAGCAAGTAGTTCAGTTTATCAAGCCCAGGTCCTGGATCAGGGCAGGGCAGCAAACAGTGGTGCAGGGCTCAGACCCTCCAGCACGGGCTGAGCAAGCAGTTCAGTTTATAGAGCCCAGGCCCCGGATCAGGGCGGGGCAACAAACATTGGTGCAGGGCTCAGACCCTCAGGCGGGGCTGAGCAAGCAGGTCAGTTTATAGAGCCCAGGCCCTGGATCAGGGCGAGGCAACAAACACTGGTGCAGGGCTCAGACCCTCAGGCAGGGGCTGAGCAAGCAGTTCAGTTTATAGAAGGTAAGAGGCCCAGGCTTCTGGGCCTGAATGTTGGGGCAAGGGGGAGATTGCCACCCGTGAGTGGGGTGGCAGGGGGGACGCAGGCCCGCCCACTCCTCTGCGTCCCAGCCCAGGGCCCTAACAGCGGCAGGCAACCTGCTGCTGTGTCAGTGGGGATCCTGGCCGCAACACACTGACATTGGCTCTGGTTCTGCTGCAGCCAGACTAGGGTCGGCTTCCCCCGACAGCTCCTCTGGGTAGCGAGCATGGGGAAGTTTGGGCCACCCTGGGTGGCTACCCTGGGTTGCAGGAATCTCCCAGTCCCGAGCTCCCGGAGGGATGTCCGCTTGCTCCGGCCACTGGGGCCTCACTGAGCTCGGAGGGCCCGCCTTTATACTTCCGGGTCGGCGCTTGACCCTTTGTGGGGCGGGCTCAGAGCTCCGTAGCTCCACCCAGTCCAGCCTCCGGCTGGGCTCTTCATCCTCCGGGGCGGCTGGGAGCCAGGCTGCCTCATTACAGGCAGTCATTACCACATGATATTGTTGAGGGATGATTAGTAACATATGAAGAAAAAATTAGCACTCCTACCTTTTCAGGTAGGCAGAAATCAAAGAAAAGCCTACCTCAGCCCTTCCCCATAATCCTCACCCCTGTTGTCAAGCCATACCCAATCCCCAATTCCAGATAGAACACTTCACTGGGTTCTTGTCTTTCTGGTTCTGGGGGTCTGCTGTAATATTCAGCTCTTCATTCTGAATTCATCAATGGTGCTTTTTCCCTAGGATTCTGTCCTACATTTGTGTATTATGCATGAGAAGGAAGTGCTTTTCTAATTGGTGCTCAGCTCTCAGATTGGTGAACCATCCTCAGATTGGTAGTGCTGAAGCTACTGTTCTGTCTGTCATACCCACAGTTCAGATTAGTCTCTGTAAAAGCTTTCTAGTGAAAAAATGGAGAAGAGAGATGGCTAGAACAAACCAAATATCAGAGTCCCTGGTCTAAATTTCACAGCATAGGTGAAAACCCTAAAACTGCATCTGTAGTTGCACTATTTAGAATAAAGAGGAGCTGCTAATCCTCATTCTTCAGGGCAAAAGATGACCACTAGCTGGGGCCAGGAAGTGCTTTTCTCTTCGATGGTATAGTAATGCTCAAATATCCAGGTGTACTATGTTCATTTTTTCTTCTTCCTCTAATATATTAGGCATTGGCCACAGTGAGAGGCAAGGTACCAGAGCAAACAAATCTTGTTTGTTCTAGTATAGGAATTCCCATATTCCTGATTATTGATCAACACCAGCTAAAGGGACAATAATCCTCACTCAGATATGAGAAGTTACTGCTGGAGTTAGATGCTGGGTCTTGCCCTACGTGTGTGAATGTAAATTGCAGGACTGTAGAAGCAGGTCCATAATCCACGCCAGCAACAGTTCTCTGCTACTGAAATAAGGTTTATGTCGGGGTGGTGCCACCAATCTATTACATTCTGGTCATGTGGGTCAATACTCTGCCACTTAATGGAAAGTGTCCAAAGTGAAAGCCATCCAATAACAAAGTCTGCCCTAGGATCAGATATGGAGAAAACTCCCTCAATCTCTTAGTTCACTTGTAACAAGGAGATTAAATCAGTGGCACCCTGGAATGCACCCTAGGTGTAGCCTCAGGGAGGAAATGGGCTCTCTAGAACTGGATCTCTGTGCTACAGTCCCTGACAGGAGAAGAAATGGAACTTGGATTTCTGTGCCTCTCTGAAATGGACTTGGGGTACAATTCCTAAAAGGAGACAAATCTGAGCCTGAGATGGACTGATGTTTGACATCTTTGTCTAGAGAGCCTCTCATATTTTAGGTCATCTCTGAATAAATTCTGAAGTCCTGAAGCAATTTTAGAATCATAGAAATGTAGTACTGGAAAAGAACTCAAGAGATCATCTAATCCAGTTCCACAACCTCCTTAGGAAGCCTATTCCAGTATTTAACTATCCTTATAGTTGGAAAGTTTTTCCTAATGTCTAATCTAAATCTCCCTTGCTTCAGATTAAGCCCATTATTTCTTGTCCTACCTTCAGCTGACATGGAGAACAATTGATGACCATTGTCTTTATAACACCTCTTAACATATCTGAAGTCTGTTATCAACTCCCTCCTCAATATGCTTCTCTCAGTACTAAACATGCCCAGTTTTTTAAATCTTTCCTCATACACTGTTTTCTAAACGTTTTATCATTGCATGTTGCTTTCTACTGGACTCTCTCCTTAGTTTGCTTTCCTTAGTTTGCTTATGAGAATGTCATAGATCATAGACTCATAGATTTTAAGGTCAGAAGGGACCATTATGATCATCTAGTCTGACCTCCTGCATAATGCAGGCCACAGAATCTCACCCACCCACTCCTGTATCAAACCTGTGTCTGACCCACTGAAGTCCTCAAAGCATGGTTTAAAGACTTCAAGGTGCAGAGAATCTTCCAGCAAGTGACCTGTGCCCCATGCTGCAGAGGAAGGTAAAAAAAACCCAGGGCTTCTGCCAATCTGCCCTGGAGGAAAATTCCTTCTCGACCCCAGATATGGCGATCAGCTAAACCCTGAGCGTGTGGGCAAGACTCAGACAGACAGACACCCAGGAAAGAATTCTCTGTAGTAACTCAGATCCCACCCCATCTAACATCCCATCACAAGCCATTGGGCATATTTACCGCTAGTAGTCAAAGACGAATTAATTGCCAAAATTAGGCTATCCCATTATATCTTCCCCTCCATAAACTTCTCAAGCTTAGTCTTGAAGCCAGATATATCTTTTGCCCCCACTATACCCCTGGAAGGCTGTTCCAGAACTTCACTCCTCTGATGGTTAGAAACCTTCGTCTAATTTCAAGTCTAAACTTCCTGATAGCCAGTTTATATTGTTTTGCCAACACATAATGAAACAAGCATATTTCCTAAATTCACCATTCAAACAACAATAAAAATTTGTCTGTATCCAGCACACAGAGCTGGATCTATTTTACACACACTTTCCTCCTACATTACCTGCCATGTCTTGAATGGCTGCTTGTAGCGTCATATGGGTCTTCCACCTCATATACATTTGTATCATGGTCTTCCACCACACTGCTGGAATTCTGTCATTCAAACCATGGATTTTTATCAGAAGACTGAATAAAAGGCAAGTTTTCATACTCTGGAATTTCTTCATAGTAGCGCACATTCTCATATTCTAGTGGATAATCACTTGTAAGAGAATTCAAATGTGTTTGTGACAACTGCTTCCCTGAGAATATTTGTTCATCTAAAGACTCTAATCTTGTCATGTGGGACTGTGTCAAAAGCCTTACTAAAATCAAGATATATCACATCTACTGCTTCTCTCCTATTCAGTAGGCCAGTAACCCTGTCCAAGAAGGAAATTAGTTTGGTTTGGTATTATTTGTTCTTGACAAATCTACGTTAGCTATTATTTATAGCACTATCATCTTCTAGATGTTCACAGACTGATTGTTTAATAGTTTGTTCCAATGTCTTTCCAGGTATCAAAGTTAGGCTGACTGGTCTAGAATTTCACAGTTCCTCTTTGTTCCCATTTTTAAAAATAGGCATTATGTTAACCCTTTGCCAGCCCCCTGGGAACTCACCCACTGTCCATGAGTTCTCAAAGAAAATTGCTAATGGTTCTGTGATTGCTTCAGCTAGTTCCTTAAATATGCTAAGGTGAATTTCATCAGGCCCTGCTGACTGGAATACATCCAACTTTCCTAAATGTTGTTTATCCTGTTCTTTCTCTATTTTGGCTTGTGTTCTTTCCCCTTTGTTGTTAATATTAATTGTGATAAGTTTTTGGTCACAATTTACCTTTTTAGTGAAGACTGATGCAAAATTAGACATTTAACACTTCAGCCTTCTTGATGTTGTCCATTATTGTCCATGATTAACTTCCCTTCCTTGCTAAGTGGAGGATGAAAACACCACCTGCGCCCCCAACTCCTTCACCATCTGGCCTTTCCCTTAGTCTTTCTCTTGCTCCTAACGTATGTATAGAACCTCTCCTTACTGCCTTTTATGTCTCTTGTTAGGTGTCACTCATTTTGTGCCTTAGCCTTTCTGTTTTTGTCCCTAAATGCTTGTGCTATTCTTTTGTATTCATCCTTAGCAATATGTCCATTTCTGTTTTTTGTGAGATTTCTTTTTGATTTTCAGGTCATTAAAAGAGTTCCTGATGGAGCCATATCGGCCTCTTACAATTCTTCCTATCTTTCCTTCACATTGAGATAGTTTGCTGTTGTGCCTTTAATATTGTTTCTTTGAGAAACTGCCAGCTCTCCTGAACTCCTTTTTCCCTTTGATTTTTTTTCCATGGATCCATGCCCACCTGTTCTCTGAAATGGTTAAAGTTTGCTTTTTTGAAGGCCATTGTCCTTACTCTGCTGTTCCCCCTCCTTTCTTTCCTTAGACTCATGAAGTCTATTATTTCATGATTATTTTCACTCAAATTGCCTTCAACCTTCAGATTCACAACCAATTTCTCTCTGTTAGTCAGAATCAAGTCTAAAATGGCTGTCCCTCTGGTTATTTCCTCCATTTTTTGAAACAAAAAGTAGTCGCCAGTACATTCCAAAAACATTTTGTGTTTTGCCGTATTACTTTTCCAACAGATATCTGGGTAGTTAACCCCCCCCCTATTAACATTGGGTGTTGTGTTTTGGATATTTCTGTTAATTGTTCCATCTCTTCATCCATCACCTCTTCCTAAGTTGGTGGTTTACAGTAGGACCCCTACCATGGATACTGTCCCTGGTTTTTACCCTTTTCCTTCACTCAGAGACTGTCAACTCTTCTGCCCCTGACCTCCTGCGCCTCAGAACAAGTGTATATATTCTTGATACATAATGCAATATGTCCTCCCTTTTTTCCCTGCCTGTCCTTCCTGAACAAGCTATTCCCCTTCATGAGATTTATATTCCAGTCATGAGATTTATCCCAAGTCTCTGTGATGCCAACTAAGTCATAATGCAGCTCATGTACTAATAATTCCAGTACTTCCTGTTTATTCCCGATGCACCTTGCATCTATGTATAGATATCTAAGATGATGAGCAGATTCCATCACTGTTATCCCTCTTGTTGCTCCTACAACCCAACTGTAATTTTCCATTTACCCCGCAACACTTAGTTCTCTGTTAATTCCACCTTTTTTTATACTTACCTGTGGGCTTTTGCAACCTGCATCCTTTGAGCCTAATTTAAAATCCTCCTTACTAGATTGGCGAGTCACTGTGCAAAGATTCTCTTCCCCTTTGTAGTCAGGTGGACCCCATTTCTTCCCAGCAGTCTTCCTTCCTGGAACAGCCTCTCATGGTTGAGAAAGCCAAAGCCCTCCCATTGACACCATCTGTGCAGCCGAGTGATCATCTCCAGGATGTCATCATCCCTGCCTGGGTCCTTACTCTCAACTGGAAGGATTGACAAAAACACCACCTGCCCTCTGACTCCTTCGCCCTTGCTCCCAGAGCCCGGTAGTCACTGTTGATCTGCTCAGGTTTATACTTGACAGTATCATTAATGCCCATGTGAATGAGCAGCATAGGATAGTGGTAAGAGGAACAGATAAGCTCCAGAAATCTTTCTGTAATGTCTTGGGTGCAGACTCCATGCAGACAGCACACCTGTAAGGACAGCAAGTCAGGTCAGCAGATGGATGCCTCTTTCCCATTCAGAAGGGAGTCCTTAATAACCCCATTCTGTGTCTCTTCCTCTTGCTTGTGGTGGCCATGAGCCTCCTGGATTTGGAGGCAGAGGCTCCTCTTTTTCAGCCATTGGGGTCTGCTCCTCACCTCCTTTTTCCAGTCCCAGTTCTTGACCATGTTGCAATGGGGAACTGGATCAGGGAGTGAAGTGCTGCCGACAGCTCGAGGTGGCCAGCAACCAGTCTCTTTCCCTTAGAGCAGCTGTGTCTCCTTCCTCACTGTGGGCCGCTGTAGCCATCTTTAGCTGGTTAGCATCCTCCATTCTGAATGTCTCCGTATGCATCCTATTGATGAAGTCCTCCTGCTCCTGGATGCTACACCAACGAGCCATCTCCTCCTGCAGCTTTCTTACCTACTTCCTGAGGGATTTCACCAACAGGCACCTCACACATCAGCTGGCTTCCCCTGCCTGGCTTTCTTCATCAGGGACATGCAGGACACATGCCCAGCAAGTCAAGCCCAGTGCCTGTGTAGAAGCCTCCAGGGCCAGAATGCCTGTCTGGCCGGGGCCCCCACAGGTGCAGGCAGAGGAAGAATAAGCAGTGCTGTTGGCAATATGCCATTTTCCTCCCATTGCAGGTTCTTCCTTGCAGAGTACCTGTAAATTGACCCAAACCCTACCTTCCTGCCTTCCTCTGCTGCTAAACTCAGCTGGCTCACTCCTTCAGTCTCTCAGGCAGGAGTCTGCATAGTTTTTAAAGCTTGGGCCCCACACACAGCTGGAATAAGTGACATATCCTCTCTCCTTCAGCTACCTCTAATCACTAGCCTCTTCAAAAAAACTGCTCTGCTGTCACATCAAAGAGCTTTTCTAGGGCCCTTGAAAGAGTCCCATTAGAGCCCTGCTAGGAATCAGGCACTAACTCACCTAACTGCAGGGGATCTAGCCCAGACAGTCAGCAACCAAACTTCAGCAAACACAGCAAAGTAGCCTGGAGCCCTCCCAAACTCAGTGGCAAGTTCTCAGCATACAAAAGTTTCTCCTTTTTTGCCTCCAAAAGTTAATCAATAGCAATAAGACAGAAGTACAGATATTCACCATCTGGCTAACTCCCTTAGGGCATGTCTACACTTACCTCTGGAGCGATCGATCCAGCAGGGCTCGATTTATCGTGTCTTCACTAGACGTGATAAATCAACCACTGTGCGCTCTCCCGTCGACTCTGGTACTCCACCGGAGCATCAGCAGTTGACCTATCGCAGTGAAGACACTGCGGTAAGTAGATCTACGTACGTCGAGTTCAGCTACGTTATTCATGTAGCCTTCATCACATCAATCAACTACCAGAGAAATGAAATAGTTGATATAATGCTTCTAATTCTAATGCTTCTAATAAAGTACTCTGATTTAGCATAGTATCACATCTATGTCCGAATCTATCCCTCTAGCTTAGAAAACATGCTAACTCTCCTGCTCATGTAGTTGAACTCATCATTCTTAATAAAGAAGTTGTCATCTGGACTCTTAAATATTGTTCCTGGAAATTCAACAGCAGCTCTCTTTGTTGGAGATAGTAAGGCACTGAGTAGATGGGACTGGTCAGAATTGGGGGGAAGGGGCTTTGTTCAACAGAGGGAGACAGAGAGGCTGCAAGCCTCCTAGTGCTAAGAATATTGATGAACAATAGAAATTACTGGGGCCACACAATGCGTCCTGAATTGTCTTGAATTAAACATCAAGTTGTTTGCACATCCATACTCTTTCCTTGAAAATTGCCCAGAGACATGTCAGGCTCTGAGAGCCCCTAAGAGTGCACACAGCAGTTTCAATGTCTGTATTTAGAAGAGAAGTAATATTAACCAGTTTACCGAGCTCTAGCCTGACATAAAATCGATAGTAAAGGTATTGCCAGGCTGGGCTTATCTGAAAGCAGCTTCAGTGATCCATCTTCTGCTGTATATACTAAAGGCTTTGTTCCTGATTCCATTAAGAAAATTAAATTGGCTCTGAATAGCCCCTGTTTGGATACCAGGACCAAGCAAAGAAAGTGCAATATTTATGCATATAGAGAACTTGCTGCAGTTGGATTTTGGACCTAATCAGAATACAGCTGCCCTAGGGAATACCTGGGCAGTGCTCCTTGATAACAAGGTGTACACCTAAGCATTCTGGGTGATGCAAAGCTACATATCACTTGCAGTTTCTAGGTGCTGTGCTGTCATACTGGATAGTGGAGTTAATGGAGTCAAGTCTCAGTGCTGGAGCTTGTTGGAGACAGTACTATAATATATAATGGAGGTCATGCAGTCATGATTCAGTGCTGGAGGTTCTTGGATGATCTGCTGCAATACAGACTGGTGGTAATGTGATTGTGACTTAGTATCAGAGATTCCTGGCTGCTCTGGTGTGATAATGCAGTGGTGACTCAGTTGGAGAAAGCAGGGAATGTGCTGTGTTACAGTGGAGGTAACAAAGCTGTGTCTCTGTGCCAGAGGAACATGATGGCTATAGTATATCAGGTAATATAATGGAAATGGTGGCACTGTGTTCCAGGGCTGAATGGTCTTAGATTTGGTGTGGTGTTATGGCAGAGAGAAATGCATTTCTAGCTTAGTGCTGAAGATTCCTGGAGGCTATACTGTAATATAGTAAGCAGCAAAACAATCACATCTCACTGCTGGAGGCTCTTGGTTACATAGCTCTGTGGCAGATGTAATAGAGTTGTGTTTCAGTGCTGGAGATTTCTGAAATGGAATGAAATATTACAATCTTGGGAAAGCTAGAATTCTTCATGAAATGCCAAAAGTGTGAAAAGGGGAAACATTTTCATCTTCTGAGAGGGCCGAGGGCTACGCTGGTTTTGATTGGGGCGGGTGAACCGCCAAAGGGATGGTGAGGGAGAGAAGATAGAGAAGGATAGCAGCATCCTCTGACAGAGGAAGGGTGTGTGGTTGATCTGAAACACTGGCAATGAATTAGGTAGATAATCAGGCTGACGTAAATGGGAAAGGCCATAAACACTTAAAGCTGCTGACATTTCTACTCAATTTTGTGTGCTTATAACAGAGGTTCTCATGTTTTCATAGTAAGTACCACATCTTAATCGAGTGTCTTGTGCAAACCTCCTATTCACCATTGTGTGAACCACCTCCCACCCTTTTGTGATCCAACAGACCTTTGACAATGACGTAACATCTCAGTGGCTAGCACAGAAACTTTTTGCATGGAAATGTAATATTAGGAATGTATTTTATGTGTTTTTAGCCGTCTTTTAAAGCCATTTAGGAACTAGAAACAAGGAAGGGAGCCAGCATCATGGGCCAGATATTTAAAGGTATTTAGTTGCCTCATGATATAGATAGGCACCTAGTGGGGTTTACAAAGGTGCCTAAGCAGGTAAGGCACCCAGGTGCTCAACATGTGTGTGATTGCTGTTTCTTGTCTTGTTATAGGGTGAAGTGGAAAGTACTCATGGCTCAGATCGGCAAAGTGGAGAGGCCTTTTGAGATCTCCCTGCTGTATTCAACCTGTGGAGCACAAGGGGCTGGGCTCTTGGCATTGGGCTCCTTGCAGTTCAGGGACTGCTTCCATGGTAGGTTCCAACACATCTAGCAAGAGCTGGAAAATCTAAATGAATGTAGCCAGAAATTAAAAAAGAACACTGACTAAAATTGCTGAGTATGATCTAGAGGGCCGCAATAACCCCCTCCAACTGCATACCCCTAGTTGTCACCTACCACCCCATGCTGAAATCCATAGAGGGTATCATGAGACCATTACAACCCCTACTTGATGGTGATCCCATCCTGAAAGAAATCTTTCATAAACCCCTTCTTCTGGCCTTCAAACAACCTCCCAACTAATCCAAACTCATCATCAGAAGCAAGCTCCACACAGACCAGGACCCACCAACTCAAAGCGGCACCAGACCCTGCCAGAACTACAGATGAAAAACCTGCACACACCTTTCAAGATCCATGGGTCCCATGCACTCCGATCACAACATGTGCTGTACTTCATCCATTGCACTAAATGCCCCAATAACAGCTATGTAGATGAAACCAGACAATCACTATGCTCTTGAATGAACTCACCCACTGAAATAATAAAAGACAAAAACATCATATCACTAGTTGGATGAACACTTTTCACAAAACGATCACTCTATATCTGCCCTATCAGTCCCCAACCTCAAAGGAAACCTGCACAACACTTTCAGAAGACAGGTCTGGGAACATAACTTCATAATTTTGCCAGACACTAAAAATCATGATATTTAGAAAGACACTCAATTTGTTTTTTATTACAACAATCTGTAACCCTCTAACCCTGTTTTTTGTCCTAAGACTACAGGGGTTTTAATGCACCACTTCACCTTTAATGGTCCCTTAGAATATGTGGTAACTATTTTTGCTAAACTATCTGTTCAATCTTGTAATTAGCTGGGACACTTTTAGTACCTTTCCCAGATCTGAGGAAGAGCTCTGTGTAGATCAAAAGCTTCTGTCTCGCCAACAGAAATTGGTCCATAAAAGATATTACTTCACCCAGCTTGTCTCTCTAACAGAGAGTGGGGCTTTGCCTACACTAGCACTTTTGTCTGCAAAACCTTTTTTTTCACAACGCTTACCGACATAGGTTTTACCAACAAAAATTCTGGTGTGGACAGCGCCATGTTGGCAGGAGAGGCTCTCCTGCCAACATAGCTAATGCCACTCATTGGGGGTGGTTTAATGATGCTTGTAAGTGAGCTCTCTCCCGCCGGCAAAGATCAGCTACACGGGAGACCTTATAGCAACACAGCTGTACCAGTTCTGCTGTGTGCTGTATGGTCCTCAGTGCAGACATAGCCCTAGAAGCACACATGAATCTTTTAAAACAAAATGTCTGTGTTGTTTATAAAGGTTTGATTTTTTTTTCCTTTACTTAAAGGGCCATTGTTGAGATTAAAAAACCCTTCCTGTGTCACTAACACATGAGATCAGTAGTTTCGAATCTTTTCCATACTGTGACCCTATCTTCTGACAGAAAAAGGTTTTACTACCTCCCAATCCCCTCCATCATAAAGTCATAAAGAGAAGGAGGGTGGTCTTGTCTACGTGAAACCTATTTAGCACTTCCAAGTTAAGAACCTCTGTCTTAGGCCTGGGCTACACTAGCATAGGGGTTCGAACTAAGATACGCAACTTCAGCTATGCTATTTGCGTAGCTGAAGTTGAAGTTTCCTAGTTTGACCTACCTGGCCATCCTCACAATGGCGAGTCGACTGCCAAGGATCCCCCGTTGACTCCGCTTACTCCTCCTGTCGAGGTGGAATACGGGTGTTGATTAGCAGATTGATTTATCGTGCCTAGACGAGACTCAATAAATCGATCTGTGATACAGCAAACACAGCCCGCCGATCCGGCGGGTAGTATAGACGTACCCTTAGATTATTAAAAAGAGAACAATTCAAATTTAGTTTGTTTTTCACCATGTATGCTCCTTTTTACTTCATATGGTTCATTCAGCTTGGCAATGAAACGAGCGTGGGCAGTTTCATCTTGTTAAAGGCCCTGATCCTACTAAGTGCTACATGCAGACAGACCCCTGAACCTGTGCAATGCCTCACTGACTTCAGTGATGCTCCCTACAGGTGCAGGGGTCCATTTGCTCAAAGCAGCATGCAGGATCAGGGCCTTATTCAGCTTCATTTTATGGTTCTCATGCACTAGCATAATGCTGTTGATTCTGGATTGCAAACTGCAGAAAAAGCTTTAAATTTACAAATATCCAACAAAATACTGTTTTCACTGACTTTTTAAAATGTTCTGATCCTATTAGTTTTTTCTATTGTATTTACTTTAGGTTTTTTAAACAAAACCTAAATTTTGAATATAATCTTCTTGTCTGTTGGAGCATTTATGGGTTTTATGTGTGTGAAGTGTTGCGTGCAAAAAATAAAACCCCACTGTGGCAGGGAACTTGAGTGATTTAAACCAGAGAGGATAATTTATAGACATGGCTGTGGTTTTGAATATCATGCAAGAACAAAGAAGTATGGAGAGATGGTGGGAGGGAATTGGGAAAAAACACGATAAATCAGGTCAATTTGATAACCCGAGTGCCCTAAGGGAATCTTATGAAACCAGTGCTAAATCTACTAGCCATAAAGATTATCTATTATCCACGGAATGCATTTCAAGGTCTCACATTTATTGAAAGCCTTAAATGATATAGAGTCTATTAGGGGGACTATCTTTAGCAACATCTGGGAACAGCTTCACTGGAACTGCTGACAGTTCCATGACACAGTCTTGAGAGAACAGGGAGCAGGGCCTTCTCAGTGCAGGGTCTGTGCCTTTCAGTTGCTGCCCCCTTTGCCTGTAGATTAATTTTTTGTTTAGGGTGGGCTGTAAGATGTTTATTTACTATTACGAAGGTGGTGCCAGTTTGGTTCATTTGCAAGCTAGTTCTACTGATTGTTCATTGGGCCATATTGCTTTTTCATTAATTTCTTTTTTGGAGACATTTTGTTACAGGCTCAGAGACTTTCTGGCACAAACATTGAAATTAAATGAGTATTTATGATTATTATTAATAATTATTATTTTATGAACTGATTGTCTTTATAATGTAGCAAGGGGAAGGCACGTGTGAGTGTGACTGAGGAACCATCCAAACCAAAACCCTGCTCTAGTCCACCTGCTTACTCCTCTCTCTGGGCTTCTTTCTTTGTACCCTTTAGAAAAAGAAAGAAAGGATCTTTCCACATACGACAAGGGCTCCACTTTCCCCTGCCCACACAGCGGCTGTGTCAGCCACTTGAAGGTCTGTGATTTTCACAGTGATTGCCCTGCCAAAGAGGATGAAGAAGCCATATGTGGTGAGTAAGAAACCCGCTCCCTTAATCGGTTCCTTCAGTCGTTCCTCATTTTAGTCCTGCTGAAATTCTGTGCCATGCCGCAATGCAGAAGTTCGTTGGAATTTATCTTCGCCACAGAATTTTATATTTTCACAGAGAATTTGTGATTTTCCCCCAGCACTCCTGCCCACACCTGTTACATTCAACTGGGGCTCCTACTGTCAGACCTGAGCGGCTGAGGCTCGGAGCTGAGAGCAGGAGTGTGATTATCTTGTGTTATTTTGACAAATAAAATAGGCAGAATTTTAAATTATTGTGCACAGAATTTTTAATTTTGGGAGGCAGAATTCCCGTAGAGGTATCATTTGTCATCCCAATTGCATCAGTCAAACCACCCCACCACAAAAGCCAACCGACCAAGATGGCTCATTTAGACTGGTCATGTGAGCACTTAAAAAAGGGTGTTCCACCAAATCTATAGTCAGAATTAGGATGTATTTCACCAGGAATTTCTGTGGGTCACTGTACCATCTACCAACTACTAGTATTATATAACTTGTCAAGAAATATATCCTTTGAGATACTACTAGAAGTAGACACCTCGGATTAACCTAACCACTCACTGTATGTATATATTGCTTTATATAATAAAATATACCTATCCCACACACCAGGTGCATATAGAAACAATTTTAATAAAAAATGCATACCAAAAGCTACAAACCAGACTGATATTGTTAAAAAACCTGCTTTCTACCTATTCAGCCCATCAGGAAGAATAATAATTTAGAAAGTGAAATAGATTAATTAAATTGATTACACATAGAGATTACTTATATATTTTGTCTACCTAGTTTAACTGGGTACCTGGACCTGGGATACGGAATGCACTCCTGGGGTGAGGAATATAGGACTTTCTATACAGGATGAAACCATTAGCTTACTAAGTCTGGTATCTTTCCGGGCGCAGTTCCTGCTACTTCAAAGGAAGGCAAAAGCTCTTCTTTTTACACCTGTCTCGCTGGGGGGAGAAATCCCTTCCAGACCTTATCCCGATCGACTGGAAGCACTGACCATCCTTAGAATCACCACAAATGTTACTGGTCAGAAAACTATCCTTTCAAAAATGCAGATAAGTGTTTTACTCATGCAGTATGGTCGAGAATTCCATAGGCTGACTATACGCCATCTGAGGAAGTGTCATTTTTTTGTTCTAAATTTACTCACAGTTACTATAGTCAGCCATTGTACCATCTTTACATAGGACATGGGGACCCCTGGAATATCTGTTGGTATCCCATAAAGCAGTCACCAAACAGTTATCACATGATGGGTTCTCGAGAACCACTGTTTTCCACTGCACTTAGAATAAAAAATATCTCTCATCCTACTAAGTGATGAGTATTAAGTTTTTGATAGTGACTACTATACATGAAAATAAACTAATAAGCCATTTTACTGTTTCTTGGTAGAAGACTAATATGCAGTGTTGACCTGAGGAAGAGCTCTGTGTAATCTCAAAAGCTTGTCTCTTTCACCAGCAGCAGTTGGTCCAATAAAAGATATTACCTCACCCACCTTCTCTCTTGGTAGAAGACAATAGGGTATTACCTTTGTTGCTCCCTAGGGAAACATAGTGAAAGTGACCATAGCTGACTTTACAGTTTTCTTGCTCTTTTGTTCCCTAATCAGCTCTGTGTGAAATACCCCCATTTTTTCTAATCCTTTCCAGCAGACAGTCTCCCAGAAGGAGCACACTGTTCTTTTGAGCAGGGTTCCTGTGGCTGGATATTGAATGACACTGTGTCTCCCTGCTGGTCCATCAGGGGCTTTGAAGAAATGACACAAGAAGCTCCATTCATGGGATCTGCCTTGCTAGCCACCAAAGGTATGTTCCTCATGGCGTACAATCTCTCTCTCTAGTCTCAAACATGTTTTTTGGGAGATGGTTTTAAAATTCTTTGACCCACCTCCCCAAATCACCTTTGTGTTCATCAGCGTTAGCTGGGACTGTGTTTAAACTGAGACCATTGTGGTTTCAGTCCTGGTTCATAGACCTATATAAAAAAGGTCCAGAAGAACATCCGTCAGCTTGGAAAGTAACACACAGGGAGGCTAGAGCCCTCTATGAACTAAGGCTAAAAACCCATCCTGGTTCAAGGTTGTCTGCCAAGATTAGGGGCATTCGTGATATAGCATGTTTTTTCTCTTGCTTGCATGAATAGAAAGCGCTTGTGATAACACTGCCCTAGCTGTGGCTTAGAACCATGAGTTAGCACAATTCTTTTTGTAACATAGGCCCTAGGATTGCACTTTCATTGCTCCTCTCTCTTAGTCCTTTTCTTTCTCCTGAGAACCTAGCTAGACCTTCCTTTCTGGGTACAAAGGACCAGAAACTGGTAGTTCAGTCCAAGTCACTCCCAGCAAGAATCACTGGAGAGAATGTGGTAGGAGTACTGGCTGTGGAGGAGCTCACTGTAAATTCCAGTTTTTGTGCCCACAAGCCAATGTTTGGAAAGGTGTAGAAGTGCTGTCTGAGGTGCACTCACTGGTGGGCCAATGAACGTCTTGCGATTTCAGCTCCCATGCTGCTAAAATTCATTTTTCCATAGGTTTTCAGGGCACCAATGTATCTGAGTTTACCACCTCAATGAGAGATCCACACTGAAGCCCTAATGTAGCCTCTATCATGCCCTTCTGTCACAGAGGTTTCAGCACAAAGTCTTGAAATTATTTTATAAATGCATGAAAAAGAAAATGCCAGTTTTTTTTTAAACAAGATTCCTCTCTAATCAGCAGGCAGTGGGTATCCAGTAAGCGAACATCTGTCAACAAAGATTTTTTGTTGACTGGATGAATGTATGCCATTTTGTTCTAATTAATTTTTCTGCTCACAGGGCACTTCCTGTACCTGCGAGCAGACAGCAATCAGACAGGTGATGTTGCGAGGGCTTACAGTGTCAGCCTGCCAGCCAGTCTTGCCAGTGGAGACTACCAGGTATATTGCTCAGTTTTAGCATCCTTGTGGGGCTAATCCTCAGTTTACAGGTCCCTTTGCCTGTATGATGGCTACCTTCCCTATCTCTCTGTATGCCAAACAACCTGGGAACATTGGAAATTAGAGTGGCTGACCACACAGCCCACCTAACCAAGCATCAGACACCGAAGTGTGGGCATGCAGGTGCATCCCACCATGGGCAAGTGGCATCCCCAACCCAACCTCCAAAGAGAGACCTCAGAGATCTGAAGTGTTTTGATGGTCAGGGAACAAGGCACAAGTGGGCAAACTGCCCATTGCTCAGATGCCAGGGGCCTGGCAATGCACCATGGCTAGCTAACATACAGATTGCCCAGCCCGGGGAGGGGAGGTGGGATCTGCTACTTGGCCACTGGAGGGAGTGAGTAACACAGCTGGCTCATTTGGGGCATATAGTGTACATGTGGCTGAGCTCACATCTCAGGCATTAGTACATTTGTCTCGCTGTACCCTCATGGGAACAGAAACACCAGATTCCCAATGAGGGGTGAAGGCAGAAGTTAATACAGTGACATTCTGTGGTAGGGGGATACCAGCATGGCCCACACTTCTGTGAAGCCCCATCTGCTGAAATCTCATCAGGTGTTGGAAGGCAGTCAGAGTTGGCTACAAGTTTCAAGAGTAAGCCCCCCATTTGTCCGCCTGTATAGATCCTTGTAAATACTCAGGAACGCTAAGGGTTGCTGGTGGTGGGAGTATTAGAAGATATTCCATCTGATATTTTAGGGAAAATTACATTGTAAGTTTGAGGCAGAGTCCACTTGTACTACATTGTGAACAGGCGACTTTGATCACTTATGGAACAGGTGAGTGTCTGTGAGAACACAAATGAGCCTGTGTTGGGAGGAGGGAGGAATGCTGCTCATTTCCCTACAGGTGGAGTGAGCCAGGTGTGCTCAAGTGCAGACACAAAGAGGTCAGATTCAGTTCCCTGCCTCCCCTTACCTTAGAAAGAGAGGTGTTACCACAGGGAACCCTAGCTCTTGACCCTCATGGAGATGGGGCAGAGAAAGGAAACAGTCCCCAGGAAGGGAAGTGGTTTCCTCATATACACACAGCCAACAGGTGAAAATCAAGACCCTGAGAAGGAATGCCAGAGCTGGGGAGCCCTGAATCCCTTCCCTACTTGAGATAGGGTAACCAGAGCTCAGGAGTTACTGCTTGCTTAAGACCAGCTTCATAGGGGGCTAGGTCTGTCTTGACCACCCAGCCTTTCAAGGGGGTGCTTCGTACACCACTCCAGTGGGAGAGAAACCCCAGCATATATTTTTGGTGGGTGGCACATTAAGGAAGGAAGGAGCACCCACTCTCTAGCAAATGAGAGGGAGAAGGAAGTGGCAGGTTAAGTCTCAGCTTCAAACCCAGAAGTTCTAGGGCAATGGGTGTGTGTGTGAACTCCATATATATATCTGTCCAGTGTGCTCTGAAAGGGGAAGATATATGTGACAGATTTGGAACTGCTCTGTGACGTTTGATGAATACTATATGTTGGTTTAGTTATTGAGATATTTACTGTATGACATATGGGATGGAGGAATTTGCCTTGACGTATATAGTATTTTTAATGAGACTTGGAAGGACCATGTTTCCCAAGGGAAGGGCTTTAATGCCAAATTTCTAAAATGGAGTCTGGCACTCATGTTATGATATGGAGGTGATTCATGTCAAAGGGGATGCAAACATTATAGCAGATCCTCTTATCTCGTGAGGAGATGTGAGAAAGTTCCTCAAGTATGCCTTCTCCATTCCCCTTCAATGATGGGGGAGAGACCGGGAGTATGTCTTTGTCAAACTGTAAACTCCATATTGTTTTGGAAGCACCATTTTTTATTGAAATCTTCCTTGTAACCTTCACTTTGCATTGTAATCTCCATCTTGGGTTAACACATCGAGATGGTGTTGAAAACCAGTCAAATCCTGACAATCATTTGATAATTACCTGTTCTGTTCATTCTGAAGCACCTGACATTGGCCACTGTCACAAGACAGGATACTGAGCTAGATGGACCTTTGGTCTGACCCAGTATGGCCATTCTTATGTTCTTAAGAGCAGTGTATTCTGGATAATGGGTGCTTATGCCAGGGAGTTGGGACACCTCAAGAGACTCGCAAGGAGAGAGCCGTCAAGGGCTATCAATTCTGAATGAGTCTGAGAAGGGGGTTGGAATCCCCCGGTCTAAGCACATGACTGGAAGAGCTGCAGTTGTCCGGCCTAACCACATAAACTAAAGAGGAGAGCATTTATTTAAGGGAGCTGCTTCTCGGAGGGGGGTGGGGGGGGGCGCATTTTATCCCTGCAGGCCTGGGGAGCTATCTGGCCTAAGGACTCAGACCCAACCTAGCACTCACTGTTGTGGTCAGCACATTGAGGGAGAATGCATTCGGGAGTTTGTTTTCCTAAGATCTATTGTCCTAATGCTATTTAAGAATAAAAGTGTCTGTGGTTAAGAAATTCCTTTGTTAAGCCTGTTTCCTTATCTTACTGCCATGTTGTCCCTGAGGGGTATAATTGGGAAACCAGAGCTCCCATAGTGAGGTAGAGTCTGAGAGAACATCTCTATGCAACTGGGGTCTTGGGAAGGCTAGGGCACTAGTTCTGAGCTCCAGACATCCAGACTGCGGGGTCCCATTGCCCTGGGAGGGTGTCAGACATGGGGACTGCACCTGGGAGTGTGCTTGAGAGACTCAGAGCTAGAAACAGTGATCAGTTACTGCCCAGACACAGCAGAGCTTAGAAGCACATGGGATTCAGCAGCTGGATCCAAATACAACCATTGGGTGCCCATCCAGGACATGGGCCAAGGCCAGGAGGTGACATGAACCACAAAGATTCCCACTTTAAAAGCTGGTTTGCATGGTTATTAAAGACAATCCGTCCTTTCAATTGCCACCCTCCTTTCACCACAGGATGCCATTATTTTCCTCTTATTTTATTACAGATCCAATTCTCAGTTCATATTTTTGGCAGTTACAATGGCACCATCTCATTCTCTGTCCAGGAAGAGACAGGTGGAGTCAGTATCTCCCCTCTGATGTGGGAAAGAACAGGGAGCTGGAGCGACCGCTGGTTTCTCATCACCCTGCAAATGCCAGTGCTCCAGAACAGGTAAGAATGCCATTGGTTAACTAATTTGTTTGCTGGACTGTTGTGGAGCATGATTTGCATTCTTGACTTCTTCCAGTGCCTCTCTTACAGTCACATATACTGGGGTTTTGTAGGTATGGCTGTAGGAATACATCCTCTTAAATCATTGCTCTCATGGATACAGACATTGTTATCACCACCTGATGGTGACATATAGAACTGCCCCTGGTCCTTTTATAATACCAAAGAGGGGCAATGGATAAAATAACGAGGGGCCTGATCAAATGCCTGTTCTGAGATTCTTCCTGTTGATTTCAGAGAGCTTTGGATCAGGGCCTAGATTTACTGTTTGTTCAAGCTGAATTGTTGTTTTGCATTGGCTGCATTAACAGGGCTACATTATGGAACACTGTGTTAACTTTACAATTTGTTCTTATGACATGCAAAGTGTTTGGAAAAGGTAGGATGTTGACTGAGGGTGTGGTAAACAAAGTGATCCATAAAATGCTATTAATAAATTCTGCATTGTGAATAGGTGAATCAGTCACATAAGTGTAAGAATAAATCTCATTAGATCATTAGGACATAATTCACCCCTATCTGTTCTGTGGATTCAGCACATCATCCAAATTACCCCATCTTTCTAACTGCTTGAAGGACTTTTATGTATCCATTGCTGTTTGAGATTAACTGATATTGGATACAAAATGAATATGTTAAGGAAAAGTCTGTTTCCAAAATGAAAAATACCCAGATTTTCAAAAGGCCACACACATGCACATTTACTAATGCACACCCCTCAAATTAGCTCAGCACAACACCCAATGAGCAGCATGCACATGTCAGTGATTTGCATGCATATAGATGCTTGTGTGCAGCAGCACTGTGTGCACGTGGATTGGAAACTTCAAGTATCTAAGACAGGCATGCACAATAGTGCTTGTGTACATTTGTGTTCACCCTTTGTACAGATGGGGCTAATGTTTATTTGTTTTTCTGAATGGACTCAAGTTTTAAAGTCTATAGAAACTCAAACCAAGTATTTTTTAATCAGACTTTTCTCATCCCCTCTCCCAGCCTCAATCAGTTTCAAACCAGGAGGAGTATATTGGCAGCTTATAGTTTTGCACAGAGAGAGTGGTTTTAAATTGCACTCTTCTGTTTTTGATTCTTCCTCAGCAGAGCCTCACCCAAATCACATTTCTGACCAAAAAAATTAGAGTCCATTTTAATTATTAAATGTTACAATGAAAGGAAATATCCTATTTAATATTTACAACAACTAACGACTTTGAAACGTTATTGTCAAGAAAAAAGGGGACTCCATTTAACACAGAGATGGGCGCATGGATCCAGATCCAAACCTCCCCAGAGTTTAAGCGTGTTGGTATCTAGGGATTTGGCTCAGCTTGAAATACAGACCAATTACAAAGTTTGGAACAAGATCCAAACTCCAGTAAAATTCAGATCCAGGATTTTTGTTCAACTCCATCTCTAGTTTAATATAGGAGCCTCAGGTTTTCCAACCCTTAGACCATAGTACAGATCTTTGTCCCAACCTATACTTAAATATAGGGTGGATCCTCATGCTGGCAATATGCCTAATGCTCGGGCATGTTTTTAAACTCCCCCCCTTTTCTTGGTTGTCAGCCAAGTTTTAGCTGTGAGCAGTGTTTTTGAATGGGGCCAGTGTTTTATTTTTAGCCTGAGCTTGCTAGCTATTTTTTTAGTTAATTTATTTTGGGTTTTTTTTGTTTTTGGCTTTTTTTAACCTACAAAGGAAACTTTTACTTTTTATTTATATTTTTATTTTTTTAACAATGAATACATAAACATTGCCATTATACAGTATATTAGTTTTATTATTTAGTGTATGCTACATATACCCTTTTAGTAAAATAACTTTATTACAGATCTTTGGAGCAACAAGCCAGGACAAGCACACCCACTTTGAGGAGTTTACTTAATACAACCTCTGGTGTTCCATAGCTTCCCACCATTCCCAGCCCTTTGGCTAGAAATTTGAGGTAGCCAGAAGAATCCCATGTACAATATGGGGAGTGGGTTAACTTTTCATGTCCTTGCTTCCAAAGACTGTTGGTATGCAAATTTTAATAACAATTTTTAATTAAAAGATTTGGCCAATGAAGTTTTTTTTTTATTTAAGGAAATGTATTAGACTTAGTATATTACCTTTTCCTGATTTATTTAAATATTTTGTATTTTAAGTTGAATAAAATATGTATTTGCATTTTAATGTAATTTTTTTGTTTGATTTTAAACTAGACTATTTTATAAAAATATTAAACACAACAATTTTGGCCACGAGACAAACACCATAAGACAGAATATAGAACACAAAACATCATTTTTATTGTGCCAGTCAGTGCATGGTATGTTGAATGCTGTTTAGCTGGCATTAGTTTTTTTTTATTATTTGAAAAACAAAAAACAGAGGTCTACCTTTCTTCGGCTTGACAGTAACAGTGGAGAGGGCAGCTTCAGAGTCTAGAAGACAAGAATAAACGGTTTCTTTTTGACATTTTCTTTTCAACACCGGGTAAAGGCCATTTATTTAGCATATAATTTAAAGGGCTATTTTTAGAGGTTTTTTTTTTGAGATTTACCCATTTGTTTTTTGACACTTAAACAGAGAATTAAACAGAGAGCAGAGGGAATTATGGTTTAATTCAGGATTTTTTACTTTTATTACATTGATCGCTACAGGGGACGGGACAGAGGGATCTCAATTTGACCTTAGAGCTTCATTGCACGCTATGGCTTCCACCCTGAGGAATTACGAACGAGAGGCTCAGTTCCGCCCACACCCTAACGCCCAAATGTATAAAGCAAAAAAACATTAACCGGTTAACCAAAACAGAACAGAGCCAGAACCAGATAGCATTTCCTTATTTTATTAGGGCTTACCTTATCAGAGCACAAACCCCAGGGGCCACGGTGAAGTGAGGAAGAGGGGCTAAACACCACGGTGGCACCGCTCCTAGTTCACCGCAGCCATCCGAAGTCCTATGTCCGAGATAGGAGAGTCCCATCTGGGGTTGCCAGAAACTGTTACCGAAATGTCGGGGTCTGCCTAGCTGAGAGCCAATAACAGCCTGACAGGGATAAGGAAAAGATGCTTTATTTTGCAGAAAAAAGGAGAGCCTTGCACCTTGGTATAAAGACTTTGTTTTATACAAGTTTTACAAATTTTTAATACACATTTAGACAAAGACTTTTGCCATGTTAACACTTGATTGGTGGTTGCCAGACCCCGTACTTCTGTTATCTGGTCAGTGAAAACCGGTTTAGAGCCAGATTCCTCTGCCTCAAGGCAGAGCAGAGAAGATAGTTTAAAAGTTCAGGTTACTGTGTACGTTAAGGCTTTTGCTTCCCCCTAATGGCTGCCTGCTAGCTGTTAAAGGGGGTTGCCAGTAACTTTCACAATATTGAGGAGCAGTATGGAACCTTGTCAATTTTTAGCTCTTTAGTTCTGATCATGTAAAAGATGGTTAATGTAACCAATGAATTGGTTTAGAATTAAACATCTTGCTACTTGGCACTAATTGTTTGTTATCCTGGAAAGGAATTCCAAGGGCTGTCGAGATATAGTTAAGACTTTGTGTATTGTGCAACAAGCAGATCCTAACTTCTCTGCCTAGGGTCCTTGGTTTCTGCATCATGGCAGTGCTGAATTTTGAAGCCAAATGGACATTCTGGGGCAGCATAAGATATATGGGAAAATGCTCAGAAAATGAGGGAAATGTGGAATGATACATAATATTACACACAAAAAAACCTCCTTAAATGAACATTATCAAGATTGCAAAGTCAAGAACTCAAAAGTTAAGAAATGCCACAATTAAGGTTGCCTGTGCAAACCTAATTTGCTCCCCTTGTGAGTATGCATTATGATATAGTCTTTGATAACATGATTACATGCTATTTTTTCCACAGTACCCTGCCTCATTTAGAGCACAGGATGGATGGTGCTCACTTAATGAGCAGCTGTCATAACCTTAGTCTCATATTTGGACCTTAGCGTCCAAAATATGGGGGTTAGCATGAAAACCTCCAAGCTTAGTTACCAGCTTGGACCTGGTACTTGCTGCCACCACCCAAAAAATTAGAGTGTTTTGGGGCACTCTGGTCCCCCTGAAAAACCTTCCCTGGGGACCCCAAGACCCAAATCCCTTGAGTCTCACAACAAAGGGAAATAATCCTTTTTCCCTTCCTCCCTCCAGGTGCTCCTGGAGAGATACACAGACACAAGCTCTGTGAATCCAAACAGAGTGACTCCCCCTCTCCATTCCCAGTCCTGGAAACAAAAAGCACTTTCCTCTTCACCCAGAGGAAATGCAAAATCAGGCTAGCAAATTCAACACACACACAGATCTCCCCCTGATTTCTTCCTCTCACCAATTCCCTGGTGAGTATAGACTCAATTTCCCTGAAGTAAAGAAAACTCCAACAGGTCTTAAAAGAAAGCTTTATATAAAAAAAAGAAAGAAAAATACATACAAATGGTCTCTCTGTATTAAGGTGACGAAATACAGGGTCAATTGCTTAAAAGAATATTGAATAAACAGCCTTATTCAAAAAGAATACAAATCAAAGCACTCCAGCACTTATATTCATGCAACTACCAAAGAAAAGAAACCATATAACTTACTATCTGATCTCTTTGTCCATACACTTAGAAACAGAAGATTAGAAAACAGAAACTACTTCTCCAAAGCTCAGAGAAAGCAGGCAGACAGAAAACAAGGACTCAGACACAAACTTCCCTCCACCCAAAGTTGAAAAAATCCGGTTTCCTGATTGGTCCTCTGGTCAGGTGCTTCAGGTGAAAGAGACATTAACCCTTAGCTATCTGTTTATGACAGCAGCTATTCAGTATTTTGTTTTATCCTCATTGTTCAATTTGTGGTGCCAAACTTTATTTACTGCACGCCAGTCCAGCCCTGCTCTGAAGACAGAATTATTAACTAACGTATGCATTTCTGTGGCACTCATCACTGTAGTATCTAAGGGTTTCACAAACATTAATTTATCTTCGCAATGCCCTGTAAGGTGAGGGGGTGGTATGATCCCCATTTCACAGATGAGGCACAGGCCTAGTCTACACTACGCTGTTAAACCGATTTTAACAGCATTAAATCAATTTAACGCTGCACCCGTCCACACTACACTGCTCTTTATATCTATTTAAAGGGCTCTTTAAATCAATTTCTGTACTCCTACAAAACGAGAGGAGTAATGCTAAAATCGATATTACTATATCGGATTAGGGTTAGTGTGGACGCAAATTGACGTTATTGGCCTCATTATTTTACAGTAGCTACCCACAGTGCACCGCTCCAGAAATCGATGCTAGCCTCAGACCATGGACGCACACCACCGAATTAATGTGCCTAGTGTGGACGCGCACAATCGACTTTATAATATCTGTTTTATAAAATCGGTTTAAGCTAATTTGAATTTATCCTGTAGTGTAGACGTAGCCACAGAGAGATTAAGGTCAAAATTATCCACTAATTTTTGGTGCCAAATCTGAGATGCCTATGGCCTGGTTTTTCAAGTACTTGGCATTATAAAGCACTTTAGATATTAAAAGCACAGCTCCCAATGATTTTATTTGCAATTGTTAGTGCTCAGCACGTCTGCAAATCAGACCATGGCTATATCAAGTCAGGAACCTAGATGAAGAACACAGAATTAGTCACCATATGTGAAAAGTTTGGTTCAAGTGACTTGCCCAGCATCACATAGGAAAGTCTGTGGCATAGGCAGGATAGAATCAGTTCTCCAGAGCAGCATTCAGCTGCCTTAACCATGAGATCATCCTTTCTCTTCCTGCAACAAAGACATCAGGCATCCTATGGACAATGGCCTCCTTTACTATACAACTCTGATTCATCCCCAGTGTACAGTCCATCCTGTGCACAGATAAGGCAGGGATCCTGTGAAAATTATAGTAGGTAAACATGTAATTAGAGTGTTTTGTAACACAAAAGGGGGCCAAATTAAGGGTGCACAGGCAATACCTTCATTCTGTCTTTTCCTAAATTTTGCATATTTGACTTTGCAACCTTGTTAACATTGTTTAAGGTAGTGTTTCATGTAATTACTAGGTTTTTTAAAAAGCAAACTGATTAAAACAAATATTCCATCATGTGGCATCATATTGACATCCACAGGGGTCATCAGCAAAGTTGGAACCTTTGTATCCACTGCACAGACCTCTGCTACTTTAAACTAAGGGAATAACTGATAACAGTAGCAGGTTGTCATCCTCTGTGTGGACCACACTAGTAGGGGATGGGACATGTTACTAGTGGGTTTCAAATATATTTGCTGACAACAGAGCTATGGTAAGACTCAGGAATCTTAGGTTCCATTCTAGACTCTGGAGGGGAATGTGCACTAGTGGATAATGACCTTTTTGCCTGTTCCCACCAAGCCTGACTCTTTCTGCTCATCTTCTACGATTTGTCCTTGTCCCATTCCTTTTCCCCCATACTCTTAGCTTCTTATCCCAGTTCCATTCTGTTCACTTCCACTCCCCAGGTTTCTAATCCTAATTTCATCCTCCAATATCAGTGTTCCCCTGGCTCCTTATCCCACTTTCTTTCCTCCGCCAGTCCCAGTTCTCTCCCAACATGCTAGGTTCTTAGAATCATAGGACTAGAATGGACCTGGAGAGATCATCTAGTCCAGTCTCCTGCACTCTTGGCAGGACTAAGTATTATCTAAACCATCCCTGACAGGTGTTTGTCTAACCTGCTATTAAAAATCTCCAATGATGGAGATTCCACAACCTCCCTAGGCAATTTATTCCAATGTTTAACCACCCTGACAGTTAGGAATCTTTTCCTAATGTCCAATCTAAGCCTCCCTTGCTGCAATTAAGACCATTGCTTCTTGTCCGATCTTCAGAGGTGAAGAAAACACAATTTTTCTCCCTCCTCCTTGTAACAACCTTTTAAGTACTTGAAAACTATTCAGAATTCCGCAGCAAGGACCCTTTGAGACACAACAATATTGGATCCTGCATTAAAGTGGAAAGATGGCAGCAGCCAGAAATTCATCAAAATGCAATTCACAGACCGCTCTGCTTCCCCTCCCCCACCTCCACTTCCCTGCCCCACTAGTTCTCAGTCTCCCTTTCACTGTCCAACCGGCCCCAGTCTCCCTCCCCTAGCTCCTTGGTTGATCTCAATCCTCTCTCGTTGGCTTCTAGTCCATTCCGAACCCCCAGTTTCCCTTCCTGGCTTCCTGTCCGAGTCTCCTTGCCAGGCCTGTCCCAGTTTCTTCCAACTCCCAGTCCCAATTTCCCCTCTCCCTCCATGTCAGCCTCCAGCCCCAGTCTTCCCCATCCCAAATTCCATGTCCCAATCTACTCCCTTCACCTCACAGATCTGTACCTTGTCCCCTCTGCGTTTGAATCAGGCCATTTTCTCTTCCATCCTCTTATTTGTGTGTATAGCACAGGAGAGACAGAATCCTTGCTGTCAGCTGAGATGCGTGGACTTGGCTCAACTCATAGTAGCTTATAGCAGCAATTACAGGGAAAAGCCTGCTCATCCCCAGGCTGGTGCATGCCAAATATAGTTGAAATCTTTGGAGATTTTAGCTGTTAAACTTTAAGAAGTCTCTACTGACCACATGCAAATTGCAGTTTTTGAAACTTTATAACTTGGCCAGATTTGAGCAGATGTTCACAAGGATGGCAAAAGGCACATCCTTGATACAAAGGACGCTTTCCTGCCAAATTTCAAGCCCTTTTTCCAAAGCATGGGGGTTCTAGATGGTGTCTTCAGAATTTTTTAACACAGGCAAGACAATGTATTTTTCCTCAGCCTCATTCTCAGAAATGACTCAGCCATTTTGGCTGAAGTTTAATAATAATGATATCAAAAATAATAATGATCAATGATCGGCCTGAGGTAGACACCCTGCCTGGAAAATTTCAGCCCAAATGGCTAAAATTTGGTAAAGTTATAAACAACTAAAAGCAGGAGCTTATAAAGGCAGCCTTAATAATAAGTGGTGCTACCAGCCCAATCTAGACCAACATAATAGGTAGTGTTGTTCATTGTAATTAAATGGAAATATCTGTCTGTAAATTGCTTTTTGATGCATTTGTGGCTGCTGCCATCTTTCCATTTTAATGCAGGATCCAGTATTGTTGTGTCTCAAAGGGTCCTTGCTGTGGAATTCTAGGCCAGTATGCCATGCTCCTTCAGTCTTCTACAGGGAGACCTCTAGCCTCCTCCCTCTGCTGTTGGGTAGAGTTCCTGGCCCCCGGGACGGGGAATAGCCATGGGTATGGGCAGAGTAGGAGAAGACAGGAAACAGGAAGGAACAGTGTGAATTGAGACCCATATAATCAAGCCTGTGAGGAGTGAAAGCAGGTAAAAAGGCAGGAGCTGGTGAAGGCCAGAAGAAAGGAGTACTAGGTAGTTGAGGGAAGGCTATGTGGAGCATGTAAGTAGTTTTTGGAAAGTTCAGCTTCCTGGTTGATCATTTCTTACCTTGAATGGGGAGAGGAGGATGACAGCCTAGAAGATTCAGTGCTCAATATCTTGATCAGAAGCTTCACCATCTATAAAGCTCCTTCTGGTTCTCATAACTATGCTGCACTCCCACTACAACCAGCTAGAAATCCTGCTTCTGTGGGGAGAGATGGGCAGACAGAAAACAAGAGATGAAGGCAAGGAGCACAAAAAGTCTTGGATTGCAGTAGAGTCAGCAAAACTGCCCTAATAAGCAGGATATTGTGTTTACGAGGAGGGTTTCTGCAGCAACTGGCTCAAATGGCAAATTCCTCTGCTGATTCTCTGGCTCCAGGGCTGTGAAATTTGACAGGGCCCTGAGTTTATAGTACACCGATGCTGCACCAGCATTGTTCTTCTTGTATAGGTCTAGCTGCTGTAGTTGTGAATTTTTTCACTTAAACATACCTCAACTAGTATAAAGCAGGGTAAATCTAAGGATGTCAGTGGAGCTACACCACATTACATCATCTGCGATCTGGGCCAATGTTTGGCAGGTATATCTATTTTAATTTCTTCTCATTTAGGACAAGACTGTTCCCAAACTGTACAGTTAATATATTTAAACAGCATGCTCTGCATGTCAGTGCTCCATCTCCCGTAAATCATGATGGAGTTTCATCAGTGGCAGTAGCTGAGGTTCTCCCCATGTGTTTTAAATGAGATCCAAATGTATTTAGATGTCAGACATCTATTTATTTATGATGGTAAATCAAAAACAGTTCAGTTTCATCCATTAGGAAGGGACCCTACAGCATATTTCCCCCCCTCCTGAATTCAGAGTGTGTGACGTGATGTCTTCATGCACAAATTGTCTTCCTGGCATCTGTCTAGCGAAGCTAGTTAACTTATGGCTCCTGCTGAGCAAGCCTAAGAAGGGCAAGACACCAGCAAAGTAAACATGCTGTGGAGCTACTGCTAAACTTCTCAAGGGCCAGTCCCTCATCTGGTGTAAATTGGTGTAGCTCTTTTGATTAACCTCATTTATGCCATCTGAGGCTCTGGCCCAAGGTGTGTCTCTTGTTTTGTAAGTACTGGGAAAATCCTTGGGGTTTTGTTTTTGGGTTTAGTTTTTGCCTTTTGTGCATGGATATTTTCCCTTCATCTTGTGATGACTGAAATGGGGCAGTTTACTGGTCCCCTTCTCCCCCCCACCCCCGCACTCTCGCTCTCGCTCTGTAGGTTGCATACTGCTTAGCATCCTATTAACTGTTGCACTGACGAAACTATGGTGAGTTCTTAACAACTTATGAAGTGTGGACAGGTGGTTTGTGGCAGCTCCTTGTGACTGCTTATCAGGGCTTCTCCTGAAGAAATACTCTGACTCAATGTTATCATTATGGGGTGGCTATTTTACGAGTTTGTTTCTCTCGCTCGCTCGCTCTCTGTCTCTGAAAGTTTTGTCTTGTTCCAAAGGTTTCACCTACAGCTTCTAGCAACCTGGGGTTGGAATTCCCAAGCTGACATTGCGATGGACAATATTACTTTTGGAGTGAGCTGCTTTCCTGATGGTGAGTCACAAAGCATTCTGAGCCTCTCGGAGAATTTATATAGGATAATCAGCATACCTCAGATCCAAGAGGTGCAAGTTATGGTTTCCCTACAGAAGGGACTCGGATTATCTGCGCTACATCTTATTGTGCTGTAGTATTTGGACATAGTGACTCAGCTCCTTCCCTGTGGAAGATTTCCTTCATTTACACAATTTTCCAGTGTATCTGTGCCTTCTTAATGCTCTTTTTTTCCCTAACCTGCAATTTCCCAGATCACATGTTTTGGGACCTTTGCCCATCTCAGCTGGAAGTACTGGCCTTGCAGTCATCTCACAGGTAGAAAGATCATATTGCACTGCTCTTTAGACCCCTTTTAACCTACTTGCTCTGGAAATTGATAGGCTTCAGAGTCACATCTACCCTGAATCAACTAGTGGAAAGGTCACCATATGTATCACCTTTGAGGGCGAGGGCAGGGAAAAAGGAAAATAACAGGACCTTGAGAAATCCTTTCCTTCCCCTAGTACAAATGCTTTCTCTCTTTGACAAAAAGGCTAAGATTATGACTACTGAAACAAGAAGTTTACTCCTCCCAGGTAGGAGAGGCTTCATATGTCACTGGTGGATGGGTAGTATGCAAGCAATCAAGCAAGGAAAACCACAAATACATGTAACTTATCACAATGTATTCTACCTAGAAATCCCACCAAATGCCTGGAAACACACGAAGCCACCCTCACTGGCCTCAGGAATGAAGTGGGCCTGAAGTGTCAGTGGACTGATGGGGCTCACACATTAGGATGTTGGGTAGAATGCGCAGAGGAGTTAATTTGCAATCTGCAGAGCTGGTATGTGGAAGGAGGGCAAGGATCACTAGCACTTGGAAACATCAGCAGCTGACTTTAGTTTTTAAATGCTGAAAAAACTAGCAGCTTTGTGAAAGAAACAGAAAATAAGGAAAATACACAGTTCCTTTTCTAAACCCTGGCTTGCATTATAAGCAAAACATGAAAGCTGTGTCTGAACCTGCTCCCCATTTGTGCACAGCACAAAATCACCAAGGAGTCTGTCATCATTCCACACAATTGACTGACTCTGCTCTTGAGGGCTTCAGGCCTCTGGTATCAAGGGTGGTTGAGTTTGTGACTGAGGTGTGTTAGCAGAACTATGCAAGGGAAGTATATGCAGCACCCTGCCCACAGTGTGCCTGGATCAAGTCAGTGCTATCAGTCCCCTTCTTTTTGCTCCATGGGGCCTGACTTTCTGAAGGGCTGAGCGCTTAGAACTCCAGTTTGAAAATCAACAGGACCTGCAGGTGCTTATCAGCTCCGCAAACGAGGCCATAAATCTACTCCAACATTTCTTCATTGCTAACTGCTGAAGGCACGTGGGTGTAAACTGGACTTTGGGTTTGGTCTGTAAACATTTCTCTGCAGTCTTTGGAACATAGAGATGAAGGTTTTCTAAAGGTGAGACAGGAAATGAGATGGCAATATGAGATGTGGAAGGGACACAGATCTAGCCTCTCCTCTCATTCTTCTGCAAAAAGACGATGTTGGGAGCTCAAAGCATGGGCATGTTAAATATGTAGTTCCAGGTGTTCAGCGGGCATAAATCAGTATTGATTTCAATGGAGATACAGCCATTTATACCTGCAGAGGATCTGGCCTGGAAGGCACGATTCATGCAGTGGAAGGACAGAATGAAGAAACTGTGTTTCTTGCAAGACTCAGGTTTACTACTGTTCTTTGAATCCTTGTTGTGAGTTGACTTTTTCTTGCCTTTGAGAATAGCCTTCTATTTATCTTCTCATCCCTTTAATTCAGTTAGGTCGCGGAGAAGCCCAGCAGCTCTGCTGTATTTTCAGTAATGAAATTACTTCTCCCTGGCCAAGAGAGGCTTCACATATCACAAATGAAGCCAATTAAGATCCAAGCAGAGAGAACTACATTCTTCACAGAGAGGTGCATGGCAGCCCGGAAGGCAGGATTTGCTTCTTGTTAGGATGTAAATATTAACACCCAAATCACAGAGATACTTAGGCATCTGAACACCATATTAGGCACCTAAATCTTGGGTGGTGCCTAAATCTCAGTTTTAGGCTCCACTGCAATCCACAAATCTCCCACCAAATCCTGTGGGCGCCCTAATATTCAGGATAAAAATTCCCTCAGCTTTTAAATTTCTGCCTCTGGCCATGCACACTGCTGCCTCACTCCAGGAATCTGGATACCTATCTCCCACCTAGACCCCAGAGCAATTAATGAACTGGGGGGAGGGAGATGTTTGCTTGCCTCTCTTTCATGTGGGGCCTGATCCAGTAGGTGGCCCCTGAGTATGCCTCCTTTGAATGGAGTCTCATTCAAAATCCGGCCAACTGCAGCAGCAGCACCTTTGCCCACTTTGTGACTTTTAGAGTACTCATGTGGGATGTGGGAGACCAAGGTTCAATCCCCCCATCTCTGCCTGAGGGGGAGAAAGGATTTGAACAGGGATCTCCCACCTCTGAGGAGAGTGCTCTAACCACTGGGCGATGCAGTATTCTGATGTGGGGCTCCTTCAGACTTTCTTCTTGCAGCTGTTCCACTGGGACTAAATAATAGAAGAGTGATTAGAGCAGGGGGGCTGGACTCAGGGTCTCCCAACTACACACACACACACACACACACACACACACACACACACACACACACACACACACACACACACACACACACACACACACACAAAATGAGAGATAGGCACCTAATTCAGACTTTGTGGACTCAAGTGGTGTTTCCATGAGTTTCTAGGTATCGAAAAGTTAGGTGTTGCGATGCCTAAATCCCTTTGTAGATCCAGGCCTAATTTCCTCATCAGTTCCAGTCCTCTCTCTTCTACAGAATGCAGCCCTGGCTTTAAAGGAATTGTCTCTGAGTGGAAGGGCTGGGAATGGCAGATGGGGCTTCAAAGCCCTCATCTCTGATCCAAGAGGTTAGTGGGATTTGAAAAATAGATGGTCTATTTCTGTGGATACTGAAAGCAGCTCAAGGGATACCAGTAAGGATTAGCAACAAACAGATAAGCGCAGAAATTTGGACATAAACCCTTCTGCTTCAGGGCATAAATCAGCCTCTGAAACATGTAGTTCTGGGCACTGGTGGAGCCAGGATATTAGATGAGTTGGACCTGGGGTCTGATTAAGTCTCCAAATTTTTATGAGAGAAGGAGAAGGTATCTTAAAGGGAAAGGGAACACTCTCCTGGCTAACTGGCTAGAGTTGTGGTTTTCAAACTTTTTTTCTGGCAACCTAGTTGAAGAAAATTGTTGATGCCCGTGACCCAGTGGAGCTGGGGATGAGGGGTTTGGGTGTGAGAGGGCCTCAGGGCTGGGGCAGAGGGTTGGGATGCGGGGGTGAAGGCAGCCAGGTGGGGCTGAGGGTGAAGGGTTTGCAGTGTAGGAGGAGGCTACAGGTTTCAGGGGGGGACTCAGGGCTGGGGCATGGGGTTGGGGTCAAGAAGGGGGTCAGAGCTCTAGGGTGGGGCTGGGGATGAGGTGTTTGTGGTGCAGAAAGAGGTTCTGGGTTGGGGGGGCTCAGGGCTGGGGCAGAGGATTGAGGCACGGGGTTGAGGTGCGGGCTTACCTCAGGCGGCTCTGTAATTGGCACAGTGGGGGTACTAAGGCAGTCTTTCTGCCTGTCCTGGCACTGCAGACCACACTGTGCCCCAGAAGTGGCCAACAGCAGGTCCGGCTCCTAGACAGAGGCGTGCAAGCTGCTCTGCGTGGCACTTACCTGCAGGCACTGCCGTCCCTCAGCTCCCATTGGCCGGGAGCCAGTGCTCAGGGTGGTGGCAGTGCACAGAGCCCCATGGCCCCTCCTGCCTAGGATCCAGACCTGCTGCTGGCTGCTTCTGGGGTGCAGCGTGATGTCAGAACAAAAAGGGACTAGCCTGCCTTAACTGGGAAGCACCACTGATGGAACTTTTAACGGCCCAGTTGGCAGTGTTGACCAGAGCTGCCATGACCCAGTGCCTTACATTCTGCGACCCAGTAGTGGGTCGCGACCCGCAGTTTGAAAACCACTGGGCTAGAGGGCCAGATGTTCAAAGGTGTTTAGGCACCTAATGGGATTACCAAAAGCACCGGGGCAGATTAGGCACCCAAATCCCATTGAAATCAATATCTGCATAGTTAGACGCCTGAATACCTTTGAAAATCTCATATTGCAACATACTTAATAGAATATATCTTGAGCAATCACTGCCTTCTTGAGCGCTTAGAGGCTCTCTGCTTTTCCTCTCTTACCGTGCATCGCTCTGAGCTTCACTGTATCTTGTTCTTATTAAGATTGCAGTCTCTGATGTGAAATTCTGAGTTGTCTTGCCCTGCAGGATTAGATTTAATGCTGGACCTTACTTGTGCTTTCATAAAAGATTTGTTTTTATAATGGCTGGTTTGTCCCAGGGGAGCTCTGTATGGCAGGTGTTCGGTTCCTGATTTCCAGCCTACCACTCACCATGCTGGCATGGGGGAGAGGAGAAACGCGACTGTGGAGGCACTATGCTTGGCTCTTGAGATGAACAGAAGGGAATGCAACAATTTGGCCGATTTAGTAGCAGCGTTCACTGGAAAATGAATGGACCAGCAAAGAGGCTGTTAGGGAGCTGGCTATACTTCCTGATTCTCTGCCCCTGCTGCCACACAGGTTAGAGAGGCTTGGAGCTTACTTCATTTTGCACTGGCTAGGATCCCCAAGGGACCATACACCATTTGAGCCACTACCTCTCCCTATTACCAACACAACCTTTGCAGCAGGGGCTGTGAGAAAAGAGGTGTAGGAGAAAGCAACTTCATCTCTGTGCCTCCAGAAGACTCCCTCGTGCTGCAAGGATTCCCCGCAGCTCAGGCAATGATAAGAAGGCAGAACACAGTGGAGAATCTGCTCCTAGGGCTGCAGTATGGGGTATGTAGGGGAGGGTGAAGTCAGATGAAATGAAAGATTTCTGAGTAAGCAGCCTCACCTGAACATGGAGCTGAGTGATGGAGCTCAAAGAGCCAATTGCTCTGCAGATCTCTCCAGCATACACATACCCCAAAGTATCATCTAGCAACTCATGTTCGCCTTCCATATGTTTATAACCTCCCTTCCCCCCTCATACACACACAGAGTAGGGGACCAGACAGAAGATGGAATAGACTGAAACACAGACCTTTGGAGCTTGCACCATCTTGTATATAGAACTTGCCCTCCTATGCATTCATTTCTCTGTAGTCTATAAAGTGCTGGAATTCTGAATGCTGGAATTCTAAGGGGTAGCAATTCTGAATGCTGGAATTCTAAGGGGTAGCAATAATTAATGGGAGCAGCCTGATGCTCAGTGAGGCTAATGGATGTGGTTCTTGGTCTGGTGAGCAAGAAGGAGACAGAGAGTTTGGAAAAGGAGGAAAGGGTGTTTGTTTGGAAATGAAGAATTGCCCGAGGACATGCTGTTAGGATGCTGCTTCACTAAAGAGACAGACTGAGGCTGTGTTATGGGGACTGATTTATATTCTTTCGCTCTGGCTAAAGTGATTGAGTTTATTGTACATCTCTGGAGGCCAGATGCTAAGCTGGAAAAATGATCTTGACCTTCTGGATTCATAATTAATTTAACTCAGGCCCTCAGAGACCAAGAGCCTCTTTCTGACGGACCTTACAGTATTGTTACTTGGGTTTCTTTTGGTCTTTAATCCCCATAGTTTGTTTTGGTTAATTTCAGTTTTTGTTACAGCTGTTAGTTTGACAGCTCTGTCAGGTGAAGTCCTCTGTCTATCCACAGAACAGATACATTATGGAAAGAGTCAATACAACACTCTCCTTCATTGTCACTTATTAGTGTGCTTCGAGTCAGACCTGCAGAGAATACCACTAAGGGAGAGGTCAGTTCAGCTTTCATGGCTCGGTTTGGTAATTGGCGTCTGCTGAGACTGCTAACGAGGGTGTTAATTAATGCTAAATGTAATGGTGGCTTTGTGAAGGGATAACTGTCCAGCTGGAACTGAATGAGCTCAGTTTATGTTGGCCACTGAACGGGTATTAGATGGTGTGATGGTGTGTACAAACCGCAGACTGGAGAGAAGGGGTTAAAGAGCTGCTGTGGGCCCAATTGGCTTCACCCTTCCACATTTGTAAAACATGCTGGTGTGTACGGTATCTGATCAATGGTGCGTGTTACTGTTTCTATGTTAAGTCATCTCTCCCTGTTTTCTCTCCACAAGCAAAATTTGTCCAAACATGGCTATCTTGCCACTTTATGAAATCTGGAACTTGCTAAATTATAAAAGAATGAAAATGCAAATTAGAAGGGCATTTCAGGAGCTGATCTGCACACACACAAAAATTGGGAATCAACATTTCTCAGAAAACAAAATTTTGAGAACTTGGAAATCTTGCAAAATGAATTAGCAAAAAATGTATTTTGGAATTTCATGTATGTTTTGCACCACTCTTGTTAGTCTATTATTAATATTCAGTCATTACTGAGCAGATTAAAAGCAGGATGTCCATTATCAATATGTAATATTCTATTGTCGATTTTCCTTTGCCATGCAATCCCTGAATATTTTTTGTTAATCATCGTCAAGTTTATGTTTAATACCCTTGTTTACTGCATGTAAATGCAAATCAAGGCCCTTTTCCTGCAGTTGGCTAAATGGTGATAGACCCCTGTGTCCATGCAGCATCCCATTGACTTCAGTATGGCTTCATGCAGGCAGGTCCCTGTGCCTGAGCAAAGCCAGTGATCAGGACCCAAATGATTTGTAAGGATAACTGAAAACAGAAGTTCTTTAAAATACTAAGTTTTCTTTCTCCCTGTCCCTTTCTCTGGCTTCCTTTTCTCTCCCTCTCCTCTTCTTTTCCATTCATTCTATGACACATATGCACATCACATGCACATGACAGAACTCTCTGTTCCTTTTACTCCAGTAATCCATGTGGCACAAGGGACACCATAGTCTCTTCTCTGCTGCCTTGCAAAAGGGACTTTTTTATTTAAATAAAAGGATTGTGCCTGATTTATTTATCTGCCATTTGGTTGAAAGTCTCTCTCTTTTTTGCCCCCATCTCCTTCTAATCCATCCCACACGTGGTGACAGGGAGAAGACAAAGCCATTCTGCTGGAAAGCACCAATACCCACAGGAAATCAGTATCATGGATGAGAATCTGTTGAACCCACTGGAAGAGCCCTCCCTTTCAGGTAGATAGCTCCATACCAAAGCCCTGACTCCTGAGTACAATAGATGGTCCTGGATCAAGTTCCTGCCTTGCAGATAGAAATTCCCATAGTTAATTACTGGATCCTTGTGTCTCAGGCAGATGGTCCATACTTGATCTCTGTCTCTCACTCAGATAGACATTTCCATACCAGATCCCAGTGCCTGGTAAGTAGTCCTTGCAACAGCCCATCCTTTTTGCTTTATCCAGACTCCTGAATCTGGTAAACTGGGCCAGAAATTCCACAGTGGCCATTGTTGAGTTTTTTCAAGTTATTTTTCTGACACCAACCAGAGCATGGAAGTACAAGGAACACCAAAAAGTCTGGATCAGCTCTTATTTTAATCTAACTAGTAGACTCATCATTTCTAGTCAATGGATACCCAGATAGAGGTTAAATAATCATATGGTTAAACACAAAGGGCCTGATTAAATCTCAATCACATTCTGTGAGGTGCTAAACACAACCAATTTCCAGCAACTTCAATGGGAGTTGAAGGAGCACAGCACGTTTCAGGAGAGGATCAGCATCTTGTAGTATTAGGCCCAAAGGAATCATCAGAATGACTTGGTATTTTCTATATAGCCATAAAAATATGCAGACAACATGCCCTTCTTGTAAAAATAGTATATGCAAGAATTCCTATGGTGCTTAGACCATACCAAGGGCTCTTGCAAAGAATCCACAAACAGGTGCAAACATTGCATCACACTCCTCTTTTAAAAAAAAAAAAATAATAATAGCAGGTTTTGAGCCTAGTCCTGTCCAGTTGAAGTCCAAAATAACTTCAGTGGGAGCAGGATTGGACTTTTTACTTGGAATAAGATTTTTTATTAGCCACCCAATATTCTGCCTCTCTGGGCCACTTTGACATTATACAGACATAAACAATCATTATCTTATATACAAGGCCTTTGTATTTCATAATTTGGTGATTCTGTTGCCTGCTCATTACCTCAGAATCATGCTTCATAATCAAATCTTTCTTCTTAAATAAAAATTTTGAGTTTAGTCTTTAATGTTGCAATGAAAATCCAGAAAGAAGGAATCAGATGCAAACCAATGCAGTGCTGTTTGCTTAAGTTTGCAAAAGCCTGGCATAATACTTCTGAGGGGTGTGAACTGCCCCATCGTTCCTGTTGAGACATGTTTCTGTGGATTTCTTAGTGACTAAACTAGGAGATTCATGAACAAACAAATGTCACATCACACCCCATTCAATAATGTTAGTAATATTTGTTTAGAAGCAAGACAATTATAAGCCAGTCAATGTTTCAGAAATATCTGCCTTCTGCAGGGTTTTAAAATCACCAAATACATTCACTTTGTCACACATATATACATCAAGGTTTTTATTAACATAGTTATACAGTAGTTATGCACAGCTATGTTTTTATTAACATAGTTATACAGTAGTTATGCACAAAAAATGTTAAAAGAACATTAATATTTCAAAGTCAAGGACTCAAAAGTTAGGAAATGTCAGAATTAAGGTTGCCTATGAAACCTTAATTCAGTCCCCTTGTGCATATGAATTATGATACAGTCTTTTATTACATGATCACATACTATTTTTTCCACAGGCCTCCTGCCTCATTCAGTGCACAGGATGGACTGTGCTCATATAGTTTTGTTTTATTGACTACAGCCACATTTACTGCACATTATTCAAACCTTACATTGAAGACAGAATTGTTAATTTCCCCGTAAGCTTTTCTGTGGCTTTCATCACTATGGTATCTGAGTGCTTCATAAATATCAATAAATTTAATTTTACCACACCCCAGTGAGGTGAGGAGCAGTTATTATCCCCATTTTACAGATGGGGAGCTGAGGCATAGGGAGATTAAGGTAAAAAATATCCACTAATTTCACATGCCAAATTTGAGATGACTAGGATTTGATTTTTCAGAGTATTTAGGATTATATAGCACTTCATAGGTTGAAAGTACAGGTCCCATTGACTAGGGTTGCAACTGTGAGTGCTCAACATTTCTGCAGATTAGACCCTCAGGTTTATCGAATGAGGCACATAGAAAATGAACATACAATTCATCACCACCAAAAGTGAACATCATTCTGGGATGTACTAGCAAGAATGTTGTAAGCAAGACATGAGAAGTAATTCTTCCATTCTACACAGCACTGATAAGCCTCAACTGCAGTACTGTGTCCAGTTCTGGGCACCACACTTCAGGAAAGATGTGGACAAATTGGGGAAAAGTCCAGAAAAGAGCAACAAAAATTATTAAAAATCTAGAAAACATGACTTACAATGAAAGATTGAAAAAAATAGGTTTATTTAGTCTGAAGAGGAGAAGATTGAGGGGGGGACATGATAACAGTCTTCAAGTACATGAAAGATTGTTATAAAGAGGAAGGTGATACATTTTTCTCTTTATCCACTGAGGACAGAACAGTGAGTAATGGCTTAAATTGAAGCAAGGGAGATTTAGGTTAGACATTAGGAAAAACTTCCTAACTGTCAGGATAGTTAAGCACTGTAGCTAACAAATTACCTAGGGAAGTTTTGGAATCTCTATTATAGGTTTTTAAGAACTGCTTAGGCAAACACCTGTCAGGAATGGTCTTAGATAAATACTTAGTCCTGTCTCAATGCAGGGGACTGGACTAGTGAGGTCCCTTCCAGTCCTACAGTTCTATGATTCTATGCCACCATCCTTTCTCTTCTTGCAATCCTCTTCCTCATTCACTGTACACCTTCCAACTTCTACAGCAAATTAATCAGGGACCCTACAGCCAACAGCCTCCTTCACTATACAGCTCTGATTCACCCCAAGAGCACCACTCATCCTGTGCTCTGCATGAGGCAGGGGTTCTATGGAAAAAAAAACCCTGTATGCGATCAGGTAAGTAAAGTTTGTATCATAATGCATACGCACAAGGGGGCTGAATTAAGGTGTTACAGGCAACCTTAATAATTCAGAAATTTCCTAATTTCGAAGTCCTTAACTTTGCAACCTTCATTGTCTTTTAACACAGTATTTGTGTCTGGTTATAACTATGTTAATGAAAACTTTGATGTATAGATTTGACAGAATTAATATGTGTGATGGTTTAAAAACCCTGCACAAGGCAGATATTGCTAAAGCCTGGACTGGCTTATAGTTGTCTTGTATCTAAATTAACATCACCGAATGGAGTGTGATGTGAAATTTGTTTTTTCATGAATCTCCTAGGTTAGTCACCAAGGAATTTACAGAAACATGTATCAAGAGGAACAGTTGCTGCATTTCAATGTCATTTGCCCTGTGATTACGGAGGGGTTGTGTGGTTATTATATCTGACTATGAAAGGGAGGCAGACATCTCTAGACTCAACTCTCACTGTTTTTGTCACAGGAAATGTGCCTAATGTTCTTTGGTGGTTCACAACCTGTGGTGCCAGTGGCCCCCGAGGACCAACTCAAGCACAATGCGACAATGCCTATTACAACACTAACCTCTCAGTGACTGTAGAGAAAAAGGGACCACTCCGAGGGGTGCAAGTGTGGAGAGTGCCAGCAACAAACCAATACTTGTGAGTGTCGGTGTATGCTGGGGATCAGAGAGGCAGTCAGCTAGCAACTCGCACTTACCATAGCACATGTATACCTTTAGTGCAACAACATCTGTTGAGAGTGGCTGAGTGTAGGGTAAATGTGAGTACCTCAGAGCCAGCAGGAGTCACAGTGGCGAGTTATGGTTCAGGAACAATGTAAGTGAGGAATTATTTGGAGGAGTGATGTAGCACTGACAATGAGGAACTCAGGAATGGAATGGCCTTGAAGCTGTGGGACTGTAGGGGGTGCTGTCTGGGGGAACTCATTTTGGGGCTCTGACGGTGTTAGAGAACTGGCTGTAGGGAGCTCAGGAATGGAGTCACTTTGGGGTTGTGACCATGCCGAGCATTGGCATGGGGAGCTCATGGCTCGAGTTGCTTTGGGCTGTGGGTGTAAGGTTTCTGTCTCTCTAACTGCTTCCTTTCTTTTTCAGAATATCTGCATATGGAGCAGCTGGAGGGAAAGGAGCCAAGAACCACAAGAAGAGATCGCATGGGGTCTTCATCTCGGCCATCTTCCAGCTGGAGAAAGATGAGCTCCTCTACATCTTGGTGGGGCAGCAGGGGGAGGATGCCTGCCCAGGGGTGAGGGACACACACACACTTGTCACTGAGCAGAACCACATTACAGATAAGCTGCAGAACCCCTCAGTGAGTGGGTTTAGCATTTGGCTGTACTGGTGATGAAGGGCAGGAGTCCCAGACTTGAGCGAGTAAAACTCAGAAAGGGAATTGCGAGGAACCAATAAGCTGAGCTAAAAAGAATCTTCTGAAAATAAATACAAGGAAATCTGAAATGAAAAGAGTCCTCCAAAAGCACAAGCATAAACTCTTCTTTAAAATCCTGGTGTTCAAAATAAAAAGCTGCCCCTTTCACTTGCTTTAACAGGGCAGTCACAGCCAGCTGCAAGGTCTGAGCTGCATGTTGCTGATCGCAGACAACATTTCTCCACAGTAGGGATTTTATCAGGCCTGCTAGGATTTGAGATCATTACTCAAGGCCCCTGTTGGGATCATGGCCCCATCGTGTTAGACAGATATAGTAAGAAGTGGTCCCAGCCCTGAAGTGCTTACAATCTTACAGCTGGATCCAAAGCTTGTTAAAGTCAATAGGGGTCTTTCCATTGACTCCAATATTCTCTGCAAACACAAAGAAACACAGGGAAGAACAAACTCCAAAGATGTGTGTAGCTCAGTGTCCCCAAAAAAATCCAAGCTGCGACACAATTTTTTTGTATTTTCTCTGTGTAGTCTAGTGCTTTGTGCAGGGAATGGGGAGCTAGAGCTCCTGGGTTCTATTCCCAGCCTTGCCACTGACTCATTGTTCAATCTTGTGCAAATCACCTCGTATATCTGTTCTTGCATTTCCTCATCAAAACAATGAGTACGAATAACACTGACCTATCGAATAGCAGTATTCTGAGACTTAATTAGTAATTAGAAAGCATTTTAAGATCCTGGAATGTAAGGAGCTCTAGAGGTGCAATGTATTAGCATTTGTTTTTAATAATAAAAATAATATGGGCTCATTGCCTTTCTCTGGTTCTGCTGTGAGCCTTTCTTATGTCTCTTGCACATGTGACGTGTTCCCAGCTCAGGAGAAGCTTGTCAGAGGCCAAGGGACAAGTCACTTACCAAGCTGGTGGTCCCTCCACAAGGAGAACACATACTACGTGTACAGATCTGTGCATGCAGACTAGACGGTGTTGATCTCTAACTGCATCTGTTGTCTCCTTTCAGGGGAATGTTCAGACCCAGAAGATCTGCCTGGGAGAGTCGTCTCTCATTGAAGAAGATTACAAACTCAAAAAGGATCTGAAGGACTGGGCTGGAGGAGGGGGTGGGGGTGGAGGAGCCACCTTCATCTTTACAGTAAGTCTTCCCTCTTTCCAATCCCCTTCTGGACAGTGTCCAGGAGAAGAGCTAGCTTTCACTAGTGATCATGTGATATGATGCTGTCATAAACAGATAGCTAAGGGTTAATGTCTCTTTCACCTGTAAAGGGTTAACACAGGGAACCAAACATCTAACCAGAGGACCAATCAGGAAACAAGACTTTTTCAAATCTGGGTGGAGGGAAGTTTTGGGATGTGAGTTCTTTGTTCTTTGTCTTGGTTCGGTGATCCTCTCGGCTCTGAGAGTGATTTTTCTATCTCCAGGCTTTCTAATCTTCTGTTTCCAAGTTGTAAGTACAAGGATAGTAAGACAATAGGTTTATATTGTTTTTTTGTATTTACATGTGTGTAGTTGCTGGAATGTGTTAAATTGTATTCTTTTTGGATAACTCTGTTTATTCATTTTTTTTTCCTTTAAGCAATTGACCCTGCATATTGTCACTTTAATACAGAGACTATATTTTATGTCCTTTTTCATTCTTTTTATATAAAGCTTTCTTTTTAGGACCTGTTGGAGTTTTCTTTAGTGGGGACTCCAGGGAATTGAGTCTGCAGCTCACCAGGGAATTGGTGGGAGGAAGAAGTCAGGGGGAAAATCTCTTTGTGTTAGATTTACTAAGCCTGACTTTGCATACCCTCTGGGTAAGGGGGAAGAGAGATTAGCTCTCTCGGTACTTGTGTTTCCAGGAACCCAGGGAGGGAACACCTGGAGGGGAGGAGGGGGAAGGGAAATGGTTTATTCTCCTTTGTTGTGAGACTCAAGGAATTTGAGTCTTGAGGTTCCCCAGGGAAGGTTTTGGGGAGACCACAGTGAGCTAGGCACTGTATAATTCCTAGCTGGTGGCAGCAATTACCAGGTCCAAGCTGGTAACTAAGCTTGGAGGTTTTCATGCTAACACCCATATTTTGGACGCTAAGGTCTAGATCTGGGAAAAATGTTATGACAGATGCTATCAGCTGTTTCAGAGGATTGAAGGAAGGGACGGAATGTTTTACAGAAATGCAAATTCCTCATTCCCCCTCATTTCAGTCACCTGCTAGCTACTGCCTCCTCAGCACTGTCAGCCTGAGCAACAATACCAGTATGGGAAATCAAACCAGGGACTGCTGCTTAACACTGAGACTGGTGCAGCCTCAACAACTGGTGTTTAATTGGACCTGCCTCAGATACTTGTCACGGTTGGCAGACTGCCCTGAATAATGGTGTCAGGAAACAATCTGTAGTGTTGCTCTGGGCTGTGGCCACTATTATATGAGCTGCTTTTATGCTTATTGATGCAATGAATTAGGTGGATTCTCTCATCTGAAAGGTTGAAGGGTTTTCTGGTATCTGATGGTTTTGTGCCTGCTGCACCTTTCAACTGTTCTGTGTACTGAATTGTATTTGTCCTTGAGCAGCTGAAGGATGGGGTTTTCGAACCGTTGCTCATCGCTGCAGGAGGAGGGGGGAAGGCATACCTGAGGAATCAGGACAGCTCCCTGGATGATGTACCCCTTGAGCAGTTTGAGAACAACACAGCAGTCCCTGGAGTCAATGGGAGAACTGGGGCAGCAGGTGAGGCCCTGGAGCAATACAAGGTCTGGATTTGATGGCTGAACACACAAAACTGACCTGCAGACATTAAGCAACACAAATCCTTTTGATTCATATTAACTTTTCTGTGAGAGTAACCCACTCAGACATGAATGGTTCTTCTTCAAGTGCTTTCATATGTCCATTACACTGTAAATATGTGCATGTCCTGTGCACGGGTGCCAGACCGTTTTCCCTAGCATACCCATAGAGGTGGCCCCACCCATATCCTAGCTCCTTCTGCTCCCAAGAAGAGTATAAAATTCAGAACCACACCACCTCTCCTCTAGTTCCCTTTTACCATCCATGATCGTGGTCAGAGTGTCTTACTCATAAACTCATAGACTCTAAGGCCAGAGGGATCATCATGATTATCTAGTCTGACCTCCTGCTCATCACAGGCCACAGAACCTCAGCCACCCACTCCAGAAATAGGCCCATAACCTCTGGTTGAGTTACTGATGTCCTCAAATCTTGGCAAGTTACAGAGAATCCACAGTTTACTCTAGGGCAGACCAGCAAGTGACCCATGCCCCAAACCGCAGAGGAAAGCAACAAAAGCCCAAGGGTCTATGCCAAGCTGACCTAGGGGACCTAGGGGAAATTTCTTTCCTGATCCCAAATATGGTGATCAGTTAGACCCTGAACATGTGGTCCAGACCCACCAGCCAGACACCCGAAAAAGAATTCTCTGTAGTAACTCAGAGCCCTCCCCATCTAGTGTCCCATCTCTGGCCATTGGAGATCTTTGCTAATGGCAGATGTGGATGGGCCATATAACTTTGTAGACAAACTCATTCTGCCATCTCCCCCATAGACATATCAAGCTCAGTCTTGAAACAAGTCTTTGTTCCCTGTGAACAAACGTATTGCTGCGTGGCTATTTAGCTAGTGGTCTCTTTTTCATAATTTGTTGTTTGTTTGTTTTTTCATTTTTCATTTTATTTTAGTTCTATTTTCTACAGTCAGGTATTGGCATTATCTACTACCTGGGAAGCCTATGCCAAAGCCTCTGGGTTTCCAACCTTACTCGGGTTGTTGGAAGTCCATTTCTGTCAACAACAATAATTTGCACTGTCTCAAGTGCTCCGGCGAGGGCTGTGTTAGAGACAGGTGCTCCAGTTGTTGCACCTTGAAGACCAGGACAGAAAAGCTGAGAAAGGACTGCCTTCATTACAACAAGGCAGCATTTAGACTAATGTCAGAACCACTGTAATCATCCAAGGGAAGCTCTTCCATGACTCCTTCCTGGAATGCTCCCCCAGCTTTGTCTGCAGATAAAAGTCATCAGAGGTCCCCATCACTGGGCTTCAGAGCATTCCAGGCCTCAGAAACATACAAAAAATGTCAGCATCAGGTTCCTCGAAGATCAGGCACCAGGCTTCTTCCACAAGGTCAGCCCAGTACTGATGGTACAGCTTATCACTCTCTGATAGTGGCTCATACAGTGAGACCTGAGCTATTGACTCTCATGCCCTCCAAGAGGCCGTCAAGACCAGCTGTTTCTTTGGCTATGACAAAAGAGACTTCTCTGATCACAGCACGACCAGCATCCATGTCAATACTGATGGTGCCGGAGGCTTATGCTGTAGCAAGGGTCAGGAGCGCCAGGGCCAGGGGGCCATGGCCCCATCACTTTTTAAAGTGATGGACACCAGTATGTGTAGTTAGCAAGTGCTTTTCACAGCTAGCTTAACAACAAATAATATAGACCCTGAACTGGGTTTGTATTGTGCAAGCTGCATTGATGGACATCCTCACTCCCTTGGTGAAGGGGGTAACTTGAATGCAAGTACATCTTAGACAACTCATAAGGGATATTTTCTCTCCCTTCACACACTTTCCCTGACTCCACTCTGCCCATAACCTGCTCACCTGATTTTCTCTCTCTTTTTTCTGCAGGTGGAGGTGGTGGCTGGAAAGACACCACCCTGTTTCCTCAGACTGGGAAGTCCCTCCTGGAAGGTGGAGAGGGAGGCCAGGCCTGTCCCCAGTCATTAGCCAAACTCCAGTGGGCCACCTCAGGTGGTTTTGGTGGAGGAGGAGGAGCTTGTACATCTGGCGGGGGTGGTGGAGGCTACAAAGGTAGGTCTGTTTGTTCTGTCAGTTAGGGGAATGGAGACCGTAGGGACTGGGAACATTGCTCTTTATCTGCAAGGATATTTAGCCATCCTTTAGCCTGCCTTTGACCTGTCTAGAGGGAATGGTCCATTTAATGATGATTCGTTCTGTTAAAAACTAACCTATTTGCACCAAGTTGAACCAAGACAGATACTTTTTGATTGAAGGGCTCTTCCAGCCCTGATGGGTCTGGGATGAATGATTTCATTGTCCTCTTTGAGGGCAAGAGATAAACACATTATCTCAGTAGCAAGTCCCAGTGGAACTCCATACTTGACGAGACCAATGCAAAGGGGGGGACCCCACATCTTGTAGCCACCGCACCTTTGCTGCTGTTCAGCACTTGCACATGGTGACACCTCTCTTTATCCAGGTGGGCATGTATCAGATGTTGATGATATCACAGCTGATGGGCAGTATGGTGTTTCCTTTGTGAATCCAGCTGGGGAGATCTTCCTACATCCCCTGGCAGGTAAAACACACTTTTTCTATTCTCCCACCACCGTCTCTGCCTCCCTTTTACCTCCTGTCTCTCCTTTCCTTCCTTCTATCCCTTTCTATAACCTCCACACATACATGTACTCTACGATGCAGATCCTCGGATAATGTAAATTGTCATAGTTCCATTGCTTTCAATGACAATTTACAGTAGCTGAGGTTTTCCCCCTACAACTCTCCTAGGCTGAGAGATGACACCAATCTTCAGGTACAGTTATATGTATTCAGTCCTGGCCTACCCCATCCCTCTTCCCCATCGCACCTCAAGGTTAATCCAAAGGGGTCATGCTTTGAGGTAAATTTCAGTGCCAGTACTCATTCACTTCTCCTGGCGCTCCTCAAATGGGTGATGTCTGTTCTGTGTAATGTTGGGATGTGTGTTTCCTTAAGTAGGGAGACTGGCACTACAGCCTCCTGCATTTGCTTTCTACTTTTACAACATGGGAGAAGATAAATTAAATCCTTCTGTTCCATCTGGCTCCTTCTCATTCAGCCATGGAGAGTCACGGGGATGTGGAGATTCAGGTCTACCTGAACTGCAGCCACTGCCACTCGGGCAACTGCAAGCGGCACCTTGACACCACTCTGCCGATCTGTATTTGTGAGATGGGAGCCGTGCTGGCCAGTGATAATGTCACCTGCATAGGTAATAGGTGGAGCTTTATACTCACAGAATTTCTTCTGTCTTCTTTGCATCTCTCCTCCTTCCAGCTTCTCAAGGTAAAGATACTTGACTCATAAATAATGATATCGTTCCTCTCTATTGCCTGCCATCAGAGATATTTCAAACATTAAACAACTTAATCCTCCCAGCATCTCTGGGCCATCTGGGTATTATCTACATTTTACAAGCAGGCAAACAGAGTCAGAGGGACAGATTTTCAAAGGCACTAAGACATAGGTAGGCACCTAGTGAGATTTTCAAAGCACCTAAGCAAGTTAAGGGCCTAAATTCTATTCAAATCACTGAGAGCTATGTGTCTGACCTGGTTAGTGGGTGAAAATCTCACCAGGTGCCTATCTGCATCTTTAGGTGCCTAAATATTTTTTGAAGTCTGGCCCAGAGAGGTTAAGACATTTGCCGCAGAGCTGGAAATGGACCAAAAATCTTCTGACTGCCATTCTTCTACTATAACTACTAGACAATGTTCCCTCATTGTAAAGTCTTAGAGCAGCAGTTCTCAACTGGGGATCCACAGCCCCCTGAAGGCCTGCAGTCAGGTTTCTGGGGGTCTCCCAAAATAAATCGGGCTTCAGCCCCAGGTAGCGGTGCTTGGAATGCAGCCCTGGGTAGTGAGGCTTGTGGGGTGTGCCACCTCCACCCCCGACTCACCTCAGCGAGCCACCCAGCGTGTGGGTCAGCAACAAGTTTCACACTATCAGAGGGGTAGCCATGTTTCTCTGGATCTGTAAAAGTACCAAAGAGTCCTATGGCACCTTATAGACTAACAGACGTTTTGGAGCATGAGCTTTCGTGGGTGAATACCCACTTCGTCAGATGCATGTAGTGGAAATTTCCAGGGGCAGGTATATATATGCAGGCAAGCTAGAGATAATGAGGTAGTTCAATCAGGGAGGATGAGGCCCTGTTCTAGCAGTTGAGGTGTGAAAACCAAGGGAGGAGAAACTGGTTCTGTAATCGGCAAGCCATTCACAGTCTTTGTTTAACCCTGAGCTGGTGGTGTCAAATTTGCAGATGAACTGAAGCTCAGCAGTTTCTCTTTGAAGTCTGGTCCTGAAGTTTTTTTGCTGCAGGATGGCCACCTTAAGGTCTGCTATAGTGTGGCTACGGAGGTTGAAGTGTTCTCCTACAGGTTTTTGTATATTGCCATTCCTAATATCTGATTTGTGTCCGTTTATCCTTTTCCGTAGCGACTGTCCAGTTTGGCCGATGTACCTAGCAGAGGGGCACTGCTGGCATATGATGGCGTATATTACATTGGTGGACGTGCAGGTGAATGAACCGGTGATGGTGTGGCTAATCTGGTTAGGTCCTGTGATGGTGTCGCTGGTGTAGATATGTGGGCAGAGTTGGCATCGAGGTTTGTTGCATGGATAGGTTCCTGAGTTAGAGTTCCTATGGTGCGGTGTGCAGTTACTGGTGAGAATATGTTTCAGGTTGGCAGGTTGCCTGTGGGCGAGGACTGGCCTGCCACCCAAGGCCTGTGAAAGTGTGGGATCATTGTCCAGGATGGGTTGTAGGTCCCTGATGATGCATTGGAGAGGTTTTAGCTGGGGACTGTATGTGATGGCCAGTGGAGTCCTGTTGGTTTCTTTCTTGGGTTTGTCTTGCAGTAGGAGGCTTCTGGGTACACGTCTGGCTCTGTTGATCTGTTTCCTTATTTCCTCATGCGGGTATTGTAGTTTTGAGAATGCTTGGTGGAGATTTTGTAGGTGTTGGTCTCTGTCTGAGGGTTAGAGTAGATGCGGGTTGTACCTCAGTGCTTGGCTATAGACAATGGCTCATGTGATGTGCCCGGATGGAAGCTGGAGGCATGAAGGTAGGCATAGCGGTCGGTAGGTTTTCGGTATAGGGTGGTGGTAATGTGACCATCACTTATTTGCACCGTGATGTCTAGGAAGTGGACCTCCTGTGTAGATTGGTCCAGGCTGAGGTTGATGGTGGGGTGGAAGCTGTTGAAATCGTGGTGGAATTTTTCCAGAGACTCCTTCCCATGGGTCCAGATGATAAAGATGTCATCAATGTAGAGTAGGTAGAGAAGGGACGTGAGTGGACGAGAGCTGAGGAAGCGTTGTTCCAGGTCGGCCATAAAAATATTGGCATATTGTGGGGCCATGCGGGTGCCCAGAGCTGTGCCACTGATCTGGAGATGTATATTGTCATCAAATTTGAAATAGTTGTGTGTGAGGATAAAGGCACAGAGCTCAGCAGCCAGTTGTGCTGTAGCATCATCAGGGATACTGTTCCTGACAGCTTGTATTCCATCTGTGTATGGGATGTTCGTGTAGAGAGCCTCTACATCCATGGTGGCTAGGATGGTGTTTTCTGGAAGGTCACCAATGCATTGTAGTTTCCTCAGGAAATCAGTGGTGTCACGGAGATAGCTGGGAGTGCTGGTGGCATAGGGTCTGAGTAGAGAGTCCACATATCCAGACAGTCCTTCAGTGAGAGTGCCAATGCCCGAGATGATGGGGTGTCCAGGATTTCCGGGTTTGTGGATCTTGGATAGTAGATAGAATAACCCTGGTCGGGGCTCTAAGGGTATGTTGATTTGTTCTGGTGTTAGTGTAGAGAGTGTCCTGAGTAGATGTTGCAGTTTCTTAGTGTATTCCTCAGTGGGATCTGAGGGAAGTGGCCTGTAGAATTTGGTGTTGGAGAGTTGTCTGGCAGCCTCCTTTTGGTAGTCAGACCTGTTCATGATGACAACAGCACCTCCTTTATCAGCCTCTTTGATGATAATGTCAGGGTGGTTTCTGAGGCTGTGGATGGCATTGCGTTCTGCACAACTTAAGTTATGAGGCAAGCGATGTTGTTTTCCACAATTTCTGCCTGTGCATGTCAGCGGAAGCATTCGATCCTCGACTGTCATTTCGACCCTCAGGAGGAGTCCATGTGGAGTTCTTCTTGTGCTGTTGGTGGGAGGGTACCTGTGTATCAGTGTGCTGTTCAGTGTTGTCCTGAAAGTATTCTTTGAGTCGGAGACGGCGGAAGTAGGCTTCCAGATCGCCGCAGAACTGTATCATGTTGGTGGGGGTGGCAGGGCAGAAAGAGAGTCCCCGAGATAGGACAGACTTTTCTTCTGGGCTTAGTGTGTAGTTGGATAGATTGACAATATTGCTGGGTGGGTTGGGGGTACCACAGTTGTGGCCCCATGAGGCAGGTAGGAGTTTAGACAGCTTACAGTCCTTTTTCCTTTGTAGAGAGGTGGAGTAATGTAGATCTCCTGTCTTATTTTAGTGAAGTCCGTTTGTATGGAAGTTTGGTTATTAATGAGAGTCTCCAAGTTGGAGAGTCTTTTATGATGTTTTCCTGTTTGCTGTATAGGATGCTGATCAGGTGGTTCCTCAGTTTCTTTAATAGAGTATGGCATAATCTCTCACTGTGGTCTGTGTAGTATGTAGATAGCAGTGGATTTTTTACCTTTAGTCCATTTGGTATGATGTCCATCCGTTTGACTACCAAAAGGAGGCTGCCAGACAACTCTTCAACACCAAATTCTACAGGCCACTTCCCTCAGATCCCATTGAGGAATACACTAAGAAACTGCAACATCTACTCAGGACACTGTCTGCACTAACACCAGAACAAATCAACATACCCTTAGATGCCCGACCGGGTTATCTATCTACTATCCAAGATCCACAAACCCGGAAATCCTGGACACCCCATCATCTCGGGCATTGGCAATCTCACTGAAGGACTGTCTGGATATGTGGACTCTCTACTCAGACCCTATGCCACCAGCACGTCCCAGCTATCTCCGTGACACCACTGATTTCCTGAGGAAACTACAATGCATTGGTGACCTTCCAGAGAAACACCATCCTAGCCACCATGGATTGTAGATGGCTCTCTACACAAACATCCCACACACAGATGGAATACAAGCTGTCAGGAACAGTATCCCTGATGATGCTACAGCACAACTGGCTGCTGAGCTCTGTGCCTTTATCCTCACACACAACTATTTCAAATTTGATGACAATATACATCTCCAGATCAGTGGCACAGCTCTGGGCACCCGCATGGTCCCACAATATGCCAATATTTTTATGGCCGACCTGGAACAACGCTTCCTCAGCTCTCGTCCACTCACGTCCCTTCTCTGCCTACGCTACATTGATGACATCATCATCTGGACCCATGGGAAGGAGTCTCTGGAAAAATTCCACCACGATTTCAACAGCTTCCACCCCACCATCAACCTCAGCCTGGAACAATCTACACGGGAGGTCCACTTCCTAGACACTACGGTGCAAATAAGTGATGGTCACATTACCACCACCCTATACCGAAAACCTACCTACCGCTATGCCTACCTTCATGCCTCCAGCTTCCATCCCGGGCACATCACATGATCCATTGTCTATAGCCAAGCACTGAGGTACAACCGCATCTACTCTAACCCCTCAGACAGAGACCAACACCTACAAAATCTCCACCAAGCATTCTCAAAACTACAATACCCGCATGAGGAAATAAGGAAACAGATCAACAGAGCCAGACGTGTACCCAGAAGCCTCCTACTGCAAGACAAACCCAAGAAAGAAACCAACAGGACTCCACTGGCCATCATATACAGTCCCCAGCTAAAACCTCTCCAACGCATCATCAGGGACCTACAACCCATCCTGGACAATGATCCCACACTTTCACAGGCCTTGGGTGGCAGGCCAGTCCTCGCCCACAGGCAACCTGTCAACCTGAAACATATTGTCACCCGTAACTGCACACCGCACCATAGGAACTCTAGCTCAGGAACCAATCCATGCAACAAACCTCGATGCCAACTCTGCCCACATATCTACACCAGCGACACCATCACAGGACCTAACCAGATCAGCCACACCATCACCAGTTCATTCACCTGCACGTCCACCAATGTAATATACGCCATCATATGCCAGCAATGCCCCTCTGCTAGGTACATCGGCCAAACTGGACAGTCGCTACAGAAAAGGATAAACGGACACAAATCAGATATTAGGAATGGCAATATACAAAAACCTGTAGGAGAACACTTCAACCTCCCTGGCCACACTATAGCAGACCTTAAGGTGGCCATCCTGCAGCAAAAAAACTTCAGGACCAGACTTCAAAGAGAAACTGCTGAGCTTCAGTTCATCTGCAAATTTGACACCATCAGCTCAGGATTAAACAAAGACTGTGAATGGCTTGCCAGTTACAGAACCAGTTTCTCCTCCCTTGGTTTTCACACCTCAACTGCTAGAACAGGGCCTCATCCTCCCTGATTGAACTACCTCATTATCTCTAGCTTGCCTGCATATATATACCTGCCCCTGGAAATTTCCACTACATGCATCTGACGAAGTGGATATTCACCCACGAAAGCTCATGCTCCAAAATGTCTGTTAGTCTATAAGGTGCCACAGGACTCTTTGCTACTTTTAAAGTTTCACACTGAGTAAGGAAAATAAAAATAATATTCAGTTTTTAATTTTTGTACCTATATTATCCTTTTCTTTTTATATATTATATATGTGTTGTGTGTAACTCCCTAATGATCAATTTAATACAGCTTTTAATCTACTGGATATGCAGAACAACAGTTGTTGTGACACAAAGTGGGCCATGGAGTTTTTATAGCATGCTGGGGGTGGGGCTCAGAAAGAAAAAGACTGGGAATCCCCATCTTAGAGGGCAGAGCAGAAGTGTTAGATTTCAAGTTCAACTTCTGTCTGGCTCACGCACTTTCTGCAAGCACAAACGGTCATTTTTGTGTCTGTGGGAGACTGAAAATGGAATCGTCTCATGAGATCGGAAAAAGGTTTTAGTTAGGTTTTTATAAGAAGGATTGATCATTCTCAGGCCCCCCTGGACCTATGTTTTCCAGCTGGAACTGGGATCAGATGTGCCAGAGCATTGAAGGATCCTGTCTCGCCAGTATTCCCAGCTCAGACAGAAGTAGGAAGTACCAGCAATCATAAAGCAGAAAATCATCTTTTTACAGAAATCATATGAAAGCCTGTACTGATGTACTTCAGGATTAGCTGTGGATAAGAAGTCAAACTTGTAGATGCTTATCTGAGCCAAACCTTCTGAGTTTGGCCATTACTAGTAATAGGCTCTTTCCACCGTCAAGCTGCCGATTTGGCCTACCCACTTAGCTGTGCTTCTTCTGGTGTTCATGCCTCAGGTCAAGAAAGGGGGGATGAGCCAGAGAGTCTGCATAGATGGAAAGGGGAGCCTAGATGGAAGTGAGCACCCATCTTTGGAGGAGAAGGGGAAGACATCTTCCTATATTTCACTCTGGAGATGCAGGATTATGAGGAGTGTTGGGAGTAGATAGGACTGAAAACTCCAGACACCATCTCCTTGCACACCAGGATGAGTTGCACCACCCCACAGCCTCAAAAATTCAATGTTGTTTGGGCTGAAGGCACGACATCTATAAAAGAGCGCAGTGTAAATTCATCTGACAAGCAGACAATGCATTCTGAGAGAACTTAGCAGCTGAAAGTTCCCCAGTGGGGATTCAGGACAAATGATCATTTTCAGAAGGGATTGTTTTATCAGTAAGGCTACATTTTAGTCACGGGTATTTTTAGTAAAAGTCATGGACAGGTCATGGGCAGTAAACAAAAATTCACAGCCCATAAGCTGTCCATGACTTGTACTATATTCCCCTGACTACATATTGCGGGGAGAGATGTCTAGGGGGGCGCTGTGAGTGCTGGGGGGGACAGCTCGGGGACACTGCAGCTGCTTGGAGGGGTGGCCTGGGGGATGCTGTAGGTGCTGGGCGGGGGGACTGGCAGCAGCAGGCGACCCGGGACCCAGGGCCGCCCAAAGGATTCAGGGGGCATGGGGTCTTCGGTGGCAGGGGGCAGGGGGCCCCCACTGCCGAATTGCTGCCGAAGACCCAGCACTTGGTGGCAGGTCCCAGGACAGAAGAACCCCCCGCCGTGGTACTTCGGGGCACTTCAGTGGCCGGTCCCAGAGCTGAAGGACACCCTGCTGCCGAATCGCCGCCCAAGACCAGAGCGGAAGACGCTCCGGGGGCCCGGGCCCCGTGGGAGTTTTCCGGGGCCCCCGGAGCAAGTGAAGGACCCTGCTCCATGGCCCCGAAAAACTCTCAATTGCCCCACTTTCCACCCCCTCTGGGTGGCCCTGCTGGGACCCCTGCTGGTCCTGGGCAGAGGGGCAGGGCAAACAGACTCCCTACCCGACTCCTTGCAGCTCCCTGGAAGTGGCGACATGTCCCTCTCTCAGCTTCTAGCTCCACACACTGCCCCCGCCTCAAGCACCAACTCCACAGCTTCCATGGGCCGGGATCCATGGGCAGCCCCTCGGCTAGCCACACTGGCCACTGCAGAAGTCACGGATGTCCTGGAAAGTCATGGAATCTATGACTTCTGTGATCTCCATGGCAAACTTGCAGCCTTATTTATCAGTACATCTTGGGTTAAACACATCTGTGATGTAACACCACCAAATAGAATGACTGAATCACATGGAGTTACACTAGAGATGAATTTGGCCCCTTCTTTTCACACCAGTTAATACTCGTTTGACTGATGTTCATCATTCTTTTCTAACACTGTCTTCCAATTCTAAGACATTGAGCTTCCTTAGGGGAATTCCAGCTAGTGGGCAGTGCTATTTTCCATCCATCTGGAATCTGAAGAACAGAATAAGGGATATGTTTGTTTTAAGCTGTTCGTGTTAGGTAATTACATTGGTTGAACAGTGATTTATGAGTGTTTATGACTCCTGGGACCCTAATGGAATTTGCTTTAACATGCAAATTATGGTTCTTCACCACCATCATCATATTATTTTTTGGAAGAAGGGAACCATGGCAGGTGAAGTTCTTTAATGGGGCTGTGGTTGTCTGGTGGTTAATGTGTCTGTGTCTTTGTTTTGGCCAGTTCCTCACAGCCCCATCCCAGAGGGACACCTTCCTCTTCCGCTCCTCCTAGCTGTGGTTACTGTGATTGTAGTGCTTGGAATGGCTCTGGCTTGTGGCAGCCTGTCCATCGGTAAGGAACGTCTTTGGCTTGTATTAGTATACTCATTCCTGCTCTTGTATTAATCTATATGGAATATACGTGCCCTAAGAGTCAACGGTGTTACCATGACCCTGTCACTGTCCAGTGTTAAACTGTTAAGCAAGGGTTAGAGTTTGGTATATAGAGACCTCGGTTTGCTTCATTCCATGCCAAACAGACTAAGAAATGTATGCTAAAGTTTGGAGATTTAATGGTTAGGATACACGTGAGAGAAAGAGCTAAAATAAGTTATAAAGCAGTTTGAAATTGAATGATTATGTAAAACAGACTGGACCAAAATCTATTAAAAGTGCCTTTTAAAAGAAATAGAGTCTCTTATTTCACTAGACAACCCTTCTTGATGGGGAGGAAAGGGTTAGTTCTGTTGCTGTTCTGAGATGGGAAGGGTGGCGGCCTGTCTTGCTTTTGACAAATAGATGGACCCAAGGAGGAGAAGAGATAGGATAATAAAGGTGGGAGAAATACAGCTTTTGCTGATGCTGCCAGGATTCTGGGTGACAGGTCAGTCCCAGGCAGATGCTCTATATTGGTGGGTTGGCCAAAACAACATTTGCCCTGGGCTCAAGCTTCTCTTCTGGTCTGGGACATCATCAAGCTGGGCTGGTCCCCTCTCCTTCACCAGTCTCTTTCAGGCAGGACAGAGCTGGTTGGACTATCTTGTCTCATTGTACTGATACTGCGTGGTACAGTTGACCTCAGGATCAAATGGAAAGCCAAGAGAGAAGGAGAGAGACAGGACAGGAGGAAAAATAGCAGGGCAAAAAGGAATACACAAGGGAAAGGGAGACAAAGCAGGATCTCACGTGTCTCCAGTTGGAGTCTCCGTTGGTGCAGCAATGATGGCCAAGTGTCCACTGACATGCTGACCTCTGGGTTTTACGATGATGCAATGACTTTTGGGGTCCACAGGAGAAGAGCAAAGTCCCTGGAGTGGAGCGGAGGCCTGTCAGCCTTCCCCCTCCACCGGGAATTGCTCAGTTGACCCGCCTGTCCTGAACCCCAAAAGTTTCTTTGTAAAGGCCTTGAAAGTGGGGTGCTGAGCAGAATAATCCATTTTCTCATTACTGTTGCAACACTGCTCAAACCCACGGTCCCCAACCTGGCTTTTACCAGCCTCTGAGTTGGCCCCACTGGAAGAAGGGAGCCCACCTTAAGGCTATATTCTACTAACCATGGGACTGATGGGGAATTGAGAGGGGCTCCAGCCAGGAGACTGGTGACTACCAGCCAAAGCCAGAGGAAGACTAGTCTGCCTGCGGACCACATTATTAATGCTGCTGCTAATAATTGGGACCAGACTGTGTTCTACCCTTGCGTAAGTCAAGTCATGGGAAGCCAGCAAGAAACATCACCGTTTGCCTGGCCCATGTAAAAGCTGGACACAATGGTAGCCACATGAGTAGAGACTGCTCTGGCCTTGCCCTTCTGGGGAGAAAACCACTTAGAAAGACCACCAGATCATTAAGCTGGCCCTCCTTTAGCAGCCACTAATCCATAGACTGTTGTCATTACCACTGGTTAAAGATAGAACTCATTTAAAGGCATGGCATAGTCTCAGTCTGATTGGCCACTTGCTTTGTTGTCTTGGTTGAGTTACAGCAAGTCCTCTTGCTTCTTGGTTCAGGGGAGGTTGCTCCAGAGAAAGGGAGATGGAGCCCAGACCTACATATGGCCAATACTCCATGCTTGTGTATCCCATTCAAGATGCTGGGGATTTAAGAATATTACTTGGATTCATAACTGCTGACTTGGTCTCTTTGTGTTGTTGATTGTTCTGTGCTGTTGGCATTGTTTCCTCTGCTCTACCCACATGTTGACTTTTCACCCTCTATTCTTTTGTGGTGTGCTTCCACAGTTTATCACCGTAAAAAGCAGCAGCTGGAAGGAGCCAGAGCACGACTGCAGAGCCCAGAATATAAACTGAGCAAAATCCGCACCTCTACCATCATGACAGATTACAACCCTAACTACTGCTTTGCAGGGAAGGCTGCCACACTGAGCGAGCTGAAGGAGATCCCCCGGAAAAACATCTCCCTGCTTCGGTAAGGCTTGCTGCTGGGCCTGCTCCTTCATTCAGGAGAGGAGTTGTAGCCTTTGGTTAAGGTGGCAGGGTCCCATATTTATTTTGTTTGAATGTATAAAATGTGCCATGGAACATGGAGAACAAGAGACTGAGGGCTAGCTGGCTGACTAACCGTGGAAAGCTCACAGTCCAGCATGGTACAGCGTAAATGTGGCTTTCATGACAGCTGCTTATAACAGCTATGCCTCACTTTTATGTTCTTCAAGACACCATTTTGTAAGAATTAGGCCCTGACTTAAGGACATGTTTAACTTAAACTCATGAGTCACATGTCCCATTGACTGATTGGCTTCCAGGTAGAAGCAAGAAGATTCCCTGTACTGTTCCCTCCCTTACACTTTTGGGAAGTCCTGGGTTACTGGGGCTGCCTGGCTCCCAACAAATCTCTTCCAGGTCCAAAGCAACATTTCATTTTCTGCATCAGAACAGAAACTCACATCACAAGGAAAGCCACCCTGGGCTACTCTCATGACCCCTGCAATCCAGCTGATGTCAGTGAAGAGGGCATAGGGAGTACAGGCAAAATTTGACTGCCTACTTTGCCTTCAGATATCAGCCCACAGCCTTCTCTCTCTGATGCCCTGATTCACTGTAACCTTAATATCATTGCTAGTAACTGAAAGCTCGTGCTGGTGCCTAGGTGTAATTCATGGAGTTACATGTAAAAAAGGTGAAAATGCCTGAGAACATAAAAATTGGATGGTAACAGAGTGATATTCTGAATAGAGACCCCTAAACCATGCTTGTAGCTGCTGCCATTGCTTCACACTGACTCAATAGACCGTCTAGGCTTCAGAGTCATGCACCGAGTGACATTCCTCAAATCTTATTATATAGATAAATCTGTCACCAAATCCTAGGGTGCTGGTGCCAGTATAGATTCAGGCGGTTACTTTGTCAGCATGCAATAGACTCCTGTGTTTTCAGTACCACTGAAGGTTCAACATTATAGCACCAGAATGGGTCCAGAGGTGATTCTGGACATTTTGATACTAGGCCATGTCTGGGACTGATTGCTTTGCCCTGGATTTCAGTTTCGAGAACAGGTCCAAAACCTATTCCTCAACTTGACACAGTAATACCTGCTTTTTCTCTTCCCTTCAGGGCCCTAGGGCATGGTGCATTTGGTGAGGTTTATGAGGGGACTGTGGTAGGAATCGCAGGGGATCCTAACCCTCTTCAAGTGGCTATCAAGGTCAGTACTTACAGCTAATGGTCTAATCTTTCCTGTACGGTAGCGAATACTGATGAGAGTAATATTACCATATAAAGGTTCCAAATAGAAATGGATTGTTACAATTATCATATATTGCATGGTTAACAGTGTTACACATGCTGCTAATGTCACACGTGGGAGTTATGAGCTTTCCATTGTTTTGACTTTTAAGCCAGGTAGCAATAGCAGCAGATTGCAAATAAACAGTTATTGTTTGCAGCATGACCTTGTAGTGGCTACACCTGATGCTCTAATGAGGGTGAGAACTGTTGTGTTAATTTCAGTGGAATAACTGGGCCCAATGAGTCAAAGGCCTCTGCACGACAGAACCCGAAGAGAAGAGTGTGTCCCTCAGCCTCTGCTGCCAATACCAGGGAGAGAGCTCCTACTGCATCTAAGAGGAGGCTATATGAATCTTAGTCACCCATCCATATAAAATATATTAGCTACAATTAAAACAAAGTGCTAAATCCTCTGCTAACGTCAATCGATGCAGCTCCACTGAAGTGAGGGAGCTCTGCTATTTGATACCAGCAGAGTTTGAATCGCACTTCCGGTGTTTGCTGAGAGTCTTTCAGTAAAGTAATAGTCATGTAAGTCACCTTTAGGATTCATCTACACTTGGAGCTGGGGATGTGATTCCCAGCTCTAGGAGACATACCTGTGCTAGCTCTCATTAAGCTGGCATGCTAAAATAGAGTGCAGTGCGCCCTATGTAGGTGCCCTCAGATTCTCTAGGTGTATACTCGGGGAGGCTAGTCTGTCTCACAGCTCACACTGCCACAGCTGCACTCTATTCTAGCATGCTAGATTGATGAGAGCTAGCACAGGTATGTCTCCTTGAGATGGGAATCACACCCCCAGCTCCAAATGCAGATGTACCCATAGACACTATTCCAGCAATTCCTGATACTCCAGGCTTTGTGACTGATACTCCAGACACCTCCTTTTTTAGAAAGGCTCCAGAGGCAATTCTGGCAATTATAGGCTGGTAAGCCTGACTTCAGTACCAGGCAAACTGGTTGAAACTATAGGAAAGAACAGAATTATCAGACACCTAGAAGAACATGACTTTTGGGGGAAGAGTCAACACGGCTTTTTTAAAGGGAAACCATGCCTCACCAATCTACTAGAATTCTTTGAGGCAGTCCAACAAACATGTGGTCAAGAGTGATCCAGTGGATATAGTGTACTTGGACTTTTAGAAAGCCTTTGACAAGGTCCTTCACCCAAGGCTCTTAAGAAAAGTAAGCAGTCATGGGCTCAGAGGGAAGATCCTCTCACAGATCAATAACTGGAAAGACAGGAAACAAAGGGTAGGAATAAATGGTCAATTTTTGGAATGGAGAGAGGTAAATAGTAGTGTCCCCAAGGGTTCTGTACTGGGACCAGTGCTCTTCAAGATATTCATAAATGATCTGGAAAAATGGGTAAACTGTGAGGTGACAAAATTTGCAGATGAAACAAAATTACTCAAGACAGTGAAGTCCAAAACAAGATGGTGAAGAGTTACAAAAGGATCTCACAAAACTGGGTGACCGGGCAACAAAATGGCAGATGAAATTCAATGTTGATAAATGCAAAGTAACGCATACTGGAATCCGAACTATCCATATAAAATGATGGGGTCTAAATTATCTGTTACCACTCAAGAAAGAGCTCTTGGAGTCACGGTAGATAGTTCTCTGAAAACATCCGTTCAATGTGCAGCGGTATCAAAAAAGCTAACAGAATGTGAGTTGAGTTGGGGTTAGCACTTGAGTTATAACTCGAGCTAACTGTGTTGTAAAGACTCGGATATGTCTAGGCTGCAATTAAAAACCCATGGCTTGCTAGTGCCAATTGAATCAGGCTAATGGCACTTGGCTGCGGAGCTGTTTAATTGCAGTGTAGATGTCCAGGCTCTGGCTGGAGCCCATGCACTAGGACCCTGTGAGGTGGGAGAGTCCCAGAACTCACACTGCAGCTCGAGCTGAAATGTCTGCACAGCAACTAAACAACCCATCAGTCCCAGCCCAAGTCAGTTTGCATGGGCCAGCTGTGGGTGTCTAACTCCAGGGTAGACATACCCTGAGCGAATGTGAGAACCCAGAACTGAAACTGACTAAACACTGCAAGTGAAACTGTCTATTCTAGCTTCACAGTCCGGAGTGACGTGCAAAAGTAAAAAGAGAGGAAAAAGTGCATTCAGATGCTATTTATTGTTTCCATTTTAATGATCCAGGGCCAGACTGTGGCCAGCTTCTGTGTGAGTGAGCAAGCACTGCTCCCTGTTAGTGCCCTGTCTGCAATCTTCCCAGGTCTTCACATAGCCCCTAGCAAATGAAACTGCTGAGAATCTGCTGTACTTCCTTCTGGAAGATGATATAATGTCCACATGGTAGATGAGAGAGGGAGTGTTATTTAAGGTCATACAGGCTGAGTGCACATAAATCACTTCACAGTGCCCAGATTGCCCATCACACAGAAGCTGGGTTCATCATGGTCTGGCTCTATCATCAGTCCCTTCTTTCACTGAGTTGGTCTTTGACAGAGCAGGTGGATGTAGAATAGAGAGCTTTAAAAAATACATCGAACATACTCCTTTTGTAAATGGTGCACACACCAATGTAGTAAATGGCCCAAGAGATGGTCTATTTCATTTAGTAAAATGCGGCCCCATCCTCCAAAGCCCACACTGCAAATGGCAGTAGCCATGTTCTCCCTCACAGCCTAGCCTGCATTCAGTAGTGAACAGCCAGTCCCCTCAAGTCTGCACACACAGATAGCTGCAGCCATATCATCTCTACAGCGATGCCCACACCGTCCTGCTCAGACCTGCACCTGCAGTTTGTATCTATCTGTCAAGGCCATTAGTACACACTGTTTTAAATCAGTGGCTCTTAACCTTTACTGCAGCCTGCACCCCTTTGGTTCTCAAACTATGTTCTCACACCCCTTAAACCTAGATATATTTTTGTTTGTATATTACAATAACCGTTAAAATGTATAATGTTAATAAATACATCAGTTTGAGGAAACAAAGTAGTTGTACTTACGTGTTTGTGCTTAATTTGTGTTTTCGATGATTTACCTTCTAAAATTATCTGGCACGTCTCGCACCCCCAGAAAGGTCATCTCGCACCCCCCCAGGGGGTGCATGCACCCCAAGTTAAGAACCACTATTTTAAATGAACTAAACAAAAGCACTGCATGTAGTTAAATGCACACACAAGAATATTCTTCACGTAGGTCAGTCGGCTCTTGTTTCTTTCCCACCTCTTGAGTCGTATATGACCCAATAAGTAGGGAATTGGAAGAGGAGAGAGACAGACACTCATATCATAGCTACCACTTAATCGTATTGTGTCTTCACTGGCTTTTTTATACTTCTCTTAAATATCTTTGTTTCTTCTGGGTGCTTCTCCCCTTTCGTTCCCTCTCAACAGACATTGCCAGAAATCTGTTCTGAGCAGGACGAGATGGATTTTCTGATGGAAGCGCTGATAATCAGGTACATTTCTAACCAGAAAATTAACTCACTGACTCAGGAGATTAATAACAGGATGGCGAGACTTTCACATTTAAATCACTGGTTCCAATCCAGCCCTGCTTGATATTAATTACAAATTGCTACAGCCAATGGCTGTTTGGCGGCCTATGAGTTAGTGACAGCTCAGTTTCTAATGGATAATGTGTCCACTTTGTACATGAGACTCTTACTTTCGGCTTTGCTGAAATAACCAGTAATTTCTCCAGTGGTTGTTTGGGAAATAAGCACTAAATTCTTTTAACTGTGTTACATGTATATTGTATCTTTCATCTCAGGAAATCCCAGGGCCCTTGGCCATGTAGGACTCACGTCCTGCAGTCTTTGTGTAAGGAAACTCCCTTTGATTGAATGGAAAGCTGTGTAATATGTGAACTACAGGGTTTGTCCCTATAGCCATGCAACCCTACTGAAATTCAGCCACCAATGGGGTGGAGAGCAGCAGTCAGCTGGCGCACAACATGCTGCATGCCAAGGAGAGAGTTTTCAGCCCAGGATATTGGGGCAAACCCTTCTCTTATTAAAAATGCTATGGGGTGTTTAGGAACAACCCTGGACCTGTCTCTTGCATGGATGGCTGCACAAGGAGATGATGCATGAAGCTTCCCCTTTGTGCCCTTTAAGCAGTAGCCAATCACAACTGTAGCTCCTGTGCTCCCCTAACCACAGAGACTTCTCCCTCCCAATGCCTTCTGCACCACTAGTCGCCCTAAAGGCCCCATGTCTCTGCCCCTCCTCTGCACCAGGCAGCAGAATGGGGCATGCTGAACCCTCAAGGGGTGAATTTGTGAACAGGGAACCAGTGTGTGCCAGGGAGCTCCAGGAGATGTAGTGCAGCTCATCACCTCCCTCAGCGCAGGCCAGTGCTACTCAGGCACAATCTATCTTTTGATGTCTGTGCAGAGTAGATCAGACAATTTATAAGGTTGGATTTCAAAGACCTTCTCATAATGAGCTAGGTGGTGTATAATTTATCTGCCTAGGAAAGCTAGAGAGCTGAGCCATCCCCCTAATTCCAGGCACTCTAGGTATTTCAAACCTGGGGTTTATGCCACTACATCAAGCTCCAAAAGGAAGTTTGAAAAAAGGGAGATGATCTGGAAGAACTCCCCTAATCTCTTTCACAGCATACAGCAGATTTACTGGGGAGGTGGCTGTCACTTACCGTGGCATTGCCCAGATCTTGCCTGGCAAAGCAATCACTGGAAAAATCCAGAAAGAGCCACACCTATTATAATTTCTTGCAAGCTTTTAGAAGGATTGAAATGTCTGAAAGACATTGTGAAATGTATTGCTGGGAGTTACTTATTTTTATGGCTCTGCCCCTTCTTGAGTGTTTGGAATAAAAGCATTCCTGAAGGTGTTTGTATGTGGATGACTTCATCTCACAGCTAGGACATGCTGCTGGGACTCAACTATTGACATCAGTCCATCTCCCGCAGACTGTTGGAGTTCTGATTGGCAAGGCAAGAGGCAGCAGTGCTGATACATGATTTTTAAAAGCAACCCACAAGATCATTTCATAATGTTTTGATTTATTTAGTAGGCTCTACCCTCTCTGTCCCTCCACCCCTGCCAAAGTCCTCAGTTCATATCTAACCCAGGTTGGTAGTGATCAAAAGTCACAACCTTCTGATGATAGTTTGGCAGCATCTGTTAAATGAGTTTATTGTCTCAACCCAGTTCCTTGAGGACAGAAAAAAATTACAAAACCAATTGCTACAACTGGCATGAGCTAACCCTGTTTTTGGCAGACTGGACACTGAACTGAAACCCCCAGCTACACAGAAATTTATTTAACAAACATTGAAAAAAAAACAAATCCCCACGATAACATTTCATTTCAAATAGCTGTAATATTTTGGATTTTAAGATATCATGTTTCCTTTCTCCCATGACCCGTCACTGTTAAATCCATGAATCTTCTCTGCATTAGAGGATCATGGCAGGCGTGGGTGGAGAGAAGGCACTGTTGTATTTGGTAGCTTTTGCCAGTTTTCTCCCACTTTCTGAGGAAGTTCGATTAAGCAAAGCCAAGCAGAATCTCTTTGGGTTCCTTGTAAGCAGAGCTGGGCTGAGGGCACCATGCTTTGATTTAGCTGAGGTCAGGATTTGCTTTGACAGAGTGTTTCACAATCAGGTTGTATTTCATCTGAATCACCAAAGTTCAGGGGGGAGTTGGGTAACAGGTTTTATCCCCTCTCTGATTTTGTCTTCTCCTTTCCATGTTGCTGTGGTGGTTGATTCACAGTAAGTTCAGTCACCAGAACATTGTACGGTGCATTGGCGTGAGCCTTCAAACACTGCCTCGCTTCATTCTGCTGGAGCTCATGGCCGGTGGAGATATGAAGAGCTTCCTTAGGCAGAATCGACCCCGGCTGGTGAGACCATCTTCCCCTTTCCACTTGTGTCTGTTTTCATTATGGCATTTTAATAGGGCTGATTTCTGATTCCCAACTCCTACAAACCTCTGGACATTTTCCACCCTTCCCTTGACTTGAGCAGATGCCAATAATAGAAAATGATACTTGATCACATATTTCAAAGGATCCAGCTTTTTAGCAATCAAGGAGGACACAGAATAAAGGATGTTTTCCTGTCACCTCCCCTGTTCTCTGCCAGGGTCAGCTGGACAACAGCACTTGAGAATGTTCCCTCAGCCTTCATCACATTGCTGTGTCAAGTGAAGAGCTGAAATTACAGCAAGGACCCTTGTTAATGGGAAGATGTTGGAGCAGCTCTTCAGCTGGCATAGATCAACACTGACTTCAGTGGAGCTATGTCAGTTTACACCAGCTGAAGACCTGGCCCTACATGTACCATTAGTGCTGAATGAAATAGCCAATGCAAATAAATAACAACCTGGAATTAGTCCTGGGTTTTCTGTTTGTGGGTTGATCATGAATCAATGCTGATTTCCACAGATGTATTGTTATGGCAAAAGGCTCCAGGAATAATTTGGATGAGCAGCTTTCAACGTATTGGCAGTTCACAAACTGCTAATTTCACCTATTTGTAATTGGTTATTCAGAGTGTATTACTGGTCATGTAACTCACATAATATTGCTTCTGCTCCCTGAGTGGATGGGGTGAAACTTTCTAAATAAGAGAATAAGGCCTACTCTACAACATTTTTTTTTACTGGTGTAGCTATATCAATTAGCTACAACCCATAGTATGGACACAATTATAGCAGTTAAAGGTGTCTTTCAGATATATTAGAGACAAGGTGTCTGCGGTGAATAACTTTTTATTAGACCAACTTCTGTGGTGAGAGAGACAAACTTTCAAGACACACAGAGCTCTTCTCCAGGTCCACTTGAAAGCTTATTTCTCTCACCAACAGAAGTTGGTCCAATAAAAGATATTACTTCAGCCCCTTGTCTCTCTAATATCCTGGGCCCAACACAGCTACAGTTACCCTGCGTAATACAGGTGTTGTTTATTCCCTTCTCTACTAGATAAATTCATACTAGTATAAGTACATTCAACCACTCCACACCAAGGAGGTTGTAGGGCTTTAACTACATCAGTATAGTGAAGTAGTACAACTTTTGTGAGGAGACCAAGGCCTATGGAACGGAATAGTGATTAAACACCAGCGAAGAGCGAATGTTCTCATTTGCACATAGCGAATATGAGTAGTGTGAAGAACAGTCATTCCCTAAACATTTGTGTGAAAACAAACCTGTTATCAAGAATGTTTGTTAGCAACAAAATAAAAAGGGGCAAGAATGTAGTTGAACCAAAACAGCCCTTCCAAATTCAAAGAAATATGCCTAAAAAATTCAGCCAGCTCTAGATCTTGCCACGGGTTTGTTTTGCCACAGTAAAAATGAAACTCCATTGGCCTCCTGACAGAGGTATCCCAAAATATGCTGATCTCTGCCTCCCTGTCTTTCTTATTTACTCCTTCGCTTTCACCTTTATACGGAACTGTTTCTAACTCTAACCTTCAATGGCAAATGTCCAAGTGTTTTGTACAATAAAGACACGACCCATCTAACTGATTAAACACCAGCTGTCAACAGCTGGAGTACTAATTACATGGTTCCAGGCGGTGAAATGAACAAGATAACAGCATCCGGAAACAACAGGAGAAAAAAAGAGCAATTTGACTTGACATCTCCAGGAGCTTCACTGAGCTGGTAGTAATTTCTCCCCACTTTGCCCTAGAGCACCGGAAGAAAAGCACCTTGTCATAACACCTTCCTGGGACACACCAATGGAACTTTCCCTGCAGGGGAAGAACATGATTGCCAGAGAATAAGTGGGTGTCACAGGTGGAGGGGAGGGGGGTTTGGCCCAGTCTAAATAAAATGGCCAACACTTCTATCAAAGGTGTGAAGTAAGAACTGCCTGCTGCGGCAAGCAGTATGAAAATAACCACAAAAGAGCTTTAAAAAGTGGGAGAAGGGGGAAGTGGGCTTCTAAAGAATGATGCTGGAGATGCTAATGGGTCACACAACAAAAATTAGTGAGGTTTTTTTTTCAAAAAACAAAAAACAAAAAACAAAAAACACATCCATCCAGGATTTTGAATGGAAGGAGAGCGCGGGAGAGCAAAGATGAGTGACTGCACTACTCTGTGCCAGCACCAAACCCTAATGACCTCCAGCCCTGTAACATCCCTGTGACGGGGAAGAGGTCAGACTCAGGAATATAAACACAAAGGGGGCTCTTTACATAGGCTGCTGTACACACGCACGCACGTACGTACGGTACATGCTGTAGCTCTCCCTGGCTCGCTATTGCACAGACTGATGGAAACACCTTGGGTCTGTCTAAGCAATCACGCAACAGTTTACTGAATACACTGTAGACCTCAATGCAGATTTTTTTAGCTCAGAGAAATCCCACGCCCAGCACTATGGGAGTTAAGCTGTTGCTGTTCTCAAGTCAGTCCCACTATGATAGGATGTCTACCCCAACAAGCCTAAGGTGACCAGGTGGGCCTATTAATCACCTAGCTATACCTAGGAGTCACAGCCAAGGAACAAGAACTAATTAGAGAGAGGCTCAGCTGGAGAGGAATGGGAGGGGCCTGTATTAAGCCCAGTAGCTGAGAGATTGGGGGTGGGGGTTGCAGTCAGTGTTAGGAGGGCAAGGTAGGAAGTAGTCCAGGGATACAGCAGTAAGGTTCAGGACTGTGCAGCCCTTGACTGTTTGTTGTAGGGTCCCTAGGCTGGAACCCAGTGTAGCGGGGGCTGGGTTTACCTACCAACCACAGGGCAGTGGTGCTGTTAAGGCATAGTGAGAGGAAAGATTGCCTGGGACAGCATGTCCCAAGCTATCCTGGAAAGGGAGGACTACAGTGACCTGGCCGGAGGGCCAAGCCATGAAGTGGGAGCAGCGAAGTCCCAAGCAAGTGAGACAGGGAGAGTGAGCAACCACAGGAGGGACATTGGACTGGAGAGCTAATCCCCAGATATGGCCAGAAGAAGGTGCTCCAGTGGTGACTAGTGACACCCTGCTAGCTTCGCATTTTTTTGTTGTGTGACCCATTAGCATCCCCAGAGTCATTCTTTAGAAGCCCACTTCTCCCTTCTCCCAATTTTTAAGCTCCTTTGTGCTTATTTTCACACTACTCACTACAGTGGGCAGTTCTCGCTTCATACCTTTGATAGAGGTGTTGGCCATTTTATTTAGACTGGGCCAAAACTCATTCTCTCTCACACTCTCAGGGGGGAATCTAATAGACTCACTTCCTGTGTCTGGCAAACTTCACCTTAAATAGAAAATCTCTTCTCTTCTTTGACTCTCCTCCCCTTACTTTCTGTTTCTCTCTCCTTCCTTGCTATCTCTCCAACTATTCTATTTTTCTTATACTCTCTCCCCTACCCCACCACATTTCTCCTCTTCTCACCTGGGTGCATCTGTCTCTTATCCAGAATCAGCCATCCACTCTGATAATGCAGGACCTGTTGAACATAGCCAGGGACATTGCTTGTGGCTGCAAATATCTGGAGGAGAACCACTTCATCCACAGGTGAGATGGGGCAGTCCGGACCAGTGTGAAAGTTGCTTTAACTCCACTGGGCTTGTACAAAGCCTATGGCTTTCCCTTTGCAATGGAATATGCACACGTTTTTCAGTATGGATCCATGTGGTTTTACGTTCCCCAAGATAGACTGATTAAGATCTCAAGGAGAAACTCAATTGAACCCCTAGGGTTTTGACAGGTTTCACTGCAAAAAACATGTGGATACAGGAATTTCCCATGTTTCTGAAGCAAAAACCATAAGCAGGTTGAGATCGGACCTATCTGACTTGAAAAGTGGTCTGAAGTTAGCGCTTGGTCTAAAGCCAAAAGCAGGCAGGACTCCTTGTATATTAGGTAATCATTAAGATAACCTATTGCAGCGTCTTCACAAGTGACTGCCTAAGTGAACTGTCAATCAAGAATATAACTAATGACTAGGAAGGTCTTCCGGCGTTAGCTAATTGCTGAACACAGCACAACTAATGATGTCACTTTAATAGCAAATATTATAGTGGTTTCCATGTTATAACATGACAAAATGGTGTGAACTCTGCTGCTTTGCATACAGTGCTAAAGCACAACATTATGAATAAAGATTTTCAGAGGCAAAAAATGGGAGTTAGGTGCCCAAATCCTTTTTGATTTTCAATGGGAATTAGCTCTTTGCTGCCCTTCGTACTTCTAAAAAAATCTCTCCCTTGGCTGGTGTATACTCAGCAGTTCATCTACTGCAGGGGTAGGCAGCCTATGGCACGCATGCAGAAGGCAGCACTGAGCCGATTTTCAGTGGCACTTCATACTGCCCGGGTCAGCTCTGCACTTTAATTTAATTTAAATGAAGCTCTTAAAACATTTGAAAAAACCTTATTACTTTACATACACAATAGTTTAGTTATATATTATAGACTGAGAGAAAGAGAACCATTCTAAAAACGTTAAAATGTATTACTGGCACACAAAACTTTAAATTAGAGTGAATAAATGAAGACTCAGCTCACCACTTCTGAAAGGTTGCCGACCCCTAATCTACTGGATATCTATCGCATACACACTTGAGGTTCTTCCTGCTTTCCACTAGATGGTAGCATTACCCTATCCAAATGTGCATGAGACTAAGGAGTAGCTTATTTCTGGCTCTTCTGACCTCACTGTAATTGACTTGTTGATTGTTTTAGAGTAGCATCAGCACAGAATAACCTTTGACATTAGATCCATTGACTAGGGAAGCAGAGAGCAGGAGATTTAGGGTAAAGCAAAGCAGGACTTGTGCAGTATGGCCCAGCGAGTAGGATGCTGAACAGGGAGGAAGGGTATATCTGCACTGCAATCACAGGTGGGACTGAGGCACATGTAGTCATACCCAAGCTAGCTTTGATCTAGCTAGCTCAGATAGCAACAGCAATGAAGCGGCAACAGCCTGGGCAGCAGCCCAAACTGTGCAAACCAACCTGGGCCCCAGGGTATGTACTCAAGCAGCTAACCCATGCTGCCGCCCACGCTGCCATGCTTTCACGGCAAGTCAGTTCACCTCTTTGTACCTCAGTTTCCTCATCTGCAAAATCAGGATCATGAGATTTGCCGCCCTACAATCTGTGGATGAAGTGCTAGAGATGAGCTAACAGTTGCTATGAGTAGCTTCTAAAAATTCCCAGTTGACTGACAGCATCTCTCAGTTTCAACGGAGAGCTGGTTGCAATTCATGGAATTCCCAGTCATAGCACCATAGTCACCGCCCTTGTTCTAAAGGCCACCAGGTGCCCAGCTCATGTCGGTGGAAGGAGCAGGGACCCACACCCAGGAGGAGGGAGTAGGTTTCAGATGTTTCAGATGGGATTGTACTGAGGATAGCTAGCCTGTCCCACTGCCCATGCAGCCAGAGCTACACTGCTCTTTTTCAGCAGTCTAGCTCAATCAAAGCTAGCATGAGTATATCTACCGAGCTAAAAATTATACCTCCGCATAGACATGCCCATGGTGTGTGTGTGCTACACAGTAACAGGGTGCAGCTTGCAGGTATGCCAGGAAGGGGAGGCTTCAAAGAGGCAGGCAGAGCAGAGTATCCACACCCAGGTAGAAGCACATGTGCACACACACATCACCTTTCTGCAGAGCAAACAGGCTTAACCACTATACTGCTAGGCAAGAGTTGGAGTGACTGGAAGAAAAGGGGGAAACCAGGCAGGAAACAATCTGAGCAGGGAACTGTGAGGCTGGTGTTTGCTTTCCTCATGCTTAGCATTATAGGTGAGAATGTGCGCTTTGTGGTTAGGGCAGTGGAAGAGATAGGATGCTGGGGTTCTTTGTTGTCAGTTCTGCCACTGATTCAACATGTGGCCTCAGCTCAAGTCACTCACTATGCCTCAGTTTTCCCCCTCTGTAAACTGAATGTAATAAGGGATCTTGTAAAGGTCAACAAATAGAAAGCACTTTAAAATCCTCAGATGAATGTTGCTATAAAGGGATTATTATTACTTAAGCACAATACAACATATGAAATTCTAATAGTATCTTCTCAATGTAAACATTTCTAAAAAGGATGTCAACAACTCAGGACTGGGCTGGCTTGCCAGCTTACTGACACAGGGCAAAATTGTGATTGTGTGGGAGAGTGAAGGGATATAAAGTCCCAACCCTAACCCCTTGCACAGTTTATCTGGGAAGGGAGCACCCGGTCTGTGAGCCAAGCAGGCAGAAAGAAGCAGGGAGTGGGTGGATCCAGGACTGTGCTGCCCTCTCTCACCCTCCCCACCCATACTAGGCAGTAGAGTGACTAGTGGAGGGCGGTGAATGTTATGCTGGTACTCATCCAACACAGCATATGCTACCTCCTGCACAAAGCAGGAGCTGCAGAAGAATTCTAACTCGGGGGTGGGGGTTGGTTCTGAGTCACACTTCCTTTCTGCAGCTCCTCCTGGGCTGATACAGGTATGTGGCACCCCTACTCAGCATAGTCCATACAGTGAGACAAAGGAAGTGCTCATCAGATGCTGAATTACATGTGAGAGGCTGAGGAGTTTCATAGCTGTCTTATAAACTGTTTCTCAGTCTCTTCCATGTCAGAAAGTCTCCACAGTGGGGTGTTCACCATCTCTATGATGAGTCAGATCTTTGCTCTGAGCCTTGTTTTCAGACTGGCCCTCAGGGAGAACTCCCCAGACTGCTTTGCTTCCAAGTGGCACATATGGTAGAATCCAGGACTCCCTCTGAAGCGGACCTGGCATAGGATTTGTGAAAGACTTTCTCTGTATCTTGATTTCTTCATTGCCCTCAAGGATTTTCTCCTCGAAGCTGCTACACTCAAATTCTTTTGGCTTTCTGCCCTCAGTAAAGGCAGGCAGTCGAGTAACCTGCAGGAACCCAGCTCACATGGGGGCAAGGTCCAGACCGATATCATTGAGCAGGTCACATGGCAAATTCTCTCCATTGAGACCAGGCCCAAGAACCAGTGTCATGGAGTATGGGGCAATTTTTTTTCAAACCCTCTCCCCTCCCCCAGACATGGACCCCGATTCCCACAGCTTTCAAAGCAAGCCATGAAACATTCCAATTCCTGTGAATTCTCAGAGACCAATGGGCAAGTTGTCTCCAGTGGCTACAGCTCACTCTTCATTGGGTACAATTGGTCCCCACTAGCCCAGACACAGCAGCAGGGAGTGCGCGGTGTGAAGAAAATTCAGATCCTGCTCTCCAGAGATGGACCAGCCTCTAGGTGTCCCACCGGTTGTCATGAAGTGGCTGCTGCTTTCCTTCGGGAGGCATGCAGGATTCATGCCTGCAGACTGTCCTTCCAGGCTGCTTGGTAACACACTGACCCATGCACAGGATCCCTACTCTCAGGTGTTTGATCCAGGGACTGGTGAAGGATATTGGTCACAACCAGCTCTTAAAGGGACAGTGCAAAGTCTTAAAACCTCTCAGGAGAGACTCCCACTCTAAAGGAAAGGAGGAAATCGCTAAGGCTGAGGCTTTGAATGAGATACCTCAGACTCTCAACTAAGCTTTGCAGAGTTAAGCATGAATGGGGGCTCTAGCTTCACAAATGCTTATGTTTTTTAGAAAATGAAACCCTAAAATCAAAGAAACAGGCAAAGCTGAAGAGCTGTGTAATCCTTCCTCACCTGCTTTGAGGCTGTGATGAAGCTGGAGTGGGAATTCCCTAGCAAGACCTACTTGTACCTAAGAACAAAAAAGGTCTTCCTTACTCTGCCTAAGCTTAAGCCTGCTGTCCTCTACAGTGAAGTGTATAGTCATACCAACTAGGGAGACAGGACAATATGATCTTCACTCAGACTAAAATTGGATACAGCGGCCGCAGCCTGGGGAGTATTAGCTGCAGCCCTCTTATTGCGCAGGTCTACATACTCCTGGGATGCCCTTGTGAGCATGTGCCCACACAACCATACACTCCAGTCCTCCATAAATCAATTTAAACTACATTTACCATGTAGCTTTTTCAGGCCTGGTGCTTCACCTGACTCTGATTTGCTGTACATTCAAAATTTCCAAAGACCGGTCCTGGGGGCAAGTATGACTCTAACTGAAGAAACTGGAAACTGCGAGGTAACATTGGTGTCCTTCCAAATATTTTGTTTGATGCACTCTTTAGGGAGCACAGAGACAAAGAAGTCCTGAGGCTGTATGCCAGGGACTCGTCTCCTCCCTCCTTCCAGTGCGAGACTATTCAAGCTCCTTATCTCAGCCAGTGTTCTCTTTGAAGCCATTGTCCCTCCAGGTTCCAGTATAGAGATTTATGCAGCAGGAAGAGGTCATTGCTACCTATCTTAAGAGTTGGAAGAATCAGGCTGGGATTCTCTGGAAAAACCCATCCAACCCCAACATTTCTTTTGTTTTTGAGTGTTCCAAGAGATTTTTCTCTCTCTGTGGGCCATCATAGGGGGGTGAATCTGCTCAGAAAATGAGTGCTTGAGAACATCAGGGAAGAATATTCAGTAGAACTCACTCCTTATCCAGGAACAAAGTTTGTCCTTTTCACAAAGTATATTAAAGAAACCAGCAAAGTCTCTTCATAGCATCAGAAGATGAAGGGCACAATAGTCCAACTCTTATGCACTGAATGATAGAACCAGTTCAGTGGCAGGAGAGACATTTTGGAACGGACACAAGATTCTTTGTGGTACAGAGAAACAATGGCATGCAGCCCATTTTAGATCTCAGGTCTCTCAACAAGTCCATAAGGAGATCAATATTCCAGGCAGAAATATTGAAATTCATAATTACAGCATTATTTCCTAAAACTTCAGAATATGAAAATAAATCTCATGGAGATCTATTGAAAATATGATCAGGGAGAGTCACTTGGGATACTGTAGCTTCTGCTACAAGAAGATGCATTAACAATATAAAGTACTTCCGTTTGGACTCATAAATTCTACCTGGGTATTCACAAATTCCATATCATCCATCCCCTCAAGTGAAAGGGATACATATCTGCTCTGGTCTGGCCAACATTCTCATCAGATTATACAGGGCCCAGAAGACACAGCTAAAAGCCTTCGGAAACATGGCTTTGTGCGAACAAGTGGAAGGGCCAGTTACAGCTCTCACAAAATTTCAGCATCTAAGTTATCATCCAAGACTATCTTTATTTCAGAAGAATATATTGTCTGATTTGTCAAACATTAGCACACGTCTCCTAAGATAAAATCTCTGACTCAGCTGCTGTGCTACTTGGTCTCATGTGGATAACCAGTCCTATTCTTGCTTCACTTCCAGACAGCAATTGCAGCAAATATGAAGATCTTGGTACAGATCCAGTACTAGCATCATTTGGTGAATTTATTGTTAATATTATTTAACAGCTATCTGCTCATAGTTTCCAGTGAAGCTGGTCTTAACTACAGATTCTGAACACCATGATGGCGGAACATATCTGGACTCCTATATGACTTGTGGGGTGGGAGGGTACATAGACCAAGTAGGAGACATGGGGTACAACCTGCCTCATGTTATGGACATCAAGATCACTCCTTTTCCAACAGACGATCTTTTTTAAGTGTGTATATAACTGCTAAGAAGGCAGAAAACCTTCAGTGCTGCTTAGAGAGGTAGCCTTGTTCATGTCAAGGACAGATGCTCTCAACTCTGTTCTTTAGGGTTCTATACCAAGAAGGAGAGTCAGGGTCAACTGGCTCAGCAGGGCACACTTAGAACTAAGTGAATGCAGTCTAGATCAGCTAGCTTTTTGGTGCATCTCTGGCCAGGTTGGAAGCCTATTGATGAACTTCTTTACACCCAAATCCCGTTGGAGAACCAAAAGAGGAGAGGAGGAGATACTTGAAAGCAGAGGCTGTTGATCCTCTTGTGACAGGTTAGACCCCATTCTGGGATGCGACCTGATGTGGTGGGGTTCAGCTGAGCCTCCCCTGCTCAATCAGCCTGGGCTCCTTCTCCTTGCTTAGCTGAATTAGGCTCTCCAGCCTCTTGCAGCACACACACACACACACACACACACACACACACACACACACACACACACAGGTAGGGCCACAGCCCGCTTCAGACACAGACAGAAGTCAGCTCTGTATGAGAGGGCTCCCCAGCACTCACACGCCTACTCCTTTTGGGAGACAAACTGGAATGGGTTACCTAGGGAGGTGGTGGAATCTCCATCCTTAGAGGTTTTTAAGACCTGGCTTGACAAAGCCCTGGCTGGGATGATTTAGTTGGTGTTGGTCCTGCTTTGAGCAGGGAATTGGACTATATGACCTCCCAAGGTCTCTTCCAACCCTAATCTTCTATGATTCTAAATCCAGAATACTACTGTTTTGCATTGTATAGAAATATCTGTACAGCTCAAGTTCATAAAATTCTCCCTCTTCCTCAGTGTGAAGAGAGGTGTGCATGACTTCTTGCCCCCCAGCTAGACATTGCATAAACTGGGTTTAATAATAAACAAAACAAATTTTATTAACTATAAAAGGCAGATTGTAAGTGGGTCAAGGGATAGCAAGCAGAACAAAGCAGATTACTAAGCAAATGAAACATAGCGTGCAAACTAAGCTTGACACACTAGATAGATAGGATACAAATTAGCAAATTCTCACCCGGAGTGATAAACAGACTGGCAGATTCTTAAGGCACAGGTTGCCTTGGCTTTCCCAGGTTCTCATACACAGGCTAAAGATCTTAGCCTGGGACCATCACTTCTCACAGTTCAGTCTTTGTTCCTCAGGTGTTTTCAGTTGTGTGGTTGTAGGGAGAGTGAGGACCCCTCCTGTTGTCATTGTCTCTCTTATGTCTTCCCCCCACTTGCTGGAAAGCTTTTTTGCTGTGACCTGGGTCAAACAGTTCCCACTGTAAAGAGCTATCTGAGCTGGGTCAAACAATTCACATTGTGTAGAGCAATATCTGAGAGGTTTCTATTCACACAGTTCCAAGGGTAATCCTTATGTTTGTGTGAATTTGTTCAATAAGCCACTAACAGTGTTTGGCCTCATCCACCATAGCACATTTGAAATACAGAGACATGGTCAATATTCCCAGCTTCAGGTACAAAAATGATACATGCATACAAATTGGATAAACATATTCAGTAAATCACAGGCTTTCCAATGATCAGGGGTGGCTCCAGGCACCAGCGCACCAAGCGCGTGCCTGGGGTGGCAAGCCACGGGGGCGGCCTGACGGTCGCTGTGAGGGTGGCAGTCAGGCTGCCTTTGGCGGCATGCCTGCGGGAGGTCCGCCAGTCCTGTGGCTTTGGCAGCAATTCGGCAGCAGGTGGGACCCGTGAACCAGTGGACTTCCTGCAGGCACGCCGCCGAAAGCCGCCTGCCTGCCGTGCTTGGGGCGGCAGAATACATAGAACCGCCCCCGCCAATGATACCTTACATGAGCCATCTTGCATAAAGTATATCTTAGTTATACCACATTTGTATCATAACTATATTTCCATGAAGAATATGGGGTGTAAAGTCACACCTCTTATCTCAGAAGTGGGCTTAAAGGCCTACTTTATACCTTTCCTCCCTCAGCCACTGAAAGTAAAGATAGTGAAGATTGTGAAGGAACAGGCCACAATGATTATAAACCTCTCCTCATAAACCCTCAGGTCTTAGTTCTCAGACCTGATTCAAATATAGCTCAAACCTTCTCTCAGACTCTCAACTAATATACAAAACATAGCTCAAGAGGACCTATCCTGAACCAATATCCAGACCTGCCTAGCTCATCAGCTGGGAAGCTGTGAGGAAAGATCTATAATCACTCATTCTGAGAAGCTGATACACACCCTCCTCGGATCTGAGAGGACATTCACAGAAGATGTCTGTGGGTAACTTGAGGTTTAGATGTTGGTGTTACAAGGGACACACATCAGGGCAAAGTCAGCTGAAGCAAAAGACAGTCTAATGTTTTTACCAGATGGTTTGACCACGGGGCTCCAGGCAGCACTCTTTGGAAAGGTCAGACAGCAGAGTCAGGCATGTTGCATTGTAAGAAATTCATGAGAATCTCCTATCACTGTCACACAACAGATTCCTGAGGACCACTCCTCTTATCAGTCCTCTAGCAATACACACATCCTGTCATAATCTGGATCTGTGTGTAGGATCTACAGGTCCACATAAAACTACTTGTCAGCATCACAGCTGGTAGCTGTCTTCCTCTTCTCACTGAAACTGTCTTGTCTACTCACCACCTCCTTGTCCAAGGGACTGCAGAGGTTGGTATGCTCTCAGTTATACTTCAGTTACACGTTCCACCAAACATGGCAGTTCTGTGGACTCCCCAGGTCTCCATCTCCAAGGTCACCGCAGTCTTCCTCATGTAATAGGAAATGATATTGTTGCCTTTTTGAATGAAACCAAGCACTCTAAGAATGTAGAAATGCATAAGTTAGATGTGAAGAGCACCAACAGAGGAATAAAGATTTCTATAACAAAGGCATTCAAAGCCTCAGGTACAGCTCCTCTCATTACTATGCATGCTGTGAAAAGAGCAGCGATTTTGTGGGCAGAGAAATCACATGTATCTTATGAGAAGGGCTGAAAGGCTACTACAGGCTCTTCCAGCCACCTTTTCTCTAACACTCTAGACTTAACATCCCCACCTGTGCTGATGGCATTTGGTAGAGGAGTGTTTTGGAGAAGGGAGCCCCTGTAACCCATAAGTTCATTTTCAGTTCTACATGGGTAAATATTAATCCTCCCTTCCTCCTGCCCTAGGGATGATTTGTGTCTTTCTATGGCCCACTGTGAAGGCTGTCTGACACAAAGGGAACTGAGAAAAGGGAAATTCTGTCTTACCATGAATTTTCATTCTAGGACCCTCCATGTCAGACAGTCTGACCCTCCCTTGGAGGACTGCATTATATCTAAGGTTTTATTCTGACTGCTGCTTGCTTGTTGAGTAGTTTGAAAGGGAAGAGGTGTTCCTCCGGGAAATCCTTATATTTTATGTTAAGGTTCTGCTGCAAAGAGTTTGAGTTGAATAGTACTTGTATACAGTTAGTATTTTTCAGTTTTGGGTGCTGTCTTTCTGGAGAGTTCTTTCGGAGGGGCCATCATAATCCCAGCCTCAGAGCCAAAATTTGGTCTGCCTCCAGTTACCCTGGAATTGAGGAACACCCCACTGTGAAGACCATCTGACACATAAGGTTCTAGAATGAAAATTCTCAGGTAATACAGAATTTTCCCTGTTAGTTACTTCTGCTTGATTTCTGCTTTTTAGATATAGACACACACGCATTTTTCAGGCAAATAACAGAACTTGCCTTAAAGTGCCCTTCTGCTCAGAAAAGTGACTATATAAAAGACACCTTCCCACTCAGCAGATCTGCCCCTGTGTGTAGTCAGAGTCCTATATGCTGATTTTACTGACTAAAATAAGCTTAACATCTACAAGGGAACAGTATGGATCCTATTCCTTTGTGTACAGCATCAATAAAATAATTGTGTACTAAGCTTCAATCTGTTACACCTATCTAAACCCACTGTAGACAGAGAGATTGCACAAGTGTCACTGAGGTTATCATTTATCCTGGAACAATTTTGTTACTGTGGTGATGAGGTAAAAAGGAAAACCCCAGCTTGTTTTTCAGATGCAGGCGGAGTTTTCAAGGCTGGCAGTAAGAAGAAATATTTTACTTGCAATGTACGCACATTTTTCTGGCCATCACCAAGATACAATTAAACACGGACATGCCCCTCCCCCCCATTTCATTATTTTTAACAAGGTGCTTTTCAGAGCACAATGGTGTTTTAAAACAAACACAAACTCTCCAGCTTCACTCATGCATTCACCTCCTTCCTGTGTCACAAATTAAAGGCCCAATCTTGCAAAGTTACTCTCAGATGCAACACTGTTAATTTAAATATGACTAAGGACAGGTATAAGTGTAAGTGCAGGAGTTATGATTTGCTAGATCCAGCCCCAAGAAAATACAAACCTCTTTCTGGGAAATACCAGTCAAATGGCATTTTGCATTAAACAAGACACCACTGAGAGTTATGGAGAAAGTGAAGGAGTCACAGGTCTTTCTTTAAAAAAAATCAAAGAGGAAAGGAGGCCATGTTAGCAAATGGTTAAAGCAGAACTGGGTTCTGGCATAACTCTAATACTGACTCTCTGTGTGAGCTCTGATTCAGTTTCCCACTTTATATAATGGAGTGGTGCTTCCCTTTATAAAATGCTTTGAGATTTTTGGATGAAAAATGGCATTTAGGTGCTATGTAGTAATTACCATTAATAAGAATTATAACAACATACAAATCATTTTTAATAAATGAAGGCCTAATCCTACTAGGGATTAATTTTCAGTGTGGTCACTTGTGGGAGTACGGATTACTCATGTAAGGCTCACCAGATCGGCTCCTATATATTTTTTTAAACCTAAATATGTAAGGGGTAACAGGAATGGAACTGATATGTAATCATGTTATGAGTACTATAAGCTATGATGTAAGAATCTAAGAATATTGATATGCAACCTAGTTACTGAGAGAAACTGTGTAACTTACATTGGTGTTATAAGACTTTCTTGTGTGAATATATTGATTTAACTTAATAAAGTCTGTGGGAAGAGCAAACAGGGAAGACCATCTAGGTATACACTAGTAAGACAATGGGTTTCAGCTGTTAGCATCTCCAACACACTGTAAACACTGTTTGCCAGGCTGGGAATTAGAGATCAAAGGAAAAGCCTCTCTGCAGGGCAGATGGTGTGGTTCACTGGTGAGCTTCTGTCTAGCCCAGGGGTCGGCAACCTTTCAGAAGTGGTGTGCCGAGTCTTCATTCGTTCACTCTAACTTAAGGTTTTGTGTGCCAGTAATACATTTTAACGTTCTTAGAAGGTCTCTTTCTATAAGTCTATAATATATAACTAAACTATTGTTGTATGTAAAAAATAAGGTTTTTAAAATGTTTTAAGAAGCTTCATTTAAAATTAAATAAAATGCAGAGCCCCCCGGACCAGTGGCCAGGACTCAGGCAGTGTGAGTGCCACTGAAAAATCAGCTCGCGTGCTGCCTTCGGCACCTGTGCCATAGGTTGCCTACCCCTGGTCTAGCCAGTCAATCATAGAATCTCAGGGTTGGAAGGGACCTCAGGAGGTCATCTAGTCCAACCCCCTGCTCAAAGCAGGACAAATCCCCAGACATATTTTTATCCCAGATCCCTAAATGGCCCCCCTCCAGGATTGAACTCATAACCCTGGATTTGAGCAGGTCAGTGCTCAGACTGCTGAGCTGGGTGGCACAGACAGACTTTGCAGTGGGAGTCTAATGAAATTGGGCCTGTTCAGATCCAGGGGACGGTAAGCATTAGGGAAATGCAGGCTTTGCAGTTTAGGCTGGTTTATTAATTTTAGGATTTTTTTTTTTCTGAAATCCTTTTGTTCTAAATAAATGATACTTTATTTTAAGGAAGCTGCTTGGTCACTAATTACCACAGTCATCCTCAAGGGGCAGGCATGGATCGGAGTTCACGCTGCACTCCCTGTCAGTACCTGGCCCAAGCTGGGGAAACTAATGATCCAACTAGCAGACCAGTATCTGTGATTAATCCTGGTCATGTGCCACCTGAGCCACATTGCACACATACTAAGAAGATTGTCCCCAGGCAGGGTGGCTGGAACAATTTGTACAGTAAGGGTGCTAAGAGCCATTGAACCAAACTGTAAACCCTATATATGATGGAAACCACTTCAAGCCAAGGGGTACCACAGCACCCCTAGTTCCAACACCTGGTCCCCAAGGAAATAGTACTGCAAGGTCTGAGCCCAAGGCAGATCTGCTGCATTGATCACTGCTGATACAGAGGACTGTCACCTGGCCTGAGAATGAGAGAAATGCATGTTTCCACCCTAAATAAGCATGAGGCCTGACACCTAAAGTGGGGGTGGCACCTAGAGAGACCAATGTGTGTCGGAAGTGCAGTTATCCTGGTAACCATTTCATAAGGTATTATAATTCATAACTCCATTTCTCTTTTAAGGGACATAGCTGCAAGGAACTGCCTGCTGACCTGCACTGGGACAGGACGAGTAGCCAAAATTGGTGATTTTGGAATGGCCCGAGATATATACAGGTAAGGGGTAAGAGTGTTCAATTTGCTTGGAGAAAAGTAACTGAAATGACATCTCCAGCGTGTGGAGAGATCACATGTATGTCTGAAAAATATGAGCTGTCCCATGACAGCTGAGCTAGAATCACCCCAATGGAGCCAGCCATTATCTCTAGGGGAGTTGTCTACACTAGAATATTTTCTCTAGTTAATTGCTTGTCAGTTAAGTTAGCTAACACAGTGGTTTTCAACTGTGATCTGTGGACACCTAGGCTTCTGCACACTATGTCTAAGATATCCAAAGGGGTCCACACCTCCATTCGAAATGTTTAGGGGTCCACAACTGAAAAGAGGTTGAAAGTCACTGAGCGAACACATTTGCACATGCTAATTTGGACATTCCATGTAGGTTTGTTCCAGGCAGGGCCTTGGGGCACACTACTGTTTCTGGTGTCCAGACTAGCATGCACAAATGCATTCACCAATTCCAGCTCATTGGCATTCAGTGCACTTAAGTTTTAAAAAATCTAGTGACAAATACAAGGAAGGTTTCTGAAATAAACACTGCACTGTTGCCCTGCACCTTGGACTAGGGTAACCAGACAGCAAGTGTGAAAAATCAGGACAGGGGTGGGGGGTAATAGGAGCCTATATAAGAAAAAGATCCAAAAATCAGAACTGTCCCTATAAAATCGGGACATCTGGTCACCCTACCTTGGACAGTCATTGCACCTGCACAAAGTGGGTGTGAAATCCACCCCAGCTCAAAATAGCTGCACTTGAGACCTGCTCCCCATTCAATGTGCACCGGTGCAGGTGACCACACAAAGTGCAGGCAACAGGAAAACCAGGCCAGGAAATCATTCAGGAACCAGTCTCTGTGGTGGAGTTTCAGTGATGGGAAAACAGGACACAGAGCCAAGCATTCATCTGGCCGTCTAAAAATGAGTGAATTCTTCAAGGCATCACATTCTTCAGGAGGCCCTGGTTCAGTTGTTAGCCTCTTCCATCACTGAACCAGAGGCCAAGCTTCCTGAACTTGTGCAACGACCCTGTTTCGCCCAGGAATCATCTTTAAATAATTCGTTTTCATCTCTTTTATCAATTCTGAGGGTTACAAAGTTCTTACTTATCAGTTCTCACACAGAATTGTCTAGGTTTATTCTGCCCCCAATTGGGATGGAGTGGGAAAGGCTCATTATTCATCTGACCCATTTCAGCCCCATGGAATTTGATTCTAAGCCCTTAATTCTCCTTGCATTTCATCTTCCCAGAGCCAGCTACTATCGCAAAGGAGGGAGAGCCATGCTGCCTGTCAAGTGGATGCCACCAGAGGCTTTCCTAGAGGGGATCTTCACCTCCAAGACTGATACCTGGTGACGATTGCCTTTTACTCGCCTCTGCAAGCCAGGGGCGGGGTTTAGGGAGTTCAATGCACGTGTGGAGATGTCAGCTGGTCATCAGGAATTGAGGTCTTCTCACCAATAAAAGCTTTAAACATTTCAAAGTTGCCCAAAGTCCTAACAGGAGAAATCAAGAAATCTTCACTTTGACTTAAATTAGTTTTTTGACTAAATGAGCCCTGAGTGAGAATTTAAGAATCTGGCTCAACATAAATAGAATACATAAAAATACACAGACACACTCCTTTGGGTATGCAGCACTCCTTCATTGTATGCTATGAAGGGCTACAATTACAGCCTAGGGACAGCTGTCCCCAGAGCAGAGTTCACTGCTGAGGAAGATGCCTGCTGCTCTTTACCTGGCAGGGAGCCGCAACTGGGCAGAATCTGCCTGGAAGATATGCTTAATCACTGTATTTCCCACGTGTGCTGACCCTGCTTCATCTCTGCCTGGCCCGACTTTATGCCATTCACCCAGCCTTACCTACTTTATGGATGCTCCATGATAGTTTCTGGGCCATCTAGCAGACCAGGTTTCCTTACAGCAGGTTTGCTCCACTGACCCCTGACCAACAGGGTGTCCACTGCCCAGGGGTGCTGCAGCATGTGGAAAGGAGGAGCTTGCTGACAGCATCTCCTGTCAGCCTTGCAGTGCCCTAACACTATGCTAAGGTACTAGTGGTGCAGCATGTCCAGGTTGCAAAAGCTGGCTGCAGGAACTGCACATTTGCAGTATGTGGCAGCAAAATGCAGAGAGGAAGGGCTGTTTAAATGCCTGATACTAAAGCAGTTTTAAAATCCAAACAAGCAGGAGCCCTGATTTTCAATAACATCACTGTCAGACGCTTCTAACTTGTCAACCCTCAGCATCTGTCACTCAGCATCCATAGCTGAAAGACTTCTTAGTTGCTACTATCTCCATAATCACACTGGATTGCTGAGACACTGAAATATAAAATGACAGTACACTTATGTGGAAGCTCTAGCTAGCAGCTGAGGGAATGGTATTTATGTAGTGCCTTTCAGATAAACTTTTTCTGTTTTAAATAAGTATCTCCATCAGTAGAGCATTTGTGAAAACACACTGGAAAATGGAAGGTGTTCAGTTTATCAAGAACTGTGTCTATCAGTGCAGTATCCTCTTAAAGCGATGCTGGCACATTGCTTCCAATGCCACACTGATCCAGTTCCCTGCAATGTATTTAATTAGCAATGCCTGGACCTTCAAAAGATTAGGACTAGATTATCTGTCATATCAGAGCAGACCAGTCAGTGGCCAGCACCAGATATTTCAAAGGAAGGTGACAATCCCTGTACTGGGCACAATTATAGATAACCTACCTTTAGAAGAAGTTTCTTCCTAGCTCCCATCAGACAAGGTTTGGTGAAATTCTGGTACGACTGAAGTCAGTGGCAAAACTCATATTGATTCATTGGAGCCAGGCATTTCACCCTTGGTCTCAATGATATCTTGTGACAGGGAGTTTGCTAGGTTAATGTGTTGTGCAAAAAAGAGCTCCCTGTGATCAATTTTAAATGTTTGACCTTTCAGTTTAATTGGCTGTCCCCTTGTTCTTGCATTATGAACATTCAAATGTTTGGCACCTATGCAAACATCTTGAGTCTACAGAAAGTGGAACTCTCATGCAATGTCTGATACTTTTATGTTGCTAGTCAAGCCAGATATGCCACCTTAATGTGCTTTGGTATTTCCACTTCAAGAGCCAGATAGTGCAGAGAGAAACACCACTTTAAAAGGAGTTATTTGACATTTGGAACCTCACAAAATTAGGTTTGGGGTGACAATCCAGATTGATTCTAAGGGTTTGTCTATACATGGAGTTATTCCGAAATAGCTATTGTGCTTTTACTTCACATCCCAACTTCATCCACATTATCTTTCCAGTATGGACAAACCCTTATTTTAGTCACACTGATTTTCCATCAATATGATTAATCTGGAGCTTTAGGATGCTGCACCAAGATAATATTGTCTGAAGACCTTTTACACCAAATTCTAAAGCCAACAGGGTACGAATCAAAGCCTAAGGGGCACTGTTGGCTGGTTTCTGTGGCAGGTCCTTTGGTGTGCTACTGTGGGAGATCTTCTCATTAGGCTACATGCCCTATCCTTGCAAAACCAACCAGGAGGTGCTGGAATTTGTCACTAGTGGAGGAAGAATGGATCCACCAAAGAACTGCCCAGGGCCTGTGTGAGTATCTCCTCACCCTTATATATAAGTCAAAGGCTAGTAAACATTCAGATTGGCTAATCAAAGATGGCTGCCACCCTCTCTACACCCAGAACGAAACAACTATTTACCCTAGGTTTTCCTCAAAGGTTAACACAAATTTCAGTTAAGAACACCATTAATTGATACCCATTTAGCAGTCTCAGCAGAGAGTCCCAGGGTTCAATGGGAATGGGAGATTCAGTTACACATTTACCTCATACCAGAGAGTCCTTCCAAAACCTGATTGAGGCACATAAGCAAGGCAAAGCGAGGAAGGTTATATTGCTATTTCCATGTTATACTTGTTCTGTGAATAAAACGATGACTTCAATGTCTAGGGCTAGTAATCTGGCAACTTTCATCACCAATAAATTTCCATACAATTAAAAATACAGTCTCCAGTTCTGGGGTCTTGTACAGGCCCTCTTTGCCACCAACTATCAGCAGATTTCCTCATGGTGGTGAATACTCACCTGCCTTAGGAAGCATATCAGGTGTGTGGCTGGAGGACAGAAAGCATGACTGAAGCATGCACAGGTGCTCTCCAGAAATTCTCCATTTGCCAGAAAATCCCCTTGGAACTATTGACAGCTGGGCACAAATTAGAGCTGCACTGAGTAATTGCACCTTCCCTTCCCCCCATGGCCCCAGGATCAGGGAACATGAAAATGACACATGGCCAATTTTGCCCTGCCCCTTGGGTCCTGTGCTGAGTGCAGTTCTTCTGGACCTGAGAACTGGGCCCAGAGACAGACCTGAAAAATGAATCCATATTGATTTGTGGTTTTGATTTTTCATTATCTATTATTAATTGGCATAAATATGTATTTATGTCTCAAGTTACCGGATCATGACGCAATGTTGGCAGCACAGTCCAGAGTACCGGCCCAATTTCTCCACCATTCTGGAAAGAATCAAGTACTGCACACAGGTAAGTTTTACTTGTTTATGGCACCAAGATCATCCTATGATACAAACCTCATTACCCAAAACAGAGGGAATGGATTGCTCTGATTGGCTAATTATTTTCCCAGTTCCCTTTTGTGCTTGGCCATATACTTCAGCTAGTATTTTCATTTGTGCTTCTGTACATCTATCTCATCTCACCTACCTCCACCCACCACATGCATACAATCCCTTCTATGAAAAGTGTCTGCTTCCACTCCAGCTCATCAGTAGTGAAGAGTTCTTTGATTTGTGATGGACAGGTTTCCAGAGCCCATCACAATTTCTAAGGCCCCTTACTTCACTCTTCACAGTTTTTTCAAACTTCCTGAAAGTCACAGCTGAAACTGGCTGGAAGATTGGGGGTTGAGAGGCACAGGGTTGATAAGCTGCTCGCCTTTTGGCTGGAGACCTGGATCCAAGCCTAGTTTAAGATGCAAGAGGAAATTATTAGAGTGTTGATGATCTCTGCCTACTCATTAATATCAATAAGGCATCCCAAATGACAGCCCGTGTTCAAAAGAAGCCCTAAATGAAATGTGTTGGCAAATCATAAGTAAGGTGCACCATCAGAATGGTGCCTGGAAGCTTACACAAAGCAGGCTGCACTACACAATTGCTGGCGCTAACTACTGCTAACATCATCTCACTTTTCTGAACCTTCCCTGAAAAAGTGTGTGGAAAAGTCACAACTGGACATGCTCAGAATGTAAAATGTGGATTACTGAATTCTTTGTTTCAGGACCCTGATGTGATCAACACAGAGCTGCCCATTGAGTGTGGACCAGCATCAGAGGATGAGGGGAGCTCTGTGATGTGCCCAAATAGTTCCAGTGGGATGGTCCCTTTCTTGGTGAACCCATCACTCACACCTCAGCTGGCTCCCATAACATTAGAAACCCATCATGCAGGGCATAAAGCTGGACAATGTCCACAGGAGCTGCTGGTGGAAAACCTTGGCAATTGGACTGGCAGAGGTCCAGCCTACCATGCCTCACTGATTCCAGCAGTGGGTCATGGTTCCAACAGACCTCGAACCAGAAGCTGGAATCAAGCAGTCAGCCAGCACACAGACCACACAAAACCAAAAACCTTTGGAACCCAACCTATGGATCCTGGGTGATGGAAAATATCTGTCGCTCCTGTCCCAACGCCAAACTCAAAGCAACCACAGAGCGAGAAGATTTCAGGTTTTGATGGGAACTGCAGCTCCTCCCCTAGTTCTCGGGCATCTCCAGCCTCTCCAAGCAGAAGCCCTGTCCTCAAAGGAATATCGTGGGATAGAACTGGTGAAGCTACAGACTTTCCCCTGCGGCAATGTGAATTATGCATATGATGATCTCTACTATGTCACTGATCGGCCTTCGGCTTTGGCAGTGGGTAGAGCAGGGGTGCTGAGGAGCACCAGTCTGCACAGGGATGGGAAGCCTTTTTGTAAGCCAGAGAAAAACAGCAAGAGAGAGGGAGTCTGGCCTCTCCTTGTCAGAGACCTGAGTGTTACACCAGTATAACAGGAAATGTTCCTTCAAAGGTCAGGACCTCACACTGGGAGTGTATGTATCTGAAAGGGCAAACTGGAACTCTTCTTTGGTCTCTATTTCCTCCATTCAGCTTTCAGATCCTTCAGATGGGTAATGTTTTAACATCAGAAGCGTTCTGCTGCATCCTCCGACACACTGGATTCTCAATCTAATGAGGAAAATTGCATTTGCTACTTCATTCCATCAAGAGTGTTCCCTCCTATTGAGCCAGTGCCACTGATTTCAGGATATAACTAACAATGGCATTGCTGCACTAACTCAGAGTCCAGTGGTTCATGAAAGGAATCACTCTCAATCTGCTCAGGTGAAAGAAAAAACAAAACAAACCTACCATCCAATTGTTACAGTTGGCTGGAAATGACAAACAACATAACCACTCTTTTGATCTAACATACCAAAAATCATGTGCTGTGGCAGCAGCAGCAGCAAGGCCATTGTGTTCCTCAGAGCTTTGCACATTCCAATCTATGCTGGTGCCCTGACAGGGAAGTAACCAATCAGCCACGTTTGCACTTGCTTTATCGGCAGAATACCAGAGGAACATTAAATTGAAATCAATGCTGCAACTGAGAAAAAACAGAAGAAGTGGAGGGGAAAATGTTATTTCAGGCTCCTCAGAGCCTGTTTTAAAACATGAAGAGAAAACGAATTATGCATTTAAAAATAAGATAATGGAGTGATTGCATCCCTTTGACTGGTGAAGAAAACTTGCTTCTTACCTCAGGGGCTAACTTACCTCACAGTTCCTGACCCTGGAGGTTTGGGGAAAAGTTCTAATCAATGCCCAACTACACTACATTGTGAGAACTGGACTTTTCCTTTCTTTAAATGGACTTTACCTGGGATGAACTTTATTTTTAAAAGGACTCTAGTATTCAGCAAATAGCCCTTATTACAGTGGCACCACTGCTATAAACTGAAGATTTAGGCTCATTACTGTAGAATGCTGGGCTCTTGATGTTGTTTATTTTAAATACATAATATAGAAACTCTCTGAGGTGGACTTAACTGAGACGAGATGACTGCATCTTGAGGGAAACCACCAAGAAGTGTTTTATTTGAACATAAATCTTAAATGCATCTTCATAAAGCAGGATTGGTTACTTCAGCCACCTTGGCAGTCCAAACAAGAGCTTGGTTTTATGCACCTGTCTCTCCTTGTGGGAAGTCCTTACAGCAGAATATAGTTTCTTCTTGACCTCTTAATAGTGCAGCCCAGTCGGTTAAGGAGGCAATTCCCTGTTCTGGAAGAAAGGCTTCCTACTGTAGTTTACAGATAATCTGATATTTACTGGTTAGAGCCTACCAAACGAAGAGACTGAAAAGGTAAAGCCAGCATTGGTTATATGCCCCCAAACTCTCAGAAGTGCTTGCCCTGGTGCCATTTTCTGAATCCCAGCTGCCACCGTTCAGGTAACAGGGGAGGGTTAGCTGTATGCAGGGAGGATGGAAAGGGTGCCCCAAAACTTTACTGATATGTAGAGTCTGTCCGAAGTGCAGCTGCTTCAATCATTATCTTTATGTTTAGTGTGAAAGGAGAGCCCCAAGGATACATACATGTTTCATAAAGAAGCTGTTCCCTTCAGACAGGAAACTAAAGTGTGAATACACCGAGATCTCTGCTTTACACTTCATCTATGTTTCCTGAGTGAAGAGTGGCTGCTGCATTCATAGTGGTCAGGATCACTTCACACTCCGCATAGGCGTATAGTCTGTGTACGCAATTTTGCATAACAAGCAGTCCTCCCTCGAGGAGATGGTTAACTGTAAGCACAGATTCCATTTCCTCTGCAACAATAATTCATGTGTGGTACGGAGAGGCATACAGCTGAAGTGGCTGCATTCCATTTCACACCGGCAAGAAGTGCCAGGTGTCTCCAACTCAGGGTTAAGGGCAGTCAGTGACTTACAGTTTGGCTCATGCTTCGTCTACTTTTTCCAACCACTGGCTGTAGAATGGATAGTTTCAAACACCATCAGTTCTCAGCCACTTTGGTGGCGATAGGTCCACTTCTACCAATGGAGCTTGCATTGAGAAAACCAAAATCGATGTAATGGAATTATAGATCTTGATGGCCAAAAATAATACCTCATTATGATCCTTGGTGTGAGGTAAATGGATGTGAGGATACAAGTAGCTCCCAGATGTGAGGGATTGTTCCAGGAGGAATGGGGCAGAAATGAAATGATTTAATAACTATTATTGCTTTTAAGAGGAACTTTTTCCTCCCTTGCCCAATTCTGCTGTGGTCTTCCTCTCAGAGCTCTATGCACCCTGTCATTTATCCACCTTCCACTCCCAGCTCTGAGGCCCTGCTTCCTGGCTACCACCCTTCCAGGTGGGGAGCAATGGACAGTGTCTATCCTGGGATCTCCTCAGTGCAGATCTTTAACTGACTAGCAGAGACACTGGTGAGCAATTCTTCCTCCTCCCAGAGGCTAAGCATGTTTTCTGCCTTGCTTCCAGCTCTACATGGCCAGCCCTGGTGTATGCCAACAAGGAGCAATTACCCCTCTGTCACAACTGGCCTGAACCTATAAGCCTTGACTCCCCCTGTCCCACCTCTGCTCAGTAGCATGCCTCTGCCCTGCATTCAACTGTGTCCTAGTTCAGGTGACATTCTTACTCCCCTGGCTCACTCATGACTGCCTTTTTCCACGGAGATACACTATCAAAAGTTCTTTACTATGGTGCCAACAGTTTGTGACTCACTCTCTGCTGCTGCTTTATGTTTCTCACAACTGGGAGGGGTCAAGACCTATTGCAGTGCAGTTTCTTAAGCTTTAAGTCAGCTGCAGTGGAGGTTGCACAGGGAAGGCATTTGCCCATGCTGTGGTGTGATTCAGATATTTACTTGCTGGTTCTCATCACACTTTCATGGGCCAGCTATGCCTACCCATTTTCAGATGGCACCGACCTCTATTATTCTGGTGGGATTGGTGGTACATATCCAAGGAGAAGGTGACGTATAGAAAACAGAGCCAGGGGGGGTGAGTGAGTGGGGTGGGAAACAACATACTGTCTTCCCTTGCTGGACCTTTTCCTAGTACCAAACTGCCTAGGCACGAGACTGCAAAACTGACTATGGACCAGACAGTTCTGCTTCATTCCGCATTGCAGATGACTGCAGGAGACATACGCACATTCTACCTCCACCCCACAATCCTCCAAAATTAATGCCTTTTAATGATGTGACAGTGAGGCTCAGAAATGAGCAAAGAATGCTGTGGAGTGCCTGTGTGCACTGTGGCTAGTTCACGCCAGTGCCATTCCCCCTTCCCCCCCACCCCCTTCCGATGTACTACATTGATTCCCAAATTTAGAAAGCGAGACAGCGATTAACCAACAGGTTAGTGAAGTGAGGTGGGCTAAGACTAAGATGGGACCACTATACCATCAGTGTTTCTCAGGTCCCCCTCACCACAGCATCTAGGTACCATTGATCCTAAATGTAACAACATCCAGCTCCTTCTAGAATAGAACCAAACCTCTCTCCCTCACCCTAGATAAAAACCGCTTACTTACACATAGTTGATTCTAGCTGGAGCAGGATAGAACATGGAACTGCCCGGATGGAAGTTACCACCAATAAGCGCGGGGCAGTTCAAAAGCCTCAGGTTAAGCGCACCAGTCCTATTGGAATTTCAAGGGGCCTAACTCGCTTAGCTGCCTTGGAAAATCCCACCCACTAATATTATGTACACTAGAGGAAAGCTGTTAATTCCACTCTCATGACATTGCATGTCCAATCCAAAATCTGGTTACTCTAGGCACAATTAACCATACCAATGGCACGTGCACAGTCATGAGGGCCTAACATACTGGAGGAGCTTGAGCCTGATAACTCATACACTCAGAATGCCCAAATTAGAGAATTACAGGTAACAGATTTTAATTGCATTATTTATTAAGACACTTTCAGTCAATAGCGAATGACGAACCAACATTGTCAGCATCAGGCTAGGTTACCATGGTAGCTAAAGCCCCAAAGGATTTAGGTTCTGGCAGAGGAAGTGCTTAAAAATGGGACCCTTCCACACAGTCTTCAAACACTGGTGCCATGGGAATGTTGTATAAAAACCCTGCTCAGCTTGACAGGTCTTTTAATACTTAGCATTAGCTTTGCGCTTTAATATCTTAGTGTAAATGACCCAAAGGTAATTTTTTTTAAGTAGACAGGTGTATATAAATACTCTTTTCTGGCATAGTCTTAAGGGCCCTGCTCATCCCTCCTTGAAGTTAATGGGCATCTGTCCATTGCCTGAGAGTCAGATAATGTCTGAAGACATCAGGGCAGTAAAGATGTCCTTTGAGTTATGTGACAGGCACAAAGGAGACATTACACTAGCAGTACAGTTGTGGTCTGGAGGAGGTAATTTATAGCTTCCCCTCCACCCCAGGCTAGTGATTAAGATGGCTTCACACTGTGAGCGTTTAATACTGTCTTGAAATCAGGCCCTGCTTTTTTGCTCATTAGGTTTTAATCTTACACCCAACCCATTTGCTTTGATTGATGATTTATGTTGCTTTTTACAACCCCCTTATGTTAGTTTCCTCTCTAAACTGTAACACAGAGAAACCAAATGAATCAGGAGTATAACTGGTCTCTCTTTTTTGGAATTACCTTTCTACCTTGTCGCTTCCCTCTCACAATACCTTTATATCCACTTCCTCGAGTCCCTATGCTCCTTCCCCAGCTAGTTTATCTTCTCTGACACTCACTTTTAAATAAGCTTTAAGCTAAATAGGCACAGTTTAAAATACCATTGACTGAAAATGCCCTCCCTAGCCCTGCTATCATAACTCTTTCTTAAGGTTGGTTTCATTCTCTCTGGTCTTCCATCTTGGGCCAGGTCTACACTAGGAGCGCTTTGCTGGTGTAGCTATACTATACTAGGAGTGTACTCCTTGTATGGATGCAGCTTTTTCCATTACACACACACACACACACACAGTAGTATAACTGCTTCTGCGCTAAGCATTTTTGCCAGCAAAGCTATGTCAGTCACAGCCTTAACTGCCATAGGTATACTAGCAAGGGTTTGCCGTGTGAACCTGGTCTTCCTCTCTCATCCCAGCCCTGTTTACCCTTCCTACCCTAATTAGAAAAAAAAACAAATCCCATCCTTGAGGGACAATACCATTGAGTATCTCTACATTGCAATTAAATGCCCCAGCTGGCCTGTGTCAGCTGACTTGGGGCTCAGTCTCTGGGAGTGTAAAATTGCAGTATAGATGCTCAGGGCTGGACCCAGAGCTCTGGGGACCTCACAAGGTGGGTGGGTCTCTAGCCCGAGGCCCAAACATCAGCCTGCAGCTGACCCAGGCCACACTGTTTAATCGCAGTGTAGGCATACTGGTTGAGACCACAGAGCCTTGTCCCACTTCTTTATTTAACTGAATTGCTTTGATTTGTTGTTACCACGGCTTATGGCAACACTGCGCTGACCTACCCTTTGGGTCACTGTAATAAGTAGATACCAATTCTGCTTCTATGCAATTTCAAGCCAGATAAATGTATACTTCTATATTTACAATACAAAATAAGAGATGCTAACAGTGTCTATTTGGTCTCCTCTGTGTTAAAGCCAACACCATCTGGATACAGGGGAGGAGAACTAGATCTCTGTGAAAAATTGCCAGCCCAGAGCCAGATGGTTGAAAAGACAGAGCACTGCTCTTCCTCTGGTAGCACCTAGTATGGGTTCCCTGCTGGAGTTATCAGCTGCTCTGAGTGTGGAGAGATCATCTCAGCTGCTGTGAATCATTGGGTTTTAGGACCCACCAGGGTCTACAGAAACAGCAGCACACTCAGTGCTCCCACTCTCACCCCTTATGCTCATTCCAAAACAGCAGGATTCTTGGAGGATGTGACCAGTTAAGGAAGTATTTGTTCTGGTTTCTCTTCTAACATTTAGTGCTCAAGTCCTATTATATCACTCTTAGAATTCCCACATCAAACACCGTTCTTAGAATATTTCAAGAGCAACAATGACAACAAAATACAAGCTGTGGTGTGCTGTTGCCCTGCAAAGCCAATACAAAACATTTACCCATCCATCAGCACAACTACTGAACATTTCCTTATAGGAACTTCACAAGTCGTCCAACAGAAAACACTTGGAGAAATAATCTCTGCAGGATTTCTCTGTGGAGGAGAGAAAAAAAATCACACTTCAAGTATCAAACCATGTTGGATGGCTTTTTTCCCCCCCAAACTCATTTATTTGGTAACATACACACCTTGAAATAACAAGTACTTAAACGATACAGTCAGAATGTCAAAAATGACCTTGGTCATAATTGCATTGTAGTGTTCAGAACAGGATGCACTGTAGAGGATACAGGCCATTAGCTCTCAGTATCTTGATAATAACAAACAGTGGTAATATAATACAAAAAATAAGCAAGGGCCCTCTGAATTGTTTAAGGGTTTGGTCCAACTCCCAGTGAAGTCTTTTCATTTACTTCAATGGGAATTGGATCAAAACCAAAGTGACTACTTCCCTCTGTATAACATTATAAAAGAGATTTCAATTTGTACTTCTTGGGCTGAGTTTCATCTGAACTTGCATCCTTCAAGGATGGACAAAAAAAATCAGTTGTTTTTAATTCAGTTGAACTATTTCTTTGCATTTCTCTATACTGCATCTTCCCTCCCAGGATCTCAAAGCACCCTATGAACAATAATTAATGAAGCCTCACAACATCCCTGTGAGGTAGGTAAGTATTATTGTTCCCATTTTACAGATGGGAAAACTGAGGCAGAGGAAATTTGTCCATGAGTACAAAGCAAGTAAATGGCAGAGACAGGAAATAGTCTAGGAGTCCTGGCTCCCAGTTCCATGTTCTAATTGCTGTACAAAACCCCTCCCCTTTCTTCTTCATATAACTGACTCCACAGCTGACTACCAGCAAGTAGGAGATGGACTGTAGCTTCCTTCAAACTAGTTCTGGTATAGGCCAAAAAGCCACTTCAAAACGACTTTGCTACAACTATCGTTTTGAAATGGACCAAGTTTCACAGCTCTATGTCTCTTGTAATAAAGTTTCTCTTTCTGCTGTCCTCTCCAACCAGCGCACAGGAATGGATCCCTTTCCATGACAGAGCACTTTCCCCTGAGATTGTCTACTGCAAAATACCTTTTCAAATAAGAGCACTGCTGGTTTTGGAGCCATTGCTTCCGTGTTGCCTCCGACTTCCATTTGGAACTGTAGAACTGAATGGACTTGACATGAGTCCCAGATAAATCTTTGTTTCTAAATTCTGCTCAAAGGAAATTCATCACCATTTTTTCCCTAGAGCATGAGATTGCATGAGTGCAGAATGCTGGCATATGTAGTCACGAAAGAAAGAAATTTAACCCTGACTGCCCATTAAAATTAGACAGGACAAAGTTGTTAGATGAACCTTAAGTACTAATTTTGCACTTGCAGGGAGAATTGCTGCATGACCATCTCTAACTTCTGTGATTTTATTATTTTTTGTCCCTGACAGGACTGCCTGAAGTAACAATAATATACTAAAGGCCAGGGGTTTTCTCATCTAATTATCCCCTGTAAGAACTCAGATTCAAGCTGTAAAGAACAATTTGTGTTTTCTAGTCTATTACCCATTCTCTTGAATCACTGCAAGCAGGGTTGTTTTTATTAGGGCTATGGGAAAGTAGGAAAACATTTTCACCATATTTTTGGCAAATTTCACTGCAGGTCATTTTGCTGTTTTAGAATATTTCACAACTTAGGGGCATTTGGAATAAAACCATGCATGCTTTCTACCAAACACTGCATTTGCTTGAAACGGTGCCTACATTTTCTGTAAGTCATGTCCTATTTCAAGCGAACTTGTACCTTTTTCAGCTCAAAACCAGGGCCATTTTCACTGAATATAAACCCCAAACGATTCACAAACAGAGAGAAAGTTTTGAATTTTCAATGAAATATAAAAACAAATTTCAGATTTTGAGCAATTTCAGTTTTGGTGTAAAATATTCACACTGCTCTATTTCAATTGCTTCCCTGGTAGTACCTTGTAGTAGTACCTTGTATAACTGATCTTCTAGGTCACTATTGGCATGGTCAGCACTATGAACATCAATGCTTTCTTTACTGTAGATGAAAAATAACTGAGGTTATCAAGACTGACTGGGCTCCAACTAGAGTACATGAACCAAAGTTGCTTCCTTTAGAAGTTATCCTAGGCTCCTCAACCCTTAATACAACCATTACATGTACATTTAGCGCCAAACAAGAATTGTACAGTCTCATTTATCTCATTTTGCAGTGATCATTGGTGTACTGATTCCGACAGAAGCAATGAACTATTTTCAGTTATTCCAAAATTTCTGAAGTTTCTTTGACTGCGGTTGTATTGGCAAAGTGGTGATTTCTGATCAACTGAGATTGCTTAAACATCTTTTAACTTCTAAAAGCAAGTGATTTTAATGACTGCATGGTCTTGTTACATGGCTGATGGCTCCAACTTGGAAACTACATTGTCAGATATCTGGATATGGGATGAGCACAGAAATGTTAATTTGTATTGTGGTAGCACCTAGGGGCCTCAATCAGGGGAAATGGCACAGCAATCAGACCTCTAGTCTAGCTAATGGTAATACCTTGCTTTCAAAAGTGGTGAATACCTCATGCTTCCAAGGAAGAATGCCCATAATAGATATAGCCAACAGTGTAATGCTGTCTATGGGGATATAATTCTTTTCTGATCCACTCAGCCTCTGCCCTGACACTTTAGGTGTGGCAAAAGAAAGAACATGGCACCACTAGGAAATCTGACCCACAAGCAAAAAGATGGAACGTCTAAGCCCTGGTGTAAAATGGCATGTTCTAACTGGCTTGCTAGTATTTAGATGGATTTGGTTTTCTCTCTAAAATAACTAAGCCCTTGAAAAATAAAGTTTGTTCCCCAACCCACCTGCTACAGAGAGATGCCATTGACCTTCACAATGCTGTCCCAGCTGCAAGAGCAGCCCTACCACGTCACCACCTCCCAATCCCATACACAGTTTGAAAGTCACATGGTGCTAGAGACAACTGGTGCTATTTACTTAACGGGTTATCTATGGCCTCATTAGGAACTACCTGAAAATAGTTATGAATGTTCTTAGATAGAAAAGAGGATAGGCCAGGGCAGGGAGTCAGAGAAAATGTCAACAGCAGCTGTCCTTTGCAGACACTAAACCGACCACTGCCATGAACTATAATCACCCTTCTCCCCATGTTTTCTGGGCCTTGTTCCTGGGCAAGTTCTCATCTTGCACACTCTTGTAATGTAATATAACAGCTGGGGCTGGCCTTGCCTAATCTGTAACATACATGGCAGCCTAGGGACTTGGGGTTAGGGAGCAAACACTCCTGTTTTCAAAGTAATGCTATCCAGTGGAGATTCTGCTCAACTCTCCCCATGCTCTCACACAAACTGCCATTTACTCTGGTTCACTAAAGGGTAATCTAGAGTCACTTCGGTTCACCTGAAATCAGAGTCACTCCGATTTACTGTACAAACCTCTTGGATTCATGCTGGTTTGGTTCCTGAGTTTGGAGACCCTGATTCACTGAGGACTAATCCGAGGTTAATCTGATTCACTAAAGACAATCCTGAGTCACTCTGGTTCATGGATGGCCAATGCAGTCACTTTGATCATGAACAGTCTGGCTCTGAAAGCAGCTCTATTTGCACTGAAATAACCCCAGGAGTTTGGAGGGAGTTAAAGGAGTTTCCCTCTAATGGAGAGATCCCAGTAGAGTGGAAGGTTACAAAGCAGCCCCATGAGTTTGTGCGAGTCTCTTCTCATCTTTCAGTGATGCTGTCTAAGATACTAATCAAATTGTCCAATCCCAGCAGGTACCCATCCTCCCGGTTGCCTTCCTGCCAGGGGATCCTGTGGTCCAAGGTCTGCCCATCAGGGAGAAGCGTGGTCTTTCCAAAATCAATCAGCCATACATTGGCATGTCCGCTGTCATCATGCACAAAAAGTAGTGAACTTCCAATGACCTGCAGGGTAGAGATTGGTGATGATATGCACAGGTGTTATTAATGTCTCCCTGACCCTCCCACAAGCAAGGCCCCATCAGCTTTATCTGTACAGATAAATGATGGCTGCTGAGCTGCAAAGCATATACAATGACAAGCAGTGTGTCAGCTGCTCATTGTAACCGGACTGCACTGTACTGATAGAGGGGCATCGAGGAACAGGACTCCGGCAGAAAGGGAATGGGGTGAATCTTTAGCTCACTGACAATGTATCTAGGTTATCTGGGAGGGGACAAGATGCCTGGAGAGAGATCATGGCCCAAACCAATTACTGATTAACAAAAATCCTGCCAGCGGCTAAGGGGGAATTACTATCAACAGTGTAAAATAAAGGGCCAAATCTCAAAGCTTCAAACACACACGGTCTGCTAAGGACCATTGTGCCAGTCACAGCCTTGCACCTGGCATCATGCAGTGAAGTTCCTAAATCTGGCTCAACCCTGCATACCCACAAATCTCATAGCTTGAGGTGTAGTAAATACACCAATAATGCTGTGTAACTACCAGTGACGTTACTTTCTCTACAACCGTGCCTGCTAGGGGAAACTAGGGAACTTATTTACACTGGTGTAAATCAGGAGGAACTCCACTGAAGTTCTTAGTCTGAAATCAGAATCAGGTTCTGCCACTGATCAAATGAGAGACCTCACGGCACCAGCACCCCTAGCCCGACTCCTTTGGGAATCAACCAGGAGTAGAGTAGCGGTGCGAAGCCAGCACTGGCAAACCATTCCTTACAGTGAACTCCTGCTGGGGAAAGCTGGGGTTGGAGGACTTGTCACCTCTCAGCTGGAACAGTATTCTCTACTCTTGGGAAGGAGACTTGGTGGCTCGTGATATTAACACGTATTAATTCTCTGCTCAGCGGTACTCTCCTCGACCCCCTCTCTCACCAACAGGCTAGTCTAAAAGCTTATCTGAATGGCAAGCTGAGGCAGCAAGGAGTCGCCACACAGGCAGTGCTGCCCCCGGCCCCTGTGTGCTCACCCATTGCTCACCTCATGTCGTTTAAAGAAGTCTGAGGACTCGAGGATGAGGTGGATATCATGCAGACGCTTGAGGTATTTTTTCTGAAACGGGGGGGGGGGAAAAAATCCATGCACATTTTAAGGTCACTTTGGGGAGAGAAAAGAAATAATAAGAGGGAGCAAAAATCAATCGCTGGTGCAACTCCACTGAGATCAATGGTGTTATACCAAGAATAGATTTGCCACAAGCTTGTCACTTAACACATGCCCCTACAAAGGCTCACAGCTTTGCAATGCCTGAGCCAGTCTGCAGGCAGGAAAGGGGGGTCCTTGACTTACAATGGTCATTATAATGGGGAGATACTCTTCATTCTAGGACACACCCTTTAGGCTCAGATAGTCCGAAACATGTTCTAAAAACTATATTTCAGCAACCTGCATGTTCTCAAACCAATGCAGTAGTGTCGCATGAAGCAAAGGCTTACATCCCAACAAACTCAGCCTCCTGGCTCTGGAAGCAGCGGTGTCTCACCTGGCTGCAGAACCAGGATCTTAAGGCTTCAGCATCCCTCATTTCAGATAGAGGAAGTGATATATTCTGACAATCCCTCTCTCTCTCCCCACAGTGAGAAGTCTATTTTGTTAGGAGAGGGAGAATGTGGGCCAAATTTAGGGCCTGTCAAACTGTTTTCCTTACTGTCCAGCAGTTTTGATAAAGTGGGGGGAAAATGCTCCTCAAATGCTACCCCGTGTTACCTGGTACATTGTCTTTGAAGTGCTGACGTTCCACTGAGGTGGCCTGTGTGTGTGACAGTGGAATGAGACAGCAACCCTTGAGGTCATGAGACATGTTATATCCTACCCATGGAGGCCACAGCACAGGCCAGCAGGGAAGGAGTTAATATTATCCATTCAAAGACCGGGGCGTGGGAGTACAGAAGTTACTTTTCAAGCAAAGTTTCACACATGGCAACACAACGCATCAATCTCCCTCCTGCTCTCACTTCCTGGCTTTGTCTTCACCAGATTAAACCTGTGGTTCACGTTTTCTTGTTAACATGCCTTGTGTTCAGACACCAATGCTAGAGTCATGACACATCACGAGGTAGCCACTGCACTCTGAGGCAAAGGGCAAACCGCTTGTTAGCTTGTCTTTTTGCTAACTCAAGGTGTCTGCAGTGAAAACACACAGCCACAACCAAATCACAATCACCGATGGATGATGATCTGCCAACCCCTATCCATAACCCACTCCTTCACCACTCCACCCTCTAGATTTCTTTGGAAGTTTCTGGTCACGTGTCACAAAGTGGTCTGAATGAACCAGAGACTAGTACCACTCAAGACTCACCAGAATAGTTGTGTTGCCCTCAATGAATTCCATAAAAACCTGGAAAACTTGCTCCCGTGTCTTAGTTGTTTTGAAGTTTGTGTTACAAGTCCCATCAGCCCTCTGCACACAAACATGGAGAGAGAGAAAGAAGCGTTTATATCATGTATCATTCAGCCAATCAGTAAATCTTCCTGAATCATCAACAGCTCAGTCTATCTGTCATTAATCAATAGAAGTGGGTGGCTGGGTGGGAAGAGATGATAAATCAAGCAAGAGCTGAAGAGGAAGAGAGACAAAGACAGAATACCTTTGAATAACACTTGGTTTCCTGTTGACTGCACTTTCAAAAGACCTCTCAGATATTGTTAGCCTGTGGGAGGGTTTCCCTCTCACCTCACAAGGACTGCAACTTGCTAAGTGTAGTGGGTCAACCACAGGGTGCTCTTTGGCTGCATTCTCTTCTAGACTGACAAGTATACCCCCATGGCTGTGTGTGGGAGGGGATATACTGTGGTCTCTCAAACCCAGTTTGTGTTAATCCATCTCTCTTTCAGTGGGGAAACCACAGGGCTGTGGGTGGGACTCTTAATCCACAATAAAATATCTTTTCATATTAGCATGTCCTACGTCACAGAAAAGAAAGTTATTTGCTGATCATAAAAACTTGGTATTTGCAACAGCGTGGCTGTGTTTGTACAAACATGCATACCAATGTACAAAGTATGTGAGTAAATTTGCAAGGGAAAATGTGTTTGGAAGCATGTATTTAATTGCATGTAGAAGAAAGTTTAGAGTATCTGTGTATTTGGAATACAACTATACAGAGCAATGGGATGCAGACACACGTGTCTGTGAAGTTGTATGTGTATGAGATGCGTGTGTGAATCTGGGCACATCTGTCAATGTGCACTCTGGATGACCTTCTGGATGTCACCATATCTACATATGAAATTAATATTTATTTATAGAGCATCCATGCATGATACAGACCAGTAACAGCAGCCGGTAGCTTACATTTGTAAGAAGGATCCAATGTTATAAAGCAACATCCCTCATCATATTAATGAAATGAAATGCAGCATTTTCATTATAGGAGTAAATCAAGCACATAGAGACATTTGTCTTCCTCCTACAAGATAAAGTGACTGCACCAAAATTGGGTAAAATTCAGTTCTGGTCTAAGCAAGTGAAACACCATTTATACTACAGCAGAATATGGCATGTACTGTTAAACTTTTAGGATTATCATACAAGAAAGTTAACTGACTGCATGACAAAACTAGTCATAACACCCTCCCACTTCACAGACTATTTTACAGAAGAATAAACTACTTTTACTCAAGACTGTGGGCCAGATTTGAATGTGGTGGTGTAAGGCTGATCAGGCATGTGCATATTATGTAACTGAGTGCAGTAGGTAGGCAGTGGAATTGAGGAGCAATCTTAAGTGCTGTACAGTGACACACCAATGTGTACAGAGGAGTTTGGAATTTCAATCTGCTGTCTAAAAGGCATGCTAGCTGTGCATTTCTGTGCTCCCGTGACACCAGCAAAATACCAATGGGAGGACACTTGTTCTGAACACACATCCCACATGATTTTAATACTCTAACAAAGCTTTGCATGGCTACTATGTTCTAGCCAGGTAAAACACTTTTATTTTAATTTGTGGTTGCACAAGGCACTTGCTCTCATCTTTCAGAAATGCCTTCATGATTTTGTTACCCTGCCGTGGCTAGCTGGGAAATACCAAGCGTGCTTGATGCCTTTATGCTCCCATTAAATACCTCCAACTCTGAGCTATACCATCCCTTCCATTCTAGATCATCTGGCTTGTGCCTTAATCCAAAGAGCAGCTGGCGTGGCCATGCTCAAACCACAACTGTCTTCCCTGAAGCCATGCCTCTGTCAATCACTCCATCAGTCCCTTACCATACCTCCAGTGTAAGGGCTTCTCCACATGGGGGGTTACTGCACAAGCCAGGGTGTGAATCTACAGCATACAAAGGCTTGAGGCCCCATTCAAGTGCCCTCCATTACACTGCACACCTCCCCAGTTGCTGTGCCACTCTTTGTACCTTCCATCTCCTGAGCCAATGCCAGGGCTGACCACGCATGCCAGGGGAAGCAGATTTTGCCACCCTATGGGATGGTGCTGCTTGTACACTCTTCCTGCATGGCCTCTCTGCACTCCCACAGGGGGAGGTTCAGTTCTGCATTGCTTCTGCTACAGTGTTTTGGCTACATGCCACAATCTAGCCCTAAAACAATTTATCACTATTTTATTATGATATAACGCCTTCCAGGCAAGTATCTAAATTGCTTTACAAATATTAATAAATTAAAATCTCACAGCAACTGGGGAAGAAAGGAAGTATGATCATCCTCATGTAATAACTGCAGAAACTGAGAGGTTAAGTGACTTTCAGTATTGCAAAGTGAGTCAGTGACAGAATGAGAAATACAACCCAGCACTCCCGATTCCTAGCCCTATATTTTAGCCAGAAGACCATCCTTTCACAAGGAGACACAGTATGATAGACTCCATTGGCGTTTACACTAATGGAGCCATCAGCCCTGCAATTGATCACATTGTTCAGACTGTCACTTGGAGAGAAGATTCTTGCTTCTGAGGCTTGCAGGCACACAGATCAAGGGCCTTGTGCTCTAAGACAACCAAAAGGCTCCACTTATCTTTCCTGCCTCTTGCATTACAGACAAATCCAATACTGCAGTGAGTTAATAAAGGGCTGAATAAATCTTTACTTATTTCAGGGATATGGGTATGGGGTAGGGAAAGAAGATGCTGTGGGGATGGATTAACCACAAGAGTAGGTACACAGTTCAACAGGAAGGAACATATGTAGTGAATCAAATCTCATTTGGGGTCACTTAACCAAAGGGCCTCTATGTTTTCACACTCATTGGTTTTCAAATTATTGGGTAATTGTCTCTCAGCCACCACTAGATGGCATCATTAGTTCTCACTCACACACACACACACACACACACACCTTTCAAAATGGGAACCTATGAGTTTTACAGCTCTGGGGACATACAATACCAGGACTGCTCACTTATTTGAAAACAGAACTGGGATGTCACGTGATGTAACTGTGCTCCATATGACAAAGTTGTAGTTCTGTAACATTTATTTTATACCAGTCCTGGTATTTTACACACACACACACACACACACCCACACACACACACCCCAATGCCAAGAGGTTAGGGCTTGAGGTTGCTGGTAGTTGGGCAGCCTGTGTTCCAAATACTGACTTGCTGTGTAGCCTGCACAACACAAACCCTTGCCTCAGTTTCCCTATCTGTAAAATAGGATATCATCACCCAGCTAACTGCCTCATAGGGGTGTTGTGAAGATAAAAGTAATGCCTGTGGAGCTCTGCAAATATTTCATGCATGATTTAAGTGCTAAATATTGTGGTCTAGATTGTGCCATTACAGTACTGCTCCACACCAGGAGAAACTCCAGACAACATTGTGCAGTGGCCCTTAGGGCGGTGCATCATACTTCCTCAGCCAGCCAGATCTGGAAGAACCTGCTCCAGGATACATGCTATCATTGAGCATTTCCTGTGCAAGAAAGGGACAGGCTCCTTGCTCCCTCTCCCAGTCACACACCAGGCCCAGGGTAATCTGCCCCAGTGAGTCATCTGCAATGTCTAGGAGGCACTGGAATGTCTGCAGAGAGGACACGTATAGAATGCTGATTCCATCACAGAGAAGAACTAAAGACAGAGACAATTAACCTGGCATCATTACTGGATGGCTAATGGGTTAGCGAGGAAAAGCCAAAACCCATCAGAAGTGCCCAAGAGGCCTGAAAGTTCCCACAAGCAGCTGACTGCAGAATTTGCTTGACAGGAGCCTGCGTCAAGAAGCACTCATCACCGTTTGTTTTTGAGAAACGGTGCTCAGTCCCTGCAGGTCAGGGTTGTGGGGACAGTGTGGAGAAGCACAGCATTCATGAGCTTAGATACCTCATTCATCCTATAATACTAGGAGAAAGGGAAAAAGCAGCCTAGGGAAGCAGAGAAAAAGGGATAATTAAGAGAGACTTTGCTGCTACACCTGTGTGACAAAGTGGGAATGTTCTTAATGTTTTCTCTGAGTGCTGTGTGGGTGCCTGAGTTTCCCCTATGCATTTCTCGAGAGTCTAGGGGTGTGTGACTGTTGCAGAGCCCTAGGGGGGCAGTGTGATGCTGTCTGCACAGAGAATGGCCAACACCCTCCCTCCTGGCAGCTGATGGCCTGGACCCCTCCTCTGCAAAAGGTGCCAACTGAAGTGTTGGAGAACAAAGATCAGGAGATCTCCTGGCCCAGGAAAGAGACAAAAGCCGATAGGAGGGGCGGGAGAGTTTTCAGTTTGGAGCTGGCTGGGAAAATGGAGGGGAGCCCAAACAGAGTTCTGGCCTCCCTGGCTCCCCAAGATGGACCTGACTGAGGGGATCCTGTTGTCTGTACCTGCAAGACCTGTCTTGGACTGTGTTCCTGTCATCTAAATAAACCTTCTGTTTTACTGGCTGGCTGAGAGTCATGGTGAATTGCAGGAAGCCAGGGGTGCAGGGCCTTGTCTCCCCCAAATTTCGTAACACCCTGTACCTATCTCATTAACCTGGGCTTCCAGCTCTGTTATCTGACCATGTACATGTCAACAGGCTGCCAGAGAGCTGAAATGTGCTTTAGTAAAAATCCTGAAGTCAAACCAAGCAATTCTGGTAACTAACTCCTTATATGCAGTCAGCATCCCATAATGGACACTCACGTTACTTCGTCACTTTAAAAACAAAGTAACGTTAGTGCTTTCACTAGGAGCTGGATTGAGTCTCCAGGGCCCACTCAGATGAAACATCATCCCAGACCACACCTCTCCAAAGCCATAACAAGGAATTTTTGCACCCAAGGCAAGGGCCAGCTCCAGGCTCTTCGGCGGCAATTTGGTGGCAGATCCCTGAGTCCCTCTCAGAGAGAAGGACCCGCCACTGATTTGCCGCCAAAGAATGAAGTGGAGGTGGCAATTCGGTGGCAGGTCCTTCCCTCCAAGAGGGACTCAGGGTCCCGCCGCCGAATTGCCACCAATCATGGTAGACCTAAGCCTCTCCGCTTTGCACGCCCAAGGCAAGTGCCTCACTCACCTCACCCTTGTTACGGCACAACTGTCCATAGGAAAGAAGTCAAACTAGGCCAGACAAGACCAGACCAACCTTGGGAGCAAAAGCCAAATCCATACTAGCTGGGTGGATAAGCCAGCAGAGGCCTACCTATGGGTCAACCCTCAAGCAACCCTGACAGCTATCTCCAGTATCTGAAGGTCAGGATGGAGCCCTGTATTTTGCAGGTGGTTACTAATGAGACTCTGAGGTGGGATTTGCCCATGTGATGTACCCATTCAGGGTATGGGTAGGGCAAACAGACCTGAAAAGTGAAGACCGTTGGAAGTTTTCTGCAACACTGAAGTAACATCATGAGATGTAAGGACCAACCCCTTCTTGCCCGAAGAGGATTGGAAGAGGGGTTAGAGCTGAGGTCTGAACATTTGGGGTTCTGGGTCTACTGTAATTCCCCTTCTCCACATACTGGATATCAGCACAAATTGAAAGCTATTTGCCTAGATACTGAGAATGCTACATGATGTTTCCACATTGCTTCAGAAATGTGCAGGGTTGGAATAAATCTGTTTTACTTCAATTCAGTCAGAATAAATCTGTGCACTCCCAGGATGGCTACTGGGTAAAGGTGAGTAGGAGGAGGGGATTATTCCACCAGTTCAGAATTTCCCCTTATCAGTTTCACTTTCTGTCTACACCATGATGTAGCTATTTGGTTTCTTCTCTCAGTGTTCCTGCTGCTGTTCTTAGAGCAGTTAGTGTGTTCAATGGGTTTCACATATTTCTTGCTTCACAATGTTCTTCTTATCATTGCCATAGAAGCTCTAGTCACAATCAAACAGACCATGCAGCTCCAGCTAGGAAGTCACACTGTCTTTTTGGAAACCAGGCTTATGACAAGAAGTTGATTAAGCATCAAATCAGGCAAAGGAGTGAGTCCATTCAAAAGGAAAGGACAGCAGTGGAAGTCACTCACCTTAATCCCTTCTATCCTGAAGCCCAAGTTGGCACTGGAGCTGATGGTCTCTCTCCACTGCATGTAACGTGGCTTGGTCACAGCATGCTGCATGTTCTCCTCAGCTGTGGGCGCAAGAGGATCCACCTCAATCATCTTCTTGTACATGTCCTTACGCAGCTTTGGCTTCTCACGGGCTTTAGTCAGCTCCTCTTCCAGGTACGTCCTGCAAAACCAGCAGCACCCAACAAGACAGTGAGAACCCCCTTGGAATCTGAAACAATAATACCACCTTGCATTTTGCCGCCATCTTCCAGCATGGGATCTCAAAGCACTTTACCAGCGATAACGGACTAAGCCTCACTCATTACACTCCAGCGAGGAAGCTACTTTTCATCACCACCCCCATTTTACAGATGATGAAACTGAGAAACAGGGACAAAGTGACTTGCCCAAAGTGACTTAATGAGTCTGTGACATAACCCAGGACTTCTGATTCTCTATTTTTGCTCTAATTACATCCTTACCTATAACTAAATCCTACAGCCCTCCCCTGGTTACAGGGATCGGGAGAAACACTGGATTCCCATTCTGCACCATGACAAAGGAAAGCAAAGCTCAAATAGACCAGCGGTAGTAAACCCAGGACTGAATGACCCTGATGGAGACTGAATGCCTCTCTCAGCTCAGGAGAGAGGAAAAAACTAACTCCAGGCATGGCTACTTTTTGAGGCCCCTGAAGCCTTGTGAGGCTACACACCCCACACATTGCACAGAACAGGACAGAAAATAACCCTGCAGTTGATTAAAAAGAGAAAACATGTAATGCAAATTATCTGCTGGACCAGAGCTCATAGCAAAGGGTGGCCCAGGGTCAGATTGAGAGGGTGGGAGGGGATGGGGGAAGCTCTGCCCATGTGAGTTACCACTCACTGTCGATTTTGCAGTTATTCAAAACAGAATTGTGCGTGCTTTCTGAGCTCCAGTGGGTTGCTTGAGCTAGTCTCTCCCTCACTGGAACTTGAATATGCCCACTAGCTCTTCTAGGCTCCTTGACTACGGAGAAATAAGTGGTAGCATCTCCCAAACGCCACCCCTGTGGGTCACTAAAATGACAGTCACCTTGTGCAGTGAAGACATAGCCTGTTAGCCCAGGTGATTGGCACCCCAGTCTGAGCACCCGGGTTAGCCTCCCCCTCGTGAAAGCGTTCTTAGAGCAGAGCCCTTCTCATGTTACTGCATCCTCAGAAGTTTCTGCACTTGCCCGGGTGTGTCTGGGGGCATATCACCTGGTTCTTTGTGAGGAGATGCTCCAGAATTCTTCCCCAGTATTTGTGGGAGAACCTGTCTGTTCTGGGGGGGGGGGGGGAGGGCGCGCATAGGAAGGCACTGAAGGGATTTAGCCGGCATCCTTACTACAAAGTGGGCAAGTTCCAGCCCAAGATAAAGTGGAGCTCGGACTTTAACCCCCAGCCAAGTAAGCTAGCATGATCTTAAAAGCATCTCCAACCCCAAATTTGCTGTGTTTACTGGGTAAATGGGAGTAGGGGGTTGGGCTGAGACCTGGATAAAAGCCTAAGCTAATTGTGCAGCGAAGACTTTCAGAGTAAACTATGCAGAGCTGGGCACAATTTCCGTCCTTTCTGTCTATACTAGACTTTTTTTAAAATCTTGAGTTAACTGACTAAAAGTTTACATGAGATACTTAACATGCTTGTTATGGCTCATATGGACACTCCCTCTGCATTAAGAACTTGAGTTCACTGACAATTAACTCCAGGTAAAGAAGTCTAGTGAATCATCTGAGTCACCCGTTCACTGAGATGCATGGGACAGTTCACACTTCTCAGAGTCATTGTTCCAGGCTCTCTGCAGACTTGTTCATTTATTGGTGAGGCTTGGTTCATATTTTTTGAGGTTTTCTTCACAGCCACAACAACTAGACACTTAAAAATGCAAGCACAGATTCTGGAGAACAAGACAGCAGAAACAGAGAGGTGGTTACCAGACCCTGACTATCAGTCCTGTTTTCTCAGCCAGGAATAGCTGTACTCCCAGGACTCACTGGTAGCTTCGGAGAAGAGATGTCAGGTTACAATTCAGTTATCCATGTTTGGGAAGGGAATTTGACGCTTGATTTTTGAGCGATGTTTTGTACTCAGAATGGTTAATAAACTGGCCATAAGTAAGCTATGTCACATGGGTTGTTTTTTTCTTTACTCTCCCTAAGTCAAGTCCTATCAGGCAGGTGCTAAGTAAGCTCACATCAATGCGCCCCACTAATAAGTCAGACTTGACCAAGATAGCATTTAAGGAGAAGGAGGAGGAGGAGGTCAGCGTCCAGAGGCCAGGTAGGTCACACTACTCCAGGAATGACCCCACCCTTGACCTGGGTAGGGCCACCCTATGTACAGACTAACGCGGTTACTACTCTGAAACCTATGTGAGAAATCATCCTCCTTATGAGCTTCAGGAAATCTTCCAAGCAGAGATTTCCCACTGCACCAACGTCCATGTGATGTGTTTTGGGAATAACACCAACTAACTCATGTCACTAGTATGCCCTCTGCCCAGGCTTCAACCTGAGTCCCCAGAAATGAGTGCTTCATCCATCCTGCACATCACCCCCAGCCCACCCATTCCCCAAATTAACCACATGTACTGTATATAGAAATCAGGGTCCTTTTCATGTCTCCCACCTGATCCCCATCTTACAGTCCATGACACAAGGCCCTTCAAAGTCAGCGAGCAAGTCATCCAGTTGAATGTATTTCTCGCCATCTCTCTCTACCACCCCATGGAAGGCAGGGACACAGGAGCGCAGAGGATCTTTCATCAGCAGCTCAAAGCACTCCTTTTCATTCTCAGAGAAGCGCTTCAGAATCGTATCGCTGTCAGCTGCCTTGAAACTCCCTGCAAAAATCGACACATGCTGATAAGGCCAGTCTTTGTAAGAGGGAAACACCTGCACTCCCCTTTCACTCACTTCACTCTCGTGCACCAGATATAGAGTTCCCCTGAACAGGAAAGATAACACACTCCTTGTAAAAAATAAAAGCACCCAATGCAAACACAGCTATTGGCTGTGAAAGTCCATTTGGACAAGTTCCCATACAGGAATTTATTGCTCCAAGGAGTATGGCTGGGCCAAGTTATGTTTTTTCCATGCTAAAGTATTCATAAGAGAATTAACATATCTAGCTGTGTTAAAACCCACAGGAAGTATAATGGGCCAGACTGCATTAATATGCTGACAGCTGGGCTCTTTTTAAAACTATCCAATGTTTCCAGTATGGGCTGTGCTCCTGAAACCAGCCCAATGTCGTACCTGCAGTGCTTGCGAGTAGCAAGGTGGGGATCAGTTCCTGATCATTAAACAGCAGCAATCCACAGCCAGGAGCCAAACACTGCCTCTTTAATATATACATCCCCAACACATACACCTCCACCTACTGTAATTCCTTTGGAGCCTTGCTAATCTACAGGTGCAAAGCGTAGCTCAATTGTTTTACAACGCTGGGTTTGCATGGTATACAGTGTAAACTATACAGTGCTTTCAGGTAGACAGTGGAAGTGATTAGACTACAGCAGAGGAAGCCATGCTCCAGTCCTGCAGAATGGTAATAACATCCGAGGAGAGAGATGCGTTAGTCCACATGGCCTGAAACAAACTTGGGCCCTAAAGTTAGAAGCTTAACACCAGCTCTGCCTCACTTTCACTCTTTATCACACCATGACCCTGCACATTCAGCCATTACACTGGTCCTTCTCTGATGTGCCCCAGAATCCTCTGCACCAGTGCATCAGATGAGGTGCCTGGTGTAATGCTGACCAGTGTTTCAGTTCATGGAGAACTCCTGGAATCAGAGAAGACTAGCTGCAATGATGGGTCAAATCCTCTTCCGGAAACTCAGATACAAGGGAACTGGAGCAGATTCATATCCCTGCTCCTTCTCCAGACAAGTGCTGGCAACCACTATACTGGCTCCTCCCACCCTCACCCCATCCAGATTGCTAACCACTGTGCTAGCACTTTGGGAGTAGGGAACGTGTAGGAATCAATTGAAACAAGAGAGAAGCAAATCTGATGGCACCTCCTTGTATTTTGCCTTATGAATAACCTAAAACTTGACCTAGGGGCGCTTCTGTTAAGTACTACAGACACCAAAGTAGACTCAAGCTGCCTGAGCAGCCCCCTCGCCTGCTCTTCCCACACTTGCACCGATGCACAAACAATACAGACTTTCAACACAAACACCCACATGCTCGGCTTTTCTTTACCACCAGGTTCATTTTCCTCTTGAGGTGTTAGATTCAGAGGAGGTTTTGGGATGGATTTAGAAATGCTCTCATCACCCTGGCTGAAACATACATACATGTGGAGATGAATCCTTCTTCCACCTGCGAACCCAGACACAACCCCCAGGTAAGATTGGGAGAGGCCGCTAATGGGTTCACTGGTTACTTGAGTGAGGAATGAGACAGCAGAAACATTTTCCTAATCTACTGGGGAGGCAGCTGGGCTCCAATTTCCCCAGCCAGTCTCTTCCTGGTTCTTCCCTAATACAGATTTTCCCCATATCACCTTCTAAGGAATGCTTTATGTGGCCACTCCTTTCAGCCTGACTTTTCCCCAAACTACTGGCTTGCTCTCCTCCAATCCTGAGGTCTGACCCCACCCACTTGAGAACAGATTCTTCTACTCTGCGGAGGCACGTGGTGTCCAGACACGGCTGGCTTTCCCTGAATTGAACCAACCACCATATTACCCCATCATGACCGAAAAGAAGAGCCTCTTCACAAAATCCCCATTCATACCAATAGAAGCTTCAGGAAGATTTGAAACCAGGCTGCTGTCTGACATCCTCCTGGTTCCAGAGCCAAATGACCTGAAATTGCACCTCTCACCTGTATGCCCAGCCAGCTGCACCCATGAATAGCGCTTCTTGAAGGGGCTGATGACTGGCAAGTTGACCATCGTTTTAATTGTATGCCATGATTTTTTCTGTAATACAGAGAAAAAAAAACAATTAAACAGGGCAACCTCAGAAATGCCCCTGCACCCACAATGTGCCAAGCAATCCGAAACATGTGCACTCAGCTCCACTTAGGGCCGGCTCCAGGCACCAGCTTATCAAGCAGGTGCTTGGGACGGCCACACCGGAGCGGGGCGAAACTTGCAGATATTCAGCGGCATTTTGGCGGAGGGTCCCTCACTTCCGCTCGGAGCGAAGGACCTCCCGCTGAATTGCCGCAGATCGCGATCGCGCTTTTTTGGGGGGGGGGGGTGCTGCTTGGGGTGGCAAAACCCCTGGAACCGGCCCTGGCTCCACTGCCCTCTGCCTGCTCCATAAGTGTCATAAATGCCCAAGGTAGATCTGGCCTACACCCAACATGATCACCACTGAAGAGATGGATGTCAAGCTGTGTGGGCTATTAAAGATACTTGATTAACTTTAAAAATAAAAATGACCCCTAAAACCCTGCTGGCCATAAGAAAACAGCCAGCAGGAAATTTAAAAGTGGCACTTTGTGATGCATATGGCATAGGCCTGTAATTCCCTGCATGGGTAAACCAAGGGTATGTCTACACTGGAAAAAAAAAAATTCCTATGCTAGTAAATCTCAGAGACCAACTCACTCAACCTCATGGGGTTTGAGCTACACAGCTAAAAATAGCAGCGTGCCAACAGGAGCCCAGGCTCTGAAACCCAGTGAGAGGGGTTGGGTCTCAGAGCCGGGGCTCAAGTCCATGTCTGAACGTCTAGACTGCTATTTTTAGCCCCTAGGCTGAGCCCCCTAAGCACGAGGCAGTTGACACAGACTCTGATGTGCTTTGTGTGCCTTAACGTGCCTTGAGTGCCTTAGAATCATAAGATTGGAAGGGACTTCAGAATACCATCTAATCCAACCCCCTGCTCAAAGCAGGATTTTATCCCCAACTACATCATCCCAGCCAGGGCTTTGTCAAGCCTGACCTTGAAAACCTCTAAGGAAGGAGATTCCACCACCTCCCTAGGTAACCCATTCCAGTGCTTCACCACCCTCCTAGTGAAAAAGTTTTTCCTAATATCCAGCTTAAACCTCCCACGCTGCAACTTGAGACCAGTACTCCTTGTTCTGTCATCTGGTACTACTGATTCATTCTCTTTGGAACCCCCTTTCAGGTAGTTGAAAGCAGCTATCAAATCCCCCCTTTCCTCATAAGTCATGTGCTCCAGCCCCCTAATCATTTTTGTTGCCCTCTGCTGGACTCTTTCCAAATTTTTCCACATCCTTCTTGTAGTGTGGGGCCCAAAACTGGAGGCCTCACCAGTGCCAAACAGAGTGGAATGATCACGTCCCTCCATCTGCTGGCAATGCTCCTACTTATACAGTCCAAAATGCCGTTAGCCATCTTGGTAGCAAGGGCACACTGTTGACTCATATCCAGCTTCTCGTCCACTGTAACCCCTAGGTCCTTTTCTGCAGAACTGCTGCCTAGCCATTCAGTCCCTAGTCTGTAGCAGTACATGGGATTCTTCCTTCCTAAGTGCAGGACTCTGCACTTGTCCTTGTTGAACCTCATCAGATTTCTTTTGGCCCAATCCTCTAATTTGTCTAGGTCCCTCTGTATCCTAGCCCTACCCTCCAGCGTATCTACCACTCCTCCCAGTTTAGCACCATCTGCAAACTTGCTGAGGGTGCAATCCACACCATCCTCCAGCTCATTAATAAAGATATTGAGCAAAACCGGCCCCAGGACCGATCTGTTGGGAACTCCACTTGATATCGGCTGCCAACTAGACATGGAGCCATTGATCGCTACCCATTGAGCACAACGATCTAGCCAGCTTTCTATCCCCCCTAATAGTCCATTCATCCAGCCCATGCCTCAGTATTCTTGCCAGCAAGTTAAAATCAAACGCTTTGCTAAAGTCAAGGAATGACACGTCCCCTCATCATAGAAGGCAATTAGGTTAGTCAGGCATGACTTGCCCTTGGTGAATCCATGCTGACTGTTCCTGATCACTTTCCTCTCCTCAAAGTGCTTCAGAATTGATTCCTTGAGGACCTGCTCCATGATTTTTCCAGGGACTGAGGTGAGGCTGACTGGCCTGTAGTTCCCTGGATCCTCCTCCTTCCCTTTTTTAAAGATGGACACTACATTAGCCTTTTTCCAGTCATCCGGGACCTCGCCCATTCGCCATGAGTTTTCAAAGATAATGGCCAGTGGCTCTGCAATTACATCCACCAACTCCTTCAGCACCCTCGGATGCAGCACATCCAGCCCCATGGACTTGTGCTCATCCAGCATTTCTAAACAGTCCTGAACCACTTCTTTCTCCACAGAGGGCTGGTCATCTCTTCCTCATATTGTGCTACCCAGTGCAGTAGTCTGGCAGCTGACATTGTTCGTGAAGACAGAGGCAAAAAAAAGCATTGAGTACATTAACTTTTTCAACATCCTCTGTCACTAGGTGCCTTAACGTGCCTTGTGTGGTCGCAGTGCAGCACTGGGAGAGTTTCGCTCTAAAATAAATAAATAAATAAAAAAGCCCACCTCCACGAGGGGCGCAGCTCCCAGTGCCAGTGTCCTGTCTACACAGGTGCTTCACAGTGCTGAAATTTGTTGCACTCAGAGGGGTGTTTTTTCACACCCCTGAGTGAGAAAGTTGCAGCGCTGTAAATTGCCAGTGTAGACATGCTCTAAGACTCACTGATGGCGGGGGGGGGAAGAATAGCTCAGTGGTTTGAGCACTGGCCTGCTAAACCCAGGGTTGTAAGTTCAATCCTTGAGAGAAGTGGGGTGGAAAAGTCTGTCTGGGGATTGGTCCTGCTTTGAGCAGGGGGTTAGACTAGATGACCTCCTAAGGTCCCTTCCAACCCTGATATTCTATGATAGGGGTTGCCACATAGATATAAGCCAGATACACACCAGGTCTGCTCAAGCTAATGCCTAAAAATAGCAGTGTGGACACAGCACCATGGAAGTCAGGCTAGCCAGCATGCTGGGCTAGCTGCCCCAAATACATATCCAGGGGGTTGAGCAGGATTATACTCAGGGGGTTAGTCTGAGCCACCATCCACACCACACTGCTATTTTAAAGCACTCATTCAAGCAGAGCTAGTGCATTTCTACCTATGTGCACTGGGAATTACACTGCCCAGTGGCTATGTAGAAGTACCATAGCGTTAGAACCACATTTTGCATAGGATGCAGATGCTCTTGTGAGTACATATGTATTCATACTCCTGCACACCTGAGAAATGGACACAGAAGGCCTAACACTGTAAGCACCACCATCTCTCACAGGCTTTCTGGCTTGTCTCACAGGCCTCATCCTAACGAGCAGGTGTCATCCGCAAAGTTTCAGAGGCACAGCTACCCTTATTTCAGTTCTGGGGTTGCCAATCCCCCTCTGGCACCCACTTAAAGTAGGATATAGAATCTTTTCCAGGTTGTGGAGTTTTTCCTTCTTCTCCCCCTCCCCCAACCTTGTTACATTTTAACAAGAGCAGTCATTGCTACTGCCACCTTGCTGTGTCACCTCTGTGCAGCTGCTCTGTTTGAATACTATAGCAGGCAGAAGGGGAAACACAGCAGCTGCTGAGAAACAGCTGCTGAGTGGACGATCAAACGAAAATAGCCTTTAAAAAGAGAAGCCAAAAAGGTCTCACCCTCTGGAACTGAAACTGAGGTGAGTAAGAATAATAATCCATCATAACATTTACACATTTATATAGCACTTTTCATCCTGACGGATTCCAGAGTACTTTGCAAACAAGATGCAGAGGAATCATTTCATCCAACACTGAAATGCAGCCACTGCAGAAGTTGGACACAGCAGCTGTTTAACAAGCCACAGCAAATCTATACAACATATGCTACTCAGCCTTTTGATTAAGATCAAGTGTAGCCTAAGCTTTGGGTGTGATTTTTTTTTCAGATGGCTCCCAGTGACTTCAGTGGAAGCAGATTAGGTCTATGCCAAACACTTTGGAAAATCCTATCTTTAATATCTACTGTATCCTCTATCAGGGGATTTTAGCTTACAGTTGCAGGGGAACTGATCCATCTCTAACTTCTATGATCCGAGGAAGTTAAGAATACAAAAACTGACACTGCAGAAAAAAAGTCTGTAGGCAGAATGTACTTCAACAGCAAAATTTAGCCTGCCCATCATTTTCCACCCATGCTCTTTTATCTTGTTTATAATAAGGTCTTCTTTACTTATGTTGGTCAGCATGTGAATAAGAAAACACTATGGATGACTTACAAGTGCAGCAGGAAGTAATGTTGGTGATGCAGTAAGTGACATTTTCTTCAAAGGGTTTGCCTACACAGGAAAATTATACCAGTCTAAGGAAAGGTATGGATTTAAACACTACAGTTATACCAGTATAACACACACACCACAGACCTCTTATTCTAGAAAAAGAGAGCCCTTTCCAGGTTAGCTTATGTTGCTTTGGTAGCAGTTTAAGTTAAGCCCCACTTATTCAGAAGAAGTGTGTCCACACGGGGAGTTATATTGGCATAACAATAATGATTTAATTACGCCAGTATAATAGTAAAGTTACCCACATAACAAGTCTTTAGTCAGTACTAAAGAAATGTTCCAGATTGATGTTAAGGGATTAGGGTGACCAGATAGCAAAAAAATCAGGACAGGGTAGGTTGTAATTGGCATCTATGTAAGACAAAGCCCTGAATCAGGACTGTCCCTATAAAATTGGGACATCTAATCACCCTAGAAGGAACATGGTGTTGCTGGAGGTGGTGTTCTCTCTCAGAGGATACATAAAACTGAGGTCTTGGACATTTCGGATCATGAAAAATCCAACAGCACTTAATGCAAAAGCAGGGATATTATCCAAACTGGAATTTAGCTAGGACACTCTGCAAGTCTAAATTCCCTTGCAATTTCCAGTGGATTTCATGTTCTTCATTATTTGTCCTAAACTATTCTGTAGCATTACGGTGTTTAACAGCTGCTGGACTCCCTCCCAGAGGTGGCTGCACTGCAGTGGTAGGGAAAATTATTCTTATATACAAGTTATAAACTGTTGTGGAATCCTTCTGAATCAAAGGTACTATGTAAAGTAAAGACGTCTGATATCCTTCAAGTACACAATATAGTATCTTTTTCTGCAGAGTCTACTTTCTAGCTTTAGCGGATAACAGAAACTCTCTCTCAAAACAGTAACTACTCTTCTGTTTTCATTAAACATGGCCAAGGTCCTCAATTACCAAACAAGCAGTCAAAAATCAAAAGGGTCAGAAGACTCCCTTTGATGCGGCTTATACAGAAATCAAGCTTTACAATCCACCTTAGCTTTCAGTGTAGAGCACCCCCTTTCTTATCTCATCCCTCAATGAGAAATCAGCTGTGCCCTGCACTCCTACCATATAGATCACATACTCATCTTAATATCCAACCTCTAACATTGAATGCTGTCTGCTAATGATTCATAATACACATTGTATCCAAAAACATTGAGAAGCAGAGCTTTTCTAGGAATGTACGTCAGCTTTCAATGTACACAGCACATTCCAGTGGCTTTCTCTCCTCCTCCCTCCCACCCAGTCTGAAGCAGTTACCGTGAATGCTTGCACTGTGGGTGTGAAAGAGACACAGCAGGCCAAATTCAGCCTTAACATCAGCAGGCATAGCTCCCATTGACTTCAACAATAACTGCACCCACTTAGACTAAGGCAGATTTTGATCCGATGTGTTAGAGATGCTCCTGGAGCAGGGGCGGCTCAATGTTTTTTGCCTCCCCAAGCACAGCAGTCAGGCAGCCTTTGGTGGCGCAGCGTTGCTGCAGTCAGGCAGTGTTTCTGCGAGTGATCTGCTGGTCCGGCACCTTCGGCGTACCCACCGTCAAATTGCCACCCTCACAGCCACCAGCAGCCCACTCCCCACGGCTTGCCACCCCAGGCACATGCTTGCTGCGCTGGTGCCTGGAGCTGCCCCTGTCCTGGAGTAAGCATTTGCCTTTCAATTTCTCAGACACTGCACAGACACTTCCCTCCGAAAGAGAAAACATGGCGATCAGGCCATCAAGGAAAGGCCTGCTGCTCTGGAATCCAGAGTGGTCCCTGGATGTTACTATCAGCAGGGGTTTCCGCAGATGAACTCTCCCCTCTATCCCCCATTGGAATTTCTAGAGTCCAGCCTCACTGACGTGTCTCTGCTGACAAGCAATAAGGGTTGACTGCTCTTGGAATAGTGGTGTTAGTAGGAGGATGAGCAGAGTGTAGGTCTGTTGGGGGAAGAATCTTTCTCACTTCTATTTCTAAAGCAGGATCTCTTCCTCTTTGTCAGCAATGGTTTATCAGTTTTCAAAGCGAAGCTTTATACAGCAATGGGAAAGGGGATTGTAGCAACTGCTTAACACGTGCTCTCTCTTGCACTATCTATGCTCCCTTATCCCTCTGTTCTTCTAGGTACCTAATCAGTATTCTATGCCACCTGTACACATCCAGAGATGTTCCAGTTTCCCTACCCCTCTATGACCTGAAAAAGGGAAATCCTGACTCCACTGATTGATTTTTATTTACCTCGTGGGATCAATATAGCTCATCAATAAATTAAAAGCCCCCAAAAACCAACATTAGAATTGGGATCTGTGAAATAATTAGCTACTCCTGTAGGGGGCCTTGATAGCCCTAAGCAGAATGCATGGTAAAATGGAGGGAAATTCCACATAAAAGTTTGAATTTTTTTCCATTTTTCAATCAATTTGAAACTTCCCAACCAGATCTAGTACCTAAGCAAGTTAGTCGCAAGTTTGTCACAAGCAACACACAAGAGTTGGTAACTAAAGCAGTAGATCCATGATACAATTAAGTTCCACATCTTCAGCAGACAGATCTTACCAAAACTTAGCATGGTGATAGTAAACTTTAAAAATGGGGATTTGAAAAATAAAAAGGAGAAAGCCAGTCAAGATGACTCTAAAGGCAAACATGAGGACATTATAATTCTTAGACTCAGCATTGAAGCTACTGAGGAAACCCATAACAGAGACACAGATGGTATGCAAGATAGGAAGAAGGTAAAGAAGGGAAAATGCCATCTCATATCAGTATCAAGCATGGAGAGATCACCTCAAAAGACAACCTTTGCACAAAGGACATTCCAATGACACTAAGACTGGCTAGGAGTAGAGTGGAAGAGAAATCATGAACTTCATGGAGGGTGATAACTATGTAAGAATGAAGCTGGCAGATGGGCAGCAGTGAATTTGGGGACTCATGGTCTGGTATAATCCTTCTCAGCTGTTCTGGATCATCTTGAGCATTCTAAGCCCTTATTAACATGGAACATAGTGCTCAAGGGAGGCACGGCAGTAGCCCTGTTCCAGAGCAGGAACTATGGAAAGTTTGCTCTATCCTGGTGCTAAAATGCACTGGCATGACATTGGCCAACTAAGACAGGCAATTACATTGCCAACCTACTCATCGCTTGGTACACGCAGCTCCTGCCTACATGCTTGAGCCACTCTGAAGCTCTGGAGATGGACAGAAATTTCTGGCCATTGGTTCTTGCCTAGATGGTGCCCTCTCAAGTGCTGCTTATGGTAGGTCCATTGCTTGTGTGACCATGTTTTCTGCACAGCATCCTAGGTTCAGGATAACCCAGAATATATAGTATAGACTCATTGAGGGAGGGAACTCAGTGATTTGATTGATATATATAAAGATTGATATATATAAAGATTGATGAAATAATTTTTTTCATTGGAACTTGCCAATTTGTCAAAATGAAGTATTCCATAGAGACAGTTCAATTTTAAATCAAATCACTGAGTTCCCTCCCTCAATGAGTCTATACTAAAACTTTGGGAGGCAGATATACTCTCCCTCCAGAGGACAGAAGAGGAAAAAGAAGATTTCTCACACATACACACACACAGTTTTGTGAAAGGCTCACACAAATGAATCCTAGTCTGACAAACACTTATGCCTGTATATAACTTTCCTCATGCAAACAGCCTCACTGATTTAAAGGCTACACATATGCACAAGTGCTTGCAGAATTAGGCCCTACTGAAACACAAAGTAACTATACAAAAGTGCTGGCTAATACACTAAGTAAACGAATGGAAAAACACTCCCCACTCCCAAGATCTGTCCGTTCTAATAATCTTAGGAGTTACTTGAAACTCGTCAGTTAAAAAAAAAGTCACAAAAACATGACCTAAATTGACGGCATTCCTTAAACTATTCATTTTTTCCCCATTCTCAGCAGCAAGGTGGAGGAGTACTTTTGCCAGATTTGGTCATTTTTCACAACAATTTTGCAAGGCCGCAGTAAACACTGATCCTTGAATCCTTTTCCCAAGAAAGCCTCAGCAGCTCTTTTTGTCCGTGATCCTGCTGCTTTTTTTCCCCCTGGAGAAATCACGCTACATAATGCAAGCCTACACAAGCCTGTAAAGAGCTATTATGACAGCAAGAAACAAAAGGAAGAGGGAAGATTTTTTTTATAATCTTTTTTAAAACCTTTTATAGAAAGAGTGAAATTAACTACCATCCATCATCACTTATACTCTGTTCCCCTCTTTACATCATTTGGGCTGCTTGTGTAACATTTAGGCCCTGGTCCTGCAACTAGACCCATGCAGATGGACCTTGGTCCCACACAGAGCCCCACTGACCGCAACAGGACTATGTATAGGCATAAGGGTACTCATGTGGATTCAGCTGCAGGACCAGGACCTATAATTGTTAAAAGATTACAATGTTGGTCTCAGGTTAATACTTAATATACAAGTGTTCACATGACACAAATCACATATTGTGAAACTGGCACTGAGTGGAACCCTTGCTGAAAAAGTCTCTGCACTAGAAGCTAACACTTGAATGTGCATGTAGGAGGCTAACCTATCTACACATCATTGGAGTTGGCCCTAGGATTTCAAAATAACAACAAATTTTTGACATTAGAAAATGTAGTATAAAAGAATTGCTCAGACCATTAAAAGAAACAGCATTCTATGAGCAGGGAATGGGTAGGTAATCAGTTAATCATGAAGAATATGATTGCATTTAGGGACTAGTGCTGTGTTTCATGTATATGCATATCACTCATATTCCAGTGTCTTTTTTTCTTGTACCACTTCGTCTTTCTTTTCTGCTGTTCTCTCTCGTCCCTCGCTCTCTTTTTCCTTCATATTCATTATGGGCTAGACTCCACTACCCATATTCATTCTGGGTAATGCCTTATTCTGCAGGTAGTCCCACTGAAACCAATGGGGCTATTCATGAAGAAAGCTGCTACTCATTGTGAATAGAGTGGCAAGATCTAGCCCTGTATAATTTACTCTTCATTAATATTTGTACTGAAAATTATAGCTCTTTTGAAATTTGCATACTTTTTGCAGTTTTAAGTTTTACTGTATGTACATTTATTTAAAAAAACAGCAAAGCTAATATTTATTTTTTAGAAAAAAGTTCATAAGCCTCAATAAAAATGTAACCATGTCTTAAAAAAACAAACTATTTAACTCTTTTGAGAGCATCACTTTAGGTTATTAAAATTGGAATAATTCTGAAATCTACTTCATTTTTCATCATTCATACTGTTTGTTTACCTTTTGCCTGTAATTCAGTTTGGAGGTGAAACTAGTCTCGTCAGTTTTGTTTTGCTTCTAAGCATTCTCTCTTTGTGGTTCTCATGTACTGTACTACCTGAGTGCTGCAATGTTGGACTTGCAAATGCACAAAACCTAATTACAGAGCCAAACTTACAGGGTTGGGGTTTGTTGTTTTATAAGCAATTGAAACTAACCAGGTCAAATATGGGCATTGGCCATCCCACTGCATATATGTCAATCAATTAATACCTACAGTCACTCCAAAAAGGTTTCGAGAGAAACCCACTGAGACTAGAGAGTTGCCAAGTCCAGGCAGGCACTAATCTAATTTAAGTAAACTGCAACTATATCTGCTTACTTAAGAGTGACCATGACCAATTCACTGCAGCATTATACTGAGAGCTGGTCATAAAGATTGATGAAATAATTTTTTTCATTGGAACTTGCCAATTTGTCAAAATGAAGTATTCCATAGAGACAGTTCAATTTTAAAGTTCCTCTGGATTCCAGGCAGGATTCTAATGGTTTCCTGCAAGCTTACCCACCCAGCTCCTTGCCTGCTGGGGAGCCTGGGTTTCCAGAGTCCATGGCTCCAGGACAGCTGACCAGGTGGACTGCCTCAGAGCCTGGCTCCATCCCCTCTTGAAATATGGAAATCCGTCACATAGCAGAATAGCTTTCTCTACCCAATTCTAGTATAACAACAATGAATTTGTATTACCAAGGGAGATAGCCTCTATGTTCTTTCAATCTTGGGCTTACCCACATTACTTGTCATTCCACACTCAAGGGGTCACCTTCTCCTGCAAGACACTTCTTGTTTGCTCCATTTCAAGTTTCCCTATCCTGCCCTGCCAAGGTACCATCTTCTGCTGGGTAAGAAGAAAAACTATTCAGTGTAATTGCTAGTTCTTTCTTGGTAGTCCTGAACAGATTCTTTACAACTCTGTCAACTTTCATCCTAAATTCAGCCCTACCTCCCTCCTCCCCCAAAGATTGCTCACCACCTTTTGCAAATATCTTTGTAAATCCCATCTCAACTGCTGTACAAAGATGTTTCTGCAATGTTCATAGTCATCCCAGTTCTCAAGAGGTCAGGGGAAAAGTGAGAAAGAAAGGCACTGAGCTTGTCCCTGAATCAAACCCACAGAGATAGACTGTACTGACAAAGTGCTGTCCAGCTGCAGTCATGCAAGTAGCAAATCCTACATATTTGCTTAATCTTGCTACACATTTGTCTGTGGCTTGTGCACTTGCACACAAGAAAGAAATGCAGCGGAAAGAAATGTAGCCATCTCTGGTTATGAAAAAATTACATTTATTAGATATTTTTTCCCTCAATAGGTACAGACCAGTTAAGTAAGGTGGCAAGTTTGTGAGGTCAGATTTTAGGACTGGGAACAGTTTTAAAATACCAGATATAATGAGTAAGATTTTGATCTTTCTTTGCAACTGAACTGTCTCAGATATACAGAAACAAGTTAAGAACAAACAAACAAACATTCTCCTCACAGCCTATTAAGATTCCAGGACTTTGTCCTTTATTGCCCAAATCAAAAAGGTGTTTGTTTATAATTAGGGCTCTCTCTATGCTCTGAGAACTGGAGATACCTACAGGACTAAAGTACACAATGAGGCAGAAATGGAGAAAAAGGATAGGGGACAATGGGGCCCTGGCCCTTCTCACATACTTGCTGGAGACCAGCATTGCTACTTCACGTTTAGGGGGAAATTCTGCACTTGGATATGGAAGTGGGTCCCACAGAAGTCAATAGGGGCCCTGGGTGAGGAAGTGAGGAGTACAGTTGGCCCACAGCTAAAGAGCATAATGTCCAAAACAAGAAACAAGCCTGCAGACACAATCTAGGGCACTGTTTTTTTCTGATTTCAGTAGCCAGTTTCCCCATTTTGGCCCCTTATTAAAGGATTCCAGCATCCAGGGTTGAGGAGCTAGTAGCTTTCAAGCACACTGACCACTTGTTTGAATCAAATATGAATTATAGATTGAGACAAAAATCTTTTTGCGGAGGAGTAAGTCAGTAACAGGAGTGCCACCAGGGCAAGCTCTGACAAGAGACTGAACAAACATGCACACACCTCTTAAAAGTCAAGGCTACAAGCAGAACAATTGAACCAGTTCCCAAGGCAAGGCAGTGCTCTTCCCGCAAATAACATGTTTTTACCACAGCATGCTCCTTCCCCTCACTGGGGAAGAGAGGAGACGAAAGAGGGATCTGGTACACAAAAGAGAAGACGATTATTCTTCAGCAACCCTTCCAGCTGAGCCTGTTTGACACCAGATAGCGAGGTAGGTAGGCCTAGATTCAAAGCTTAGTCTACTATGCTGACTTTCACCTGCGTAGTCAGGCCCAGAGCCCTACAACAAACAACAACCACCACCACCACCTGGAATTTGAGGGCTGCAGTTGTAGATAATGGGCCACATCCTGGGCTGTCATATGCCACTGTAGCTCCATTTACTTCAATGAAGCTAGGCTGAGGATCAGGCCTAGTTACTGCAGCCCACTTTCTGCCATTGGATCAATGCTGCCCCAAGAGTGATTGCACTGACCAGAGAGGAAGTAAAGTCAGGGTGGCTGGATGATGCGCTGATTCAAGCATATCACTGAGCAACCTCTGCTAGTGGGACTCTTTTGGAGCCCTAACCCCACTGATATTGACACACTCCCCCCAACCCGTGGAATCCCCAAGGGAGAGGCAGCAATGTCAATACTGCCTGCCTTCCAACTGAGTGAATACTCCTGTGGTGCAGGGATGCCAGTTGCTGCAGGTAGATTTAATCTACACCTCCCCTTGCCAACATGGCTGATTTTAGCACAAACCTAAGGAAGAATGGATGGCATAGAAAAAAAAACCCAACACAATTGTGATTACAGGGACATCTCCCTGATCAGTGTCGCTAATCAGACCACTAAGCAAAAAGTGTTACTACAGCTCGACCTCACTCTCTCTCTCTCCCCTACCACCCAACTTGTGAAGGTATTAACAGACTGCACCCAACCCTTGATGCTTCCGGTTTCTGCACTCAGCCATGGCTGAGGGACACAGATGCTCACACGTGCTTTGGCAGGTGTATCCTCTGTCTGCCGGGTTCTGATTTCCTGTTTGTACTACAGTCAGGACGGGCTGGCTAGTCCTTCCGAGTGATGAGAAAGATTCGGTGATATAAGCCAAAACAAAACAAAAACAACCTTGCAAGACACAAACCTCGCGTCCCCACATTTTCCCCTCCACCATGACTCATAGTGCATTACTTAGCACAGTGCATAACCCCTTTGATGTGCTCCTCTTAAGAATGCTTGGCAAATCTGCAGAACACTCGCAGTGACTAGGGGAAGCAGGACCTTCAGGAAAGAAAACCTGGGCGATATGAGGGGGAGAGGAATTGATGTTCAGCATGGGGCAGAGTTCCTAAGAGCACGTTATCTTCATTCCCAGCACACATCTGGATTCATTCCATGATTCCAGATGTGCTTTCCCTCTCCACACCACAGAGATAGTACAGCAGAGGCCTGCTTGCTATTTTGTAATTCTGGAACAGAACCTGCTCCCTGAACAGGGCCTAGGGGTAAAAATTTATGAATCTTAAAATTAAATAATTCAGCAAACAGAGAACTAAAGTCTCTGGATGCATGTGTGGCATACAAATAAAACTGACAGGTTTTGACCACCTTCTCCTCCAAAGAAGAACTTCAAAACCACCAACTTCATTCACCCCACCATTACCCTCCTCAAATAATAAATGAGCCTTGCATCAGAACATGGTGGTCAGCAAACTAGAGTACTTTTGGTCCATCAGCAAAGCAAGCTCCAGAGCGGATGGCCCTTGGTCATGTCTAGTCCCCCAGAGGTCAAACGTTGGGACTGTTTGCATAAGCACTGGAGTTTCTCTCAACAGCCTCAATAGTGCAAGGGGAGAGAGCTGGGCTCTGAAGTATCTTCTGAATACCTGGAGCAGATATCTTTGTCACACGCTCAAAATGCTTCCCTTTACCTATCACCACCACCTTCAAGCTGTCTGATGTGACTATTTCACTCAAGAACTGGGAAAGGAAAAAAACTGCACTGTTCAGGTCCAAAGAAAAACACAGAACTAAGTGCCTTTCAGCCCAACACCTCCCACTGTCTCCCAAAGTGTCATCATGTCTATATTGAAGAGGCGGGGTGGCAGAATGGGATCCTGTGGCATCCAGCATGAGAGCCCTCAAGCAGCTGCCTTCATTGTCTAATCAATGCATTATAAATGGACAGATGTGCAATTTCCCAGCATCATGATCCAGGGTCCCTTAGAAGGAAAGAATAGAGCAAGACTCCATCCACCATTGCCAGTGCAAAAGGACAGTCAACAATACCTCATGAAATAGAGGCCATTGACTGATCTAAAAGCAATCAGCATGGACACTTGATTTCTGCCCATCACTAGAAGGTCTACACTACAGTGGCACAGCTATGGAGCTGCATCTGTGCTGCTAAAGCACCGCAGATGCTGCCTACATGGATGGAAAAACTCTTTCCATCAATGTAGTTAACCCACCTCTCCAAGAGGTGATAGTTAGGTTGATGGAAGAATTCTTCTGTCAACCTGGCCACATCTACACAGAGGGTTAGGTTGACCTAACTAAATCACAGAGGTTGTGAAATTTTTCACAGCCTTGAGCAATGTAGCTAGGTCGATCTAATTTTTAAGTGTAAACCAGGCCTAAGTGTTCCTTAGCAAGTAAAACCACAGTTTCCATATCAAAACCCAGGCCAAAAGCCAAGGAAGTCAAAGGACATTATATGGCATCAAAGCTACTTAGTCACAATATTTTTTTTTCAGTTTCATCACCAGGATATTAAAGATAGTGTAATAATTTGCAAGACTGTTGGACAATTGTTAGCCAGAGTGTTAGAAAGAATATTTCTTCAGCTGGGGCCAAGAGTTGCTCATTTGAGGAAAGCTGATACTTCTTCCTCCCATAGGAAGGCACAAGCAATCTCTACCAACAATCCCAGTACTTCATCACCACCATGACACTTTGCTTTAACACTCTGTAAAAGGCATCGGTCCAGTTGTAGTGGCAGGATGAGCCTCTCCCATACCCACTGGAATCTCAGCAGAACTGAATAAAATTGATCCAGAGAAGCCCCCTCCTAACATGGTCAATCCTGAAGGAAACTGATAATATACAAGATAATGGAACATTCCTCACAGCCGGATACAAATTACTCACTTTCAAGGCAGAGGCAGTCAAGATTTAACCAGGCTGTCCACCACCTGGAACAGTTTTGCTGGTAAATTGATCGTCATTTAGCAGATGGCAAATAAAATCTTTCCTATGCTTTAGAAATAGTTATAGCACGAGACTTCTGAGGTTGCCATGCTGACACAGAAAATGTCTTAACTTTATAACTTCTGCGACAGATAATGTACATAGAGCACAGATGATCATCTAATGCCACAGTAACCCAAGAGGTAAGGATGTTTAGGAGAGGTGATGTTGACAGTCAAGAACAAAATATCATAGTGTCCTTGTAGGCCATCAAAAGAATGGACCCCCAGCTATGTAGCATAATCCCTTAGTGATGTCTGAAATCACAACCGATCCATCATTCTCCATGGGCAGACCAATATAATAGATCCAATAGCCAACACAACCAAGAGTGGTCAGGGTGAAATTAACTATATGCAATGCAAAATATAAATGTACTTACTACAAAATGCCAGTGTTGGCTCTACATAACAGTCAGAGATATGATGCATGGGCAATGAGCCAGGAAAGATCCTAATTCGCCCAGGGGTGTGCACATGGCAGGGGAAGGGGGTGTGCTCTGCATTATTCATTAGGACAGTGCAGATAGTTAGCCCCGCTCTACCAGTTGGTACAGAGCTGGGGGCTAAGTCACGGTTCTACCCCTTTGGGCCACCCTGTGGGTGATTTGCTTACCCTGAATAAATCTGTAGTTAAGGTAGAATGTTGATGAAAAGTGAGGAAATTCCCAAGTCTTAATACCGCCCCATTATCCTTGAACATACTTCTCCATCTGCCACTCAGATATCTGCCACATTCCAACATCATCAAAGAGTGAACTTTGCAGTTTTCAAGCCAATATGATCTCATCAGCTGCTTATGGGCCAGAGATATTTGCCTTCTCAACCCAATAAGCATGGACCAGAAACCACATATTTCATATGTTAACTGTACCACAGGCTGCCTCCATCCATCCTCCTGCAATGAGCACTGACCACAATGTAGTTCAGCCGCCCCATACTGACATACACACTAGAGGCTAACCACTACCATGTTCACCCAGACAGACACACAGGCCATAAATACATATAGTACCAAATATACTCTCCAAATACCTGTCTGAGTTCCCTCCCCTGTACCTAAAAGCAGGGCAGGGGACATATGGGTTATAACATCATACGATGAAAGACAACAGTGTTGTAATTCATGTATGCAATAGGAAAGAAGGGGAAGGATGACAGCAGAGTTAGAGCTACGATAGGAACCTTAAATGTGATATTCCTAACATTCATATCATTGGTTTGTTTTGATAACTTCGTGTTCTAAAATGTTGTAATAAAATAAATGAATGATCCATTTACATTAACTCTCTCCAAGCAAGGTTTGTCTGTAAATTAGCATTTTTTAAAAATAATTGTAAATATGTGAATCGTTCATGGATAAGTGCATCTTCAAAAAATTTAAATACAGAGATGTTTTTTCTTCCCAAGCACAAGAAATAAACTCCACTAATGAGTGTCCAATAGTTATGGCAGGGGACCAGAAGTCAGGATTTATGGGTTTTAGTCAGAGCTCTGCCACCAACTCACTGTGTGACCTTGGACTAGTCATATATTCTCTCTGCACTCCAATTCCCCCAATTAGAGAGAAGACCACCTATTTCACAGGGGTACTGAAAGGGCTGATTCATTAGTGTTTGTAAAGCATTTTAAGACCTTCAGATAGAAGCCAGTGTATAGTGTAAGTGCAAAGTGTTATTCAAATCTAAAAAATAAATGCTGTGAAAGGGGCTGATCAAACATGCAGATAGTAGTAACAGTTCTCCTGCTGCTGTGCTAATCTACCACAAAGCAAAGTCCAATATTACATCTCACTTCTCCGCCTTTGCGTCCTCCAGACCAACACCCAATACCCCTCTGAAAGGTTAAACAGTTACTGTTTCATCTAGTATGTACTCTAATGTATAGATAGGGCCCAGCCTCTGGAAAGGAATGCAACTGTCAACATACCATGACATCCTTACTGAAGGGGTGTGGTATTTACGTACAGGAAAGCCACATCCTTAAGCAATTGCTTTGCTTAATAACCCACCACTTTAAGGTCGTCATTGTCTGAGTGTTCCAAACAACTGTATTAAAAGCAGGGTGGATAAAAATCAATGATTTTTTTAATCAGTTTTTTTTTATTTAAACCAGATTTTTTTTGATAAAAGGTTTTCTTTTCCTCCAAAAGCATATCTAAAAGACAGTTTTAATTAAGATAGCTCAAAAATATCTCATCATGGAATAGGGATTATAAATTCTAATTCTATAGTATGAGACAATATATTCATGTAATGTTTAAGAAAAGTTTTGTAAATGAGTTCCAATAGTTCATGGATTAGGGACCCAATTTTATGGGGTTCCAGGCGCTTCTGTACAGATTATTTAAATTAATATTTCTATCCACCCAATGGGACTCAGTGCTCAGTCTAGAAGATACTATCAGAGATGCTTAGTTTTGCAGTTCTCAAACTGTGGATTTGTCTCTCCAGAGATAACATGCTTGTTAACAACAAAAATGTTTTTAAAAATAAATAGAGAGGTGAGAAACAGACCTCAACCCGATTATCCCTCTACAAATTTGTGTACAGAGTCAATCCCTTTCCTCTCTCTAAAGGTGCAAACTTTCAAAAAGTTCAATGAATTGAAGATAGTTGGGGGCAGAATAGATCTGGACAAGGAGGAGAAGTCTGGAGATAAATGTGAGAAGGGAGGGACAGGCAGTAGAAAAAGTGAAGTTGTTTGAGCAGCATATCCCAGAAGTCTTGAGGTCTTTGAGTGTAGCCTTCATTGAGATCTACCACACCATTCTCTCACTAGAAGGGAAAACCTGTAATAGTAGCAGGCTGTAAAAGAGACCTAGTTTGGGAATAAGAAACATTCAAGAAATATACGTTTGCTGATAATGTTTTAAAGCAAGTCACACCAGTGAACTGGTGGAAGTCACTTAGGTACTTGGATTCAGAGACTGTTGAAGTGATAATCTCACTTTTAACAGCAGTAGCTTCTTCTGTCAGCATAGAAAGAATATTTTCTTTCTTTGAACTAATTCATTCCAAATTGAGAAATCATTTGGAACCTGAAAAAGCTGGAAAACTTTTTTCTTTTCCAGATTATGAACAAACAGGAAAATGAAGGTGAAGATGGCTGAGTTAGCTGCAGAAGCCAATATTTTAAGCTTCTCATGTTGACCTGGTTGACATAATATTTAACTATTAAAAAATAAAACAAAAATTAAATTGACTATTTTAAAAACAATTTTAACAAAAACAAACCTGATTTTAAAAAACCTGAATGTTTAACTAAATTCAAAAAATTCATATGCTTGTTTTGTTAAAATATTGTATATTTACTGTGGAAGAAAAAAATCCAAACTACGTAATGTTGTTTTAGTTAAATAAAACAATTTAAATGTCTGCCCGGTGATCTTCTCCTCCTAATACAGCATGGCAAGAAAATCCTCCAAATATTAATGATTAGCCTGTTGAATTGGAGATAGTTCACCTCCCAATGACTTCATAAATATCTGCTTCAATTACCTTTGGTAAACGAAATAACCAAACATACACTCATTTTCTGATATAGCTGTAAAACTAATCTGAAAAGTTCTCAAAATAAAATCACTTTAAAAAATGTATCGTGTGTACCTTCTAAAAATGAAGCCTACATCTCTGAATTCTGCAGAATATGTATTAAGGTTATAACAAACAACAAGAATGCACTTTTATGTAGAAATCCATGATTAAATCGAGTCTTCCTGACTAGTGATTTAAATCATGATTTAATCAAATTGATTTAAATCAAATCCACCCTGATTAAAAAAGGGATTTATATTACTTACACATACAGTAAGTTTTGGTTTTATATCAAAGCCAGGCGAGCAAGTCTGCTAACGCCAGTCAGGAGCTGGGCTTCATGGCTTAAGCATCACAAAGAGCAGGATAACCAGAACAGAATGAGTATGGAGAATTACAGAAGACAGCAGTTCTTCCAGGTCAGCAAGAAAGGGTGTATGTAGTAGACCAGGCCTGAGTGTCTTTGTATAGCCGCAGACCTGATCCAGAAGTCTGTCAGCAACACACCAGTCACACTCTGGCTTCCACCAACCTAGGTTACTGCTTGCATAGTGACCCCAATACATTCCCAGTCCTGATTTTTCCCAAAAACACTGTCCAGCCCTCTCCTGCACAGTCCAGATAGTAAGATTCATTGCCCCTGTAAGGAATCAATATTCAACAGTTTGTTACATTAACTAGAGCTAAGCAAAAATTCAGTTTAAACACAGCACTGGATTGGTTTAGATTAGAGGTAAAACAAGTTTATTAACAAAAGAAGATTAAGTGAATTCAAGTATTAGAAAGTTAGAAACCATTACAAGAAATAAAAGTGAAAACATGCATCCAAAAGTCTAAAACTTAAACAAGTTTTCGTTCAAGCTTTCTTTAAGTTGGCCTTTCACACCCACAGTCTTCCAGGAAGATGGTGACTGACTCTTTCCTTGGTCAGGATCTCTCCCAAAGGCCCAAAGATGCTGGTTTCTCTGTCATCTTACATGAAAGAGAGCACTTATGGTTCTCTGTCCCCCCTTTTTATATATATATATAATCTAGGAACCCCTGAAGTGGATTCTTCTGAAGGTTACTCTTCAACACCAAGTTTATTCAAGCAGTAAAGAAGGTGACATGGAGTCTGCTGGTTAAGGAGGCTCCATGCTCTCTCTCCTCACCTGTGTTTGCTGAAATACAAATTTGCTTTCTCTCCTTCTATATTCTCCTGCTGTCTTGTGGACCCTATTTGCTACTTATACGTAAACTGAGGTAAATGCACATTCCTTTGTTTAGGATAGACATGTTTAACAACTTTTGCCTAGGCAGGACTGTGTGGATTTGAACATGGGCTAAGATCATACGGGGGACTTCACACCTTCGCATATAATGTTGCTACATACATTTCATCGTGATGTTACTGGCCAGCGAGTTACCAGCATTCAAATGATATCTCAACAAGATGTATTTTATATAAAGATTATTACAATGGTGCGTAGGGTGTGAATACAGTGGAGCTTTTGCTCACATACCCCCAAGGTAGTGTTGGGTCTGTTAGTGAAACAGAGTAGGAAATATATAGGATAGAAGGATTCCCCTCTTGCCCCAGCACCACTATGCTCAGGGCTACGTTCTGTTAATGGACTAGCATAGGAAAGAGAAGCTGAATTCCTCTCCTAGCCCCGGCAAATCAGGGATTATTTAAAATGTTCCCTTCCAGACAATAGTCTTGATGCAAGAGGTTAATTCAGACCTTACGTAAGTGGCTGAGAGTCAGCTGAAGTCAAAGAAATCACACCTGCTTGCATCAGACTTGAAACTGACTCAGAGTGTCTGGGTTTCCGAGATACTGTGGATGTGTGTGCTGCTCTGTGTGTTTTGCGATGAGTAGTACTTTCTCTGCCCTCTAGGTAAACAAAGGGTTTTACCATCAAGATCCTGGGGATCCCTCACCTTTTACAAACACAAATGTCAATTGCAAAATTATTAAGAAAATCTGTTTACCCTGCTAAGAAAGTAAACACATGCAGCTTACACGTGGTTACTACCTGTCATTCTGTACCTCACCCTTTCAATAAAATAGACAGACACAAAGACATACTTTACTATCATGGACTCCTAGCAGCAGAACTGCAAGCCAAACTTAGTCTGCCTTGCAGAACCATACAATCTAGTTGACTAAAAATTTGGAATGAGCAGCAGCCTCCATGCCAGATTGGAAACAGACAGCAGAATCCAGCAATGACCAAACAACAGTACTCCAAAGCACAGCAGCTGAGGATAGGAAAAGTAAGGTCACACATAAAATGTCACCGCAGATGGATTATGGTTCATGGTGCATGCAAGGAATGAGCAGTTCACCCAGGCTACTTCGCAAGCCAAGATTGAATTTGCTGCCCTGTCTGTATCATTTTTCTTACTTAGTGAAACATACATAGAAAATAATTTGCTTGACTTCATTCATTCCATGCCATCCCACCTTCTACCCATCCCACCCCTTGACTCCTCTCAGACAGAATTGCTAAGCCTGGCCTCACAATTTAAGGGCTTAAAGCAAGATTGGGAACACAATGCTTTAATATTTCTGTGATAAGTGGGGAATAAATTCTAGACAGACAGAGGCTGAAGGAAGAGTCAGGGAGAAAGAAGGGAAATCAGATCAAGAATTACTTCCCACTCCAGTCCGGCTGCCAGATTGGGAGAAAATGTATCATTTGACCCTACAGTGGGAGTCTGGGCCCAGGTGGGATTTAGCAATCCAGTGAAGGATCACTGGGATCCTAAAAGTATGTGGCTTTCCCCAGTCTCTGGTCCCCTGGTTGGAGGGGGAACATCAGGCCTTGCCCCTTTGGTCCTGCCATGATTCCTGTGGAATCAAGTCATGAGTTGCTGAGACTGGCATAGGCCCTTAAAGCACAGGGCCTCAAGCAATCATTTGCATTGCTTATGCCTAAAATCCACCCTGATAGGCTGGAGAGATCCTCACAGACAGGCTCTCTGAAAGCATTTATAAAAGGTTTTATTATCTTGTCTGCAGAGTCCTGCTGGGACACCCCAGCACCTGGGGTAACAGCCAGGAGAGGACATAAGGGAGCCAGCGATTTCCTCCTCCAGGGTCTTCTCCTGCAGATTTTACCACAGGAAGGGATGATCTGGCCTTAAGCAAGGACTACAAGGAGTAATTTTATTAATCTGTTTGGATTTTTACCAGAAGGCAAAAGAGGTATTTATTCCTGGACATCAGGTGCCCTTACCAAACAGCGAACAACCAAAGTGGATCAATTACAAATCCAGCATACCTGATGCCCAGCATTTTGCATTGTATTAAGCTGACGATTGGGAAGGTTGCCTCGTTTCTGCAGACTAAAGTCTTCTCTGAATAAGGCTGACCCATTGTGGAACCAGTATGTGTTTCCTTCCAGGACTTGTGTGGCTTGAAAAAGCAGGGAGTCAGAATCATGCCGGATTAGGAGCCCCCGATAGGCAATGCTTATCATGAATACATTTACCCCACCCAAGGCCCATGAACAACAGGACTTCTATTAGCAAACAGCCAATTTGCATGCACAGATGCTGTTTGCTCACCCAAATTCTGTCCTTTCCGTCTTCATCTGATACATGAGTGCACAGCTGTGGGGACAAATTCTGAGGCCATTTGTCTATATTTACCCTTTCACCATCACAGTATCGAACATGCATAAAGTCAGATCATCCCTGGCCCTTGGATGGATGCAGTGAGGAAGACACAAGGAACTTTCCTGCCCTACATGTCTTATCCACATGGGGACAGCACCCTGTGTGTCCCCCCATCTCCCAAGGAGTGCTGACACCCCAAAAGGGTAGGATCAAGAAATTGATAAGGCCATGCCAATTTCCCCAGGCACCAGCCCAGCAAGCTGACTGTCTTAGGAGCAGGGTGCACCACCCAAAAGCAGGGGTAGTCAATAGGCAGAACACAGGCCAAATCTGAACAGCCAGATGCTTTTGAACGGATCTCAAAATCTTATTTACTCCCCCCCCGACCCCAGAATCTGGATCTCGACTATACCTGAACCGAGAAATTTGGACCTTGACAAAAAAATAATTGACTACCGCTGATCCAAAAGGATGCACTGGGGAATGGCTGTGCCTCTTTGAGCCCCCTGTGAGCCTCCGAGTTCCAGGCCCCCTTTTTAGAGCTGTGCTCAAGTGACTAACCTTGGAATCCCCATAAACTTTGGAACTTTGCTTACTTTACTGATGGCTATTGCTGTTGAAGGTCAGTCAGAACATCCAGGGCACACTGGCATCTATTTGAAATGTGAAAGTGTATCAAAGGTTTTTCTGTGAGTGGGATAAAGCAGGATGTGAACCTGGCTTTAGTTTTATGTTGCATTTGAGCTTCAGGCTGATCTGACTGATCTCTGCATCTAAATCAAATATGGGCAAACTATGGCCTGGGGGCCGCATCCGGCCCTTCAGAAGTTTTAATAAGGCCCTCGAGATCCTGCCAGGGAGCAGGGTTTGGTGCTTGCCCCATTCCACACATGCTGTGGCTCCTGGCTGCCCCTGTGCATAAGAGCCGGAGGACGACATGCCGCTGCTTCCAGGAGCTGCTTGAGGTAAGCACTGCCCGGAGCCTGTACCTCAGCCCTCTCCAATGCCCCAACCCCCTGCTCAGCCCTGATCCTGTAACCCAAGCTCCTCATTTCTGGCCCCAACCCAGAGCCCAACCCCCAGCCAGAGCCCTCACCCCCTCCTGCACCCCGACCCCCAATTTCATGGCCCACCATACAATTTCCATACTCAGATGTGGCCCTTAGGCCAAAAAGTTTGCCCACCCCGATCTAAATGAATAATGCTACTAGTAACACTGAACGCATACACTGGGATTTATATCTTTCCTAGGGTTTAGAAGAAGTGCCAGAAATGTGGATCCAGATCTGAACTGCCCCTAAGTTTGAGAAGGTTCAGATCCATTGTTCCAGGTCCCACTGATCTCAGAGAGTCTGGGCTGAGACCTACAAAGTCTGGATCCCAATTCAGGAGTTGTGTCCCTGACCATCTTGGCTAATCACCACACAGTTTACTGTGTGACTTGCCCAAGGCCACAGAGTTAGTCAGTCAATGTAAGCTTTTATTAAAGAGCTCTCCTTAATTAAAATCAGGGCGGGGGGGTGGAATATTCCTTTTTATACCTTTGTAGTTTGACCTCTTTTTATTCAGTACTTTTTCTTAATCAGGCATAATTCTGTTAATCCCTATACTTTGTACTGGGAATACTGCAAATGGAGCCTGATCTAACCCCCACTGACTGACAGTCTTTCAATTGACTTCACTGGAAACTGGATTGAGCCAATACTCAGGACACAATAATAGCTTGCAAGCAGCAAATTTGAAGATTTTTATAGCGCCCACTCTAGGCAAAGCAATTAATCTTCGACATGCACTAATGGGAAAGGCAAGTTTTAGGTTTTACAACTGGAAAAGAACAAAAATTTGATTAAAGGAAGAGTAAGTTAGACTAAAATTTGTCTCTCTGTTCAAGTAACTAAAATGCTAGCCAAACCAAACTTCAAATTTCAAACTTTTATTTTAAAAAAAGTCTCAGTTGTCAAAATAAGACCAGAAAATTTCAGCTTGAAACAACCTTACATTTTCTTTAAATGTATGCTTGAAAATAGAAGTCCCTATCCACCTTAACTAAAATAATGTCTCCTATATAAACACCCCAAAACTTTAATAACTAAGGAGTCCTCAAGAGCAAAAATGTCACAAGCAAAACAAAAATAAATCTATTGTCATTTTCTCTCTTTTTTTTTTTGTTTGTTTCATTTTCAGTCACATCTGAAGTGAAGCAGAAGAAGAACGAACGATCTCCAGGAATAATGCCTCACCTGTCTATGTAGCCTATCATATAAGGATCAGCAAAGCACTGTACATTCATTCAGTTCATAGCACCTCTGTGATTTAAAGATCATCATACCCATTTTACAGAGATTATGGACCTGAGGCATACTCTGAGTCAGTTTCAGAGTTGGGGAAAGAACCTAGGACTCCTGAGACTCCCAGTGTTCTGGTCTGACCATTGGACATTCCAAATGTAGAGGATGCTGAGTATATTTTATTATAGGTGGGGCTGGTAGCACTACCTATTATCAAAGCTGTCCTTGATAATCCTTTAGATCTCTCAGTGACCTGGAGCCAGCAAATCTAAGTGCCTTGAAAATGAGGACTGAGACCTTGACCCAGTGTGCTGTGGAAGCCAGCATGGAGAGTGGAGGACAGGTTTGACATGTCTGCAGAAGTTCTTGTTGCTGAGAAACACACTGCAGCATTCTGTACCACCTGGAGTTTCCTAAGGGCTGATGGCTTTACACCCAGGTATATTTACATTGCTGTAGGCCAGACAGGAGGTGACGAAGACGTGTATAACTCAGATCGGGTCATCATCCACCAAAGCAGGACAGGGTGTCCTAACCCTCAAGAGATGGTAGAAAGCATTACTTACAGATGCTACAGTGTGAGCACTTAGCACCAGAGAGGAACTCAGAAGCATTCCAAAACTATGGATTCTATTGCCCTTCCACCAAAGGAGACTGCACCATGGCTGCAAATGCTTCAAAGTGCTTTGCTTACCAGCATCACCTCAGTCTTACTCAGGTGCAGCTTCAACCAGTTGTTCACCAGAGAACTGATCTGATCCAAGCACTGAACCTTGGTGGTAGGAGTAAGGTTGCAGGAGGTGAAGGATATGTAGAGAAGCGTGTTATCTGTTTGTTGCTGATATCTGAGTCCATTTCATCTGACTAGTTCCTCTAGTGGCTCCATGCAGATGTTGAAAAGGACAGAAGAGAGAATTGATCCTTGTGGGACTAATGAAAGCAAGGGGTCTAGTGGTGGAGGTGCAGCTTCCCATCGTCACTGCTGGGTATGTTAACTTCAGTTAGATTAGCTTTGCAGTTGGCCTTCAGCTAGCTTCTCTATAAGCCTGCTCAGGAATAGAAGGTTTGATACCATGAGATAGTTGGCTAGAACTGATGCATCCAGGATGGGTTTCTTCAGTGCTGGATGTTGTCAGGGTTCCTTCACCACTCTGAACCTTAGGGTCCAGATGTGGGGACCCGCATGAAAGACTCCCAAGCTTATTTACCAGCACAGGTTAACAGTAAGCTACCGCCACCAAGAGTGTTCCAAATCTCAGGGGAGAGTCACTTGAAACGCTGCCTTCCCCCAAATATTTTCGAAGTCCCTAACCCCACCCCCTCTCCTGGGCAGATTTGAGACTAATTCCTCTTCCCCTCCTCCCCCGAAATCCTTACACCCCTTTTCCTGGGTAGGCTTGAGAGTATACCCTCACCAATTAGTCCTGGTGAACACAGATCCAAAACCCTTGGATCTTAACACAATGAAAAATTAATCAGGTTTTTAAAGGAAGGATTTTATTAAAAGAAAAGGTAAACTTCATCTCTGTAAAATCAGGATGGAAATAACTTTACAGGGTAATCAGATTCAACGAGCCCAGAGGAACCCCCTCTAGCCTTAGGTTCAAAGTTACAGCAAAACAGGGACAAACCTCCCTCTAGCAAAGGAACATTTACAAGTTGAGAAAACAAAGAAAACTAACACGCCTTGCCTGGCTGTTACTTACAAGTTTGAAATATGAGAGACTTGTGCAGAAAGATTTGGAGAGCATGGATTGATGTCTGGTCCCTCTTAGTCCCAAGACCGAACAACCACCAAAACAAAGAGCACAAACAAAAGCCTTCTCCCCACCCTCCCCCAAGATTTGGAAGTATCTTGTCCCCTTATTGGTCCTTTGGGTCAGGTGTCAGCCAGGTTACCTGAGCTTCTAAACCCTTTACAGGTAAAAGGATTTTGGTGCCTCTAGCCAGGAGGGATTTTATAGAACTGTATACAGGAGGGTTGTTACCCTTCCCTTTATAGTTATGACAGACGTAAGAAGGGAAGATTCTGTCCTTACCGTAATATTCAGTTTATTGTGCAAAAAGAAGCTGCTGTTTTATCCCAATAGCATTCCCAATTAGTGACAGGGCAAATCAGTTTTACATAGGAAGCGATATATGAACCGAGTGAATAAATTACTAGAAAGTTACTGGATGGGTAGCTAGCCCAGAGTCTTCACTATTTTGTTCCTACTGCTGGTAGATAAATACAAGGTGAAAGGATGAGGATTAACTCCTGCTCATCAAAAGTTCTCCCCCTGCCTAAATGTGTTACTATATGAACATGCAACACCTTTCTGTCTGGTATACACCTGTTAGAAGGGACACTGTTGATAGGATAAGGGTAAAAAGGGCTGTTCACAAATAACTGAAATCAAAAACTACCCTACCTGAGCTCCACCATGTAACAGGCTGACAGGTTGGTTCATTCTGTCTCTGTGAAATCATGTGTGATCCCTGGTTATTACACATAAATGTCACTAATTTCAAAAGCACCAAAGTCACCAAGTTTGGGCCTTAGCTTACTTTCATGGCGTGACAAATGCAGAGTCCTAAGAGCTGGGTCAGCACTCTGACCACTGTAGCCTCTACTAGTTTCCCCAGCAATGGCTGACCAAGGAAATAGGGAGGAATTAACTAATCAGATGGGTGCATTAAGGAACTAATTGGTCCATCAGCTGAGTAGCTTGATAAAAGGCGGGAAGGAAGCCTCCCCTTTCCCTCCGAAGGACAGAGCTAGCTGTGCCAAACTGAAGCAGATCCCAAGCAAGGAAGATCTTTTTCTCCCTGGGCCCTGATGAATAGGGGCTGACAGAAATACTGTTTGTAAGTATTGCACTGTGCAGTTGTTGGAGAAGGGAACTTGAATAAGTTATACGGAGTGGACACTAAAAGAAAGGAGTCTGGGCGGTTTCTGCAGTGATGGGGAGGGTTGGAGAGGAAGATACATTCTTAATAATATTTAAGAGGGTAGCCATGGAAGCTGGATAGGGAAGGGAAATATGGGCCCTCCAGTGCCACTCAATCTCAACTAGGAAGCTCAAACAGATTATACATCCCTGGGCAAGGAACAGACCCGTGACTACGACTGTCGTGAAGGCTGCTCTTTTAGATCAGGTGGAACTCTGCATCAAAAAGTACCAGCAGAAATTTTTGGCCACTAGATGGGCTGAAGGGGTATGACCCAGGGCATAAGCAGAAAAGCTAATAGACTCAGCTACGCTCTGACTAGGGCCAGATATTTCACCTGTAGGGGAAATTATGGACCTGGTGATACTGGAACAATCTCTCCATAGCCTCCCTGAGAATACTAGAGTCTGGGTGAGGAAGCACCAGCCCAGCATCCTGCAGGCTGCAATTAAACTCTCCAAAGAGTTCCTAGAAGCTGACTTTCCCAGAAGAGAGGTCAAAGGGCCCAAAGCTAGGGAGAAGGGGTAGCAAATTGAAAAGCCCCAAGAAATTATTTCAGGGACTGGCATGCTATAAATGTGGAAGGCAAGGATATATAAAAGAGGACTGCTCCAAAATGGAATGAGGGTTTGCACAATTCTGTGGACAGACTGGGACTCTCAAGGGCAGGGTTAAAGAGGAAAATGCCTAATGTCCCTATGAAGGCAAGAAGGAAGCATCTAAGGAGGGGATCATGGATGCTGGCTCAGGATGTTCACTGATCTGGGGGAGACTTAGTGAAGGTCCACCGGAGGCTCCCAAGGGAGAAGGCAGAGCCAGAACGCATTCATGGGGAGAGGAAACTCTGCCCTGTGGCAGATAAGGTCGTAAGTATCAGAATTGTTGTACAGTACAGGCGTTGGTGGAGGGGACTTGAATAAGCTACATGGAATGGACATTAAAAGAAGAGTCTAAGCACTTCCTGCAGTGATCAAGGACGGGGGAGATGCACACTCCATTATACATGGGAAGCAAACTCCAAAGGGACTAAGTCCTGTGGCACCTTATAGACTAACAGATGTTTTGGAGCATGAGCTTTCGTGGGTGAATACCCACTTCGTCGGATGCATGCTCCAAAACGTCTGTTAGTCTATAAGGTGCCACAGGACTCTTTGTTGCTTTTACAGATCCAGACTAACACGGCTACCCCTCTGATACTTGGTCCAAAAGGGACTGACTCTTAGCTAAGGGAGACATAGACCTGGATATGGAAGACTGGATCCATGAAGGCACTAGAGTGACCAGATGTCCCAATTTTATAGGGACAGTCCCGATTTTGGGGTCTTTTTCTTATATAGGCTCCTATTACCCCCCACCCTCTGTCCCGATTTTTCACATTTGCTGTCTGGCCACCCTAGAAGGCACTCAGGCACCTAAGTCCCAGTTTTGGCTCCACTGTGAGCCATAATGCTCTCACCAAACCCTGCAGGCACCTAAACTCACTCAGCACTGAGGTTTTCCAGGCAAAAGTTCCCACCTCTGAACATGCATACTGCTGCCTCCCCTGAGGCATTCAGATGCCTATTTCCTGCCTAAGCCCCACAGCAATTCACAAACCAGGGAAAGGCAGCCATCTGGCCACCTAACTCACTCAAGCAGCCTGATCCTGTAGACATGTGCAGAGGCAGCCTACCAGTTCACATCACATTCAAACACCATAAATAGTGGCGGTGCCTGCCTTACAACTCTTAACCCATTGGTTACAGCACTCATCTAGGATGTGGGAGACTCAGGTTCAATTTCCCTCTCTCTGCTAAAGATCTGAATAGGAAGTCTTCTCAGGAGGATACTCTAATCACTGAGCTATGGGATATGTGGGGTTTCCCCTCTCTCTCCTGTTGAAGCTGTTCCATTGTGACTAAATAGAGAGATTGGAGCAGCGGGACTGAACCCAGGGTGTCTCACATCCCAGGCAGGTGTCCTAACCACTGGGCCAGACTGTCATTCTCTCTCTGTGGCCCCATGGCTAAATCTGAATTACTGGAAGATTAAATGACTTGCTCAAAGTCAGAGGGATCCAGTGACAGAACCAAGAATAGACCTAGGAGTTCCTGGCTCCCAATCCATTGCTCTAACCACTAGACAGCGTTCCTTTTAGTTATAGATATTGCATGGCATCACATGGAGTATTCTCCACCTCCACTGTTAACCAACCCCAACCTGCAAGAGATCTGCCCAGAGGATTTTTTTAAGAACTTACCCCTCCTTAAACATTGATACATCTCCTGATGATGCAGACTTGTTTTCCTCTCCATGCTCCAGATACACCACACCTTGCAAACAGGTTTCAACAGCATTATGAAAGTACAAGGAAGAAAACACAACCACACAGCCTTTCCATGAACAGTTATGCAACAGTGCTGCATCAGCTCGTCCCAGTTCATCCTGCAGGGCCAGGCAGGAACTGTGCCCTTTTAAATATTTAAAATAAAAACCGTAACAGAAGACTGAAGGGCTCAGGAGACTAATGATGGGGTAAAGGGTCTCTTAACTCCTAGGTCATAACTTCAAATCCACCCCAGCTCAGAAATAACTAAAGGCTAATGGAACTGAGGGGTATTTAGAAGACTATCAGAAATTAGTTACTGGGTCTTAGTTCACTTCCTACTAGACAATGTCCCCATTAAAAGCAAGAGGCCATAAATTAAGAATATAAAAGCAACCATACTGGGTCGAACTAATAATCTATCTAGCTGAGTATTCTGTTTTCACAGCGGCCAACACCAGATGCTTCAGAGGGAATGAACAGAACAAGTAATCAACAAGTGATCCATCCTTTGTAGTCCACTCCCAAGTTCTGGCAGTCAGAGGTTAGAGACACCCAGAGCATGGGGTTGCATCCATGACCATCTTGGCTAACAGCCATCGATGGAGCTGTCCTCCATGAACATATCTGAGGGTATGTCCAGACTACCCACCTTATCGGCGGGTAGCGATCGATTTCTCGGGGATCGATCTATCGCGTCTCATCTAGACAGGATATATTGATCCCTGAACGTGCTCTCCGTCGACTCTGGAACTCCATCAGTGCAAACAGCAGTAGCAGAGTTGAGGGGGCGCCACGGACGTCGATCCCACACCATGAGGACCCAAGGTAAATCGATCTTAGATACTTCGACTTCAGCTATGCTATTCACGCAGCTGAAGTTGCGTATCTTAGATCGATTCCTCTCCCCCTCAGTGCAGACTAGCCCTAATTCTTGGAACCATGCAGCACCCATACTGTTGGCATGTCAGTATGGGGGCACCATTTAAAAGTGTGCTGTGAAAAGGGAACTATCCTCATGTTAAAAGACCCAACTTTGGGTTGAGGCACATTAAAAGGGTGACATGGGAAAGCTTGCACTGCTGCTGTTCACGTCACACTAAGGGCTTATCTACACTGTCACTTTACAGCGCTGCACTTTACAGTCTTGCTATGGGGTGTGAAAAAAAACACACCCCTAAGCGCTGCAAGTTTCAGCACTGTAACGTGGCAGTGTAGACAGTGCACCAGTGCTGAGAGTTGTGCTCCCAGTATTGGGAGCTACTCCCCTCGTGGAGGTGGGTTTTTTAGAGCACTGGGAGAAAGCTCTCCCAGCGCCATGTTGCGACTACACAAGCCATGTTAAAGCGCTGTTGCTAGTGAAGACATGCCCTTAGACTGTGGACAAAGAGGAGACTTCAGAGTATAGGGATATCACTGTCAATCCAGCATCTTTTAGAAGCATGACGTTCACACAGTGTAAAAAAAAATAATAAACCACTTAGGGTCCCTTCCCATCTCAGTTTAAAAATAAAAATTCTTCTCTACTGGATTAGTTTATGTAATCGGCTCCTGAGCTGAAACTGTTCATACTTTTAGTCCTTAATTATGGAACATGTTTGTCTATTTTAAAGTTTTATTAAGGAAAAAGGAAGAGAGAGAGAAAGGACCAGCCAAAACAGATATGCTATAGGTTAAATACCCTACTACTCCAAAAAAAAATTTCTGGGCTACTATCACTGCAGGCAAGAATCTAATGCTTCTTTCTGGCTGTCAGCGGTTCTCATGGTTACAGTGACTGGAATATGTGGTTTGTGTATTTGGCACATTTCTACCTAGTAAATCACATTCCTCTAACATAGTACTGCAGCCGTTATATCATATCTCTTACTTGCTGAGCAACACTTTAAAGGGACACTGTCCAATATGAAGATCCTAACCTGATCTGTTTATTTTTCCTTATCTCTGTTTGAAAGCAGTTTTTAGAAATGCTAGTGACTCATGACAGAGTGGCTTGACTGGTCTCTCAGTGGAAATTACCATTGTACATATACTTCCCCAACAGGGATCTCCTATCTCATGAAGCAAAGTAGGAAAGGAAAACTGTAGTCGCCATCTGAATGCATGGGAAAGCAGAGACTTTTATAGCTGTCATAGGATAAGATCCAGCATGTATTTTGACAGTTAGTTATTTTAAAACCTATTGCTTAATTAACCACAAAATATAGCTGTCATGTAGCTGTGCAGTTCCATGTATGGCATTTTATGCAAATATAATAAATTGTACACAGCTACAAAGTCTGGCTAACAGGGCAGCAGTAGAATAAGCTTCCCACACATGCTACCCTAATCCTGACAGAGAACCTTCCCCTAGGGATCACAAGGATAATTCTGTCTCCATAGCCCATGCGGTTCTTGGCCTCTCTTTGGAGTTTGTCAATTAATATAAAGTGAGGTGGTGAGTTTGGGAGGTGGGCAGGAGTGGTGCCAGGGTTTTAGACACCCTAGGCGGGGGTCCTTCCGCGCTCCTGGTCGTTGGCAGCAATTCTGCAGCGGGGCAAAGGGGGTGTCCTTCTGCACTCTCGGTCTTCGGGGCACTTCAGCAGCGAGTCCCAGAGCAAGTGAAGGACCCGCCTCAGAATTGCCACCTCCCCAAATCCTGGTGCCCTAGGCGACCTAGATGGAAGCGCCAGCCCTGGAGGTGGGAGTTGAAACTCAGATCCATGAAGTTCCACTTATGGTGGGGCCAGTAAACCTCCATCAGATGGGAACAACTTTTAATCCCTAACTGACAGCCTACAGGCATAAAAGCCTCTAAAGCTCATTAGAGGTGCCCTGAGGCACCCAGTCCCTGGCTAAGTGCCATTACACCTTCAAGGGTGAAGCTTGTTTTCTGGAAAGGTAAGTTCAATAAATCAACTTCTGACCTTTCTGGTGCTTACAGAGATAGTCTTCCCTCTGCACACACAAGCAAAATCTCCTCCAGGCACTGCTCTCAATGTGCCCTACCCTGCTCTTAAAAGGGCAGCTCACATTAACCAAAATACCAATACTAAATACAACAAAAAATAAATATTAACATCCAAAAACTCACCTCTATCTATCTATAAGGCCTGGCAAAATAAAGTCATTTCACTTATCTCAAGGCCCTCCCACTAACTTACATGTATTTCACCCCATGAATCACAAGCCAGCCTTGAACCCACAACCTTGAGATATACAACACAGAATCCTGCTGTTAGGGGAAGGGGGGAATCATTTTTCTATATAAAGAACAGGCCATAAAAAGGACACAACCGACACTTTGCACATATTTTCTATTTACTTACTGGTTCACAACTATTTGTGAACTAGCATTGGAGTGTTGGCTATCAGGATTCCTGGCCCTGGGAGTTAAGTGTGGTCTAGTGATTAAAGAGACTAACAGGGTCATTCTGCCAGGAGCAACCTGGGATCAAAAAGCATGCACTTTAACCATCTGAACTAAAGGACAACAATGCACACTAAATTCATGTAGGCTGTAGCAGACTCAAACCGTTATATGTGGTCCAGCCCCACTGGGTACATCTACACTGCAGCGGTGAGATGTAATTCCCAGTGCAGGAAGATGTACATGCACTAGTTCTGTTCCAGCTAGTATACTAAAAATAGCAGTGTAGTGAGCAGCATGGGTTAGCTGCCCAAATACGTACCTAATATTTCCAACTGGATTGTACTCAGGCTGATGGCCTGAGTCGCCACCTTTGCCATAATGCTACTTTTTGCAAACTAGCATGTGTACGCTTCCCGAGCTGGGAATTACACCTCTCAGCTGCAGTGCAGACATAGCCACTGTTTTAGGATCAGTTAGACAGACATAGAATTTGGCCCACTTTACCTGAAAGGCAGTGTGGAAAAGCTGATAAGCCTTGGGTCTGTCAAAATAAAGTCCAGGATTCTATTTTTAGCTTTGCCTACAAAGAGTTGTCCAGGCTCACACTTATCTGTAAAATGGGTTGTCTCCCCTAATGTAGGAGTACTGAGGCATCGGTTACTGAGGAGTGCAAAGAAGTACTAAACCCAATCATAAGAAGAGCTTGGATTAGAATGAATGGGCTCTCGGGTAAGTAGCTCAATACCCCTTTCCCTAAGATACAGGCTCTTGCATGTGGGTACAGTCTCCCTCATAAAAAATGAGGGACTTTTGACCTGTTCTGCAGGAATGCATGACACTTGGTAGGTCTGCAAAAACATTTTAAAGAAACAGAACTTATCTTAATACTTGAAAAGTCCCGGATTTCCCATGCACTCGAATGAATGCTGTTTCTCTCCATCCTACCATAGCTCAAAACATTTAAGATGGCTGCTTTCTATTTGTTTAAACCCTTTTTCCCCACCATTAGTTAGTATTATTACATTTATTTGTAATTCGATGTAATGCCTTCTCTGAACTCTGTCTAGATTTAAATAGTGCTAACAAACTTAATAGGATTTTAAATGGGTAACAGTTTACATCCAAAACATATATTTTAAAACAAGGTACATAAGTGTAAGTACATGGGGTTGTAAACTGTTCTGACTAATGATTTAGGGCCTGATACTGCACACACTGAAGTCAATGAGAGGTTTACCACTGACCTCAGTGGTGCCGGACCTGGACCAAATTGCATCCAACAGGACACTTGGCTTGGAGGATAGTTTCGCTTCAGATTATTCTCAGGAGACAAGTTAGCCTGGGGCCAGCATGGATGGCATCGGGTTCTCTGTATTGATAAAGTGCTATTAACCACGCATCCAGCCCACAGCTCTCAATGATGGGCGTTCCAAGCTAACAGTGTTCCATCATCATACCTACTCACCGCCTGCAATAGCAGACAGGAATGAACTAGATGATCTAAAATTCCATCCCCACCCTGTCTTTAATTTCTATTATTCTGTAATTCAAAGCCAAATGTCATGGGCTATGGTAATTATAAAAACAACATTAAAACCATGTTCCTGTAATAATAATAGTTTGCCCTTCTACAGGGGATTCCATCTGAGGATCATAACTTTATCAATATTAATTAAGCCTTGCAAAACCCTTTACAGGATATTATCGTACATAATTGGGAAACTGAGGCACAGAAAAGTCAATTTTCCCCAAGGTGACAAAGCACATCTATGAGAATAGAACCAAGGTTGCATAATTCTTTGGCCTGTACTTTAGCCACTCAAAACATACTTCCTCTAATTTAATAATCCTAAAACTCTCAGGAAAATAACCGAGCTGGAAGAATTACCTACAACACTGGGTCACTTATTTTTTATCTTGTTTCACAATATACACTGTTTTTCCTGATTCAATTCACTGTCAGTGGCCTGGTAGTCATAAACAACCCTATAATTATAAAACATTGGGTAGTCTCAAGAATGGTGGATGGGGGAATTTGCTAAGGAAAACATTTCAGTTTCAAAGAGCCCAGAGAGTTGTTATAAACACAAAGTAAAATATGTATTACCACGGTGAAAAACAAGCCAATTGCATGTCTTCAAAACTGCCCTTTATATGTAAGAGCAGCTGGCAAATTACATAAGGGATTTACTGGGAAGAATGTATTACTGCCAAAATGGATAAAAACATGCATGCTAATAATTCCAAGCTCCTCCCAATTTTCTGTCAAGATCACAGCATGAAGTAGCTCAAAAATTGACAACCAGAGACTCCTGGAGTGGGAGAGGCCGAAATACCTGCTTGTAAATGCCTGGAAAAAATGTTATTTTTAAAATCCCACAAGAGAGACTGAAAAATGACTGTGATCAAAAAATGCCAAAACAATTTTTAAAAAATCGTAATAGGTCAATGGCAATTTCATAGCAAGAGAAACAGTAGCAGCACTTGGCTGGGTTTCAAGAACCTCAGGTCCCCAGCAATGTAACAGAATCATGTAGAATTATCACTGATCAGCATGGTGGATTTTTCAGTTTATGTGATTGGGTAAGGGGAAATAGTTTCCTTTTAGTTAGGTCACTGAAACCTTGCTTAAAAATACCAGACTGGTGAGCGCTCAATGACACCATGCACATTCCGAGACCATGGGACTGGAAGAATAGCTTGAATTGTGTATTTCTCCACAGCCACAGGCATGCTATGCTGTTTGCGGTACAGCAATACAGGAACACGAGTAACTGAGGGGGAGTAACTTCAGCTCACATGAGCTGACCAGTGACTGGATGTTGTTGGAGGACTGTTATCAAGTTGGTGTTTACCACAGAGTACAGTGGAGCTGAGAGCCTGATATCGTAGGCACCTATGCAACAAAGAGCCCTTCGGCTTAGATTAGGGCAGACTTGTTTTCATTTTAACAGACTTCATTTTAAACTAACCCAGTGCCGATGAAACGTGCCAGATGGACAGTCCGGTGGAGACCCAGCCCCAGAAGTACAGCAGGGGCAGTGGAGGCCTCCCCTAAGCTAGCCCACAACACGGTCGTCCATCACCATGGTATCCAACCCCTGCTGCTATATCCCCAGCCCAGGCTCACAGCACTCGCTGTCCAGCACTGCCAGGAGGCGCCGCTTTTAGATCGGCATATGGACCTGCGGGCACGTGGGTGCTTCTCCCAAACGCCCGGCCGCGCGAAGCAGCGGCCCGCCCAGGATGGGCCGCTCGGCTAGTCTGCCGCTGGGGGCCTACCTGGTTGGTGTCCTCCCCGTGCTCCAGGTGCACGATGCCCTGGCTCCTACCCTCCGTGTCGCTCAGCAGGTCGTCCTCGGAGTCCTCCAAGACGGACGAGGAGCCGGTGGAGGACAGTGAGGAGTTGGAGAGCCGGCGGGACTGCAGCAGGTGCAGTGAGCTGCCCGTCCCCAGCCAGCCGCTCTCGGGGTCCGGCGGGGGCCCTTTGGGGCTGCCCTGCGCCTCCTCGCTCTCCTCGGGGGTGACCGTCAGCTGCGGGATGACCGGCGGCAGCAGCCCGTTTGGGGGGCGGCAGCTCCTCTTGGCCGGGTCCGGCAGCTCCCTTGCGGCAGCGGCGCAGTGAGCCTCGAAGAACGAGCGCAGCTCCCCGACGCTCAGCCGCTTTCCCCTGCCCAGCTCCGGGCTGCTCTGCCGGCCCCAGCTAGAGTCCATGGTGGGGCCGGTGCGGGGCGCTTCCTGGGCACCGCTGCGGAGCCGGGGGCTGTGCGTGTGCATGGGGGGAGCGCCCGGCCGCCGCTGCACCCGAGCAAACTTCCTGCTGGCTGCGTCTGCCGCGCGGAGCCGGGGGCCGAGGAGCGCCCAGAGTCATGTCCCAGCTCGCCCGCAGGGAGGCTCCGAGCCGGGGCCGCCTATCCTGCCGCAGCCAAGTCCATCTGGGCTGGCTCAGCCCGCCCGCCGCAGCAGCTGAGCGTAACCGCCGGAGGGAGGAGTCAGGCCCACGCCCGCTCCTGGCTGCGGCTTGGCCCCTTCGTCTCTTTTGCTTTCAGTTTCCACGGCGCCACCCAGAGACGCCTCAGGAGAAAGCTGCGGGGCAGCCAGGCCCACGCCGGGGTCACAGCCCGGCTCCGGGACCGAGGCCCGCCGCTCGGCTTCCTCCGGGGCAGGGCGCAGAGTGCAGCCTGGCGGGCGCTGTTCACGTGGTGGCGCGCAGGGCTCCAGCCTCCATCTTCCGCCCTCCCCTGTCCCGCCGAGAAGTTCCCCGGCCCAGCCTGTGCTGTGTCCCAGGCGATGGGTCTCTGTCGACGGCAGCCACACGCACACCCCCGTTCTCGTCCTGGGTGATTATCGCTCACCAGTGTGCCCCCACCTCACCTGCCCACAGCCTGGGGGCAAAACCATCAACAGACACACCCTCCCATCTTCCCCTTGTTCGCTACTACCACTGCCCAGCCTCAGGCCAAATCCTGCTCTCACGGGCCAAGGGGAGCTCAGGATGGACAATGACAGGGTTGGCAGACCTGCCCCCAGTCTCCCAGACACATTTCAATAGTTCAGTACATGCCCTTGGGTCCAATTCTGTAAATTCAACAACCTGCCCCAATTCTGAACTTCCACAGACATCAATAGGAGTTGCAGGATCTCAGCAGCTTGCAGGAGCTGGTCCTGCTTTAATGTTTAAACTGGTCTCTTCTAGGAAAATACTTAGTGACTGAGGTGCACAATGTTAATGGCCTAGTTACTCAGGCTGGCTGAACTGCATTGCTCAGCAGCTGAAGGTGCATCTGCTGTCCTGAATGGGCAGTGCATTTTAGGGTTGAGCTGGATACTTTAGATGTGAGGTTCTCACATATTTTGCTAGTCAAGCATTCATCAGTAACATTCTCAGGCTGTTTTCTGATGCACTAGCATACTTTGTGTGTTGTGAAAGCTGAATAATATGTGGTTTGGGCTCATATGCACCAGAGCTTAGTTTGTATCACTATTTCACCTGCTGACCTGCACTTAGTTCAGTTTTTCTAACCCACATCCTGTCAAGATATAATTCCATTCAGTAAAGGAGGGTACCCTGTTACATCAGAATCCTTTCTACCTCATTAACCTTGCCAGTTATCTCCCAGTCTCTTTTCCTCACAATACATAAGATGACAATTTATCTCCTACATTGTAAGACCTTTGGAGCTAGTAAGGTTATATCACTATAGAGTTGAGTAGTACAATGAATAATTTGGAGATCAAATGGTGACATCTTTAACCAGTTTTTGCTTATTAGTTACTTGACCTTGATGCCCACTGAAGTCAGCTGGAGCTTTTTCTGAGTAAGGACTTCAGAATTTGTTCTTTTTATTTCTCATGCAGAGAGAGAGGGAGAGAGAACCTCGAGCCTCTAATGGAATTCCTCTTATTTTTCTGCCTTCCCATCCTCCAGTTCTAGCAAAACTTTCCTAGAGATCCCACATGATAGTGCCTATCCTTCTGACCAAGGAAGAGTGGCAAGTTGACCTGCTGGAGCCCATAAAATACCTCTCCCTAATCAGCCACATGGGATCTTATTGAGTAATACAAAGCACTCCTCTGTTCTTCAATCAAGTGCACCATAACTAAATTGTTCCTTTTTCTGCCAGCCTAGGGAGCAGCAGCCCACATGGACTTGTAAAGTGTTACAATTGATTCCACTTGTGGTTGATTTATCTGATTTAAAAGTCAGAGGCTTTACTATATAAAAGTGGCAATAAATCTGACAGAGAACCTCTAAGGCAGAGGTGGGCAGCCCACGGCACAGTTGGTTTACATTGACAGCCCACAGGCACAGCCGCCCACAGTTCCCAGTGGCTGTGGTTCACCATTCCCAGCCAATGGAAGCTGCGGGAAGTGGCATGGGCCACAGGGACATGTTGACTGCCACTTCCTGCAGATCCCATTAGCCGGGACCAGTGAACCACAACCACTGGGAGCTGCAGGCAGCCATGCCTGCAGATGGTGAATGTAAACAAACTGTCTTGCCACCTGCCAGTGTCCATGGGTTGCAGGTTGCCCACCACTGCTCTAAGGGGCATCACAGAGGATAATAGCTGCTGGTAGGCTACACCATGGTGATAAAATGTGCAAGAAAATAGAATGATTTAGCTGACTCTGTCTCTCAGAAACAAGCACTGGCCAAAACCAAGGAGTCTGTGAGCAGACATTCCCTTATGATGGACAGAATTATGGAGGAAGTCTTGGTAGGCTGAGAATTGATATGAAAATATAGATAGATGCACAACATTTTTAAATTAATTTTTAAATGACTGTAACACTCACTCACTTCAGAGGAGGGAGGTTGCTGAAGGCTGGCAGTAGCCTGCCTCCACTCTTGTCTCAGTTTAACTGGACCTGGGCTTGCAGGGCTCAGGCAGCCAGCAAACAACAGTCTCAAGGGGGCTGGCTTAGCCTGGGCAGGGCTCAGGCAGCCAGCAAAAGAACACAGTCTTACAGGTAGGCTGGGGCCTGGGCTTACAGGGCTCAGGCAGCCAGCAAACAACAGTTTCAGGGAAGCTGGGACCACTCGTCTTCAGAGCAAGAGTCCCTTGCAGAGGCACGAGGGTCAGCCACCTGGGGGGGCGGGGGGCAGACATAGGCACTCCCTACTCCACCACGTCCCAGCCCAGGGCCCTGGCAAGGGTGGAATCAGATGCCCCGGGGTCAGCAGGGATCCAACCGCAACATTCCATTGTAGGGGCGCAGGGTTTTGCAACTAGTCCTCCAGGGGCTGCCCATGGGCCACTTCCTGCCTCCACTGGGGTGGGTACCTCTGGCATCCAGTCATCATCCAGCTCCTCCAGGTAAGCGGCACAGGCACTCCAGACCAGTTGTCCACATCCAGGGCTTGGGCCAAGCCAGGTGGGTGATCCACTCCATGCTGCCCTGGAACCAGCAGGATATCCTTCCCTTCTACAGGCTTCCCCCAAATGGGCTGCGGGTCTGGTCTTTTATTCTGCTGGCCACGCCCCTGTCCTTCCAGTGAGGGGGGCGGGGCAGCCTAGGCTCCACCCTCCAAGAGGCATGTAACACTCACTCACTCACTCTGGAGGAGGGTGGTCTGTCTGCCTCACTACAATGACATTTTAGTACTCAGGAACGTGCCATATTGATATGCCTGCAGGCTCAGGCCTGGTCCATAAGCTGAGTTGTACACACTTAAATGAAGGTATGATTTTATACTGATTTAGTTAAACTGGTGTGGCTGTGTGTGTGGATGCTCTTGTATTAGCTTAAGCCTGGTTTATATTAGTCTGGCATGCATCTGAAAATTTACAGGCCCAGCTAAACCAATGTAACCAGTTCTAAACTGATGCAAGAGACACCACATACACAAGTTGCACCTATTTAACTAACCTGATTTAAGTTATATCAGTGTAACTTGTGGTAATTCAGCCTTCTTCAGATCAGCCGGTCAATGTGCCACAATCTGCACTGTCTTCAGGAATCACCTTTGAATGTGAGATGGTAATTCAGTTTCCAGGCCCATGCAGTCCTTGACCTCTGCTGAAACTGTCAACAAGGCTGCTAGCTGTGATTATATGTTCTGTGATGTGAACACTGGCTACCAGAAATTGTACTCGGACCACCAGCTCATTTTACATAGGGTACCAAGCAGCCATCAGATGGCACCCCGTTGGAGGAGCTATTGATCTGTGTTAGATTTGAACAAACATTATTTTTACAAAATCTTTAGATCTAGGTTGAAGAGTTAGAAGACTAGCAGAAGATACAAGAGATTCTCCCAAGTCACACTATCACAGCTTCATTAAGTAAATGTGCACCCAACACAGGAACTTAATAATAATTAATAACACTTTAATAATATCTTCATGCATGGTTCCAAAGTGTTTTAAACATTCATTAATGAAGCATCACAACACTCCTAAAACTTCAATATGTACTTCCTTATTTTAATACTGGGTAAACTGATATACAAAAATTAAAAGTCTTGACCGAGGTCATGCAGTGAGTCAGTGCCAGAGATGCAAACAGAACTAAGTTTCTGACTTCCAGTGTGCAGCTCTAACCATGAGATCACGCTCCCCACCCACTTAGGGTTTTAAGTTTTGTTCACTTCAGTCATTATGATTCATTTCAGAACTATTTCTTACTGCTGTGGTTTTCAGTTTCACAGCGTCCTGCTACAGAAGGAACTTTCTGCCTTTGTTTGAATTTGCAAAAAAATTGCCACTGCATCCCCATCAAACCCCTTTCTCAGCATCATTACCTATAATGTATTGTTTGCTTTCACTCCTTTCGGTTTTTTTACTCCTACAAAAAATTGAAACACAACATTTCATTATAAAGATAACAAAGAAACCCCTCTTAGGCCTTATCTAAACTAGGACAAAAGATATACTGTTAGAGTTCCAACTAACACATTTAACAAATCTAATGTGTACAAGACAACTCTTATTGTGTGCTAAATCTGTTGAGTTACCACTTAGAGAGAAGCATTGGCTTTAACTTGACCAGTTTAGCACGTTAAACTATATATGCCATCTTGTCTACATTAAAGTTCTCAAACATATTGATTAGGATACCTTAGCCAATGCTTTGTGACATCATGTCTTTAAATTCTAGTGTACTTAGATTGTAATACAAATAAACAAATGATAATAAATAAGACCCAAGAGGATCTGAAAAGTCAGAGAATTTTAGTCCAGAAATAGTGTAAGGTTGCCCCCTTGTGGCAGGTATTGATTACATTTCCAACTGGAAAGTAAAATCTTATTTCTGAGAAAAGAGAATACTGGGTGTGTCTACACAGCTCAGGTGGACAGACATGGGCTCACACTACTGTGATAAAAGTAGCTGTGTAGACCATTCTTTGGAGTTGCCCCTTGTGCTCTGAAGCCCACCTCCCTCTTTAGCTTCAGAGCATGAGCTGCAGCCCAAGCCGTAATAGCTACACAGCTGCTTTTAGCATGGTAGCACAAGCCCCTGAGCCCAAGTCTGTCAACCTGGGCTGGGAGGCTTGCTGCTGCAAGGTGTGTAGACATACAGGGGTATTAATCTGGTGTAATTCTGTTGAAGTAAATGTAGTTATGCAGGTGAATAGCTGGTGTATGTGAGAAAAGAATCAGGTTCTGAAGCCATGTTATACTTAATTAAGGAGATTGTCCATTGTTGCAAAGAGGATTATGGAAGCAACAGATTTTCATTTGTATTATGACTGGATGAGGATGTATATAGTCATTTTAACACTGAATGTACAGTCATATGAACCCCGTGTACACTACCTGCTGAATCAGTTGAGACACGGCTGTTAGATGCCAGCCATCTGCTCCAACAATGCAATAAAAGTGATCTGGAAAGTCACTTATCTAAACAGGCAATATGGCCTGTAATAGTTCTGCACTGAATAAGTTACCTGTATTATAGTACGTGTGGGTTACTCAATAGGAGCCAGTGGGGTTAAGTCCCACAAATAACATTTCAGCAGTCAGCTACACTAGAGACTCAGGACCAGAATCTCTGGGACAGCCAAGCTGCATAAACCACCATTATGTTCCCCAGTCCTGGTGTCAGCTGTGTGGGGCAGGGGTGCATTCCAGCCATCAGCATAAGTTAGGGCAGCCTTAAGGTTGGTACAATTTTTCCTGGCTAGCAATAATTCCAAGAGGTGGGGAAAGTTTGAGCTAAGGAAAGAGGGGGACCATTATCTGGTGGGGCAAAGCTGGAAGGAGGCTTTGGGTCTGAGCCTGGAGAGCAAAGATAGGTAAGAGGGAGATTCTGAGGATGTAGGAGTTGGACTGGAAGGAGCCAAGGGGACTTGAGGAGATTCAGAGCTGGGAAAGGTCTAGCTTGGCAGGATTAAATGTGGTTGAATGGCAGTGAGACTAGGTGTACAGGATGAACTGGTGTGAGAGGATGAATTGTGTGTGAGAAAGGATGGTGGGTGGCAAGGAAACAGTATTTTGTACAATGACATCTGGAGCATAGGAAGGTAAGAGCTAAATTGGAGGGGGAGAGAGAAGAAGCTGGGTCTGAGCAAAAACAGTAAAGAGGTCACAGAGGGGTAAATATTGTTTCTGCCTTTTACTGTAAAGCATCATAGCTTTTCATTCTCAGTAAGCCCATTTCTTCTCATTCCTCACTGACCATCTACCAGCAAAACCTCTCTCCTTGGCTTCTCCCACCAGTGTCTAAACTGACCGCTTTGTAAACCTGCCCAGCTTTCAAGGGGAGGGGATGGAACAAGCAAGAATAGGATGAAGAAAGCTCTGATACCTGCAACTTCACCTCTTAGGGTATGTCTATTATATCGATTATTCCGATTTTACATAAACTGGTTTTGTAAAACAGATTGTATAAAGTCGAGTGCACGCGGCCACACTAAGCACATTAATTCGGCGGTGTGCGTCCATGTACCGGAGCATTGCACTGTGGGTAGCTATTCCATAGCTATCTCATAGTTCCCGCAGTCTCCACCGCTCATTGGAATTCTGGGTTGAGATCCCAATGCATGATGCTGCAAAAATAGTGTCGCGGGTGATTCTGGGTAAATGTCGTCACTCATTCCTTCCTCTGTGAAAGCAACGGCAGGCAATCATTTCACGCCCTTTTTCCCTGGATTGCCCTGGCAGACGCCATAGCATGGCAACCATGGAGCTCCTTTTGTCTTTTGTCACTGTCACCGTATGTGTACTGGATGCCGCTGACAGAGGGGGTACTGCAGTGCTACACAGCAGCATTCATTTGCCATTGCAAGGTAGCAGAGATGGTTACCAGTTGTTCTGTACTGTCTGCTGTGCCATTGTAAATTGGCAATGAGATAACGGTTATCAGTCGTTCTGTACCGTCTGCTGCTGTCATGGGTGCTCCTGGCTGGCCTTAGCTGAGGGTGGCCAGGGGCGCAAAGGCAAAAATGGGAATGACTTCCCGAGTCAATCCCTCCTTTATGGTTTATCTAAAAATAGAGTCAGTCCTGCCTAGAATATGAGGCAAGTGTACTAGAGAACCAGTGTATCAGAGAACCAGAGAGCACAGCCGCTCCGTGCCAGATCCCGCAGAAATGATGAGCTGCATGCTATTCACGGGGGGTGCCCCTGCAACAACACCACCTGTTGATTCCCTTCTCCCCCAACCTTTCTGGGCTACCGTGGCAGTGTTCCCCATTTGTGTGATGAAGTAATAAAGAATGCAGGAATAAGAAACACTGACTTTTTAGTGAGATAAAATGAGGGAGAGGCAGCTTCCAGCTGCTATGATAGTCCAGGCAGGACATTAAACGGTGGGTGGACGAGGAGCCCAGCATGCTGCTGCTATGATAGTCCAGGCAGTACAGAATCTTTTCTTTAGACATGAAGGGTGGGGGGGCTGATGGAACTCAGCCCCCAGTTGCTATGATGAGGATGGTTACCAGTCGTTCTGTACCATCTACCGGGAATGACCAGGAGTCATTCCTATTTTTACCCAGGAGTTCCTGGCCGACCTCACCTGAGGCCAGCCAGGAGCACTCACAGGCTGATGATGATGATAGATAGCAGTCATATTGTACCATCTGCCACTGGGGAGGGGAGAGGAGAGGATGCTGCTATTCATTGCCGCAGCACCACGTCTACCAGCAGCATGCAGTAGACATAGGGTGACATATAAAAAAGTCAAGAAACGATTTTTTTCCCCTTTTCTTTCGTGGGAGGGAGGGGGGGTAAACTAACGACATATACCCTGAAATACCCGGACAATGTGTTTGATCCTACAGGCATTGGGAGCTCAGCCAAGAATGCAAATGCTTTTTGGAGACTGCAGGGACTGTGGGATAGCTGGACTCCTCAGTTCCCCCTCCCTCTCTCCATGAGCGTTCATTTGATTCTTTGGCTTTCCGTTATGCTTGTCACACAGCACTGTGCTGTGGCCTCTGTCTATCATAGCCTGGAGTTTTTTCAACTGCTTTCTCATTTTGTCTTCTGTAACGGAGCTCTGATAGAACAGATTTGTCTCTCCATACAGTGATCAGATCCAGTATCTCCCGTTCGGCCCATGCTGGAGCTCTTTTTGGATTTGGGACTGCATCGCCACCCGTGCTGATCAGAGCTCCACGCTGGGCAAACAGGAAATGAAATTCAAAAGTTCGCGGGGCTTTTCCTGTTTACCTGGTCAGTGCATCCGAGTTCAGATTGCTGTCCAGAGCAGTCACAATGGTGCACTGTGGGATACCGCCCGGAGGCCAATACCGTCTATTTGCGGCCACACTAACCCTAATCCGATATGGTAATACCGATTTCAACGCTACTCCTCTCGTCGGGGAGGAGTACAGAAACCGGTTTAAAGAGCCCTTTATATCGATATAAAGGTCCTCGTTGTGTGGATGGGTGCAGTGTTAAATTGGTTTAACGCTGCTAAAATCGGTTTAAACTCGTAGTGTAGACCATGCCTCATTTAGGGCAGCAGCCACCACCAGAAGAGTTGATGAAGATTATTCCAGCATCTTTGGTTGCAGGATTCAACCATTGGCTCATTAGTTTGACATCGGTCCCTCTTGTTTAGGGCTGATGTACATTGGTGGAACAGTGTCTGTGCTGTCCTGTGGATAAACAAAGGATTCAGCCTCCAAGACTTTCAATCCAGCACTAAATTCACTTTAAATGTAAAAACAAAAGGGGAAGTCTTGTTCTCATACAGACAGCATGATTAAAGGTCACACTTTATTCACAATTCCCTGTGAATTCTGCTCCGTCGGAATTTCTTGTGTTACCATTGTGATGATTTGACTTCAAGATTGTTCAGTATTTAAAAACAATCCCTCTTGTTGAAATTCCTATTAGCCCTACACTTTAAGTAACCACATTTATTATTCTTCATAAATAACTCCCCGAAATCATTAGGCCATATTCTACTGTCACTTACACTGGTATAAGTCAGGAGTTGCTACAGTGGATTTATTCCTGGTTTACACCAGCGTAAACAAGAACAAGCAGAATATGGCCCATTGTGTGTGTATATATAATACATGTCATACAGTTTCTAGAGGTTCATAGGGAGATTTATTCCTATCTCTTATCCCTGAAACCAAAATGATTATGTGAGGAGAAAGATCAGTGCATCTCCCAATTAAAAAATATTAAAAGTGTGGTAGAGTTCTGTGTGAGCTGCATCTGACTGTAAAGTATATTCCAATTTGAACATGATAAACTGTGAAATGGAGATAAAAAAGGGATTTCAGAGCAGTGAGAAAGCACAAGATCATAATTACCTTGGAATACTGAAATCAGAGAAGTTAGGTCTAAAACATTTTCTAATCCAGGGGATCTCAACTGTTTTCTTTCTGAGCCTCTCCCCCACCCCACAATACTATAAAAAACTCTAGGGCCTCACGGAGGGAAGCGGGGGAGGGGGGGCTCCAGGCTTCAGCAGCTGGGGCAGGGCTTGGGGATTTAGCCCTGTGGGGCACCAGGGTTCTGGGCTTCAGCTGCTGGGTGAGAGAGGGCCTTAGGCATAAGCATAGTTTGATTTCTATTTTGGGGAGTAGGGCCTAGCAGAGCCCAGGCCAGGTCAGCACAGCAGGGCCCAGGGAGGGAGTGCCACCTCCATCCCCTGATTCACCTCAGCAGGCCACCCAGCCACTCTGGGTTGGGATCTGGGGGACAACAAAAATTATAACTCAAGGGTGGGCAGAGGAGCTCAGCTCACAAAGTTTGAAAACTGCGCAGGGTGCAGGGAGGGGGATAGCTAAGGGTTGTGTGCAGAGAGGGGTAGGTCAAGGTGCAGGGAGGGGGGATAGCTAGGGGCTTTGTGCAACAAGAAGTGCAGGAATGGGGTAACTAGGGGCTATGTACAGCGAGGGTTGTAGCTCAGGGTGCAAGCAGGGGGTAGCTAGAGGCTGTGTGCAGTGACGGGTATAGCGAGGGGTACAGGGAGGGGGTATCTAAGGGCTGTGTGTGGGCAGGATGTAGCTCAGGGTGCAGAGAGGGGGGTAGCTAGCAGCTTTGTGTGGTAAGGGGTGTAGTTCAGGGAGGGAGGTAGCTAGAGGCTGTGTGCAGCAAAGGGTGCAGGGAGGGGTATATCTAGGGACTGTGTGTAGGCAGGGTGTAGCTCAGGGTGCAGGGAGTGGGTAACTAGGGGCTGTGTGCCAGGAGCATTGCAGTTGCTGCTACCCCACAGGCTCTACGGGCCCCGGAGCAGAGTTCACTCAGCTGGGCAGTTCTTACTTGCTGTGCGAGCAGTCAAGGGGGGCTGGGAGATAAGGAGCAGCCACATGCCCGGGCACCAGCTGCAGGAAGAGGAGGGGGGGGCACCGTGACTGCCCACCCCATGGCACCAGCCAGAGCAGCAGATGCCCCACCTTGCCCTGCCTGGCTCCAGCTTCCTGCTTCCGACTTCGCCAAGGGTCTGGGCCTTGGGGGAAGGGGGGAGAAGAGGAGGAGGTGGGGTGTGTGGAGCTGCCTCTGGGTCTGCCCCACTCTGGCACTGCAGTAGGGGGCAACACCCCCCCCATGTCCCCTCCGCCTCCGCCCATGAGCTTGGGGCTTATGGATCTGAAACCTGCACATGGTCCCACAGGGCATTGAAATCTATGCTGATTTACACCAATTGAACATCTGGCCTGGTAAATTAACTGAACTGGTGTAAATCAATCCTTTCCATTAGGCATATTGTTTGGGGAAATGCAGTCAAGAATGGATATGTTTAGTCTCAAGAATAGCATTTCTCTTTTTTTAAAGAGAGAGAGATGATGGGAGCTATTGGTGGATTTTCCCCTTTCAATGGCAAGACAACAGAATAGGGTAAATTAGAAGTTTTTATTGAAACAACTGAGTAGTTGTCTGATCTTTATTTTTTTTAAATACATGGGAAATAAAATAGCAACTTAAGGATCTTCATATTGGCATTCTAGCAGATCATCTGAACATGCCACTCCACTAAAGGTCCAGCTCTAGTTGTGTGGTCATAATTAGGGACTCTGGAGAGCATAATGACATCAAAGACAGAAGAGTAGGTCTTCAGGTAAAGAACAAACCGGAGCAAATTCATTCTTAAATAATAAAGATCTTGTTTTCATGGAAACATCCCTATTATATTCACAAGCAGAATTATTTCTAAATAGAATGTTTTATGAGGTTTTCTAGGAAACATCAGCAGCTATTTAATATTCACATTCTTGGATGTTACTGTCCACTTGCATATCCTAAAATGAGCACCCTTCTCTGCATATGCCTAACTACCTACTTGTACATGCATTTGTCCAATTTGTGCAAACAACTACATCGCACTCTGATGGTTTGACCAGTAGTTGACAGGAAAACTGGATTCTATTTCCAGCTATCAGAGGGGTAGCCGTGTTAGTCTGGATCTGTAAAAGCAGCAAAGAGTCCTGTGGCACCTTATAGACTAACAGACGTTTTGGAGCATAAGCTTTCGTGGGTGAATACATCTGACAAAGTGGGTATGCATCTGACGAAGTGGGTATTCACCCACAAAAGCTCATGCTCCAAAACGTCTGTTAGTTCATAAGGTGCCACAGGACTCTTTGCTGCTATTTCCAGCTCTTTCACTGATTTGCTGTGTGACCTTTGCAAGTCACTTGGGCCCAGATCCTCAATGATATTTGGGTACCTAACTCCCCTTGATTTCAGTGGAAGTTAGACAGCTAAATATCTTTGATGATCTAGGCTTTAAACTCTTTCCACTCAGTTTCCCAGTCTTTAAAATAAGGATAATAATTAAAAATAGGATGCATAGTTTGGAAAAAATATAAACATTTTGCCCATTTTCGAGGGGGATGTCAAAATTTGAACATTTGTGACAAGTTCTAATATTAATATTTACTTGCCTTTGAAAAGCACCTAGACTGTTTTCTTCACTTGAAGTCACAGGAACAAATTCAGCTCTGATGTGCGTGCAATTCCTAGTATCTTCAATGGGAGTTGCAGCCGTCTATACCAGGCCTGAATAGACTTTAAAGAAATAGAGACGTATTGGATAAAACATTACTTTGGCTTCATCCCCAAGGGAATCAAATAGTTTCCAGGAATATAGGATGGATGGAAAATCTAGTAAAAGACTGAAGTTCACAAAGGGGAATAGCATGATTAAAAAGCGGTTGAAAAGGGATCTTGTACACAGTCAGCCAAATTCACTACTGACATAAGCTTGTGCCAATACATTGAGAGCAATAGGGTTGTACCTGTTTATGTCAGTGGTGAATCTGAGCCAATGAATGTCTCCTTGCTATAAAAGATATAAAGCTATTAAACACTCAGGATCATAAGATGGACACTTCATGGCACATAGTGGCAGGCCACATCCTATGGACTAAGCTGCCGTTTAAGCTGCCACTGAATGTTTTTTCCTTTACCACTGGATAATTATATCTGTTCTCTAAGGATCATAAAAAAAATAACTCAAGCTTCACTTTATCTAGCTCCACAGAGTGGTCTTTTTTATTCTGGCAGCCTTTTGCCGCTTCATACTCATGGAGCTTTGACCTTCATTTCAGCACCTTGGATAGTCCATGAGTGTCCAATATCAAAAGGGTGTGAAAAAATAAATGCTGCTATCCTAAACCAAAACCTAAGCCCTAGAAGAAAAAATCTTGAATGCAGCCAGCAATCTTCTGTCATACCAATTCTCTTAACACTGTGGTTTTCAAAGGAAATGATGGCTAAGACAGAAAGAAAATGTACCAAAAGGTCGAGAATGGATTAACTTAGATGGCTTCTGCCTCTGTCCAAAGCAGAGATCACACAGCTCCGTGTCAGCTACAATACCTCAGCAGCCACTGCTTTACCAGTGCAAAGCAGGCTTAGAGCCAGCCTAGCTGGGATTTTCCCTGGCATAGGTGAATCCCAGCATGTCATACAGCCAGCATGGATGGTTCTACATGCCATCCCTCTCCACCCCTCTATAGTGTGGGGGAAAGAGCCAGGGCCAGAGCACTGCATTATGGTGATCTCCTGCTGCTAGAACAGTTCCTTGGGAGCTGCTGCAGCTGGCGCACCTTGAAGAACCCCTGAGGCTGCTAAATTGCTCCTTGGGACCAGATGAGTGTCCAACAGCTAAGAGATCATGGAGATACAGCTGGCTCACAATCATTTTTGCTATTTTGTTGCCTCTCCAAGTTGTGCAAGGTACCAAATAGCCAATGCTGAGGATGTGACTCATGGACTTCAGTGGTACTGCTCACATGAGTAAAGCCTGTAGGACTTGTCCTTATAATTAGCAATCACTATAACAGTCTTTCAGAATTTCCATGTAAACTTACAAGCCCCACCACAAAAATCTGCTCACCTGCCCTTACTATGATGAAGAAGATAGTGAAAAAACCTAAGGATATTTTATTCACCCATCAAAAAAAGTCATTTGCCTTGGGTAAGTAAAATTTTGCAAGGCTGCACACACTATGACAAGACGTGAAGGAGACTACCTGATCCTGTTAGGAATGCCAGAGAAATATTAAGTAGGGAAAAAGTAATAATTCCCCAGTCAATGATGTTGCCAGCTGAAAAAAGTACCATATGTTTGGCCTGATTTCCCCTTCCCCACCCCCTCAATCTAGTGATTTTAAAAACTCCTACCTGTAGTCTGAGTTTTATTCCATGCATAGCTGAATAGAAATGGAATCCCCCTTTATCCAAAAGTTACAAAATCAAACACAAATGGAGTTAGAATATATCTCCATATGTAGAGAACATACTTCACAAATAGAAATGTTGTGGCTGACATGGTTTTAGTAAAGTGAAATGCAGTTTCTCTGTTTTGTTCCTTTTTCATTTTGGTAACTGCAAATGCCTCACAATCTTCAGGGTCATTTTAGGGTTTGTCTTATTCCTATTGATACCCTTTTCCCTTGATATCCAGACACAGGGGTTCCTGAAGCTAACACATTGTTTGAACATAGCAGCAGCAGTGAAATATTTATAAGATTAGTATCTGGTATATTGATGCAAATGATCACAAAGTTACAGCATAAACAGAGAATCAACAGGAGATATATTCAACTATTTCAACATGTTGCGTAACACTGAGGTGCAAGTTTACTTTCTAGCTCCCATGCAAGGATCTAGATGGTAAAGGAAAATTCAAAGAGAGAAAATGTTAAATATCTTTAAAAAATGGTGCTAGTGGTGATAAAACTCAGTGAATCTTTGAGCTTAAGCACACAAAAGAAAATTAGGGTGGGTAATTGTTAATCACTAGTTATTTTCAGGTCTTGCAGAACAGGTTTCCGTACAGGTAGGACACAATGATCATTTAAAAGCTTAATGAGTGATCTGAAATGGTCGAATTCACAGAAGACCTACTTACCTGTCTTGGGAAATAATCCCTTCATATGCATCAGAGAGTGACAAGCCCAGAAAGGCAAAGAGCAAACTTTAGAAATGGAAGAAAACAAGGTGAATCAGAAGTACGAGTAACCTAGTTGGAAGTGAATCCTAATAGTCATAGCTCCGAGGGAGAGATCCAATATTACATTCCTGTAATGAAAGACACTACAGACAAGAAAAGGTCAGCTTTGTGGGGAAAGAATTAAAGAGTTCACAGGTGTTATGTCTAACAGGTGTATTAATTCCTGCAAAGACTATAATTCACCACCAGGTGGCTCTGTGTGAATGAGAGTAAAACTGGAAAACTTGGATGTGGATCCAAATTTCAGATGCCTTGGACTGCTTGAATCTGGGGTTTTGGTTTAATCTATAACTGTAGGAGGTCATGTGCAGACCCAGGTTTGAATTTTGAAACCCCACATAGTTCAAGGTGTTTGTATCTGGGGATTTTGTTCAGGCCCATCTCAAGATATACGACCTATGTAATAGGGACCCCTGGCAATAAAATCAAATTCAAAAAGGGCATTAAAGTGATCTCTAACTTCCTCCTTTTCAGGTTTGTACATTTCAGAGGCTGCCAAATTGCCAGTAAAGAAATACAGGATTCCCTTTGACCTACCTGAGTCCAGTGAATCCAGAGTAATGTGGGTTCTTACTGTTAGCTTTCCTTGATAATATGAACCACTTCAAGACTGAAGGGGAAGGTCAGTGAACAGGATAGAAAAGAAAAATGGTTCTGTTTATATCAGCAGGTCTGGGCTGCTCTGTGGAGCTCAGAGGCTTTGTGAGCCAGCTTTTCACAGCCCACTTGGTGAATGTGAGAAAGAGACCTGAGAGTATCATCATGGAGAACAATCTTGTGTCCCTAAAGAGATAAGTCAGAGTCAAATGCAAGTCAGAGATGTTGAGAAACGTCTGTGGATGAACCATGCATTTTCTAAAAGTTATTGTATCTGAACACAGCTCCTGCCCCCCTAGCTCACCTTTCAGAGGTAGAATCTTACTGGCTGTCAGTTTTTGTCAACTATTACAGATAAGCTTGCTTGTTAGCTCCACATTGCAGCCCATGACCAGATGCCTTAGACCAGTGACATGTCTAAGAGGTTGCAATGAGCAAACATTATCAAAACTTCTGTGTAATAGGGTCCTTGATGGACTGGGTGATGTACTGGCTAGGACTATAACAGCGTTTAAAAGAGAACTGGATAAATTCATGGTAGTTAAGTCCATAAATGGCTATTAGCCAGGATGGGTAAGGAATCGTGTCCCTAGCCTCTGTTTGTCAGAAGACGGAGATGGATGGCAGGAGAGAGATCACTTGATCATTGCCTGTTAGGTTCACTCCCTCTGGGGCACCTGGCATTGACCACTGTCGGTAGACATACTGAGCTAGATGAACCTTTGGTCTGAGCTGGTATGGCCTTTCTTATGTTCTTATGTTCTTACTGGTTAGCGCCTACCCAGTCATGGGCACAAAGGTAGGGGAGCTCAGGCCCACTCGATCAACTGAGCTCCGACGGAGGGCCCTAGGCGGATCAGCAGCATTTGCTCTCCAGGGGGCCCTCTGAGCTACCTTCCCTGCATCACTTCCCAGTGCTGCTTCACTCTCTCAGCTTCTGGTGCCAGAAAATGAAAATGAAAAAGAAAGCAAACTTTCTGCCCCAGTTGGGCTGAACATATATTCCTGTTCCGTCAGGGAGGCTTCTCTGGCCCTTTTGGCAGGATCCTTCTGGGTAAGTGTACACTTTTCCCCAGCCTCCCCCTTCTGAGCACAGAGGCTCATTTTTTATACCTGTCTCCAGTTGGAGAATGCTCTGCAGGGTTGGAGTGGTGGAGCTATTGGGCCTAGTACTGCCCTTTAACCCCTTCTGGTCCAATATAGCCCATCAGCTCAAGTCAGAGATGGAATTCCAAGCTAATCGGATAGAGCATTCATTTCTAGCCCTGGAAGTTTGCAAGATAGCTGCTCTTCAAAAATCACAACACCAAGAGGTATTTTAGAGGTATTTTAGATGTTTCTCTGGTGGGCAAAGGAAAATATAAGAGTTTGAAGTCACAATGCAGTCTCCTTTGATTGAAAGTTCACATTCATAAGTGGTCAATTCAGACCATAGTCTCAGAGTACTCTTGGATTGCTCACTGATGCCAAGCGCTCACATTGTAACAGCCATGACTAACACTTTCTACCATCTCTGATTGGCTAGGATATTCGTCGCATTCTGGCAGACAAAGACCTGGCCTCAGTTATTCATGCCTTCATCCCCCCTCAGATGGACTACAGCAAAGCAATATAGCTGGGCATGAACTCTTCCATGCTTAGAAAACTCCAATGAGTAAAAAAATCTGGAGCATATCGCCACAGACTCCCATGAGCACATCAGACCCATCCTCTGCTCCCTGCACTGGCTTCCCATAGAATTTTGAATCAAGTTCAAGTCTTGGTCCTTATCTTCAAATGCTCTATGGCCTGGGCTCAAAGTAACTAAAGGATCATCTACAGAGGAACATGGTAAATAATACACCTCACAAAACTGAAAGGACCAGATCTTCAGCTATGTCAGTTATTACCAGCTGAGGATCTGGTGTCACTAAGTCTCTAAAATATTTTTTAAAACTTGTACTGTATAGCCAAATGTATAACGTAATATCAATGTTTTATTATTATTAACTTAGCATGAATCACTCACTTATGCACACAAAACTGCTCTAATACAAAGAAGAAGAGGAAGAGCTCTGTGTAAGTTCAAAAGCTTGTCTCTCTTGCCAAACAGAAATTGGTCCAATAAAAGCTACTACTTCACCCACCTTGTCTCTCTAATACAGAGGATTTAACAGATATATAATATATAAAAAACATTGTTTGTGCAGTTAGGGTTGGTTCACCTATAACATACCTGACTCAAAACCACAAAAGTAAATGACAAGTTAAACCATCTAAGAGTACATATGCTCTGCTCCTTCAGCCACAAGCCTTTATCACTACCACAACTATTATACATCCCAGACCATGCACCATGAACTTAACTTCCACTTTCAGCAGGCTCTTCCACACATACCTTTCCATCGAAATACCCCCTTCTAACACTATGAAGTGTGAATATTTGGTGTAGCAATGTGTTATGTCCACATGCCTCCCTGTAAACCCACCATATGGGAAAAGTGTCCCCTCAGTTTATCTGTCATTAGTGTAAAATATTAAGCAATCTGGCATACCCTACAGAAAGGAAAAGAGTAGCATTCCAATGAACTTAATTAATATGGCTTCCCCTCATTTCTAGACATAGATGCAGGGGGTTTCTGTATCGCGTTCACAAAGAGAGAACAGGAAATAGGCCTGTCCATTAAACAAATCATTTAAAAAGTACATTGTCCAGTAAACAATGCAAACCCTCACAGCAATTCTTGTAAACACTCCAGACCTTTAATGATAAGTATTAGTTTTCAACTGTTATAGTTTTGACAGGGTGGAAACAAAGCAGTAAAAAAAATATATCCCCCAACAACATCCTATACCTTTATACAATGAAAAGGTAAAACAGGCCATCTGTAGTCTACACAGTAAAGTTGAGAAAGAAAAAAAGGGAGTTAATTAGCCAAAGGTAGAAACTGTGAGTTAATGGACAGCTACAAGAAACTAAAGCAAGTTAGAACATTTTTACCTAATCAACTCTTGTGGAAAGGTTGGAAAGATTTTAGCCTACTAGGGACACATAAGACTGATGATTGATGAGTGATTTTTGATATGTTTAGTGTGGGTTTAAATCTGTTTATTTTTTTTCTAACATGTTTTTTCTGTAACCTGTTTTCCCGAAGAATAAATGAACTTTTCTTTGGAAATGCTGAATGATCACTGGTGAAAACACTGTCGATCTCAGAGAGAGAGCGCAATGCCCAGGTGATGGCCTCTAGGCAGACTGGCTTGCCAAAGATATCACAGTGTATGGTAGGGGGCTGTGTAGCCTTCAAGTGCCAGGTCAGGCAGGAGAGAGATGCGTGTCTCTGCCCAAGAGAGGTGAGAGCTGTGAGCAGAAAACCTTAAATGGGTGCTCTTGACAGACCATGGAGGGAGAAATACAAGTGCAGCTACCATGAAAATGGGACTGATCTATCTTATAATGGTTTGTATTAGTTCCTAAAGAGTGACTCTTGATTTATACATGTGTAAGCGAGAGCAGAATCAGGCCTAGTGTATACAGTGTTGCACCTTCTCTAGCGATTTTAGTGTAGGAAGTATTAAGTGTAGGACTTATCAAGAAATACCAAGAATTACCAAAACCTTAGAGAGCAAATGGTTGTATTAGGCTGTAGAAAATGCATGAGTAATTTTGCCACAAATTTCCCGCATCAGGAAAATGCCATCTTTGACTTTTCTTATATATTTGGCAGTATTCAAGAGGCAAATTAACAATTATCCTCTTTGTGGATCAAATGAAATTATGCAAAGACCTAAAGGGCTTTTTGTTTGGATTTTTTTATAGTCCATGCCAAACACAGAAAACGTGGATTTCTTCTCTATTTATTTTCATTTGCTTGAATGTGAGGTTCTTCTAAGCACTGGGTGAACCAGACACAATGTAAGCAGGCACTGTGCAAGCTCCAGCTGCACTGCTCTGCCAATGCATCTCATACCTGGGGTTGCTATGTCCATTTTGGGGCTAAGTCAGTAACTGAATTCTGATGAAAAGGCTCTTTTTGGCCACACAAGTGATGGTAGCTTAGCTTTAAAACATCCTGCAGCTTGAAGAAAAGAGAACCCAAGAGTAGGACTATGTCTCAGAAAACAGGGAGGAAAAGCTGAGGATTCTGGCATGAATTTCTCCCTACATCATACTTTTATGGGAGCAAAATTTCCCCTCAGAAAGCAAATTGCACTCCCATCCCCCACACCCTGTAGAGCCCCTTATCTTAGTTTTTTATACTGCAGCATTACTGTAGCATCTGAATACTTTCCACATAAATTCAATAACCATAGCAAAGTCCCTAGTGAACTTTATGGAGAGACTGGCACTCCTCCCTTTCCAAGGTAAAAACTACCATTGGAGTAGAGGTTTGGTTTTGATTATTTTTTAACTTTATTAATTTCCTTTTTATTTTATTTTATTTTACAGTGGGGTATGATCTGGCTCATAGTTCTGTACGTTAAAAAAATGAGCAGGGAAAGATACAGCTGGGAGAGAACATAGTGGGTTTAAACCATCAGAAATGTACAATGACTAGACTGCAATCTGAATTTCTTCGAACATACTTCACATGTTAGGCCTCCACAAGATCAACAAAACAAGAGAAACTTGAGGTTGTGAACCTTGGTAGTTTTGGAACTATGTGAGCATCAGTGTACTAAATTAAGAATTTTAGTAGGGTTACGGCTAATTTCAAATCGCCATATCTTTCAAACCTTTTGCTTTGGTGCATTGAGGACTTAGTTTTGTACTGAATATCCATAACTTGTATAGGCAAGACTTGTTTAGTATTCTATTTCTTGGTCAGAGGAAATTTTTATGCAGTAATGAACAATCAAAACTGCTTCATTCAGCCAGAACTGCCATCCAGATCATGCTGATCACAGTTGTCTAGTTTTGGAAAGTTTCCTCTTTCCATTGAAGAGATTCTGAACAAGAAGTCATTATTCAGTCTTCTTCTATTATTATTGTTGTTGTCAAATGCTACCAGTGTGGTGCTCTGCTCTGTTCAATGTTGATATTTATCGGCTGCATGCGTGTGTTCCCTCTCTGTGCTGTCCCAGCTCTGCGCAGGTAGCTGACACAGCAGACCCTGAGAGAACCCCCAATGACCACAGACTCTAGTAAGATATGAAGGCACTTCGGCCTGGTTTATTGTCAAATGAAGCACAATGATAGTTCCCTCTAGACTTTACTCTACAGGACATACTACCAATATGTGCCCCCTGGCAATGGACTCAGCTCAGTCAGTGGCGGGACTTTCCACTGCCCCCTAGGCTGGACCAAGACACCGCCCCAGGGACGCATTCTTATACACAGGCACAAACAAGTTACATATCACTCCTGACGTATTGAGGTGCAACCCCTTTACGTAGCAAGGTACAACCCCACTACGTAGCAAGGTGCCGCCTCTCACCTTGTACATGTTGGTTTGAACAAAACAACTCTATCCATCATATTACCCTTTTGGCCCTGTCATTGGGATGGGTCAGCCTGTTCCTTGTTATCTGTATGGAATGTACAAGTATGCGAATGTTCTGATATCTGGTGTCCAGTACCTTTTAGGTATGTCTCTTTTTGCAGCATCAGCCCTCTCCTTGCCAGCTTCTGTGAGCAGGGCCTGCCTCTGGCTCACAGCTTAACCTTGCTTTGTGTTAGCAAAGTCTTGACCATTACTTTAGTTCAGGCCTTAGACCTCATACCGGGCCTCTGATACCAAGGGTTTATATCTCAGGGCCTCCTCTTACTATAATTATTATTCCCACATACACAAATATTATTAAAAATTAATTAAGGTTGCAGTAAACATGCAGAGACTCACCCCTGCGGCACCTCCTGCTGATCTCTGTCGGGAATTAGCTCATCCAGGTTCCGGAGCGCCCTTTGCAGGCCAGTGATCCACCTTACCACTGGCCCCCGTGTCCCTCGCAGGACCCCGGTGCCCCTTTCTCTGGGGTGCTGTCTCTCTGGCAGTAACTCCTCAGTCTCAGGGAACCCCCACCCAGTCCCCCCTCACCTCAGTCATAGGCTACTGCCAGTCCCCAACTAGCCCCTGTTCCCTGGAGCAGATTGCAGTATAAGCCACACATCACTGGCAAGAAGGATTTGGACCTGCTGCCTCTGTCTGCAACCTAGTGCCTCTATGGGGCCTTGGACAAGGCCCTGCAGCCTGGAGCTCCCCAGCCCCTTGGGTCTTTCCCCAGCCCTGCCTCCCTCTAGGTAACCTGAGCTTCCCAGCACCCAGGCCCCTCTCTCTCTCTGAAGGCAGAGAGAGACTGTCTGTGCTCCTGGCTCAAAGTCTTTTTATAGGGGTTGGCTGTGGTCTGTTTGGGGCATGGCTCCCAGCTGTGCCTACTTCCCCAGTCGGCCTGGGAGCTGCTTCCCCAGCCACAGCCCTCCGCTTCTCCGCTCCTTGGAGCTAAGACCAAAGTGCAGTGTCTGTTCTTATCAGTTTAATTTCTTCTGATGGACATCTACAACACCTGTCCTGAAGATGGAGTCTCCTGCTGCCATTTTTGAAAAAAAAAGATGCTGCCTTGAAGATATACTCCACTGCTGCTACTTTGGAAGACAATTCTTTCTCACCCTCAACTACATTCTCATCAGCCGCTGCTGCTCCTGCATTCTCTACTTTTCAGAAAGCTCAGCGGAAGCCTATCACGAAGACCACCCTTGGTGCCTCATGGAAGACCCGGACCACCAGCAAGGATGAAAAAATCAGCACCTGGCCGAAGAAAACCCCTGTGGATACCTCTGCAGGGAAACATAGCACCAGAAGGACAGCTCTTCGGGACCTCACATCCAGGAGCAAGAATATCTCACCAGCTCTTCAGGAGGAGGACCCCTGGAGAACCTCTCCCACTTCCCAGGACCCAGGATGCTGATCATTGCCCTGCTGGGAAGGATGCTACCAGAGGAGCTCCCCCGATGACCCAGGACCAGGATGCTGATCACTGCCCCACTGCTCCAGAGAGGGATGCTCCAGAAGGAACCACCTCCTCAACCTCAGACCCTGAAACTACTTACCACCTGGCTGTCCGGAGGAGGGCCGCTCAAAGGGGAATGCACTCCAGAGCCCAGGATCTTAATGCTGCACACTGTCCTTCCAGGCAAAGAGACATCATGGCCAGTGAGTCCAGCCCCGCCCAGGAGCGACCTCACCTCCTCAAGTTTACCTACCAGACCCAGAGGAATCACCTGGTGAGCCTTCCGGCACAACAGAGGTCCGCCCCACAGAGGGTGAGGCACAGGAAGATGACTGCATCTACCTCTAGTACTCACTCCCTACAGGTATCCTCCTCTGTCCCTTTTGCCTCCCCATCCATGGAGTCCAGACCCTCGGGGCCCTCAGCAAACACGTTTGCAAGACCTGCAACAAACAGATTGCTTTCCGGGGTAGCCGCTGCGATCTACCCTTTGAGACTCAAAAGAAATGTAAGTTCCATCAAACCACATGCAAGGGACCCCTCACGACTGCAAAGGTCAATCCCACTGACACCGTGAGGGTTCCAAACCTGACCCGCACCAATGGTCCGGCTTCAGCACTCCAGCCAGCATCCTCAGAGTCACAGCAGGTAAGGGGGGACCAACCGCCAACTGAGGGAAGCACAACCCCTGCCTCGAGGACTGACAATGCCACCAAAAGAACTATCCCTGTCTCCAGAATCCTCATACTGGACCCTCCTGCAAGGGGGATCACCACCACCTCACAAGTCAGCAACCTCACCAGACGTCTCAGCGACCTCATAGAAACCATCTGGCACAACACGGATACAAGACGGGGCAGTGCTCCCCCACAGGTAACCTCATGCTGCCCTGCCATAGGAGCAACTAGAACCAATCCCAGGCCACAAGGCGAGACCGAGCCAATGGAGGAGCCTTCTGCAGCCTCCAGATTCCATGGCCGGACCCCACCCCCGCAAGACCAACACCTCCTCCAAGGTTACCCAATGATCCTCCAACCGCCAAAAACCCCATGCCTCACTGAGGACCCCGCAGCTGGATATCACCCACAGAAGAACCAGAGCCATCCCCAGCACTTCCAGACATGACTGTACCCCCCCAAAGCCCAGCACCGGTGCTTCCAGAACCCCACTCCGTCCCGGAAGATCCAGTGCTGCCTTAGAGACACCAAGAGCTGACCTCCACACCGCACCATGACCCCTGCCCCAAGAACCCCGTGAACACCGTCCCCCAGTCTGAGGGACAACAAGGCCGCAGACTATCCCCACAGCACTTGAACCTGTGGAGACAATGCAGCAGGAGGAGCAACGGACAAGAGCGAGGGTCGCCAGGCCTTGGCAATCCGCCTGGATGGACGAGCTGGCAAAGGCTGAGGACTTCGAGAACTTTGACACTCTGAAGGACAGATTGACCACAGAACTGTCTGCAGAAATTACAGCCAGAAGGAGGGAACCCCACACAGACCACTCGCACAGACCACTCGCGGATTCCCTGTGCTGAGCCGTAGCAACACCACCAGAGAAGGTAGGAGAGGGGATGTTGGCCGCTGCTACGATCTGGTGGCTGCATCCCATATTCAGAAACTATACAGGATGAACAGGCCGGAAACCATGAGGGAGATCCTCAACGGGACCTCCTCCTACTGTGCCATCCAGCCCCAGGGGCTCTACTCCTACTTCAAGGATGTGTTTGATCACAAGGCCCAGACCAACTTGCAACACCCAGAGTGCCTTCTCCCACTACCCCGGATCGACCTCACAGAGGACCTAGAGAGAGATTTTTCCCCACAGGAAGTGCAGGCGAGGCTGACGAGGACCAAAAACACCGCCCCTGGAAAAGATGGCATCCGCTACCACCTGCTCAAGATGCGAGATCCCGGCTGCTTGGTGCTTGCTGCCATCTTCAACAAATGCAAGCAGTTCCATCACATTCCCCGCTCCTGGAAAAAGTCCATGACTGTGTTCATCCACAAAAAGGGTGAACGGGACGACCCTGGCAACTGGAGGCCCATCTCCCTCTGCTCCACCATCTACAAGCTGTATGCCAGCTGCCTCACAGCAAGGATCACAGACTGGTCAGTATGCGGGGGCGCCATCAGCTCAATGCCTGCTTCCACTTGCTGACATGTTTCGACGCCATGATAAGGAACATCACAGTGAATGCACTGCGTGACGCAACAGAGAAACGGATCAGCAGAGGCCCCTCCAACCAAGACATCATCACCTTCCTGAGCAGCTCTCTGGATGGGGAATTCAGATAGGATGGGCGCGACATCGCTTCACTGTGGTCCCGCACTGGCAACGCCATGCGTCACCTGAAGAAGCACATCGGCTGCTGCTAGGAGTGGTGCGAGGAGCACCAGGAGCTGGGAGTCTGGGTGCCACAGATCAGGTCCAATGACAACACCATCGTCACCCTGAGCTCCAGGGGCTTGCTGGAGAGGTCCCTGAAGGCTGCCATCCACTCGTTGTATGTGGAAACCCAGAAGCGTAAACCGGACCAGGGTAAAGCCTTTGAGTTGACCAGCAAGTGGGACACCAGCAACCACTTCCACGCTGGGGGCAGCTTCACCCGCTTCGCTATCTGGCTGTTCATCCACCGTGCCCAGCTCAACTGCGTCCTGCTCAACGGAGCCGTCCACCACGGGAACCGAGACAAGTGTTGCAGGAGGTGCGGCTACTCCAACGAGACCCTGCCCCACGTCTTGTGCAGCTGCAAATCCCACTCCAGAGCCTGGCAGCTGCGCCACAATGCCATCCAGAACCGCCTGGTGAAAGCCATCGCACCACGCCTGGGGGAGATCTCCGTGAACTGCACCATCCCCAGTACCGACAGCCAGCTACGACCTGACGTCATCGTCACTGATGAGGCCCAGAAAAAGATCATCCTCATCAATGTCACTGTCTCCTTTGAGAACAGGACCCCAGCATTTCATGAAGCCCGAGATCGTAAGCTGGAAAAGTACGCCCCCCTAGCTGACACCCTGTGAGCTAAGGGCTACGAGGTGTAGATGGACACCCTGATCGTCAGAGCCCTGGGCACCTGGGACCCCTGCAACAAGCGAGTGCTGCAGACCTGCAGGCTCGGTCGACACTACACGTGGCTCATGCGGAACCTCATGGTCTCAGACACCATCTGATGGTACAGGGACATCTACATCGAGCACATCACTGCCCACTGACAGTACCAGGGAGTGTGAGCCAGAGTGACATTGTTCTTCAACTATGAGAAAGGGACCAAGACACTTTCTCCATTGGATTATATGAACTGGAACCATAAACTCCCTGAACATTAAATCTCACCAAATGAGGGTCAATCCGTCCTCATCATCATATCCGTCCTCATCATCATATCCACTCCACACCCAAACATAGCCACTTTATGAACTTCATACCCTCATATCTCAATGTCTGTACTTGGAACCATCAACCTTTTACCCCCAATCAGAGATATTACAGATTATGTATTCTCTATGCCACCTGATCTTAAACCAATTTTGCACCATCGATAATCTGTATGTTATTCCCTGATAACCAGAAATTTCTATGTTTAATCTCTGTACCGTTCACTTTTTTTTTTAACATCATCTTAATACAAATTTTAAATGATTCTGTTTGGTGCACTGCACCTTTACTTGTAAGAAGTCTGCCTGCCTACCTGCCTGCTAGAGTTTGGAGGTTCATACATGGTTAGGGACACACACACTGCTTTGGATTTTTTTTAATAACTGAAAATCAAAATAATCTAGACTCAAAGTGGACACTCTGGAACACCTGTGTATGGAAAAGCCTTATTCCCCATTCTTTACCCCAATCATGCCAATGGACTCTGTGCATTTCAGATACATTCAAGGCAACCAGATCAGCAGAAGGAAAATATCATACAGCTGGAATGTTTCTTACATTGATTCAATAGAGGATTGCATACAACAAATAGCTCCACGAGCTACAAAACAATAACAGTGCTTGATTGCTACGATCAACCACCTGTAATCATCTTTGTAGACAACTTCATGCGATTTTCTATGAATAAAAATGTCCTTCCTGTTCATACTGTATCAGTCTCATAAAGGTTCATTTTCAAATCATAAGGATAGTTGAACAAAGCAAAATCCATCTGGTACAGCTTTTTGATTTTTTCAATTTGCTCTGAGATCAGCTTTCTGAGATATTCTAAGGTGATATCACCACTAGTACGTTTCTCTGAGCTATGTGTCTTAAAGTTAGGGTAGTGCAGATCCTCTGGGGCTCCAATGTTCCTGAGAACAAGTTCAGAATCTTGCTCCAAGGTCTCAAACTCCCCCAGGATGTCACAGTGAATGTTGCAAGGATCACAGAGTAGAAACACTGGTTTCCAATGAATATCCAAATGTTCTTGTTTTTTTGTCAGAATAAAGTTAACAAACTCCTGGAAAGTCACCTTTTCAGATGAATTTTTGTTTTTCCTGAACATGGCCTTCATCTCATTTGCCACAGTGACACTATGGTATGGCTCAGAGTGCAGAAGCTTGTCTCTGTAAGCTGAAACCAACCGTTCCAGGGGATCTCTGGTGAACATCACTTTGGTTTAACTGGTCAGCAATTTATCCTAGTAGTCAGAAAGGTAAGAACTCAGCCTCTTTAACAGTGGGGTACGGTGGATGAGGTCCTGTTGGACTTTGTCAGCCTTTCTGCTCAGGTTCATTGTGAGGAGAATGATTATTTTCTTCCAGTTGGAGCAGCCCACCTTAGGCACCTCACAGTAGATGAACTTTTGGTTATGTTCCACAAAGATCTGTTTTGCAACATTATGTTTCAGTTTTCTTTTTTGAATGAGAAAGGTTGTTCATCAGGCAGATGGAGTTCAGCATGTCTCTGCGATAGACTTGACTCATCAGTCAATCTTCCTTAGGAACTGGAAAAGAAGAGTGTGCAAGAAAGGAAGATACACCACCAGTTTAAAGTAATTTAACGGAATTCTCTTTTCATTCAGAAAATGAATTAACTCAGATTAATCACTTGTGGAACTAAAATAGCAGCTCATGATTAACATGAATCTCTGGTTCACTGTCACTTGTCTACACTGTTACAGGCATGCAACACAAGCTACCATGATTATTAAAAGGCTTGTTAGAAGGAGAACATGGGAAATGAATGGCAGGAGCAATATTCATAGGGAGAATCCTGCCATGCATCTTCAAACACTTAACTTCAGTGGCAAATGTGGCTTTTTGTGAGTTTCTCTTCCCTACACATGTCAGGATAACAAAGAATCTGACAGGACAGGCCCCTCAGATATTTTATTTGTATTATTTATACATGCACCTTCGTTGTGCTACATATTTTATATGCTCCAAAAAGATGGTCACAGTTCCAAGAAATGAAAAATCCTTCTATCTATATATTCTTTACTTACTCATCATTTCTGTTTGCTTCCTGTAGAATACTCCAGAAAGAAGACTTCCAAAAATGAAATTTAGGACAAGGAAAATGAACACCTTCCGGAGCACCTTGTCCACCATGTTTTCCCAGGAAGGAGAAGGAAGTGGCCTTTGTGTAAGGAATCTGTCTTCCTAGCTACAAGAAAATGAGAGACAGTTTATTGTTTGAATTTTCCTACAAAAATATCACATGCTACACAGAGTGTAAGAGATCAGAGTCAGTGAGGTGCAGGAATGTGCTGTAGAGGGAACATGAGAATGCCCCTACTGGGTCAAACCAAAGGTCCATGTAGCCAGTACCCTGTCTTCCGACAGTGGCCAATGTCAGGTGCCCCCGAGGGAATGAACAGAACAGGTAATCATCAAATGATCCATCCCCCATCACTCATTCCTAGTTTCTGGCAAACAGAGGCTAAGGACACCTGGCTCATAGCCATTGATCGACCAATCCTCCATGAACTTATCTAGGTTTTTTTTTAACTCTGTTATGGTCTTGGCCTTCACAACATCCTCTGGCTAGGAGTTCCACAGGTTGACTGTTCGTTGTGTGAAGAAATGCTTCATTTTATTTGTTTTAACCCTGCTGCATATTAATTTCTTTTGGTGACCCCTAGTTCTTGTGTTATGAGAAGGAGTAAAAAACACTTGCTTATCTACTTTGTCTATACCAGTCATGATTTTATAGACCTCAATTATATCTCCCCTTAGCCGTCCCTTTTCCAAGCTGAAAAGTCCCAGTCTTATTAATCTATCCTCATATGGAAGCCGTTCCATACCCCTAATAATTTTTGTTGCCTTTTTCTGAACCTTTTCCAATTCCAACATATCTTTTTTGAGATGGGGCAACCACATCTGCACATTGTATTCAAGATGTGGATGTACCACGGTTTTATATAGAGGCAACATGATATTTTCAGGCCTATTATCTATCCCTTTCTTAATTATTTCCAGCATGCTGATCACTTTTTTGACTGCCACTGAACATTGAATGGATGTTTTCAGAGAACTATCCACAATGATGCCAAGATCTCTTTCTTGAGTGATAGCAGCCCATTTAGGCCCCATTATTTTATATGTATAGTTGGGATTATGCTTTCCAATGTGCATTACTTTGCATTTATCAACATTAAATTTCATCTGCCATTTTGTTGCCCAGTCACCCAGTTTTGCGAGCTCTTCGCAGTCTGCCTGGATCTTAACTATCTTTAGTAATTTTGTATCATCTGCAAATTTTGCCACCTCACTCTTTACCCTTTTTTCCAGATCATTTAGAAATATGTTGAATAGGACTGGGCCCAGTACAGACCCTTGGGGGACACCACTATTTACCTCTCTCCATTCTGAAAACTGACCACTTATACCTACCCTTTGTTTCCTATCTTTTAACCAGTTACCAATCCATGAGAGCACCTTCCCTCTTATCCTGTGGCAGCTTACTTTGTGTAAGAGCCTTTAGTGAGGGACCTTGTCAAAGGCTTTCTGATAATCTAAGAATACTATATATCCACTGGATCCCCTTAGTCCACATGCTTGTTGACCCCCTAAAATAATTCTAGTAGGTTGGTGAGGCATGATTTCCCTTTACTAAAACCATGTTGACTCTTCTTCAACAAATTATGTTCCTCTATATGTCTGACAATATTGTTCTTTATTATAGTTTCAATCAGTTTTCCCAGTACTGAAGTCAGGCTTATAGGCTTGTAATTGCCGGGATCACTTCTGGAGCCCTTTTTAAAAATTGGTGTCACATTAGCTATCCTCCAGTCATCTGGTACAGAAGCTGATTTAAATGATAGGTTACAGACTACAGTTAGTAGTTCTGCAATTTCACATTTGAATTCCTTCAGAACTCTTGGGTGAATACCAGCTGGTCCTGGTGACTTATTTTGTTGTTTAATGATACCTCAACCTGGGACAGTTCCTCAGATTTGTCACCTAAAAAGAATGGCTCAGGTTTGGGAATCTACCTCACATTCTCAGCCATGAAGACCAATGCAAAGAATTCATTTAGTTTCTCCGCAATGACCTTATTGTCCTTTAGTGCTCCTTTAGCACCTCGATCATCCAGTGGCCCCACTGGTTGTTTAGCAAGCTTCTTGCTTCTAATGTACTTTAAAAAAATTTGCTATTACTTTTTGAGTCTTTGGCTAAATATTCCTCAAATTCTTTTTTCACCTTCCTAATTGTGTTTTTACAATTCCCTTGCCAGAATTTATGCTCCTTTCTATTCTCCTCACTAGGATTTAACTTCTACTTTTGAAAGGATGCCTTTTTGCCTCTCACTGCTCCTTTTACTTTGTTATTTAGCCAGAGTGGCTCTTTTTTGGTTCTCTTACTATGTTTTTTAGTTTGGGTATACCTTTAAGTTGAGCCTCTATTATGATGTCTTTAGAAAGTGTCCATGCAGCTTGCAGAGATTTCACTCTTGGCACTGCACCTTTTAATTTCTGTTTAACTAATTTTCTTATTTTTGTGTAGTCTCGCTTTCGGAAATTAAATGCTACAGCGTTGGGCCACTGTTGTGTTTTTCATGCCACAGGGATATTAAATGTAATTATATTATGGTCACTATTACCAAGCGGCCCAGCCATATTCACCTCTTGGACCAGATCCTGTGCTCCACTTAGGACTAAATCAAGAATTGCCTCTCCTCTGGCAGGTTCCAGGACCAGCTGCTCCAAGAAGCAGTCATTTAAGATGTCAAGAAACTTTATCTCTGCATCCCATCCTGAGGTGACATGTACCCAGTCAGTTTGGGGATTATTGAAATCCCCCATTATTATTATTGAGTTTTTTTATTTTAATTGCCTCTCTAATCTCTGTGAGCATTTCACTGCCACTATCACTATCACTATCACCCCCGCCTCCGCCTGATTGCTAGGAGAGCCAGGAGACTGCTAACGTCATCGCCGCACTTCTTGCAGTTGATCAAACTGGCCCTTCAGTTTTTTGTATAATAAACGGAGTGCCTACCTCTTGCTTAATAGATACTGGAGCCTCGCGTTCCACTCTTCGGGTGCAAGATTTCCCTTCAGCACCCCGTTCCTCAGAAGTTATTAATGCCATCGGTGTGGGAAATACTCCCATTCCCCACCCTGTTTCCACTCCTTTGTCAGTCTCAATCGGCCCTCTCACTGAGCACCATGCGTTTCTCCTCAGTCCGTGCTCCCCTGCTAATTTGTTGGGAAAGGATTTGTTGTGTAAATTAAAAGGTGCACTATCTATTGCTCCCCGGAGGGGGTGTTTCTGGAAGTGCCTGATCCCGTGCAGAACAAAGTTTTAGCCCTGTTACATGAGGAACAAGCTCCTGTAGGGGACATCGACTCCAGCCCTTCCTTGTTGCAACAGGAACTGTTGGCCAAGGTCTCGCCTACACTGTGGACTGAACATGCCAACCAGGTTGGGCGTATTGGCTCTGCTCAGCCGGTCGAGATTCGTTTAAACCCAGCAAAGCCTCTTCTCAAAATTCGGCAGTATCCATTGTCTAAACAAGCTGAGGACGGAATCCGCCCTGTAATTTCGGCCTTGCTTGAGCAGGGAGTTATTGTGCCAACTGTCAGTAAATGTAACTCCCCAATTCTGCCTGTGCTTAAACCAGGCAAACAAACCTGGCGGTTTGCACAGGACCTCCGAGCCATTAATGCTGCTGTACTTCCGACTTTCCCTGTGGTCCCGAACTCGGCCACAATTCTTTCCTGCATTCCCCCAACCGCGCAGTATTTTTCTGTAATTGATTTGTGCTCTGCTTTTTTTTCCATTCCGATTCATGAAAATAGTCAATTTCTATTCGCTTTTACTTATCAGGGATCCCAGTACACCTGGACCCAGTTGCTGCAAGGCTATACTGAGTCTCCTACCATTTTTTCTCGAATATTAAAAAAGGATCTGGATGATATTCGGTTCCCAATGGGCTCAGTTCTAGTCCAGTGTTTGGATGACTTATTATTGGCATCTGAGTTTTTAGAAGCCTCTAAAACGGACACATTGGTCTTGCTCCACGCTTTAGCCCAAAAGGGGCACAAGGTGTTCAAAGCTAAATTACAGCTCTGCTCCCTTGTGGTGCATTATCTGGGACATGATATTTCTATGAGCAAGCGAGGCTTGTCCTCCTCGCGCACTCAAGCCATTTTGCAGGTACCCAAGCCACTTACTAAAAAACAAATGCCAGGATTTCTTGGCATGGCAGATTATTGCCGGCAGTGGATCCCAGGCTATGCCTCTCTTGTTCGCCCTTTGCAAAACCTAACCCTAAATAAAATCTCTGACCCTATTCCCTGGGATGAGCATGCGGAGGAAGCATTTCAACAGGTTAAAGGTGCACTGGCTCAGGCCCCAGCCCTAGGCCTCCCTAATTATACCAAACCGTTTACCCTTTATTGCCATGAAAAGGAGGGTTCGGCTCAGGGGGTTCTTACACAATTACATGGGGATAAACACAGACCCGTCGCCTATTTCAGCTCTTCTTTAGATCCTGTGGCAGCGGGTCTGCCCCCATGTCTCAGATCCGTAGCTGCTGCTGCAACGCTTGTAGAAGCGTCTGCTTCTCTTATATTGGGGAGCCCCTTAACAGTAGCTGTTCCCCATGCCGTTACGGCCCTCCTTACCAAAGGCAAGACTCAGCATCTCTCAAATTCCCGGCTTACAAAGTATGAAATGGTCCTTTTAAATGCTGTAAATGTTAGCTTGGTTAGATGCTCGGTACTAAACCCCGCCTCCCTCTTGCCCACGGCAGAGGATGGCGAACCGCATGACTGCCTTCTTGTAACTGCTGAGCTTTCTACCCCTAGACCTGACCTGCAGGATGTTCCCCTACAGAACCCTGACTTAATTCTTTTGTTGATGGCTCCTGCCTTAGAGACTCAGCTGGCTGACTTGTGACAGGTTATGCTGTGTGCAATCTACATGACACCATAGAGGCCTTCTCTCTTCCAGCAGCTAAATCTGCCCAGGTTGCGGAGCTGTTTGCCCTTACTAAAGCCTGTCACTTGGCAGTCGGAACTACTGTTACTATTTATACCAACTCCCGATACCCCTTCGGGGTAGTGCATGATTATGGACAGCTATGGAAATACAGGGGTTTCCATACCTCTAGCGGGACACCCATCAGATATGGCCCATATGTTGATACTTTACTATGTGCTCTTCAATTACCCTCGGCTATTGCTGTTGTTAAATGTTCAGCCCATCAGAAACCCTGCAATGACATTACACGAGGAAATGCCCTGGCAGATGCTGCTGCCAGGCAGGCGACCCTTTCCGGGTCTCCGGCTGCCTTTGGAAACAGTTCTCTTTGTCTGCTTCAGCCCTTCCCCGCGGCCGGCTCCCTGTCAGACCTTGCACATATGCAGGAGTCGGCATCTCAGAAGGAGAAGAATAGCTGGAAGCAGGCAAAATGCCATCCGAACTCGGACGATGCCTTGTGGTGCGCCCCTGACAGTCGCCTGGTTGCGACCCAGGCTTTGCTTCCATACCTTGCTCGCTTGGCCCATGGCTTAGCTCACGTGAGCAAGGGAGGAATGATTGCATCAGTAACACGGCATTGATATGCCCCAAAATTTTCAAGCATGGCTCAGCAATATTGTAATTCTTGCCCTATCTGCCTGGCACATAACAGTGGAAAACCAGTCTGGACTAGCCAGGTGGCCCACCCTACACCATGGCGGCCTTTTGTAAATATTCAAATTGATTTTATCAGTCTACCAAAATGCTGCTCCAATGAGTATGTGTTAGTGTGCATCTGTATGTATTCTGGGTGGGTTGAAGCCTACCCTTGTGCAAAAGCTGATTCCATTACAGTTGCAAAGAAACTGTTAAAGGATTTAATTCCCCGGTTCGGATTACCTGTCTCTAACAACAGTGACAGAGGCACCCACTTTACAGGCAAAGTCATGCAGCAAATCTGCAAGGCTCTCAATATAGTACAGCACCTGCACTGCGCCCACCACCCCCAAAGTGCGGGGGCAGTGGAATGAAAGAATGGGGAGCTGAAAACAAACTTGCCAAGCTTTGTGCTGAGTCAGGCCTTAAATGGCCAGATGCTCTGCCTCTGGCTCTAATGCAAATGAGAAATACCCCATGCGGAAACATGGCTTATCCCCACGCGAAATTCTTATGGCACGGCCCATGAGAATGCCTGTTTCCCCACCCCTGCTCCCCAGTCAAGTGAATTTACAGTTAAATGACTAAACTGTTTTAGATTATTGCAGATCACTAATTTGCCATGTCAGATTTGTTCACTTGCAGGTCCAAAGCTCCTTGCCCGATCCGGCGGAGACTGAGTGCCATCCTTTACAGCCTGGAGACTGGGTTTATCTCAAGGTCCACCAGCGCAAGTCTTCCCTGGAACCCGGTGGAAGGGTCCATATCAAGTTTTGTTAACCACCCATACCGCGGTGAAGTGCCAAGGGCTCGCCAGTTGGGTCCATGCTTCTCACTACAAAAAGATTTCAATGCCTTTGGACTTTACCAGCAAACCCTACAGCCCCGCGAATCAGGACCAAGGTGTTAAAGAAACTCTTCCTCCACCTGAGCCCCTCGCAACACCTAATACACCAAGAAAGGAACTAAGATATAATCTCAGAACCCACTCGAAAACCTAAAGGAAGGGGGTTGTAGGGCCTCTGTTGAACTGTTCTTGCTATGGCTGGGCTAGAAACTGCAATGCAAAATCCCGCCATGGTATGAAGGTTGTTAATGCTCTCTTGTTGTTTTATCTGTGTAATCATATTTCTTTTGAATTGGTTACCTTTCAAAGTTCACAGTACCTTCATGTATCCCTGGATGCCCAGAGGGACCGGTACTCCGGGGCTTTTTTTAGGGGTAGGAAGGAGTGGTGTGACCCTTCCTGCGCCTAGAAACTGCCCTAAGGTGCCACTAGACCTCCCACTGCATGGAACCAGACCAGTCTCAGCCCCGGAGAAAAGGACTGTGCGATCAGTAGCAAAGCAACAGGAGAGGAAGTCCCTGACTGTCAAGGACGTTGAAAGTTGGCCGTGGTATAAAAGATGTAACATCATCACTTGGCAAGGAAGTACTTGTGGCGGGGGGACTGGCAATGTGGCATGGATTGGTATTTGGGATTCATCCCTGTTCCCTCACAATGTAAGCCACCACAAGTGCCGTACCCGTGTCAGACTATCCCTGAATTGTTAGATAGCCCTAAAACTTCCCATGCAACCCCTCCCCCACCCAACCCTTCCCCACCTACTTCCCCAAACAATACCCATAGCAAGGCCCGCCCTCACTTTGACTTCACAACAGGCAAAACCTCGACTATTTTGCAGTGGCCCCGACCATCCCTCTCCAGTAATTTGTTTTTTTATTGTGCAACTAGGTTATTTTTTTCAATTCAAAATCTCCTTTACGAACAGGTGGTGGAATGGGAAACCTTTGGAATGGTATATATCTTCTTTGTAAACATAACCACAAACTCTGACCGCAATTGGCGGACTTCGCATTCCTGTAAAACCATTTATTTCGTTAATTATTAGCGCAATAATGTAGATTATGTGCTCATCCCAGGTCTTTGCTCTACTCATGATACACAGGATTCTACATGCTTTCTAGTCACCCAGGTAACCAGAACTTCTGTATACACACAAAGAGTTTGTTCTTCCACCGTTGCCTTCAGCTGTATGGAGGAACTTCCTCTTACCAAAAATATAACCTGCGCCTTAATTCAGTAGACCCCTGCTCTCACAGCCAATGTCTCCTTATCTAAAAAAGGCATTAAGGTGCATGATCAGCAACTATGGTACGAACCTACGGGAAAACCAGACTCGACAGAATTTAAATGGACCATATTAAATGCCACTCTGGGAACTATTAGGTTTTCCCTTCCCCTAACCCATTTCCAAATTACTGCTACGTACCCTAACTGTTCCCGAGGGGTGGCCCTAAGGCTGGCGCAGCAGCAGGCCTGGAGTACTACCAGGGGAAAGAGGGAAATAACCGACACCCTGTGGCTGGGAGCAAATAGTGCTGCTTCTGCTTGGAATATTTATAAAACCCAGTAACACGAGGGTAGACTAGGACAACTGGAACAGGCCGCAGGCTTTATTAGTGGGGCACAGGTTGCCGGAGTACGGGCTGGGGTGGGTGAATTACATGTGGTCTCCATCCTTAGTGCCATCACCCAAAATGTCTTAAGACAAATGATCCTGCAAGCCACTGAGGCGGGAAAGGCATTGCAGTGGGACCATGCTTGCTCTGAGGTACAGGATTTCCTTAATTTTCAGCTGGCCTCCATTCAAGAAGATCTCAAGCACCAGACCTGGCCCACTGCCCTTACTGGTGCTTCAGGTGTACCATCACACTTGTGCCAATGGAGACACACTTGGAAGTTCTCTGGGTGGAAATGCTTGGGCTCCCAGTGCTTCTTCCAGGCCTATGGTCCTGTGAAGGGAGTGTGGGCTCCCACATTCCGCATTCTCCCTGGTCCTTGGGCCGGTTGTTTATGGGATTGGGTGATCCACCGAGACGTTTGGGAAATAACCCCCCCCCCCAGGGCCCTAACTGCTTCTTGGTCAGTGCCACAGCAATAACACCTGATCTCTGGGTAGGTCTGGGTAATCTATGGATGTATTGGCCTCTAGAACCTCCACAACTCCAGTGCATGTGAAAACTTAGACCCGGTGAAATCGTTACTGTCCACCAACATGTGTGTTGGGAAGGTAGCGGAAATATAACAACCCTCGCCTCTCAACCCCTCAGTCGGGCCAACAACAGCTGTGTCACTATTAATTCATCTGTCTTGCAAAATACAGCCTTTAACTTAATCACAGCCACGCGCACTCATAATATGTTTTGGCCCGCAGGCAAATCATACAACGTTTCCTTGCATTTCCAGGTTCCCTTTAATTGGACAGCTATAGTTCCAGATCATTTTCATACCTTACTGTCCCTTCTACCAGAAGTCCAAATGATCTCCCGGTTACAGGAACAGTCCCATCTCATTGAGATTATGTATTAGGCCGAACTCAATGCCTTCCGAACAGCTCATAAGGTTACCACTCTCAGTGTGACTACAGATATTTTGTGTTTGGTTACAAGGGCCCTCCAGCCATCCCATGATCATGATTATCTTCTGTGGGGATTAGTGGGAGGAGGGCTGTTATTAACTATTTGTTTTTGTTCCTGTTGCTGTAGAGCATGTTGCCCCTGCCCAATATCCACTCTATGTGCTCCGCCGCAACTAGTTGCACTGCGTTCTATAAGGGAAGAAGACCCCAGCCCAACAGACTGCAACAATAACCCTCCTTATGTAGAAATTCAAACTTTAATGGACATCCAGGTTTAAATATTTGATGCCGTAAGAGGCATCAAAAGGAGGGAATGATAGGGAATGTAAACCCCCCCCCTCCAGCATTGTTAGATAAGATTTGCTATTATTTTATAGTTAAATGAACTTTGCAATTGTTTTTGCCGGCCCCTGTGTGTAGGCTCCGGGCTCTAACTAAACAAATGCTAAATAAAACCGGTTTTGTTTGTCTGGATCCCGAAGCCTGCGTATGGGTTTATCAGCATACTCAGCATTAAGGTATGAAGAAATAGGGTATGACACACTGACAAAAGAGGAACTGGGAGGAGGACAGAAGGTCCCTTGGGGGCCAGCACAGCTTTAGGCAAGTATAGTGTGGCAAATATTGCTTACTTAGGTAACCGCAGGGAGGGGACACAAAATGACCAGCACAATCACTGCCAGAACACATGAAACATGTTGAAATAGCTTGCTGATTTGCAATATTTTATACCAGATACAGTGCACATGAAACATGTTGAAATAGCTTGTTGATTTGCAATATTTTATGCCAGTTATGGTAAAATATTAATCTTAATTTGCAGTGTTAGCAATATTAACCCAAATATGGGCATGCTTATATGTGACGTTTTGCGGTTTTAACCTTTATAAGCTTGGTGAAAATTGTCAAGGGGAGAGCAGCCTACCTCTTGTGAGGAGAATGATGATTTTTTTCCAGTTGGAGCAGCCCACCTTGGGCACCTCACAATAGATGAACTTGTGGTTATGTTCCACAAAGATCTGTTTTGCAACATTATGTTTCAGTTTGCTTTGTGAATGAGAAAGGTTGTTCATCAGGCAGATGGAGTTCAGTATGTCTCTGCGATAGACTTGACTTATCAGCCAATCTTCCTTAGGAACTAGAAAAGAAGATGTGTGCAAGAAAGGAAGATACACCACCAGTTTAAAGTAATTTCACGGAATTCTCTTTTCATTCAGAAAATGAATTAACTCAAATTAATCACTTGTGGAACTAAAATAGCAGCTCATGATTAACATGAATCTCTGGTTCACTGTCACTTGTCTACACTGTTACAGGCATGCAACACAAGCTACCATGATTATTAAAAGGCTTGTTAGAAGGAGAACATGGGAAATGAATGGCAGGAGCAATATTCTTAGGGAGAATCCTGCCATGCATCTTCAAACACTTAACTTCAGTGGCAAATGTGGCTTTTTGTGGGTTTCTCTTCCCTACACATGTCAGGATAACAAAGAATCTGACAGGACAGGCCCCTCAGATATTTTATTTGTATTATTTATACATGCACCTTCGTTGTGCTACATATTTTATATGCTCCAAAAAGATGGTCACAGTTCCAAGAAATGAAAAATCCTTCTATCTATATATTCTTTACTCATCATTTCTGTTTGCTTCCTGTAGAATACTCCAGAAAGAAGACTTCCAAAAATGAAATTTAGGACAAGGAAAATGAACACCTTCCGGAGCACCTTGTCCACCATGTTTTCCCAGGAAGGAGAAGGATGTGGCCTTTGTGTAAGGAATCTGTCTTCCTAGCTACAAGAAAATGAGAGACAGTTTATTGTTTGAATTTTGCTACAAAAATATCACATGCTACACAGAGTGTAAGAGATCAGAGTCAGTGAGGTGCAGGAATGTGCTGTAGAGGGAACATGAGAATGCCCCTACTGGGTCAAACCAAAGGTCCATGTAGCCAGTACCCTGTCTTCCGACAGTGGCCAGTGTCAGGTGCCCCCGAGGGAATGAACAGAACAGGTAATCATCAAATGATCCATCCCCCATCACTCATTCCTAGTTTCTGGCAAACAGAGGCTAAGGACACCTGGCTCATAGCCATTGATCGACCAATCCTCCATGAACTTATCTAGGTTTTTTTTTAACTCCGTTATGGTCTTGGCCTTCACAACATCCTCTGGCTAGGAGTTCCACAGGTTGACTGTTCGTTGTGTGAAGAAATGCTTTATTTTATTTGTTTTAAACCTGCTGCATATTAATTTGGTGACCCCTAGTTCTTGTGTTATGAGAAGGAGTAAAAAACACTTCCTTATCTACTTTGTCTATACCAGTCATGATTTTATAGACCTCAATTATATCTCCCCTTAGCTGTCCTTTTTCCAAGCTGAAAAGTCCCAGTCGTATTAATCTATCCTCATATGGAAGCCGTTCCATACCCCTAATAATTTTTGTTGCCTTTTTCTGAACCTTTTCCAATTCCAACATACCTTTTTTGAGATGGGGCAACTACATCTGCACATTGTATTCAAGATGTGGATGTACCATGGTTTTATATAGAGGCAACATGATATTTTCTGGCCTATTATCTATCCCTTTCTTAATTATTTCCAGCATGCTGATCACTTTTTTGACTGCCATTGAACATTGAATGGATGTTTTCAGAGAACTATCCACAATGATGCCAAGATCTCTTTCTTGAGTGATAGCAGCTCATTTAGGCCCCATTATTTTATATGTATAGTTGGGATTATGCTTTCCAATGTGCATTACTTTGCATTTATCAACATTAAATTTCATCTGCCATTTTGTTGCCCAGTCACCCAGTTTTGCGAGCTCTTCGCAGTCTGCCTGGATCTTAACTATCTTTAGTAATTTTGTATCATCTGCAAATTTTGCCACCTCACTCTTTACCCTTTTTTCCAGATCATTTAGAAATATGTTGAATAGGACTGGGCCCAGTACAGACCCTTGGGGGACACCACTATTTACCTCTCTCCACTCTGAAAACTGACCACTTATACCTACGCTTTGTTTCCTATCTTTTAACCAGTTACCAATCCATGGGAGCACCTTCCCTCTTATCCTGTGGCAGCTTACTTTGTGTAAGAGCCTTTAGTGAGGGACCTTGTCAAAGGCTTTCTGAAAATCTAAGAATACTATATCCACTGGATCCCCTTAGTCCACATGCTTGTTGACCCCTTAAAATAATTCTAGTAGGTTGGTGAGGCATGATTTCCCTTTACTAAAACCATGTTGACTCTTCTTCAATAAATTATGTTCCTCTATATGTCTGACAATATTGTTCTTTATTATAGTTTCAATCAGTTTGGCCAGTACTGAAGTCAGGCTTACAGGCTTGTAATTGCCGGATCACCTCTGGAGCCCTTTTTAAAAATTGGTGTCACATTAACTATCCTCCAGTCATCTGGTACAGAAGCTGATTTAAATGATGGGTTACAGACTACAGTTAGTAGTTCTGCAATTTCACATTTGAATTCCTTCAGAACTCTTGGGTGAATACCAGCTGGTCCTGGTGACTTATTGCTGTTTAATTGATCAATTTGTTCCAAAACCTCCTCTAATAATACCTCAACCTGGGACAGTTCCTCAGATTTGGCTCACGTTTGGGAATCTACCTCACATTCTCAGCCATGAAGACCAATGCAAAGAATTCATTTAGTTTCTCTGCAACGGCCTTATCGTACTTTAGTGCTCCTTTAGCGCCTCGATCATCCAGTGGCCCCACTGGTTGTTTAGCAAGCTTCTTGCTTCTGATGTACTTAAAAAAAATTTGCTATTACTTTTTGAGTCTTTGGCTAAATGTTCCTCAAATTCTTTTTTCACCTTCCTAATTGTGTTTTCTCACTTCACTTGCCAGAATTTATGCTCCTTTCTATTCTCCTCACTAGGATTTAACTTCTACTTTTGAAAAGATGCCTTTTTGCCTCTCACTGCTCCTTTTACTTTGTTATTTAGCCAGAGTGGCTCTTTTTTGGTTCTTTGACTATGTTTTTTAATTTGGGTATACTTTTAAGTTGAACCTCTATTATGATGTCTTTAAAAAGTTTCCATGCAGCTTGCAGAGATTTCACTTTTGGCACCGCACCTTTTAATTTCTGTTTAACTAACTTTCTTATTTTTGTGTAGTCTCGCTTTCGGAAATTAAATGCTACAGTGTTGGGCCACTGTGGTGTTTTTCATGCCACAGGGATATTAAATGTAATTATATTATGGTCACTATTACCAAGCGGCCCAGCCATATTAATCTCTTGGACCAGATCCTGTGCTCCACTTACGACTAAATCAAGAATTGTCTCTCCTCTGGCGGGTTCCAGGACCAGCTGCTCCAAGAAGCAGTCATTTAAGGTGTCAAGATACTTTATCTCTGCATCGCGTCCTGAGGTGACATGTACCCAGTCAATTTGGGGATTATTGAAATCCCCCATTATTATTATTGAGTTTTTTTATTTTAATAGCCTCTCTAATCTCTCTGAGCATTTCACTGTCACTATCACTATCCTGGTCAGGTGGTCTGTAATCTAGCTGTACTGCTATATTCTTATTATTAGAGCATGGAATTTCTATTCATAGAGATTCTATGGTACAGTTACATTCATTTATGATTTTTACTTAATTTGATTCTACACTTTCTTTCACATATAATACCACTTCCCCACCAGCATGACCTGGTGGCTATTTATTCTAACCAATATATATTATGTATTTTCTGTAACAAAAATACCTCATGAGCTGGTGTGCCAGGTTCGACCTACCTTCCAGATGGCACGGCCCTCTCCATCCTAAAGTAAATGTGAACCCACACTCCCTCTCACCTGCTGTATAGTCCATGCAGTGCTGGAAAGTTCCACATACACCGATGAGGATCTTTGGCTATATCTACACTACAAACTGTGGCCAACACAAGTCAGTCAGGGTACAACTGCTGCAGTTAGTATATCGCTCATGTGCGTGCATGCTTGGCACTTGGCACTTCACATGGTCACCAGGAATGCTTATGTCAAAGCAAAGTGTGGTGCACCAGGGATTGGTACCTGAGTGTCCCATGCACCATTCTCTCATGTAAATCCTTCTGGAGAATTTTCCCAATGTGCTGGGGGTCACACATGAGTCACCAGGAGAGGCTGGAAGCAAGGGGGTCAAGTTCCCAGCATGCAACTTTCTGCATCCAGTAATGCCATCCCTATCCCATAATTTTTGCACCGCCTTTAAAAATCTCATAAACATATGCAGCTCTTAGGGGCAGCTCCAGTCCACAGCACACCAAGTGCGTGCTTGGGGCAGCAAGCCGCGGGGGGTGTTCTGCCAGCGCTGTGAGGGCAGCAAGCAGGCTGCCCTCAGTGGCTTGCCTGCGGAGAGTCCGCTGGTCCTGCGACTTCGGAGGACCTCCCGCAGATACGCCTGCAGGAAATCTGCTGAAGCCGCGGGACCAGCGGACCGTCCGCAGGCAAACCGTAGAAGACAGCCTGCCTGCCGTGCTTGGGGTGACAAAATTCCTAGAGCCGCCCTGGCAGCTCTTATCGCTGTCGGCTATTTCTGACAAAATCATGAGCCCACACAGCTCTGCACTATTGTCAAGAACTTTGCAAGCAGAGGACAAATGATCCTCCAGTATTTGCAGAGCCGCAGAAACTACTGCAGGAAGTACCACAACAAGGGGGGTGTCATAAAGAGATAGCTAAGGGTTAATGTCTCTTTCACCTGAAGCACCTGACCAGAGGACCAATCAGGAAACCGGATTTTTTCAACTTTGAGTGGAGGGAATTTTGTGTCTGAGGTCTTTGTTTTTTGTTTGCCTGCTTTCTCTGAGCTTTGGAGAAGTAGTTTCTGCTTTCTAATCTTCTGTTTCTAAGTGTAAGGACAAAGAGATCAAATAGTAAGTTATATGGTTTCTTTTCTTTGGTATTTGCATGAATATAAGTGCTGGAGTGCTTTGATTTGTATTCTTTTTGAATAAGGCTGTTTATTCATATTTCTTTTAAGCAATTAACCCTGTATTTTGTTACCTTAATACAGAGAGACCATTTGTATGTATTTTTCTTTCTTTTTTATATAAAGCTTTCTTTTAAGACCTGTTGGAGTTTTTCTTTACTTCAGGGAAATTGAGTCTGTACTCACCAGGGAATTGGTGGGAGGAAGAAATCAGGGGGAGATCTGTGTGTGTTGGATTTGCTAGCCTGATTTTGCATTCCCTCTGGGTGAAGAGAAAAGTGCTTTTGTTTCCAGGACTGGGAATGGAGAGGGGGAGTCACTCTGTTTGGATTCACAGAGCTTGTGTCTGTGTATCTCTCCAGGAGCACCTGGAGGGGGGAAGGGAAAAAGGATTATTTCCCTTTGTTGTGAGACTCAAGGGATTTGGGTCTTGGGGTCCTCAGGGAAGGTTTTTCAGTGGGACCAGAGTGCCCCAAAACACTCTAATTTTTTGGGTGGTGGCAGCAAGTACCAGGTCCAAGCTGGTAGCTAAGCTTGGAGGTTTTCATGCTAACCCCCATATTTTGGACACTAAGGTCCAAATCTGGGACTAAAAGTTATGACAGGGGGACATGACAATTTCTGTGATTATACTTTGCTAATCAATATAGCAAAAAACAATTCAAGGTTATTGACATTCACAGAGCAGCTGCAGAGGGGGGAGCAACGCTTCTGAGCCTGAGAAGGAAATATTAACTGGTGGGATCATTTTGTAATGCAAGTTTGGGATGATGAGCAGTGGCTGCAGGCCTTTAGGAAGCACAAGGCCACATTCCTGGATCTGTGTGCTGAGCTCGCCCCTGCCCTCCAGCATGGGAACAGCAGAACGAGAGCTGCGCTCACAGCGGAGAAGTGAGTGGTGCCGCACAGTGGCGGCTTCCAGGGCCGCATTGCTGCTAGTCATTGGAAAATCATTTTAGTGTTGGAAAAGCCACAGTGGGGCCATTATCACGCAACTGTGCAAGGCCATGAATTGTATCTTACTGTGCAGGACAGTAACTCTCTGCAATGTGCAGGACAATGTCGATGGATTTGCAAGCTAAGTGGTTTCCAAACTGCAGTAGAGCGATAAGTGATCTGCACATCCCTATTTTGGCACCAGCCCACCGTGTCAGAGAGTAAATCAGCACGAAAAGCTACTTTTCCATGGTTATGCAACTGTGGGTGGAGCAACTGTGGGTGGAGCACCATGGATATTTCCCTGGTATCAACACTGTCTGGTCGAGAAGGGTGCATGATGCTTGAAGCTTTAAGAACATAAGACTTTTCAGGAAACTGCAAGCGGGGACAATTTTTTTCCCACTTGCAGATTACCTTTGGTGATATTGAAATACCAGTAGTGATCCTAAGGGACCCAAGCTACTCACTCTCTTGACTCATAAAACAGTACACTGGCTACCTTGACAACTCAAGGATTCAACTAGCTGCTTCACAGAGGCAGAATGACAGTTGAATCTGCTTTCGGGAGATTGAAGGGATGCTGGCAATGTTTACTCACTAGATTAGATCTCAGTGAGAAAAATTTCCCAATGGTTATAGCCAGGGCCATCCCTAGACATTGTGGTGCCCTACTCAGGCCCCCCACAAGGGGGGGGCTGGCCCCAGGCCTGTGCAGGGGGGTCCCCAGGCATCCGCAGGGGGGAGGGCTGTGCTCAAGGTCTGTGGGGGCAGGAGCAGGCTTAGGGTTTGGAGGGCAGGGGGGAAACTGCCCCCCCCAGCATGAGCTCCACTTCCTACCACCCAGTGATTGTAGGCCGGGCCCGACCTGCACTCACTGGGCGGCAGGAAGTGGAGTGACCCAGACCCAGCCCACTCCACTCTGCTCCCCTGGCTCCCAGCCTTGGGACTTGGGGGTCAGAGGGGAACCGCCCCCCCCCAGCACTCACTGGAAGCACAGCTGGGAGACAGTGGCGCAGAGTGGGCTGGGGCCGGGTCACTCCACTTCCCACTGCCCGGTGAGTGCAGGGCGCGCCCAACCCCTGCTGCAATCCCCCAGGATGTAGCTCAGGGGAAGGGGTGGAGTGGGGGCAGAGCAGGGGTGGGAACTGGGACAGAGCAGGGGCTTTGGGAAAGGGGTTAAGTGGGGGCGGGGCTGGGCAGGTTTGGGAAGAAGCGAGGCAGGGGCAGAGCAGGTATGGGGCTTTGGTGAAGAGGTGGAGTGGGTGCAAGGTAGAAGCGGCAGCAGCTTTCCTGGAGGATTGGGCTGACCACTGTTGTAGCATGCAGCTGCTAGGGCACCAGGAAATTTGGGGCAATTTGGTGTCCCAAATTTCCTGGTTCCCTATGCAGCTGCATAGTTTGCATATGGGTAAGGCTGGCCCCGGTTATAGCTGCCTTTTGTGTCCTGCATAATATCTGTGAGGCAAGGGTGACAAGTTGCTGCCAGGGTGGAGGTGGAGCAGCTGTCTGCTGGCTTTGAACAGATCAAAGGGCCAATTGGAAGAGTTCCACATGAAAGTAGTGGCTGAGCGAGGCCTTGGAAGAGCATTTCAGTGGTCCACATAGTAATGTGCCATGCCGGACTGTGCTCTACCTGGCCCTGAAGGGCGTTGGGTGTTGCTAGGAATTGTGTAGTGCAGGGGTAGGCAACCTATGGCAAGCATGCCAAATGCAGCACGCAAGCTGATTTTCAGTGGCACTCACACTGCCAGGGTCCTGGCCACCGGGCCGGAGGGCTCTGCATTTTAATTTAATTGTAAATGAAGCTTCTTAAACATTTTTAAAACCTTATTTATTTTACATACAACAATAGTTTAGTTTTATATTATAGACTTATAGAAAGAGACCTTCTAAAAATGTTAAAATGTATTACTGGCACGTGAAACCTTAAATTAGAGTGAATAAATGAAGACTTGGCCCTCCACAACTGAAAGGTTGCCGACCCCTGGTGTAGTGCTTGGTGTACATTTATGAATATCACTCTGTCTTTTAGTGAACCTATGAATTATGAGGTGCTCCCTGTATATTTATAATTGTTACACTGTGTTTGATACTCAACCTCTGAGTTCTGTGGACCTGTACAATTACAAGTAGAGGGTGCTTTGAATAGCACTAGGCATTCTGCAGTATGTGTTATGAAGTAATAAAGATTAATTTATTTCCAAAAAATAAAAATTTATTGCATATCCAAAACAATGCAAAAAAAGTGTGCAATTAAAAAACAAACAAAATAAATTCACAGAACTCTACAATTAGAACAGTACAAAACTTTCATATCCATTTCAATCCATGCTGCCCAGTAGCGTAGCTAGTGGGGTGCAGGGGAAGCAGCTGCTTCCCCTCAGCACATTTTCAAAAAAGTGGCACCTTAGGTGGGGTTACCATGGCACCAGGGGTGGGCCCACGCTCTGCTCTGAAGCTTGGCCTGCCCAGCTTCCCCCAGCGTGCTGCATACCCCGCCCCCGCCAATCAGCTGTGTCTCCCAGCAGGAGGGAGACAGCTGATCCTGCAGCAGAGAGGGGAGGGGAAGAACTGAGCTCCAGCAAGCTGGGCTCCTGCAGGCAGGCTTTGCCGGCTTCCCCTAGTGTGCTGCATAAACCCTGCCCCTTCCCTGCCTCGTCGATTAGCTGTCTCCCAGCAGGAGGGAAACACACTGTGCCCTCCTCCCCACACTCCTCTGTGCTGCCTGCTTCCAGGGGCCACAGATTGCAGAGCAGACTCCTCAGGAGAGATGAGAGGGGCTGTCCCACCAGGTGCACGCGCAGCCCCCCAGAGCACTGCTTTGTCCCATTATATCCGAATTCGTGTTATATCGAGTCGCGTTATATCGAGGTAGAGGTGTAGTTTGATATGTCAGGTGGCGCCTTTTTTTTGTGTGTTCGCTTCCCCGATGTTAGAACCTGGCTTCGCCACTGGCCCAACATACCTGACCTGTGAGGTTGGTGTAGTAAAGCGGAGGTTTTCTTTACTGTCCCCCAGTGTGGAGCGTTAGGGGTTGGGCTACAGCCCCTGATGCCATGTAGAATGTTGAGGGGAGTGGGGAGCTGCTGAAATGGAGTTCTCCATTTACCACAAAGGGAAGTGAGCTCTCTTAGGCCTGCAGGTCAACATGAGTCTGCAGCATCTGGAATTGCTCCCTGAGAAGCCCCATTATGTCTTGCTTCATCTCTCTCTCCTTGTTCTGCTGAGAGTCCTGGGCCTTTCTCCTGGCCAATCCGTCTTTGTCCAGGCTGTCTGCTGTACTCCAGGCCCTCTGTTCACAGTCCAATGCAGCACTGGCTTGCAGGTTTTTGGTGAACATGTTCTTTTTCTTTCTCCTCCTCATTAGGGTCAGGCATGTCCCGGCTGTGGAGGGGAGCACCCCTCAAAGCCACAACGGCAGCAGCTACAGCTAAAACAGACAGGTATATTATTGTATTTACAGTCACAACAGTATGCGAAAAAGAAGATAAATTTCAGAACTCCCTTCCCTTATTCACTTTAAATAAGACACACTTATTGACACTTCAGCATGGGAGCACCGCTGCACAGCACCACCAGGGACAAGGAGGGGGCAGTAAATGTGGAAGGATTTATGCATACCATTTTCAGGCCCTATTTCCATGGATATGAGTACAGGGAATGGCACTGAACACTGGCGTCATTTTCAACAGGCTATGGTGATTTTAGTTGATATCTCACTTCTGAGGGGACAACGGCACAGAGAGCACATCTGCTGCTGGTATCCCAAAGCTTCCCCAGCCCATATGCCACTAGACTGTTTATTGTAATTATGCCACTAAAGTCATCAGGGAGTGGCTGGGAAAGTGTCCCTTTGTGGAGGAAGAAATTAAGCAGCCATCCCTAAAAACCTTTGGGAGACAATCACAGAGTACCTCCATGAAAGTTTCATTGAGATCTCTCAGGAGGATACAAGAGACATCACTATGTGCATAAACCAATTGCTCCATATGCCACCCCACCTGCCTAACACTGCAGGGAACAGCTAATAATTCTACTTCTGTTTGTTGTATCACTATGTTTGCTCTTATGAGTAAAACAAAACAAGCAAATACTCATGTCCTGCTAACCTGGGGATGTTCCAGGTGCTATTGTCACATTTAAACACTGTAAGGGAGAATGCATGCACACAGTTACCTGAGGTGCCTTCCCCTGCATCCTCCTCTGTGCTCTACTGGCAGGACTATTTGTCCACGATGGACTCTCGAATGGATCTTGGCTTGTGTCAGAGCTGGACCCTGCTGCCACTTCTCCTCCTATTCTTCCTGCGCCTCCTCACTCTTCCTGTCAGGGATCCGTGTCTCGGACTCCTCAGAGGTATCTACAGTGCATTACGGGGTGCTGGTGGTGTATCCGCCAAGTATGGTGCTCAACCCATTGTAAAAGCAGCAGTCTGTGGCCCAATGCTGATTGTTGGCCTCCCTGGTCTTATGGTGTGCCTGGCACAGCTCCTTGGCTTTCACCCGGCACTGCTGCTGATCTCTGTCATACCCCACTGCCTGCATCCACCATGCAATCTATTTGTAGATGTCCCCATTTCTACAACTGGTCTATAGCTATGCCCAAACAGCCTCTTCTCCGCACAGGCCTAGAGAGCCAGTACCTCCTGTCTACTCCAGGCAGGAGCACATCTAGAGCATGTAGCCAGCATAGTTGGGCAGTTGCACACATAATCCTTCTGCATGGTGGAGTCAGCAGCAACTGGGGCCAGGTTCAATATCTAGGGGTCCATCTGAACAATACAGAACAGAACTGGCTCGAGCCCACACCCCATAACTTGGGAAACTAATCACCCCTCAGCACCTCCCAGAGGCAACACTTCCCCATCCACAAGCACTGAGTCTGTGTATAACAAAAGAAAGCTTTTATGAAAAGGGAAAAGGAACCCAGCATTAAATTGGCAAAAAAACATAAGCATGATTGGAAAGTGCCTAATCATAAGCAAACTACCTCCCTGCACAGTATTTTGGGCAGTCTCCTTTGCCTCAGTTTTCCAGTTCGCAGGGTGAAAGTCTGACAAACAAATGTTCCTTTAACACGCCACTCCCCTTCCCTCCAGGGCACCCCGTTCACAGTTTGTCGTCCGCAGGGGCAGCTCTAGACATTTCACCTCCCCAAGCACTGCAGCATGCCGGGGCGGGGGGCCTGCTGGTCACCGGTCCTGCGGCTCCGGTGGACCTCCCGCAGGCACCGGAGCCACGGGACCAGTGGACCCTCTGCAGGTATGCCGCCTAAGGCCGCCTGCCTGCTACCCTCCCGGCGACTGGCAGAGTGCCCCCCGCAGCATGCCGCCCCAAGCACACGCTTGGCATGCTGGGGCCTGGAGCCACCCCTGGTGGTCCGCAGTGAACAAAGACCCAGACTTCAGAGGTGTGTTCACATGAAGGGGAGACATCAAGCTGCCACCACTACCTATGCAACTGCTTCATTGCTCTGCCGCTGCCACCGCTTGCCTCCTGTGCCACAATTATCCCTGCTGCTGTAACCGCTACTGGCCACTCACTGCTGTGATGCTGTGTTGTGTGGTTCCACTACTGAGCCCAACTCTTAGTGGTTTCACTGAGTAGAGAGGAACCTCTCTGTTGCTGCCTCTTCATCCTTGTTCAGCATAACTCTGTCCCCACACCAGGTCTAAATAGCATCAATAATAAAAAAATAGTTGGTGCAAAAGACAATTTGGAGGCATCTGTTTGCATTCCACCTGCATTTTCAGGCATTAGAGGAGTCCCTATATTAATGTAAAAATGGATTTCTAATAGCTTACAGTTGCTAAAAATCATATTTAAGGCTCTGGAAGGAAAGGACTGCTTTGTCCATAAGAGGCTTTCTTTATGTCTTCCAGCTATGCTTCATGTAGAGAAGCAAATTATGGATTAGAGAACAAAATGGAATAGTTAATAAAATCATGAGCATATTTTTAAATTATGTAGAAAAACAGAAATTAGTAATTATGGGGTGTGGGATCCAATGAAGTTTGAAGTAGTCTATATATCTTAGTGCAGTATTTCTTTTTGCCATGTAACTCTTACCAATTATTTTTTAAATTATATGCTAAAGACATAGAAGTCACATCTTTTCCCTGTATCTATTTTTCATTTATAGCCATGGATTATATTTTGAGGGGATATAAGCTGTTCAGAGGACTTCTGGCTATAACATTATATGCTTGGGCTTTTTTTTTAAATGTAATTATGGTATCCTGTCAATATCGATAAAAAAGTATCATCTACAAAATTATGCCTGAGCCTGTGGGAACCTCTAAAAATCCTATCACATTCTCCCATCACAAAATCTAATGATAGAACTCAATCTTTGAAACACAGGTTACAGCGAATAAACTGTTCAGTTATTTAGAAAACCTGCAGGAGACAAAACAAAAATCACATTAAATTTTACATATTCAAAGAGCAGTAGAGAGAGAGCAAGTTTAACATACCTGTACCGTTTCATTGGACCCAGCAAAGCCTGGACACAGAATGCCTCCCCTTACAATTTTGCACACCTCTAGTTCAAATTTGCTTTTTGTTTGCTTAAGAAGTTAGCTCAAAAGAAAAGAACGTGTATCCATGTGTGATATATGTCCACTACAGTCTATACACTATAATACCTTCCTGTTACAGATGTCTATGGGTCTTATTCTCAGCTGCATTAAGACAGTTGGCAATGATAAAGTATGGATTAGCAGAAATCTTTGGTCTCTCTTTTAACCTTTTCCTTTACTGCATGTTCTATTATGCTTGCATTATGCAGCCTGTTGACTTCTTATTCAACTAGACCAGAGGTTCTCAAACTTTTGTACTGGTGACGCCTTTCACATAGCAAGCCTCTGAGTGTGACCCCATTCATAAATTTAAAACACTTTTTTATATAGATTAATACCATTATAAATGCTGGGTTTGGGATGGAGACTGACAGCTTGCGACCCCCCCCCCCATGTAATAACCTCGTGATCCCCTGAAGCGTTCCGACTCCCAGTTTGAGAACCCCTGAACTAGGGTGACCAGATGTCCTGATTTTATAGGGACAGTCCCAATATCTGGGGCTTTGTCTTATATAGGCTCCTATTGCCCCCCACCCTCTGTCTGGATTTTTCACATTTGCTATCTGGTCACCCTATATTCAACAAGGACCTGATTGAAAGACCTCTGAAATCAATGTTGTTGATTACTGATTACTCTCGCCCCTTGCTCCACCAATATGGCCACCAGGTGCCCGTTATTTACCGGGTAATGAGCGTTGGGGTAGGGCGGAGGTTCGATCACTGGATGCCCTGGGGGGGGGTTGTCAAGTGCCCACGGGTAGCGACGGAGAGCACGCAAGCAATCACTCTTAGTGTTTAAGAGAATAAGGGTTTATTAAATGAATCACAGATAATGATAAGGGAGAACACGATCAGTTACATCTGGGGCTTACAACACACTACCAAAGCAAATAATACAAATACTGCAATTACAAATAAAAGCTGGCCCTGGTATTTTTCTAAGTCCCAATAGTTATCTAAATCATTCCAGGGGTTAGTAGAAGTGATATTGGTGCTATTAGTAATCATAAGTGCAGCAACTAATTTCCCTAAATAAATTGTGAGGCTTAACTGATCCCCCTTGCTTTCGAGATTTCCTGGTCAGCGGGTTTCCCCTAGCAGGAGTCTCGGGGCGGCTAGAATCAGTCTTTGCCTCTTATCTACCAGTACAGAATACTTAACAGCTAATTATACTTACACATACAAACCACAAAAGTTTCATTACGGCCGGCAACCGGTTAGGCTTCAGGAAACGCGTGAGCCGAGAGAGCCTGCAGGGTGATCAGGCCTGGATACGGTTTCGACAGGAATTCGGGGGCTCTCCGCCCGTCCCCGGGAGGGGACCGGCAATATATAGTAAATTTGTCGTCATAGTTTGTGATAAGCCAATTGGGGGGTCGCGAGTGGCATATGCCCATACAAGGGAGGCAGACGGGCCCCAACATCTCTACCCAGGAAGCAACCGTCGCGAGGGGAACTGTGTCTCTTCAGGCTGGCTGACCACAAGGCTGCTTTTCCTGTTGCAAGTTCTGCTTTCAGAGCAGCTACGTGACCAGTGGCAGTTCTGAGGGCTGGGGGAAAAAATCCGTTGGGGGGTGGAGGCCGGAGCACCCGTAGTCTGGCCCTGGGGCCCCACTTGGGGGTCTAACAAATGTGAGAGTTTTCAATGACCCAATGTGTTTTGAATCAGGCGCCAAAATCCCCAACATTTGTTATTCTCCTTTTTAAAAATATTTTTAAAATTATAATTTCATTCTTTGTAACAATTAAAAGAAACAAAACATGAAAAAGACCCCTTTATAAAGGATGAAATGTGGGTGTACATTTACAATTACATTTTGTTAGATTCTAACAGTGACATTAAAATGAAATGGTACAACTCCTGCACACTGCTGCTTTGATTGCAACCATTTAGTGATCTCTCAATCAAGCGTAGGGAGTCTCACTCTGTGAAATAGGCTTTATGGGGCTGATCCAATGGCCACTGAAGCTAGTGGAATGTCTCCCATTGACTTCAGTTGTCTTTAGATCAGAGCCTGAGTCAAGACCACTCTGAGGAACTTTTCAGGGAGCAGCTCCAGCCAGGGCTGTATTCTAATTCATTTAACAACCTATTAGTGTATTCCAGAGGATTCTCAGTGTCAGTTGAGCTAGACAGAGGGTACTTTTTTTCAGAGGGCTGGTCTACAACACAGAATCAGGTCAACTCAAGACATCTTACATCGGCCTAACTCTGTAAGCATCTACACTAAAATGTCACTCCTGCCAAGGGTAACTTGCCCATTACTCTGACTTAATAACGCCATCCCCGCAAAGGCGAAGTGCAGGGGTCAGCAACCTTTCAGAAGTGGTGTGTTGAGTCCTCATTTATTCACTCTAATTTAAGGTTTTACATGCCGGTCATACATTTTAACATTTTTAGAAGGTCTCTCTCTGTAAGTCTATAAACTATTGTTGTATGTAAAGTAAACACGTTTTTTAAAATGTTTAAGAAGCTTCATTTAAAATTAAATTAAAATGCAGAGCTTATCAGTTTAGTGCAATGGTCCTTAACCTGGGGTGCATGCACCCCCAGGGCAGGGCCGGTGCAAGGATATTTTGTGCCCTAGGCGAAACTTCCACCTTGCCCCACCCCTTTACACATCGGTCCATTGAGGGGCAAATCCCAACGAGCCTTTAGAGACCCCAGGGGCCAGTCATGCCAAGGGGCCAGCCATGCCCGGGGGCTGCTCCCTAAACCAGATTCCCCCCTCCCTGCCCCCAGAACTTCCCTGGAGGGTGCACAGCCCCCTCATGAGCCCTCCCCACCCCACTCAAGTGGCCCCTGCCCCGAGTCCACTCACTGGTTTTGCCTGGCAAAATCGGCTCACGTGCCAGAGGTGGCACGCGTGCCAGAGGTTGCCGACCCCTGCTATAGTGCTTAGGTCAATGTAGTTAGGGCAACACAGTGTCAATGTAGACACTACATTACTTAAATCGACTTTAATGGCCTCCAGGTAGTGTCCCATAATGCCCCACCACAACCGTTCTGGTCACCTTTTGGAACTCCACTGCCAAGGGGCCAAGTACACTGGTATATGCCTGCGACAGTCCCGAGGATACAATCTGGACCATGGAACAGCTGTGTCCCCAGGTCTCCAACAAAGGGAGCCTTCTATACTGCTTTACTATGAGATCAGCCACTCCTGGCCAGATAACGCAGTCTCCAACATGTAACTTGCTCTTAGCTGGACAATACTGAGTGCTACTAGCTAGCCTCATGAATTAAACTGCCAAGCACCACCAGCAAGTTCTCTAGTCTCAGACGTTCCACCACAAATGTGAGTCTGGTACTGCCCATGCTGCTCACTGTGCAATACAAGCTCATACAAAGTCCCTCATTTCTTCAAAAGAAAATGATAATGCATCAGCCTTATTGTCCCAAATAGAGTTTCCTATACACTTTAATCCAAACACACTGGTTAAGATAAAACAGTAAACAAGTTTATTAAGTACAGAAAGATTTTAAATGATTACAGTCAAGATGCATAAAAGTCAGAACTGGTTACAAAGTAAGTAAAAGATAAAAACCAATCTACATTTACCTAGCTAAATGAACTTAAAAGCAAAAGGTTTGTCTCAACATAATCTGTGATAAATTTCAGCCTGAGACCCTTCCCCCTTAGTTCAGCGTCCTTCAGTTATTCCTAGATGTCTTCAGTAGAGAGAGATGGAAGGCGAAGGAGAGGTGAAGTGAAGGCCACTGTGTCTCATTTTTCTACCACCTACTCCTCTGTGAAGATTACCCCCAGCTGTGGTGGAGGCAGCAAGCAGTTTGTTTTGGACATGAGATCTGCATTATCTCTGCAACGAAATGTAAATTTCTTGTTTATACCTTTCCCCCTGCTGGAAAATGGCTGCTAAAGCAAGTGCTGACTCTAACACCTGGCTGAAGCCAGTGTGTCTTTGCCTCTGAAAAAACAGTTTGTCGGTGTTACCTGAAATTACAGCATATTTCAGTAAAAATCATACAGTAGAATTGTATAGCTTCATACACAGTGTTGCTACACATAATTAAACAGGACAATAATATTCAGCAAATTATGAGCTTTCCAATGATACATTTTGTACAAAGTCTGCCATGTGAGGTATCACAGTTCTGTAAAAGGGATGAACAAAATGGTACAGCCTGTCACAACGCCGCTCCCCTCAGAAGCCTTGATAATATTTGAAATTCTCTTTCCTCTTTGGTCAGAGTAGAGAGCTCTCCTAGCAACTACCCAGCTGACTATGCCAGCTCCACACTGCAGACACACTCCTGACTGGAGTACACAGAAGGAGGTGGATCTCCTGGGTCTCTGAGGTGAAAAGGCTGTGCAGGCACAGCTCCAATACAGCTCTAGAAACAACAATATCTACAAACAGATCACGAGGGGCATGGAGGAGAAGGGCTACAAGAGGGAGCTGCAGCAGTGCCAAGTGAAAGTCAAGGAGCTGCAGCAGGCAAACCAGAAGGCAAGGGAGGCTAACAGTCATTCTGGTGGAAAGCCACAGACAAAGAGCTGCATGCCAGCCTCAGTGTAGCCATCCCCCTACCCTCCCCCCATCCCAAGAGCTCCAGGGATACTTCAGGGGAGCAGGAGTCGGAGCCCCCTGCCATAAACAGACAAGGAGGAGGAGGAGTATGGGGGACCAGCAACAGGGAGAATCCAGTGGTGCAACAAGCCAGGACCTGTTTTTGACTCCTGGATAGTTCAGCTCGTCCCTATAGTCCAGCATGGGCAAGCTTGATGCAGGTGAAGGAACCTCTGGTAAGTATGCAGTTTGCTTTAATATTGCAGGGACACGACTGTTTGTTTACTCTTTTTTACTTATGCTAGAAGAGGTAGTGAAACAACCAGTAGAAGTAGAGTTGTTATCTGCTTCTCATTCCCCTGTACTGTTGGGCAGCAGGGGGCCTGCAGATCAGTTTGTTAATGTGCACCAGATGACCCGTGAATCCTCCATGGAGATCTCAAGGAGACGTTCCAGGAGGTAGCGTGCAATCCTCTGCTGAAAGCGTCTGGAGAGGGCTGCCTTACTTCTTCTGCCATGGCAGGACACTTTCCCACGCCACTCAGCAATTACTTCAGCAGGCACCATTGCAGCACACAGGCTAGCAGCATACGGACCCGGTCTGCAGCCAGACTCCTTCAGGAGCTGTTCCTTTCCTGCCTCTGTTACTCTCAGGAGTGAGATATCAGCTAAAGTCACGTCCACTTGTGGAAAACAGAGCCAGTATTCAGTTCAATTGCCCTTTGCCCTATATGGATATACTTATGCCCACGAGCTATCCCCCACTTATTGTCCTAACTCGCTCCCTTCCCACTCCCCCCCCCCACAGGCTGTACTCACCATGGCTGGGACTGCTGCTGTGCTCTATGAATCCCAAGGAGAAGTGAGAATATAGTGCTTGCAACTCATGTGGATCAAGGGCAGTGAGTTTAGTATACCAAGTTTCCATTTATCTTGTGAAAATACTTTCAGTAGTACCTCTGTGCATTGTATCATGTCTCTCCATCCACACCAGCAGAGCAGTTCAGCCAGATAAGGAGGAGAAGGAAAAGCATGCGGGATGACATGTTCCAAGAGATGCAGCAAGCCTCTGCCACTTCGGATACCGAGCACAGGGCTTGGAGGATCACCCTCGCGGACAGCATGGACAGGGATGGAGCGGAGGAGAGAATTAGGCACAGGAAAGGGAGAGAAACATTGCAGCAGGAAATGCTAGAGCTTCTCAAGTGGCAAACAGACATGCTGGGGACTTCTTTTGATCTTCAGGTTCTATAGACCCATGCTCATCTCCCTCTGCAGCCCATACAGAACTGCATTCCGGGACCTCCCTACATATACACCCCATATTCCACGTGGCATCCAGGGCCACTGCACTCCACCTACAACTCCACCACAGTGAAAAGTGCAGACAATCACATCCGCACATACACCAGCCATGTCTCTCATAGGTCAGTGTATGTGTTTGTGAAATGGAAATGACTGTTCTTTCCCCTGTGGAAGTAGAGAAAGAACTGACAGGGATTTGAAGGGGATTTCAAATCCACGCAGTCTCCTTATGTGAGGAAGACTCAGGCTTGCTGTGACCCTAATAACGTGAGATTTGTAGAAGCGAGGATTGTGTGAAGCAAGTGGGAGAGAACGTGTGAAAAGTTGTTGTGACCTTGTGTTAGATAAATATAGAATGCAGACTATAGTCTAAATAGAGGTGAGAAAAAATAAGATATCAGGATGACCGATGTATAAACAAAATGCAACTGTTGCTCATTATTGTATGTAACAAAGGTATAAATGCTTGCTGTAATTGTTTACTGGGAGAGATCTGTTTAGCTTTCTCCCTCCATGCAACTGCTAGAGATAATAAAGTATCTGACTTGCTGCACCCAACCTGAGAGTGAGAACTCTGTTTTTCTCTGACACCCCATTCAAAAGTTCTTTTCCCTGTATTTATGAAGTTTCATTCTGTTATTTTAAAAAAGTCTGTTTTCATGGTTTCAGAACAAAAGTCTATTTTTGGAAACTTAATTCATCTTTATTAGTTCACAAAATATACTGACTGGGGTTGACATCATTTAGAGATAATAGCAATGTTATATTTCAACACACTCAGCACTCATTACAAGGTTCATAGCAGGGTGCAAAACAACATTGTCAGGCACAGCACATTATAGCAACACACATTACTGTGGTTCACTATTAAAATGGTATTTCAAAGCATCCCTGAGCCATAGAGCTCCCCACTGAGCTCTTCTTAGAGCTCTAGTATCTGGCTGCTAAAAATCAGCAAACAGCTGTTCCACATCCACCCTGGCAGAAACGTATCCCCCTTTGCTTCATGGATACTATGAAGTACACAGCAGGCAGCTATCACCCATGGGATATTTTTTTCACTGAGATCTAAACTCATGAGGAAAAAATAACGAGGAGTCTGGTTGCACCTTAAAGATTAACAGATTTATTTGGGCATAAGCTTTTGTGGGTAAAAAACCCACTTCAGATGCATGGAGTAAAAATTATAGATACAGGCATAAATATATATTGGCACATGAAGAGAAGGGAGTTACTTTACAAATGGAAAACCAATGTTGAAGGACAATTTAGTCAAGGTGAGTGTGGTCCACTTCCAATAATTGGTGAGGAGGAGAGAGGGAAAATTGCTTTTGTAGTGAGCCAGCCACTCCCAGTCCCTAGTTAAGCCCAAATCAATGGTGTTAAGTTTGCAAATGAAACTTGTTTTTGTGGATCCAGACTAACACAGCTACCCCTCTGATACTTTAAACTGATGAGTAGAGAGCACCGCAGCCTTTTAGACAGCCAAAGGCACATTCAACTGTCATTCTGCACCTGCTGACCTGTAGTTGAAGCGCTTGGGGATGTCAAGGTGGCTGGTGTTTGGCTTCATGAGGAGCAAAGGATAGGCTGAGTCTCACAGGATTGCTACTAGCATTTCAACATGGCAATGATAATCCTCTGGTCTGGAAAGAAGTCCCTACTTGCAGCTTTCTGAATAGGCCTGTGTTCTTAAAGATGCACACATCTTGCACTTTCCCTGACCATCCCCATGATCCACCTGCACTTGCAATACCATAGAGAAGTAACTCTTTCTGTTGATGTACTCTGTGGCAAGGTGGTCTGGTGCCAAAATAGGGCTATGTGTACAATCCATCAACCCACTGCAGTTCAGGAACACCACTGCTGCAAAAGCATCCACTATGTCCTGCACATTGCTCAGAGTCACAATCCTTCATGGCAAGATGTGATTAATGGCCTGCACACTTACATCACAGCAACCCCCACTGTGGATTTCCCAACTCCAAATTGATTCCTGACTGATTGGTAGCAAGCTGGCACTGCAAACTTCCACACAGAGATCACCACTCAATTCCCCACTGTCAGCGCAGCTCTCATTTTGGTGTTGCTGTGCTGAAGGGCTGGGGAGAGCTCTGCACACACATCCAGGAATGTGGCCTTGAGCATCAGAAAGTTCTGCAGGCACTGCGCATCAATCCCATACCAGCATAACTATGTGATCCCACCAGACAGTGCGTGTTTCTCAGGCTCACAATCAATGCTCCACCATCTGAGCTGCTCTGTGAATGCCAACAACAACCTTGAATTGTTTCTTCCTATGTCCAAGCAAGGCTACAATGCACAGATGTTCCCTGCATCTACTCTGGTGGCTCTGCAAATGCTGCACTCATCACAAAAGTTCAGAGCTGTGCAGGGTCCTTGCTTCTCACACAGATGGTAGGTGTGTGGATTTGCAAGGTTTTTGAAATAAGGCACAAAACATTATGGGATGCAGATAAAATTATGGAACAGAGAAAACTGAATGATGGGTCATTGAAATCATGTTCCCAGTCACCGCTGTATTACTCATTTGCCCCCATGAGGCATTGCAAACCCTTCCCAAACCCCCTGAGCGAGATGATGGTAGGTTGCACAGTGGGATAGCTACCCACGGTGCACTGCTCTCTGCATAGATGCAAGCATCTGAGGAGACACTCCCATGACACAAGAAGCGTCGTGTGGACACATAAAAGTGATTTAATTACTGTAGTGGCTGTATTGTGACATAACTTAAGTCAACTTAATTTTGTAGTGTAGACTTACCATGAGGTGAAATCAGGCCTGATATACTGAACTAGTGGGGTTTCACCAAAAGATGGGGTGCTGGAACAATTTATATAGTGAGGCCACTGAGAGCCATTGAACCAAACTGTAAACTCTGTAGTATATTATGGAAACCACTTCAATCCAGGGGGTGTGGCAGCACCCCCAGAAACCTTAGTTCCAGCACCTATGCCAGAAGACCAAGAAGTTTCATTGTGGCCGAGACATATTCCAAAGGACAGGACATTGCACTGAATTCAGAGCATTAATCTCTTTTATTCCCTTTCTTGCATGCACATAACAACAAGGCTATTTCTACTAGAAGTGGGAATGTGCAAATTGTCTTTTTGCAAAAATCAGCTATATTTTATGCTTCTTGCTGTCAGAGCCACTATGAATGATATTGTTCTTTATGGTTACAGTGTGATTAAAAAGAAAGAAGGAGGAAATGGAGTCATAGGGACAAATTCACTGGCACTCATATCACTCTGTAAAAATTTAGAGTGAGCAAACACACCCTCGTGTAATATTTTCTCCCCTTTGTGTATGTTCCAAGGGAGAGTAATGAAAAGATTCACTCACAGGCTGCATATCATTTCAGGCTATTTAGTTCCTCAATTTTAAAACCGGTCAGCTTTCAACATTCAGGCAGAGATCAAAATAAATAAATAACGCAAATACAGTACAGAACTGTGGTAATGTAAACTATTAAAAAAGGGCAAGCAGCATTTTTCTTCTGCAGAGTAAACTTTCAAAGCTGTATTAAGACAATGTTCAGTTGTAAACTTTTGGAAGAACAAACATAACATAACATGGCCGAGGTGTTCGTAACTCTGAGGTTCTACTGTAATAGGCAGTTGTCACAGCACATTAACTTAACTTTGGGATCAGAGTAACTAGATTCTTCCTATATCTTGTCCAGATGCCTCTGGGCATAATGATGTGGGGGATACACATACTGTATAGTATAGATATCAGCATAAGGGCAGGAGTGGCGCCAGGGTTTTTGGCGCTCTAGGTGGAGGTCCCTCCGCACTCCTGGTCATTGGTGGCAATTCTGCAGCCAGGGGGGGTCCTTCCATGCTCCCAGTCTTCAGGGCACTTCAGCGGCGGGTCCCGGAGCGAGTGAAGGACCCACCTCAGAATTGCCGACAACAACCCAGAGTGCGGAAGGATCCCCCGCAGCCGAATTGCCGCCACGGGCGGCAAAATGCCACCCTCCCAAATCCTGGCACCCTAGGCGACTGCCCGGGTTGCCTAAATGGAAGCGCCGGCCCTGCATAAGGGGTTTTAACATCCTTACATTTGGTAGTATTGAAAGCAACAGCAGTGTTACAAAACAGCAGTGTATAAACTGAAGAAAAACATAGTGCTCATTGCATAAAAATAATATCCCCATCTCCCCTTAATATCTCCCTCTGCTCCTGTCCATCTCAATTCCCAGCTTCTAGTCCCTCTCCCTTCAGGCTCCTATCCTCCATCCCCTCCCCATTCCCACTCTTCCCCCTTACCCAACCATTCCTTACTCTGCTATATTTGAAGCAGGCAGACTCACTGGGTACCTACAGCAGGTGCCCTGAAAGCATTGAATAGACAGTCTCTCTGCTCTCAGTTCTGGCACTAGAGCAGCCCCTGGTATCTGGGAGGACCAATTTCAAGGAAAGTCCTGCTTAGCCCTTATAGCCGGGGACGGAGCATGCTCTTTGGAGAATTTAGCTGCAAACCTCTAATAAGACTCTACTGAGCATGTGGAAAGTGTGATTATTCTGAGTCTTATAATTTCTCCAAAGTTGGACAAATTTAATGGAGGCAGCAGACGGCACATCCACAATGATTAACCATCATGACACTCAAGCATTTTTCAGACTCCCTGCTTCCCAGGATAGAATCCTTCAACCTTTTAATATAGTCTACATTCCTGGTCCTAGATGTATGACCTTACATTGGCCATATTGAAACATATGTTGTTTTCTTACACCCAGCTTTTCAAACCAATCCCAACTGCTCAATATCAGTGATCACTCCTCTTCATTATTTACTTTAGTTGCTGAAGTTTAACATCCTCCTTAGTTATTATTGAAATGGAAAGTATTTCATCATTAATTATAATCACCCAATATGAATACCTCATGTAGCTTTTTCCTTAATTCAGGACAAAAATATATATTGAACATTCTGCTTTTTCTTCCATATTATTGACAATTCTAGTATTTCCACCTAGTAATGTACTATTGTTAGGATTCCTTTTATTCCTTATAAACTTAAACGCTTCCTTTTTATTGTGCTTTACTCTGCTGGTTATAGATTTCTCCTTGTGTCCTTTTGCTTCCCTTATCAGTTTTCTGCAATTCCTAGCTTTTAATTTATATTCAATGCTACTTTTTTCCCTTAAAAAAATTTTTTTTAATATAGCTGCTTTCACTTCCCCTCTGAGAGAGGCTGTTTTTTAAACCAATGTAGCCTTCTGTCTTGATTGTGGAATCATGTCTCTTTGAGCATCTAGTAAAAGTGTTCTTAAATTATTCCAAATTATAATTCATTTTTTGGTTTACATACTTCCTCCAAGCTGATTTGGCTAATTATTGTCAATTTTGTGAAATTTGGCCTTTTCAAAGAACCACTTATATATATATTCTAGTTGGGACTTTATTCTATTTACACATAGCAAATGTAATCAGCCCATGATCACTTGTGTCTAAGCAACCAGAAATTTTTAGTTCTGTGACCAATTCCTCATTATCTATCAACATGGGGTACAATATAGAATTCCTTCATGCTCGATGCAACACTTTTTGAATCAGCAAATTGTCATCTATAATTTTTAGAAATTCCAAAGATTGTTTAGCACTGGCATCATGAAACCTCCAGTACGTCACTCGGATTGCAATCACCCCATAATAATGCAGCTGTTTTTCCAATAGATAGATAGGTGCTTTACAAGCCAGTCATTGTGCTCTCTAGTCCAGTCTGTAGCAAACACCAACTAGTACCCAAACTTATGTTTTATCTGTTAGAACATTGACCAATAGGATATTGTTCCCTAACCTCATTCTTACAAATGGCTGAACCATTTTAGCTGAAACTTTTTTTAAAATTCAGCCTTCGGCAGACAGCTAACATGAAAATCAGTCCAAACAGTTAAAGATTGTTAAAGTTACAAGCCAATGAAAACAGGATGTTATAATGGGAAGTGTTGGGCAACCTTAACCTTAACCAATGGCTACCTTTGCCAGCTATAACACACACACACAAATTTACACAAATAGAGAGAGACCAATGGTATAATAGTATTAGTTACGCTCAAATTGGTTTATTATTTGCTCAAAGTAAACTAATGAAAAAGAGTCGAAGGTATTTAAAATCTCCACATGATACACATAAAAATGCAGGTGTGTCTCAAACTAACCTTTGGTAAGGAAAAATCTTAATGCCATGAAGCACGAGGGTAATCCTCACCATTTTATCCATGATAATGGAGAGGTTCCAGGTTAAAAAATGAAATGACATTAATCATTATATTCTTACTGATATGTTTGCGTAAAAATGCATGAATCAGACTGTAGGTCTGAACAATAGAAGGCAGGAGAAACACCTAGAGACTGATATCAATATCAGTAGTTGGGTTCCATTCTCTCTGCATAAGCCTTGTTACTCCATTCTGAAGAGAACTATAAATGATCTGGTTTCAATTTTAGGACTGCTACACTGGGTCCTCTAATATGTGGACTAGAGGGAATTATATCTGCAGCTCCACATGAACAACGAATCACATCCCTTTAGAAAAAAAATAAAGGAAAAGGGATGTTTAAAGTAAGGTATTCCCAGTACCTTTCTAGTGGAAAGGAAATTCCATAAGTATGTAATATGGCTACAGTTAGCAGAACAACAGCAACAAAGAACGACTTGAAGGACATCTCAGTTTTCCCTTTATTGAATGTTGTTAATACACCATTTCAAGTATGCTTTAGCTGTTTTATACACAGTAAGTGCCTGGTTTATATAGAATCAAAACAAATAGGTTGGAAGACATTATACTAAAGACATTATACTAGGTTAGAGCAGCAAAGAATCCTGTGGCACCTTATAGACTAACAGACGTTTTGGAGCATGAGCTTTCGTGGGTGAATACCCACTTCCTCAGATGCATGTAATTACAGATTACATGCATCTGAGGAAGTGGGTATTCACCCACGAAAGCTCATGCTCCAAAACGTCTGTTAGTCTATAAGGTGCCACAGGATTCTTTGCTGCTTTTACAGATCCAGACTAACACGGCTACCCTCTGATACTATACTAGGTTAGTTTATAAAGACCAAGAGGGACAACATTGTTAGCTGACAGTCATTGGCTGTCTGTACAGCCATGTAACAAAATTACTCCTTTGTATTGTATTGCAGGTATGAACATTTATACTTGAGAAGCAGTCTATGATCACATAGTAAAGATTATAGCATAAAATATATGCACAGGGAAATAGAGAAAAAGTTGCAACTGTATTTCCTAGGAATTCCAGCCATTTGGTTCGTTTAAGGCTTTTTGTTGATATTTTCTAGTTTAGACATGCAACATTAACATTATCTTAACACCATTTTACACACATTTCCTAGGTTTTTAAAAAAGAAATTCCATCTTCTGGAAGACGTAGCACTGCCTCATTCAGTGTTTACCTTACTCAGTGTAACACAGATTCCTGCAGCTCCTGCTTCTCTTGGTGAACACCTTGTGCCACTGAAAATTTCATGCAAGAGCACATCAAGATTCAAACATCATGGAAAAATCACCGGTCTCTGGAACGTAACATTTCCAACTGTACTAGCTACTCACGCTAAATGAAACAGGTTTCTGGCAGAGGCTTGCTTTATTCAGGTCTGAACTGTGACTGGCCCTTGTGTGAGTGCATGCAGCAAAAGGGAAGAAAGAACCATCCCACTTTGCCCTGCATAAGAGCCGCTCTTAATCCCAGTCCCAGCACTCAAGGAGCTGAGGACAATGGCTTCAGCCCGCGCCCCCCCCACCCCGCCCACACACACACTCTTTCTCTCTCTCTGCTGCCTGGATCATGGAGAAGGCTAGGTACACCAGAGAGAACAGGCTGCTTCAATCCAAAGTATGATCCAAGCTGTGCACCTGTCTTGTAAACTTGGAAACCCTGAGGAACAATTTCTCAATCTGGGACTGTGTGACTTCCCTACTGAGACTGTGTCTGGGTGCTACAATCTAGTTCTTAATGACCAAATCTCCCCAAATTTTAGGAAAGTTTAGACATGGACTCCACAGCTCAAGTTCATCATTAACAGGAGCACACTGGTAGCCAGTGAGGACACCAAAATATGAGTGAGCACAGTGTAGCACAGGGGTGGGCAAACTTTTTGGCCTGAGGGCCACATCGGGGAATAAAAATTGAATGGTGGGCCATGAATGCTCACAAAATTGGGGTTGGGGTGTGCAAGGGGTGAGGGTTCTGGCTGGGGTGTGGGCTCTGGGGTGGGACTGGGGATGAGGAGTTTGGGGTGTAGAAGTGTGCGCTGAACTGAGACCAAGGAGGTTCAGAGGGCAGCAGAGGGATCAGGGCTGGGGCAAGGGTGCAGGAAGGGGTGCAGGTTTCAGCTGAGGGTGTCGGTTTTGAGGTGGGGCTGGGGGTGAGAAGTTTGGGGTTCAGGAAGGGGCGGCACATCAGGCTCTTCAGCAGCAATTCAGGGGCGGATCCCTCACTCCCTCTCGGAGGGAAGGACCTGCCACCAAAGAAGACATCAGCATGGTGGAGCTACTACCAATCGTGATTGCGAGGTTTTTTTGGTTTTTTTTTCCACCGCTTGGGGCAGCAAAAACCCTGGAGCCAGCCCTGGTCCATTGGAGCACATACGAGCCAGGAGGGTGGCCACGCCATGGCTTTCAGGAGCCACATGGTGCATCCCCTAACCCTGCACCTTGGCTGGAACCCCCGAGCAGGCCAAGCTCCAGACCTCGCTCTTCAGCAGTAAATATGCCCAAAGGTCTGTGATGGGAATTCTTTCCTGGGTGCTGGCTAGTGAGTCTTGCCCACATGATCAGGGTTTAACTGATCACCATATTTGGGGTTGGGAAGGAATTTTCCTCCAGGGCAGATTGGCAGAGGCCCTGGAGGTTTTTCGCTTTCCTCTGCAGTGTGGGGCACGGGTCACCTGCTGGAGGATTCTCTGCACTTGAGGTCTTTAAACCATGATCTGAAGAGTTCAATAACTCAGACATAGGTTAGGAGTTTGTTTCAGGAAGGGTGGGCGAGATTCTGTGGCCTGCACTGTGCAGGAGGTCAGACTAGATGACCATAATGGTCCCTTCTGACCGTAAGTCTATGAGTCTATGTGCTTAAAACAACCCACAGTTTGCCCACCCCGTGTAGCAATACTGATTTAAAAAGTGCGGGCTGCAGGGCTGCCCAGAGGATTCAGGGGGCCTGGGGCAAAGCAAGTTTGGGGGCACCTTCCATAAAAAAAAGTTGCAATACTATAGAATACTATATTCTTGTGGAGGCTCCTGTGGGACCTGGGGCCTGGGGCAAATTGCCCCCCACCCGGGCAGCCCTGGCGGGCTGGTAGCTCAGTCTCAGGAACCGCACCCAGCATGGAGCAATTACATATCCTCTTGGCTTGCTGAGCCACAGAGAGAACAATAATATCTAGCCACAGTCAATGGCCTATAGAACAGAAGAGCTTGTATCTTAGTTCCTGGTAACTGTACCTTCATAACCTTGACATTCTAATTTGTCAAACTTCCTTTACTGTTAATCTGTAAGAGTCAACAACTTTAATCCTAAATAAATACAAAGATTCCCCTACTCAAACTTCCATGTCACATAGGGAATTCAACAAATAAAGTATACTACCAATACAAGGCGGAGGTAACAAGTAAAAGACGGTTACTCACCTTTGTAACTGTTGCTCTTCGAGATGTGTTGCTCATATCCATTCCAGGTAGGTGTACGCGCCGCGCGTGCACGTCTGCCGGAAACTTTTTACCCTAGCAACTCCAGTGAGCCGGCAGGTCGCCCCCTAGAGTGGCGCCACTATGGCACTAGATATATACCCCTGCCGGCCCACCCGCTCCTCAGTTCCTTCTTGCCGGCTACTCCAACAGTGGGGAAGGAGGGCGGGTGTGGAATGGATATGAGCAACACATCTCGAAGAACAACAGTTACAAAGGTGAGTAACCGTCTTTTCTTCTTCGAGTGATTGCTCATATCTGTTCCAGGTAGGTGATTCCCAAGCCTTACCTAGGCGGTGGGGTCGGAGTGGGAAGTCACGGCCTGGAGCACTGCCGAACCAAAGGCCGCATCATCTCTGGATTGCTGGACCAGGGCGTAATGGGAAGCGAATGAATGGACCGATGACCAGGTCGCCGCCCGACAGATCTCTTGGATCGGGACGCGGGCGAGGAAAGCCAGCGATGACGCCTGTGCTCTGGTGGAGTGAGCAGTCACACGGCCCGTCGGAACTTGGGCCAGGTCGTAGCAGGTCCTGATGCAGGAGGTAACCCATGAAGATAACCTTTGGGAGGAAATCGGCAGCCCCTTGACCTGGTCCGCTACTGCCACAAATAACTGGGGGGACTTGCGGAAGGGTTTGGTCCTGTCCACATAAAATGCTAGTGCTCAACGGACATCTAGCGAGTGAAGCTGTTGCTCCCTACGTGATGAATGGGGCTTGGGAAAGAAGACTGGGAGGAAAATCTCTTGGTTCACATGGAAAGCTGAGACCACCTTGGGAAGAAAGGCAGGGTGAGGCCTCAGCTGTACCTTGTCTTTGTGGAAGACGGTATACAGTGGGTCCACCGTGAGGGCCCTCAGCTCTGACACTTGTCTAGCTGAGGTAATGGCCACAAGGAAGGCAGTCTTCCACGAGAGGTAGAGCAGGGAGCAAGTAGCTAATGGCTCGAATGGGGGGGCCATGAGCCGAGTCAGGACCAGACTGAGGTCCCATGAGGGGGCCGGAGTGTGAATTTGCGGATAGAGCCGCTCCAGCCCCTTCAGGAATCTCGCCACCATAGGGTGAGAGAAGACCGAACAGCCGTCCACTCCAGGATGAAATGCAGAGATGACGGCTAGGTGTACTCGGAGGGACGACAGTGCCAGACCCTGGGTCTTAAGGTACCAGATATAGTCTAAGAGAGTGGTGACGAAGGACGAAGAGCTTTCTCTGAACACCAGCAGGAGAAACGCTTCCACTTAGCTGCGTAAGTAGCTCTGGTGGAAGGCTTCCTGCTGCCCATGAGAACCTCGCGAACCGGGGTGGAACATCGCAACTCAGAGTCTGTTAACCACGCAGGAGCCATGCCGTCAGGTGAAGAGACGGAAGGTCTGGGTGACAGAGCCTGCTGTGGTCCTGAGTGATCAGGTCCCGATGAAGGGGCAGGGTAACTGGGTTGGCTACTGAGAGGTCCAGCAACATGGGATACCAGTGCTGTCTGGCCCATGCTGGAGCTATGAGGATCACCCGGGCTCTGTCTCTGCGCACCTTGATGAGAACTCTGTGAACCAGCGGGATGGGCGGGAAAGCATAACACATGTGGGCTGTCCATGGGATCAGGAATGCATCCGCCAGAAATCCTGGCTCCCGACCCTGGAAGGAGCAGAATGTTCGACACTTCCTGTTCACCCTGGACGCGAAGCGGTCCACCCGGGGACGACCCCACCTCTGGAAGAGTGAGAGGGCGACGTCCGGACGGAGGGACCACTCGTGTGAACGGAAGGATCTGCTCAGCCGATCCGCCAGGGTGTTCCGCACTCCCGGGAGATAGGAGGCAGAAAGGTGAATCGAATGGGCTGTGCAAAACTCCCAGAGACGTATTGCCTCGAGACAGAGAGGAGAGGAACTGGTGCCGCCCTGCTTGTTGATGTAAAACATGGTTGTTGTGTTGTCGGTGAAGACCGCGACACAACGACCTGGAAGGAGATGGACAAACGCTTGACAAGAAAGGTGGACCGCCCTCAACTCCCTTACGTTGATATGGAGGTTGATCTCTTGTGGTGTCCACAAGCCCTGGGTTCTCTGGGTGCCGCAGTGAGCCCCCCATCCCAGATCAGAGGCGTCCGTGGTCAAGGATGCTGAAGGCTGGGGCGGATGGAACGGAAGCCCCGCACAGACTACCGATTGGTCCAGCCACCATCGAAGAGAGTCCAGCACACTCTGAGGGACGGTGACGACTGTGTCCAACGACTGTCTGGCAGGCCGATACTGCGCAATGAGCCATGATTGAAGAGGTCTCATGCGGAGTCGAGCATATGCTGTTACAAACGTGCAGGGTGCCATGTGGCCTAGGAGGGCCAGGCACGTTCGTAGAGAGGTCATCGGGGCCGCTCGCAAACGTAGAATGATGTCCGACAAGGACTGGAACCTGGGCAAGGGTAACAAGGCCCTGGCCAGGGTAGAATCTAGAACGGCCCCGATAAACTCTATCCGCTGCATGGGAAGTAGAGTAGACTTGTCCACATTGATTACGAGGCCCAGGGTCGCAAAGAGGGTGCAGATCCTGTCGACATGGTCACCGACCTGTAACTCCGACGTGCCTCGGATCAGCCAGTCGTCCAAGTAGGGAAAGACGTGGATGCGGCAACGTCGAAGATGTGCAACAACGACTGCCATGCATTTTGTAAAGACTCTCGGGGCCGTAGAGAGGCCAAACGGAAGGACCGCAAATTGGTAATGGTGGCGGTCGGCCACGAAGCGGAGGAAACGCCTGTGTTGGGGGGCAATCGAGATATGAAAGTAGGCATCCTGCATATCGAGGGCAGCGTACCAGTCTCCGGGATCCAGGGAAGGGATGATGGTTCCAAGGGATACCATGCGGAACTTCAACTTCACGATATACTTGTTGAGTTCCCGCAGGTCGAGAATGGGCCTGAGGCCGCCCTTGGTTTTGGGGATTAGAAAGTAACGGGAATAAAACCCCTTGCCCTTCTCGTTGTCCGGAACCGCCTCTATGGCTCCCTTGGCAAGGAGTGCGTGCACCTCCTGACGAAGGAATTGCTCGTGAGAGGGGTCCCTGAAGAGGGACGGGGAAGGTGGGTGCGAGGGTGGGGGCGAAGAAAGAAAAACTCTAGTCTATGGTATATGTTAAAGGTATAAACTAAAAGAAAATGGCTGCACAGCAGAGCAAGGTGGAGAGCCCTCTTACAGGCTGGTAAGAGCCAAGGGACTATGACAAGTTACTGAGAAACCCACTGCCTTCTCCTATCAGACAACCTCAAATGGAGAAGTCCCACTCTACTAAACTGTATTAGATAGAAAATAAACATTCAGAGAAGGGAAGGCCACACCAGGGGAATGGCACACTTCTATTTAATGCATGGTATGCAAGGGGAGAGAGGAGAGCGTTTGCCTTTCCCATACTGGGTGTCTGGCCCGGGCAAAGGCTCTTTGCCCACACACAGATGCCTTTCAGGAGAAGTGTCTGGCAACCTTTGATATCAGGTCCTTCCTACCTTCCCCAACCTTGGGGAGTCAGGATCTCCAAGGAGGGGAGAATTAACCTGACAGTGGAGGGAAAAGGGGTAAAATCTGACAAGCAGGAGGCAAAGAGGGACTCTTGGCTGTGCCCATAGTGCTCTGACTGCTGGAGGGTTTTGCTCCAGGTTTATTTAAAGAAAATGTCCTGTAGCAGCTCAAGCACTCACTGCCTTGGCACTGTCTGCTGGTCGTTCAGGAATTAGCTTAATTCCAGGCTTGGAGCGCCTCGTGTTGGCCAGTGTCCCTCCCGGACCCTAGTGCCCTTTACCTTAGGGTTCTGCCCACCATAGTACCCCTACACTCTGGGTCTCCCCTCCCAGGGGAACCCAAACCCCTATGCCCACCTTGCTTCAGTGCTACTGCCAGTCATCATCTAGCCTCCTCTCTCTGGGGCAGACTGCAGTCTGTAATGGCCATTCATCATGAGCAAGGGGGTTGGACCAGCTGCCTCTACCTATCCGCAGGCTGCACCTCTGCAGCCCCAGTACCTGCTTGGGCCTTAAACAAGCAGGCGGCAAAGAGGGACTACTGGCTATGCCCAAAGTGCTCTGACTGCTGGGGGTGTTGCTCCACGTTTATTTGGAGAAAATATCTCTAGAAATTTTTTAAAACTCTGATAAATAGGACTACAGTTTCTCACCTTTCCTGCTACTTCATCCACTTCCTCCCTTTTCTTTTACCATTGACTATGCTCCCCTTTTCCTAGGCTCACAAACTCCATTTCAGTTCTGACTTCTTCTTCACCCACATCCTGTTTTTAAGGTAATAAGGCTGAATCATTTAGACATGCTAGTAAAAGATGGCACCTTGTTATATGTTATGGGCTACTCTCCAACAACTAAATCTCCACTCTCATTTACTCCTACTCTGCCCAAGAAAGCAACACTCTTCCCAAACTTCCCTCTCTATAACGCCCTTCCTCACCTCTCACCTGTGGCTTTGCATCGTCTCTAATGCTACCGCTTATTCTTGGATCATTCAACCCATTACTTCTCAGCTGGTCTATTTTTAAAAACCCACTTCTTCCATAGATCTTCCTTACCTGATCACTTCATCTGCTTCTGCATCTCCAACTCCTTAATGGTCTCCCCCATGTTTTTCCTTGTCTCAGTTCAAGTGTAAACTCAGTTCAGGGCAGTGACATTGATGTATACCATGTTTTGTAAAATGCCATACGCATTTATGATGCTACATGGATAATCAACAAAACTCTACAGTCATTACTGGTAGGGCCCAGAGCCAAACCAGAGACCTAGAGAACAGACCTTTTTAGAGACCTATGCCATCCTAACCCCGATTTTTCACTTCTTGGTTTAAACTCTCATACCATCCAATTATGAGAGCAAAAAGAATGAACAATCACATCCCCCTCAAACACACCTCTTTATTACACAGTGACAGAGATGGTGCATCACCCTTGATAGTGGAGGGGCACAATTTAAACATGCACTCACATATTTTGAACCCACTTCCCACAAAAAAAGAGAAACAAATATATAAACTCTGGCAGAAATCTGGAGGGGGGGGTCACATGATCCCCCCACATGTTCTCCCTCACGTCACTTCTCCAAAATCAATTCCTAAGAGGAAGTTTATAAACAGTATAATATATTTCTGCACAGAGAAAGAGAGAGAGAGCAGCCTTTAGCTTTTTAAAGAGACAGACTAAAAGAAACCTACAGTAAAGCACAGCAGTGTACTGGTAAGAGCCATGGGATCACAAGAGTTTACTAAGAAGCCTGCTGTGCTCTCCTATCAGACAACCTTAGATGGAGAAGTCCCGCTCCCCTAAATGATATTAGACAGAAAATAAATAATTCAGTAACGGAAAGAACATGCCAGGGAAAAATGCACCTCTGTTTTATGGACTGGTGTGCAAAGGGGAGAGAGGTGAGCGTTTGCCTTTACCCATGCAAAGTTTCTATGCCTGTGCACACCTTTTTAGGAAGGCTCATTTCTCTTTTCTGTTTTATTACATGCAGTTTAAATAATAAAAGGTTGATATATTGCTCTGTTCAGTGGGCGCTGCACATTCTACATATTATCATACTCTGTGTTGTATCTCTATTCCTAGCTTATGTGGTAAATGTTTAACCCTTTTCTATGCCTGTGTGTGTGTCAGTAATAACCTTTTATAGTTTATCATGTGCTTCATCCTGGGTGTGTGTTCGACAATTTGTTTTCTAGTCATTTCTCTACCAAAAAATAATATCATGGGAGTTTTAATACTGGTTCAAACCCAAATCCATATAGTCTATTATTTTGCCTGGAGCAATGAACAATACTGAATGCTTTTAGAAGGTGAAATATTGTCACAATGCACCTCGTTAGTTGTGTGATCCTTTCTCACTTTCCCTCATCCCCCATTCAGTGCTTGAAGTGGAGAGGGGCCACCAGGGATGGCAGACCCAGCTAAAAATAATAATTGAGCTGGGTAACTGAGCAGTGCACTTTCAAGCACTGTCTTACCAAAGCTGATTATGATAGACCCACTATTTTCAGACCACTTCAAGCACTGCCTCCACTTACCACTCCTATCACACACACACCTCTGGATCTCACATTTTGAGTATGAAATGTAATTACCTATATCAACTTAGTTTGTATAATCATAATCATAAAATTATCCAGGCTACAGTATTTGATCGTGCTGGCCTCCTACTGCAGTGAATGCCCCTGGGGACCTATGAGCTAAGACTTCTTTTTATGTGTTCCAAATGTCCTAACGTTTACTTTCCTAACGTTTACAGATTCCACATTAGCTATGGTATTATGGGCCATAAAAAACAAGAAAGGACTGATCCATTTTCAATATATTCTTTATACCTTTGTGTGCCTCAGTTAAATCTTTCTCTATATCTTGTGTTCTTATACCACACCCATCACCATGACGTCTTGAGTGTTTCACACTGTTCTAAGGCATACTCATAAAGATATAGTAATCTTTTTTCCTATCTACCATCTGGCCTTTTGTTTTGGCCTTGTGCAATTTTGTGGGAAGACTGTTTAAAGAAATGGGTTTTATATTTTGCTTTGAAGCTTCAAAAATTCATGGTCAATCTGATCTCTTCCATAACCGAGGTACAAATTCATGGGCCAGCTTCCCAGATAACTCTCTGGCCTGCTGAGAGTGTCACTTATAGATGATTGGTGGGGGGAGAAAATTTGCAAAACTTTTTTTTAATTTGCCTTTTATTTTGAAATTCAAAATTGTATTAAATGATATACTGTACTTTGAAAACTTTTGACAAGCTCTATCATTAGTCAAAAATGGGGTTGGTAAATTATAAAAGTTTTACTGACATTTTTTCCTTTTTTTTCAAATTTTTACAAATTAAATTTCTTCAGAGTTTCAAAATTTGAAAAATTTCACCTGGCTCTATTTTCATTTTTGGGGTTGACAGTTCACTGTTCCAGGGCATCAAAGCTGTCATGACCATGCAGAATGAGATGTTTCCCTGGGTAACTTGGGCCAGACCCCTGAAGTGTTTTGGAGATGAAGGCTAAAAATCTTGACTATGACCCAGAAATTCCATTGTGAGCCAGTGAGGACAGCAGAGCACTGGGATGATGTACTCAATGTGGTCTATGTTGCTAAATAGAGAGGCTGCTGTGTTCTGGACCAATCATATCTTTTATAAGGACATGTTCTCATCCCTAGATACAGAAAGCTGTAGTCAACTATGGAAGTCACAAATGCATGGATCATCTTGGCTAAGTCTGAACCTGACAGAAAAGGAACAAAATCTTCTTGCCAGCAATAAGGCTATTTCCTTGGCTGTGGCGAGATCCTCCAGTCCTTCTGTCTATATAATCTTAGCCCTGGTCTACACTTGGGGAGGAGGCGGGCATCCAGCTAAGATACACAACTTCAGCTACTCTAATAGCATACCTGAAGTCTGCATATCTTAGATCAACTTATCTGGCCATGAGGACGGAGGTGAGTCGACTGCTGCTGCTCCCCCACCAACTCCGCTTCTGCCTCTTGAGAGCTGGAGTTCCGAGGAGCACATTCAGGGATCAATTTAGCCACGTCTAGATGAGATGCGATAAATTGATCCCTGATAGATCGATCTCTACCTGCTGATCCGGCAGGTAGTTAAGACCTGCCCATAGGATTTTGGGCTATATAAATGCTGCTATATCTCCAACTTTTTCACATTCCCAAGGCCTTTTCAGTCTCCATTCTAACATAATTATACTGAAGTGGTCAAAACTGGATGCTGCAGTGCAGGGGTCTCAAACTCAATTTACCTTAGGGCTAGTGCCAGTCCTAAAATCCTCCCAGCGGGCCAACAACTTGACTGAAGATGGTGTTCAGAAAAGAAAAAGTTTATATTGTACTTTTTATTTTGCATTTCTTAGAAATAATAAAACTGTCATACTACTTTATACAATTCTTCGCCTGCCAGAGAATTTTAAGTGTTTGCCAGATGCCTGGCAATGCTTCATTTCTGTTTCTTGATATTTGGCTTCAGTGACTGAGCAGTTGAAACCTTCAGGATTGCCGTAAGGTTTGCATCAGAGAGTTGTGTTTGGTATTTTGATTTGTTTATATGCATTGTGGAAAAAAGTGACGCTGCTTCCATGGCTGACTCTGCCCCGTAACTAGTGACGGTATCTCTCTCCCTCTCCCCTAGCCAACAGAATCTGCAGGGGGCAGCACCTACAGCAGATATTGCCAGCAGCATGGCTGCCTGCAACTCTCCTTGGCTGGCTGCAGTGGGGAGTAGGATGACCAGATGTCTCGATATTTAACCCTTTGTCCCGCGTCCCAATCAATGTACCATCGGGATGCCATTAGTCCCAATATTCAGGTAAGGAGGAGAGTGGGAGGGAGGCACTGATCCTGTGGGTGCTCTGAGGCAGGAGCACCCACAGGGAAAAATTGCAGCCAAGCTCCCCACTTCTCACCTCCTCCTTTCCCTCTCCCCCCAGCATGCTGCATCCCCACTATCCCCTCTACCCCAGCACTTTGCTACCACTTAAAGCTACCTCTTAAATCTAGGATAATACAGACCTTCTGGGGCTCAAATACTATTGAGAACATGTTCAAAACCTTCCTGCAGGATCTCACATTTCCTCATGATGCCGTAGTGAATGTTGAATTGCACATAGAGTAGAAAAATCCCAATGAATGTCAAAATGTTCTGACTGATGGTGGTGATTATTGTTGGATTGTTTTTATGTTTTACGTTATTTTAGAATAAAGTTAAATACTTTCTGGTCACTTCTCTTGGAGAGAGGACTTGTTTGGAGTTTTCATTCTGGATCAGACCATGGACCAGATTCTGGCTCTAGCTATGGCAGTGCAGAGAGTCTCTGAAGCTGCTACACACTTTTTAGCTGAGCATTCCCATGATGGGGGTGGGAGGAACCCAAGCTGGCACAATGTCAGCTTTCCTGCAGCTACACCAATGCCTTCCAACACCCACAAGGGTAGGGTACTTGATGGGGTGTGGTGAGAGCACTTCTGTACTCACAATTTCCAGCTGTATATGTAGTAATGATTCTGTTTGGTGCCTTGCACCTTTACATGTAAGATGTCTGCCTGCCTGCTAGAGGATTCCCATTGGAGGCTCCTGCATGGTTAGAGACACACACTACTTTATATTTTTTTATTAATTGAAATTCAAAACAATCTAGACTAAAAGTGGATGCTCTGAAACATCTGTATATGGAAAGGTCATATTCCCCATTCCTTTCCCCCATCATACCAAGGATCTCTGTGAATTTCACATACATTCAAGGCAATCAGATCAGCAGAGGGAAAAATCTCATAGAGGTGAAACATTTGTTACATTGATTCAGTAGACAAGTTGTGACTCGAGCTGCCTAGGGTAGCTCACAATGAAAATGCCAAGGTCAGGGCAGGCTTAAAAAAGAAGAGCAGATTTTCCCAAAACTGGTGGTTAACACTGACTATAGTTAGATTAATGAACCAGTCACAAACTGTGCTCCCAATCCCTCTCAGTGGTTATCGAGAAGCTAGAAAAAAGAACTAACATAGCCCCCTTTATTGCATTCCAGTCTCTGGCTCCCAATCAGCAAATAGGTCCAGAAAAGTGAAAAGTTATTTAAAACTCTATTCACCATATAAAATATTCTTCTGATCCCCCAAGGGCCATCCACATTATCAGATCAATACTAGTTTGGATAAAGAACAGAACTACTTGTGGCACCTTAGAGACTAACACATTTATTTGAGCACAAGCTTTTGTGGGCTACAGCCCACTTCTTTGGATGCATAGAATGGAACATATATTGAGGAGATATATATACACATACAGAGATCATGAAAAAGTGGAAGTTGTCTTACCAACTCTGAGGCCTGGTCTACACTATGCGTTTAAACTGATTTTAGCAGCATTAAACCGATTTAACGCTGCACCCGTCCACACAACGAGGCCCTTTATATTGATATAAAGGGCTCTTTAAACCGGTTTCTGTACTCCTCCCCGACGAAAGGAGTATCGCTGAAATCAGTATTACCATATCAGATTAGGGTTAGTGTGGCCACAAATCGACGGTATTGGCCTCCGGGCGGTATCCTACAGTGCACCATTGTGACTGCTCTGGACAGCAATCCGAACTCGGATGCACTGGCCAGGTAAACAGGAAAAGCCCCGCGAACTTTTGAATTTCATTTCCTGTTTGCCCAGCGTGGAGCTCTGATCAGCACGGGTGGCGACGCAGTCCCTAATCCAAAAAGAGCTCCAGCATGGGCCGTGCGGGAGATACTGGATCTGATCGCTGTATGGGGAGACAAATCTGTCCTGTCACAGCTCCGTAACAGAAGAAGAAATGAGAAAGCATTTGAAAAAATCTCCAGGTTATGATAGACAGAGGCCACAGCACAGTGCTGTGTGACAAGCATAATGGAAAGCCAAAGAATCAAATGGACGCTCATGGAGGGAGGAAGGGGGTACTGAGGACTCCAGCTATCCCACAGTCCACAGCAGTCTCCGAAAAGCATTTGCATTCTTGGCTGAGCTCCCAATGCCTGTAGGGTCAAACACATTGTCCAGGGTGTTTCAGGGTATATGTCGTCAATTTACCCCCCTCCCACCTTCGTGAAAGAAAAGGAAAAAAAATTGTTTCTTGACTTTTTTATATGTCACCCTATGTCTACTGCATGCTGTTGGTAGATGTGGTGCTGCAGCAATGAATAGCAGCATCCTCTCCCCTCCCCTTCCCGGTGGCAGATGGTACAATATGACTACTATCCATAGTCATCATAAACCGTGAGTGCTCCTGGCTGGCCTCAGGTGAGGTTGGCCAGGGGCGCCTGGGTAAAAACAGGAATGACTCCTGGTCATTCCCGGTAGATGGTACAGAACAACTGGTAACCGTCCTCATCATAGCAACTGGGGGCTGAGTTCCATCAGCTCCCCCACCTTTCATGCCTAAAGAAAAGATTCTGTACTGCCTGGACTATCATAGCAATGGGATGCTGGGCTCCTCTCCCCCCCACCGTTTAATGTCCTGCCTGGACTATCATAGCAGCTGGAGGCTGACTCCCCCTCATTTTATCTCACTAACAAGTCAGTGTTTCTTATTCCTGCATTCTTTATTACTTCATCACACAAATGGGGAACACTGCCACGGTAGCCCAGAAAGGTTGGGGGAGAAGGGAATCAACAGGTGGTGTTGTTGCAGGGGCACCCCCCGTGATTGGCATGCAGCTCATCATTTCTGCGGGATCTGACACGGAGCGGCTGTGCTCTCTGGTTCTCTGATACACTGGTTCTCTAGTACAATTGCCCCATATTCTAGGCAGGACTGACTCTATTTTTAGATAAACCATAAAGGAGGGAGTGACTCGGGGAGTCATTCCCATTTTTGTCTTTGCGCCCCCGACCGACCTCAGCTAAGGCCAGCCAGGAGCACCCATGACAGCAGCAGACAGTACAGAACAACTGATAACCGTCATCTCATTGCCAATTTACAATGGCACAGCAGACAGTACAGAATGACTGGTAACCATCTCTGCTACCTTGCAATGGCAAATGAATGCTGCTGTGTAGCACTGCAGTGGCATCCAGTACACATACAGTGACAGTGACAAAAGGCAAAATGGGCTCCATGGTTGCCATGCTATGGCACCTGCCAGGCAATCCAAGGAAAAAGGGCGCAAAATGGTTGTCTGCCATTGCTTTCACGGAGGAAGGAATGAGTAACGAAATTTACCCAGAATCACCCACAACACTGTTTTTGCACCGTCATGCATTGGGATCTCAACCCAGAATTCCAATGGGCGGGAGAGACTGCGGGAACTATGGGATAGCTACGGACGGAATTAATGTGCCCTCCGATTTAATGTGCTTAGTGTGGCCGCGTGCACTCGACTTTATACAATCTGTTTTACAAAACCGGTTTATGTAAAATCAGAATAATCCCATAGTGTAGACATACCCTGAGAGGCCAATTAAGTAAGAAAAAAAACTTTTGAAGCGATAATCAAGATAGCCCAGTACAGACAGTTTGATAAGAAGTGTGAGATACTTATAAGGGGAGATAGATTCAATGTTTGTAATGGCTCAGCCATTCCTAGTCCCTATTCAAACCTAAATTGATTGTATCTAGTTTTCATATCAATTCCAGCTCTGGGCTATCTTGATTATCACTTCAAAAGTTTTTTTCTTACTTAATTGGCCTCTCAGAGTTGGTAAGACAACTCTCACCTTTTCATGCTCTCTGTATGTGTATATATATCTCCTCAATATATGTTCCATTCTATGCATCCGATGAAGTGGGCTGTAGCCCATGAAAGCTTATGGTCAAATAAATTTGTTAGTCTCTAAGATGCCACAAGTACTCCTGTTCTTTTTGCGGATACAGACAAACACGGCTACTACTCTGAAACTAGTTTAGATATTACCCAAAACACCATGCTGCCAGACAATCATTTAGTATCTAAAATCAAAAGGTTTATTATAAAAGAAAAGAACAGGAAGAGAGTTGTTAGGTGGTCAAAGCAATCAGATACATACATATGACCTCAGAATCCATTTATCAGGTTCTTAGCAACACTGGTTGGTTTGCTGACTTGTAAAGTCCCTCTGGAACACATCCAAAGTATGGCTGGGTCTATCAGTCCTTTATTCAAAGCTTCAGTTTGTGGAGAATCATAGACTATTAGGATTGCAAGAGACCTCAGGAAGTCATCTAGTCCAATCCCCTGCTCAAAGCAGGACCAACACCAATTAAATCATCCTAGCCAGGGCTTTGTCAAGCTGGGTCTTAAAAATCTCTAAGGATAGCGATTCCATCACCTTCCTAGGTAACACATTCCAGTGCTTCAGAAGTTACTCCAGAGGTGAGAAGCATGCCTGAAGATGAAATGGAGGTGATGCAGCTGCCTTTTTATATTCTTTTCCATGTGGCTTATACATCTTTTGTCCCAAACACAAGCTCACAGCGCATGGGCATGGAAAAGTACTTGGAGTCCCCTGTCCATAGGCATATCCTGACATGTCCTGCTGGCTCATAGATGTAGCCCCCGGCTTCTCTCAAAGGGTTCATTGGACAGCTGATTGCCCTTGATGGGCTATCAAGGAGGCTGGATAGTGCTGATGCTAATCTGTCTGGGGGTGTCACCCAGATACACAGCATAAGTTTGAGATATCAATGAACCACACATTTATAACTCATGATACAAAGATGATACATATATAAAAACAAACTTATCATATTTAGCAAATCATACCTTTTCCACTGATACTTTACATGGCATATCTGGTATAAGATTCATTGCAATTTTGTAATATTGGTACTGATAATATAATTAATGACGTCCCATATTCCATATAGCATCACATGAGTGCCTACAACTAATAGCTTTATGAGCTACAAAACACCAAAAGTGCTTGACTGCTACCATCAACCACCTGTAATCATCTTTGTAGACAACTTCATGTGATATTATATGAATAAAATCTGCCTTCTGGCTCATACTGTATCAGTCTTGTAAAAGTTCATTTTCAAATCATAAGGATAGTTGAATAAGGCAAAATCCATCTGGTACAGCTTCTTGATCTTTTCAATTTGCTCTGAGCTCAGCTTTCTGAGATATTCCAGGGTGATTTCATCATTAGTACGTTTCTCTGAGCTATGTGTCTTAAAGTTAGGGTACTGCAAATCCTCTGGGGCTCCAATGTTCCTGAGAACATGATCAGAATCTTGCTCCAAGGTCTCAAACTTCCCCAGGATGTCATAGTGAATGTTGCAAGGATCACAGAGTAGAAACATTGGTTTCCAATGAATATCCAAATGTTCTTGGTTTTTTGACAGAATAAAGTTAACAAACTCCTGGAAAGTGACCTTTTCAGTTGAATTTTTGTTTTTCCTGAACATGGCCTTCATCTCATTTGCCACAGTGATACTATAGTATGGCTCAGAGTGCAGAAGCTTGTCTCTGTAAGCTGAAACCAACCGTTCCAGGGGATCTCTGGTGAACATCACTTTGGTGTAACTGGTCAGCAACTCCTTCTGGTAGTCAGAAGGGTAAGAACTCAGCCTCTTTATCAGTGGGGTACGGTGGATGAGGTTCTGTTGCACTTCATTAGCCTTTCTGCTCAGGTTCATTGTGAGAAGAAGGATGATTTTCTTCCAATTGGAGCAGCCCACCTTAGGCACCTCACAGTAGATGAACTTGTGGTTATGCTCCACAAAGATCTGTCTTGCAACATTATGTTTCAGTTTGCTTTGTGAATGAGAAAGGTTGTTCATCAGGCAGGTGGAGTTCAGTATGTCTTTGCGATAGACTTGACTCATCAGCCAATCTTCCTTAGGAACTGGAAAAGAAGATGTATGCAAGAAAGGAAGGTACACCATCAGTGTAAAGTCATTTCGCTGAATTCTCTTTCCATTCCGGAAATGAATGAACTCAAATTAACGCCTTGAGGAATGAAAACAGCAGCTCAGGATTAACACGAATCTCTAGTTCACTGTCACTTGCCTACACTATTACAGGTGTGCAACACAAGCTACCGTGATTATTAAAAGGCTTGTTAGAAGGAGAACCTGGGAAATGAATGTCGGGAGCAATATTCTTAGGGAGAATCCTGCCATGCATCTTCAAACACTTCAGTGGCAAATGTGGCTTTTTGTGGGTTTCTCTTCCCTACACGTTTCAGGATAACAAAGAATGTAACAGGACAGGCCCCTCAGATATTTTATTTGTATTATTTGTATATGCACCCTAGTTGTGCTACATATTTTATATGCTCCAAAAAGACGGTCTCTGTTCCAAGAAACACAAAATCCTTCTATCTATATATTCTTTACTTACTCATTGTTTTTGTTTGCCACTTGTAGAATGCCCCAGAAAGAAGACATCCAAGAACGAAAGTTAGGACAAGGAAAATGAACACCTTCTGGAAAACCTTGTCCACCATGTTTTCCCAGGAAGGAGAAGGATGTGGCCTTTGTGCAGGGAATTTGTCTTCCTAGCTACAAGAAAACAAGAGACAGTTTATTGTATGAATTTTGCTACAGAAATATCACATGCTACACAGAGTATAAGAGGTCAGAGAGTCAGTGAAATACCAGAAATGTGCTAAAAAGAGGCTATTTATTCTAACCAATGTATATCATGTATGTGATATATTTTCTGTAACAAAAATACCTCATGAGTTGGTGTACCAGGTCCTACCTCCCCTCCAGATGGCACAGGCCTACCCATCCTAAAGTAAATCTGGGCCCATGCTCCCTCACACCTGCTGTATAGTCCATGCAGTGCTGGAAAGTTCCGCATACACCTATGATGGACTTTGGCCATGTCTACACTACCAACTGTGGTCAACACAAGTCAGTCAGAAAATAGCTGCTATATTTAGAGTATCGCTCATGTTCATCCATAGTTGGCTCCTTGCATCAGCATGTCACATACTCACCAGGAGTACTTGTGTCAAAGCAAAGTGCGGTACACCATGAGTAGGTATCCCAGTGCACCATGCACCATACTCCAATCCAATATCTTTTGGACAATTTTCACAATTTGTTCTGGGACGTACAAGAGTGACACAAAAGGGACTGGAAGCAAAAGCTCAAGTTCCAAGCATGCAATTTTCTGCATCCCATAATGCCATCCCCATCCCATAATTTTTTCACCTTTTTTAAAAATCCCATAAACGTATACAGCTCTTATCACTGTCAGCTCCCCCGACCTCCCACTGCAAAACAGCAAACCCCCACTCCTCTGCCAAAACCCATGATGGAGGGGACCACTCAGTGCACAGGAGGATCCACAATACTTCCCACTGCAAAATAGCAAAACTCTTTGGAAGGGAGGAGGAAACTTTGCAGCTGTGCCTCTAGTGCTCCCCCAATCCTAGCTTCACCTCTGAAAAATCCCTCTCTTCCAGGTGCATTGCAGGGTGCTGGTGGGGTCCCCACCAAATATGGTGTGCAAACTGTTGTAAAACCAGCAGGTCTGCAGCTAGATACTAGGGGAGAGATAGCTCAGCGGTTTGAGCATTTGCCTGCTAAGCCCAGGGTTGTGAGCTCAATCCTTGAGGGGGCCACTTATGGATCTGGGGCAAAATCAGTACTTGGTCCTGCTAGTGAAGGCAAGGGGATAGACTTGATGACCTTTCAAGGTCCCTTCCAATTCTAGGAGATAGGATATCTCCATTAATTTAATGTATTGATTGTTGGCTTTCCTGGCATGCATGGCACAGGTCCTTGGCTTTCATCCAGCACTGCTGCTGATCTCTGTCATACCCCACTGCCTGCATCCACCATGCAATCTATTTGTAGATGTCCCCATTTCTACAACTGGTCTGTAGCTATGCCCAAACAGCCTCTTTGCTGCACAGGCCTAGAGAGCCAGTACCTCCTGTCTACTCCAGGCAGGAGCACATCTAGAGAATGTAGCCAGCATAGTCGAGCAGTTGCACACATAATCCTTCTGCCAGGCGGAGTCAGCAGCAACAGGGGCCAGGTTCAATATCTAGGGGTCCTTCTGAACAACACAGAAAAGAACTGGCCCGAGCCCCTGCCAGGGGAGGCTCCAGCTTTTTTGCTGCCCCAAGCACGGCAGGCAGATTGCCTTCGGTGGCTTGCCTGCAGGAGGTTCCCTGTCCCACGGATTCAGCGTAGCTGCCGCCATATTGCCAGCAAATCTGCAAGACCAGCAGACCTGCCACAGGCAAGCCGCCGAAGGCAGCCTGACTGCTGCCCTCACAGTGACCGGCAGGACGCCCCCCGCGGCTTGCTGCTCCAGGCATGCTCTTGGAGTGCTGGTGCCTGGAGCAGCCGCTGGCCCCCACCCAGTAACCTGGGAAACTAATCACCCCTCAGCACCTCTCAGAGGCAACACTTCCCCATCCACAAGCGCTGAGTCTGTGTATAACAATAGAAAGCTTTTATGAAAAAGGAAAGGGAACCCAGCATTAATTTGGCAAAACACCACAACCATAATTCAAAAGTGCCTAATCATAAGCAAATTACCTCCCCGCACAGTATTTTGGGCAGTGTCCTTTGCCTCAGTTTTCCAGCTCGCAGGGTGAAAGTCTGACAAACAAATGTTCCTTTAACACGTCACTCCCTTTCCCTCCAGGGCACCCCACTCACAGTTGGTTGTCCGTGGTGAACAAAGACCCAGATTCCAGGGGTGTGTTCACATGAAGGGGGGGCATCAAACTGCTGCCACCACCTCTGCAACTGCTTCACTGCTCCTATTAGCTCTGCCGCTGCCACCACTTGCCTCCTGTGCCACAATTATCCCTGCTGCTCTAATCGCTACTGTCCACTCACTGCCACTGCTGTGATGCTGTATTGTGAGGTTCCACTACTGCGCCCAGCTCTTACTGATTTCACAGGGTAGTGGGGAACCTCTCTGTTGCTGCTTCTTCATCCTTGTTCAGCCTAACTCTGTCCCCACACCAGGTCTAATTTAGCTCCTGGACTTGCTTATCTGTGACTTCAGCTCTAGTAATGCCTGAACAGAACCCAGGGCTCTCAATTGAGTCCATGCAAATCTGTTGTTAAACACCAGAGAGGAAAGGGGAGGTGAAGGGGAGGGGAGGGTGAAATGGTGTCAAGGGTTCTTTAAACACAGCTCACATCACCAGGTAACACCACCAGTCTCCACTCCCTCTCTTTTTTTACTGGGATTTGGCATCCCTCCCCCCTGCTTAGCAAGTGAGGTGAGGTGAGGTTCAGGCTGACATACTCTCCTCCCAACCCTGGCCCTTCAGCACAGCTTCAGGGAACGTATCCCTGTCCGCTCACCCTGCCTGCCAGAGTCTGCGTGGAGAGCGTGTGTAGGAGGGAGTTTGGGGGGAAGGGTCTACACAAACTTCTTTGAATCTGTACGTTCAAGATGCCATGGATTACGAAACAGTTATCAATCCCAAACTGGTTTGAAACTAAGTACATCAGATGGTACATAAGAATGAATTATAATGAATCTGTCGCTGAAGTCTCAATACTGTAACCTTATGAAGGGATCTTTTTCATGTCTTGTTCCTTTTAATTGTTACAAAGAGTGAAATTATAATTTTTAATTTTTTTTTAAAAAGAGAACAAGAAATGCTGGGGATTCTGGGGCATGATTCAAAACCCATTGAGTCACTGAAAACTCTCATATTGATTTCAGAGGTGTTTAAATCAGGTCCTTGTTATAGACAAAGTCAACAGGCTACACAATGCAAGGATAATAGAACATGCAGTGAGGGAAAAGGTTAAAAGAGAGACCAACGATTCCAGCGAATCCATACTTTACCTTGTTGCCAGCTGTCTTATGCAGCCAAGAATGAGACCCACACACATCTGCTACGGAAAGGTATTGTAGTGTACAGACTGTGAGGCATGCACAGCATTCAAGAATAAATCTGCTTTTCGTTTGAGCCAAGTTCTTAAGCGAACAAAAAGCAAATCTGAGTGACAGGTTTGCAAAACCGCACTGAACTCTGTTGAAAGGAATCCTGTGTCCAGGCAGGAAGCTTTGCAGGACTTCCTCCCAGCTCCTGGCGTTCCTCGCACCAAGTCCACTGGTGGCCAAGTGAATTGTAATCCAAAACCAGAAGAACTGATCACTTTGACAAAGCAGCTCTGTTGGCTCAACACTGAGGCAGAATGGGGTGTGTTTCCATCCTGCTTACTCACATGATAAGGGAGAGTCACTAGGTATGCTCACAAAGCTGGGGAACCAGGAAAAGGCCTTTAAAAAATACACAGGGGTTTCAAAGTGGGCGGTGGCTTCTAATCTCCATGAACACTGGGCAGTGGAGTTCACATTTGTGACAAGAGCAGTCATTTTGGGGCATTGTGGGACAGTTGCTGGAGGACTGTTAGGGTCAGCATAGGTCACACAGTGTCTACATTCACTCTGCGTTTACCAGAGTATATCAAGCACGGCTCACTGTCGTTGATAGAGGTACCGTCATTGTGTAGCCATTACAGGGTTCTTATGTCAGCAAGTAACAGATGAGAGTGTAGACACATGCACAAGTAGGTCGACACAAGGCAACTTATGTCCACCTAATAGCAGCATACACCAGGCCTCAGAATCATCACATGGAATGGATCCATTGAGCTCTATTACAAAGAATACATAGATTAAGCCCTTAGACAACACATTATGAGGACAGTAAAGGAAAGCAACCAAAGTAAAGCAAATCTGCATATTCCTTCAAAAAAAGCAGTATTTAACCTGTATAAAAATAAGTACAACACTAGCAAACCAAAATATGACTGCATCACTAATGTAAACTGCAGTATTTTGGATCATTATTGTAGAGTACTGTAGCACTTTTTTTAAGAATAGACTCATTCAATGAAATTATGAATTGGGGAATAAAGCTGGCAATTTACTGGCAAGTCAACCAAAGCAAATGGTACAACTAAGAGTCACTTCTGTGTACAGTCACCTAACGAATCCCTTACAGGTCCCTTTCAAATTAATGACATTTTCCCGACTTTCTATCAGAATCTTATTCAGGCTCAGCCATTAAGACACAGGTAATTGTGAGACTTTTTCCTCTAAAATAAACTTTTCATCCATTATTTAAGAAAAAAGACATAGCATTATATTTCAATCCAGCATAATCAGTGATGACTAATTAATTTAACATATAGAGAGGAACAGACAAAGATGGTTTCTGTCACCATTATTGCTTTCACCCAGCTTTGGACTCTTCAGTGAGTTAAAAAAGAAGGAACTGCCCAGGGCCAAATTTTCAAAAGGGTAGAAACTGATGCCTCTGTGCAAAATTGTGTATACACGCCCATAGTCACAGGCAAAAATAATTTACTCTTGTTTGCAATGAGTCTTTGCAACACCCATTCAGTTATGAGTGTTGCAAAGCAGAGGGAGTTTAAAACTTCCATATATTGTAGCAGAGTCCATCCTGTAAGAATAAATGTTGGAATTAGCTGGAAATTTTAGGTGACTATAACTAGGATAGGAACCTAACTATCTTAGGTGCCTCTGAAAAATATGATTTACAATCACATATTTTAAGACTATAAAAGGGTTAATATGTTCTGGAAATAGCATCAATAATGAAAATACGGTTGGTGGAAAAGAAAATGTGGAGGCATCTATTTGCATTCCATCTGCATTTTCAGGAATTACAAGAGTCCCTACATTAATGTAAAAATGGATTTCTAATAGCTTACAGTTATTAAAAATCATATTTAAGGCTGTGGAAGGATAGGAATGCCTTGTCCTTAAGGGGCTTTCTTATGTCTTCCAGCTGTGCTTCATGTAGAGAAGTAAATTAAGGATAAGAGAACAAATGGAGAAGTTAATAAGATCATGAGCCTATTTTTAAATTATGTAGAAAAACAGAAATTAGTAGCTATAGAGTAGTGTAAACTCCAATGAAGTTTGAAGTAGTCTATAGATTTTGATGCAGTATTTCTTCTGGCCATGTAACTCTTACCAATTTTTTTTTTAATTATATGCTGAACATTTAGAGTTCACATCTTTTTCCTATATCTATTTTAAACTGATATGCATGGATTATATTTTGAGGGGTATACAAATTGTTCAGAGGATTTCTAGCTATAACATGATATGCTTGAGTTTTTCTTTTAAAACGCAACTATGGCATCTTGTCAATATCAATAAAAAAGCACTATCTACAAAAGTATTCCTGAGTCTTTTAGCACCTATTAGAAGTCGTGTCATATTCTCCCATCACAAAATCTAAAGATAGAACTCATGATCCTATTTAGAAAACATGAAGGAGGCAAAACAAAAATCACTTTAATTTTATATATTCAAAGAGCAGTAGAAAGAAAGTAAGTGTATCATACCTGTGCTGTATAGTTGGACCCAACAAAGCTTCCTGACACGGGATGCCTCTCTATAAAGTTCAATGCAGTTTTGCAAACCTATGACTCAAATTTGCATTACGTTTGCTTAAGAACTTGGCTAAAAAGCAAAGAAGGTGTATCCCTGAATGCTGTGCATGCCTCTGTACACTACAATACCTTTCTGTGGCAGATTTGTGTGGGTCTCCTTCTTGGCTGCATAAGATAGCTGCCCGGCAATCCAATAAAGTATGGGATTGGCTACAATCTTTGGTCTCTCTTTTAACCTTTTCCCTCACCGCATGTTCTATTATCCTTGCACTGTGCAGCCTGTTGAATTCTTCTATAACAAGGACCTGATTTAAACACTTCTGAAATCAACGAGAGTTTTCTGTGACTCAGTGGGTTTTGAATCATGCCCCAAAATGCCCAACATTTGTTATTCTCTTTTTTAAAAAATATTTTAAAAATTATAATCACTCTTTCTAACAATTAAAAGGAACAAGACATAAAAAAGACCCCTTCATAAAGTTACAGTATTGAGACTTCAGTGATGGATTCATTATAACTCATTCTTATGTACTTTCTGATGTACTTAGTTTCAAATCGTTTGGGATTGATAACTGTTTGTTAATCCATGACAGCTTGAATGTACAAATTCAAAGACACTTGTATAGAAGTGTATGTGTTGCATTCATTTCAGTGCTCAACTCCCATCTGTGCCTTTGAAAACCTCCTCTGTGATCAGTCTATATTATAATTCCAAGTTAGTTTGCCATGTTAATACACCTACAGAAGGATGAAATGTGGGTGTACATTTACAAATAAAATTTATTAAATTCCAATAATGACCTCAAAATGAAATGGTACAACTACTGCACACTGCTGCTTTGATTGCAGCCACTTTGTGATCTCTCAGTCAAGCACAGGGAATCTCACACTGTGAAATAGGCTTTATGAGGCTGATCCAATGACCACTGAAGCTTGTGGAATTTCTCCCATTGAGTTCAGTTATCTTTAGATCAGGCCCTGAGTCAAGATCACTTTGAGGAACTCTGCAGGGAGCAGCTCCAGCCATGGCTGTATTCTAATTCATTTAACAGCCTATTAGTGTATTCCAGAGGATTCCCAGTGTCACTCGAGCTAGACAGAGGGTACTTTGCTTCTGAGATGAAACCAGGACTCATATAATGAACTAGGGGGGGTTGAACCAGAAGACCAAGATGTCTCATTGTGACCAAAAGGTATTCCAAAGGACAGGACACCGCACTGAGCACTGAATTTAGAGTATTAATCTTTTTTATTCCCTTGCTTGCATACACATAATAATAAGGCCATTTCTGCTAGAAGTGTGAAGGTGAAAATTGTCTTTGTGCAGAAAGTGGTTGTATTCTAATGATTCCTGTAGTTACAGCTGCTGTGAATGATGTTGTTCTCTACGGTTACAGTGTGATTCAAAAGAAAGCAGGGAGTCACAGGGACAAGTTCACTGGCACTCATATCACTCTATAAAAGTTTGGAGTGATCAGATACACCCTCATGTAACATTTTCTCCTTTTTCTGTGTGTTCTAAAGGTGAGTAATGGAAAAATTCACAGGCTGCACAGCATTTCAACCTATTTAGTTCTCATCTTTTAAAACCTGCCAGCTTTTTACAAATGGGACCAACTGTCCATAATTATTTATTACTGAGTTATCATGAGTGCCCAACAGCCTCAATCAGGGATGAAGAATCCATCGTGCTATAGTTTGCACATATAAATACCAAATAGATGGTCCCTGCCCTGAAGAGCTAAATTGTAGTACAACTGTAAGACAGGAGAAGGCAGGTGGATATACAACAGACTGATGGAAGTAAACACAAGGTAACAATGAGAGTTATAATCAGTGTCATAAGGAGTTGTCACAGCACATTGAGTTAAGTATTTTTGGGGTCAAAGTAATTAGATTCTGGCTGTATCTTGTCCCAGTGCTTCTCAGTATAACAGTGTAGAGGGATATACATGCAGCATGATAAAGACATCAGCAGAACACACAGGGAGATTTAACATCCTTACATTTGGAAGCGTTAAAAGCAACAGCAGTTGCTTTAATACTGTTGCAAAACAGCAGTGTATAAGCTGAAGAAAAACCATAATGTTCATTGCATAAAATAATATCCTCATCTTCCCTTAATATCCTGCTCTGCTCCTGCCCTTCTCCACTCGCAGCTCCTAGTCCCTCTTCCCGCAGGATCCAATCCTCCATCCCCTCTGCCCTTCCCATTCTTCCCCCTTACCCAACCATTCCTCATCCCTCTATATTTGAAGCAGGCAGACTCACTGGGTACCTACAGGGGGTGCACTGAAAGCACTGAAAGGATAGTCTACTTGCTTTCAATTCTGGAACCACAGTAGCCCCAAGCAGCTGGCAGGAGCAATTTCAAGGAAAGTCCTGCTTAGCCCTTATAGCCAGGGACGGAGCATGATCTTTGGAGAATTTAGCTGCAAAGCTCTAAGAAGTCTCTACTGAGCATACGGAAAGTGTGATTATTCTGAGGTTTATAATTTCTCCAAATTTGGACAAATATTCATGGGGACAGCAGATAGCACTTCCACAAAGATTATCCATCATGACTCCCAAGGGTTTTTCAGACTTGCTGCTTCCCAAGATAGAATCTGCCACCTTGTAAATATGGCTTGCTTTCTTGGCCCTAGATGTATGACCTTACATTAGCCATATTGAAACATATGTTGTTTTCTTACACCCAGCTTTTCAAACCAATCCTGACTGCTCAATAACAGTGACCAGCGCCTCTTCATTATTTACCACGCCCCCAACCTTTGTGTCATATGCCAACTTTTCAGTAATAATTTTTCATTTTACCAGGTCACTGTCAAAATATTAAATAGTGTTTATCCTTTTAAAATACTGGTACACAACATTAGTTCTCTTCCAGTCCTCTGAAACTTCCCCCATGTTCCAAGACTGATTGAAAATGAACATTAATGATCCCAAGAGCTCCTCAGCCAGCTCTTTTACAATTAATAGATGCAAATTATCCGGACCTGTTGATCAAATAATGTCTAACTTAAAGAGCTGCGGTTTAACATCCTCCTTAGTTATTATTGGAATGGAAAGTATTTCATCATTCATCATCATCATCCAATATGAATACCTCATCTGGCTTGTTCCTAAATACAGAACTAAAAGATATATTGAACAAAGCCAGCTACAAGTGATCATTTGGGCAAGCTATCGCATCATACTGAGTGCCTAGGCAGGGTGGGTGCGTTCATGCAAATAAGATCAGCTCCTGAAGTCTTTTCCATATCTCACCACTAGATGTCAGGGGAGAGCTCATTCAGATTCTGCTTATATAGGTTTTTTAAAAAGAAATCCCATCATCTTGAAGACACAGACATGTGCCATGCAGATAAGCTGCACTGCTTCATTCAATGTTTACGTTACTCAGTTAAACACTGGTTTCTGAAGCTCCTGCATCACTTGGACTGCTGAAAACTTTATGCAAGAGCACATTAAGTTTCAAAGGTCATGGAAAATCACCTGCATCTGGAACGTAACATTTCCAACTGTACTAACTAATCACCCTGAATGTAACAGGTTTCTTACAGAGGCTTACTTTATTCAGGTATAAACTGTGACTGGCCCTAATGTGCACATAAGGAACCTCCATACTTTGTTTGTCCTGCGTAAGGGCCAGTCATAATCCCAGTCCCAGCACTCAAGGAGCTGAGGACAATGGCTTCAGCCACACACACTCTCACATATATATCATGGAGCAGGCTAGGTACACCAGAGAGAGAACAGGCTGCTTCAATCCAAAGTATGAGGCAAGCTGTGCCCCTGTCTTGTAAACTGGGAAACCCTGAGGCACAACTTCTCAATCTAGGACTGTGTGGTTTCCCTACTCAGAACTGTGTCTGGCTGGTACAATCTAGTTCTTAATGAGCCAAATCTCCCCAAACTTTAGGAGAGTTTGGATGTGGACTCCACAGCTCAAGTCCATCATTAACAGGAGCACACTGATAGCCAGTGAAGACACCAAAATATGAGTGAGAACAGTGTAGCAAGACTGATTTAAAGAGTGCAGACTGGTAGCTCAGTCTCAGGAAGCAGCACCCACCCTGGAGCAATTCCATATACTCTTGGTTCGCCAAGCCCCGGAGAGAAAATACACAGAGAAAATACACAGAACTATCCAACAAGACTTGACAGGCAAAAACCAGCCAAGACAATAAAATCTGTTTTGGTCTAGTAAGTCTTTATTGAGCATGCGTGAACTGCGATTTTTCAAAAGCTAACGACTTGGACAAATTTGTATTGATTTTCATGGGAATGGCAAAAGATGCATCCTTCCCCCTGCCAACATTAAAGTCCTTGCTTCACGGAATTAGGATGCTAGAATTTCTCAAAGAAAAGGTCAACAGAATTTTTGAACATGGGTAAAACAATACATTTTCCCTAAACTCATTCTCAGAAACAGCTGCAACATTTTGTCTGAAATTTTTCAAAAAATGAAGCCTGAGGCAGACAACTGGCATTTCAGTGCAAATTTCAGTGCAAACAGTTATAAGAAACTGAAAACAGGCTCTTGTAATGGGAAGCATCAGTAATCATCATAATATCCAGTACTACGTGTTCAGATTATAGTGATTTACAATAATATCTGGGTGTGGTCAATGGCCTAGACAATAGAAGCATTTTTATCTTAGTTCCTGGTGTCTGTACCTTTGTAGTCCTGACATTCTAATTTGTCCAACTACTTATACCATTAAGTTGTGGGAGTGAAAAGAATGAAAATCTTTAATCCTAAATAAACACAAATATTCCTCTACTCAAACTTCCTTGTCAGACAGGCAATTCAACAAACTAAGTATTCTAACAATACAAAGAGGAGGTGACACAAGTGTGGATAGTGAAAGACACAATTTTGAACTACTCCCCCCGCCAAATTTATATATATATATATATATATATATATATATATATATATATATATATATATATATATATATATAAACCTGGCATAAAAAAGGGGGGGCACGTGATCCCACATAACCACCTCTCCTCCCATGCATCACCTCTGATACATGGTATTTCTTTTGGTGGGAGGGGACTCTAGTCTATGGTATTTTTTAAAGGTATAAACTAAAAGAAAATGGTTGCACAGCAGAACAAGATGGAGAGCCCTCTCACACGCTAGTAAGAACCATGGGACCATGACAAGTTACTAGGAAGTCCCATGGCCCTCTCCTATCAGACAACCTCAAATGGAGAAGTTCCACTCCCCTAAAACATATTAGACAGAAAATGAACTATTCAGACCGGGGAAGAACACACCAGGGGAATGGCTCACTTATATTTAATGCATGGTATGCAAGGGGAGAGAGAAGAGCATTTGCATTTACCCTACCTGGATGTCTGACCCGGACAAAGGTTCTTTGCCCACACACAGATGCCTTTCAGGAGGAGCGTCTGGCTGGCAAACTTTGTGTACGGAGGGCTCATTTCCGTCTTCTGTTTCATAACATACACAATGTTAAAAGTAGGAATTTCCCTATGTTCCCTATGGGCAGCCTCATCTGCAAATTGTAATGCCTGTTATTGCCCATGTTTCTGGGAAATATGGTCAACGTTTAACCCATTTCCATGTCTGAGTATGGTTCTATAGCAACATCTTGTAGCCTGCCAAGTGTCTCATACGCATATAATCTAGAGCAAGTTCACTGGAGTTTTCATACTGAATCAGACCATGGGCCAGATCCTGGCTCCAGCTATGGCAGTGCAAAGAGTCTTCAAACCTGCTTCACCTGTTTAGCTGAGTAGTCCCATAATGAGGGAAACCCAGGCTGATGTAATGCCAGATATACTATATCTGTGTACCGCCTCCTTCCACCAAGCCAAAGTTAATGGTATCTAGTTTGCATATTAATTCTAGTTTGCATATTAATTCAAGTTCATTTATTTGACCATAAGCTTTCATGGGCTACAGCCTACTTCATCAGAATCATAGAATGGAACATATAGTAAGAAGATTATATATACATATTATATTATATTATTATATATTGTGATGGGGCAAGGCCAGGTGGCTACAGTAAAGTACTGAGAAACAGGTATGTTAGCCCCAGGCTAAACAAATCCCTAGGACCCTGGTAACCAAATGGCAGTTGCTCCAGGTTAATCAAGGCACCTGGGGCCAATTAAGATCTTTCTAGAAGGCAGTGGAGATAGCTACTTTAATTAGAACACCTGCAGCCAATCAAGGCAGGCTAATCAGGGCACCTGGGTTTAAAAAGGAGCTCACTCCAGTCAGGCAGGGAGGAGCCAGAGGAAAAGGAGCGTGTGTGAGGAGCTGGGAGCAAGGAGCTGAGAGTGAGAGAGTGAACTGCTGGAGGATTGAGGAGGACAAGCATTATCAGACACCAGGAGGAAGGTCCTGTAGTGAGGATAAAGAAAGTGTTTAGAGGAGGCCATGGGGAAATAGCCTAGGGAGTTGTAGCTGTCATGCAGCTGTTACAGGAGGCACTAGAGACAGCTGCAATCCACAGGGCCCTGGGCTGGAACCCGGAGTAGAGAGCGGGCCCGGGTTCCCCCCCAAACCTCCATCAGACACAGGAGAAGCTGACCCAGACTGTGGGTTCCACAAGAGGGGAAGATCACTGAGGTGAGCAAATCCGCCAATAAGCGCAGGACCCACCAAGGTAGAGGAGGAACTTTGTCACTATATATATATATATATATATATATACACACACAGACAGACAGAGAGAGAACATGAAAACTTGAATTAATATGCAAACTAGATACCATTAATTTTGGTTTGAATAGAGACTGGGAGTGGCTGGGTCGAGAGCCGGCTCTAGCTTTTTTGCCGCCTCAAGCAACAACAAATAACAACAAACAACAAAAAAGGATGGCCGGACTGCTGAAGCAAAAAAAACCAAAAAATGCAACTGCAGGGAGCACATGGAGGGCAATCAAGGCAGCTCGCTAGGGAGTGAAGGGCCACGCCCGCCCGCTCCCTCCACCCATGGGCAGCCAGGCACTGCAGCCTGCTCACAGCCAGACGAGAGGGGCTCCCCCCTCCAGCCTTGGGGTGCTTCTCCCCCCGGGGCTGCAGGAGGTGCTGGCTTAGCCGCTCCTTTAAAGGCGGCTTGGTGCAGTCAGCGGGGAGTGGCTCATCCCAGGAAGCCCAGCGGCAAGGTGAGTGGCGGGGATCGCTAGTTCCTGCGCCCCTGCAGGGCTGGCCTGGAACTAGTAGAGCGCAGGGAGCTGGTGGGGGGCTCTGGAGCTGTGGACCGGGCCAGAGGGCCTCCCCCCTCTGGCCTTGGGGTGCCTCTCCTGGGGGCTGCAGGAAGTGCTGGCTCAGCCACTCCTTTAAAGGCAGCTCAGCAGGCCGGGCTCACAGCAGTGCGGGAGGCAGAGACCAGTGCATGTGGCACGGAGTGGCGCATCCCAGGGAGCCAAGCGGCACAGTGAGCAGCGGGGATCGCTAGTTCCTGCCACCCCCAGGCCAGGGTTCCTGCCCCTGCAGGGCTGGGCTGGGACTGGCAGAGCACGTGGAGCCGGCCAGGGGCTCCGGAGCTACAGACCGGGGTGCCAAAGCAAAAAATAAATAAATAAAAAACAACCCATGGCAGGGCGGCCGGAATATGCTGCCCCAAGATTGGCCGCAATGCCGCCCCTTACAATGTGCTGCCCCAGGCACATGCTTTCTCATCTGGTTCCTGGAGCCAGCCCTGGCTGGGTCATTACACAAACTGAATCTATTTCCCCATGTTAAATATCCTCACACCTTTTTGTCAACTGTCTGAAATGGTCCATCTTGATTATCACTACAAAATTTTTTTCTCCTGCTGATAACAGCTCATCTTAATTAATTAGCCTCTTAGAGTTGGTATGGCAACTTACACCTTTTCATGTTCTCTGTATGTATAGATATAGACGTATCTTCTTACTGTATGTTCCATTCTATGCATCTAATGAAGCAGGCTGTAGCCCACGAATGCTTATTCTCAAATTTGTTAGTCTCTAAGTTGCCACAAGTACTCTTGTTCTATTTTGCATAAATCAGTGATCATCAAATTATCCGGGCTACAGTATTTGACCATGCTGGCCTCCTACTGCAGTGAATTCCCCTGGGGGACGATGGGTAAGACTTCTTTTTATGTGTTCTAAATGTCCTATCATTTACTTTCAGCAAATTCCACCTTACCTTTGGTATTATGGGCAATAAGAAAAAAAGAAAATTGACCAGTCCTTTCTTTATATCCTTCATACCTTTGTGCGCATCAGTTAAATCTTTCCCTATATCTTGTATGCCTATATCACATCCATCACCATGGTATCTTAAGTATTTCACACAGTTGTAAGGCATACTCATAAAAGATATTATCTTTTTTCCTAGCTACCATTTGGCCTTTTACTTAGTTTTTTACATTTTTGCAGGAAAATTGTTCAAAGAAATAGGTCAGTCTGATCTCTTCCATAACCGAGTTACAAATTCATGGGCCAGCTGCCAAGATAGCTGTCTGAACCATAAGCGCCAACTTCTTCTGGCACTAGTGGGTGCTCGACCCCCCTCTGCTCCCAACCCCACCCTGACTCCATCTCATGCATTGCTGCCTCCTTCCCCCATTCCAACACCTTCCCCAAAGTCCCCACCCCAACTCCAACCCCTCCTTGCCCCTATTCAACTCCTTCCCCAAATCTCTGCCCCAGCCCTGCCTCTTCCTCACCTCCTCCCCTGAGCGTGCCACATTCCCACTCCTCCCGCCTCCCTCCTGGAGCTTGCTACAGCTGTTTGGCAGTGGCAAGCACTGGGAGGTAGGCAGAGGAGCTGGGACACGGTGCGCTCAGGGGAGGAGGCAGAGAAAGGGGGCAGGGCCGGGGTGGGGGGTTGGGGAAGGAGTTGAACAGGGGCAAGGAGGGGGTGGAGTTGGCTGCCTATGCTCTGATCTGTTCAAAGACTGCCACTTACAGATAATTAGAGGGGGTGGAGGACAAAGTGGGAAATTCACAATTTTATTTTATTTTCCCAACATTTTATTAAAATGTCACGCTTTATCATCAGTCAATAATGGAGTTGGCAGATTAACATTTTGATTTTTTTTTCCAATTTTTACAAATGAAATTTCATCAGAATTTCAAAATTAAAAAAATTTCAACTGGCTCTATTTTCACTTTTGTGGTTGACAGTTCCATTGTTCCAGGGCATCACAGCTGTCAATACCATCCAGAATGAGGTGTTCCCCAGGTAATCTAGGCCAGGCCCCCTAAAGAGTTTTGGAGATGAAGACCAAAATTCCATTGTGAGCCACTGAGTACAGCAGAGCCCTGGGATATTGTACTCTATGTGATCTCTGTTGCCAGACAGAGATGCTGCTGTGTTCTGGACCAACTTTACCTTTAATAGGGGTGTGGTTCCATCCCTAGATACAGAAAACTACAGTCACAGAAGGGTAACAAGCATTGTGGACAGGGAAGAAGTGGTAGATGTGGTGTATCTTGACTTTAGTAAGGTTTTGATACTGTTTTGCATGACATTCTCATAAATAAACTACAGAAATACAACCTAGATCAGCAGTTCTCAAACGTCATTGCACCGTGACCCCTTTCTAACAACAAAAATTACTATATAACCCCAAGGTGGGGAGCTGAAGCCTGAGGCCCACCCCTCCAGGTGGTGGACCAAAGCAGAAGCCCTAAGAATTCAGCCTTGGCCAGAGGCCTGTAACGTGAGACCCACTGCCCAGGGCTGAAGCCCAAGCCCATTGTCATGCAAGTCTAATGCCAGCCCTGGCAACCCCATTAAAACAGAGTTGCGACCCACTTTGGGGTCCTTACCCACAGTTTCAGAATCGCTGACCTAGATAGAGCTACTATAAAGTGGGTGTATAACTGGTTGGAAAATGTTCCCAGAGAGTAGTTATCAGTGGTTCACAGTCAAGCTAGAAGGACATCTCAAGTGGGGTCCTACGGGGATCAGTTCTGGGTCTGGTTCTGTTCAATTCTTCCTCAATGATTTAGATAATGGCATAGAGAGAACACTTAAAGTTTACGGATGACACAAAGCTGGGAGGGGTTGCAAGTGCTTTGAAGGAAAGGGTTAAAATTGAAATCATCTGGACAAACTGGAGAAATGGTCTAAGAAAACACGATGGAATTCAATAAGAACAAATGCAAAGTACTCCACTTAGGAAGGAACAATCAGTTGCATACATACAAAATGGGAAATAACTGCCTAGGAAAAAGTACTGTGGAAAAAAGTATATGGGTCATAGTGGATCACAAGCAAAATATGAGTGAACAGTGTAACGCTGTGGCCAAAAAAAAAAAAAAAAGGAAACATCATTCTAGGATATATTAGCAAGACTGTTGTAAGCAAGACCCGAGAAGTAATTCTTTTGCTGTACTCCATGCCAATGAGACCTCAACTTGGGTGTTCTGAGTATAGGACCTGAAAGAGATGATATGCAGAAGAAAGGAAGATAAACATTCACTGTGCAGTAGCCTCCTGGAATTGTCTTTGCATTCAGCCATTCATAGAGCTCAGGTTAACATTCTGATGAGTTTAACCAGCAAATCAAGAATAAAAACTACCTACAACTGACTCTGCATAAGAGTTTTCAATGTGCAGCTGGTAGGGCAACAGCGCCTTCCCCCAAACACCCTTTTGGTTGGGTGGGAAGAGAAGAGAAGCAGCAAAGGGGACAGAGGCTAAGTCTGCTGAGGGCAGCGGCGCTCAAAGCACTCCATCTTCTCTTCTCGCTTCCCATTCTGGCTGCTGAGCAGCTTTAGCTGCTAGGTTCAACAGAAAGCAGCTGCAAGTGTACCCTTCCCATCAGCAGGAGTCACTGCTTCCTGCACTAGGCAGGCAGGAGCCTTCAGCTGCGGGTCCAGCTGGCTCAGCCTTTCTTGTGCTGGCCTGGAGGGCCTGCAGAGCAGGAGGGTGCTGGCTGGGGCATGAGGGAAGTGCCCTGGTTGGAAAAGTACTGTCTTTTCTCTTCCTCTCAGCCCCCTTGGGGGCAGGCACAAGATCAGGGGAGAAGAAGGGGACCAGATACAGAAGAGAACAGACACAAGGGGAAGGAACACAGGCATTAGAAGGCAGCTATGAAAGGAATTTGTGGGCCCAGGATAGATGATGGAAGGATTTGAGAGGGAGAAGAGATGAGGCAAGAGGTGGCTTGGGGGGAGAGAATGGGGGTTTGGGGGATACTGAGATGAGTTTGGAGAAAGGAAGAGGGCAGACAAGGAGGAGGAGTGTTTTGGAGAAGGAGGTGAAATGTGACTTTGGGGAGAGGGAGGAGACCCCGGAAGAGTTTGTGGGAAGCAGTGGAGTCTGGGTCCAGCTCTACAGTACAGACTTACATCAGTATAACTATGTCACTCAGGGGTGTGAAAAATCCACACAGACCCCAAGCGGCACAGTTATACCAACCTAGCTCCTGTGTGGACAGCCCTATGTCAATGGGACAAGCTGTCCACACACTAGGTCTAAGGCTTTGCCCCTGCACTTGCTCCTCAGTGACTTCAAAAAGCTCCCTGAACAAAACCAAGGGCTCTCAGTTGAGTTCAATCAGCTCAGTCTTTAAACACTAGAGAAGAGAGAGGAAGGGTAAAGGAGGGGAGGATCAAATGGTGTCCAGGATTCTTTAAACAGAGTTCACACCACCAGGTAACACCACCTATCTCCAACCTCTCTCATTATCACTGGGATTTGGCATCTCATCCCCCTGCTTAGAAAGTGAGGTTCAGTTTAAGGTGACTATCATCCAGCTCTGTTAAAATTATTTAATACAAATTGTCTAACTTTAGGAGCTGCGGTTTAACATCCTCCTTAGTTATTATTGGAATGAAAAGTATTTCATCATTCATCATCATCATCCAATATGAATCCTCATCTGGCTTTTTTCTAAATAGAGAACTGTAGGGGACTGCGGAAAATTGTGTCACGGCCTAGCTAGAGTATTTTCGCTTTCTTGGCGGCCGGTCACTGTAGGACACGGCACGCCAGTTATAACCCACTCCCTAACTGGTTAAAACCAGTTTGCATGGCCCTCAGCCAAAGGGCGTACACCGCCCGTGGAAAGTCCCTGGCCTTTGGCCAAGGGGCGGACATAGCCTGTGGGACGTCCCCTTTTGCATATGTATGAGTTGCTTTTGTACTGTGTATATATAGCTGTATGCTCCCGGTCCTGCCCTTGGACTCCATACCAGGCCTGAGCTTCGGTGCACTGGGTTCCCTGCCTCCGTGACAGCAACGCCAGGAGTCCCCGTTGCGAGTGTGTCACTTTACCTTCATTAAAGCCAATAACTCTGTGTGTGTGGGCCTCATTCTTGCCGAGCACTCGGGGTAGGCCCGTAACCTGCCACGAAAGTTGCAAGAACAAAAATCTAGATGGAAAAGTACAATTATTATTGACAATTCTATTATTTCCATCTAGTAATGGACCATTGTTAGCTTTAAAAACATTAAATATATAAATCTGTCACCTACATACAGAGAGGGGGCAATTTGGGTTTTATCTGGGCTGTGGTCAAATACTGCTTCCCATTTATGATGTTCTAGAAAAATCAAATAGGCTGAGTGAGTCTAACATTCCATCAAAGGCAAGTACTTGACAACTTTGATTCTGGTGCCATTTCCTCTGAGCTCAGCTTTCTGAGATACTCCATTGTGATAACAGCCCTGGTCCTTTTCTCAGAGTCATACCTCTTAAAGCTAGGATAATGCAGACCTTCCGGGGCTCAAATACTATTGAGAACATGGTCAACACCTTGCTGAAGGATCTCACATTTCCTCATGATGTTGTAGTGAATGTTGCAATGCACACAGAGTGGAAAAATGAATGGTATGGTGGTAGTAATTATTGTTGGATTGTTTTGGGGTTTTAGGTTTTTTTAGAATAAAGTTAACAACTTCCTGGTCACTTCTCTAGGAGAGAGAACTTGTTTGGAGTTTTCATTCTGGATCAGACCATGGACCAGATTCTGGCTCTAGCTATGGCAGTGCAGAGAGTCTCTGAAGCTGCTACACACTTTTTAGCTGAGCATTCCCATGATGGGGGTGGGAGGAACCCAAGCTGGCACAATGCCAGCTTTCCTGCAGCTACACCAACTCCTTCCAATACCCACAAGGGTAGGGGACTTGATGAGGTGTGGTGAGAGCACTCCTGTACTCTTCCAATTTCCAGCTGTATATGTAGTAATGATTCTGTTTGGTGCCTTGCACCTTTACATGTAAGATGTCTGCCTGCCTGATAGAGGATTCCCATTGGAGGCTCTTGCATGGTTAGGGACACACACTACTTTATATATTTTTAAAAGTGGATACTCTGAAACATCTGTATATGGAAAGGCCATATTCCCCATCTCTTTCCCACATCATACCAAGGATCTCTGTGAATTTCACATACATTCAAGGCAATCAGATCAGCAGAAGGAAAAATCTTAAACAGGTGGAACATTTGTTACATTGATTCAGTAGACCAGTTGTATCTCGAGCTGCCTAGGGTAGCTCACAATGAAAATGCCAAGGTCAGGGCAGGTTTCAAAAAGAAGAGCAGATTTTCCCAAAACTGGTGGTTAACACTATAGCTAGATTCACAAACCAGTCACAAACTGTGCTCCTGATCCCTTCCAGTGGTTATCAAGAAGCTAGAAAAAAGAACTAACATAGCCCCCTTTATTGCATTTGTCATAAACAGATAGTTAAGGGTTAATGTCTCTTTTACCTGTAAAGGGTTAACAAACAGGGAACCAAACACCTGACCAGGGGACCAATCAGGAGACAAGATACTTTCAAATCTCGATGGAGGGAAGCCTTTGTTTGTGTTTTTTGGGTTTTGCTTTGTTCTCTCTGGGCTCTGAGAGTGATCACACGTACTTACAGGCTCTCTAATCTTCTATTCCAATTTTGTAAGTACAAAGGTAGAAAGGCAGTATAGTCTTTATTTGTTTTTCTTTATTTGCAAATGTGTATTTGGCTGGAAGTATTTTAAATTGTATTTCTGCTGGAGGAGGCTTTTTGTCCAGTTTCTAGAAGCTGACAGGCCCTGTAATATTCCATCTTGAATTTACAGTGATTTTCTTTATTCTTTTTTCTTTTATTAAAAGTTTTGCTTTTAAGACCTGTCTGATTTTTTCCCCCTTGTTGAGGCTCAAGGGAACTGAGTCTGTACTCACCAGGGAATTGGTGGGGAGAAGGGAAAGGTGAATTTCCTCTTTGTTTTAGATTCACGGAGTTTGAATCTGTATTGCCTCTGGGTGAAGGGAAAAGAGGAAGGGGGGGAAGGTATCATTCCTCTCCGTGTGGTGATTCAAGGAGTTTGAATCACGGTGATCTCCTAGCGTACCCAGGGCGGAAAGGAGCTGGGAGGAAGGGAAGAGGGGGAAGGAAAATGGTTTATTCCCCTTTGTTGTAAGGCTCAAGGAATTTGGGTGTTGGGGGTGCCCAGGGAAGGTTTTGGGAGAGACCAGAATTTATCAGGCACTCCACTCTAAGTCCTGATTGGTGGCAGCACTACAGGATCTAAGCTGGTAATTAAGCTTAGGGGAATTCATGCTAGTACCCATATTTTGGACACTAAAGGTTCAGAATTGGGAATTATACTATGACAGCATTCCAGTCTCTGGCTCCCAATCAGCAAATAGAGTTTTAAGTTTTAAGTTTCACTTTTCTGGACCTTTTCACTATACAAAATGTTCTTCTGATCCCCCAAGGGCCAGCCGCCTTACCAGATCAATACTAGTTTGGATATTACCCAAAATAACATGCTTCCAGATAATCATTTTGTATCTAAAACCAACTGTTTATTATAAAAGAAAAGAAGAAGAGAGTTGTTAGATGGTCAAAGCAATCAGATACATACATATGGCTTCAGTGTCCATATATCAGGTTCTTAGCAGCTTCAGTCAGTTTGTTGATTTGTCCCTCTAGAATACATCCAAAGCTTGGATATGTCTATCAGACCTTTGTTCAAAGCTTCAGTTTGTAGAGAAGTTACTCCAGAGGTGAGAAGCATGACTGAAATGAAATGGAGGCGATGCAGCTGCCTTTTTATATTCTCTTCCACATGGCTTATACATCTTTTGTCCCAAACACAAGCTCACAGCACATGAGCATAGAAAAGTACTTGGAGTCCCCTGTCCATAGGCATATCCTGACATGTCCTGCTGACTCAGATGTAGCCCCCAGCTTCTCTCAAAGGATTCCCTGGACAGCTGATTGTCCTTGATGGGCTATCAAGGAGGTTGGATAGTGCTGATGCTAATCTATCTGGGGGTGTCACCCAGATACACAGCAGAAGTTTAAGATATCAATGAACCACATATTTATAATTCATGATACAAAGATGATACATACATAAGAACAAACTTATAGTTAGCAAATCATACCTTTTCCACTGATACTTTACATGGCATATCTGGTGTAAGATTCATTGCAATTTTGTAATATAATTAATGATGTCCCGTATTCCATGCAGCATCACATGAGTGCCTACAACAAATAGCTTTATGAACTACAAAACACCAACAGTTCTGGAGTTACCATCAACCACCTATAATCATCTTTGTAGACAACTTCATGTGATATTGTATGAATAAAAACTGAGCTCAGCTTTCTGAGATATTCCAGGGTGATATCATCATTAGTACGTTTCTCTGAGCTATGTGTCTTAAAGTTAGGGTACTGCAAATCCTCTGGGGCTCCAATGTTCCTGAGAACATGTTCAGAATCTTGCTCCAAGGTCTCAAACTTCCCCAGGATGTCATAGTGAATGTTGCAAGGATCACAAAGTAGAAACGTCGGTTTCCAGTGAATATCCAAATGTTCTTGTTTTTTTTGTCAGAATAAAGTTAAACTTCTGGAAAGTCACCTTTTCAGTTGAATTTTTGTTTTTCCTGAACATGGCCTTCATCTCATTTGCCACAGTGATACTATAGTATGGCTCAGAGTGCAGAAGCTTGTCTCTGTAAGCTGAAACCAACCGTTCCAGGGGATCTTTGGTAATCACCACTTTGGTGTAACTGGTCAGCAACTCCTTCTGGTAGTCAGAAGGTAAGAACTCAGCCTCTTTATCAGTGGGGTATGGCGGATGAGGTCCTGTTGCACTTCATTAGCCTTTCTGCTCAGGTTCATTGTGAGGAGAAGAATGATTTTCTTCCAATTGGAGCAGCCCACCTTGGGCACCTCACCGTAGATGAACTTGTGGTTATGTTCCACAAAGATCTGTTTTGCAACATTGTGTTTCAGTTTGCTTTGTGAATGAGAAAGGTTGTTCATCAGGCAGGTGGAGTTCAGTATGTCTTTGCGATAGACTTGACTCATCAGTCAATCTTCCTTAGGAACTGGAAGAGAAGATATATGCAAGAAAGGACGATACACCATCAGTGTAAAGTAATTTCACTGAATTCTCTTTTCATTCAGCAAATGAATGAACTCAAATTAATCATCCATACTTGGCTGCTTGCATCAGCGTGTCACATACTCACCAGAGTATGTATGTCAAAGCAAAGTGCAATGCACCATGAGTAGGTATCTCAGTGCACCATGCACCATCCTCCAGTCCAATCCCTTTTGGAGAATTTTCAAAATGTGTTCTGGGGCACACAAACCTAACACAGGAGGGACTGGAAGCAAAGGGTCAAGTTCTTAGCATGCAACTTTCTGCATCCCATAATGCCATCCCTATCTCATAATTTTTGCACCTTTTTAAAAAATCTCAAACATGTGCAGCTCTTATCACTGTCAGCAGTGGTGGATTAGCCACTAGGCCAACGGGGCCCGGGCCAAAGGGCCCCAGCCAACTGAGGGGCCCTGGAAAAAATGCCTCATACCCAGGACCAGATTAAGATCTTTAGAGGCCCTAAGCACTGAAAAGATTATGGTGCCCCCCTCCATTTAATTCAAAATAAAAACAATACTATACCGTATTTCTCCACAGAGATCCATATTCAAGTCAGCAGGGTATGAGTCAACTAGCTTTTGGGAACCTTGTGAATATTGTTTGTCAGATAAGTCCATATCATTTAGAAAAGAAAAGAAAATCTACTTGATACTTCTTTGTACACTTCACCTCTCCTCTTCATATGAGCTTCAAGTGTATCAATTATAGCATAGTAAGTAGATATGCGCAGGAGCTCCACCAGTTTTTTTGCTGCCCTAGGCAGCGGAAGGTCCCACCCCTGAAATGCTGACGATGACCGGGGCAGCGGAAGGTCCTGCCCCCGAAATACCAACGACAACGGGAGGGTGAAGATCCGGCCGCCGCTCCCCAAATGTTAGTGCCCTAGGCGACCGCCTAGGTCACCTAATGGGTTGCGCAGGCCCTGGATACGTGAAATTTGTCTCTAGGACTCAATGCTGTTTCCGTTGCACTGCTATCATTTGCTTGTTTTTTCCTGATTCAGTTGCAGAACTGAGCTTCTTTGTAGTTAGAATCAGGCAAGATATATTTTGGTTGGCCTTCAAATCTTTTGAAATCATTCCTCAAAGTGTGTAAGTGGTCTGCTAATGATTGACAGAGGTCTGCACATGTTTTCAAATCCCATTCTTTTTCTTGGAGAGCTTGACTTGTGTGGTAAAAGTGTTGTTACATTTCATTCCATCAGCCTATTATATTTTGCATGCTTGAGTTTTGATTCTAAGGATAATAACCTGTCTGACTGTCTCATTTTGTGTTCTTAATTAGTATTCCTTTGTTTTAAGTCTTTTCAGCATTTGTGTACATGTTTACAGTAGAAGATTTGAAGTGTAGATAAGCTATTTATTTACAGCTGGTGTATGGAAAAACAATATCTGTACTGTGCACCCTGGTTCATTTTGAACAACAGTGCTGCAAATGCATCACTTCTCTCTGACCAATCAGGATGGAGCATCTACAGAGCCTCAACAGAGGTTGGAGGAAGTTGAAAGACTGAATACCATCACATGAGAGTTCAATGTCAGACAAAGAAAACTATGTTGCATGGAAATCTGCCAGTAGGGCAGCATCAGCTGAAAGTTCAGTTGAGAATTTACTCTTGACTCAATTCTCTACCGAAACTAATAACTGGAAAAAACTTCTTGAGCACATCCTGAATATCATTCTTTTTCTTTCTGAGCAGGGATTGGCTCTCTTTGGTTCCAGTCAACGTATTGGTAATCGTGAAAATGGAAACTTTCTAGGCATCATTGAACTCCTCAGCAAATATGACCCACTTTTATCACAGCATGTTAAATGTGTTTGAGACTCACAAGAGAGTCAAAAGTGCATGCAAGGTCATTAGCTCTCCTCAGCATACAAAATGAGTTTATTGAGCTAGGTCGGTCATTCATACAAACAACAATTCATTGCTGAAGCCACTCCAGATTGTTCTCACAAGGAACAGACTACAGTGGTTATTCGATATGTTAAAATTGTAGACAGCTCAAAAATTTTCAATTGAAGAAAGGTTTATTGTGCTTGATAATTTCATGAGAAAAACTGGAAAAGAAATTGCTGCTTGAGTACTAGCAATTCTAGAACGTTTTAAGTTAGCTTTTCAAGTCTACATTGGTCAAGCCTATGACAATGGATCTAATATGGCTGGGAAGTACAAAAGTGTACAAGCAGTTCTGTCTGAGCATAATTCAGACTGTATTTTCTCCAGCTGAAGAAACCACACACTAAACCTTTTAGGTGTTGACTGTGATGAATCGTGCAAGGAGGAAATTACTTTGTACATTTTCTGAACCATTCCAATCTCTTCAGTAGCAGTCCACAAAGGTGGGAAATTCTGAAGCAATATCTTCCTGTTTCACTGCATGGGACGTCCAAAACTCGATCTGCGTGGATTGATGTTGTTACCAGTTGCGAAACATTTGAATTCAGTGAGAAAGGCTTTAAATTAGTTTGAATCTCTCACTCTCATTGCACAGGCTTGAACTGAACTTCAGTCTATTCAGAAACATGTCCAAATTTGAATTCATTCTGATGTTATCTGTGTGGATGAAGCTACTTACAATGATCCACCAAACCTAATTGTTAATTGAAGCACACAATGATACACTTGATGTTGTGAGGGATAACATTGAAAGTCTGATCAATAACGTTCAACAGATTTGTGAACAATGTGATGCGATCCTGACTAAGTCCAAATTAGTAGCATGGAGTATTGGCATTTCAACTGAGTTCTCCACCAATCGCAACTTACCTACTGAATCTGATGCTGAGCAGCACTATAGAGTCAATGTTTTCCTTGTCGTCATTGACTATTCAATCAGGTCTTATACGTCGATTTGAGTCACTGTGACTAATTTGTGCCCGTTAAGGCTGATTCCCCACTCTGGCATTTTGAGTGCAGAAGGTGGGATCCCACAAGGATTTTAACAAATACTGGCCACGTCAGGCTTGTATTACACTTCCAAGGTTACAGCTTCTCTCTCACCTTGGATGGGTAGATACTGCGACCACCCAAATGCAAAAAGCCCTTTGAACTCAGGAAGGCGCACTTGGGAATTCCTTCCTGTGGGGCACCCTCAAGTCCTTTCACCTCCTCTCTGGGAAAGAGCTGAGAAAGAAAACAAAAGGAAGTCAGCTGTTGCCACCAGCTAATTAAACAACATATGCACAAACCTCTTAGGACACAAAAACCCAATTCTGTTCTTAAAAAAAAAAAAAAAAAAGAAATGTTATTAAAAACAAAAAAGAAAATACATCTGGAACTTAGGCTATTGCTATATTTAAGAAGAGCAAATATAATAATTAAGCATCAAGAATGGTTTTCTTGAGGTCCAGCTTAATGGTTACAAGCAAAATAAAAGGATTTGGGGTTAGCACAGAGAAGTCCACAAGCCACAAAAAAATAAGAGATAAACCTAATCACGTTTTCCTAGACATTTCCTGATCTATTTTCATATCTGGGGGGTTAAATTAACAGTTTCTAGGTATGATCTGATGATTTTCATACCTGGCAAAAAGCTTTTTACAGCATAGTTCAGCCCAGTCCTGCCCTGTCCCCTCTCTCTGGAGAACAGACAGACAGAACTACCAAAGGGGAGTTTTGTTTCAATTTTTAAAAGTTCTTGCCTTCCCATTGGCTTTTTTGGCCAGGTGCCCACTCAATTCCTTTTACCTATGTATGCAGTCAGACTTTTTAACCCTTTACAGGTAAAGTAGAGAACAGCTACCAAGAGGGATTTTATAGCTAACTGGCTGGCTGGATGTCCATAAAAGGGAGCTACCTCCTCCCTCCACCCCGCTTCACTTGTCACAGTACCCTTTTGGGGTTTCTTTGGCAGTTCAACAGACTGGGTAATGAAGATCTACTTTCTGCAGCTGGACAATTTCAGAAACAGTACAACAAAGAAATCTCAAAAGATCTCATGCCAGTTTGTATAGGAGGGATTTGATATGTGCACGTCTGTTTATTAGGAAGTGGACAGAAACCACCAGTTAGGTAATTGGTGTCTATGAAATTATCACTGTTGACCACTAACAAACTGTGTAGTATTTGAACCAATGAACTACAATGAAAAGTTTCTATCTCATTACCAGTCCTCCAAACCAACCAGTCCCTGCCTTTCCTATGCATTTTATAGGAATCTCTCCTGTCTTCCGTGACTTTTCGAAGATAATCTCTAATAGCTCAGATACCTCCTCAGTCAGCTCCTTGAGTATTCTAGGATGTATTTCATCAGGCCTTGATGACTTGAAGACATCTAACTTGTCTACATAATTTTATCTTGTTCTTTCCCTATTTTAGCCTCTGATCCTACCTTATTTTCTTGACATTCACCATATTAGACATCCACTCACTACTAACCTTTTCAGTGAAAACTGAAACAAGTCATTTAACACTTCTGCCATTTCCAGTTATTGTATTTTCCCCTTCATTGAGTAATGGGCCTACCCTGTCCTTTGTCTTCCTCTTGCTTCTAGTGTATTTATAGAATGTTTTCCTTTTACCTTTATGTCTCTAGCTAGTTTAATCTCCCTTTGTGCCTTGGCCTTTCTAATTTTGTCCCTACATACTTGTGTTGTTTGTTTATATTCATCCTTTGTAATTTGACATAGTTCCACTTTTTGTAGAACCCTTTTTCAAGTTTTAGACTGAAGATCTCCTGGTTAAGCCAATGTGGTCTCTTGCCAGACTTCCTATCTTTCATATACAGTGGGATAGTTTGCTCTTGTGCCCTTAACATCTCTGAAAAACTGCCAACTCTCTTGACATTTTTCCCCTTAGACTTGCTTCCCATAGAGTCTTAGCTTCCAACTCCCTGAGTTTGCAAAGTCTGCCTTCTTGAAATCCATTTTCTTTATTGTGCTGTTTTCCCTTCTACCATTCCTTAGAATCATGAACTCTACTATTTCATGATCGTTTCCACTGAAGCTGCCATCCATTTTCAACCAGTTCCTCCTTATTTGTCAAAATCAAATCTAGAACAGCATCTCATCTCTCCTAGTAACTTTCTCCCCCTTCTGAACTAAAAAATTGTCTCAATATATTCCATGAACTTGTTAGATAATCTGTGCCTTGCTGTGTTATTTTCCCCAACAGCTGTCTGAGTAGTTGAAGTTCCCCATTACCACCAAGTCCAGTGCTTTGGATGATTTTGTTAATTGTTTGAAAAAGCACGACCCACTTCTTCCTGGCTAGGTGGTCTGTAGTAGACCCCCCCAATGACATCACACTTGTTATTTACCCCTTTTATCCTTACCCACAGACTTTCAACAAGTCTGTCTCCTATTTCCATCTTAACTTCAGTCCAAGTGTGTACATTTTTAATATATAAGGCAACACCTCCTCCCTTTTTTCCCTGTCTGTCCTTCCTGAGCAAGCTGTATCCTTCTATACCAATATTCCAGCCCTGTGTATTATCCCAAGTCAATCTGTGATGCCAACTGTATCATAGTTGTGTTTATTAACTAACATTTCAAGTTCTTCCTGTTTATTCCCCGTACTTCTCGCATTAGTATACAGGCATCTAAAATACTGATTTGATTTCCCCACAATGATCTCTCTTGTCCTTCCCTTATCCCTGCTACAACAGTCCATGCTCCCCTCCTTCTCGGTCTCCATGTTTTAGATTTACCTGTGGGCTTTTGTCACCTGCCCTGTTGAACCTAGTTTAAAGCCGTCCTCACTAGGTTATCCAGTCTGTAACTGAATATGCTCTTTCCCTTCCTCAGTAGGTGGACCCCATCTCTGCTTAGAAGTCCTTCTTCCTGGAACAGCATCCCATGGTCAAGGAAGCTGAAGCCTTCCTGGCGACACCACCCCTGCAGCCAGGCATTCACCTCCAGGATGCATCTGTCTCTGCCTGAGCCCCTTGACTGGAAGGATCGAAGAGATCACCACCTGTATTCCCAACTCCTTCACCCTTACTTCAAGAGCCCTGTAGTTACTTCTGATCTGCTGATGGTCATACCTCGCAGTACCATTAGTGCCCTCATGGATGAGTAGCATGAGGTAGTAGTCAGAGGGCCGAATGGTCCTTGACAATCCCTACATAATGTCTCGGATATGGGCCTCTGGCAGGCAATGTATTTCCCAGGATGCCATGTCAGGGTGACAGATGGGCGCCTCGGGCCCCCTCAGAAGAGCATCACTAACCATTACTACTCTATGTTTCCTCCTGGGAGTGGAGGCTGTGATCCTCCCGGCCTTGGGGGTGCATGGTTTCTCCTTCTCCACTTTTGGGGTGATTCCTGATCACTTGTTGACAGGGCAGCATAATGGTTCTTCATCACTATGGTGGGTGGTTTGGAAGTAGGAGTGGAACACTGCCTGCTACCAGAAATAACAGGCAGCCAGTATCCTCCCTGTGACAAAGCCATATTCTCCTCCCGCAGTGGCACAACAACAATTGTCTCTAGCTGGCTAGCTTCCTCATCCTTGGACATCTCCACATAAATACTCTCAATTCCTTATGTGCACAGATGCTTCTTAGCCTAGCCGCCTCTTCCTGTAGCTCTACCACTGGCTCCCTGAGAGATTTCACCAGCAAACACCTTTCACACAGGACATTCCCCCCAGCCTGGCTTTCTGAGTGGGAAATACAGGACACTCCCTGCAAATCCATACCAGGATCTGGGTAGAGGCATCCATGGTCAGGTTTTCTGTCTGGATACAGGTGCAAGTGGAGGAGACAGGAGCAGTGCTGGCACTGCTTGTCTTGTTTTTGATAATTAAACTACTGAACACCTTAACCTCAAAACAGTAAAATATCCTAGAATTTTTTGGGAAAAGACCATCTCTACACAGTACATCTGTCTCTAGTTATCCTTGAAAAAGAGAGTGAATGAAGAAAGAGTATCTACAGCATTCTGTTAAAAGATGTGAAATAATGCAGTGAAGAATGGGGACCACACTTTCGAACAGCTATATAAGAGACAACAGGAAGCAATTCAATAATCTATTTCATTCTCTCTAAGAGAGAAAATGCATTAGACAGAAAATAAATAAAATGTTTTATAGGTGGAACTCAGAGGGAATTACACTAATTTTATATATAAAAATGAGTAAAAGAAAGGATTGCTAATAATATACTGTACCTATACATCTAAATAATGCATAGTTTCTCTGCTTATAAGCCTTTCAGTTAGGGATTCCTAGAATTTGGCATTCCTGTTCTTTTCTCCTAAATAACCCCCTGCATGTGATGTTACAATTGATAGGTTTCCCGCTGTCTATTCAGCAATGGATTCTTGTGCGACTAGATTGGTGACTAACCTCAAGTTGATGATTAGTTTCCATAATTATGTTTCGGATTTATAACAGTACCCAGAAACATTCTGTACAAGGGTCATGCCTTCTAGAGGTTTCATGGGGAGTTTTAAGCATAATGGACTGTCAGTTGGTAAAAACCTCATAGATAAAGTGGAAAGGAAGATTGAAGTTATGTAATGAAAAAAAGTAAAGATGAGCCTTAGCTGCAAAGATGAGCATGGCATAAATGCCTAGACAGACACCCAGGGTTTAGGATTGAACTTTCAAAGGTTTGGAGTGTGGAGTGTGTTTGTCTTCAGGGTCCTATATTGGGTTATTCTACTATATCCAATCCCTTCATTGGTGGGATATTTGTATGGCCAAGATGCCAGTTAAATAAAATTTCTGTTAAAAGTAAAATGAGCAAACTCTCAGGGTAGATTTGTTTTGTCACCACCGAAGACATTCAATAGGAATTGGGATAGAAACCTTTGAAACCTTCCTGTTTTGGAAAACAGGTGGCTCATTGGACTTCTTATTTCTATTCTGATCAATTGTTGAAATTTGGCTTTGTTCACCGGTGACTTGAATTCCTCACCAGTTGACCTCTTTTTAGAGGTCTGTAAGGAATGAGTTGGTGGGTCTCAGCACAGTATCTGCTGACCAAATATCAGCATCTGAGAAAAGACCATTATTATTGGCATGCTGTGACAATTTAGAAATATGTCTGTATAGTTTATGAATTGTGTGAGATTATGAGTATTATGTGGCTGGGCTGTGCTGCAAACTCCATTTTGAATGTATTTCCCGGACTGATTTGAACAGCTGCCCTGTTTCATGGATGAAAGTTGTCCTTCGCTGAAAAAACTTGGCAGCGTACAAAGGCCTAACTTGTAAAAGCAGCAAAGAGTCCTGGGGCACCTTGTAGACTAACAGTCATACTGGAGCATGAGCTTTCATGGGTGAATACCCACTTCGTTGGATGCATGAAGTGGATATATTCAGGGGCAGGGGTGTATATACACACACACACACACACACACACAAATCAGGCTAGAGATAACAAGGTTAGTTCAATCAGGGAGGATGAGGCCCTCTTCTAACAGTTGAGGTGTGAACACCAAGGGAGGAGAAACTGCTTTTGTAGTTGGCAAGCCATTCACAGTCTTTGTTTAATCCTGAGCTGGTGTCGTCAAATTTGCAGATGAACTGAAGCTCAGCAGTTTCTCTTTGAAGTCTGGTCCTGAAGTTTTTTTTGCTGCAGGATGGCTACCTTAAAATCTGCTAGTGTGTGTCCAGGGAGATTGAAGTGTTCTCCTACAGGTTTTTGTCTAACTTGTAATTACTCCTCAGGGGAAAATATAGTTGCATTATATCAAATGTTAGTACCTAAAGTGAATAAATCTGCTATAGCACTCAAACCACCAAACATTTTTCTAAAATAAGCTTGAATGTTTCTATGGAGAAGATAATGCAATTTTCAAACAAAAGGTGGACTATGTACTTTAGCATTAGAGTGGACGGTTGAGAGAACATATTTCATTCCAAAATGTTATTTTTAGGTAGTTATTAACATTACTGATCACAACTTTTTTGGGGGGGAGGGGACAGAGGAGTATAAACATTACCTGTTAGTTCTTTGAGAGATTGTCCACACAAATGCTACTCTAGGTGCCCATGTGCCTGAGATCAGACTCTTTTGAATAGCAGTGTTCATTGTAGTCACAGCTGCAGCCCCAACATCTCGCAGCTATGGTAGCTGAGGACATAAGGGGCAGCTGCATTCAACAGTCAGGTCCTTCTTATCACCCATGGTGCGAAAAAGTTTCAGCAGCATCTGTGGCTTCATGCAACGTAACAGTTTCCATTCATTTTGTGAATTCTTTCCTTATTTACTTGTCTTCATTCTGGCACATTGCTTTCATTTTGGTGACTTCCAAATCTCCCAGCTTTAATTCCACCATGGCCATTCATGAACACTCCAGATGCTTCGTCTGCCTGGAAGACATCGTCATGGACTGTGGATCTCAAACCCCGATCCATAGGGCACTTTAGAACTAGCAGGTTCCAACCTGCCACCCAGGGACCTGGTACGTGTTGTCAGAATAGGAGCTGAACTCAGCCAGCCAACCCCAGTGCTGGGAGCAGATTGGCAGAATGCTGGCAGTTCTGATTGGTCCACAGCCCCTATTTAAATCTAGCACAGGAACAGGAAGTTGTCCCTGCAACTGGACTCCACCTTGCTCTGGCCTGTGTGCCTTGTGCTTCCTGTTCCTGCTCCCCTGGCTTGACTTCCTCGTATTCCAGCGTGGTGACACTCTGGTTATCAAGCCATAGTTCTGCTCTCAGGTTTGTCTCCTGCTTTTTATCTTCTAGTAACCTGACCCCACCTGCCTCCTGACTCTTGGTTTGCCCCCTGGGCTATCTTGGACTCTGACCTTCTAGTATCTGACGCAGCCTGGCTCCCAATTCCTATTTTGACCACTAGGTCAGACCATCCATATCTTGGCCTTGACAGAGGAGCACATTCCAGATTGCAGCTCCATATGCTACTTCTTGAAAGGTCCTTTTAGAAAAGGACACAAAGGTGAGGCTGAAATTGTTCTTGATGGAGAAATCCATACAACCTCAGCTCTCAGCCACCAAGAAGTCCAGGAAAGCCACTCAGTACTGGCTACCTGCACTACTACCTACACTTCTCATGCAGTATCCTTGCATAGATCTCACTCGGCTTCCACGTCTGTACCATGAGAGGGAGGGAGGGAGAGAGAGAGGAAGGAAGGAAGAACTGCTCTGGTCAGGACTTCAGACCCAGATCACCCTTACCAATTCTGAGTAAGACACAGCTCCTTGGGTGTCCTTTCTGAGAGCTCGCAGTCTAAACATTCTCCCTAGCATCTCAGTACCTAAGGGTAACTCGACAGTGACAGCTTCTTCATACTGGAAGGATTGCACTGCGTCAGCACAGAATATCCTGGTGCCTACCCCAGCACCAAGACCTATGGACACTACCACCTAGCCTCTGGTACCAATCACTTCCTCAGCATCCATCCCTACTCCGTACCAGATTTCAGCTACAAAGTCATTTATAGTACCAGCAGACCTATCAATCAGTCCAATACCCAAGTCTCTTTTTCTAGATCATTGAATAGAGGTGATCCTTAACCAGCTCCCTCCTTTGGCTTCAGTCCATCCCATACTGTGCAGATCCCATATCCTGGACAGGACTGCTCCTCAGCTGGAGGAAACTTACTCCTAGATGTCCTCCACTCCTGAATGCACTGGTGGGGGATCTCCCTCCGCCAGGCCCCAATCTCCACTCTGGGTGACCCAATGGGAGATTAGCAGGGAGATGAGAGAGGTCTAAAAAGAAAGAGAGGCAGACTAACACATACCCTTAGTACCTGTGTGCCCACTTCCAGTTTCACTTCCAAATGGAGCAGTACTGATCTCTCTGGAGTATAAAAACTCTTATGCCAGAAGACCTACTCCTAAAGTTTCTTAACTGACATCCCCTTCTCTGAGGAGACAGCTACAACCTCCTCCATCTGCTCTGCTTCCCCAACATTAGCAGGTACAGGAGCAGTACATCAGGGTGGATGACCAACCTGCTCTAGTCCAGGAGCCACCAACTTCTCAAGAAGCCACTTTCTCTTCTCCCCATAAGGCCATAAATCCACCTTCTTCAACATCTCAGGATGAGTTTAAGATTTTTCATGATCTCCTCAAGCGGACTGCTCAGACTCTGGACATTCCTCCTAAAGTTATTCAGGACAAACAAATTGTTGGTGATTATCCATGCTGCAACACTGGGCAGAATAGCAATGCCCATGAATAGGGGTCTTCTTCAGCCTGCTAAAGTGACTTGGCATACTCCCACCTCCATCCTACCAATCTCAAAGAAAGCAGACAGGAAAATATTAGGTCCCTGCAAAGGAATCTGAATATTTCTTCCAACAGCTGATTGGTTAAGGCTAAGGAGCAAGAGGCTGCTAAGAAAGCCCATCAAGAGACAAAAATACTGAACTTTCAGCTACAAGGTGTACTTCTCCACCAGTCTCCAAAGGATGGTGGCAAGTCACCAAGCCTTGCTCTCAAAGTACGTTTTTCATCTTTGATAATCTGCCACAGGGACAGCAGGGAGAGTGGAAGACCCTGATGACAGAGGACTAACTGACGGAGAATCTCCCTGCAGGCCATGTTGAATGCTGCTGACACAGCAGCAAGCACAATGAAGTCTGTCATCACCATGAGATGTGCTTCCTGTCTCTAGGCATCTGGAATCCCCTGGAGGCCAGATTACCTTTGCAGATCTTGCATTTGAGGCTACTGATATCTTTACCAGTTCTACAGATGTAAGACTATGTAGTGCTAAAGACACTAAGGCAATTCTGTGTCACTGGGACTTTACGTACCTACATCTCAGATTTAAGCTGTAGTGTAGATCTGCCCTATCTAGCTTGGGTTGCTTGTTGGGGGGAGTATCTTTTTCATACCCGTGAGCAATGCAAGTTACAGCCACTTAAGTGCTGTCCACACCAATGGTACATCAGCGAAAGACCCTCTCCTGCTGACAGTTTCCGCCTCTCCCATCAGCATAGAGTGTCTTCACCAGATGCGCTAAAGCGGCTCAGCTGCATCGGTGCATCTGCGCCAATTTCGAGCTTCTAATGTAGACCTGTCCTCAGAGGAGCCTACTACAAGCACTTGTCTGAATCCACATGAAAGAGACCAGTTCCACGGACACCATCGCAGTAGTCTTCCATCCACCATGCTGCACCTCCTCCTAGGATACAGCTTTGATGCAAAGTGTTGAGGGCCCAGCAGGACAGCCTATCAATTTAAGAATTGTCAGTGATGGAGAATCTACCAGTACCCTTGGTAAATTGTTCTAATGGTTAATTACTCTCACTTAAAAAAATTACATCTTATTTCTACTCTGTATTGGTCTAGCTTCAACTTCCAGCCATTGGATCACAATATACTTTTCTCTGCTAGACTGAAGAGCCCTTTATTAAATCTGTTTTCTGTATAGGTACTTATAGACTAATCAAGTCATCTCTTAACCTTCTCTTTGTTAAACTAAAATAGTCATAGATTTCCTTGACTCTATCTATAAGGCATGTTTTCTAATCCTTCAATCAATCTCAGTGCTCTTCACTGAACCCTCCCCAATTTATCAACATCCTTGAATTTTGAGCACCAGAACTGGACACAGTATTCCAACAGCAGTAACACCCGAGCCAAATACAGAGTAAGATAACATCTTTACTCCTACTCGGGATTCCCATTTATGCATCCAAGGATCGCATTTGCTCTTTTGGCTACAGCGTCACACTGGGAGATGCTAACAAGGCTTACAGGCAAGAACAACTTGACCAATAGACTGAACATTACAAAGAACTCCATTCAAAGGATGCCATTATCCGTGATATTGCCTTAGCTGCCATTCCCCATCTTCCTACAATGCAGGAGCTGGACCAGACGCTAACACTTGAAGATGTAGACAAAGCTATCAAAGAGATTGCACCTGGGAAAGCAGCAAACAAAGATCAGATACCTCTTCAGCTCCTAAAGGCAGAGGACAGGAAGTTTGAAAGTGACAACTATGCACTTTTCTGCACCTGTTGGGAAGGAAGCCACATAACCCAGGATCTGAAAAATGCAAAGATAATTACTCTATATAAAAATAAAGGGGACAGAGCAGACTGCAACAACTATCAAGTGATATTTGCTCAGTGTGGTCAGCAAGATGCTTAAAAGGGTCTTGCTGAAAAGATTAAGTCCTTGCTGAGAGAGTCTACCGAGAGCCCGAGTGGGTCCAGAGCTAGACGCTCGATGACTGACATGTCCTTCACATTGCACTTGTTGCAAGAAAAAAAGCTGTGAACAGGCATCTCCCTACATAGCATTCATTGACCTACAAAAGGCCTTCAATACAGTTAGCAGGAACAGCATCTATAGGATTCTGTTGAAAATTGGATGTCCTCAAAAGGTCCTCTCCCTATTCAAGGCGTTCCACGAGGGAATGAGGACAATCATACAGTATGAAAATTAAACAGTTTAGTATTGATACTGATATGCCTCAAAGCCACCAGCTTTGGCATCTTCTCTGTTCTTAAGTAAGCCTTTAGAAATGATCAATCTGGCATATTAATTGAATCAAGGATGGACAGCAGCTTGTTTAACATCAGATCGTTCCAGAGCAGAAGGCATGTCACCCAGCTCATTATTCAGGATCTATTTTTCCACAGATGATGCTGTATGTGTCTCTAATTCACCTGTTGAACGGCAGGTCATGATGAACATGTTCTCTGATGCATGCACCAAGTTTGGCATGGTAATCAGTATCAATACACAGTTATGTCACAAGATACCACCTTTCCACCTAAAATTGATGTCAATGAAGCTCTGGATAAAGTGAGTCTCTTCTGCTTTCTCAGCTCAATTCTTACCAGCTTACTTAACCTCGATAGAGAACTTGATGCTAGACTCAAAGCTTCTGTCACTTTTGGCAAATTTACATCACGTTCGGAGCAACAAGTTGCTAATCCTGAACACAAAGGTGTCCATGTATCAGGCTTGCATCCTTTGTACCCTCCTTTAGGATTGTGAAAACTGGGTTACATACTCCAAGCAGGAGCAAAGATTGAACCGTTTCCATCTCCGCTGTCTTAGAAAAATTCTTGGAGTTACTTAGGACCAATGGATCACCAACAACAAGATTCTTGAGAGAATCTGCCTACAGTATATGCTGGATGTTCGCAGGCTTTGCTGGTTGGGACCCATGGAATGCAGGCCAAAGGCTGTGCTCTTAAGAACTGCCTGCAACGCATAGGAAGGCCAAAGTGCCAATACAGCAAGGTCAAGCAAGGTCTCAAGAAATTCAGCATTCTCACTGGGAAAATCCTGCTCACAATCACTGTTTGAAGAAGTTGGATTAAGGCTGGTGCAATCACTGTGGAGTGCCATCATAGAGCCCAAGCTGAGGCTTGCAGGTAAGCCAGGAAGCAGAGTATGCTTCAACCTCCGTCTGGCAAGTGGACCTGTAGCGACTGGAAGGTTTGCTGCTTGTGCATTGAGCTCTTTCCCATACCAAACACCACTTGTGGACTTTGTTGCATCTTCTTTAATCTGTCAAGATGTTGGATGGCGCACTGGGAGCTAGTGTTCAGCTGATTATCCACCAAGACCCCTAAAATCTTTCAGATCACAGCTTCCCAGGATAGCAACCCCCATCCCCAGGCCTATATTATTGGTTCCTAGATGAAGGCATTTATATTTAGTGATGTTAAAATATGTTGTTTGTACTCAATTTACCAAGCAATCCAGGTCACTCTGAATCAGTGACCTGTCCTGTTCATTATTTACCACATCCCCCAATTTTTGGGTCATCTGAGAACTTTATCAGTGATTTTGTGTTTTCTTCCAGGTCATGGATGAAAATATTCAAGTGTCGGTCAATGCCTCTGGGACCCCACTGGAAATAGATCCATGAAGGAAGGCCTCAGCATGTCTTTTCCCATATGAGTGGACATATGAATTTGCATACCTTGGGGAGACTGGCTTAGAAAGAGAAAAGATTTGGAAACGTATGGTCTATTTCTTGACCTGTATGATCAGTGATCCATTGTTGTACACTGTAGCCCTCTTATTTCCACTTTACATATGCTATTCATTGAACACTTAGTCTTCTCTATTGCCAGTTCTTTTTTCAGGGAACCAGCACCTCCCATTTTTACCTACTTAAGAAAAAAAATTATCTATCCCCCCCGCCGCCCAAATATTGCTTTGATGAAAACTTCCAGAAGTCCTGTGACCCTGCAAGATTCCACATAGCATTTTAAAAGTGCATTTAGTTAAAATTCAGCAGGAAAACAAAAGCACAGATGTATTTTAAAGTGTTCAACAGTGACCTATAGGTATATACCTGCCTAAAAGTGACAAGACAAACTATTATAAATAGCACACTTGGCAGATGATCCAGACACACTGAATTTTCCCAATGGATTTAGTGAGATGGGGTCAGTTTCTGCAGATTTGTTTTCTTCAGAAAAGATTCCTTGATGAGAAGTCTCTAGACCAATTTAGAAAATGTTAGGAAAAAAACATGCTATCAAAACAATAGCGTGTCCACCATATAAGCCACAGTTTCATGACAGCTCTCTTCAGACAAGGACCTGGGTGTATGCAGGCAAGCCAGGAGACAAGCCGGAGAAAACTGAAGGAAGTTTAAGTGATGTGGGATCCATTTCTTTAAATAGCTTCTCTGATCTCAGTTTCATGTTTCAGCATTTCTGACAAATAATGAGGTGGGAGAAGAGCAGCTCAGGTTTCTGTGGAACGAACAGAGCTAAGTTTGGGTCTGCAGTGAGAGACAATAGAAAGGCATAAATCATAGTGAACTATCCTTCCCAGTGGCTCTTACTTCACATAACAGCATCATGGAGCCCACACTTGATTTTCCTGTACTTAGAAGTAGAGAGCTGCTCAGAAAACAATTGTCCATTTTCCCATTAATAACAGCAGCACTTTTCAATAAGTTTTTTTTATAATGGTGATGTTTTTTAATCATTTCAGGTCATGTTATGGACAAAAATGCATAGGAACATGGGAAAAAACACAGGTTCCAAGCATGTGGAGATTGGAGTGTCTCATATCAGGGATTAAACATGATCAACCTTATTAAACCAACCAACCAAGTTTATTTATAGAAGTCTGTACATTTGTAATGAACTCAGCTAGGACACCAATGAAACAAAAACAAATAAACCCATCCCTTCCCAATGAGCGGGAGGTGTCACTCACCTTTACATGCACTTAAAAAAGCAAAAATATGATTACATCTTCATACACAATTAGTTCTGTAACTAGTCAAGAAATGGAGTCCCTTGATGCATTATTCTCAACACAGAGAGTGGTTTGCATACAGTAACTCCTTGGCTATTGCCTCTGTTCGACAGTATTTCTGCAGAAACCATTGAGGCTTCCAGAAGGTGGCAAGTGGTAGCTGATAACTGGGGATGCTCAGGACATAACCACTTCACAAGTTCTGCACACTAAATTCACTGTGTGCACCTGTCTTTTTAATTTGATAAACTCCATTAATTAATGTGGGAAAACAGAGCAGATGTACTATTTACAACACTATCAAGGTCTCATCACGGTGTTTATTATAAAGCCTGTTTCTTAGTTTGTAACTCAGTTGCAGACGTTTACTCTGGGATGAAAAGCATGTAAAAAGAATTTAGGAGTAAAAAGTTTCTCTGTAGACATTATAACCCAAAATAGTTTTTAGTAATTGTTGTAGGCAATTCAAGTTTTGCCTTGCACAATTTTGCAATTATTCTTTAGTAAATCTTCAGAAATTTTGATAGCTGGGAAACTGTCTACTGCAAATAAAGTTGTTTTTTTTATTACATATCTGTAACATCATTGTAGTTGCCGCAAAACCAAAATGATACCAAATGCACATCTATCCAGTGGATCATGATGTCTCCTATGAAGCGATAATGGCAGATTCCATAAATCCACTTTAAAAAAAAAAAAGTCAAAAGGACATATGTAAATGAGAGCCCACGACAGCTCCAGAGACGTTGCTACAGACAGACAATCAAGGAAAAAGTCTATGATTACATATTTACACAATAGTCCATAAAGGAATTCCAAAGCTATGGACTACCTAGTAAATAAGCTATTAAAAAGTCCACAATTTGTTTACACAGCAAATATGAGCTGCTTCAAAGGTGGAATTTTTTTTATACACAGTTCATTATATCAATTTTCACACAATTACATGACATTTCTTTAAAACTACTGTTAAAAAATTAACACAAGGAAATTAAAGTAAGAGCTAGATTAAAGTTTCATTAAGGATCCAACAAGCAAATCACCAAGAGTCAGACTCAGGTTTAGATATCACCACTATATAGGCTCTTAGAAAAATCATGCTACAACACTCCATGAGGTGGTGTCAGGATCTTCCACTCCTTCAAGCCTCAATTTAGCAGAGCATCCTTATTTGTTCAGCACTTAACTTCATGCTTTGGTGCTTAACTCAATCAGGGCCTCTGAACTGTCAGACCTCTAATGCTTTTTTTAATTTAGTTCTTAATTCAGTATATTCAGTTGCATTTGTTTTGAAAAGCTCTTTGTTAAATGCCACTTATATTTACACTGGATTTTTACACCTGAGTGATTATCAAGCAGTCATCTTGTTTCTAGTCAAACATTCCATAAAGCCATACAATCCTTGTGCTAGTGTTTTACTGCACCTGTACCAGTTATATATAGAAAATATGCATCAGCAACTGCCCTCATACATTTTCAGTACAGTTTCTACCTTGTCCTTCCCCTTCCACACAATATGAACTGATTTTTTTTTAAAGCCAAGTTTAGAATTGCTCACAAAGCAAAAAAACCAAAAACCACAAACAGGTTGGAGCCCAGTAAAGACAAGGTGACATGAGAAAGAAAGGACATTGAATGATTAGTTGGATTTGTAGAAGAAATATAGGAGCCTGCCTAATGAGTGCCCAGGGGCATCCCAGAAGGATCTACTTCATTCAGTTACAGCAAGAGACTCAAGATACACTACAAATCTACAGAGGACGAGTCTCATACAAGAGTTGTTTGTGGACTCTCAACAAGTATGTGTGAGTAAAAAGGGGAACATGAAGGTATATCAGCCAGGCCTGTTTATTAAGAATCACATTTAATGAGTTTCTTTCTTTCAATTTCAGATGCTCAAATACAGCTGGTAGAAATTCAAAACAGCCGTAAAGAAATGTGACAGACTGATACAAATAGTACTGTAGCATAAAAAATGATAAAAAACACCTGAAAAAAAGTCACGTAACACCCTCCCCCCAAAAATTTACACTTTGAACCTAAGCCAGTTTTTGAAGTTTCCCTTCTCCAGAGCTAGGAGGAGGAAGAAGAGAAGGAAGAAAGTGCAGATGACCTTCAAGCCACAAAGGTCTTGTGCCAATGTTTACTCGCCATGCCTGGTGGTGGTATGTAAAGAGAGATCACCGAGTGCCGATGCTGCCACCACCAAAGAGATTCCTACAGAAATCCCAACTTGAGGCTAATACTGAACACTTAGAGTAGACCAACGAGCTGCATCAACAATAAAAAAAAAAAAAAAAATCAAACTAAAAGAAGTGGGAGAACCCCAAATAGCACAGATCCACATTTGTGAAAGGGCAAGAAGGGAGGTCTATACAGTAAATAGTCAAATGGTTTATGTTACAGATGACTGGCAGTTTTAAAGAGTCTCTTCCCAGCTCCATTGCTGCTCCAACCCAGAAGGGAAACTGAAAAAGGGAGGAAGAAGAGAAGTTGGGACATCATCGTGGAGCATGCAGGATTGGAAGCAGCGGAGTGGGTATGCTCAAATAAGCCCCCGCCTTTTCTTGTAGTCTTCCAGGTTCAGTGATCGCCGAGGGGCACCATCTTTTGCTGGTGGAGCTTTGGAGGTGATGGCAAGCGTCTTAGACTCTGTGAGGAAATAACAGAAAGTCTGTACTAGAAGACATGTAAGTGGAAGTTCTTTTGCTTGGTGGTAACAGTAGGAGAGAAGAGATTTCAGCCTTCCCTGCCACAAAATGAACCAAGCTTCTTTGTGACAACTTCACCTTGGAAGTATGTTTAGCTTCTCTGCTAAACATAAATTAATAGTACATTGAACTAAAGGTATTTCCAATTATGTGACAAGCATGTTCTATTTTGACTTTGCACCTCTTAAACTTGCTCTCTGCCACCAATGTTTCCATCTCTGGAAGAAACTACTCTGAAGTTACCAATGTTGCTGTCTCTCATGCTGCATTGCAGTGTTCTGACAATGAAGGATATTTGTTACATGAGCATAGCAGAGACACAGGACAGACCTCACAGGGGGGTAAAACCAGTCAAGTTTTCTATGCAACATTTCTTTCTTTACTTGCACAATAAAAAGCTTTATCTAAGCCAGGTTTTTTCATTCTGAGTAGTGCAGCCTCCCTGACTCCCATCTCACTCTCCTTCAATCCATCCAACACACTAATGTCAAGATGCAACTTCACAAAGAATCTATCTGCTCTGAGCACATACAGTCACTCTCAGATCCCGATACTGGTTCTCGCTCAGCAGTAAAAGCCAAATTTTGCAAAATCCCAACTCGTCACCCACTCTTACATTAGATTTAAGCTCCCTGCCATGGCATACACTGTGCTCTTCACCTTTTGGCTCTTCTCTTTGGATTTGCCTCCCTTGCTCACTCATTCCTCCAAAGCCCTTCACTCCCACTACCACCTTGTGTGTCCTTCAACTGTTGTCTTTCTGACTGCTTCCACACTGACTCTTACACCTACAAGGCCCATCTTAGCCTGTTCTGCCACAACTTAATGTTCTCCTTCATTTCCCTCCTGAAACTACTACTTGGGAACATAGGAACTTCCATATTGGATCAGCCCCACGGTCCTCTTCAGAGAGGCCTGCTAGCTCTAGTACTCCAAGCAACCTGATGCAAGTTAATCTTTCGTTATTCACACTGTGTTACACCGCCACCCACTCCCTACATTTATCAAGTTGTCTGTTTAGACTGCATGCTCTTTGGGACAGGGGCCTTGTCTTCCTATGTGTCTCAAGCCCATTGCTGGCACTGCATAAACAAACGTCACCATCAAAAAGACTATGTAGAGAGGTAGCTTTCATGGGTGAATACCCACTTTGTTGGATGCACGTAGTGGAAATTTCCAGGGGCAGATATATATATGCAAGCAAGAAGCAAGCTAGAGATAACAAGGTTAGTTCAATCAGGGAGGATGAGGCCCTGTTCTAGCAGTTGAGGTGTGTAAAAGCAGCAAAGAATCCTGTGGCACCTTACAGACTAACAGTTTTGGAGCATGAGCTTTCGTGGGTGAATACCCACTTTGTCAGATGCAGCCTCATCCTCCCTGATTGAACTATCCTCGTTATCTCTAGCTTGCTTCTTGCATACATATATATACCTGCCCCTGGAAATTTCCACTACATGCATCTGACGAAGTGGGTATTCACCCAAGAAAGCTCATGCTCCAAAACGTCTGTTAGTCTATAAGGTGCCACAGGATTCTTTGCTGCCTTTACAGATCCAGACTAACACAGCTACTCCTCTGATACTCAACTAAAACTGGCAGCCCTGGTCCATATACTTCTGTAATCTAGCAAAACTGGAAAATCACCTCCCTGCACATACATAAGAGACACCCACCTGAGCTGGGAACCTGGAGATCAATCTTCACATCAAAGTCATGCACTTTGAACAGGTCCTCTGAGAGGTCACTAGCTGATTTCGAATTCACGTCTTTGTCCTTCCCCTGACCCTGAAATTTAAACAAAGTTTCAGCAGTAGCAGCAGCACAAATCTGACAAAGTAGAGCCAAAGCCAGAGATGAGAAAGTTATTAGTTACCATCATGTTCAGTCTGGTCCTTCTGTTGTAAGAGAGGCTACACATTTATCCTAATTATGAGCTTAATTGTAAAAAGTGAGTGAAAATTCACAAAATGTCACAATAACCTAGAACACCACAGATAAAAAGAGTTCCAAAATGGAGACAGACTGAATTAGTCCAACCTAAAAGGCTTGCTGATATAACTCCAGGCCAGTGTTAAGATCATGCCAGGTAAACAAGAGAAGTAGGGAACTGGAAATCAATTAACCAAAATGGGTACGTAGAAAATTAGGCCTAATCGGTGAACAAAATAATGAAAGGATGGGGTATTGCCCCATCACTCCCTTTTGGGGGTCTTTAAAGGACTTTAGGGGAAAACAATTGAAGGACGAATATGGACGCTGGCTAAAAGACTGGCGAACAGGAAAGAGCAAGCTTCACCATCAGGACTGCCATTCTCACCATCTCTCAGATCTTGCGATCTACCGTGAAACCATTAGTCTTCATCATCCTAATCCTGAAAATATGTCCTAACCAGACTAGGGGCTGGGAGGGAATGCAAAAGGGACTCAAATGACATTACCATCTCCACCTGAATCCTGACCACTGCCTGGGGTACAAGACAGTCTTCCCTGTCCCTTTGTGTGTCCTTTCCCTCCCCCACTTCATTTTCTTCTCTTTTCTATCCCTCTGCTTTTTCCTTCTGTCTAATAAAAGCCTGGCTTAGCTGGCTAAGACTGTTGTGAAATACACACTGCTGTAACCAAAAGATAAATAAAAGCAGCTCAACTAACTTCTTTTCTTTCTTCCAAAAGTACAACTATTTCCACCTTTATGTCATGTAATACCCTGCCAATTAGAGGGTGTGGAGAGGTTTGTTTTTGAAAATGCTCTCCAGCAAAAAGGTACAAGGAAAGTTAACATGAAAACCTTAATTAATAGTTTACATTTCAAATGCTTTCTCCCCCTCCCCCCCGTTCTGTATTTGTAATAAAAGGTTAAAGGACATTTCATGGTGTTCGCGCCATGGTACTAAGCAGACTTAGGTCTCTGTACCCCGAACTTTGTGTAACACTGTTTAATACTGGACAGTAACAGGGTCACGTTAACACCTTTAATTCTTTGGGCCCATTCATTCCATCTCAATTAATTCAACACTTCTCTATAGCCATGACTCCAAGGCACTATGATAATACAAATAAATAGTAACGGTACCTTAAAATTAAACTGCAGGATTCTAAATAAAAAGATGGAGGAATACAGCAGAGGACGGATGCAGTACTTGCCTTGCCCATGTCCTTTGGCGCATCCGGTAAAGCACCAGATCCATATTTTGCATTTAGTTGGGCGAGGATGGCAGCTTGGACAGCAGGATCCCTGGACTACGAGCAAGAAAGACAGTGAGCAACTGTATTTCCTTGGTGATACCCATGCAAGATCTGCCCTGACATTAAAACTCAAAATGCTCAGATTCAAAGAGCTTAAGGCCCGAATGGGCCATTAGATCATTTCGTCTGACAGGGGTAACTGATATAGATATGTCAGTTACCCCTGTATTGAGCCCAATAATGTGTGTTTGGTGAAAGCATAACTTCCAGGAAAGCATCCAGTCTTGATTTGAAGACATCAGGAGAGGGAGAATCCACCACTTTCCTTGGTGGTTTGTTCCAATGATTAATGACTCTTACTGCTAAAAAAAACCCAAAACTCTGTGCCTAATTTCCAACTTGAATTTTTCTGGCTTCAGCTATTGGATCTCGTTATGCCTTTATTCTCTACATTAAAGAGCCCTTTAGTATGGGGCATTTTCTCCCTATAAAAAGGTACTTGTGTCCACTGTAATCAAGTCACCTCAATCTTTTTTGATAAGTTTAAGTCTCTTCCTGTAAGGTATCTTCTCCAGTCCTCCAGTAATTTGTGTGACTCTTCTCTGCATCCTCGCCAACTTTTCAACATCCTTTTAAAACTGTGGACTCCTAAACTGTATGCAGCATTCCAATGTGCTAAACAGCGGTAAAAAACCCCTCCCTACACCTACTCCCATTTACACAAGGATCACATAGCCCTTTTTTGCCACAGCACTGCACCATGTTGAGCTGCTTGTTCACTATGACCCCTAAATCCTTTCAGAGTCACTGCTTTCCAGTCCACAGTCCCTCTCTTCCCCCTCAGATGTTTTAGGAAACTATGCACTCAACTGAATATTTTAAGTGTTAAAATATATATTATGTTCCACAGTGAGACTTTGCAGCTATACCCGCACAGAGCAGGTTGTTGTCCCAGAGCTGTTCTATAAGAATTTACTAGTAAGTTCCAAAGCGCCATCATCTCCCTGCTCCTCCATACCCATGCCTGGATCACACATCTCCAATACGCTTCACCAAGAATGAGCTGTAACACCTTTTCTTTGTGGTGGATGTACCGATCCTGGCCTGAGTATGTATCACCATTGTATCTGGACAACTGTTCCCAACAGCCCTTCCTGACTGTGCCACTAAGTATATTTATTCTTTTCCTTTCTATTCCACACATGGACAGTCTGCACTATTCCCTACCATCCTCCACTTGCCTTGGACTGACTTCAGTGTTATACTTACATTGGACACTATCGTGGGCTTGCACTGCCGCCTAGTAAAAGGGTCCATTTGCTGGTTTTTCATATTGTGACTTTCAGCCTGCAGAAGAAGCAATGAACAATCTTACACAGCTCACTATTTTCATCTGTCTTGCCTTTGTCAACCCCCACACAGACACCATAGCCATCTGCAGCATCAAGGTTAGAAGGACAGCAAGCACCACCAATAACCTCTACTAGGTCATATCCACAAATTTTAAACTCCAATCACTCTACTCCCTGAAAGACAAAGTGGAGAGACTTTGCATACCTCTCATGGATGTTATGAGACTTAGTATTTGTTAAAGTCCCTTGAATGAAAAGCACTACAGGGCAAAGCAGTATTTCCCTCCATTACTATACCTCCTTAAGTCTGATTTCTGACTCATGCAATGCCTAGTATGCCAATATTACAACCATCATGGAAACCAGCTGAGAATGGGACTGGTCATGGGAGGGGCAACTAATTTCTTTATAAATATCACTTTCTGAGTTTTGTTTTGTTTTGAAAGAACATCTTGTAGGATAAAATAAAATGTGGTAAACCTCACCATGTAATCAGCTACCCGCCACTCCCCTACAAATTCCATTTTTTCTGGTAGCCCAAGTATTGCTTCAACATTCCTTACCACTAGAGCCTTCTCGGACTCCACAATGTTCCATTCTCGATTCCTCTGGTTGATGTAACTACAAAAAAGAAAGGGGGCAGAGAGGAGGGGAGAGGAGACAGAGTACAACAACAGTGTTACGTAATGCACACTACCCAAAGGCAGGAAATCATAGAAACCCAAGACTAGAAGGGACCTTAATAGGACATCTAGTCCAGTCCCCGTCACAGAGGGAGAGCTGTGTATTATCTAGAACAGTGGTTCCCAACCAGGGGCCCGAGGCCCCCTGGGGTGCTGCAAGCAGGTTTCAGAGGGTCTGCCAAGCATGCCTGGCATCAGACTTGCTACAGCCCAGGGCAGAAACCCAAAGCCCTGCCGCATGGGACTGCAACTGGGGCCCCCAAGCCCCACCACCAGGGGCTGAATCTGAAGTCTGAGCAACTTAGCTTTGTAGTACCCCCTGTGGTGTGGGGCCCCAGTAAATTGCCTTCCTTGCTATCCCCTAATGGCGGCCCTGGCTTTTATATGTTGAAAAAAAGTCATTGTGGCACAGGTGGGCCATAGAGTTTTTATAGCATGTTGCAGGGGGCCTCAAAGAAAAGGTTGAGAACCCCTGATCTAGAAGACCATCTCTGACAGGTATTTATCTAACCTGTTTTTAAAATCTCCAGAGGAGATTCCACAGCCTCCGTAGATAATTTGTTTCAGTGCTTAACTACCCTTGCAGTTAGGAAGTTTTTCCTAATGTCTAACCTAAAGCTCACTTGCTGCAATTTAAGCCCATTGCTTCTTGTCCTGTCTTCGGTAGATATGGAGAACAATCCCCTCCTCTTTATAACAACCTTTTATGTATTTGAAGACTGTTTTCTCCCCCCTCAATCTTCTCTTCTCCAGATTAAACAAATCCAGTGTTTTCAATTTTTCCTCGTAGGTCATATTTATCAGACATTCATCATTTTTGTTACTCTCTTCTGTATTTTCTCCAATTTGTCCACGTCTTTCCTAAAGCGTGGTGCCCAGAACTGGACAAAGTACTCCAGCTGAGGCCTTACCAGGGCTAAGTAATCCTTTATGTCCGTCCCTGGCTAGTTTAATTGCATTTTGTGCCTTGGCCTTTCTAACTTTTTCCTTTATGCTCTTTTTTTAATAGTCATTTTATTTAAATGATTGCTCTCACTGGCAATCATTTTCTGGCACACAACCCTTTATTTGAGATGGTTGGGAAGAAAGATTTCATTTTTGACAACAGGAAACTGATTCTGGTGCATATGATCAGATGGAGAGAAACAGCAAGTGAATAAGTAGCATAACTAGCAACCAAGGTATTCAGGCCATAAGTACATGTACAGGAAAGAAGTGCCAGAACTTGTAAATAGCACTAAATTTTTGTTTAATTGGTTTCTCTCTTCTATTGCCTTTTTATTGATGTGCTTTGAAGGTACAATGCCATCTTCAGCTACCTACCTGATTGCAGAAATGTTCTTTGTCCGCTGGCGGTCCAGGGCCTCTGCTCTTTCTTCTAGTTCATTAAGCTGATCTTGAATCTGTTTTGCCTTGTCCTGGTCCCCCAAGTCCTCTGCCATAGCCTTCAACCAACCAGTTATTTGTTAGGCATAATTCTCCACCACAGGGCCAGTCATAGATATTAGGGATAGACCTAGAGTAATCTAGCCTGTTTTACTTCAGTGGCATTCTTACTTTTACCACTAGAATAAGAGGATCTCATTTTCATTCCTATACAGAAGTCTGCTATAGTTTGATTAAAACTCCTCTTTCCCCTGCCCAGTACAGGAAAAGACTGATTATTATCGCAATTGTGAATTTTAGTTTAGTTAATGCAATGGGAGTTTAAATCAGCCTCCTCATTCAATGAGATATACAATACAACCTTTGTCTAGCGTGCCACCTGGTGGCAGCCATCAGACATTCTTTCAACAAGTCAAAACTCAAAAGCTTCTCTCTCACCAACAGAAGTTGGTCCTATAAAAGATATTTCCTCACCCACCTTGTCTCACTAAAACTGAATATACACCATCACATAACCCACAACTCTGCATAAGTGAATTTCAGTAAATGATGGTTTATCTATAAAGTTAAATCAGTGTACAGTGTGCAAGAGCAAAGTTAACAGGATGCTAAATCCCTTGTTTTCTTGGGTTTGTATTTTCTAGTACACTTCTACCTCGATATAACGCGACCCGATATAACACAAATTCAGATATAATGCAGTAACGCAGTGCTTCGGGGGGCTGTGCACTTCGGTGGATCAAAACAAGTTCAATATAACGCGGTTTCACCTATAATGCTGTAAGATTTTTTGGCTTCTGAAGACAGCGTTATATCAAGGTAGAGGTTTATCAACTTAATGAGAAAACCAAGAGTAGATTTTTCCTTGGTGTGAGAAGCTACGGCGATTTTTATTCTTCAAAAGGTATATTAAACTGTTTGACTTTTAGGCCTCTGCTATGCACATGACCAAGTAAGCCACTCAAGGCTCTGCATATTCAAGTCTCTTCACATGAGACGTTGACATGGAAAGAAACCACAACAGCCAGTAAATGGCTCAGCCATCTATTTCTTTCAATAGGAATTTGAACAGCAGGCTCTAAAAAACCAATATAGGCAAGCAATTCTCGAATTCTCCGAAGAGTATATAGCAGCAATAACGAGGAAAGAAAGTGAACTTCTACAGCCACCAGCTAGGAGTGTCTCATCCTGAGAACAAGAAAGGACAGCTGCTGGCTGTTGTGCCTCATCAGCAGGTGGCAAGTGCCCTCCAATGGAGGAGAAATTTAGTGATTCTGAATGGGCTCCAGATGTTCTGGAACCCTGCAGTTCTCTGCGTTCTATTTGCTGTAGAACTTAAGTCAAGTTGCTGCTTAAGTCAACGTGGTGCTTTGGTTATAATGAGCATCCAAATAAGCTTGGATTCTTCAATCAAGAGAGCTTTGCACAAAGCAGGCGAGTATCATCTCTTACCTTCTCCTTTAGTAGCTGAGTTTTCTTCATGGCATAGTTGGGAGGGGCTTTTCGGAACCTCTCTTTCTCTTTCACAATCTTTCACATGAGCAGAACAGAAGAGAGAAGTAATAACAATATATTCATTTTATAATACCTGGAGGAGCTACAAGTGACAGGCCAACTGGTCCCATTAAACATACGACAATATTTACTTCTACAGAACTTTTTTTTTCAGCTGTAACTGACCTTTGCATTCATTAGTCTACCAAAATACGAACTAACAAGTTACAACTTTCACTGTATATATGGCCTATAACAGACTAATGACACCAAATTACACTTAGTAAATCCCGAGCTAGTAAAGAGCTGAAGAATTGATAATAGCCAACTTTAATATGATGCCAATAACTACTTAGAACTCTGTACTGTTTAACTCTGCTCAGAAGAGTAACAAAGCAAAGGAACTCTTTGCAAGGCTGCAGCACAAGCCTGAGATTGGGCACAGAACACAGAGGATATAATAAAATAGGAGTGGGTATTAAAAATCAGGCCTAATTAGACCCCAAACTATTCTTTCCATCTCTGTCATTTATTCCACTTAATTTTGTTACTTGTACCTTTCCCATTCAGCACCACCCAGGGCCGGATTTAGGTACCAGCAAACCAAGCACATGCTTGGGGCGGCACAATTCCAGGGACGGCATTTTTTGCTTCAGCAGTCCATCCTCGTTCTGGTTTGGTTTTTTTTTTGGTTTTTGGCTTGGGGTGGCAAAAAAACTAGAACAAGCCCTGGCCCCACCACAGTGAAACCAAGCACGTCTGACTTCACAAGTGCCAGAGCTCTGTTCTTGTGAATTCCTGCTCCTTTTGAGCACTGCCCTAGTGTCATTCTAGGAGACACTACTTACAGGGCCACATCTCAAAGTACAGTCAATTCATTTACCTCCTCAATGTCTTGGTCATTAAATTTGTAGTTGAGGGCTTCTTTGATGGACACTTCCTTCTTGTTTATCTCATCTAGTGTAGGCAACTGCATCCCAGCAGAGAACATCTAGATACAAAAACAGAAAGAGTCAAGATCATTCTCCACTCAGAGTATCACTGGGAGAGAGCTGCTGCAAAGAGGAAAAATTCGGGCAAACTCACCGCTTCCTTCCACTTCATGAACTCACTTTCAGTAAATTCCTGATTTGAGACAAACTCCAGACGAAACACACGTTGGTCACTGCCATGCCTGCAACAAAGAAAAAAAGTTACCAGGAAAACTCATATGCCAACCAATACAATAATGTGCCCATCTGCTGGATACAGGGCAATGACTTGGGTCTACAAAGAAAGACAAAAGTTCAATGCACTCTAGCCAGTTGAGTGACTATTTAGGCTACTCTCATTTTGTTCACTACATGTCTACCTCCATCCCAAAATTCCTGCACACGCTTTGGTGAGTCAGTTCTGTTCCATTCTGCATATGAAAGACTGTATTGGGGGGGAGAGAAGAAGCATATTGCCAGATAGCCAAGTAAGGCACACACAAGAAGCTGAGGGGAGGAAAAGCCACATAGGCCGCAGTGGGTGGTGGTTTCTCTCAGGCACCAGGAGAAAAGCCTAACCTGATTCTCAGACTTGGGTTTGTGGACTTGTTTGGGAGCTCTGAAGCAAGGCCTTGGTGAACTGTTTGTTATAATGATTCCTGTTCTGTAACCTTCTTGAGAGGGGAGGTGGCATTTGGTCAATGTGTATTAGTTTCTCCTGTCCTGAACTATTTAAGTGACTTTACCTTGGGAAATTAGTGAGATAGATTGACAATATCCTGTGATGTTGTGAACAAGCCTAACAGAATTAAGATAAATTTAATTCAATAAAGTTAAACCTCACTGAAATAGGGTTAATACTCTTGGTGTAAACTGTATTAAAAATGCAACTGTGTGTTGTTGTGGCATTGTATGCATCTTCTCTAGCAGAAGGGAGGATGCTAAATGAACTTCCTCCATCATCAGCCTTGGAAGCCAGACCATCCCTCTCCTTCCCCCCTTCCACTTCCCCCAAGAGACATATATTCTAGTTCAAACTGGATTCTCCCGTGACCAACAGACAAAGAAAATACTTTCTGATAAATAACCTGGGTTTAGATGGACTTAGGGCCGTCTTCCTGATCCAGCCAATGGACAGGACCTCTGATCCATGGAAGGTCCCAATCCTTTGGGGAGGGCTGGAAGAACTCGGTCTATTAAGGCCCCATAGGAGTGGGTGCTTGTTCTGAGCTGGAGCTGTGGTGAACTGTTAAACACAAGGACTCCCCTAGAGTGGGCGGTTAAAGGATTTATGCTGCCAGAATCCATGTTAGGACTGGGGTTCCCGGTAAGCTTATTAGTGTGCATGGAGATTTTCTCTGTAATGTGTATACCTTAAGTATAAAGTAGGGTTGCTTAGAAAGCACTGCGTGGTAACATATCTATAGCAATTATACTCTTTATCCATCTCTGAAGAGAGAGTAAAACACGTCTGTTTCAGCAGACTGTCTTGGCTAGCAAATAAACATGGAAAGCAGGGAACTGTGCAGCCTGCAAATACCCTGATCACAAGGGGAAGAGACATGGGTCTCCACCCAGAAATGCAATGACTAGGAGCATCCACAGGGATACACATCTCAAAGAATCATCATTACTGCACAAGGCGAGTAACTTCCTCCTCGTCTTTGAGTAGTGTCCCTATGGGTCCTCTACGCCACATGACTCCCGTGCAGTATCCCTAATGGGAAGCTGAGGCTTCAGCATCTAGTCTGTTATGAATGACAATGCTGTGGAAGCAAAGACAGCATCAGAAGCACAGCACCTGGTAATCGCATAGTGTTTTGTGAAAGTATACTCAGATGCAGAGGTTGCTGCCCTGCAGATTTCAGGGATACGGACATGCCTGAGGAAGGTGACAGAGGAGGAACCCGATCTCGTGGATTGTGCGTGGATTCCGGATGGAGGTACTACATTATGAACCTGATAGCAGTGTTTGATACAGTTCAAGTTCCATTTGGAGAGTCTCTAGGATGATATCGCTGCGCCTTTATAGGAGAACTCCTAAAGGCCTTCAGCCTGTCCAGGTAAAAGCCCAGGGCTCTTCTAATGTCTACTGTGTGCAGTACAGCCTCCCTGTTTTCATGGTGAGGCTTAGGGTAAAAGGTCAGGAGATGAAAGAGTTGGTTTATATGAAAAGATGAGGTCACCTTGGGAATGAACTCAGGTGTAGCGTAAGAGTAAGCTTGTCCTGAAAAAATATTGTATAAGGGGTGTGTGCCATCAGTGCCGCTATTTCCCCTATTCTTCTCACCAAGGTGATCGCCAACAGGAAGGCTGTCTTCATAGACCGGTATGTGAGCAAAAGTAGCCATAGGTTCAAAAGACTGCCTAGTCAGGCTCTTTAGTACTAAGTTTAGGTCCCATGTTGGGGTAGGATGTCTGGGTTGGGAAAAAAGTTCCTTGAGGAACTGATTTGTGGTTGGGTGTGAGAGCATTGAGAATCCCTCTATTTGTTGATGGAAAGCTGCTATGGCAGCTAGGTGAACTTTGAGTGAACTAAAGAAATAATCCTGATTTCTTCAGAGTCAGTATATCATCTAAGACCATTGGGAGAATAGCCAATGTCAGGGAAATTTGTCTGGAATTACACCAAACTTAAAACATGGTCCACTTTTGAAGGTAAAGTACAATGTGCAGCCAATTTTCTACTGTGTAGTAATACACCCTGTACCTCCTCAGAGCAGGATCTTTCTATGATCAGCTGGGCAAGACACAAGCGCACCAACAGAGGGGCACCCTTAGGGACACTATTCGAAGACAACGACTAAATTAGAGTGTCATTAATGCTAAGTGAAGTAGACAACCTCCATCTAGTTTCTAAACAGTATCAGAAGTTCTCACCACCAGCCAGTCAGCATTCTACTTCTGATTAACATCTCACATGGCTCTCAGATTACTAGAGAATCCTCATTGTCTGGGGAAGCTAGCTGCCCTGATGAACATTCCCTTAGAGCAATGATTTATCTCCTTAAACTAGGCAGCAAAGGCTATTACCAGCCATCAGAGGTGTGAATGATTAATAAGGCTCTTTCAGAGAACCTAGAAAGTTATTGCAGACCTGCACCAAATGCATTCTCCAAACATTTGGGAGAATTAAGAAAGCAGGTGTCTCATTTTCCTACCTCACCAGGATGTTGTGAGGATCAGTGCATTACCATGCTGAATGCCTCACAGTCTTTAACGGGGTCCATATAGATATGAGAGAGAGAGGGAGATTTCATATTATGTCCACCTATCCACCATCTAGTGTTTAAGCAGCACTGTGTGCCGGTCCCTGTTCTGCCTCTGCCATAGGAAGATACATTTCCCCATTGCCCTATGTGGAGGCGATGAAGAGGAAATAAAAAATACAGATGGCTGACATCGCACAGCAGGAATATACAGACATCTGCTCTGGCAATCTCCAGCTGAATTTCTCAGACCACAAGGGACCGAGGTGGCCATTTTGTGAGCTATTTACCATCTCCCTATTTAAGGGGGAAGAGTGTTCTGACAAGCATGTTGCGATGGTAGAAAAAAAAAATCTGCTTTATGGCTCTCGTCTCCATACCACACAGAAAACATTACATCCCATAAGAAGGCAATGCACCAATTGATAAAATTACTCTGTCACCTTACCGTAATTGTAGTCCTTTATTTGTCCTGGTACCCCCAAGCTGGTAAACTTTTGCAGTTTCTACAACACCAGTTATTTCAGCAACCTAAACCATAAAAAAGATGTGCAGAAGAACAGACTGTGAGGACTAAGTTCATGCCATTTTCTGAACACTATCCATACTTCAAAGTCCTCTCCACTTGAGACCAAGCTTAGTCTGATTAATAATTCTAACTAAAAATCATCATCTAGAGCAAAGAAAATTACACTGAAGACTAGTCCCTGCTATGTTAGCAGATATTGTACAAGTTACTTCGTATAAGTTTGTACTTCACCTTCAGCTGGCAAGCAGTTGGCAGTTTACAATGCCAGCTGAAATAAGTATGGCATTTAAATGGTCTCAATTCTTCCCCAGTAACATGGTGTGTATAATCCTACAGTAAAATAGCTGTATCTGGTATGGGGAGGAAATAAAATACACCTTCAGCACTGCCCCATGTGTTAAGCACAATCACTCGGAAGTACCAGTTTTTGACTGGAACTTCAGAGGATGCTGCCATATTCTTTCATGTAGTCACTGTGATGAACAGCAAGGAAATGATTAAATTATCTCGCCAAGAGTAGTCAGATGTGTCAGATTATTTTATTTTACACAATTACCACAAGAGAAAAAATGGATCTATGTTCTTGCTCATCAGTACACAAAACCAGTTTGACAGCACTACCTTGCCTTCACTGTTGAGCACAGCTGGTGTTAAATCCTTTACCAACGTCCTCAAATTCACTAACAGTTTTGAAGCAGCAAAGCATTTTTTCCCCCCAATTACTCTTCTTCTGAAGAGCACAGGCAAAGTGGAAATGTCTGGTACCGTAGTGCATACTTTCTGATTTCTCAAGAGATGAAATGGTAAGAAGTTACAGGAGTGACCACAAATTACAGGAAGTGGGAATCATACTGATCCTTACTTGGTCACAACAACAACAACTCAAAAATTAATTTTCAATATAGAACAAAGAGAAAGAGAGCAGCATCAGTTAGTGTCAGAAGACTAGGTTTTCAATATTGTGTTAGTATGGCCCCAATTTATCACATTGATTTAGAAACTAATAAGCTGCAGCTCCCTATTTGGCCACCTTACCCCTCGAATTTTTTTTTTTTTTTTTTTTTTTTTTTTAAAAACAAGCCATCTCCACTACTCTAAAAGCAGCAGGCTCCTTCAGTACATAATGAAGGATCTTTTACTTGTAACCACCCAATAATTATGAGCTCTTTCTCCTGAGAGACCAGACAAATAATGGCAGCTGTGAATATTGCTGTGCTACTAAATGGGAATCAAATCCCTGGAAGACAAACTCACTCGATAGACAGGTTTACTGTTGTGGTTCCCAATGCCGATACGCACAAAGCAGCCGGTGACTGTCTTGGCAAAGAAGGGCATATGACACCAACGCTCCAGCTTATGCCGAGATAACCGTACTCGATTCAGTTCTTCAGGTAAGGAGACTGGCTGGGATTTGGGAGGAATTTCTTCTTTTCTGGTTTGGAAAAGACAAGGAGGACAAAAGAAATGTAAATCCATTAGCATCAAAGGGGTTTCAATTAGTTATCTAAAGCATTTGTAAAAGGATTCAATTTGTCAGGATGGAAGAGTGTAGTTATTTGAATTTAGTGCTCATGAGAGGTGTCCAATGGAAAGCTCTGGAGATAAAAGCCCTATATACATAGGACAGGTATAGCATGGGCAGTAGTTTCTCTTACACTTCTCAACTATGAGCCATGTTCTTCAGGGTGCAAGTACTGTTGTCTCCAGGGCAATTTAATCCTTGGCCCAAGGTCACCAAATCACAAAGCAATGGTAGTAAATTTCAGTCACTACAAATATGGGCACAATTTGAATAGTGATGTAGGATTCTTATCCCACCATTACGAGGCTCCTCAACCAGTCAGTTTATACTCAACATTTTTCACAAGGCAAGCGTGCAGCTTCAATTTTTCAACACAACTGAGGCTAATTTCAAAATGTTTCCCCAACTGGTTTATCTCTCAAGGGTTAAGTGCAAACTCTGGGGCCAACAAGCAAGAATTACCTCATCTTCCAATCACTGCACACAACAGGAAAGAACACACTTGGGTCACAGGAGAGTGTTAAATCCTAGCTGCTGATCCAGTGGCGGGAAGCTGGACTACAAGAGGGAATGCAAATAAATCCCAAATCTAGCTGCACATAGAAACCCGCAAATGACATTGCCAAGAGGCAGACCCACCTCTGATGCACCAAGTTGCCCCCACTTAATCCTCTAAACCAAAACATGGTCAGACAGGTATTTTAAACACACACACACACGACAGCAGTTTTCTATAACCTGTGTTCAATACTTACTCTTCCTCCTCATCAGATGAGGATGATCTGGATGTGCGATCACTCTTCTCACTAGACTTATCATCCTCTTCTTCCTCTTCATCATCTGAGTATACTTCGCTAGTTTTTAATGGCTGTTTTTTTGCAAGCAACTCAGCTGAAAAAGGAAATAATTGAGCTTTTATTTTTGCTGAAAGCTTCTCCTTGCACTTGGAACCTTCAGTTGTAAGAGACAGGATAACCAGGTAATAATGTGCTCACAAGCGGGAAACCAGCTTCATAGCATGCAGTTACACTTACATCTAAGCATTCACTTACTCACTGTAGGTTTACTATTTGAAACAGACAAACAGGAGTATGCAAAAGTTTTCTAAATCTCAGCTGTGCTCATCTGAAACACTGGGTGGAGCACAGCAACGTGATAAGGAAACAGGATTCACATATGCATACTTGAGCTTATTGCTACCTTGCCAGTCTATCTGCTCATGACAACAACTTTTGGAAGAAAAGGCACAGACCCCTAAGCGTCTTTTTAACCATTTTAGGCAAGGACCAAGGAAGGCCAAAAAGATAGTGTCACAACTTCAGTCTGCAACAAGATGCCTGAGGCATATGGTGGAAAGAACAAAATGTGTTCTGTTTACATGTATAGAAACAGATGGCCACAGACAAAACATTACTAAGAAATTAACAGAGTCTAGGTGGTTTAGGGGTTCAGAAATGGAACCTTTCACCTCTAGGTAGCCACTTCAAGCACATCTCAAGCTGTCAGGAATGAAATGTTGCCAAGTGATCACTAATCAACAGACTGTGTGAAATTATTTGGTGGTTTCAGTCCACTCTCCAGTGAATACACATCCCTGTCTCACAAGCCACCACCAACAATTGGTACCCTTGTTAGCAATTTCAGTCAAAAAACCAAGGAATGAGTGAACATGGAAATGGCAATTTTGGAGTGAACAAAGGTCAAGACTGGAGCATATTGGGGCGGAATATGAGTGGGGAAGCTTGATTAAAGATTCTGGGCTACGTTTACATGAAATTGTATTGAAGATTTTAAAAAAATTAAAAACTACACAGTTCAGAAGATATTACAGGGTTTAGAATCAGTTCAGCAGGACACCAAAGAACAAAATGTACTGGCTTTTAAAATGGTGGAGGCAGCACTCTAGGGAGAAGTGGGTTCAGGAAAAAACTCTGCCCAAAACAAGAATTGGGAGCAAACAAAGAGGAAATGGGGAACAAGAAAACCACCATTAGTTTCAAAACCAAATCAACCCACTTAACTGAGCTTTTTGTATTGACACCAATTTATACAGATTAGTGCCCCAGCATCACATGTTACAGCCATATTACATGATTAGGAAATGCACTCCAAATTACGTTCTTTGCAGGTCAGCAACACAAATTTTCACACTCACCTGTTCTGTTCTTCCTTTTCTCTCTCTCTGCTTTCAGTTCCTCCATGGCCTGAGATTTCTTATCCAGTTTCTCATCCCGCTTTGACCGTCGTTCTTTGTTGTGTGACATCACCTAAAGGGTGTGCACAGAGAACACTTCACTACCTAGCCAAACCTCAGAGACTGAAATAAAGAACAAAGTTAAAAATTCTCTATTCTAGAATTCAAGCTGGTTGAAATTTTTCATTCAAACCATTCAATGAAGTCCCTTTTCCCTCCCCCGAAAAAACCTGAAAATTTTCGGAAAAGCCTTTGAGACTCCTAAGCTCTGTGTCAAAACTGAAGATTGATATTTCGAAGTTTAAATTTTTGTTTCCCTCTTCTTTGCTTTTTCCTTCTTTTTTTCTTCCTTATTTCTTTCTGCCATTGAGTGTTGCCTAGAGTGTGTTTTTTGGCTAAATTTCAGAACTTCAATTTTGGAAGAATTACAGAATGGCAAAAGCAAAAATGAAACTCATTTTGCGAGTCTCAAAAGTTTTGAAAAGTTAAAATAGCAAAAGAAAAATGGGGAAATCAAGGTAAATAATCCTGGACATCATTCATCTTATTGCACGCAGTGACAAAAGGGAAAAAGGGGGATGAGGAGGGAAAGTTATACAGTTTTCAAAATATATTTTGCACAGAATTTCAAAAAAATACTGTTCCATTTCAAATTCTGCAAGATGGAAACAACTTGAAGATGCCATTTTTCACAAGAGATTTTTTTCCATTTTGAGCACCTCTATCTCAAATGCCTGGTAGTGTAGTATGGAAGGTTCTATCAGCATAAGTTCTGAGCGACTTATGCAGAATATTCTTGGACAAAACCTTTCTAACACACGACGAGCTGGGTGTTCTGTTTATGCTGTGTGTTACAGAACTACTATAGTACAAATGATTTGGATTCAAGAGTTCCTATTTTCCCCCCTCCAGACTTTCTTGGTACCACGAGCCCAACAGCACAGACATCAAGGGCGAAACCAACTAAAATGTTTAGATGTAGCTGAATGTTTCCTAAAATAGCTCTACTACCATCACTGTAAAGTCCGATCTTGGAACTTCCCAATGGAAAACAAGTAGGAAGCTCAGGCCCTTGCCTTTCCAGTGGTATAAAGCTCTCATTTCTAGCCCTCCTGGGTTATGAGATCTGTCATTGGCGCAAGAGTGCATATTACAAAACCTGCACTTCAGGGCAAGGGCAAAAAGACCAACAACAACAAAATCATTTCACTGGCAGGTTGTTTTTCAAAAAAAGTGGCAGTTGTTTGAAGTTGTTCAAATGTTTGGAATTTTAGAGGTAGCCCCTAGGAAAGATGGAATAGTTGGCAGAATATACAAGTCAATTAACGATGCAGAAAAAAAAAAGTAACATGTGGCTCTGCCATTTATCACATAAGTAAAGTACACACAAGGGATGTTACCCAGGTAGGAGATAAAAGACTATATAGACAAAGCGGGTTATTTCTTTATATTTGCTAGAAGAGTAAAATTGTGTAAATTAAATTTCACACAGAAAGCTATATTAAGAGAGCATTCAGGTTGCCAAGTGAAGCACTCAAGAGGCAAGAAATACCAAAGTATTCTTGCCTAATTAACTCTTACCCCTTATGCATGTGAAATACAATACAGTCCTTCATGACATGAACACATTCCTTCAGAGCCCTACCTCTGGCCCTCCTAGAACATTGCCACATGCACTTGCACGTGTAATGAGAAATTCAGCTCAATTTCCTTATAAATGCAGGTAATAGAGTCATCAGAATATTCAGAGGTTGTTTTTCCAAAGAGAACTCTTGTATAAAGTCTGGACACATGCACAACACAGGTTTAAGAACTCATAACTTGACTTAATTCTAAAACAGATTTTCACCAGACTATAGAAAGTCTCTAGGTTGCAGATGTGCTTATGTCCCTACCACCTTTTACACGTCTGCTCCACACAGAGGGGCACTAGGAGCTATTATTTTTTTTTTTAAAATAGAAAAAGTATTATTTATTTTTTGTGCTCAAAAATGGCTCACTGTTTTCGGTCAAACTCCCCTAAAAAATACACCTCCACCATGGGACCAATGTGGGAAATTTCAGCTTGAAAGGTAAAAGTTTGACAAAAAGATATAAGCAACAACAAAAAGCCCCTTTAGAATGAAAACAGTTAAGCAAATGCTATATATTTTCTTTAATTTATATGCTCTTTGTGATCTGAAAACTCAAGACTGCATTGAGCACAGAAGTGACCTGACTTCCCTGCCCCCTACCAGGTTGCTGGGCGGGGTATGGAAAGTGGCAGAAAGGAGGGCAAAAGGCAGCAGCATTCCACTGTGGGATAAAGTGACTCTAGTAGTGAGAATTGCTATGTTTCTTACCTGGCATTCCTGGATCTGTGAGAGCTTTTTCTTCTCCTGCTCTTCCTCCTGCTTTTTCTTTTTCTCCTTTTTTTCTTTCTTTTTCGCCGTTTTTAGTTTCTTTTTAATTTCAAATCTGGGCATAAACAAGTGGGGCAGAAGAAAGTAGATGAAAGGGCTGAAACCAATTTCTGGCATGACTCAGATAAGGACAGGCATCAGATTCAAGGAGCATTATGGATTAAAAACTGAGATGGACAGTAAGTATAAAATATTGAGTTCTCAATCACTGAAATAGTGCCTGAAGTTAAAGAAAATGGATACATGCTCAGAATCTCACAGCTGAGCCACAGTTATGCCATGATAAAATGGGAACTGGAACAGTTAAGCCAAGTACAGTAAGAACCAGTAGTTGAAGTTTGATAGTAATCTAGAACCCAGACACCTACTACTTGGAAAGGTACATGTGATGCCATGTTATACTTAGGGGAACAGACATACTAACTTGCAAATTTTGTTGTTTGTTACATTGCAGAATAGTACCTAAATATAATCAGGTTCTTTAGATTTCAACCTAAAAAGCTTGTGAAGTTTCTTTTTCAGCACCCATACAAACCTCAATGTTCAACTCTACAGCTATAGACCTTTCCAAAAGAACCAGAAAAAGCATGCCTCTAGTACTCATAAGCTACAAGAACAAAATTGTATTTCAGACTTGGTCCCAGTTCTATCATATATATAATTCACATTATAAAACAGCCAGAGAACAAAGACATGGCTTGACAACATTATAATAAAACTACAATTAGGGTTTCCATTCAAACACCAGCCAACTTGGGAGAAGACATGCACAGAATGGGTAGGAGTGCTGCAGCAGAGTGATTGAGCCTACAGCGGAGAAAAGCAGCATATTGTTGATGCCTGCATATACAAACTCAACGCTGACCTGTATAGCATCATTTATGTAGATGGGTCTTCCAGTGGGTTTATGATCAAATAAATTGGTTAGTCTCTAAGGTGCCACAAGTACTCCTGTTCTTTTTGCAGATACAGACTAACACAGCTGCTACTCTGAAACCTGTCACAGAAACAGTTTTATCTTTTCTTTTTTCTTTTTTTTTTTTTTTAAAGGAAGCGAAGAATTTAGATTTTCTGGTTAGAGAACACTATCTCTACTCTAACAGCCCAATCCTGCAAAAGACTGAGCATGTAAATAACTTTACTCAAACAAGTAGTTCCATTGGAATACTTAGCCTCCAAGAAGAATGTTGACAAACTTTTATTAATGTGCTCTGTTGAGGGACCAGAGCTGAGTAAATTAATTAGTTTCCAGTTCTCATCAACCTCCTTTCAAGAGGCTCAGTCAATGATGGCTCTCTACCACCCCACTAGGAATCTCCAAAAACCCACTGCTGAGCCCTGGAAGAAGGTATTCTGTTCACTCAAGAAGGGTACCACTTGCCAGCCACTGGCCCCAGCTCCCAAGATGTTATCGGAAAACCATAATTAGTGTTTCCAGAGTTTCAAAACACCAGCTCCATGCTGGTTGGGGGAGAAATTAATGGATTCCCTTTTCTCCTACCCTCTGATTCTCTGCACAAAGCCTGCATCAATTCACCTCAATAGAGTGTTAACACAAACCTAGAGACAACAGATTAAATTCTCACCTTTAACTACTTCCTCTGCTAATTGCTTTAGCAGAAACATCCATTTCAACTGAGGCTGCGAATGCAGAGTGGGTAGAATACCACCAATTTTTCACCCAAACTGATTCATGAACGATCTGAAGACAGAGACTGTTCAGAGAAGACTTGGAAGAAACTGCTAAAAGCAGACTCTAGTAACAGACAGGCTGGGCCAGATTCATGAAGATGCCATAACTGATCATACTGGCATGGGTAGTAGGCCAGAACCCGCCCCTCTACAGACCTGCCAGAGGAAAGGATGGAAGAAGAGATGAAAACCATTGAGAAAAAGTAGAATAGAAGGGAAAAATCTGTTTCATGTAAACCATAATTTTGTCGGTTACACGCAACAGCACCATCTTTAATGGAAAGAATTTTATTACTGAAATAGCAAGTTTGACAAGGGAGACACAATAACCACTCAATCTAAGGCCTTGTCTACACTACAAAGTTTTGTTGACAAAAGGTAGTTGTTCACCACTTTGGAGGTGTCTAGCCAGACAATGAACCATCACTTGGTTAAGAAGCCATTCTTTGGCAGGAAAAAGGGATGAGAGCAAAAAATTTGTATCTTGACAGTGGAACAGATGGAAGTTCTCATGCAAACAGACTTGCTGTCACCTGAATCCCAGCTGGAGATAATTCTCAAAGAAGAGAAATGCTAGAAGAAAGGGGAACATTCTCCCCTCATCTCTAACTCATGACATCAACAACATTTGAAAGACAAGGAAGCATCGCTGAACTGAAGGAGTCGTCTCTCACCACTGCTTACAGCAGTCTGGCTGGATTAAAAATCCAGCCAGACTGCTGTAAGCATGTGCTGAGAGAAACCTTTTTACTTTAAATTCACTTAGCTTGTTAAGTTAGGTATGCACTTGAATTTTACCTTTTATATCTTTGTAACTAATTCTGACTTTTATTCCTTATTACATGTAATCACTTAAAATCCATCTTTCTGTAGTTAATAAACTTGTTTTATTGTTTGGACAATGGGAATTTGCTGGTGTCACTCTGCAATATAATTTAGGAGTGAATGGGCGAGCAGGCCAAAAGTGGATGCTCTCACAGCAAAGCAGTGTAAAAGGTACCCCAGCTTGAAGAATTGAGAGGACACAGCTGTTCAGCAATCCAGATTGTACCCTGAGTAATGTCACATGGTCTTCTCATGGATCAGTAGCTAGTTGGAAGACAGGAAACAAAAGGATAGGAATGCATGCTCAGTTTTCACAGTGGGGGAGAGGTAAATAGCAGGGTCTCCCAAGGATCTGTACTGAGACCAATGCTGTTCAACATGTTCATAATAAATGATCTGGAAAAAGGGGTAAACAGTGAGGTGGCAAAGTTTGCAGATGATTGCAGTTAGCTTTGGATTTAACTAAGAGTTATAAAGGGATCTTACAGAACTGGGTGACTAGGCAACAAAATGCAGATGAAATTCAATGCTGATAAATGCAAAGTAATGCATGTTGTAAAACATAATCCTAACTATACCTAAGAAATGATGGGGTCTAATAATTAGCTGTTACCACTCAAGATAGATATTGGAGTTGTCATGGATAGTTTTCTGAAATACATCCGCTCACTGGTAGCGGCAGTCAAAAAAGCTAACAGAATGTTAGGAAGCATTAGGAAATGGATAGAAAATAAGACAGAAAATATAATGTTGCTAGATAAATATATGGTACGCCCACACCTTACTACTGCATGCAGTTCTAGTTGCCCCATGTCAAAAAAAGATATTAGAATTGGAAAAGATATAGAGAAGGGTAAGAAAGATGATTAAGGATATGGAACAGCTTCCATACAAAGAGATTAAAAAGACTCTTTCTGTTTATCTTAGTAAAGAGAAACTAAGCAGAGATATAACAGAGGTCTATAAAAGCATGAATGGTGTAGAGAAAGTGTATAGGGAAGTGTTATTTACCCCTTCACATAATACAAGAACTAGGGGTCACTCAATGAAATTAATAGGCAGCAGGTTTAAAACAAACCAAAGCAAATGCTTCTTCACACAACGAACAGTCAATCTGTAGAACTCATCGCCAGAGGATGTTGTGAAGGGAAAAAGTATAAGTGGGTTTTAAAAAGAACTAGAGAAGTTTATGAAATATAGGTCCATCAATGGCTATCAGCCAAGATGGTCCAGAACATAACTCTAGGCTCTCGGTGTCTCTAAACCTCTAACTGCCAGAAGCTGAGACTGGATGACAGGGGATGGATCACTTGATAACTGCCCCGTTCTGTTCATTCCCTTTGACACATCTGGCACAGGCCACTGTCAGAAAACGGGATCTTGGGCTAGACAGACAACTGGTCTGACCCATTACGGCCATTCTTATGTTCTTAATAATTCATAAACTTACCTTCTCTTCAGCACTTCCCTCTTCTCTATCCGGTTAAATAGCTCCTGTTCCCTCTCCTTCTCTGTCATCTGTTCCAGTCGAGCTCTGTCTTCCTCATCTCCCATCAGGTCCTCCCCATAACCATCATGGAACTCCTCATCTTCAGATGATGAATCTGAATCTGAGCTGGAGGAGGAACTGTTGCTCTCAGAATCAGACACTTCACCTGAAATGAAACCATGAGACAGTTATGTTATGCTGTGATAAAACTAAGTACTTCGGCTTGGCCCTACCAACAATGGATGGGGAATATGGCAGCCGTATTAGTTCTCCACTACACTAGTAACAGTAGTGAATAAGAAGGAATCAGAATAAAGGCAATTAAAATTGAAAGACAGTACATTTAAAAACTCAAAATGGAATACTTTGCTTTCACCCAAAATGCACTACTATCTACAACATATCATGGAGTCCGAGGACTTTACAGAATTTTCAAGAGATTATGGTGTCACTACTGTTCCACCATAATGTCCACTCAAAGATGCAAAGTAGTTTTCATTTTGATAGGACTGTTAACTTATTTTTCGTGAAATGAAGTAGTAACAAAAATATTGAGTGACAGAGTATGTGAATTTTTCACATTGTTTTGATGCAGATCAGGTTGACACATACTGAATATAAGATATCAAAAGTGACTCTACCATTTTTGAATTTTTCAGTCCTTTTTGACAAGAACGTTAAGGTCCTGTGATCTGATTTTTGCCCCACATATTACTTTACATCTGCTAAATAGGACACAGTACCACTTAAAGTAGGTTCCAAGTTTCTTACAAGTTAGTTTTAATACACCAACACGAAGCTGGCAGCTTAAGCACTGTCAACATCATCATTCCCACAGCTGTTTAAATAACAGAATGTTGTTTGCATAGGACTTCAGGTGACAACATTGCTGAGGGTACGTCGAGAGTACTCACCGGATCAGCATGTAGTGTTCAATGCATCGGGGAATCGATTTATCATGTCTCATCTGGACGCAATAAATCAATCCACTAATTGACGACCATATTGCACTTGGGCAGGAGGAGTAAGCAGAGTCAAGGGGGAAGCCACAGCAGTCGACTCACTGCCGTGAGGACAGCCAAGTAAGTCGAACTAAGATACTGAGACTTCAGCTACGTGAATAGCGTAGCTGAAGTTGCGTATCTTAGTTCGAACCCTCCCCCCTCCACTAGTGTAGCCCAGGCCTAAGCTACAACACAAGCTAGAGCTGAGACAGACTGCCCCAAGGGATAATTCCTTTAGACACCTTAAGTTCATCTCTCAGCTTAACTGATGGTGAAGGGTATGGAACTATAAACTACCACCTTTATTGTTAGACAACCTAAGAGGGCAATCAATTATAACTGCCAGTACCTCCCCACCATCACTTTACAAATAAATTAGCTTCAGGTACTGCTGAGAACAGAGCTTAGGCCTCTGATAGGACCACCCAAATATTACCCAGCCATATTGCATCTCAGATTGATTGGTCCACATTGTTACTTTAATCAATACACCATATTGCCCTCCCAGAGTCATGGATGGAATCTTGGATTCCTGACCCCATCCTCAACAGGTTTAAAAGTTTATTAGAAAATGTTTAAAAATAGATGGTACAGAGAGTTTGAAACGTTAGTTATTGGTCATCGGGGGTAACATACAGAGTATGGGGGATGCTAGTATTTTGGTATTGGACAGCACATAACATACACAGTCTGCAATGTCCCCAATGCGGGGTGTACGGTGGGTGAAATCAAGATACAGTCCAGGAGCAGTGAGGGTACATCACTCATACAAAAAGTTAGACAGTCGTGGGTATAAATAAGCGGGCCGGATAATGGGGATAGGATGACCCTCACATGGTGGAGTTCAGTTTGGTTGGTTCAGAGCTCAGGGGATAAAATCCAACAGGGGAGGTTTACAGGTTTCCTTCCCCCTGTGGGTGCACGAAGTCATGCCGGCTCACTCTTGGTATTGGCGGTGGCTAGTGATGTGCTCTGTGTAAATAAGACCATCGAATAGTGTCCAAGACCATTAGGCGTCTCATGAGCTGTGCGTAGCGATGGCCCACCCCACAGGTCCTAAGTACACGTTCATTACAAGGGTCCCAGGCACCCAGGGCCCCAATGATCAGAGTGTTGGTGTAAACCTCGTATTAAAAAGCAACACAGCCCTAGGACCCTATGAAATCTGTTTTATTATTGTGGATTTTCAGATTTATTATTTTCTGACTGTTTTTTTCACCTTTTTTTAAATTCTGTCTTTATGAGGGTTTTTTTAATCAAAATTTTTTGATACATTGACTACAATTAAGTAGTTAAAAATGTTCAGAATTGGACTGCAATGGGAAAAACTGATTTTACAAAAAAAAACAACCCCTACAATTTAAACCAAACATCCTGCAGATACAGCATACTGTAAAAGTGACACATTTTAAATCACTTTTTAAAGTAGTGCTCAGTAATGTGACCAAACTAACACTGCTGAACAGTAACACAAGTACACAGAAGTAAAAGCTCTTACAGTGTCAATTCAACTGAATTAATATTTGAATTAAAAAAGTAAACAAAAATGCACTAAGCATCAAATATTTCATCCTTGCAGCAGTCACTGTTGCCATTTTAAATTCAGCTCAGTACTTTCAAACTTCCTATATGCTGAAGGAATACTTAAATTCATATCAAATTTGATTAAATAATTTCAAACTATCACATCAGTTTGTTGCTGAGTAGCATTACAAATTGACAAACTTAAATGTCATTTTTGCCATCTCTGGCAGACATCTCCGCTGTGGTACAACATGGTTAGCCTTGCAGTGTTTCCTTTAGAAAGTGATTCCCTGTTGGCTGCAAGTAGATTTTTTATATTTGCTAAAGCTTCTCTCTGTGTCTACAGAGCTGACAGGGAAAAAGACGTAAGGGTAAGACAACCCCTGCTATTTTAGGCACTCATCCTTTCATAACCTTCCTGTAAGTACAAAGATACAGTGGATCTGCGATGGGCTCATTTTGAGTGCTGCACAGAAATACCAGCCATTGTTCATACAGTTCTGGTGAGAGGTGAGCAAGAGGTGGTAGCCTGCTGTACTGATCAATGTTTTGTTGCATGGCTGGAGTCTGCCTGAGAGCCGCAACTCCTGTGAAATTAACACAGCAAGGAACGGAGTTCTCAAAAGCTGCACTTAAATCCCAGATGCTGGCCCTTCTCCCATAGCCCTTGCACTCCCTGGTGGCCCTAGCACCCCGCAATTCAGCTGTGTAGCCCGCACTGCCCGTCTGCCATTGTGGTCCTAATGCTAGGGAGAGAGCCTGGATTCTGTATTATTTTGATTCCACGATTCCATCCAAGTTCTTGTTGGAGATTTTATAGGGCCCTACATCCCCCAACTTCAATCTTGCAATCTAGCACAAATCCTTAAACTCATATGCTCTTATATCAACAGATTGGCATATCTGATTGTCACACAGTTCATTCACTTAGGAAATTATTCTGCCTTAACATTGCTGAGGTCACTGTTAAGTTTTCCAGTCAGAGTGTGTTTGATAAAGCTAGGGAACATATTGCTTTTCAGTATTTGTTGGAAATGGAAGTAACAAACCTAAACTTCTCAGAATGTTATCACCACTACAGCAGGCATTACGAAAGTGGCAAAGAATATGAGAGAGTTTTCCCTTAGTTTATTTTAATGCTTTTACATTTTTGAGTGGGAGGATGTACCTGGATGCAACAAGAACTGTCATTGTAAGTTTTGATTTGCATTAACATGGATTACAGCACCTTCCTCTGAAATCTGTTACCAGCCACTGTTCAAGACAGAATAATGGAATAGATAAACAATGGGTCTAACATCTTCCTAGATCTATTCCATTACCAGATACCTGCCTGACATTTTAACTATAAACAAAAGTTACACTTGACTTTTCTTCTACAATTTCAGAAACACATAGTATAAGAATTTTGATACAGTGTATAGGATAATTAGCAGTCTTATATGAATACAGTATTAAGTATTCCCCATATAGCACAATACATGTAATGACAGTCAAAGGAAAAGTTTATGGGAGTGCGGGAAGGGAATGAGGGGGAACATCCATCAGAATAACAGACAGTGGGCCCTAAAGGGGAGGAACAAACTAGAGGGCCTAAAAACTCTGCCCTCCGCATCTTTAATTTCTAACAAAGACAGATAGGTTTATCATTTTTCTGTTGAAGTACTATTTAGTATTTTTAATAAGTGCTTTCAGCAATACTATACTTAACTACATGCAGTTTGAAGTCCGTGCCGAGCCACCGCAAGTCTAAAAATCATTTGATGAGACCATCTAGATTACTAGAAGCATAAAACGAGTATTTTGAAGATGATTTGGAGTGTCACTGACATACTGAATAGCACATAAAATGAGATAGCTTCATTCTGAGTAGCACTGTCAGCTGGTGCACAAGGAGTGTTTTCTTACCCTCTTCAGGTGCTGAACTCTCAGCTGAGCTCTCTTTGTCTGAGCTGCCTGAGGAGGCAGCTTTGTTCATCTGTTTCTTCATAGCTCCCTTCTTCTCTACTTTGCCAGTTTTTCCCTTCTTTTTGTTTTTGGAACCTCCAACAGTCCACTGAAAAGTAAAAGAAAAGGGCAAACATGAGACAAGGAACGGGAAGACCCCACCCACTATCCTCAAAAATAATCAAGACCGCACCACTGTGTTAGAAATAGTTTTTGAGAAACATCCCAATATACAGACAGCTGGAAGACAAATCAGTGCTACAAGAAAACTGAGGCAAATGGCAAGCCATGCATTTGTCAAATCAGACCTAACAGTCACATAAAAGCAACAGAGAGTCAGGGCTACCCGGGGGGGGTGGGGGGGAGGGAGAGGCAAGTGGGGCAATTTGTCCCACGCCCCGAAGAGGCCCCCATGAGAATATAGTATTCTATAGCATTGCAACTTTTTTTTTTTTAAAACAGAAGGGGCCCCTGAAATTGCTTTGCCCCAGGCCCCCTGAATCCTCTGGGCAGCCCTGCAAAAAGTCCTGTGGCACCTTATAGACTAACAGACGTAAGGTGCCACAGGACTCTGTTGCTTTTTACAGATCTAGACTAACACGGCTACTCCTCTGATACTTGACAATCATTCATACGAAAATCATCCAGATTTTTATTAGCTGCTAATGGATGGCTCATATTGATAGGACAAAAACAGTTTTAAGGCACAGAAAGGTCCCCAAACTCTAAAATCATTGTTTTGCAATATTTAACAGCAAGTCTGAGTATTGAGGGCTTTTACTCAGAAAAAAAAAAAGTTTACCAATATAGCTGGACATTTCTTATTCAGTGTTTTAGCTTTAGCCTCTCACTATTAAACTGATTTGTTTCAAAATCAAGTTTATTCAAGAAGCATATTTTAGATTCCACTAAGGGAAAGAGGTATAGAGAGAGTCCCACAAAAAAAGTCCTCATCCTCAACTCCTACCAGGAATACACAGAACAGACATGTATCATCTGTGCAAATAATTGCAGTTTTTTTTGTCCCTAGATTAATGCATGGAACACCAAATGCAATAATACAAAATAGTTCCATATACGTAAGACACACAGTAACCGCTGCAACGGGAACTATAAACTTAGTTTGACTTTTATACTTAAAAGGCTCAACTTCAACATTCTCTTAACATCCTTCTCTGGTTGTTATGATGTTTAAATTAAAAGCTTCCTGGGGCAGGATTGTACCATCTTGTAAGGGGGTGGGTCAATGAGATTCTGTAGCCTGCAACATGCAGGAGGCCAGACTAGAGGATCATGATGGCCCCTTTTGACCTTAAAGTCTGCAAGTATGTATGGAGAGCCCCTAGGACATGGTACGAAAGATTAACATTGTGTCCCTGTAGTTGCACAAATTCCTTTTATCTTCTTTTATACGGTATATTTTCTGATAAGGGCTTTTCTTCATCCTTTACCACTCATCACCCAGTCACAGCTGATCGACCCACAAGAAGGGTCAACGATCATTCAGTAAACATATAGTTTTGTTCATATGTTCTGGTCCCTTATTAACTATCAGTAGTCTTGTACTTTTGGGAATTCCCACTGGATATGAAAGAAGGTTCTAGTTCCAAAAGGGGTAAGAGTTTTAAAATTTTTGTATCTTCACACCATGCCATTACATTAACCTCATTCCCGTGACCACCCACAGTCAGGGTTCAGACCACCTGACATTATTTAAGCAACTAGTCCCTTAAATAGAAAATCCTTGTAGTAAAGCAACAGATATCCTTTTGCATGAATGAGAATTTGCATTCAAGACCATTCCCCCAGGCTATTTTAAAAAGAGAGGAGACACAAAACTACTGCCTAATTAATAGGTCTGTCAATTAATTGCAGTTAACTCACACAATTAACTCAAAAATTAATCACGATTAATTGCACTGTTAAACAATAGAATACCAATTGAAATTAAATATTTATGTTTTTCGACATTTTCAAATATATTGATTTCTGTTACAATACAAAGTGTACAGTGTTCACTTTATATTAATTACAAATATTTGCACTGTAAAAATGAAGAACAAAAGGAAGTCTTTCAATTACCTCATACATTGTACTGTAGTGCAATCTCTTTATTATGAAAGTGCAACTTAAAAATGTAGATTTCTTTTGTTACATAACTTCTCTCAAAAACAAAAACCAATGTAAAACTTTAGAGCCTCTAAACAAGTCCACTCAGTCCTACTTCTTGTTCAGCCAATCACCAAGACAAACAAGTTTTTACAATGTCACCTGAAAGTGAGAACAGGAGTTCACATGGCACTTTTGTAGACAGCGTTACAAAGTATTAACATGCCAGATATGCTAAACATTCATATACCTCTTCATGCTTCAGCCATCATTCCAGAGGATATGCTTCCATGCTGATGATGCTCGTTAAAAAATAATGTGTTAATTTAATTCTTGACTGAACTTGTTAGGGGAGAACTGTATGTCTTCGGCTCTGTTTTACCTGCATTCTGCCATATATTTCATTGTATAGCAGCCTCGGATGATGACCCAGCATGTTTGTTTTAAGAACACTTTCACAGCAGATTTGACAAAACGCAGAGAAGATATCAATGTGAGAGTTCTAAAAATAGCAACAGCACTAGACCCAAGGTTTAAAAATCAGACGTACCTTCCAAAAATCAGAGAGGGACAAGGTGTGGAGCATGCTTTCAGAAGTCTTAAAAGAGCAACACTCAGATACGGAAACTATAGAACCCGACCACCAAAAAAGAAAATCAACGTTCTGCTGGTGGCATCTGACTCAGATGACGAAAATGAACATGCGTCAGTCTGCATTGCTTTGGATCGTTATCGAGCAGAACCCAGAATGGATGCATGTCCCATAGAATAGTGGTTGAAGATGAAGGGACATATGCATCTTTAGAACATCTGCCATGCAAATATCTTGTGACACTGACTACAACAGTGCCACGCAAACCCATGTTCTCACTTTCGGGTGACACTGTAAACAAGAAGCGGGCAGCATTACCTCCTGCAAATCGTAACCAAGTTTGTCTGTCTGAGCGATTGGCTGAAGTAGGATTGAGTGGACTTGTAGGTTCTAACGTTTTACATTGTTTTATTTTTCAATGCAGTTATTTTTTGTACATAATTCTATGTTTGTAAATTCAACTTTTATGACAAAAAGATTGCACTACAGTACTCGTAAGAACTAAAAATACTATCTTGTTTTTTACAGCGCAAATATTTGTAATCAAAAATATAAAGTGAGTACTATACACTTTGTATTCTGTGTTGTAAATGAAATCAATATATTTGAAAATGTAGTAAACATCCAAAAATATTTAAATAAATTGTATTCCATTCTTTTTTTAATCACGTGATTAACTGCAATTTTTTTTAATCGCACAATTAATTGCAATTATTTTTTTAATCGCTTGAGAGCCCTACTAATTAAGTATTATTCGGAGTCAGTGTCAGATCTGAACGTAGTCACATGTATACCTTAGACCACACCTGTTATTCCTTTTGGCACATATCAACTCCCATCTTCCCTGCCTGCAATCAATGGTCACGTTAATCAAACCTGACTTTGTTTTCCTTCAGCAAGTACCCTTTTTCATTTGGTTAGCCTGACATTCCTAGAATGCCTGGACACCACAGCTTTCTGAATTAACTCTCCTGATACTCAGTTATAGACCTCATCCTCTGATCTCTCAACAAATTTTTATTTTTCCCTAGCTTTTGATTTTTATGTTCCCTCTTTCATCCTCTCCACAACTGAAAGTTACTTAGTGCTGCGCAGTGCGTTCTCTTCCCATGTTTAAATATCTTTTTGCTCATCAGTTTATGGAGGCTCCATCACTTCCATAGTTTTTTAAATGTATACAAGTACTATAGATTGATCAAACAGCTAAAGTATATTTGTCTCAAAACCCACTAGATCAGCTATTATGAATATTAACCACCAATGATCTTGTGAGATCTCGGGATGGTGAGATTTGACAGAGGACTAGCAAGGTGTTTATCGGTGTATTCTATGCTCTCAGCATCCCTCTAAGTGTTCCACTTATTGTCACAGATGTTAAAAACCTGCAACCATCATGCAATTTCTTTATGGATTTTTTTCTCTTTTAACATTAAGCTCTGCCCTGCTTCCACATGGCTGTTCAGGAGGAGAAAAAAAAGCAGAGAGGGAATGAAGTAGAACACGACAGATAGCTTCCTTCCCCCCGTTTCTACCTCACAAGATATCGATATAGCAAAGATGCTGCTGCATTTCACTTAAGAGGCGAATGAGTTGCTAAATCGTTAAAATTACATCTGCTACAGATCACTGACTTAGAAGCACACTTCTCACCAAAGCAGAGCAAGCCCCAGAGGAGTCACAAGAGCTGCAAAAATAGTTAGGTGACAATAGTGTACTGCTGATTCTCAGCTGGGCTAGTTTACAAATCTGGGGATGCAGTACACATGCAACCGGATAATTGACTGAAGGAGAACAGTCATGGCCCTGTCCGTCCCTTCTCGCAAACCCTACCATGCCAAGAGCACAAAACACTGCAGAATTCAGCCATAATGAAAGAAGAGGAGAGACGAAGATGATTTTCCATGGTTACCCTCCTGCTAATACGACTTCCATCTGTTGCATGCAAGATATTTTAAAGTCAAGAGTCTTCACTCATGGAAAAATCTACTGCAATGATCAATGTGCATGAAGAGCACATGGTGGAGCACAAATATGTACTTCATTTTAAAAATCAGTGTGGGTGAAAACTGAACACTTTGCTTTTTTTCTTCTATAATTTATAAACCTATTTATAGTCATTTTGTTCACAGTGAATATGGAGGTTTGCAGACTGAATCATAATGCAATCAAATCCTAAATTATACTTCAGAATATGTATGGACAGGTATTTTTATTTGTATTTATTCAGAGTCCAAAAACTGAATATAAATACTTGTGCAAGGTGACGAGACAGTCAGTGACTACGAACTGAATTTTTTACATCCATCTATTGATGTAGTTTTAAATGTAATGTACATCTTGGGGTTTAGAACAAATCAGCTGTGTGCCAGAAAATCAAAATGCATAAGGTGAGTGATTAAAAGCCATCAGTCATCAAACAAAACAATTTACTTGTTACTAATACCACCTTGCTCTGATATAGCATTTTTCATCTATAGATCTCAAAGATGTACAAGAATAATAAAAAGTCACTGGAATGAAGCTTCACCCATCATCTCCTTCTTTAAAGACTTTACATTACAGTTTTGTTTCAATCCTTGTTTTCTATAAATGTCTCAGCAGAAGAATTATAGCCAATCGCATTCTTCCTATTTAGTTATATTTATTGGAAAAACACTGTACTACGTGCTAGAAATTTGGGAGAATGGCAGTTTATCATTGGTCTACGCTAGTGGTTTTCAAATTATCAAAATGTTCTTTCCTGCGATTGTAGAAAGAAGAATTCAAACAGCTCCTGGTGTGACCATTTTTAAGAGGTGGAATGAACCATCAACTCCACTTCCTGCAGAAAGATGTTTGCAAAGCCAACTGTAACATTGCAACAGAATATTTTTACTGGTGTAGTTGTGCAAACAGCTTATTAATTTCTGTCTTACTGGGTCATTTTTATTTTGAATAAAAATGAAATTAGGAGACACCGATCCCCAATTCTAGAATTCCTAGACACCAAGACCAAACCAAAAATACACAAAGCCAACAGCCAGGCCTTACCATATAATAGAAATAGCCAGACAAACCCTTAGAACAAGAGAGATCAGAAATATCTTGCTCTCTCCAGGCATTCCCACTTCCTCAAAAGCTCTGGTAAAAAGATGTGCTCTGTAGCATGCTGATGATCATCAAATTTGGGCTATTTCAGACAAGATTTTCTGGAGGAGGTTAGAGGGAAACAATGCAAAGGGCAGTTCTAATGCCAAGCCCCTCAGCTCCAAAGAATACTCAAGTTCTAAAGCAAGCAGTCCCTCAAACTGAAGGGCTGTCAAGCACCTCCACAGATCTCACCTCTAACAATATCATATGGGGAAAGCAGTAGTTTTAAGCAGGCAGGTGAAAAACCATTTAGGCCATTTTCTCATAGCATTAAACAAGTGCTGAATTTTCTAAAGATATTTGGTGTATTGAGCATACAATTACAATTCTGCATTTGGTGAATTCCAAGTGAAAGGAAGACAAGTTCTTTCTGAAGCCATTGTCTTTAGGCTTAGTTATGCCTCTAAGAGAGGCCAGCCTCACTTTACACGTGTCTATACACAGGGGTTCTGAGTATACTGTATAAAAAAAATATTATCACTGTTAATAATGTCAGAACTTTCAGACAAACAAGCTGTAGCATCTGAGATTTACCATGTCAGACTTACCTCATCATCGCTGTCTGAGGTCTCGGAGTCTGAAGAAGCTGTTGGTTTGCTAAGAGGTGGCTCTTTCTCCTCTGAGTCGCTGCGTTTCCGTTTGGCCAATGACAGGAGCTCCTATACAAAAAAAAGTTTACAGTTATTTTAAAGCCAAATAACTGAATCGGCTAATCCATGTTCTTATATTTGTGCCCTTTTCTATAGTATCCAAGTACTTTCCAAAAGCAATAGGTCTCTCAGTCAGCATCAGTCATCAAGTTTGTGTTTGTATTGCATGAAAATAAAAACAGGTCAATGCTGGAAAAAGATTTTGAAGATGACAATCCATAAGTGCTAAGTATTATTATTACTGTTTACTTTGTAAAGAGACACGGCATCAAGACAGATAACCTGTTAGTGATGCCACATGGCAAGTTGCGTTACAGACACTTTAAGCGTATTGTTGCGTGACCCAAAGGCCAACTGCCTCTAACTAGTCAGGTAATTCCTAACTAATCTAATTTTTTGAAGTATGTTAGTAGTTATATACATTTTAAGTAAGTTATTTTAAAGTTACAAAGGCATCAAGACATACATGATTCAAAATCCTAACTAGTCTATTCAATCCCTCTTCACATCCCATAACTACAATAAAATGACACACTCAATCTTTGGATAAACACACTGATATGGCAGGCCTCAGGCTGGAAGACTGTAAATTAGCAGAGTCACGCTCCCACAATTCAAAGACCTGGTCTACACTACACGTTTAAACTGATTTTATCAGCGTTAAACCGATTTAATGGCGTACCCGTCCACACTACGAGGCCTTTATATCGATATAAAAAGCTCTTTAAATCGTTTTCTGTACTCCTCCCCAACGAGAGGAGTAGTGCTAAAATCGGTATTACCATATCGGATTAGGGTTAGTGTGGCCGCAAATCGACGGTATTGGCTTCCGGGTGGTATCCCACAGTGCATCATTGTGACCACTCTGGACAGCAATCTGAACTCAGATGCACTGGCCAGGTAGACAGGAAAAGCCCCGCAAACTTTTGAATTACATTTCCTGTTTGCCCAGCATGGAGCTCTGATCAGAACGGGTGGCGACGCAGTCCCAAATCCAAAAAGAGCTCCAGCATGGACCATACGGGAGACACTGGATCTGATCGCTGTATGGGGAGACAAATCTGTTCTATTAGAGCTTCGTTATAGAAGACGAAATGCCAAAGCGTTTGAAAAAATCTCCAGGCTACACAGTGCTGCGTGACAAGCATAATGGAAAGCCAAAGAATCAAATGGACGCTCATGGAGGGAGGGAGGGGGTACTGAGGACTCCAGCTATCCCACAGTCCACAGCAGTCTCCGAAAACTATTTGCATTCTTGGCTGAGCTCCCAGTGCCTGTAGGTTCAAACACATTGTCTGGCATGGTTCAGGGTATAGCTCGTCAATTTACTCCCTCCCCCCACCATGTGAAAGAAAAGGGAAAGAAATCGTTTCTTGACTTTTTTCAATGTCACCCTATGTCTACTGAATGACGGTTGCAGACTCGATGCTGCAGCAGGGAAGAGCAGTATCTGCTCCTCTCCCCTTCCTGGTGGCAGACGGTACAATATGACTGCTATCCGTCGTCACCATCATCCTGTAAGTGCTCCTGGCTGGCCTCAGGTGAGGCTGGCCGGGGGCGCCTGGGTAAAAATAGGAATGATTCCTGGTCATTCCCAGTAGATTGGACAGAACGGCTGGTAACCGTCCTCATCATAGCAACTGGGGGCTGAGCTCCATCATGTGTAAAGAAAAGATTCTGTCCTGCCTGGACTATCATAGCAGCAGCATGCTGGGCTCCTCTCCCCCACACCGTTTAATGTCCTGCCTGGACTGTCATAAAATGAGGGGGAGGCAGCCTCCCGCTGCTATCTCACTAACAAGTCACTGTTTCTTATTCCTGCATTCTTTATAACTTCATGGCACAAATGGGGGGGACACTGCCACGGTAGCCTAGGAAGGCTGGGGGAGGAGGGAAGCAACGGGTGGGGTTGTTGCAGGGGTACCCCCCGTGAATGGCATGCAGCTCATCATTTTTGCGGGATCTGACACGGAGCAGCTGTGCTCTCTGATACACTGGTTCTCTAGTACACTTGCCCCATATTCTAGGCAGGGCTGACTCTATTTTTAGAAACCATAAAGGAGAGTGACTCGGGGAGTCATTCCCAGGTTTGCCTTTGCGCTCCCGGCCAACCTCAGCCAGGGGCACCCATGATAGCAGCAGACAGTACAGAACGACAGATAACTGTCATCTTACTGCCAGTTTACAATAGCAGCAGATGGTACAGAACGACTGATAACCGTCTCTGCTACCATGCAAAAGCAAACGAATGCTGCTGTATAGCGCTGCAGTAACGCCTCTGTTAGCGGTATCCAGTGCACATACGGTGACAGTAAAAAAAAAAAAAAAAAAAAAGCTGAACGGGGCTCCATGGTTGCCGTGCTATGGCGTCTGCCAGGGCAATCCAGGGAAAAAGGGTGCGAAATGATTGTCTGCTGTTGCTTTCCCGGAGGAAGGAATGAGTGACGACATTTACCCAGAACCACCCGCGACAATGATTTTTGCCCCATCAGGCACTGGGATCTCGACCCAGAATTCCAAGGGGTGGGGGAGACTGCGGGAACTATGGGATAGCTACAGAATAGCTATCCACAGTGCAATGCTCCATAAATTGACGTTGGCCTTGGACCATGGACGCACACCGCCGAATTAATGTGCTTAGTGTGGTCGCGTGCACTCGACTTTATACAATCTGTTTTACAAAACCGGTTTATGTAAAATCGGAATAATCCCGTAGTGCAGACGTACCCAAAGTTCTAGTGAGTACTTTCAAAAACTGGAACTGAAAAAAAATACAAAAAATGCATTATCAAGAGGAGTAAATCTATTAGCCAAAAGTAGATGTCAAGTGTCAAGAATCAAGGACTCCACTAGTAGGTCCAGGCAGGGCCAGCTCCAGGGGTTTTGCCACCCCAAGCAGCCCAAAAAAAAAAAAAAAGCCGCGATCGCAATCTGCAGCAATTCAGCGGGAGGTCCTTCGCTCCGAGAGGGAGTGAAGGACCCTCCACCGAATTGCCACCGAATACCTGAAAGTGCCGCCCCGCTCCGGAGTGGCCGCCCCAAGCACCTGCTTGATAAGCTGGTGCCTGGAGCCGGCCCTGGGTCCAGGGCCAATAAAATAAATTCTTGCTACCTCAGGTAGGTGGGGCTGGGATTCTATGTTCTGGTTTATCAGACACAAACTAGTCAAAGGCTGCTGCAGACGTGTCAACTCTCCCTAGTTGTTAAAAGGAAGAGGAGCTTTTTGCCTTCTGTTTGCTGTAAGGATGTGAAGTGCCACAACTTCTCTACCCTTATTTTACTTATGGTCTCTCCCACCATGAATATTTCCATTCCCTGGTATCATTCCTAGCTTTTTCAAAGAGCACAAGCAAGAGCATGAAATTGACATGATTCTAGAGTTTAGCTGTTGCCTACATTGTTCTGAACAGCAGATTCTCTAAAATCCTTCACTACTGCTGCTGCTGAACTATCAGTAGCAGCATCACCACATGGGAACTTCTGCAGTCTTGGGAAGATAACACCAAACTGGTTTACATTAGTTTGTACAAATGGAAGCTTGACTTCATAACCATATGGGTTGGAACTTCATTTTTTAAATGCATGTAAATTCTGCAGAAATTGATGGCTTAGGTCCGCACGCTTGCTAGGGAAGATTCCACTGGCAAGTGTTTTTTTCAAACCTCTCTCTGAAACAAAGGCATGTAACATCAGAAGATTAAGTTATTTTTTGAAACAGGGATTCCCAATCCTTTTTGTTGGAACTCCTAACCACTTGCACAGAAATGGCTGAATGGCATCCCTCACCCCACCCTCCCTGTGTATCCCCTTCACAGTGTCACCATTGTCCTTTTATTCTTGCCTGTTTTCCTTCTTCTGTCCTACATGTGGTTTGTTTGTTTTTCTTTTCTAAGTAACTATTCTCAAAGATTCCTCCTTCTCCAATTTACCAAAAGACTATATGCTGCAAGGCTAGAGGTGAGGCACCAATCAGGGCCCTATTTGGCATATGCTTTCCCAGCTGAGCCATGTTTTCCCAGTGGAGTCACAGAAGACAAAACTGCATCTCTCTGCTACCTTGAGCCTTAAGTCCAGTACATGTGAGCTGCTGATATGGTTGTCTCAAAGGCCTCTGTGGAACAGTAAGAATCAATGGGTAGCTTTGATGGAGCTATCCACAACTTCACCCACAGCTGAGAACATGTTTACAGTGCATAGGGGAGAGGATCCACAAGCTACCCTCACCCACAGTGTTCCTCTTCTCTGGCCTATGCCAGCCTGCTCTAGCCCTGGCTTGTGGTCACTCTCAAGCCTTTTAACACTGTGAAATTTGTATGAATTTAGTGATGGTGAAGAGCTGACAGCCCTGGAGACTAAAGTTCATTATTCATGCAAAGAACAGAGATACAACCATCACATCTATGCAAGTTTTCTCATCACTGCTCCACTACTGTTTCTCAAACTTTCCTGAAGGAGCCACCTGCCTAGTCAAATTCAGTCTCCAGGCGATGTTCATTCTTCTTCATCTTTCTACCAAAACTCCAAACAACAAAAGTTTGTTTAAATGTTTTATTTCCCAACATCCCAAAAACGTCTCCTATGAAGTTACCAGTTAATGACCCAGTACCTTCATCTGCTTCAGATATACGTACGCTTAAGAATATTTAGCCAAGATACCCAACTGGATGACCATCCTTATGTGATTTATAATATATACTGTACAGAAATATATCACATCACCAGTGACTGTTAAGATTACAGAAAATTAAAAAGACACAAAGTCTTTTGAACAAAGTCCACTCCACAGAGCACAAAAAGTGGAGTCTAACTTCTATGCCCTTTTTGAAGATCTCATGCACTTTAATTAACGTCATGTACAGTATTTATCTTTGGGGTTCCTCTTGGGATGTACAGACACTCTACCTCACCACCATTTATTGGGCTCCTAACCTCAAGTAATCTCCCACCAATTGAGCTCCCCAGATTCACCACTGAGGTTCAGTGGAAACTAATGAATGTATATTAATAATTCCCACAGTAACCTGTCTCAACCCTCTACGGGAATACTGTGCTAGAGGATCTGGAGAGAGAGAGGGGATCTGATTGAATTTATCTCCCCCTAATTGGTCTCCTAGCATCTGAAATACCACCAGAAAAATAACTGTTCCTTTAAGTATAGGCACAGGCCACCTGAACCCTCAATGTGAGAAGCATCAGCAACTGACACTTTTCCCATGGAGCCAGAATCAGGATCTAAATCCAGAGGAGTAAAGCATTTTAGAGCATCAATCTTTCTTCAACTTTTAGCAGCCTATATACCCTCAGACCTTCACCTCTGAAAGAGAACACGCTAACACCTTTTCCTAGCAAGTAAGACAAGCTATGAGAGAGAACTTTACAAAGGCTCTCTTTCCAGGGCCTGGATGAAAGTAGCCACCGTTCTACACCACAGACATTTACCCTCTGCCCCACATCCTACTCCAAACTGATGTCAAGGTTTCCATGGATCCTTAGATTATCCCCAGGGGAGTTGTACCTTAATTAGCACCTGTATCCAGGGCTCTAGCGTTTCTGTTGGCACCCCCACCGCCCCACGTTCATTTCACCCCATGCCACCCCCAGGTGCCGGGCTACTCTCTACCAGCACCCGCTGCCTGCCTCCCTCCCTCCCTCCCTCCCTCCCTCATGCGCTATGCCCGGGGGTCTCTCCCGCGGCCCCGGAAGCCAATCGGGACCCCATCCCCGCACGGGGAGGCGGGTCCGAGGCCTCCCCCGGCAGGGCGGAGCGAGCTCCGGCAGGCCCCGGAGAAGGGACAGCGGCGCCCAGTCGTGTGCTCCGAGCGGGGAGCCCGAGCCCAGGCCCCGGCCCTGCCTCCCGCTCAGCTGCGTACCTGGTCCAGGTTCTCCTCGCTGCCGCTGTCCTCGGTGTCGGAGTCGATGAGGACCCGGCCTTTCCGCTTCTTCACCATGGCGGGGCCGGCTCCGCCGCGCTGAGGGGCCCGCGGACGGTGCGGCACTGAGAGCGGCTCGGCCTCCCCCGCGCCGCCCGACCGCCCTGGACACAAAGGGCACCGAGCATGCGCCCCGCGCCGCCCCGCCCTCCGGGGCGGGGCCTCCACAGACACTGGCGGAGGGGGCGGGGCCTGGCCCGGGTGCACGTGCGTGTGTGGGGCTGCTGGGACGCGGTGTCCCCCGTGGGACCGGGATGTCTCTGTCACCGGTGCGCCGCGCCTGCTGCCACGACCCCTCGGCGCCCTGGGTCGCCCGTGCGCTGCAGCTCGTGGTTACCGGGTGACTGCGGCCGACAGGGAGTGCGGAGAAACATGTTCTCCGTTTTCCAGCGCGGGCTGATGTCTCAGAGCATCTGGCAGCGCTCTGAGCGCAGACACGTTCACTGCCGCCCCGGAGAGTCAGACCAATTGCCTCCGTGTCGGGGTGGGGCTTTCATACAGTAACTGGGGAGAAAAACATTTAAAACGCGGGAAAATGTGACTCTGAAATCTCCAAATTGCAGAGGAGGGGCGACTACAAAGGTGTGTCTGTAATACACAAAACTAATTTGAACTAAGGCTTGAAATTTACTAGATAGCAAAGTAAGCACCGACACGCTGGGCAAAGCCCCATTGACGTCAGTAGGGCTCCTTAGAGGTGCAAAAGTCAGTAGTATAAAAGAGCTTGTTTCAGGATTAGGGCTCAAGGGTTCGATCCTGCTTCCACTGAAATATTAAAGTCAGCGATCTAACTCCGACGGACTTCACTGGTGCAGGATCAGGCTCAAAACGAGGACAAAATGTATCCTGTTGTTTTTATATTATAACTGAATGGGTTCAATCATGAGAGCGGACTTGCAGCACGCTTTATAAAATCACCTTTTAACAAATAAAGCTATAAAGCATTGCAGCTTCATGACCACACAAACATCAAAACAGTCAGCTAGCTATACGTATGAGAGTACAACCTGAAGTTTTTATTTAGGTTGTACTTGGTAAAATTTCCCATTGAGCTCAGAGAGATTTGACTTAGCGAATTACTCAGATATATGATAGGTACCATATAAGAAATATTATAGAATTCAAGATTTGCCCCTGAAGAATAGACTATAACCTTCTTTTCTAAAAGCACAGATTACATACTTCGTCCCGGATTCTGCATGAGGCTTTGCGCAGGCACAAGATCCACTTGTATGGAGCTCATTGTCTCTGTAGTTGTCGAGACATTTTCTTAGCTGTACATAGCTTTAGATAAGGACTAACGGTTGTAATTAATAATCATTACTTTTGTAGTCAAGACAAAAATATTCAATAAATGATAGTTAAGATTGTAAATCAGTATATATTAAAATACCATTGCTATTGGAAAGCCATGAACATTAAGGTAATGTTTAAAACCCCAAACAACAAATGTTGAGATGTATCAATTATATAGTTAAGGTACTCTAAACAGCCTTAACTCTGACCTTCCCTAACACCACAGAGTATCGTCGTTACTCTGGATACTTTCAATGAACAGTAGTATAAATTAGCCTGTACTGTACTAAGTATCACACCCCTAACTAGTTAACAGTTCTTATAATGAAAAAAATCCTTAAAGCTGTTCATTGCATACAGAAAAAAACTCTTTTAATGTTCCAGTAAAACTACATGTAAACATTAAATACTTTGCACTTACAAATTTCATTAAAAAAAATTCAGCTGAGGATCTCAAAACACTTTACAAGCATTAGTGATTTAACCTTAACAACCTCTTTGTGACGTATGGAAACCTGACGCACACAGGTGACTTGCTCAATGTTTATCACACATGGAGATAGTGATACAGTTGGGACTAAAAACCAGGAATCCTGATCCCAAGCCCTTGCTCCAACCAGTAGGTGATGCTGCCTCCTGGCAGAGGGATCTGTATCCTGGAGGGGGACACACACGGGAACCCAGCAGCAGACAACATGAAGGCTGAGCGGGGAATGCGGTGGGCATAACTGTGAGCACTGAGATTCTAAGTGCCTCGCTCCCACATGAAGCTAGACCTACACAGCCTTGCAACGCCTCAGGGTTTGCGGAACCTTTGCGACGCGGCCAGGGTTCCCCTACCGGGGGCTGAATGCGGCGGACCTGGTCGTCAGAGTCCGAGCGGCCTGCAGTGAGGGGGAAGTGTGCAGTCCCTGCTGTCAGGTGAGGCGGGGGGAGCGTGGCTGTCCTATGGCGGGCTCCCTCGGGAGCAGCGGGTGGCCAGGCCACTCCCGGGGAGGGGGACTGGTCTGTGGGGAGGAAGTTCCTGACTCTGGCATCGGCCCGTCTCGCCTCAGCAGCGACCAGCACCTCCAGCCTGGTGTTCCCCAATGAGCTGGTCTGGGGAGGCCGGCCGGGCGCTCACCCTCGCAGATGTGTCTTGCTGCTGCAGCTGGGCGCCTTGGGACAGTCCTCGTGTCGTGACACGATGCTGCCGAGCTAGCCCTAGAGTAGCGTCTAGGGCCGCTGCAATCATAGGCGGGCGCCGCACATTTCACTAGGGTGTGCACCCAGGGAATTGTATTTGTAAAGGCGAACATTTATTGAATACTCAGTCATAAAGGACGTTATTTTTATTTATATTTATTATTATTATTACTGCATAATACAACAATCCATACTTTAAAACTAAAAGAGCATATTATGTGATTAAATTAAAATGCAAATCTACTTTCTTTTTTTGAGACATTAGGGTGTGCCTGGGCATGCCTGGCACACCCTGTATGCACGCCTATGGCTGTAATCGTGCCTGGAAGGGTTGACCCCTCAAAAGGTAAATGTCTGAAATTGTAATAGCCAGTACATGTGGCCATGAACATTAGAGATGTGAAATAGAGGGAAAAGTGTGTGTGGGGAGAGTAGCAGTTTAAAAAGACTACAGAGAACACCCTTTCTTCTCCTAAAGGGAAGATTGTCATACTTTTTGGGGGGGGTGAGAGGGGGAGGCTTTAAAAGCATCTTTGGGGATTTCTTTTTCAGATGCAATCTGCCATCTTAAGTCCTCCAGCCAATTTAACTCTTCCTGACATTTCTATGGTGCTTGCCTAAATGTGATCTGTTAGGCATGCAAGGTAAGTGAGCGATGCTTAATGACAGGCAGAATGAGGGAAGGTACGGTATGACGGCTTAGACTTTCTGCATATTTGCGTCTGAAAGGTAATAACAATGCAAGATGAAAGGACCATAGCAGTCCATATGGCATTATGGTTAAGCTGCTGTGCTTTTCCCTATGGACTGAGCTCACTTAAAATGCTACAGCTGCGCTGCTGTAGTGCCTCAGTGTAGACACTGCCTATGCCAATGGGAGAGATGCTCCAAATCCACCTCCCCAAGAGGCAATAGCTAGGGCCATGTCTACACTAGAGAACTTACAGCAGCACAGCTGTAAGATCTCTTGTGTAGCTGCTCTATGCTGGTGGGAAAGAGCTCTCCTATCAACATAATTACTCCACCCCCAATGAGAAGCAGTAGCTATATCAGTAGGAGAAGCTCTCTTGCCAACATAGTGCTATCCACACCAGTGCTTATGTCAGTGTAACTTACATTGCTCAGAGGTCTGACAAAACATGAGTGGCATAAGTTATGCCAATATAAGTGGTAGTGTAGATATAGCCTAGGTCAACAGAAGAATTATTCCTTCAACCTAGTGCTTTCTACACAGCGGGTTAGGTGGGTATAGCTACATTTCTCAGGGATGTGGATTTTCACACCCTAAAAGATGTAGCTATACTAATGTAAAATTCTGTATAGACCAGGGCTATGCCTCTTACTGACTCCGTCACTTTCCCCCCAGGGAAGAATATTGTGCAGCTGAATTCAGGGCTTTTCAGTTTTTCCATGTCTGGCATTTGGTACTGTTGGAGACAAGACAGAACAGGGCTTTTCAAACTTCATTGCGCCGCAACCCCCTTCTGACAACTAAAATTATTACATGACCCCTGGAGCGGGGAACTGAAGCCTGAGCACCACCACCCTGAGTGGGAGAGATGGGCTGAAGCCAAAGCCCAGGTTCCACTGCCCCAGGTGGGGAGACCAAAGCTGAAGCCCAAGGGCTTCAGCCCCGAGAGGGGCCTCTGGCCCCAGGCCCCAGCAAGTCTAAGCCAGCTCTGGCAATGCCATTAAAATGGAGTCACAACCCACACTTTGAGAACTGCTGAGATAGAAGATGAGATGGACCATTGCTGTCCTGTATGGAGGTCCTGTTTTTTCCCCCACATTAAATGCCAGATTGCTTCAGTTACTGAAATGGCCAACACTGGATGATATTGTCAGACAAAGATCACAAGAGATGTTGGACTGAATCTGGTCTTTCGTAACCTTTGTTCCATGTCTTCTTTAGATGAGAGTTCCTTCAGCACTGTCTTTTAACTAGTGCCTAAATAAGGAATATAAAGCAGGGGCTGAGCTATTGCATTATAAAGTCTACCTTTGTCAAGTGACCTTCTCCTGTCCTGTGACAGAATTCAACACACTGTGGTATCTGGGTACCACGGAACTTAGAGTCTGAGTCCCAGTCTTCATGTTAATAGCTAGGCTGTGAATATTTCTATGGAGTTACATATCTGCAATTCTCCTTTCACTTCCTGTCAGGTTATGGGGCACATATGTAGTGATTGTTCCCAGACATGTAGTTATCTTGAAATTGTGTTCAGATTTGTTAATTAGAATTCAGGAGTCCTCTAACAGTTATGGTAGGGTATTTAGGAGCTATTTATACAAAGAGATGAAATGGGTATTTTTTGAATAACGTGACTTTTTTATTTTTTGCTTTCTTCAGTTTTCTCTTTTGCTTAGAGTATTCCCTGCGTACTAAGTTCCATCTAGTTACAGAAACTTTGCAACTTTAAAAAATATTATATAAGAAATTCTGTGGTTAGGTTATCAGACTTGAGCATCTTTCAGTCTGTGAGTTTCTAGTGGAATGCCTTTGATATGAACTCTAAAATAAATACAGTAATGAATTGGAAAATTAATAGTCATTGAGCTGGATAATAAGATGCAGAAGCCCCCCCCCCCCAAAAAGCGAGGAGGAAATTCCTTCTAAATTACTAGGTTTCATGCAATCTGTACTTAGTTGTCCTAAAAACACTGTTAACTATGCAATGATTCCATAACTGGTTTGGGTCAAAATTGTTCACAAAATTCTCTTCACACAATGCTTTAAAGCAGGGGTTCTCAGACTGGGAGTTGGGACCCATCAGGGGGTCATGAGGTTATTACATAGGGGGTCGTGAGCTGTCAGCCTCCACCCCAATTCCCGCTTCGCCTCCAGCATTTATAATGGTGTTAAATATAAAAACGTGTTTTTAATTTATAAGAGCGGGGGGTTGCACTCAGAAGCTTGCTGTGTGAAAGGGGTCACCAGTACAAAAGTTTGAGAACCGCTGCTTTAAAGGTACACCATCAACTTTTAAAATTATATATCTCTTTGTAAAAGTTGTATCTATTGTTCTTACAAGTAGCACCTGAATTTACTGTAATGGAAAGAGACTCAGAAAACATTTTTCAGTTGATTTCCTTTATGCATTTGACAGTACTTTGTTTAAGTCAGTCAGTTTCTCCTGTTTGTGGGTGTCTTTCACACAACAAGGGCAGACAAAAAGTGTTTACAAATTAGGAAAATGTCACTGTAAATTCACAGGAGGACTCAGCAGGTGTAGTACCTGAAAGTACTTTTAACTCATTTATTTTTTAAATTGACTGGATTTCAAGTTGGTGACCCTTTTAAATTAAAGTTGCAAGAATGCCTCAAGTGTAGCTTCTCTAATTGTTTCTTCTCATTACAGGTGGAGGCAAGCAACATTAACCAAAATAGGATATATCTATTTATTTATTTTTTTGAAGAATTTGTTTCAAACCTGATAGTTATCTTCCTCAGGGAATTCTGATTATTCTTCAACCTTGTTTATCATTATGGCTCTATCTTTTAAACTGCTGGACGGTGTCTTTCTTTCTAGTAGGTGCCATAGGCAAAATGCCTTGCATCCTTTGCTTGGACCTCTCCTCACTGATTGCATCTCAAAATTGTACAGTAGCTATAGGAGACCAGGGACAGCCCCTGATAACACTCCACCTTGGAAGATGAATTTCAGCTTTGAGAAGGGAGTGGATGGAATTAAGAAACATTTTGGCCTCCTAAAAAAGGAGTTGGTGGATCACTGGAAAGGGCCTGAGGGCTATCGTTTAGATGAGTACTTGTTGGCACAGACTAGAGTGGTCTGGGAGTTTCGCAGCCAGAAAGATTTAGATGAGTGGGTGGTTTCTTCTGATGCCGAGATCGGAGGGAAAAGTGAAGCCTACCTAAAACTGGGTAAGAATAATCAGACTGCTCTGCTGTATGGGACCCTCAATACTGAAGCACCTCGAGATGGGGAGACAGGATACAGTGGATATTGTGCAATGAGATCCAAACCGCCAAAGGTGAGTATAACTTAGTGACTTGAGTTATTAACATTCAGTATTGAATCAGTCAGCATTTCTCTGCAGTCAGGACTGCAGCAGTAGAGACGTGGGTGGCGATTCTCTCTCTAGAAGAATACCTTTTTGTGTCATGTTTGTTTTTTCCTCATTTAAATTAAATTCTTCTGGATGCAAGAAAATAGAAATGGGCTGAAGTTACATACTATGCATCTCAATCTTATTGCACAAAATTAACTTCACTCCACGCACAACTGGAGAAAACTCTACCCCTTGGGTGTTTATTCTTCTGAATATGAATAACTGATGTATTTACTTGGCATGGTGCAGGGAGCTTACAGATGAAAAGACGGTTACTCACCTTTGTAACTGTTGTTCTTCGAGATGTGTTGCTCATATCCATTCCAGTTAGGTGTACGCGCCGCGCGTGCACATTCGTCGGAAAACTTTTACCCTAGCAACTCAGTGGGCCGGCAGGTCGCCCCCTAGAGTGGCGCCACCATGGCGCTCCATATATACTCCTGCCGGCCCACCCGCTCCTCAGTTCCTTCTTGCCGGCTACTCCGACAGTGGGGAAGGAGGGCGGGTGCGGAATGGATATGAGCAACACATCTCGAAGAACAACAGTTACAAAGGTGAGTAACCGTCTTTTCTTCTTCGAGTGATTGCTCATATCCATTCCAGTTAGGTGAATCCCAAGCCTTACAAAGGCGGTGGGGTCGGAGTGAAATGTGGCAGAATAAAACTGCCGAGCCAGAGGCTACAGCCTCTCTTGACTGCTGAACCAGGGCATACTGCGAAGCAAAGGTAAGGACCGAGGACCAATGGAGCTTCGCGACAGGTCTCGTGGGTAGAAACACGAGTCAGCAAGGCGGCAGATGAAGCCTGAGCCCTGGTAGAATGCACGGTGATGTGGCTTGGGGAACTATGAGCCAAATCATAACAAGTGGGGATGTCCGCCATCACCCAAGATGAGATCCTCTGAGAGGAAAACAAGCAAGCCCTCCCTTTGGCCCGCTACCGGGGCAGAGCTGGGGCGCCTTAGGCAATGATTCTGTCAGCACAATATAATGCGAGCACTCCACAGATGCCCAAGGAGTGCAACGGTTATGCCCATTGCGTTGAGCTGTGGGTAACATGAAAGGCCAAAACACCTTAGGGAGGAAAGCCGGGTGCGGTCACAACTGCACCTTGTCTTTGTGGAACCTTCGTAAGAGCTCCGATCTCAGAGACCCGTCTGGCCAAGACTAGGTTGAGGCCCCAGGGCGGGGCTGGGCGGCGCACCCGAGGGTGCAAGCGCTCCAAGCCCTTGAGGGACCTCGAACCCATAGAGCGTGGGACACTGAACGTCCATCTTAGCCTGCTGGAAGGTAGGGACGGCTGCTGAGAGTATCCTCAGCGATGATACCGCCAGATCCTGCCGCTGAAGGCCAGAGGCAGGCCAAATAGAGGGGATCGAGACCTCAGCAGGAGCAAGATCGAGCGTACTGCAGCTGTAAAGGAAACGCTTCCACCTGGCTCAGTACGTTGACCAGGTGGAAGGCTGCCTGTCACCCCACTCAGGTACGCAGGAGCCACCGTGAGGCGAAGAGGCTGCAGGTCCGAGTGACGAAGCCTGTCATTGCCCTGAGTGATGAGGTCTGGGCTGACAGGCCGAGCAACGTGGTATGTCAGTGCTGCCTGGACCACTCTGGAGTGATCATGATGACGCACGCTCCGCCCCTGCGGAATTTGAGCAGGACGTAACGAACCAGTGGGAACAGCGGGAAGGCATAATGCAGTTGGCCGTTCCACGGTATCAGGAATGCGTCCAAGATCGATTCCGAGGAGAGACCTTGGAAGGAGCAGAACACCTGGCATTTCCTGCACTCGCGGTGAGCGAACAGGTCTGTGTGAGGAACCATTTCCACTTCCGGAAAGCGGGACGCCTCACATGGGGCAGAGTGATGACTCGTAAGACAGGAAAGACCTGCTGAGTCAAAGAGATAAGACGTTCCGAACGCCTGGGAGAAAGGACGTCGCCAGCTCCATCGAGCGGCCATGCAAAAGACCCGGAAATGGATGGCCTCCTGACAAAAAAGGGGGGAGGACTATGTCCCCCCTGAATGCTTATGAAGCACCTGGCCATTGTGTTGGCTGTAAACACCGAGATACAACGGCCTCGCAGCTGCCGCTGGAACCCCTGGCATGCCAGGCGGACTACTCTGATTTTTGGGGCATTAATGAGGAATGCCAGCTCCCTAGAAGACCGAAGGCCTTAAGCTCGGAGGTGACCATGAGCACTCGAGCAGAGAGATGATGCGTCCGCCGTCAGGGGCAGTGAGGGCTGGGGCGGATGAAACCGCATCCTGTCCACACCAAGGAGGGAGTTTGGTTACAAACTTGCGGGCAACCATGGACCCAGGAGACTGAGACAAGAACGAGCTGAGGTCGTTGGGAAAGCCTTCAGACCTCAGATGATTGATGCCATCGCCTAAAACCGCAGTTGCGATAAGCAGGCTCCGGCTAGGTAGGAGACCAAGATAGCCCCTAGGAAGCCCAACCTCTGCGTGGGAACCAGAGTGGATTGCTCTATAGTAATCATCAGGCCTTGATCTGTGAATAAGACCGTGACGATGCCCACGGCTGAGTGGGTTGTGCGTCAGAGTCTCCTCGGATAAGCGAATCGTCCCAAAACGGAAAAACGCATATCCGACATAGCTACGGTAGGCGGCGACTATGGCCGTAAACCGGGAGTATTCACCACTGGCTATAAAGCGGAGGCATCTCCCGTGCGGAGGGAAGATGGCATTGCGAAAGAACGCGTCCTTCCTATCCAGGGCGGCATAGTAGCCCCCAGGAGGCAAGGATGGAATAATGGTTCCCAGGGATACCATGCAGAACTTCAACCTTATCCCAAACCGGTTGAGTCCATGCAGGACCAGGGAGGTCTGAGACCTGTGTTCGAGTGGGGAACTAGGGCATAACGGGAGTAAAACCCCTAGCCCCTTTCGTCCGCTGAAGGGGGACAGGGCTGGAGCAATTTAAAGGTGGTACCTATGCTCCATCGTGCGCAGGACCCAGCGATCTAAAAGTAACTGGGGCCATGCCAGGAGAAAGCGGGATCAGGATCCCGCCCTGCGACTGGTACACCGCCCTCCGGCGAACCTTGGAAGGTCCGTCTTTGGTCCCAGTGGTAATTGCGAGGGACCTCGACTTTGGCTTTTTAGGGGGCCTGACGTTTGTCTGCGACCACCTTGGCCTTGCCGTTTTCCAGAGTTCTGCCTCTGGCTAGGCACAGAGTATGGCGGCTGGGGCCATAAAGGCCTGCGTTTGGTCGCAAGCGTATACACGCTGAGACGCATTAGGACCCTATTGTCCAGCAGGCTTCGCAGTCTGGGGCTGTCTCTGCCGCGAAGATGCCTTTACCAACAAAGGGTAAATTCTTTCCCCCGTCCTCCAAGACGGCAGCGAACTCTAGGTGGGAGGTTCGAGGGAGAAACTCCTCCACCCAGGTGCTATAATTATCGCAGCTAAGCAAGGCTTGTTGCTTTGCTACCCAGAGGCGCAGGGCCCCTGCAGAGTACACCTTGCATTCGCCAAGGCTCTTTCTGCTTCGGGGCTGGCGCCCGCTGGCCATGATATCAGGATCGTGGTCTTGAGCATAAAATCTGCGCATATGGGATGACACGGATGCGTGTCCGGATGGCCATGGAGGTACTAAAAGAAGGCACGGGCCGAGTCTCTGACTCACTCGGACCTTGCCGAACTCGGCACCGGGGACCGGCATCGGGAGGCGTATCGGTACCTGGAACGAGATCCAGACCCGCAACCAGAACGGTGTCGGGAGGTCGACCGAGATCTCGAGGCTCGGAGAAGAGCTACAGGAGCCAAGGTACCTGCCCCGGTGCCAGATGTCGGAACGGTGCCGATAGCGGGTCGGCGAACGGGATACCGACCGGTGCAGCGAGTGTGACCAGTACCGAGGAAAACAGTACCGGGACTGCCAGTGGTGTCCGGCGTGCCGACAGGACTTGGAGTGTCTGCGGGACCGTGATCATGGACGGTGCCGCTCTGCTGTACTGACAGGGGACAGTCCCTTGAAGAGACTGTATTACCCGTACCGGCGGTGCCCGGGTCAGGCAGCACTGACTCTGTCATGGCACTGAGAGCCCTCGCCGTTGGTAACATCTCCGGCGTGCAGGGAACAGCAGGCTCAACCACAGTGCGTACTGGGGAGCTGTCAGGCACCGGATTCGACGGCCCTCGTGGGGCCGGGATCCACGGTACCGAGGTCGTCAGAGCTTCGGTAGGTGCCGGTGCCGGGCGAACCGAGTTAGATAAGCTGTCTGGCTGCGGTGCCGTCAGCACTGAAGCAGCGGGAGTAATACGCTCAACCACGGCGCGTGCCGGGGAGCCGTCGGGCACCGGATTCGATAGCCCTTGTGGGACTGGAATCGACGGTGCCGATAGAAGCAGCCGGAACAGGAGCTCAACCACGGCGCGTGTCTGGGAGCCGTCAGGCACCGGATTCTACGGCCCTTGCGGGACCGGGATCGACGGTGCCGACGTCATCGGTGCCGCAGCAGGTGTCGGTGCCGGGCGATCCGACTTAGACTAGCTCTCTGACCGCGGTGCCGTTGGCACGGAAGCAGCCGGAGCATTAGCTCGACCACGGCGCGTGCCGGGGAGCCGTCAGGCACCGGATACTACGGCCCTTGCGGGACCGGGATCGACGGTGCCGACGTCATCGGTGCCGCAGCAGGTGTCGGTGCCGGGCGATCCGACGTAGACGAGCCCTCTGGCTGCGGTGCCGCTGGCACGGAAGCAGCAGGAGCAATACGCTCAACCACGGCGCGTGCCGGGGAGCCGTCAGGCACCGGATTCTACGGCCCGTGTGGGACCGGGATCGACGGTGCCGACGCCATCGGTGCCGCAGCAGGTGTCGGTGCCGGGCGATCCGACGTAGACGAGCCCTCTGGCTGCGGTGCCGCTGGCACGGAAGCAGCAGGAGCAATACGCTCAACCACGGCGCGTGCCGGGGAGCCGCCAGGCACCGGATTCTACGGCCCTTGTGGGACCGGGATCGACGGTGACGACGTCATCGGTGCCGTAGCAGGTGTCGGCGCCGGGCGATCCGACTAGACGAGCTCTCTGGCTGCGGTGCCGCTGGCACGGAAGCAGCAGGAGCAATACGCTCAACCACGGCGCGTGCCGGGGAGCCGTCAGGCACCGGATCCTACGGCCCTTATGGGACCGGGATCGACGGTGACGACGTCATCGGTGTCGTAGCAGGTGTCAGCGCCGGGCGATCCGAGTAGACGAGCTCTCTGGCTGCGGTGCCGCTGGCACGGAAGCAGCAGGAGCAATACGCTCAACCACGGCGCGTGCCGGGGAGCCGTCAGGCACCGGATTCTACGGCCCTCGTGGGACCGGGATCGACGGTGCCGACGTCGTCGGTGCCGGGCGAGCCATCTTAGACGAGCTGTCTAGCTGTGGTGCAGCTGGCACAGAAGCAGCAGGAGCAGTAAGCTCTACCACGGCGCGAGCCGGGGAGCTGCCAGGCAGCGGATTCCCTGGTCCTGGGGGACTGGAATCGACGGAGCCGAAGTCATCGGTGCCTCTGCAGGTGACGGTGCCGGATAACGCAACTGAGGCGAGCTCTCTGGCTGCGATGCAGGTGGCACGGAAGTAGCGGGAGCAGGGGGCTCAACCACGGCGCGTGCCGGGGAGCCGCCAGGCACCAGCAGGAATCGTAGACTCTCTCGACCTCGGAAGAAGGGAGCGGTGCCGAGTCGACATCGGTGCCGGCGACGGTCGGTGCCGAAAGCCTTGGTGGTACCGGCGGGGTCCGGTGCCGAGGAGGCGCTTCTGCCCGCCGCTTGAACATCGCTCCGCGCCCAAGGTGGAGGGGCAAGTGAAAGTCCCGCACCTTTTTGTTCTCGGCTTAAAAGCCTTGCAAATGGGGCACTTATCTGTCAAGTGTGATTCCCTGAGGCACTGCAAACAGGAGTCATGTAGATCTCTCTTCGGCCGCGGCTTCTGGCAAGCCGGGCCCCTTTTTAAAACCCGGTGAGCCATGCATGGCTCCGGCACTGGGCTCATGGAAGGGGCTACTTCCTGAACCCCGCTAACTAAACTAACCATGTTAGCAAAGAAAACACGTATAACCATACAAATATATATATAAAAGTGTTATAACTGCATAATTAAATACGAGAAAACGAGTAGCTAGGGAAGTGGAGGTCAGCTAAGCCGCGCTCCACTGTTCCAACGACCGACACGGGCGGTAAGAAGGAACTGAGGAGCGGGTGGGCCGGCAGGAGTATATATGGAGCGCCATGGTGGCGCCACTCTAGGGGGCGACCTGCCGGCCCACTGAGTTGCTAGGGTAAAAGTTTTCCAACGAATGTGCACGCGCGGCGCGTACACCTAACTGGAATGGATATGAGCAATCACTCGAAGAAGAACTTTTATTAGTTCACACATTTCACAGTCTGTCCATTGAATAAAAAATGCAAAACTCATACTATTGCTTTCTATTGGTGTTAACTAATAAGGTTTCTTGAATTTAAATTTATAACCACTTAATGTGTCAATCTGGCCAAAACAAAGGCAGCCTTTTCCCTAAACTCAGAAGCTCCTGAGACTTTCACAGGAAAATCTGTTGCCCTGTTTTACAGCTGTACAATTGCTTGTCATACCAGCCAGAATAAAGTGGTCTTTTACTTGTTGCAAATGTATCAGAGCATCTGAGGGAATGAGACATTGCTGCATCAATCCAGTCAGTGATGTAATCGCTGCCCTGGTCTGTGAGTGGACTCAATGAAACCTTAGCTCAGGGCTAGATCTTCGTTTTCAGGAAAGGAAAAAAAAAAAGTCATTTGTTTCAGTATAAAGTGGGTTTCCTACTACACCTTGATAACTGAGTAAGAGACAACCTTGTGTATGGTCTCTTCACAAACCAAAGATATCCTGCCACAAGTTCTGTATCCAGAATTGGTTTGTTTTAAATGACTGGTTTAGTGTCTAATCTGGAGTTAGTGTGTGTATACATATACAGCCAAATTGTCTAGGCCTTAACTCTCAGGATATGCATCCAAACTCAATTTTAGATCAGAGAACTTCCTATTTTAGTGGAGTCAGGAGCGAAACAATCTATATTGGAATATGCCTCTTTAAAGATCTGCACTTGGGTTCTGTAGTGTGTCAGAATATGCAAGGGACAAATCTTTTTCTGCCAAGAGACTGAACCTAGTTCTAAATTGAACAAAAACCAAAAAAGGTGTGAAGTTGATATGGTTTACTGTTGTCTTTTCCTACGCTCAGTGAGGAACTATTGCCCTTCCTATTTTACATTTACAAAAAAAGGTGGACGAACACCCAGTCAGAAAGTAAAGTTTAGAGTCAAATGTATAAATAACACTGCTTTTGTAAAGCAGAATAAAGAGGGTACACAGTTAAATCACTTTCTTAGGACTAGGGCCCTGGGGGATAGAAAATATGTACAGGTCAGTCAAATGCCATGATGACAGAAGCAATATAAGAACTAGAATAGGTAAAAATGGACCAAATTAAGTGTACGGGTGAACACTTAAGAACTCATTCAAAGGGAGACAGCAAAGTCCAAAGAACAGAACACAAGATTTTCAGACATGGATATATTCCCGCATCTGCCACTTATCTGCTGTCTGAAGTTGGGCTTGTTGTTTAACCCCTCAGCTCCTCAGTTGTAAGAGTTACCCTCCTTTCCAAAGCAGTTTGAGGGTAATTAATGAGGCATAAGGGCAAGGTATCATTTTTAAACTAAGGAAGATGCATACCACAGCATTGGCACAAGCATAAAAAGAACAGCCCCAGCCTTCAGGCTAGAGTTAATATGTTGTCCATGTTACCTGAAAAACTAGTAAGCAGGAAGAAAATTGCTCCTAAGTAACCATGGAGTATACCTCAAAACTGAGGGAAATTTAACATGTTTCTTTGGTACTGTTGTAAGCCCTGAGTGTGCAACTGTTCAGCAGAGGGAGGCTCTGTTTCCCCAGAGCCTCATTAGTCTCAGTGGGGCTTCCTGTAGGTGCTTGGGTCTGCCTGTGTGGAACCAGTTGCAAGATCAAGGCCCTATCTTATAAAATAAAGGCGATGAGATAGGGAAGGTGTGCAAGATTGAGGAATTGGACATTTATATGGATAACAAGCTTGTTGGCATTAACACATTTTGGAAAGGATGGTAGTTATATAAAAGCTAGTTTCAGGGCTTAAGCCAATTTTTATTAGGGATAAGAATGTGACTTTCATAGGGGGCAGATTGTCCCACATCTGCCATCTGTGAGGTTTCTTGCACCTTCCTCTGAAGCATGCTGAGCTAGATGGAGCATTGGTCTGATGTGCTATGGCATTGCATTTTATGTGTGGAAGTAAAAACAGATGGTAGGTCTTCTACCTTTTGAGAGGGTAATCTGATGCTGGGAATGAAGTCTCATTTGTTGTTGTGATTGAAGAAACAGCAAGTATGAGCTTCTAGAGCAGTGGTCCCCAACTTTTTTGTGTGGTGGGCACCGGATGATTAGCTGCAGAGGAACATGGTAACCAGACAAGCAGCCACTGAAATGCCACCAAGAAGCGGCATCAAGAGATGTCGCCACTGAAAATCAGTGGCATTTTGGCAGCGGTGCTTCTTGACGACGCTTCTTGGCGGCATTTTGGCAGCAACGCTTCCTGGTGTTGTCACTTCTCGGCGGCATTTTGGCAGCTGCTTGTCCGGCGGCCAGTAGGCGGGCACATAGATGCCCCGCCGTTGAGGACCCCTGTTTTAGAGCATGCAATCCTATTTGAGACCTCTAACACATTACTGAAATTTTGTGTGACTGATAGTGTAGTGAAAGCTACTCACTCTTGCTTTCCTTATCCTCTAGTTTCCAGTAGGTCACAATAAATAGTTTGGATAAGGAGTGTCCAGAAAGGGAAACCTGATCAAAGTAGTAGTTACCTGTGATCTTCGTAGTAGTACTTCTCATTGAAATACTGAGCTGCAGTAACATGCTTTGTTTATACCTTCTAGGGAGCATTTGAAACTAAGAAGTATTATGATTGGTCAAACTTTAATAGTCTGTATTTACGCATTCGTGGTGATGGTCGACCCTGGATGATAAACATCTATACAAACCCATACTTCTCCCATCAAAAGGATGACCTGTACAATTACTTCATGTTCACCCGAGGGGGTCCATACTGGCAGGAAATTAAGGTAAATTTGAATAGTTCCTGGGGACTGAGGAAGATGAATTCTCTTCAGTACTGTATTGCTTTAAAGATTGCTGCATTTATGCATACTTAGTTCTTTGGCTTATCAATACTGACAGAAGTTCCCCAAACAGCTATTCTCTGTTTCTATTGAGAAAACAGCTAGCTTATATAATTTTGTCTAGTCCCATGGTCAGATCACGGAGTTCCAAAGAGCAACCAGCAACAGTCACCACAGAATTATATAGGGCTGGAGTGGACTTCAGAGGGAAACAAAGAATAAGTTTGATCTGGTCCATCTTCTGCGTATTAATTCGATGTATAGGATTGGTACTATTGAAAGAGCCAGACAGAGCATAAAATGGGTTATTAAGCTTTATGGGGAAAGTACTTCTCCTAGTATTGTATGTGTACATGTAAAACTAAAGTCCATATTTCTTATGGTCAGATTCCATTCTCCAAGTTCTTTCTCTCAAGTCGGGGGAGGATCCAGGATGATCAGCACCCACTCTGGTTAGATAAGGTAAGTTGTTTCTGCACCTTCCGCTACTGAAATTCTCATTAAATGATAGTAACTGTATAAGGGAAGACCATTTAAAACTCTTCAAGGTATCTAGAGTTACCTTAATTTGAAATTGCAGTATTTTTCTCCACACATTATATTTGGTTTCTCACCTTTCCTCTTAATTTTCCAAATTTAATTAAAATCTCTTATCAAAACAAATTTGAAGAGATGTAGTTACTGAGAACCAGTTGACAATTTGAGGTTTTCAGAGAGTCCCGAAAGAAACTACTGATGAGAGGAGGCGAAGTCCCACACTTAGACAAAAAACTGTCAAAGAAAAGTAGATTTAAATGGTCAATTATGGCAAGAAAGTGGGATCTACTAGAAGAAATTAAATATGTATTAGCAACATCAAAAGGGTGAGAAGTGAGGTGATCATTTGTAGCTAACAATTCTTTAGGATAGTCAAGGCAGAAGAAACCAAAAATTAGATGAATGGGTAACACTGTTGCATATGAAATTCACTGTTGGCAAATGCAAGGTAAAAAACATTGGAAGCAATGGGCTATTTGTGCATCTTACTGGATTCTATGTTAACTAACTCAGGAGAATACAGGTCATAACTGAGGACTGGTCAACGTGCAGTTTCTGTCAACAGCAAACAAAACAAAGTTAAGAGAAGAAAAGTCATTTTATGTAGTACTCATTACATAAATCAAGCTATGTATTCACCTGGAATACTGGGTTCAATTTAAGTACCCAGTTAAAAATATATAGTAGGGGGTTCAGAGAGGAGTGATGAAAGTGATTAACAGCATGAAACCACTTCAGTAGTAAGAATGGAGAAACTGGAACTGTAGAAGAGACATAGTAAAGATTATACAAAATAGCAATTGATAGAGTAGGTAAATCAGATACAAGAACAAGGGGAATTCAATGAAATTAAAGCTTAAATGCAAACCTAATAGAATACACAACATTACCCCATCAGACTCATTACCACAAGATATATAATTGAGATTACAAGCTTAAGGTTTAAAAAAGGAGTATACCTTTTGTATAGTTAATGAGAACATCCAAAGTTACGTTAGTGAAGATTAAAAATAAAACCTAAAATGTTGTAAGAAGCCTCACATTTCAGGGCATTAGCCACCCACTGTTTGTGGGCCAGGAAGAAACTATCAGAATAATGTAAGCTATAATTGGCTACTATAAAATTTCATGTACTTTCCTTGGTCTGATTGGGTATGGGAATTTTTGTATGTAATACCTGACATTCCCTCCTTACACACCCCCGACTCCCCCCAATGGCCTCCATCCTTTCACCAGTTTTCTTTGTGAAAATCTTTAGTAGTCTACTTAAGTCTGAAATCCTAAATTACATGGAAAGTCATTATGTCACATGGGAAGTTTGCCATGGATAAAATAAGTCTGCATTTTTAGCAGTATACTTAAAGGCAGAAACAGAAATTTGCAGTATTGAAGAATTTTCCAGGTTAAAAATTCCAGGGCTTTTCCAGGCTCAATAAGACACTCCTTTTTCCATACAGCTCAACATCATTCAAAGACTTAATTGTTTAGAAAATACACAAGGGCACATAATATCACTTTTAATCACTTTCTGTAGTATTAATCCAAAGAGTTTCAGGAGTTAATTTTGCTGTCGCAGTGTTGCACATTTGGATAGATTCCTGTTGTAACATGACTATGCCTGTGTGGTCAATGCACTGTATGGAGAACACGGAAAAGTTTCCTAGGTTTTACTACCTTTAATCTCACCATTACTTGAAACAGTATCCAAATGAATAACCAATTTCTTTTATCAGATTAGTACTGTTGGATTCACATTGGGAGACAAAGCAGATGGCCCTTTCCAGCTGGAGATAGACTTTATTGGATTGCTGAATGACAGAGCTCACACAGAAGAATTCGCCTATGAAAAATATGAAAGAAATCCCAAGGTCTAGGTGGACCTGCAGTCCTGTGGAACATACTTCAGTAGCTCATTTTATTAAATATTTATACAACACCATGTTAAACCTGAGTTTCTTCATGCATGGTGGGAGAGGGAGTTTATGTAAATATTAGAGTAACTGCATGAAGTGAGTGGGATGGACTCCATAATAAACTGAGCAGACTTGCAGCTTAAGAACATATAGTATTAACGGTTTCTTGTGGCTTCCACCAGCCTGTTGCAGAACTCCACTTTGAAAACAGACCATGTGAGATTATTGCTCTGTTGCTGGGGAGATAGTTTCAAAGAGAATCAGGGTCCAGTAGTGCAAAGTTACGTTAGAAGCTGCTGTCTGGATCTATTGTCCAGGCACATGCCTATTTGTTAGATGCAGTTTTTATCCCAAAACTGACAAGGCACAATTCATAAGATAATAGGGGCTTGTAATGCTATAAGATTTCCTGGTTTGTATTTTATCTCACCTTTAGAATTAGAATAACCTTCCCTGTTTAATACTCTCAACTGGCAGGGACTATAAGCAGGTACACTTCTAACGTGTTCCAAATATCAAAATAGTGTTCAAAAAGTGCTCAACTTAAAGTCTAGAGTTACAACAGTTCAGAAGGTGTACCTGCTTATAGTCCCTGCCAGTTGTTGAGAGTATTAAACAGGGAAGGTTATTCTAATTCTAAAGTCTCTAACGTAACTTTGCACTACTGGACCCTGAGTCTCTTAGAAACTATCTCCCCAACAACAGGGCAATAATCTCACATGGTCTGTTTTCACAGTGGAGTTCTGCAACAGGCTGGTGGAAGCCACAAGAAACCGTTAATACTATTGCAGAGAAAACCATAGTTCTTTTCACAGCCAGGGGACTAACAGATGTTAGGACTGTTCCACAAATTGTGGACCAACTTCCCCAGGGCCCACAGAGGAGTAGACATGAGGGTGGACAGGAGTCCAATCTCAGATTTTGATTTTTTAGATGGAAACCTAACTGTCATGGTTACAAAGCAAATCTTCAAAACATGAACCGTGTAATGAATGGAGAGAACCTGGGGGGGGGGGGAAGCTTTGAGGTGTCAGCTGCCACATTTCAGGTTTTCAAAATGCATAGAGTTGTTTTAGGACAAAGAGTGCTGGGTTTCAGTTCTTCTGTAATCCTGAGGAAAGGTTTATATTTAATAAAAGGATTTCAATCAAAATAGTGTTCAAAAAGTGCTCAACTTAAAGTCTAGAGTTACAACAGTTCAGAAGATGTACCTGCTTATAGTCCCTGCCAGTTGAGAGATATTTTCGTATTTAAGTGTCTTTCTCCCATTTGTGTCAGACTCAGACAGTAAACTGATAGAACCATACACAATATTGTCAAAAACAAAGTAAAAGATATTCTGTAACATTATCCCTCTGTCCCTGCTAAACACTATCAGTAAGTGTTTCAAAATTCTAATTTAGGACATCTCAACAAGTGGACTGTGTCAGTAAAAGTGATTAGGTGGACCAGGAAGCCTGGCAAATGGTAATACGTTCCTTTTCTTTAGTGGAAGAGAGGATATGACCGGTATGTATGAGCACATCTGGCAGTTGATTATAGTTAAACTTTGAGTGTCTGCCTATCTTACCCACACTTATTAAGTCATCATCAACAGCATTAAATACAAAAACAAAATTTATTTTCCCCAATTAAACAGTATAAAATTTTATATAAAAAGCTTTTCTATTTCTGAATCTAATGTTTCAGCAAATATCACGGGAAAGGTTAAGCCTAAACACAAAAGTGAACCTACTACTTTGTAAATATTTGCTCAGAAGTCCAAAGAGCTGTAATGAAATAACTGCAGTGCCTCCTCCCCACACCTTTCCCTGCGCTTCCAGTCTATTCCATGATGTTTAATGATAAAAATCAAGGTAATTTTCTTTACAGATTACCTTTGGGAAATTGCTGATGTTGCTGCTACAGGTTTTCTAAATCTACTCTAAGTATATCATACTTTGAAAGAACTTGGTTTACTAATAGAGTACCTTGTAAATGCTTCAGGCTAGACAACTGTTCTATTATGCCAAATTTTATCCTGTAATAAATGTGGAGAAGGACAAAAAACTAATGAATTGCTCTTCACATATCCAGTTAGCAACCTACCAAGGTTTGTGTTAACTTATTTTTTTCCTATCTCATTCTAAAAGGGTACCATTATTTAGGGCTTTTACTTCTCCAGAAAGCCCTTATAATATGGTTTTCCCTCTCCTAGAGATTGCCGTTTACTTCACAAAGGACTTAAATATAGGAAACCACTAACTGCTGCTACACATACCCTACTTAGTCAGCGAAGTCTCAGTGTCTTAAATTCCTTGATAATGGAACATATTTTGAAGTTATTTCCATCTAGAGAAATATGCCCAGCTGATAAGTGACTCAGTGTGAATAAGCTTCATGATTGTCCCTTTAACATTTCCTCTTTTCCCCCCTCCCTTAGTATCTCAACAATCTAATAGTTTTATGGAATCTGCTGACTTAGAAGGAAGCTTTTGTTCAAAATTTACAACCAAGAAAGTCCAGCCAATCTAAAATCTAACTGGATGAATGGCTCCAAGTAATTTGAGATACTCTGGGCCCTACTTAAAACATACAAGATTTAAAGTTTCGATATTTTATCCAACTTGTAAAATCACTAACAATGTTAAGCTCAACAGCACTAAGAAAGCCTGCCCTATATGGCTAGTAACATCCAGTCAACTCAGGTGACCTGACTCATCCTTTAATGCACACATATAAACAAATATTTACAAAGGTAGGAAAGATTTTTCCTGAGAACAGTATTTACAGTCAGTCATTAAGAAGTTACTTAATTCCTCAAGCCATGGATAGTCCTCTGCGGGTTCCAAGCAGCTGAGCCTTTTTCTGCTTTCTCTCCAGCAAATGCTTCTCACGCCTCCCTTCTCTGAAAGTGAAAAGAAAACAAATCACACAAAATTGGAGCAAATGAGCAATTAGTTATCTCTATGACTATGCAACTATATGCATAAGCAATTAGAAGGAATCCTTTAGGTTAGGTAGAGGCTCCCAGATTCGCTTAGTCAACATGTTGCACAGGCCATCTGCTCCATTTTTTACTCATTAGATTCCATTTAGAAATGTATGGCAGGAAGGAACCTCAAGGAGTCATCTAGTTCAACCCCCTCCACGGAGGAAGGACCAAGTAAACAGAGGCCATCGCTGACAGGTGTTTGTCTAACCTATTTTTAAAAATCTGACTCTTATGAACTCGTTTGCAGAAGCACAACCCATAAAGCATACTGGTCCCACCATACAAGGCTATATCTTGAGCTGATCAACTACCTGTTAAAATCAAGGTGGGGCCTAGCATGCTGGGACCTGTACTTTCCAGCAGTCAAATTTAGCCCAGGTAGAGGGGAGCTCTGAGCTATACTTTGGCCATCCCGATGCTAAACATTTTGATAGAGAAAAATGTCTCTAACGTAATAGAATGGTTCAGGGCAGAGCATTTATTTAAAGGTGTTGGCTTGTCATATATTTAAATCTTAGTGTTCTCCTACAGAATTCTAGTGTTAAAATGGCACCTAACACACTCTTGTACTGACCTGGTCTGGAGACGTGGCTGTTTGTAATCTTTTGTGTGTGAAGAGACACTGCTATTCATAGATTTATTCAGGACAGTGTTTTCTTTTGAGTCACCCCAAGGTTTCAGTCTTCCTACATTGTAAGAAGCAAAAAATTAAATAAATAAATATAAATAAATAAAAACAGACCAGCTAGTTATTAAAATTTAGTAATTATGTGTATTTATGTTGTTAATACTGACATTCTCATCCTCAACTCTACAAATAACATAAGTTGCCTGACTGCATCTAAGACCAAACACAAACACCCCGGTCAATTACATCAATCTGGATACTAGCTGACTATTTGGGGAGAGGGCTTTCTGCTGGGAGTGGCAAAAGCGTCCCCTCAGAACCCTGCCTGTGGGGCAGCATAATGGAGCCCTCTCTGCTATCGTGGAAGGCAGGGATCTGCCACCATGGTCTTTGGCTGACCAAATCCTTCCTGTTCTTTAATCTACTGTGCCCTGTTTTAGGGAGAAAGGAAGTGGCCTGGTCCAAGAGAAGAGCAGCCTCAGCTCTCTGCCATCTGAGTAGAAAGCTCTGAGTGGGTCTGTCTTGACAACACAGCAGCGGACTCTAGGGTCAGCAGAAAAAACTAACCGTACTAACCTTTCATAACTGTTGTTGTTCAAGATGTGTTGCTCATGTAATAGAATCACAGAATATCAGGGTTGGAAGAGACTGCAGGAGATCATCTAGTCCAACCTCCTGCTCAAAGCAGGATCAATTCCCAACTAAATCATCCCAGCCAGGGCTTTGTCAAGCCTGACCTTAAAAACCTCTAAGGAAGGAGATTCCACCACCTCCCTAGGTAACCATTCCAGTGCTTCACCACCTGCCTAGTGAAAAAGGTTTTCCTTATATCCAACCTAAACCTCCCACACTGCAACTTGAGACCATTACTCCTTGTTCTGTCATCTGGTACTACTGAGAACAGTCTAGATCCATCCTCTTTGGAACCCCCTTTCAAGTAGTTGAAATCCGCTATCAAATCCCCCCTCATTCTTTTCTTCTGCAGACTAAACAATCCCAGTTCCCTCAGCCTCTCCTCATAAGTCATGTGCTCTAGCCCTCTAATCAATTTTGTTGCCCTCCGCTGGACTCTTTCCTTTTTTTCCACATCCTTCTTGTAGCGTGGTGCCCAAAAGTGGACACTGAGGCCTCACCAATGTCCAATAGAGGGGAATGATCACATCCCTCAATCTGCTGGCAGTGCCCCTACTTACACAGCCCAAAATGCCATTAGCATTCTTAGCAACAAGGACATACTGTTGACTCATATCCAGCTTCTCATCCACTGTACCCCCTAGGTCCTTTTCTGCAGAACTGCTTCCGAGCCATTTGGTCCCTAGTCTGTAGCAGTGCATGGGATTCTTCCATCCTAAGTTCAGGACTCTGCACTTGTCCTTGTTGAACCTCATTGGGTTTCTTTTGGCCCCATCCTCTAATTTGTCTAGGTCCCTCTGTATCCTAGCCCTACCCTCCAGTGTATCTACCACTCCTCCCAGTTTAGTGTAATCTGCAAATTTACTGAGCATGCAGTCCACGCTATCCTCCAGATCATTAATGAAGATTTTGAACAAAACTGACCCCAGGACCGACCCTTGGGGTACTCCGCTTGATACCAGCTGCTAACTAGACATGGAGCCATTAATCACTACCCGTTGAGCCAGACGATCTAGCCAGCTTTCTATCCAATTTATAGTCCATTCATCCAGCCTATACTTCTTTAATTTTCCAGCAAGAATACTGTGGGAGGCTGTATTAAAAGCTTTGCTAAAGTCAAGGACTAACATGTCCACTGCTTTCCCCTCATCCAGAGCCAGTTATCTCAGAATAGAAGGCAATTAGGTATGACTTTCCCTTGGTGAATTCATGCTGACTGTTCCGGATCTCTCCACTGTAAGTGCTTCAGAATTGATTCCTTGACGACCTGTTCCATGATTTTTCCAGGGACTGAGGTGAGGCTGACTGGCTTGTAGTTCCCCGTGTAGTGTCCATTCCATTGTAGGTGGGTGCGCTCACAACATGCACCGGTGCTGAAAGTTTTTCCCTCCGTGGTATTCATAGGGGACCAGCTCTGGTTTCCTCTGGAGTGGCCCACGTATTTGCCAGTATAAGGGGCACCGCTGGCTTCTCCCTCCCTCAATTCCTTCTTGCTGGAACTCAGAGAGGGGAAGGAGGGTGGGTCATGGAATGTACATGAGCAACACATCTTGAAGAACAGTTACTAACCTTTTGGTTTCTTCGAGTGATTGCTCATGTCCATTCCATTATAGGTGACTCCCAAACAGTACCTCTGGAGGTGGGCAGGAGTTCATGGTTGTGTCAGTTGCAACACAGCTCTGCCAAATCTAGCATCATCTCTGGCCTGCTGGGTAATGGCGTAACGTGTGGTGAACACGTGTACCAAAGACCAGCTCGCAGCTCTGCAGATGTCCTGGACAGGGAGATGCACCAGGAAGGCAGCTGAAGACGCCTGAGCTCTAATAGAGTGAGCCTTCACTATCGGTGAAGACACAACCTGTGCCAACTTGTAACGTGCCGATGCAGGTGGTAATCCAGTTTGAAATTCTCCGAGTGTACACCGGAAGGCCCTTCATCCTGTCAGTGATCGCAGTAAAGAGATGAGTCGATCTGTGGAAGGCCTTGGTGCACTCCAAATAGAAAGCCAGGGCATACCTGAAATCTAGAGTGTGCAGGCATCATTCCTCACTGATCATGTGAGGCTTTGAACAGAACACTGGGAGGAAGATATCCCAATTGACACGGACGTGCGACACCACCTCCAGCAGGAAGGCTGGATGGGGTCGCACCTGAACCTTGTCCTTGTAGAATATTGTATACGGGGGCTCTGAAGTGAGGGCTTTAATCTCTGAGACTCAATGTGCTGAAGTAATGCCTACAAGGAATGCAACCTTCCACAACAGGTAGAGAGGAAACAAGAAGCCGTAAGCTCAAAGGGTGGACCAATGAGCCTGTAGAGGACCAGGTTACGGTTCCATTGGGAACTGAGCCCCAGATTGGCAGAAAGAGTCTTTCAAGAAGCTGATTGTCATCTCATGTGAGAATACAGATCTACCCTGGATGTGAGTTTAGGGGGAGGGATAGCTCAGTGGTTTGAGCATTGGCCTGCTAAACCCAGGTTTCCAACTTCAATCCTTGAATGGGCCATTTAGGGATCTGGGGCAAAAATCTGTTTTGGGAGTAGTCTGACTCTGAGCAGGGGGTTGGACTAGATGACCTCCTGAGGTCCCTTCCAACCCTGATATTCTATGATTCTAAGGCCAATATGGCTGCCAGGTGACCTTGATCGAGGAAAAGACAAAGCCCTGGTGGTTCAAGTGAAGTAGGTAATCCAGGATGGACTGCAGAGCCGACTGGGTCAGGGATATAGTCCACTCCGAAAGGGAGAAATGGTTCCACTTTTCCATGTAAGCCACTCTGGTGGAGGGTTTTCTGCCCTTCAAGAGAACCTGCTGTACCTGACTAGAGAACGTTTGTTCCTCTAAAAGCAGCAAAGAATCCTGTGGCACCTTATAGACTAACAGATGTTTTGGAGCATGAGCTTTCGTAGGTGAACATGCACTTTGTCAGATGCAAGTGGGTATTCACCTACGAAAGCTCATGCTCCAAAACATCTGTTAGTCTATAAGGTGCCACAGGATTCTTTGCTGTTTTTACAGATCCAGACTAACACAGCTACCCCTCTGATACTTTGTTCCTCTAGGTTCAGCCATGCAGCAGCCAAGCCGTGAGGTGGAAAGAGGTGAAGTTCGTGTGCAAGAGCTGACCGTGATCCTGTGAGACTCTCTCTGGGCGGCTATAAAGTGGCCACAGGGTCAGGTCCATGAGCATGCTGAACCAATGCTGGTATGGCCATGACCCACGCCTTGTCCCTCCTGATCTTCAAGAGAACCTTGCTCATGAGTAGAAATCGGCAGGAAGGCGTACATCACGTCTGTGGATCATGACAGGAGAAAGACATTGGAAAATGAGCATCTGCCTAGGCCTTGCAGAGAGCAGAACTGATGACATTTTCTGTTCTGTCTGGTGGTGAACAGGTCCACTCGGGGAGCTCCCCACTTCTGGAAGAGCATCCTGACAACTTCCGAGTGAAGGGTGAGAGAAGAAAGGCCTGCTGAGGTGATCCGCCAATGTGTTCAGGATGCCAGGGAGGTGCGAGGCTTCCAGGTGGATTGCATACTGAATGCAGAAGTCCTATAGACATAGGTCTTCTTTGCACAGAGCCGACAAACCAGCTCCCCGCTGCCTGTTGACATAGAACATGGAGGCTGTGTTGTTCGTCAACGCTTGCACCACCTGACCAGACAGCTGGGGAAGGAAGACTCCACAAGGTAGGCAAATGGCTTTGAGTTCTCTGACATTTAATTTTAACACAAGCTCCTCCCGAGACCATAATCCCTGCATCCGCAAAGAGATGCACTTCCCAACCGAGGTCAGACGCGTATGAAATCAGGGAGACCGTGGGTCATGGGCTTACGAATGGCACACCTTCAACTACCAGAGTTGGATCAGACCAATGCTGCAGGGAGGTAAATACCTGTGGGGTGGGATCGTGACAATCTTGTCCAGGTGATATCTGTCCAGGGAGTAGACTGATGCCAGCCACATCTGGAGGGGACGCAGCCTGAGTCTCACATGACAGACAACATACATGCATGCTGCCATGTGCCCCAGTAGTCTGAGCCAGACCCAGGCAGTGGCAAGCGGATGGGCTATGATACTGGCAATCAGATCTGCCATTGCCCTGAACCTGGTCTCCAGCAGGAATGCTCTGGCTCGGATAGAGTCGAGTACCACTCCGACAAATTCTATCCTTTGAATCGGAATTAATGTTTATTTTTGTTCGTTTATCAACAGGCCTAAAGCTTGGCAAGTGGCCCCCAACTTCTTGACACTGCGCTGGACCTGGAGTGGTCCTTGATGAGCCAGTTGTCAAGGTATCCAGATCTACCCATACTTCAACATCTGAGGTAGGTCGCTACCACCAACATGCACTTCGTGAATACCCTTAATGCCTTTGCTAGGCCAAAGGGGAGCACTGCAAATTGGTAGTATGAAACGTAGGAACTGTCTGTGTCCCTGAAATATTGATATGTGAGTAGGCATCCTTCCGGTTGAGGGTGATGTACCAGGATCCAGGGAAAGAATGATGAAGACCAGGGAGCCCATGCGGAACTTCAACTTCTTGAGATACTTATCGAGGCCCCGCAGGTTGAGGATGGGGTATAGACAATCTTTGGGATCAAAAAATAGCAGAAATAAAAAAAAATTTCCCATAAGTGCAGAGGAACTTCCTCTACTGCTCCCATCCGCAGAAGGCCTTGCACCTCGTGAGCGAGTAGATGCTTGTGAGAAGAGTCCTTGAAAAGAGACAGGGAGGGAGGAAGGGAATAGAAATAAACTCAAGGGTATACCCCCCTGCAACTGTGCTGAGGACCCACTGATCTGATGTTATAGAGGCCCAGGCAGGGAGGAAGGGAGACAGGCGATTGGGAAAAAACAGGGATGCTGGATCCAGGACACAGGCTGGAAGTTCACCCTTGAACACACCCTCAAAATGCCTGCTTATTACCCAATTAGGTGAGGCTAGAGCTTGAGTGAGCTGAGGAGGCCAGCTGATGGCCTTGCCAGGCCTTGTAGCCCCTGCCCTTTTTAAGGAATGGCTCTAAACAGGAAAGGCCCCTGAACTTGTGGGGCTGTTGCGGCTTGAACCACTTCGTTGTGGGCACCTAAGTGTACAGGCCCAGTGAGTGCAAGGGCCATGCAACTTGCTGTCTGTTCTGCAAACAATGCCAAGCCATCAAAGGGAAGGTAATGGATGGATTGCTGAACTTCTGCTGACAAACCCGACGACTACAACCAGGATGCCCACCTCACTGAAATGGCCGAAGTCATAGACCGGGATGTGGAGTCTGCTGCATCCGAGGCTGCTTGCCTGCCCTGACTACCATTCTGCCCTCCTCCAGAATAGAACTTGACCACAGACTGCCAAATGTTATAATCATAGTGGCCAAGTAGGGCCTGATGGTTGGCCACTCTTAGCTGAAGACTGGCCATAGAACAAATCTTTCTACTGAAAAGATCGAGCTTCATCATCTCCTTATTCTTAGGGGTCGATCCCCGTTGGCCTTGTCTATTGTGCTCATTGGCTTCTGACACCACCAGCAAGCTTGGAGCAAGGCGTTTGTACAGGTATTCAAACCCTTTAGTGGGGATATAGTATCTTCTGCTCCACCCACTTAGAGATGGGGGGCAGGGAGGAGGGGGTGTGCCAAAGGGCTTTTATCAGTTTCACAACTCCCTCACAAACTGGTAATGCCACCTTTGAGGGGGCTGCTGCACTCAGCACATCGAACAGGGAGTCCCAGGGCTCCACCCGCTGCTTGGCTTCCAGCCCGAAGTTTGAAGCCACCTTCTTCAAAAGCTCTTGGTGGGCTTTTGTGTCATCCTGGGGGACTGTGTGAGAGGGCCCCGCTATCGCCTTGTCGGGCAGAGGAGGCAGGTATAGGTGGGCCAGGTAACTCTACTGCCTCTGCCGGAGGAGCCTTGGTTGCAGCTGGCTGTCCCTGTGAAGCTTTCTCTGACTCCGCTTCCGAGTCAGGGGGCGGGCAGGAGACTGTGGCTCACTGTCTTTCCGATGACCCTGAGACCAACTGATGCCCCAGTGATGGTTGCAGAAATGCCCAGGGATTCCACAGATGCCAGGGGGTTGGCAATTGGCCTGGGGGCCATGCAGCCCCTGGGGGACCAGAAGGAAATGCCGGTGGTCCTGGTGGGTGGCCTTGGCCTCCGGGCAGGTCTTCCTCAATGCTTTCAGAGCCTGAAGAGGAGAGACTTGTCTGGGGGACTGGGACAGGACTGATGTCACCTGTCTACCCTGTTCCTGTTGGCTCTCTCTGCGGATCTCCACTGAGATGATGTCTCGGTGCCACGATTCCGGTGACTGGCGGCTGCGTTCAGCGACAGTACCCCGATGACTGAAGCCTCACGCTGTGAGAGCGGTGCTGCTCCATGGACCAGGAGTGGTAATGGGAGCGAGAGGATTGATATCTTGGAGACCATCAACATGCCCATGAAGATCAGTAACAGTGAACTGGAGACTGGTAACAGGACTCGGGGGACCAGTGTACCAACCCTCCGGAACGGTACCGTGAGCCTGGAGACCTATTCAAACGCTCTAAGCGCCGGAGTTCTGGGGATTGATGATGCGCCTCCAAGGGTCTGTGCCAGACAGCTGGTGATTGATGCCGGGATCCCAGTGAACACTGCCTAGAGATTGGAGAACAACACTGGGAACTCTGGTAGGTAAGCTGACCCGCATCTGGGGGCTGGTGGCACTGTTCAGGTAAGCGCTGCTGCACTGACAAAGACCACTGTAAGGGTCCCAGGGTGGGTTTTCCCCTGGAATGGTGCACCTTAGTAGCAGGCATGGGCGGCACCAGAAGGGATAATATATTCTTAGCAGCCTCTGGCATGGACAGCACCACCAGGTGCTGAGTGCCTCTGCTGCTTTCTGGGGTGGTGGGCAGATTTCAAAGAGGGCTCAAACAGCTCTGTAGGTGCTGGAGCCTAGCCACCATCCATAGAGAAAAAACTGCCCCTCATAGGTCTTCGCTGTCCTCTGGCTCTCTCCTTCCATTTACGGGATACAGGATAATGCCCTTTCCTGGCCTTTCTTTGCTTTTCAACTGGTACCAGGGATGGGGATTGGTGCCAGTCTCAGGTCGGTGCTGGTAGCACGCTCCACACCGAGGCTGCAGTGCTTGGAGCGGAGTCTGATCTAGTCGGCTCCGATGCCAGTGCGAAGGCTGACTCCATAAAGAACACTCAATGACAAATGTCCTGCTTCTTTTTCATTCGTGGTCTGAAGCTCTTACAGATGTGACACTTGTCACTCACATGGGTTTCCCCCAAGCACTTCAGACATCTTTTATGGGGATCACTGACTGGCATAGGTTTCTTGCAGCAATCACAAGGCCCCGTCCCTGGGCTAAGTCCCATCCAGGACTAACCAACTATTAGTAACTCTAACACTAGGAAACTGTAAAACTATAAAAGTTTTTAACAACTATATACAAAAAGTTCATAACTAGGCACTGTTGAGAGAAGTAAGCAAGCCGAGGCAAGGAGATGTTCCAGCACTGTCACTGGTGGTACGAAGGAACTGAGGGAGGGAGGAGACAACGGTGCTCCTTATACCGGCACATACGTGCACCACTCCAGAGGGTGCCAGAGCTAGTCTCCTATGGATACCACTGAAGGAAAAATTCCTGACACCAGTGCATGTGGCAAACACACATACCTACAATGGAATGGACATGAGCAATCACTCAAAGAACTTGATTTATGGGGGGACATATGTTGTTCTAGAGGTGTCTCAGAACTGACTTGTTTTGTGTGGTGGTGGTGGTAGGAGGGCAGCATTAATAGGCAGCAGAGCTCAGTCAGCAGGAATCCAGCATCTATAGGCTCAACAGGAGGGTGTGTTTTTCGTCCTGGTGAACAGGTATTAGACAGGGCTTGGAAAAAGTTGCCTGTTAATTTGAAAAGATGGTTACTCACCTTTGTAACTGTTGTTCTTCGAGATGTGTTGCTCACATCCATTCCAGTTAGGTGTGCGCGCCGCGCGTGCACGTTCGCCGGAAACTTTTTACCCTAGCAACTCCAGTGGGCGGGCAGGTCGCCCCCTGGAGTGGCGCCGCCATGGCGCCCAATATATATCCCTGCCGGCCCGCCCGCTCCTCAGTTCCTTCTTGCCGGCTACTCCGACAGTGGGGAAGGAGGGCGGGTGTGGAATGGATGTGAGCAACACATCTGGAAGAACAACAGTTACAAAGGTGAGTAACCGTCTTTTCTTCTTCGAGTGATTGCTCACATCCATTCCAGTTAGGTGAATCCCAAGCCATACCTAGGCGGTGGGGTCGGAGTGAGAAGTCGCGGCATGGAGCACTGCAGTTCCGAAGGCCGCATCCTCTCTTGACTGCTGGACCAGGGCGTAGTGGGAAGCAAAGGTGTGGACCGATGACCAGGTCGCTGCCCGACAGATTTCCTGGATGGGCACACGGGCGAGGAAAGCCAGCGACGACGCCTGCGCCCTGGTAGAATGCGCAGTCACACGGCCCGTAGGGACACGGGCCAAGTCATAACAGGTCCTGATGCAGGACGTTACCCAAGAGGATAACCTCTGGGAGGAGATAGGAAGCCCTTTCATACGGTCCGCTACCGCCACGAAAAGCTGGGGGGATTTGCGGAAGTGTTTGGTCCTCTCCACGTAGAACGCGAGAGCCCTACGGACATCAAGCGAGTGGAGCTGCTGCTCCCTGCCTGAGGAGTGAGGTTTTGGGAAAAAAACCGGGAGGAATATCTCTTGGTTGACGTGGAAGGCTGAGACCACCTTGGGTAGTAAGGCAGGGTGTGGTCTCAGTTGCACCTTGTCTTTGTGGAAGACCGTATATGGGGGGTCTACCACAAGAGCTCGGAGTTCCGACACCCGTCTAGCTGAGGTGATAGCTACTAGAAAGGCAGTCTTCCAAGAGAGGTAAAGCAGGGAGCAAGTAGCTAACGGCTCAAAGGGGGGCCCCATGAGCCGGGACAACACCAGGTTAAGATCCCAGGTTGGAGCAGGGGGACGGACGTTAGGGAATAAACGTTCCAGCCCCTTAAGGAATCTCGACACCGTTGGGTGAGAAAAAACGTAGCGACCATCCGCACCCGGGTGAAAGGTGGAGAGAGCTGCTAGGTGGACTCGCAACGACGATATGGCCAGACCTTGCCCTTTGAGGGACCAAACGTAGTCTAAGATGTCGGTCACCGAAACTTCCATAGGGCGGAGATTTCTCTCTACGCACCAACAGGAGAAGCGCTTCCATTTTGCCGAATATGTGGCTCTTGTGGACGGTTTCCTGCTGCTCAAGAGCACCTCCCTCACCGGCGTGGAGCAGCGCAGCTCAGAACCAGTCAGCCACGCAGGAGCCACGCCACCAGGTGCAGCGACTGCAGGTCTGGGTGACAGAGGGTCCCGTGTTCCTGGGTGATCAGGTCCGGATGAAGGGGCAGGGGAACTGGGTCGGCTACGGCCAGGTCCAGCAGCATGGTGTACCAGTGCTGCCTGGGCCATGCCGGGGCCACCATGATCACGTGAGCCCTGTCCCTGCGCACCTTCAGCAGGACCCTGTGGACCAGAGGGAACGGGGGAAACGCATAATACAGGTGGGTCGACCACTGGATGAGGAAGGCATCCGCTATCGACCCCGGCTCCCTGCCCTGAAAGGAGCAGAACGCTTGGCACTTCCTGTTCCCCTTGGACGCAAAGAGGTCCACCCGGGGATAACCCCACCTCCAGAAAATGGAGAGAGCGACGTCCGGGCGGAGGGACCACTCGTGTGACAGGAAGGATCTGCTCAATCGATCCGCCAGCGTGTTCCGTACTCCGGGGAGGAAGGAAGCCCTGAGGTGAATGGAGTGGGCTACGCAAAAGTCCCAGAGTCGTATCGCCTCGTGGCACAGGGAGGAGGACCTGGTGCCGCCCTGCTTGTTGATATAGTACATGGTCGTCGTGTTGTCCGTGAACACGGCGACACAACGACCCTGAAGCTGATGACAGAACGCTTGACAAGCAAGGCGGACCGCTCTCAACTCCCGCATGTTGATGTGTAGCCCCACCTCCTCCTGGGACCACAGGCTCTGCGTCCGCAGGGTCCCTAGGTGGGCCCCCCAGCCTAGATCTGAGGCATCCGTTGTTAGGGATACCGAGGGCTGAGGGGGGTGGAAAGGGAGACCCGCACATAACACGGACTGGTCCAGCCACCAGCCGAGAGAGTCTAAGACCTTCTGGGGGATTGTGACTAACATGTCTAACGGCTGCCTTGACGGCCTGTAATGATTGATAAGCCACAGCTGGAGGGGCCTCATGCGGAGCCGAGCGTAATCGGTCACAAAGGTGCAAGCCGCCATGTGGCCTAACAGGGTTAGACATGTCTGCACTGACGTCAATGGGGCTGACCGCAAATGTTGAACGATCGCCGACATGGTCTGGAATCGTTGCAGTGGCAGCAAGGCCCTGCCCACAGTGGCGTCCAGGACGGCCCCGATAAATTCCACCTTCTGTGTGGGCATCAGGGTGGACTTGTCTGTGTTTACCAAGAGGCCCAGACTTGCGAACATGCCGGTGATCACGCGGACATGGCTGTTGACTTGTTGTTCCGACGTGCCCCGAATCAACCAATCGTACAGATAAGGAAACACGTGGACACGATTGCGCCGAAGATGCGCCACAACAACTGCCATGCATTTTGTAAACACCCTCGGGGCCGTGGACAGGCCAAATGGGAGGACTGCAAATTGATAATGAAGAGCCCCCACAACGAAGCGGAGGAAACGTCTGTGGCGTGGCCAAATGGCAATGTGAAAATACGCGTCCTGCATGTCGAGGGCGGCGTACCAGTCTCCCGGATCCAGGGATGGGATAATGGTCCCCAGGGATACCATGCGGAACTTCAACTTCACCAGGTATTTGTTGAGCTCTCGCAGGTCGAGGATAGGCCTGAGGCCTCCCTTGGCCTTGGGGATCAGAAAGTAGCGGGAATAAAACCCCTTGCCTTTCTCGTTTTCCGGAACCGCCTCTATAGCTCCTTTGCTGAGGAGCGTCTGCACCTCCTGCCGAAGGAATTGCTCGTGAGAGGGGTCCCTGAAGAGGGACGAGGAAGGGGGGCGGGAAGGAGGAAATGAAAAACTGCAGGCGGTATCCCGTCTGCACCGTGCTTAAGACCCAGCGGTCCGATGTTATTTGGGACCACGCCGGGAAGAAAAACGAAAGGTGGTTGGAAAACGGGGGGGGGAAGGATCCATTAGGGAAACTGTTACTGCGCCCTCGGGCGCACCTTCAAAATGAAGGCTTAGGTCCAGGCGGGGGCTTAGAGGAGCCTTGGTTCTGCCCTCCTTGGTTCCCCGAATGCCTGCGCCTTCCATTCCTGCCGCGGCGCCTGTTAAGGTCCTGCCGCTGGCGGAACTGGGAAAACGGCCTGCGCTGTTGTTGTTGCTGTGGCCGGAAGGGTCTACGCTGCGTCACGGGAGTGTGCATCCCGAGGACCGCATGATGACTCGGTTATCTTTCAGACTCTTGAGTCTGGGGTCTGTCTTGTCGGAGAACAAGCCCTGGCCTTCGAAAGGAAGGTCCTGTATAGTATGCTGGAGTTCCGGCGGAAGGCCGGAAACCTGCAGCCAGGAGATGCGACGCATCGTAACTCCTGACGCGAGGGTACGGGCAGCCGAGTGTGCAGCGTCCAAGGAGGCTTGCAAGGCCGTGCGTGCGACCTTCTTGCCTTCATCCGAGATGGCCGCCCACTCTTGGCGAGCGTCTTGTGGCAGCAGCTCCTTAAATTTGTCTGCTGCCACCCAGGAATTGAAGGCGTATCTGCTCAGCAGGGCTTGCTGGTTGGAGACCCTGAGCTGCAGCGCCCCAGCCGAGTACACCTTACGGCCGAGGAGGTCCATCCGCCTGGCTTCTCTGGATTTGGGGGCTGGAGCCTCCTGGCCATGACGCTCTCTATCATTCACGGATTGAACCACCAGGGAACCCGGTGTCGGGTGCACATGGAGGTACTCATAGCCTTTAGAAGGGGCCATGTACTTCCTCTCGACGCCCTTGGCAGTAGGAGGAATGGAGGCCGGAGACTGCCAGATGGTGTTGGCGTTGGCCTGGATGGTTCGTATGAAGGGCAGGGCGACCCTGGTGGGAGCGTCAGATGAGAGGATGGTGACAATTGGATCCTCTATCTCCGAGACCTCCTCGGCTTGCAGACTCAGATTTTGAGCTAATCGCCTGAGGAGGTCTTGGTGCACCCTGAGATCCAGCTGGGGGGGGCTGTTGGAGGAGGTACCAGCCACCGCTTCATCCGGGGAGGAGGATGAGGAGACCCCAGGCAAGAGAGTGTCTAACTGTGGGTCTTCCTCAGCCCTCGCCTCTGCCTCAGGAGCCAAAGAGGAGTCTTGTTGCTTGGACCCTTCCTCCCCATCCGGGGAGGGAGGGGGGCGAGACAACGAGGCTTCAGGAGCCCTACGCTCCGCAGTCGCCGGCCTAGCAGGGAGCTGTTGGGGGCCCTGGGCCTGATGGTATGCCCAGGGTGTCCAGAATCCCCATTGTTGCGGGCCTTGGTCCTGCTGCGGCGGATCCCTGAATAGCGCCGCCTGCCGGTCGGTGCCCAGCGCATACCCGCTGTCCGTTTGCGAGGATACGGACGGCTGTCTAGAGGGCCATGGTGGGGCCGACCCTGGATGGTAAGGGTCTGCGCGGGTCGGCACGGAGGATCGTCTCGGTGCCGGGGACCGGTGCCGGGAGTCATATCGGTGCCGGGATCCGGATCGGTACCGGGCGCCGCTTCGGTGCCGGGACCTGCCACCAGCTCGGTGCCGGGAGGTCGACCGGGACCGGGACCTGCCACCAGCTCGGTGCCGGGAGGTCGACCGGGACCTGCCACCAGCTCGGTGCCGGGAGGTCGACCGGTGCGGCGAATAGCGTCGGGACCTGCTCCTGGAATCGCGGTGCCGGTCTCGGCGACTGGAACCTGACCGCGATCGTCTTGATGTCGACCGGTGCCGCGAGTGCGACCGGTACCGCTGAGGGGAGCGGTGCCGGGACTGCGAGCGGCGGCGGGACCTGGAGCGACCATGACGTCGGGACCTGGATCGCGAACGAGAGTCTCGAGGTGGTGCCGACATCATGGGCTTGCCTCTGGACACGACCCACACCGGAGGTACCGGGGGTGGCAGCCGAGTGGGCTCAGTCAGGACTATGAGGTCCCGAGCCGAGGCGAAGGTCTCCGGTGTGGATGGGACCACTATCTCAACCCCAGATCTCGTGGGGGAGCTCGGCGGCACCGGACTCGACGGACCCGCCGGGCCCGGAGTCGACGGTGCCGGCGGCGCTGCGGCCGATGTCGAGGCCGGGCGCTCTAGCCGGGTCTGCCTGGCCGGAGTAGCGGACTTCGACGGCCTTGGCTCTGTCTCCCGTGCCGGAGAAGGTCGGTGCCGGGGAGTCTTCTCTGTGCCGGTGCGATCCGGTGCCGGCGCCGAGATCACGGCCTGCGAAGCCGTCGGGTCAAGTGCCGCCTCCATAAGGAGAGTTCGGAGTCTTTGATCCCTCTCCTTTGTCCTTGGCTTAAAAGCCTTACAGATGCGGCACTTGTCGGATCTGTGCGATTCCCCATGGCACTTCAGGCACGCTTCGTGGGGATCGCTGGTAGGCATGGGCTTCTTGCAGGCCGCACACTGCTTGAAGCCCGGCGAAACAGGCATGAGCCTGGCGCCGGGAAGGGCTAAGCCCCCGGCGAAGAACTATTTAACAACTACTTAACTTAACTACTACTTAACAAACTAATTAACAACTACAATAGTACTAGAGATAAACGATAGATAAACGATAGATAACTAGGAGAGCTAGGGACGTGGAGGACAGCTATGCCGCGCTCCACAGTTCCAACGACCGACACGGCGGTAAGAAGGAACTGAGGAGCGGGCGGGCCGGCAGGGATATATATTGGGCGCCATGGCGGCGCCACTCCAGGGGGCGACCTGCCGGCCCACTGGAGTTGCTAGGGTAAAAAGTTTCCGGCGAACGTGCACGCGCGGCACGCACACCTAACTGGAATGGATGTGAGCAATCACTCGAAGAAGAACTTGATATTCCGACACCTAGAATGCAGTTTGTCTAAACACTTGAGAAACTAGAATTCCTCTAGCAGCAAACAGAAAGAACCAGTCCAGCTGTTAAAAGCCCAGATTGTCTTAACAAAAGTCTCTCTGCTAGAGAACATACTTTGAATGGTTTAACTTCAGAGCACAAGTGATCATTTTTAAGTCTACATCCCCATGTAGAGTGTGATATCAGATATGTGATATGACAGAGGTGCTTTGTTGCTGCACGTAATGTAAGAATGCCCTCTTTCATAAGCTCAGTGCTTTTGTCTCCCTCATGGAAATAGCACAAAGTCACAGTACCTTTGTGTGGCTGATATCCAAGTGGCCTTGACAAACTTGCTTTCAGATCAAATGTTGGCTTCTTGGTACTTGTGGGTTCTGCAGTCTGAGCTGCAAACTTGAATGGTGTAACAGCTAAAAAGAAAACCAGGGTACCATGTTTAGAGAGAGGGCACAAGAATTTCCACTCCTAAAAGCAAACAGTTGGGAAACTACACAAGGAGAGCACTACAACAGCCCAATTCTATAAGCCAGTCAAACCAAAGTACCATAGGGTCTTACAAACTACCAAGGATCCACACACTATACAATGTATTCCACTGAAAACACATTTAACACCCTGAATAACAGGGAAGAGGTTGAACAATATGGGGCAATAGCATACGAAGGGCAGATGTGGAAGGTCTCACTCTTTTGGTTTGGTTTTAAGTAGATAGCCCTGGTGTGTATCAGATCTGCTAAGCCATATATCTAGTTCAGCGTTTCTCAACTGCCCTGTGGTCTCCCAGTGGTCTACGGAGAGCACGCTGATCACATGATGCTTATTTCCAGTTGTCACCTTAAATCACAACGAAAAATACATTAAGTACTATTGCTATTTTTTCATGTAAGCAATTACTGTAGGTTATGTAAGGAGGAGCAAATCATGAGGAGCATGGAAGGTGGTCCACAAAACTATGACTAGAAAGGGAAGTGTCTGTGACACAGACTAGCACGTGGTCCACACTGGAAGACACTGAGGGTACAGGATGGCTGTTAACAGTTCTACTTGCACACCACTGAGCAAACTCTTAGTACCAAGCAAAAGTTGTGAGTCACATGTATAATGCAATTTACATGGTCATGTAACTTGCTACAGAACCAGGGATTATTTTTAAAATGCTATATAATTTACTCCAGAATCTAAGTCTTTATTTAAAAACATTAATTCCCTAGCAGTTCAAGAGTCTCTATGTCTTAATCTCACATTTCAACAGAAAAAACAGATATGCCAATGAGTACAATATCCATTTGTTGGTTAAGTGCCTGCATACCATTCTTAGGTCCTTGACACATACGTCCTATGTGGCACATAGGATGTGAGGTGTCACTAGTGAGGAGTTCAGTCTTTTCTTAAGATGTTTAAGAAAACAAGACTACCTGGGGTACCTTATTCCTTATATGTAGGCCAGCTACTATCCCAAACAAACTTTTATCAACACTTCCAAGAAATGTTGACTTTAACCCTAATCCCGAACTACTGAAAACAAAGTAAACCACTCAAGCTGTTCTAATACTGACTTCTTGCTCAGGATTGATTTATTTTAGCTATCTAATTTATTTCCACCTCAGGACATGACCTTCACATGCTGTCCCAATGCTTGGTTCCCTGCTCTCAACTTCAATACTCTGTAGGATATGAACTGTTAGTTTTATTATCAGAAGTGGGACTTCTATACAATTGTATGTGTATATTTTAAGACTAGTAAGTCATGCATCACACCATACATGGTTTTCCACTTCTCCTGAGCAAGTATGATAGCTCGTTCCTTATTCCATTGCATGGTTATTTGGTGGTCCAGGGAGCTTTTCTACAAGGACACTTAAATCTTTTCTGGAGTACTCTAATACCAAGTCTGCAATGGTGCTTTTATGTTTCCTTGAGGCACTTTTATCTGCTAATACAGGGGTGAGCAAACTTTTTGGGCCGAGAGTCACATCTGGATGGGGAAATTGTATGCAGGGCCAGGGCAGGGGGTCGGGGTGCAGGGGTGTGTGGGTGCGGTGGTGTGTGGATGCGGTGTGCAGAAAGGGGCTCAGGGCAAGGATTTGGGGCAGAGGAGGGATGCAGGGTGTTACAGGGGGCTCAGAGCAGGGAGTTGGGGTGCAGGAGGGGTGCAGGGTGTACGAGGGGGCTCAGGGCAGGGAGTTGGGGGGCAGGAGGGATTCGGGCTCCAGGGTGGCAGTGGTGCGCACCAGGGCCAGAGCAGGCTCCCTGCCTGCCTGCCCTGTTCCTGTCCCCATGCCATTTCAGGAAGTGCTGCAGCTCCTGGGGTGGTGGGGTGTGCAGAGGGCTTCATGTGTGCTGCCCTTGCTGCACCTCCAGGTACCTCCCCCGAAGCTCCCATTGGCCACGGTTCCCTGTTTCCGGCCAATGGGAGCTGCGTAGGGCGATGTCTAGAGGCAAGAGCAACGCAGAGAGCCCTCTGCCCACCCCCCTCACCCCGCCCAAGGGCTGCATGGGTGTGCTGCCACCACTTCTGGAGAGTGGTGCGGGGCCCACTGTGCCACAGGGGCAGTCCTGCGGGCCACACACAATAAGAACAGCTAGACTGGAGATAATTTCCTCGCCTTTTATCTTATCCAAAGATTTTTAGCACCTACCCTTTTCAGGTCAAAGGACTGAAAGAAAATATAGATTTAAAAACAAGATATCGCAGTCCCCTAAAGAATCACTCTAGTCTTGGGAAATAATATATTCCCCCTTGCCCTTTGCTAAAGCATTAAAGCTTGTTTCCAAATATTATGTACATTTTATAGCATCAGTTTCTCAGAAGATTACCATTAGGGTTGGTCTTTGATGCAGTCAGCTCATGGTTTGTTCCATTTCCATTAGTGCTCTTTCTAATTGTGGGTTTGCCACTTTTATGACTATCAGGTGTGCAAATCTCCAAGAATGGTGACTTTCTAGATGGAGTCTTGGTAAGGGAGCGCTTGTGTTCATTATCTTTTGTAGCTTCTGAGAATCTGAAAGGAAGTAGTTATTAGTCGGAATAAAGATCTGAACCTTCCTGCATTAACAGATGCTCATTAAAAACATTTCAACCAATGTAAGTCTCTTATCTATTGGAGAAAACATGAAGTGCTGTAATACATAATCCTATGGCACATTCTTTGTCATGAACATGGAACAAGAATTTCAATCTGCATCAAGTGCTATCAACAACTAGTGCAACAATCACACAATGTTTTTATTGCAATTTAATTTTCAAGTTCAATTTTTAAATTTCATGATTTAGTTCACTGTGTTGTTCATATAGTATACCAAATACTTGACTGATGTTTTTGATGAGTCCTTTTTACCTGACATTCATTTTGGTTGTTGACAGAATGGAGGGATTGAATGAAGATTTCTGAGATAAAATACTCCGATTTGCGGTGCCTACAGAGATGCGTGGGGAGCGCCGCAAGTTGCCTGGAGTACAGCTGGCAGAGAACCTTCCTCTTTGGGGATGTGGGCTGAATAAAAACACTCTGCCACCGGAGCGTTTCTAGAAACACAGAATTGGGCATTTAGCACATTCTACGAGAGTTTAGCATTCGGATAGGCATAACATAAGAACGGCCGTACCAGGTCAGACCAAAGGTCCATCCCTTTACAGAAACCATGTTGACTATTGCTCAACAGTTTATGTTTTTCTATGTGTCTGACAATTTTATTCTTAACTATTGTTTCAACTAATTTGCCTGCTGCCTGGATTGTGCTGGAGCTACAGAACATAATACATTTAATCGTAAGTGCACAGATCAATCTGCTTTAAAAGAATAATATTTCAAAAAAGAGAAGAAGCTCTCCCTCGTAACTAGACAGACAAGATTATCGGGGGCACGGGGGGGGGGAAGGAGGGGAACTCACCTTAGAATTGCTGTGCGGAGTTCCTTTCTCACATGCTTTTGGGTGGTTAGTTTTTTTAGCCAACATCTGCAAAAATAAAATGTATAGAGTCTTAAATACTCATCCACAAACTTCGTATCTATCAGCAAGATAAGAAACGTAACATTCAGAATAAGTTTCAATGTTCTTGTTTTGACCATATTCATTGGTGTACATTGCTGTAAATCTTGGCATGTGCACACATTTGTCACATCTGAAAATGCCATTATTTTGGAATTCTCACACATTTAAGTTTAGAATACAGAATTTGAGAGAGATCAAGGGCCATGAAGAACCATTTACATGCGACGTCTTTTGAAGGTGAGTCGAATGCCTTTCCATAAAAGGTATATAAAAAGCACTTAAGTTTTCCACCTTGGATGGGCATTAACAGATCAAGACCACCATTTAAATCCCACTTTTTAAGATGCTCAAGTTCCATGGCAACCCAGACACAATTAAGAAGGTAGACAAAAAAGCCAAACAACCCCACCAATGTAATTAGTAGTCTACTTTTTTTTTTTTTTTTTTTTTTTTAGGAACTACTTATAAAGTATTTATGCTACCACAATAGAGTCAGAGAAAGGTTAGTTCTGTGGCAGGCAGAAACAGGCCTGGAGGTACAGCAAAAGTACTCAGGATAGACTTATATCCTCACAGTCTGTGGGATGTTAGGATCGTTGAAATTGCATGGGCCCCCTACCAGTCAACTACTCCTCAAAAATGGTTCTTTAGCCACATGCATAAATGTATGACTCATACTGAGGGACTGTGAGGAGATAATGCAATAAAGAACCCTCTCTAGATTTTAGAAGAATGTAGGGATGAGAGATATGATCCTCTATTGATTCCTACCTTGACCTCATTGATAGAATTGCTGAAGTTTTCAATCAGTTTATTTTTTCTCTCAATGTAGGCATCAATAGACTCCATTTTCTCGAAGTGAGCCTCATGCAGCTTCTTGAAATCTTCAAAATTCCAAAAATATGAAAGAGAAATTGTCAAGATTGCTCATTTATAGGCAAGTTTAAATGATCAGAGGATGGAGCAAACCTGAAATAATTGTCACTAGGGGATAGGAGACAAAAGAAAAAAAAAAACAAAACCTAAGTGCACTATTTTTCCTGACTGTATCCTGTGAGTCTAAGTAAGTGGTTCTCAAACTGCGGCCAGTTTGCGGCCCAACCAGCACACAGGTGTGGCCCATGTGACAGCCTCAGAGCCATACAGGCTGTGTATAGATATATATATTTTAGTGTAGATGTGGTCTACATAACAGAGCGCCTCATATGTGGCCAACAATGGTAAATAGGTTAAGAACCATTGGTCTAAGTGATTAAAAACACATGGAAGTGGTCGCCTATCTCTGCCTTGACTAATCCTAAACAAATGGCAAGTCATTATTTATTCAGTTACTGGGCATCCATTTTAGAGCAGATCATTAGTTCAAAGAAAAAATGATAGTAACTTAATTTAGCATTCCTGTCTGATGTTAAAAAAACCCTTACATATATAAATGTTTTTCACCTAGAGGGTTTCAAAGCACTTGACAAACTGATTTTAAAACTAAGCACATTTATCTACTACCAACACACAACTAGCTCTTTGGAGAAACACAGGCAGATATACACCACATTGGAACACTTCAGAGCCTTGACAATTGCTTTATAAAAGAGCAAGATGTTTTCCCCAAGCAAGCCCTATGAGATTTCGAGCCCCACATTAAAAAAAAAAGAATGAGATTGGATTCATTTACGCAGTAACAGGCAAGTGTCCTTTCATACATGGACAATAAGCCTGTTTTCAGAGATAGTAAATAGCTTACTTGGCGTAATGGGTTTCACTCCTGTTCTTCCGGTTTTAGACAGACGGTTTACATATCGAGGGATCTTCCCAGCTGGAGGATGCGCTGGGAGAGTGTCATCTGGTACTATCAAATCAAACAAGTCTGTTAAAACTACTGGAAGGTTAGCTTAATGCTACTAAAACTCAAGTTATCCTTTTGCTTCATGAAACTCTGGAAGCTTGTATGCCAAAGAAGTATTCACTCCCTTAAATTGGGCTCTAGTACGAGAAGTAAAAACAAAATTGTGGAGTTCCATGTTTATAGTGTCTCAGAGGCTTCCATATCAAAAGTGTACCCAAGTAATAGGATGACTTTGCCAACTGCAAGCTCAATATGGTATCGGAAAGTCAAGGCAGGTTATTTCCTTCTCATGCATCTCCATCAGTAAAGGTTCTGCAGGCCAAATTCTGTTCTGGGTGGCAACCAATTGCCTGGACAAAGTGTAATTGGATTGGCCCTGTATGAGTAGTACTCCATTAGAATGAGTAGTATTTTGTTGATTATGCATAAAGAAGGAACAGAACCCAACTCACTTTCTCCTAGCGGTGTTAGCTCTGCAGCACTAATACAAGTAATAATAAAAGCTTCCATGACTATTGTAAGCAGAGATACCAGAATGCACATCTGGAAGCTTATCTGTTTCAACAGAGGGTGACATTTTTACTTAGAGACTTGAGAGCAGAACCACACAGTGACTAAAGATATAGCCAATAAGTCTTTAATCTTTTCCTAATTTTTATGGTTTGAATTCAGCTTCTTTTGTATCATGTTTACACCGATATTTGTTGAGTTCAGTTAGTCTTCTTTCTTCATTTTAATACAATTCACAAACAGCTGTATTTTTTAAAAAGACGTTCAATTAGAGTATGATAGCATTTGTAAACTGAAAGCGAGTGCTCAGTTATTTCTTATTTGAGGTCCGTGCTGAAGTCAATATAGAAAAGCCCCATGATATTGGGGAAAAAACGCAAACCACCACAATGGGACCAAAGGATGGGAATATTAGTGATTTCTTTTAACCCATGTGTGTAAGTTTCTCTGTAAGCTTGTAACAGAACACTTGTGTCACTAGAAGGAACCATTGCTTAGACAGAAGGCAGCAAGTGTAAACTCAAACAAGAACTATGATCATGATGTAAGAGAGGGATACTACAGCTGTTTCTCAATCTGAAAGCTCAAATTGTTGGGTCAAACAGATGGCTCTTATATTGTGTGTTGCTTGAAAAACTCAACTGGGTGTGTTGAATGGTATATCTAACTTGCAGCAAAACATTAAAGTTGGCTTCCCATAACAGTTTTCTTGCATACTCTACTGAACAGCAGTTATGCCCATGCTGCAAATCAGGGACTGTACATACCTATTGTGCCATCTTGCTGGAGCAGAGCACGGGATTGTATATGGCTTAGTGCTTGGGTTCTCAACCTTTTTCTTTCTGAGCCCCTCCCCCCAGCATGCTATAAAAATTCCATGGCCCACCTGTGCCACAACTGTTTTTCTCCATATCCAGTAGATTGAAAGCCAGGGCTGGCATTAGAGGGTAGCAAGCAGGACAATGGCTCAGGGCCTGACATCATAGGCGGCTTCGTAAAGCTAAGCTGCTCAGGCTTTGGCTTCAACTCTGGACGATGGGGCTCAGGCTTTCTGTCCTGGGGCCCAGCGAGTTTATCGCTGGTCCTGCTCTGTGGTTTATTTTGGCAGATCTCCTGAAACCTGCTCATGACCACGGCCACACACACAAGTGAGGAAGACACCAGTTCTGATTTTCAGCATCACATCAAACACAGCAGGCAGGTAATGATGAAGTTTCACTTGCCTGGACATGTTTTTTTGCTGTCTAAGTTGCCCAACAATAAATTTTTTTCTAGCCTGAGTATAAATTTATACTAACTACACATCTGGGAAAGTTGAGTCATCTGCAAGCAGAGGCCAATGAAGTACAACACATGAAGTACTCTTCCCCACCTCTTTCCTCAGGAAGAGAGTGCCACATTTATGATAATCCAAGAGGCACTAAATTTAAAGGTGACCTGCAAAGGAAAAGAGTTGAGATTGTGCACCCTATCTTCATCTTCTTCTTCTAAACAATATATAAAGCAGGCCTGAAAGGTTTTTTTTTTTTTTAAATATTCAGCTTGCTTTTCACATAAGAAATTCAGGTCTTGTCTACCCTAACCCTACCAGCTATGGTAACTGGATTTAAATAGTTAACAAAAAAAGTTTTGAACAGCCTGACCCAAAATCCTTTCCATTCTCAACTGCTCACCTTTCACTCGCTTTAAGCTCGTGAAGGTTATTTTACTAGTTCTCCAAGAAGTAATGTTTGGGAAATGGACCTTTGCTAAAGATTTGATACACTGGTTTATTTAAGTAAGGGCATGTTCGGATCCCTAAGAAGTTCTTCACCAAAACTATGGAAGACCAGACTTGACATTCCCAAGGAAAAAACCCAAGCAGAATCCCCACCCTCTCCCAACTTTCAAGCCTTCTTTAAAATTCATAAAGAAAACAAGTGCACAAGTCCAATTTTAAAAGTTTCTTCACATATCACCTTTAAGTGAAAGGTGTTTCTCAAACAAATGATCTGTCATGGGCCAACGAGGTGGCCTATTAGACCACCAGGACATTCCACTATATTTTTACAGACTTAGTATATAAATCAAAATTCCTGTTTGAAGTACTGTAAGTAACCAAACTAAGAACTACTTGCAGTTTCCCCTTACTTTCAGCTCCATTTCGTTTAGCAGAAACGATCTTCTCCCTTTGCTGGCTCTGCATGGGATGCATCGCTGGGTTCACAGGAGCTTTGTTCTTAGCTACAGGTTCCTCATTTTGGCGTCTTTTCAGTCTCTTGCTGTGTCCATCCTGGGGTACTTTTTCTGTCATATCTGAATAATTCTGGAGTTCAAAGATGTTTCGGTTAGGTCTTTTTTTCCAGTGATGTTCTGCCTGTTCTTTAGGACAAGTTCTACACTAGAAAAGGTTTGCTGGTATAGCTATACCATCAAACCATAGTAGTATAGACACAATTTATACCAGCAAATAAGTGATTTTTCTGATGGCTTATATTTGGCAAGCAAAATAAGCCGACTGTCAGTCACTTTGTTGCCACTATACCTACATGTACACCAGGGGTTTTGCTGGTATGTGTGTTGCAATCTCTTACCCCTTATAAACAAAACAACACCCCCCCACTGACATTGCTATTGTCACAGTTCTGGGTTTAACTGCACACCTGCCCCCTTTGTGGTTTCCTCAATAGCATCTGTCAAGGTTCCTCCCCGACTCTGAACTTTAGGGTACAGATGTGGGGACCTGCATGGACACTTTAAGCTTAATTGCTAGCTTAGATCTGGTAACACTGCCACCATCCAAAAATTTCAGTGTCTGGAACATGTCCTGACCCCCAAAACCTTCCTCTCCCTGGGCAGCCTTGAGAGGCTTTTTCACCAAGTTCCTCGTGAACACCGATTCAACCCCTTGGATCTTAACACAAGGAGAATTTAACCATTCCCTCTTCCTTTCCCCCACCAATTCCTGGTGCATCCAGATCTAATCCCCTTGGATCTTAAAACAAGGAAAAAATCAATCAGGTTCTTAAAAAGAAAGCTTTTAATTAAAGAAAGAAAGGTAAAAATCATCTATGTAAAATCAGGATGGAAAATACTTTACAGGGTAATCAGATTCATATAGCCCAGAGGAACCCTCTCTAGCCTTAGGTTCAAAGTTACAGCAAACAGAGGTAAAATCCTCTCAGCGAAAAGGAACATTTACAAGTTGAGAAAACAAAAATAAGACTAACACGCCTTGCTTGGCTGTTACTTACAAGTTTGAAACATGAGAGACATTCAGAAAAATGTGGAGGGCCTGGATTGACCTCCAGTCCCTCTTAGTCCCAAGAGCAAACAACCCCCAAAACAAAGAGCACAAACAAAAGACTTGCCCCCACCAAAATTTGAAAGTATCTTGTCCCCTTATTGCTCCTCTGGTCAGGTGTCAGCCAGCTTTACTGAGCTTCTTAACCCTTTACAGGTAAAAGAGGCATTAACCTGTAACTATCTGTTTATGACAGCATCCCCTTAGGTGTCAGGCTGGGAACCTCCATGTTCTTCTCCCTCCAGATCAGAGTTTTAGGGATGCAGTCCCCTTGCAATTCACTGTGCTTGTCCCAGCAGCTCTGACTTTAGTTTAACACTTGCAGTTCTGCTCTCTCAGGAACAATGAGAGTCAGTGACCAACCAGCTTTCGCAAAGTACAGTACGTTTATTTAAGTCAAAAACATTACAGAGGAAAAAAAAAAAATCTATCTATCTATATGCATACTAAGCTTACGCAGATATGACCGATCATCTACATGAGATCCTGGTAGGTCCATAAGTTTGTTAGTTCTCTGTTCCAGAGTGACTCTCTCCATGAGTCAGATCAGGCTGACTCTACATATTTTTGGCCTTTGTCTCTCAGCCTCCTAAACCAGGTAAAATCAGTTAATTTTACTTCTCCTATGGGGAGAAGCTTCCAAGGGCTGGGTATCTGCATCGTCAGCACTGGAAATTTGCATTAAAATCTCCAAAAAACAGTCTTTCATGTTTCCAAGGTCTCACATCTGTCCCAGCTATACCAGCAAAAAAGCTTTTCGTTTAAGACCTAGCCTAATATGCTATACCCATTTGGCACCTTTCAAACAAAACAAAAACCAAACCATTCTCCTTCTGCACATTTTCTCCCCTCACTTTTATTTTTTTTTAATAAACCAAAAGTCTCACATTCCAACCTAGAGAGAAAGTCCTGCACAAAGGGAGATCTACAGTCTATACAAGGGAAAGTGAAACATTCCATACACCAAATGCTGTTAAATGCAAAAGCAAACCAACTGAAGAAAGTTTTTATTTCAGTTCTGGTCATCTTAGGTGTTGCTTGTATATACTAGTTAATATTTCAGAGAACGGCGTGACTTAAACTGAAAACGTCCTTTATTCTATTTTTCCAAACTGACCAATGCTCTTTAAGCTTAGGCTAAAGATGAGATCATCTAGTTATCTCAGCAATTACATTATGTTCCAGGAACACTAGGAAAAGATTTTTACCATGTTATTTTAATTAGATGGACTGCTTATAAACAAGGTAGGACAAGCAAAGTTCTCCATCTTGCTAGAACTCCCTTTTCATCAAAGCTAGCCAGCAGAGATAAAGAGTATCATAGAAGCATGGAATTTAATGCAAACTGATTGGTTGGATGATGAACATGCTTGACACCAGTGCTGCTGGATGTATTAGGTACAGCACAGAGTTCCACCCTTTTGTTGGAATACGCAAGAATGTCACAATACACAGATGTGGGAGAGGAGAACACAGAAACTCTTATTTATCTGAAGAGCACAAACATGAAGGAAAATATTTTAACAAAGATAACAGATGAGAGGAAAAATTCTTGATTGTCATTTGTTGTCATTCTGCCAGAGTAAGGGGGGCAAGGTGGAGGAGGAGAAATTCAACAGCTGCAAGACAAGTTAAGAAATAGTGATGTCTCTGCAGCCTTAGTGCAATTGCACCTGGAATACTGTGTACAGCTGTGCTTCAGACGGCACAAATACAAGCAGAAAATTGGCTGTTTCCTCAACAATGACATTTCAAAAGTTATAAATAATTTAAAAAATTGACAAAAGGGGGATCATCGTCTTTCTTTGAGGGCATCTTGGTTTTAATCCCACTAGGGACAATGGGGACGAAAGGTGGTGGCCATTTTAAAAGAGGGCAGTTCATATTCAGAATTCTCTAAAGAACAAGCTTCGTCAACCTCTGCTGAAGAAACCTGCAGTTATGAAGAACAAGAAAATAAGTCTAAAAAATGTTTCTTCAAATTTAAGACAGTTTCAGCAAGTTTAAACTATATGAGAAAATTGAAGAGTTTGCCCTATTCCATTACTAACTAAAAGAATGCCTTCAAAGGCAAGTCAAGCACAAAGTATAATTCTGTCTTGTTTATGATTATATAGAGAGATATTGTGGCTTTATTCTATAAAGCAATCGAAAAGCCATGCTTAGAATATGGTGTCATATAGAGTACAGAAAGGAAGAGGATATTTCAATGCTTGAAAAAAAATGGAAAGATGGCTGCTTGACTCATCTGGTGATCAGAATGTCTATTAAGAAAAATTAAGAATTAATTTCAAGAGTTGAGTGTATTTAGCCTGAAAACAGAGTGAAACATGATTATAGTGTCCTGGGACTTAATCTCTAATGAGGTGCTTAAACTGTACCCACTGTGGTATTTGAGCACTTAAAAGTCAAATTAATGACTCTGGGAAAGACCCATGCAGATTACAGGTGATCTGAAGTTGATAATAAGCTTAAACAACAGGAATAGTTGATCGCAGCTAGCAGTTGACACAAGTTTCAGAAAAGTAGGGTACCAAAATACAAATCAACAACATTATTGGTCTCAGAGTAGCAGCTGTGTTAGTCTGTATCCACAAAAAGAACAGGAGTACTTGTGGCACCTTAGATACTAACAAATCCCACCTTTTCATGTTCTCTGTATGTGTGTGTGTGTATAATATATATTTATATCTATATATATCTCCTTACTATATGTTCCATTCTATGCATCCGATGAAGTGGACTGTAGCTCACGAAAGCGTATGCTCAAATAAATTTGTTAGTCTCTTAACGTGCCACAAGTACACCTCTACCTCGATATAACGCTCTCCTTGGGAGCCAAAACATCTTACCACGTTATATTGAACTTGCTTGGATCCACCAGAGTGTGCAGCCCCACACTTTCCCCAGCATTGCTGTACCGGATTATATCCGAATTCGTGTTATATCGGGTTGTGTTATATCCAGGTAGAGGTGTACTCCTTAATATTACTGGGTTTTCCTACTGAAAGCAAGCATTTCCTGCCAAGTGGTGGCAGAATAGACCAAAGGTTTATTTAACTTGCATTTCTCTTAATAAAGGAATAAAACCTGAAAAACTTGAGTTACCTCTTTCTCAACAGGAAGTGCCATGTCTTCTTCATTAGTATTTATTTCCTCCTTGGAGGCCATCTTTGCAGTTGCTACCTTCCTCCCTTTCCCACGCCTTTTTGTGACAAAGGACACTGGAATAGGTTTGACCTGCTCTGGACTGCTGAGCTGCTCTGTGTCTGTGGAGGAGGACGCGCTCCTTCCAAAGTCCTGTATAAGAGAAATGGAACCACTGTCTAACATCTTTACATGTGCATATTCATGCCAGATGCACTAACGAGAAAGCTTCACAAGTTATTAAAGGAACACAGATACATCACACCCACTGTTCACAAAAAATCCTGTTGGCTCTCTCACTGTTCACTGGCATCACAATCAGTGTGCTGATGCCAGCTTTTTCCTCAAATAGTGAAGTTAGGTTTTTGAGGGCAGTTTGTTAGCATTCCATCTGAAATCCTTTCATTTAATTTTTATTGAATGCATAGCATTCCATCAAGGTATTTAACACATGCAGCATTTCGCATTTGACATGTGACTGGGAGAATCCTGGGGCTCTCCAAGTTTCTAAGATCTCATAGATCTTTTTAAAATCCTGCAAAAGATCATGTCATCTGTGGTCCTCCTACAGGGCTCCTCTGATCCCTAGCAATGGGAAAGCATACCTGTGCTGTTGCTACTGCATACACCACAGTTCAAGGACTCAGCGAAGAAGAGTGAATCTGACAAGGATCATATCAGTTCTTAATGGTTTCACAAAAAGGGCCACAATAGAAGTATATGCAATACATAATGACAGAGAAAAAAAGCTTCTGATTTACCTTGTTTTATAACATAAAAACAAGGGGACATTTAATGAAACTGAAAGGCAACACATCTAAATAAAAGAGGAAGGTTGTTTTTGTTGTGTTTTTTTAAAATACATACAGTGTAACAATATATGAGGATAAAAAAACAACTAAAACTTTCTGTCTGGTATGTCCTTTGGTTATAGCATCCTGAGGAGTAACTTGTAAGTGTAGTAGGCACAAAATGGCTAGACAAAATAGGATTAGACATTCATAGAGGTGAGAACTTCCAGTTAGAGAATATAAAAGATAGATAGGATAAACAAACAAAAAAAGGAAGGGACACTCCCTCCCATCCCAACTGCCTAGGTTTAGCAAAAGGCTTCCCATACAAGCTGGTTTATTCCATATAATAATTGTCTTTATGGGGTTTCTTATACCTTCCTCCGAAGCTTCAGGTATTGACCACTATCAGAGAGGATAGATTCTATGGACTACTGATCTGGCATAGCATTCCCTGTTTGTAGGCTATCCTGGGAAAGCATTATTTGCAGAAGCAGCACAGGTGTTCCCTGGAGGTGGGTTCAAACCTTCACAGCTAGTATTTAAAATATTGAGATCTAGGTTGTCATTAGGCTTGGTTCAGCTCGTGAAGATGATCTTCTCTCAAAGGACACAATGGAGAATTTTGTACATTTCCCATTGCTCATGTCTGGAGCTGAACAGATCAGAGCAAATTAGAACATTAGCATATCAGTTTCCATTTAACAACATTTTAGTTCATACTAAAGATAAATCTGTGTAGGTACTGGAGCACAAGTTTTAACTCCAAATTGTTTTGTCAGAATTCCATTACTAGGATGGATGCTGGCCTGGTCATATATGGAACCATTTCTAAACTGAATACCAAAAATGTCAATTTCCAGCAGTGGGTGAACACATTAAGCACGATGCACTGATTAAGTAAAAATTTCAATTTATATTACCATGTGCACTACATGAGAAGCACTTTTCATTAAACGCAATGCACTGCAATTATCAAAATAGGAGCAACTTTCTTAGAAAGAATGGTTCTGCATATTGTCTTTCATAAGATTATAAGAAGTCAGCAGACATCTGTTCTTACCTTACTTCCATTTTCTTGTTTTGGCTCATGAAAGTGCTGCTTCAGAGTTTTCAGCAATTTGTCTGCCTGCAGAGGAGTCAAGAGTATAAAATGTGACCCAAAGAAGACACTAGTCCATTACATAAAATGTTGCATATACCAACCCTGTATATCAACCAATTCAGCAAAGCACTTAAGCATCTGCATAAGTCCATTTCTATTCAGCAAAACACATGTTTAAGGGTATGTCTTTTGGCAACATGTAGAGTACCTACCTGCCCAGCTCCCCAGCACAAGTATAAATAAGCAGTGTAGCTGGTGAAGTATGGCTTAGGCAAGCAGAGTAAAAGACATCTCGGGGGAGGTGGGTCTCTCTGCACGTACCAGCCTACACCCTGCTGGCCCAAAGCTGTACCTCCCCGTCTACACTGCTGTTTTTATCAGTGCAGTGTCCTGCTGCTGGAACCTTTTCCCTCTGCAGGAAAAGACTCCCACCACGGGGATGTGGTGAGGAAATCTCTGCCAGCTCCCTGCTGCTACAGCTCTTCCTTGCCACAGGAAAACATTATGGAAACTATAAAAGGCTCTGGCAGGAGGGAGGCAGCAGGGAAAGACAGACTTTTCCTGCTTCCTTCCCCCTGCCAGAACTTTTCCTTGCTGCATTGACAGGTTCCAGTGGCAAGGAACTGCTGAAGCCTTTTCTTGCTGTCTCCCCTCTGCCAGGGCATTTCACTGCAGCATGTAGCTAAATGTACACTACACACTGTTGCCAGTGGCGTTTAATGTAGACATAGCCTAATTTTAAGAAGGTACTTGAGTCTCATTAAAATCAATGGGACTTAAGAGCTGTTTAAGTACTTTGCTGAATAGCTCACTTGCTTCATTGGAGCAGAGATGTAGATTTTCCTGACCAGAGATCTTACAATCCATCCGTTTTCCAGAGAAGCCAGTATTTTGACTCATCTAGTTAAACATAACCCAGTTAAAACTTGTATCTAATTTCTGCAACAGCATCACTTACTTTGAGCCATGCTCACATGCAGATCATACTTTCCTAAGTAAATAATGCCAATAGGGAAAACACTCAATACAAAAAAATTGCATAATGGAATTTTTAAGCTGCTTAATGGCAATTTTCCAATGACCTAAATGGGAACAATCAGCATAATACCAAAGTTTATCTCCTCCCTTATGTAAAAGTTCTTACTGAATGAATGTTAAGGATCAATCATTGATTTATATAGTTCTAAATCTGAAAAATATGGCAATGTGCCACTTTTGCAGCACTGTAAATGAGAACATTAGTACTTCCATAATAATTTTATTTCATTTGTTTTAACCTCTGAAAATTAGTTTAATTAACCCTAACTCAAATTATTCAATTTTATTTTAGGCAACTTGGCTGGTGAAGTCTCAGTCCAACACAAATTTGAAGACATTATGGCTCAAAGAAAACTATAAGCAACTTGAAAACAGAAGCCATGAATAGTATATCCTGTAGCCTTTTAAAAGCCTTTGCAGATTTCATACATATATCTTTTTTTTTTCAAAGTCAAGGGTGCTCATTCCAGTTGGAGATGAAAGGATCAAATTCAACTTTGATTTGGCATGACTTCTTTTTTGCTCTAAATACACAGCTAGTTTAGCATTTTAAAAAACAACATTAGTTCCAAACACATTATAGGAACAGCTTATTCTCTATTCCTTATTGGTTGTATAATGAGACAATCAAGTGATTGGTAGAAGCTTTCCAAGATATTAAACTGAGTTTGAAGTTTTTAGGAGATTCCAAAGTAAAGAGACAGCTTTGGAAAAAAGTTTGAGAGATTTTTGAAAGGAGTGACTATTTTCAGTCCAACACCATGTTTAAAGTAGTTGTGAAGCCATTTATTCTAGCAAAGGTGCCAGAAGTCAGTGCAAGTTTCTCAGAATGTAAAAAGTTGATAAAATTAAGGCTGTTGAAATGCACTACCAGTTACATTTTAAACACTTATACTTCTTCCATACCACCCACTTTGTAATCTTAGGCTCTATCTTGACAGACAAAAATGCTGTGTTTTTTCCATTGTGTTAAACCTTACAGATAAGGCAACTTTTTTTAAGTTTGCAACAGATAATACTGCAAAGAAGTTAGCTTGAAGATGTGCTCAGCCCAGAGATAAAAACAAGAACTGGCTACACACACTAGGTTTCTGGAAACAGGAAATTAAAGTACCTGTTTAAAATCTTGTACAGACGTGCTCTCTCAAAACAGCAACAATTCAGTGATTTTAGAACAGGACAATTTTACGTACAAGCCTGATATGACAACAATTTAATTTAAATAAATAGTCAAGAGTGAAACTTGCTTGGTTTATTGCCATGAAAAACTGAAGCAAGCTTCTGGCCTCTTTCTGGTCACAAAAGGCAGTTTACTCCAATGTCTTCCTGGGTAGCATTCTGACCAAGCTTTCCCTTCCTCAATACCTTCTCCCACTTTTTCTTTATCTAAAATAATAGTTGCAAAATGAAATACCGCAAAGGTTCTCAAACTTGATTACTGTACAAATATAGATTTTGATACACAAATGGTCTAATGGATCATTTCCTCTCTCATGTGCAGTCACCATAATATCCGTGAGGCACCTATAGCACTTAGTGCATAGGAAAGTAATATTAGGAAAATATTAATTTTGTTTATTTCTTTTAATGCAACTTAGTAAATGAAAACAAGGCAAATCAGCATCATGAGAACAATGCAGCCTCCATGGATTACAATTTAAGAACTGATGTATATTGTATTTAACTTTGGGGATGGGTTATTGTCACAGATCTGATTGGGCTCTCCCTGCTGGCAACTCACCAAGTTGCTGTGAAGGGACCCAACTGCTCAATCCTCAGGTTTTTAACTCTGTTAAGACTCCTGGTAGCTTTACAACTGTTATCATAGAGAGCTCCTGTGTCAATGTATATCAGGCTATGCACTGGAGCAGAAAGAAAGACTCCAGATGGGCACAATGGCCTCTCACCCCAGCCCTCAGAATACCCTGGAGTAGTAAGGAAATGGAGGCAGTGAAATGCATGTAGAGTTTGCTTGTGTATAGTTCTGTGCATTCCTCATGTGCTTAGGTAACAAGAAATAATGTGGTATAATTCTGTGCAAAGCATCTCTGTGCTATATTCTCCAATTACAATGTGGCCCCTTGAAGAAGGAAACTAGAAAGCTCACTCTTTTGGGTGGAGTTCTGGGAGAGGCTTTGTTTAGGGGAGTCCAGGAGTCACCAGGGTTTCAGGAACTGGACAGAGGGACCATGTTGTCACAGCTCTGAGGATGAGGTGATAGAGGATCCAGACCACAAGACAGGGGCAGTGACTGGAGTGGACTCTAGGTAAGATAGATGTGTGTGTACACTGTTGTTTCAGAATCCTCTTTTTCTTTAATGCTTTGTTCCTAGTAGTAAATACTACTTTTGCTTTAAGACGGGTGTTTAGGTCACTATATTCCACTGATCACAGACTCCTGAAAGGAAAGCAGCAGATGACTGAATTCAATTGAAGAAGCATGATAATACATGCTGGATATGTGGAGTATCATAGCCTAGGTCCCACTTAAAAGTAGAAGAATTGTGAAATTGGATACGTAAAGACCTGATACCTAAGCTAAGATGATGCACTCTGAGAGGCCAAAAAGAGGACAGAGGTGCAGCTAGCCCCGTAACCATGATGGTCCACATCCTCTCTCCTTGTGTCTTTAGGGGAAGCATTAGTTAATCTGAGGTGTGATTATGTTGGGTCTAAACTTTTGGTGAACTTTGGAGCCAAAACACACCCAGACTGGCCGTCTCTGCATAATCCTTTCTGAACCCTTTATCGAACAAAGCACTGACCTGCAAACTACTCATGACACCCCCTTTATTAAGTAGCCATTAGCCTTTATCTCCATGCATTTACTTGTTAAACTTGCTTTTCCTGTAAAATCTTGATTGATTATGCATGACCATTATCTTTTATTAATCACTTTGTTTACTTCTGTGTATAAATATTGATGCTCACCCCTAATAAAGGGGCCACACTTATTCTAAAGCTTTTGGGTTAGTGTGAGCCCGTTGATCAACGCATTGGTGTCTGGTCTCTGACAGAATTGTGTGCCCAAATACCAACTCCGCACGAACTTGGGTGTTGGAGAGGTGAGTGAGGACTTGCTTTATTACCTAACAATTTGGGGGCTTGTCCGGGATTCCTTCTGGTGCGGTACCTCTGTCCAGTGGTCAGACCACTCATATATGAATTGGCAAGGCGCCACAGGAGATTTCTCCCAGCCAATTCAATATTGAGGGGTCGTGTATTGGACAGCAGGGTAAACGCCAGTTGGAGGGCTCCTGTCAGACACCATGGGTCAAGGGACTAGCGTGCCTCTTGAGAGTCCGTTGGGGATTGTAAATAAGTTATGGAATGAAGGGAAACTCCCAGTACAGACAGGAATGTCTAGGAAGAAATTGTACACACTATGTGTAAGGAATTGGACTGGGTATACCGCGGTATTGGCCGACCCGGAGATGAGGTGGCCTTTGTATGGCTCTTTCGAACAGGCTGCCTTAAGAGGAGTAAAGAGCCAGATCGAAAAAGACCATCCGGGACAGTTATGTTACTGGTTTTGTTGGGACACAGCAGCAGAGCTGTGGAAATCTTTAAAAATTATGGCAGTCAGGTACTCTCCCGAGAGTGAACCCCCTCCAGGTTATTTCGATGAAGGGTGTAGACCACGGCGTGTTTTGACTCGTCAGCTGGTCCCCTCTGCACCTGCCCCTATTCCTCCGCAGGGGGACTCTCTCCTTGTAGCAGAGGGGAATCTGCAGGATACCAGATTGGAATTTGTGCAGAAGGATGAGGAGGAAATGGAGGGGCAAACCTCGGGAGGAGTAGTTACTAGGCTTATGTCCAAGCAGGTACGGCAGGGTGCATGCCCCCCCCCTGAGGAAAGTATAGTTAGAGAGATGCCTTTACAGGTGCACGATCAACCTTATATGGGCAATGATGGACGATTGCAACATGCTAGTATTGTGGAATATAAAGGATGGCTAGAATGGGATTTGAAAGAGTGGGGACAGTTGTCAGGGTCTTTTGGGGAAAATCCCCGAAAGATCATAGAACTTCTAGAAAGATTGTTTTTAAGTTATAATCCTACTTATACGGATGTGGATCAGTTGTTAAGTAGAGTTTTGACCGGAGAGGAACGTAGTAGATTGTGGATGGCAGAAAGGACATGGGGAGATAGCAATGCAGTTAATCTTACTTGGATGGATAGGCGGGATCTGGCCGCTAGCTGGAATCCCCTAGACTGGACTCAGCTAAGGCTGACTCAGCTGCGAACAGATCGAGAGCGATTGTTAGAGAGACTCAAGGAAATGGCTCGCCGCTCGCCTAATCAGGCTAAGTTCATGCAGATTCGGCAGGAATCTGATGAGCCGCCCAGAAAGTTCTGGTCGAGGCTATTGGAGGGGGCCTGAATGTTCACTCAGATGGATCCTGAGAGAGAAGCAGACCACCCTACTCTTATTTCATTTTTTGTGAATCAGTCGGTGCCCCCTGTAAGGGATTACTTCTTAAAGTTTCGCCCTGGTTGGGGAGGTGAGTCAGTCACTTCAGTGTTGGACGTAGCTGATTTTGCCTGGGAGAAAGAAAGGGAAAGTAGTAAAAAGAAAGAGAAAAAGGAAGAATATAAGCTGATGGCTTTAGCTTTTCACGGTGGTGTTCGAGGCAAAGGCCGTGGCCGTGGCAGGGGATTCCAGGGTGCCCGAGGAAGAGGGTCCTGGCGACCCCAGCCATCAGGAAATTGTTTTCAGTGCGGACAGCCCGGTCACTTTAAACGTGAATGCCCCTGGGGACGCCCAGAGGGTCTGGTTGCATCCGCAGATGCTTACACAAGTGAGGAATACACCCCTGCACCAACAGCTCAGCCAATTCCCCAGGCCTGGATCAACTACGGGAAACAGCAGCAGCTGCAGCAAACACAGCCTCCTCAATGACGGTACCCCGGGGGCGAAGGCAAACAATGTGATGGTCTTATTTCCTTAATGTCTTTAGCCAGCTCCTTTCTCACTTTCTCCCCTCCCAGCAAAGAGCCTCGTTTAACCCTTTCAGTCCAGGGACTGCCTGTCTCTTTCCTCATTGATACTGGGGCTACTTTCTCTCTTTTAAATCATGCCCCCTCTCCCTGGCTATCCTCTGAGGTTAAAACTGCGACTGGGGTGGAGGGCAACCCACAGTCTCTGGAACTCACTTTGCCTTTGAATGTTGTTTATGCTGATAAATGTTTTCCTCACCGTTTTCTTTTTTCCCCAGCTTGTCCGATCCCTTTGATGGGCCGGGATTTACTCTGTAAGCTTGAGGCTACTTTAACCTGCACTCCTGAAGGGGTAGGATTATTGATGACAGTGTTAGGAGATTCGGCCCCTACTCAGGGTAATTGGGAAACACCCCTCTCTCTCTCCCCTGACCTCACTGACTTGCCTTCAACCCTCTGGGGAATTTCTGACACTGATGTTGGCCTGCTCCTTTCGGCAGAGCCCGTAAGGATTCAGGTAAAGCCTTCCTTAACCCCCCCGTCAGTCCCTCAATACCCCCTGTCGCTGGAAGCCCGGGAGGGCATCCGCCCCATTATCGAGGGATTCATTGCACAAAAGCTAGTCCGCCCTCAGCGCACTCCCTGTAACACCCCTATACTGCCTGTCAAAAAGCCTCCTAAAAAGGACGGAGATCCTGTTCGTTGGCGCTTTGTACAGGATCTACGAGTTGTTAATCAGTATGTGGTCCCTCTTCATGCAGTAGTCCCTGACCCAGCTACTATCATCAGCCAAATCCCCTGGGATGCTGAGTGGTTCACTGTTATTGACTTAAAATCAGCTTTTTTCAGCATTCCTGTGCACCCAGACTCTCAGTATCTCTTTGGTTTCACCTGGGAGGGACAAAGTTATGTCTGGCAACGACTTCCTCAAGGCTACAGAGACAGCCCCACGATTTTCAGCCAGTGCCTCCGCCACGACTTGGAAGGTTTCACCAGTCCGCAGGGATCCACATTGGTCCTATACGTAGATGACATCCTATTAGGTAATCGCGAAGAAGCTGCCCTCCGCATCGATGGTAAGGCACTTTTATTATACCTACACACCAGAGGCCACAAGGTAGACCCTAAAAAGATTCAGTGGGTCTCACAGAAGGTCCGATATCTGGGCTTCCTGTTAACCCCAGAGGGAAGACAGATGGACCCAGCCCGCATAAAGACTATTCAAAACTGCCCTCTACCGAACACCAAGAAACAACTTCGAGGTTTCTTAGGATTAATTGGCTTCTGTCGCCCCTGGTTGCCGTCCTGCGGGGAGTTAAGCAAACCGCTCCACCGACTCACTGCTAACCTTGCTCCTGACCCTTTGCAGTGGTCCCCGGACACTATTCAAGCCTTTCAGTTACTCAAGGACAGTGTGGCCTCCTCCATGTCTCTCCGCCCCCCCAATTACAGCAAACCCTTTCACCTTTTTGTCCACGAAAGGGGCGGAATTGCTAGTGGTGTCCTTACCCAGCTGAGCGGGCCCCACCATTTCCCGCTTGCTTTTTACTCTCAGCAAATCGACCCTGTCGCTCAGGGAACCCCAATCCTGCACCCGGACTCTGGCAGCAGCTGCCCTGCTGATCACAAAGGCAAAGAGCCTAACCCTGGGTCATTTTACCACGGTTTGGACCTCTCATGCCTTGTCAGCCCTTCTGCGTAGGGGCACAACCCAAGTCTTTTCGGCCCATCGTCAGCAACAGCTAGAGGCCGAACTCTTAGAAGACACTAACCTAATTTTTGAAAGGTGTGGACTCCTTAATCCAGCTACCTTGCTTCCTGACCTGCCAGTCCTCCAGGATCAGCACGACTGTGTGGAAGTAGTTTCCAGCATCTTACGGATAAGGGACAACCTGTTTGACGTGCCACTGGACAATCCCGATTGCATCCTCTTCTCGGACGGAAGCTCCTTCTATGTTGATGGCAAGCGTTTCACTGGTTATGCTGTCACCTCTGAATGGGACATTCAAGAGGCCGCCTCACTGCCAGGCAACTGGGGAGCCCAAGCCGCTGAACTCTATGCCCTGGCCCGAGCTTGCCAGTTGGCCGCTGGTAAAACCGTTACCATTTTTACTGATAGCAAATATGCTTTTGGAGTTGTGCATTGTCATATCCACCTCTGGAAGTTTCGAGGTTTCCAGACAGCTGCCGGTAAACCCATTCAGCACCTCCCCCTCATCCACAAGCTTTTGGACGCCCTCCAAAAACCCTCTGTCCTGGCTGTAGTTCACTGCCGGGCCCATACTAAAGATAGCAGCCCCGTTACCCGTGGGAATGCCCTGGCTGACGCCTCCGCCAAGAAGGCTGCCACCTTACCTTTAGCCATGCCCACATTGGCTATTGCAACCTCCTCCTTTACTCCACCGCACCCCGTACCAGTACCCGCTGCTGAACTAAAATCATGGGAAAGCCTCGGGGCCACTCTGGTCAAAGGGACCTGGCTTATGCCAGATGGCCAAGCCTGCCTCCCTCGCTCCACATACCCCGTGGCAGTTCGCTGGCACCATGATAAAGGGAGTCACTACGGCACGCACGCCCTCGTGGACACTATCGCTCGCTTTTGGTATGCTCCAGGCATTCAACCCTATTGCCTATCAATAGTGAAAGCATGCAGCACATGTCAGCGTAATGGACCTGCTCCGCCTCTTAACAAAATTAAGGGTGGAAGACCTCCGCCTGCTGCTCCATTTCAACATCTTCAAATTGACTTTGCAGATATGCCAAAGGCTTTTGGGAAAAAGCACCTCCTTGTTTTGGTTTGCCCTCTGACTTCCTGGGTCGAAGCTTTTCCTACTGCTAATTGTACTGCTGCCACAGTGGCGAAGATTCTCCTTAGAGACATTGTACCCCGTTTTGGCATCCCTCTTGTGCTCAACTCAGATCGCGGACCTCACTTTACTGGTCATGTCCTTGGCCGTTTAGAACAAGGACTGCGCATTTCACACTCCTTTCATACACCCTACCACCCCGAGTCTAGCGGGAAAGTTGAGCGTATGAATAGGGAACTTAAGTTTACATTGGCTAAATACTGTCAGGAAACAGGATTAAAGTGGCCTCAGGTACTTCCCTTGGTCCTGTTTCACCTTCGTACTCGCCCAACCCGCGCATTGGGATTATCCCCCTTTGAACTGCTCTATGGACACCCCCCTTTCAAAGGCGGGGCGCTACCACGTGCTGATGTTTCACTATTGGGAGGGGATCATATGACCGCGTGTCAGTTTCTCTCCCTACAGGCTCGCCTCCGTACCCTTTGGAAAGCCTCGCAGTTTTCCCAGACCGTGCCGCTGGAGGAACAAATCCACCCGTTCCAACCAGGGGACTTCGTCTGGGCCAAAAAGTTCGTTCGTGACGACACACTCCAGCCAAGGTTTACTGGACCCCACCAGGTTCTTTTGACAACCCAGACTGCAGTGTTCCTGGAAGGACGCAAATCTTGGATCCACCACTCCCACGTCAAGCCAGCCGTAGTGGACCACAGTGACGGACCAGCAGCTCTTGTCACCACTGAGGACACTGCCTTCGACCAGTGGACCAGCTTACCTCTCTCAGACATTAGACTTAAATTAACTCGGAAAAAATGAGAGGACCCTTTATTCTGACAACTGTATGTTTTTTATGCTTTTTTAGTTTATTTTCTGCTTATGAAGATAATGCTTTTATTAAATATTCCCACGAGGTTAAAACTCGTATTTTAGGAAATAGAAGTGATTGCTGGGTATGTACTCAATTTCCAGTAAATGCAGCACAGGGACTCCCCTTCACACCCATTCCCCTAACCACTGCTAATATGACTTGGATGCCACCGACTAGAATAAAAGATCCAGTCCAACCCAATCTTACATGGGACAAAACAGAAGTGCCAATTAACAAATATCTCAGGGTAACCAATCAAACAGGATCACTGTGTTTTGTTAAAAAAAAAGGGTCAACTTTTGTGGGAACAAGTAAATGCAACATATATTTTAAAGGCACTGCCTTTAGTAAAAATCTTGGCTTCAAGCCTTGCGCATCCCACTTATCCCATATGTGGATCCCTCACCCCGATCCAACCTTTTCAACTTTTTCATGGAGGGGCAGGTTTTCAGAGTCAGTTTTTAAAAAGCCCTGCTCAGATCTCGAGGGTGTCCAACTAATTGTTAAAGAATACACAATTGCCTTCTACAACTGCTCAAGCAGTACTACACTGCCCTTTGAGGACAACACTACCAAATTGTGCCTCTGCAGTTCACACAACGACCCCTCTGCGTTACCAGGGGAACAGTGGTACAACGGGTGGTGGGTTACCTCCTACTTTGAGAAATGGAATACCCAAAACGCATTATATGGAACATACTGGGTGTGCGGGCCCAAGGCTTATTATTTTCTCTCCCCTGATTGGGCAGGGTCATGTTATTTGGCATGGCTAGCACCGCCTTCTCGGATCTCCCTCACTCCCCCTCATTTTCCCCACGTTCGTAACATTCGTGAAACTGACAGAGATATTAATCTCCGTAATGGTTTGTCCTGGCAGCGGTGGGCTGGTCACACTAGCTTGAAGGGTGCTATCATCCGTCTACAGGGACTATTAGAATCTTTGACCAATGAAACTGCAACCCTATTTAAAAATCAGGCCGGGAAAATGTCCCAGCTGCGCCAGTTAGCTTTGCAAAACAAAATGGCTTTAAATATAATGTTAGCAGCCCAGGGAGAAACTTGCGCCCTCATAAATGAGGAATGCTGTGTTTTTGTAAATGACACCTACTCTGACACTTTTCAACGTACCAAACACCTAAGGAAAATGGCTAAAAACTACTCCTCTGGCCAGCCACCTTATAATTGGTGGGGAGCCTTATGGAATTGGCTGCCCGGATTTGGGTGGGTTAAAAACCTCTTGGTGGGTGTTGTTGGGGCCATAGTAGTCCTTATAATACTGTGTTGCTGTATTCAGTGTGTCCCCTCCCTCATAAACTCATGTAAGTCAGTTTATTCTTTTCCCACTTCAGCTAAAAGCCTTACTCTCTTCGAATTGGCCCAGGCTGAAATTGCCAAGCGGCCCTTAAAATCTTAAAATAGGGTGTAGCTTTTTGATTAATAGTTATCTCAAAGCTACAAATGGAGGAATGTTGGGTCTAAACTTTTGGTAAACTTTGGAGCCAAAACACACCCAGACTGGCCGTCTCTGCATAATCCTTTCTGAACCCTTTATCGAACAAAGCACTAACCTGCAAACTACTCATGACACCCCCTTTATTAAGTAGCCATTAGCCTTTATCTCTATGCATTTACTTGTTAAACTTGCTTTTCCTGTAAAATCTTGATTGATTATGCATGACCATTATCTTTTATTAATCACTTTGTTTACTTCTGTGTATAAATATTGATGCTCACCCCTAATAAAGGGGCCACACTTATTCTAAAGCTTTTGGGTTAGTGTGAGCCCGTTGATCAACGCATTGGTGTCTGGTCTCTGACAGAATTGTGTGCCCAAATACCAACTCCGCACGAACTTGGGTGTTGGAGAGGTGAGTGAGGACTTGCTTTATTACCTAACAATTATTGCTAGTTGAAAACTTTTCCCAATACCTACGGTTTAGTCTACAGCTTTGAGCTGCTCACCAATAGCTGCCAAGTTCTGTGCACTGTAGTTCCTCCAGTGATGTTTTCCATGGAAGTCAGCTAGTGATGAGAATGTGTGCTTTCTGGATAAGCTTACCACCCACCACAAGGGGTCACTATCAACTGCAAAAAACCAACACACCCTGCATGTGCCTGATGTTATCTATCACATAATAGTGGACAGGTAGGAAGAAATGCTTCCCTCCAGATTACATTGTGCCTTTGACAGCACCTTCTTTATAGCCAGAAAGACATCTGGCATTGTGTTGCAAGTTATTGACATGTAGGGGGTGGGAGGAATCAGAAATAGCAGAGCAAAGAATTCTTTGAGGGGAGTCAACAAACATGCGGACAAAGAGAATCCTGTGGATATAGTGTACTTTGACTTTTAGAAAGCCTTTGACAAAGTCTCACACCAAAGGCTCTTAAGCAAACTAAGCAGTCATGGGATAAGATGGAAGCTCCTCTCATGGATCAGTGACTGGTTAAAAGACAGGGAAAAAAAGGGAGGAATAAATGGTCAGTTTTCTGAATGGAGAGAAGTAAATAGTGGTGTCTCTCAAGGATCTGTACTGGGATCAGTGCTGTTCAACATATTCATGAATGATCTGGAAAAAGGGGTAAATTGGGAAGTGACAAAGTTTGCAGATGATAAAAAAATTACTCAAGAGAGCTAAGTCCAAAGCAGACGGCAAAGAGTTACAAAGGGCTCTCATTAAACTGGGTGACTGGGCAACAAAACGTCATATGAAATTCAATGTTGATAATTGCAAAGCAATGCATATTGGAAAATATAATCCCAACTAAATATACAAAATGATGGGGTCTGAATTAACAGTTACTGCTCAAGAAAGAGATCTCGGAGTTATTGTGGATAGTTCCCGGAAAACTATCTACTCAATGTGCAGCAGCAGTCAAACAAAACTAACAGGATGTTAGGAAACATTATGAAAGGGATAGGCAATAAGAAGTAAATATCATGCCACTGTATAAATCCATGGTATGCCCATACCTTGAATACTACAGGCAATTCTGGTTGACCCATCTCAAAAAACACATATTAGAAATAGAAAAAGTACAGAGAAGGACAACAAAAATGATTAAGGATGTGGAACACCTTCCATATGATAAATTAAAAAGGACTTTTCAGCTTGGAAAAGAAATGACTAAGAAGGGCTCTGATAGAGGTCTATGAATGGGGTGGAGAAAGCAAATAAGGAAGCTGTGGAAGTGGACAAAGGGAATTTGGATATAGACATCTGAGTTTTCAAATCAGAACAGAGCAAGAGTCAGGCTAACTCTAACTATGCAAGACTTCAAGGCAGGGCCTGAGTGAGTGGGAAAAACTGTAAGAGATGCTGTTTGACCTTGTGTTAGATAAGCCTGGAACACAGACTATAGCAAGAACTAGTAGAGAAAAGTAAGATATTAGGGAGGAATATATATATGAACCAGACGCGGTTGTTGATCATTATTGTATGTAACAAAAGGTATAAATGCTTGCCCTAATTGTTTATCTGGCAGAGACCTGCCTAGGAAGGGGGAATCCCTGTCCCTGCCACACTCTCCCCCTTGCAATTGCTTGAGAATAAACTGTTTCTGACAAGTTGCATACAACCTAAGAGTGAGGACTGTGTTTTCCTTCCACAAAGTGTTATTTACCCATTCACATAACAGAACCAGTGGGCCGATTAAATTAACAGGCACCACATTTAACAGTAATATAAGGAAGTACTGCTTCACACAAAGCAGAGTCAACCTGTGGAACTTGTCAGCAGGGATGTTATGAAGGCCAAAAGTATAACTGGGTTAAAAAATTAGATAAATTCACGGAGGATAGGTCCATCAATGGTTATTAACCAAGATGGGCAGGGAGACAAACCCATGCATGGTTGTCCTTAGCCTTTGCATAGCTGGCCCAGCCAGGGAATGGATCACTGGAGAATCGCCCTGTTCTGCTCATTCCCTCTGAAGCACCTGGCATTAGCCACTGTCAGAAGACAGGATACTGGGCTAGATGGTCTGTTGGACTAACCCAGCATGGCCACCTTTATGTCCTAGAAGTTCACATGGAAGCTTAGGGGCTGTGGTCCCACCTCCGCGCCCTGTAAACCCACGTTGGACAGGGATCAGACTGTAAGTGGGTCACCTCCACACATAGCAGAGACCCGTGCACCCTGTGTCCTCAGGGCGCTCGCTGAGCCGCACAGGGAACTTGAGCACTGATAGGGCAGGGACCCAGGCGTCAGCCGCGTCCGCTCCGCCACCCTTAACCCAGGTCCCCGCTCACACCTTTGCTCGGCAGTCTCAGCCCCCGCTCAGGGAGCAGACCCCTGGCCCGGTCCCCGGTGCCATTCCCTCTCCCTGGGTACCCCCATCTCCATTCCCAGCGGCTGGGGGACTCTCCCTGGCCGGGGCGCCGTCCCCTCACCTTCAGGTTGGCCCGGAGGCCGGCAGCCTTGGCCACCTGCTGTAGCTCGTTGTATTTGAGCGACTCCAGCTGCGGCAGCGAGGGCGGCTCCATGGCGGCAGGACTATGGCAGCGATCGGTCTGTGAGCGCGGCCCGCGGTAACCGCCGCGCCCGTGCTTCGAATCTCGCGCTCAACTGACGCCAAACTACTTCGTCCCACCCCTCCATCATTCGAACTCACTCTTCGCGCTCTGTCATTGGCTGAGCCACTGACCAGTGGATGGCCCGTGAGACACACCGACAGCCAATGGCATCCTGAGGAACGGGATTTGTTTTGTTTAAACTCGATTGGCATATGTAAACAGTCTATCAAATTAAAGCCCCGCCCTATCCCAAAATATCATTATCTGATTGGGAAGGAGAATGATTGGTATCCAAGCTCTTCCAATGGCCGGAGGAAATTATTTTCCTGTTGCGAGCACCCAGTGAAGTGATTGCTTGTATTTCACCCAATCGGAGCTCAAAATTTAGGTAGTACTCCAATTGGAATAGCGAGGGGGCGGGCGTTGGGTTCGAATCCGGGCGGGAGCGGTAGGTCAGGCACCGTGAGAGCAGAAGATGGCCGTGCGGAGGTGCATCCAGCAGTTGTTCCACGAGCCTCAGCTTGACGGCGCCATCACCTTCGAGCGGCCGGACCCTGTTCTGCGGAGCTGGGGCTGCCCCCCGCGGGAGGACGCGGGCATGCCGCGCGGCGCGAAACCCCAGCGGGAGCCGAACAGCCCGGGTGGCGGGACGCTGTTGCGCCGAGGGCTCCGGCTGGAGGAGTGCGCCCTCTTCCACTGCCGGGGCTGCCGCGCCGTGCTGGGTGACTCGCTGCATCTCTGCGCCCAAGAGGACCGTTGGCTGCGGGTCCTCGTCTGCTTCAGTGAGTCCCCGGGGCGCCAGACTCTGCCTGGGCAGCGGGGCTGCGACTGGACGGAGCCTGGGCCTGGATTCACCAGCGCTCCCTTGGCCTGGTTGCTCGTGGGCGCCCCGGGTCAGCCCCGGGGGCTGGGTAGGGCAGGGCAGGGCAGGGCTACCTAGCACGGGCGCTGACGTGAGCCTCCGGGGAGGGATGCGGCTGCTGCAGTTGTGGTCCCCAGTGGTCTAACTGCGCGCCTAGCATCCCCTCAGTGGAGAGCAGCATAATCAGGCGATTATCCCTGCCTGAGTGTGCGGATCTTGCAGCGCTTTGTTTTCTATCGGCCACCAAATGGCCTTAATGTGTGCTCGGAAAGCACGAAATGTTGGGAGACTTCATAAAACGTGGCGTCAGTTTCGGTTCCGCTCTGAAGTGACATTAAAACAGTAACTCTCTCATCTCTACTCAGTTTGCAAGTGAAACAGCAGTCCTGTAAACTCAGTCGGGACATATGTGGCTGGAAAGCTGCTCCCTTCCCCTCACATTGCCACTGCCCAGCGACTGTTAATTTCATTCCCACTGAGATCTGCCCCACTGTCTGCCAGCTGTGAGCTGTCCCTTCCCTTTTCCTCGTGCTCCATTACAGGATACTCCCAGTAAAGTGGAATTTGCATGCTTCTTTAAATAGACACGTTTTTGTGTTAGTGGCTGGCACCAGCAAAAAGTCAGTATTCTATTATGCTTACACAAATTAAAAATTACAAAACATATTTGAATCTGGGATTCAGTCACATAGTCTGAATAACAGCATTAGAGGAATTTAATTTTTGATGAATGCAAACATTTAAGTCAACACAAATGTTAAAAAAAAATCTACTAGGATTAAAATTTTTTCTGTTAAAATAAATATAAAACAAAAATGAATCCTTCCAAGCCTAAAGATAGAAAGTTCACAACCTTAGTGTTGAGGACAAATAAAAATATTGGTGAATGATCAGTGGCGTATGACTATCTATGGGTTTATCTTCTCAGAAGTCACAAATGATGTTGTTTTGGACGATTCTTTAATGATCGGTATTGAAGGACCCCTTCTAGGATGGTAGGTACCTCAGATGTTGCTTTTTTGCTTTTGGTATTAGTTCTCAATTTGAGATGTTCACAAAGTAGAGCAGAAAGGCATTAATGTGTTGCTTCTGAATTTTAGAAATGTGTTTGTGCTAGAAGAAAATAAGTTTCTAAAATCCCTCCAACTCCCTCTTAGAGGTGTCTCATAGAATTGACAAATCTAGTTTGGTTTTGGACTTGTCCACTGCTTTTTCAACTGAGAAAGCCTTTGTAAATCAACAGCCTATATTTACACCCCCCTAAGCTTTTGCCCTATTTACCCTCGAGATGGAGGGGGATGGGGGATCATTTGAGTAAATCAAAAAAGGAAGCAATATCTATCAAAAAAAAAAAGGTCTATATACCTGTTAAGATGGAAAGTCTTTTTATATTATTTAATAGTGAAAGCGAATAAGTCTTTAATTCATTACTAGCAAAAATCAGTAGAAGTTGGTTCACCCAGATATGATAATGCTTTTTCTTTACCTATTATGGGGTGAATCTAATGGGAAGGAAATAATTTGAGTTCATCAAAACGCTGCAGAAAGGGAAGTGGCTAGAGGAGAGTATCTTTGTCAAGCATGGTTTACAGTGTTTTTATTAGACTTCACAGAAGAAAATAAGAAACTAAGTTTGAATCAAGGGTTGCTACTTTCAAAGTTGAGTAGCTGCAGTTGCTTGAGCTGCCCGCAAATTTGAGGAGGCAGCCCTGTATCTGTATTGTGCTTGATTCATATTTGGAAGGTTTGTCACAATTATAAGGGTTAGAAACTTTTTCAAGGCAAGTTTGTATTCTGCAGAAGGTGATGGCACTTACTTTCTGCTCCCCATGGGGAAGTGAATTTTTTGTAGGCATCTTACACAGTTTGTAATTCTTACCTGTTAAGTTAGGTACTATATTTGTGTATCCCAAACCACTCTTGGGGCCATTTTTAGCTTTTCTACTCTAGTGGGGTAGGAGGGACAGGACAAAAAGGAAAACTTAATGGTTGTATAGCTAATGAGTTGATGATATGGTTTCACATAGCTCAGTTTCCTCTGTGCATCATTTGTAGTTTTTTGTTTTCAATTTTAAGTCTGTCTGAAATAATTTTCTCTTTAAAATTCATAGATGTGTTTCAGTAGCAGCAGGGTATCCTGAACTGACCTTTTAAGTTAGATTTCAGTTTCCATATTTTAACCTCAGCTTCTGGGGTTTTCCAAACTTTTGAGTGGGTAACTGCCTTTAATGCAAAGACTATCTTGTGGACAGCCTAGCCCACTACTTTGCCACAGAGGTTATGGGACTCCTATTATAGTGCTTGCTTATATGGAGAAATAATACTACATTTATTATGTGCTGATGGCAACAGTAAGCAGTGTTTGGACTACAGTTTGGAAACTTCTGCTCTACTGAAACCTTTTCTCTCTCTCTCTCTCTCTCTCTCTCTTTCAGTGCTTACTATGCATTGTACTGTCATTCGTGTGGATTAATGGTGGGCTTCAGCCTCTATTCTGCCTTCGCTGCCCTGGTTCATCTGCGAGGCCTCTTTTGTCTTTTCAAGGACAACATCCTCTGGTTAGTACACACGAATGTGATGGAGAATGATGAATTAGAAATTAAGTCCAGAGCAGAGCTCTTCATGGGAAGAGAAGAATACCAGTATAAGGAATAATATTTTGATTGCTATAAATCAAGAATAGCAAATGCAGGTTGGTGTTATTTTCTGCTGCCAGTGAGAACTGATAATATCAAAGCAAACTCTGAACTGCTTGTTCATAGTTTCTCTTTCTGGTAGTAAATGCAGATCAGTCAAAAGCTGTGTGAATTCTAGTAATAAAAATGCTTCCTGCGGAAGCCCTTACTTTGTCCATAAATAGCAAAATCCTCAGCTACCAATCTACTCTACATTTTTTTAATGTGCTGAGAAGCTTATAAGAAGGCACATGAAACTTGTCTTCTACAAATATTGCAATATCATTACAAGCCTTTTTCTTTAGAATGACACTGGCTAAGTTTTATAATGTATTGATTAATGTATGTTATATTACTCTGTCTTATACCACCATTAGAATGTAGCCACTGTTGTGCAACCTCCATCTCCAGCATCTATGTAAATTCTTACCTTGGAGAAATTATTTTGCCCTTGCTTTCTATTGCAAGGGTAATAGAAGTAGAGAGAATGCAACTTTCCAAATTAATACATCTCAGCTAATACATCTGTACTGCTTGAAGACTATTTCTAGCCAGCTAAGTCATAAACACTGTTTTGTTCCTCACAATACAGAAATACACCTCTACCCTGATATATCGGGTCGCGTTCTAACATGAATTGGGCTATAACATGGTAAACCAGCGGGGAGCCCCAGGCCCTTTAAAGCACCACCCGAGCCCTGCTGCTTTACTGCATTATATTCAAATTCGTGTGGAGCCCCGGGGCCTTTAAATCACCACTCAAGCCTCACTGCCAGAGCTCTGGTGGTGATTTAAAGGGACCAGGGCTTTAAACTGGAGCACCGGGCCATTTAAATCCCTGCTGGGGCTCTGGCAGCCAGGCTCGGGTGGTGATTTAAAGGGCCAGAGGCTCCAGCCGCTGTGGGAAGCCCTGGGCCCTTTAAATCACCACTGGAGCTCTGGCAGCGGGGCTTGGGCAGGGATTTAAAGGGCCTGGGGGTCCCTGCAGCATCTGGAGCCCTGGGCCCTTTAAATCACCACCAGGGAAGCCGGTCCAGTCCGGTACGCGTACCGGACCAAACCCAGTATAACACAGTCTCACCTATAAGGTGGTGAGATTTTTTAGCTCCCGAGGACGGCGTTATATCAGGTAAAGGTGTATATCACAATTGTATATCACTTAACTAGAATTGAGTCAAACTGACTAATTGTTATAATAGCATGCTGGTTGTCAAGTAAAAGTGATCTTTTTAGACTGAGGGTCTATCTGTGGCAGCTATAAATTGTAGTTGGTGAAAGAGAGATCAAACAATTGAGGAAAATGAAAGCTTTATTCTATTTTAATATTTAATTATTACATTAACTATTTTTGGTCATAGTTTAGCACCTGCATTAGTTTCTGCATAAACTACCTTTTTATACAATGAATGTTTCTCTGGTTTTTATTACTATTCTCTCTTTTTTGACTTTTGTTTTTCAGTTATCTCTTAAAAACTAAAGCCATGATAGAGGCCTCTGAGATGAACTTTCCTGCTTTGAGCCTAAAGGAACACCTGGGAAAAGTAAAGTTGCTTTGTGATTTTGTGTGTTTAAAATGGGTGAAATGCAAATTTCATACAAATTAAGTTTTCAGCACCACTGTAAATACACTAAACTATTAGAGCAGTCATGCTTAATAATCCCATGAACAAATGGATATGCATGTTCTTCTGGCACAGGTCAGCAACTTATCTTTAAAGGGGATTAAAGGAACACAAGCACGTTTAATTTAACCTATAGTTTTTGTCTGTGTCAACATCCTGTTATTGAAATTTGTTTTTCTTCAATTTATTCTTCTTCACTGATATTTACCTTCTGCATCAAACTTAGGATGGACAACAATTAGTCACAGTCTTACCTAATTGACTTCTATGTTCTCATATATTGCAATGTTTGGGCTGTGCTAAATGTAGAAGAATGCTGCTACTCTAAAATTTGATTCTGCTCTCTTTCAGTTTCATAGGGATACTTCTATTTAAATCCTGTAACTGCTTTTACAGTACCCTATATTTTAGGCCTATATTAGTTTGAATATCGCTTTTTCTCCAACATTTATTCTTCCTAAATTGTAAACCACTTCTGCTTTTGTTTTTGTCTTTGTTTTCTGGTCTGAATGTGAAATTGGGTGTCATTTGTTTTCTGAAGACTTCTCTCCTCCTACAAGTCCTCTTCAGGCCTTTCTGGGTACATCTACACAGCAACTAGATACCCCTGCAGCTGGCCTGGGCCAGTCAACTTGGGTTTGGGCTGCAAGGCTGTTTAATTGCTGTGTAGACTTCCAGGCTTGGGCTGGAGTCTGAGCTCGAGGACCATGCGAGGTGTGAGGGTCCCACAGCTCAGGCTGAAGGCTGAAGCCTGAGCCTGGAAATCTACACAGCAGTGAAACAGCCTCACAGCCTGAGCCCCATGAGCCAGAGTTGGTTGGTCTGGTCCAGATCCAGGTGTCTAGCTGCTGTTTGATCAGAAGTGCAAACAATGTTTTTGAAAGGTTTGCTTACAAGGGATGTTGCTAGAATGATCATAGGATTGAGCTCTTTATGGAATGTTTGCCACTCATAAAATAATGATGTATGCAGGACTCTGTTTACAGTGGTAACCTGATGGTATCTCAGGTTGTCCTTCAAATAATTGTCCACACAGATTCCGCTGGGGAGTGTTCACTTGTGTGAGATCAGACACTGCTATTAAAAAGAATCCTTTATGACTGCACCTATATCCTGGATGGCTTATTGCCCTCTGTAGTTGGGGACAAAAAGGGTGGAGAAGTCTCCACCATCACTCAGTTCCTTATTACCAACTGTGGCTAAAAGACAGAACCCCTTTTTAGTGTCTGCATCCTATGTGGCTTTAGCTTTAGCATTTCAATAGTTACTACTTATTCTGTAGGTTACTTTTACCCACTGGTTTTATTTAAAAACAAAAAAATATACCCCCATATCATACCTTAAAATGCCTGACATCAAATCACCAGGGTTCAAAATGTGTCCCTCTTGTGATACAGCAATGCCCATTATTAATGGATATTTCTAGGTGTCTAACTTGCCTAGCAGGCGGATACGTCTTGGAGTGCTGCTCTGTATTCCACTCTTTTTCTAAATGTGCTTCAGCATACGAGGGAGGCAAGGCTTAAGCTCTTCCTCCTGGAAAAGTTGATGTAAGCCTCATTGGATCGGCAGACCCCTGGCATAACTTCACCAATTAGGTCAGTCACAGGCCTCCAGAGGCCCAGTGAGCCAAGACACCACTCTGAGCTCCTGGGCCACCTTTTAAGTTCGTCCACCACATTCACATCTACTTCCAAAATGAGGCTTCAAGGAGAGCCACTCCTCGGATCAGGGCAGGTACCACCCCCTTTCCAAGCAGAAGACAGAAATCCTTTCCTAAGACTACTTCTCTTAAAAGCTTGAAATCAGAGTCCTGCTTCAGTACCTCCATACTGAAATCAGAATGATGGTTCCTTTTCAGCATAAGGACCTGTCAGCACTGAGTGCCCTATATGCAGTACTGGCCTCTTCAGTACAACTTCAGTGCTGGGCCTAAAACAAGGTCTCTTGGTGCTGTGGAGTCACCTCTTATTGAGAATCTTGGAAAGGTGATCACCAAATCCACAACTTCTCACCCAAAGGTTCACTCCTTTTTGTCTTACTCAGTGGAATACACCAGGCCTCTTCCTCTGAGCATCCCTTTCGACCCCCTGTGGGTAGCACAGTGGGAATTAGGCTGGGAGTCTGGGGATTAATCTCTGGCATGTGCCATCCGTCCCACTGCTCTTACCAGGTCTGGCCATATTTGTCCCTTTCAGCTGGAAAACCATATTCTAGGAAGTCCAAATCCTTTGCAGTCTACAATGCCAGAGCTTTATCACCAAAGAAACAATTCCAACCTGCATAAGTACCTATCCTAGCCATAATTTATGAAAGTTGAGGAAGACTATAATGGAGACAACCATGCTCCTGAACAACCACTTGATGCCGTATCCTTGTGCTCCTCCAGATGAAGGAATTAATCCTCTATCTGTTGCCTCACTGGATGAGCTAAAAGTCTTCCAAGACCTGATGAGATGAAAGGTGGAGATGCTGGATACCATGATATCCTGCAAACTTCATCTTCAAGGAGATGGGTTAAAATAAGTGCTGGACTGCTTGAACCAGCCAAGATAATTTGGCATACACATGCCTCAGTTCCACTTACCTGGTACCCTCCTATCAGTTTTCTTGGAGGTATCAGCCATGAGATTTGAATATTATCAGCATCCTACTTTAGGCACTCTGATGGCATAGGCATTTCAAGTAAACCTACACATCAAGGCCAGCTGAAATCTACCGCGCAAGAGATGGACCCCAAAAAGCAATATCTGGTAGAAAAATCTACTTGTTGAGCCTCCAGATGAGAATAGCAAATTACCAGGTGCTACTAAAAATATGATTCTTTGATTTGGGATTGGCTTTCCAGCATTCTCAATAAATTCTTGAAGGAGACCCAAGAGAATTCAAAATCTCTAATGGCAGAAGATCAGCTTATGGGCAGCCTCGTATTTTAAGCAGCATTAGATATATCTGATATGGCAGCAAGAACTGTGCCCACTGCTATTACAATAAGAAGGTCCTCTTGGCTGCAAGCATCTGGGATCCTCCAAGTTTCAGTTGGTATTGTGTTTAACAGTGTGATTTAAAACTGATTAATCACAATTTTTTTGAGTTAATTGCATGAGTTAACTGCAATTAATCGACAGCCCTATTATTTACCTTACAGTAACACAGCAGATTCCATGCCTTGCCCTCCTTCCCTGCTAATTCAGAGTCCTGTTATAGGATTCTTATTAGTGAATGGTGGTTGAGGCTGCTCTCCCCTTTATGCCCTCTGCTGTAGGGGTGAGAGGGCATTCAGAGTATAGGCACAGCTACAAAAAACACTGCTGTTAAAAATAATTTGATCTTTGGCACAGGTGCACCAACAGTGGAACCTGGACAACACATCTCAAAGAACCACAGTTACTGTAGGGCAGTGGTCCCCAACCTTTTCGGCTGGCGGGTGCCAGCCGAGGGACCACTGCGGCGTTGGAGCACCCGCCGAAATGCTGACGCCTCTCGCTTACGCCGCTTGCCATCGACTAGTGATGTCATCGAGAGGCGTCACTCCTGAATTTCAACAGGGACGCCTCTTGATGACATCACTAGTCGATGGCAAGCGGCGTCAGCGAGAGGCGTCGCCCCCGAAATGCTGGCGGGTGCTCTCTCAGGGACCAGGACATGGGCGCATTAAGATGCCCCTGCGGGCGCCATGGCACCCACGGGCACCGTGCTGGGGAGCACTGCTGTAGGGTATGTAACTGTTCTTTACCTACCCTTAATTTTTTTTTCTTCTAGCTGAAAGAACAACTTGTGGGGGTCCATGGGCGCCTAGAGTTACTGATTAAAAAGCTGGAAGAACTGAACCAACAGATCACCATGGCTGACAAGCAGGGCTATGCATCAAGGACAGTTGGCCTAAAGCTAGGGTTTGCAGGAATCAAGTCAAGCAATTAATATGCCATCATAGAATATGGAGCTATTTGTGTATCATTGCAGGTTTCTTCACTGAGGTGAACAAAGTGGTTTGAAATCACCACCACCCTGAAAAATGTCAGAGAATGCTAATTTGCCACTTTGTTTTATGTGTGAAAAGCTTTTGCTGAAATATAGCTCAGACTAGTGAAGTGGACTGGATTTTTGAGAAGCAAGAAACTGTTTCCTCCTTCTGAGGGTACGGCTACACTTGAAACTTCAAAGCGCTGCCGCAGCAGCACTTTGAAGTGCGAGTGTGGTCGCAGCGCCAGCGCTTGGTCTCAGGCCTTGGCTACACTGGCGCTTTACAACGCTGCAACTTTCTCGCTCAGGGGTGTGAAAAAACACCCCCCCGAGAGCTGCAAGATACAGCGCTGTAAAGCGCCAGTGTAAACAGTGCCGCAGCACTCTCCCAATGCTGCGGCACTGTTTACGCTGGCGCTTTACAGCGCTGTATCTTGCAGCTCTCGGGGGGGGTGTTTTTTTCACACCCCTGAGCGAGAAAGTTGCAGCGCTGTAAAGCGCCAGTGTAGCCAAGGCCTGAGACTTCAAAACAAATACCTCATCCTTGCAGCACTTCCACTCTTGGAGGTGTAATACAGCTTCTACTGTGGTTCTTCCTGAGCAATATATGGTTTAAAAACCAGCTGTTGGAAACTAAGATTTTAAGTTCCTGAGAGTGATTCAAAATATGCAACCATGTGGTGTGATTCAAGATCAACCATTATACAATGTTCTTAGTAGGGGCTGAAACCCTGGTGGTATCTTTTCTGTAGAGGAAATGTTCACAGGAGCTAGGCCTTGATCCAGATGTTTTCCCGTTGAGTCTTGAATGGGTTCTTTCTCTTGCTGTGAATTTTTTTTTATTTATTTATTTAGTATGTGTGAGAGAGAGAGCGAGAGGGTTCTTCTTCCTTCCTGGCTCTGGGGGTAGAAGCTTCTTTCTATAGGGAAGATGAAATGAGCTTCCCTTTTCAGTCCCCCTCCACAGAAGGCATACTTATGTTTTAAAGCTTCCAATATGTTGGGAAATTGTGCCTGAAATTTTGTATCAGACAGAGGGGAAAGTATTTACATGCTCATTTTAATTCCATTGATAAGTGATTCTTCCCCCCCTACCGCCCCCCCCATGCCATGAGCAAAAGACTACAATCAGTATTGGTTCTGGCCTGAGTTGCTGATCTCAGCAACCCTAGTACCTCATGCTTTTTCAGTTAGTGGTTTGTTTGATTTTTCTCAAATCTGAGCTATGTAGGAAAAATGCAAACTTCTAAACGGGAGAAGGGAGTCTGGGACTGCTGGAAAATAGCCCATTCCATGATACTAGAATGGTCTGGATCAGCAGCTATCACATAATAAATCATGTGGAGTTTTTTGGTTAATGATCATAGGAAGTCTTTTTGAAGTATCCATTCTGGTTACACCAAATACTTGGCAATAACCTAGAATAGCAACAGTTGTGTTTTGAGGTACTCAGACTGAAATAGGAGAACTTAATATCTCCTAAACTAGTGCTAAATTCAAATCTTGTAAATTACTTACTGCATTTTTAAGCTGTATAATTGTGTATGCTCCACAACCATCACAAGAACTGATACTCAAATATATCATAGCACTTTTCAATAGTAACAGAATTAGTAACTAAAGGTGAAGTCACAAACTAGGTGTTTGATGTAAACGTGAGATTTTTGTATCAGTATTTTGCATATCAACCTATTTGTTTGAGACCAGACAGGTGCAGTAATCTCTTTGATTGGACCAACTTCTGCTGATGGAAGGTACAAGCTTTCAAGCTACACCGAGCTTTTCTTCAGCTTGATGTAGCTTAAAAGCTTGTACCTTTCACCAGCAGAAGTTCATCTAATAATTTCCTGACCTACCTTGTCTGTATCCTATCCAGGGACTAACACAGCTACAGTAACACTGCAAACAACCTATTTTGTTCATACTAGCAGATTTTATTTCCTCTTCTGTAAGAGCTGTAGTTGGAGCCTCTCAGAACAAATTGTTCTTTTAAATAGCAAATACTTCAGAAGTCCTTATTTTTGTTAAAGGTCCAAAGTTACTGTATACTACTTCACTAGTGTAGGAATAAGGGAATTTCTTGGGTGTTGTTCAAGCAGTGGAGATGACCAAATTCTATTTTAAGGTCTAGGCTATACTACCAGTAATACATAGTTGATATCCTTTTGATGTGAATAGACTATGCTTGATCTTTAGACAAGAGTATGAATCTTAATATTGTAACTTAATTTTGCAGTTATTTGTTCAGCCTCTTAACTGTTGCATTCAGCATTAGTCTTGAAAAAATGCCTAACTGTGAGACCAGTTCTCTCCCCGCTTCTCCATTTCCCCTCCCTCTTTGTCTCTTGTCCCCTCTATCTCTGCAGTAACTCCAGTTACCTCCCATGGGCTTTAGTCCTACCTTCTGTCTGCTAAGATTAAATAAATGGTTAATGTTTATAAAAAGTGCCATGTTTCAGAATCAGCACCCTAATAGGGGAGCAGGGGTATCGACACACCCACTGTTTCGTTGTTGTTAACTTGGACGAAAAGCCTCTGTCAGTTACATTTTGTTTATGTATTCAGCACTATCTTTGCCACGGTTAGGGCTAGAATTTTTTTTGTTTGTTTTTTGAAAGCTGAAATTCGGTAGAATCTGATTATATTCTACAGCTCATGTGTAAATCAAACGGGGTTGATCTGATCTCTGGAGTAAGTCTAAATCCCCTCTTAGGCCAGTGGCTTACAACTTTTTTTTAAATTTATTTGCAGACCCCTAAATTTTTAATGGAGGTGCGGACCCCTTTGAAAATCTTAGACATAGTCTGGGGACCCCCAGAGGTCTGCAGATCACAGGTTGAAAACCACTGTCTTAGGCCATGTCTACTCTGCAGCTGTAGAGCCATAGATGCTTCCTTCATCGACAGACGGGGGTTTCACCTAGAGAGTTGAATTAATTACATACCAAGAGGTGGTAGCTAAGTCAATGGAGGAATTCTTCTGCATGTACACAGGGACTGGGGGGTGTAGGAGGTCGACCTAACAATAGTGCAAAAATTTTCACCGCCCTAACGTGACTTAGCTCAACCTAGCTAACTTTTCAGTGTAGAGCAGGTTTCAGATACTAGCCCTTTGGGGCAGGGATCATCTGTTTGTTGTCTGTACAGCAGCAAGGGTGACACTGTCCTAGTCCATGAGTAGGGCTCCTAGGTGCTACAGTTATAGAAATAATGCACTGTTGCAATATTTTACTACTACTTCGAGTGATTACTTATGTGTATTCCACAGTAGGTGTGCGTGCTCACCATGTGCACCAGTGCCGGGAGCTTTTCCCTTAGTAGTACCCGTACTAGGGGAGCGCCGCTGCAACCTCTGGAGTGGCGCCTCTATATTGCTTTATAAGGGGAGCTGCGCATTCCCCCCACCCTCAGTTCCTTCTTGCCACCAGTGAAGGTAGTCGGAACTTCGTGCTTCAGCCTTGCTGCAGCTTCGGCAGTTAGTCTTAGTAGTATAGTTCTTCCAATAATTAAATAGTTTTCTTCAGTTAGTTGTCTGGGCTCAGGGCATGCCCCATGCCCCAGGCTTCTCAAGTCATGCGACTCCTGTCACAGTTCTATGCCAAGAAGCAACCCGCACACTCAGTGTCCCCATTGCTTGGGTGAGACCCACGTAAGTGAACACTCTAGGATCTGCAGATCATTCAAGCCCCGAACTAAGAAGGAGAGGGACATTAGGCTTCATGCTCTCCTAATGGAATCAGCGCTGGCCTCAGCACCGGGATGCTGAACGGACTCAGCGCCTGGCACTGCGTCTTTGGTACAGAGTGAAGTCCCCTCCACTAGCCAGCAATGCTCCCCCTTCAAGAAGCAGGGGAAAACTCAGTGGCACTGAGACAAAGATAGGAGTGAGGCCAGACCTGAGCTGGGCAGCCCCCAATCCCCCTGGGGACCCAGGCCTCTGATTCGTGTTGAGCAGAGCAGCCTGATCCCATCCGCGCGTGCCTCCCCTGCAGTGAGGATGCCATCAACTCTGGAGGCTGCACAGGCCACGCGTGACATCTTAACCCTTCCAGTATCCGAGGCACCGCCTGAGATGGGCCCCTGGTCTTGAGGGAAGCCACCACTGGGAGCACAACAGCCCTACCCGATGCGGTACTGTCCCAGCTCTAAGGACCGCACGCTGCCTCGCTCGACGCGGTCTTCCCACAGCCTGCACCAGCCCTCTATCTCGCTTAGATTGACAGGGCTCGCCGCCTGTGAAAGAGCCTCAGGGCTCCTCCATGCCCAGCGACCGGGGACGCAGGCACTGGGATAAGTGGCTCAGACGCTCCTCTTCACGCTGCAGCTACTGGAGCCGATCCCGACGCCACCAATGTAGACACTCCAATTCGAGTTCCCGCTCTAGCAGGTATCGCACACGGCACTCCTCTTGAGATTCTCCGGCACCGAAGCATCATAGCTCTGACCGCTGGGGCAAGTACAGGAGCAGCACCTTGGATGGGTACCGATCCTCGTCGGTGAGATCCCGGTCACGTGGATGGCACCATTGCTCTCGCTGCTCCTACGGAACCGTGTGGTTGATGGTGACCTGAGCATCAGCACTCAGCTGCCCGTCTCCAAGTCATGCGGCTCAGCGAGAACAAACTGCGCTGCCCGGCCCCCAAGTCGGTCAGTGGCATGGCACGCCATGACAGGGGCATTGGTGTCAATGGGCACTGTGGCCGCAGATGCCTGCCCAGGAAAGATCTCACTCGGTGGCTGGAGCATCTCGGGCTCCTTTGGCCTCCCCTCCTCAGCAGAGGAAAAAGTCAACGGGTCTCGAGCCGAGGGCACCGCAGCCGTACTCAGACCTGGGCATCAACCCATCGGTAGCCCCCGACGCCCAAGGCACCATGCTGGTCTCCTGGCCAGCACTGGAGGAGGCCATAATGGCACCGCTGCCCATCCCACAGGAGGACTTCAAGCCTCACCAGGAGTTCCTTAAGCAGTTGGTGTCCAAGCTCCAGCTCCGGGCTGAGGAGATGGAGGAGCCGTCTGACTCTTTTTAATGTGCTCTCGTCCTGACACCGGGCTGGGTGGCCCTGCCTCTCCACCAGGAGGTAGCCAATATCTCGACTACCCTGTGGCAACCCCAGCTTCCTTGGCCCCCATCTCCAAGAAAGCGGAGATACTTCATGCTAGCTAAGGACCACGAGTACCTGTAGTCCCAGCCGGCATCTAACTCCCTAGTGGTGGAATCAGTGAACCACCAGGAACGTCATGGTAAACCCGTGCCCACCCCCAAAGATAAGGATGTCAGGAGACTGGATATGTTTCGCAGGATGGTTTATTCCTCAGCGAGTTTCCAGCTCAGGGTGGCCAACCATCAAGCCCTACTGAGCCGGTATGACTTCAGCCTATGGGGGTCCCTGCCAAAGGTTGAACCTCTCCTCCCTGAGTGGGACAAAAAGGAGTTCAAGGCCCTGATAGAAGAAGGAGCAGGAGATAAAGCAGCCCTCCAGGTGGTTGTCAGACACGGCAGCTCGCTTGATGGCCTCCGCCATATCCATACACAGGGCATCGTGGCTTCTCCTGTCCGGACTGTCTGCAGAGTCCCAGTCCTTCATGCAGGACCTTCCCTTTGACAGGAAAGCGTTGTTCAGGGACCAAACTATGTCTGCCTGCATGGGATGAAAGACTCCCATGCCACCCTGCAAACCTTGGGCCTGTATGTCCCTCCGGCGAAGGACAAGCCCAGGCTGCAGGCTTCGGCTCCCACTGCTAAGAGCAGATACGAGCCCCTGCCCAAGAGACCGCAGGAACAGAGCTGTGGGTCCAAACGTCAGTCCCGCTCAGCCCCATGACCAGGCCACTCGAAGGGCAAAAGGCAGGGAAAGAGGTGGTTGTGACTCTTTGCGGGGGCCACCAGGCCTGTTGCCAGGGAAGCTCCCCAGTTAATAAAGTTTGTGTTCTGCAACCGTTTAGCTGCCTTCCATGTGGAGTGGTCCCCTATAATGTCAGACCAATGGGTCCTCAACACTATCTCTAAGGGCTACAAGTTGCAGTTCATCTCACACTCCCACGCCCTGGCTGAGCCCCGGGGACCTGGAGCATGCCCACCTTCTAGACCAGGAGGTGGCACGCCTCCTCCGCCTGGAGGTGGTGGAAAGAGTACCGGTAGAATTCCAGGGCAAGGGCTTGTACTGCCGGTGTTTCCTAATCTCAAAGGTGAGCTCAGACCCATTCTAGACCTACAGGATCTCAAGAGTGTTATGGTCCACTACAGCTTCTGAATGGTATCCCTGGCCTCTGTTGTTCCCTCCCTGGACCTAGGAGATTGGTTCACGGCCCTGGACCTCCAGGATGTGTATTTCCATATCCATATATTTGAGGGACACAGGCGCTTCCTCTGATTCCTGGTGGGGGGACAATTACCAGTTCACGGCCCTCCCATTTGGCCTTTCCACAGCTCCCAGGGTTTTCACCAAATACATGGCGGTGATAGCAGCCTACCTCCGGAGGAGAGGGGTGCAGTTCTTCCCATATCTGTACGATTGGCTCTCAAGGGTGCCTCCCAGTCCCAAGTGCAGGCCTAGGTGGGACTTCTGTCTGTGCGTGCAGATCTTGGCCTAGTGGTGAACAAGACCAAGTCTACTTAATGCTCGTTCAATGCATAGAATTCACAGGGGCACTACTGGGCTCATTAGATGCCACAGCCTCTCTTCCCCGAGATAGTTTCAAGACCCTCAAAGGTCTCATTGCCTCGGTCAGGCCCTTCCCTGTTACGAGGGTGAGGGCATGCCTTCAGATCCTTGGGCACATGGCAGGGGGCACATATGTGGTTTGCCATGCCAGGCTCAGAATAAGGCCCCTCCAGCTCTGGCTGGCCTCCCAGTATTCCCAGGCCTGGGATGGGCTGGACAAGGTTGTCACGATACCATCCCGGGTAGTTGCTGCCCTTCAGTGGTGGTCCCACCTGCGCAATCTCCCCTGTCACTAGACGTGGTGTCAGATACCTTAGACCTGGGCTGGGGAGCCCATATGGGGAACATTCAAACGCAAGGGAGATGGTTGGCCTCAGAATTATCCCTACACATAAACATCAGTAAGCTCAGGGCAATACGGTTAGCATGCGTAGCTTTCAGCGGGCACCTTTGCGGGAAGGTGGTCAGAGTCCTCATGGACAATACGGCTGCAATATATTGCATCAGCAAACAGGGAGGAATGCACTCCTCAGCCCTGTGCCTGGAAGCCTTGAGCCTGTGGGAGTTCTGTGTAGCCCATGATATCTCCCTGCGAACCTTCCACCTACCCGGCGTCCACAATGTGTGAGCCGATCATCTCAGCCGGGTTTTTTCCCACCAGTACGAGTGGTCACTCCACTGGGAGGTCGTCCTCCAGCTCTTCCAGGAGTGGGGAGCTCCCTAGGTCAACCTCTTTGCAACCAACCAGAACCGACGCTGCCCCTAGTTCTGCGCCAGGGGAGGGGCAGGAAGGGGGGTGATCTTGCATGCTTTCTTCCTTCAGTGGTCTGGCCAATTTTTCTGTGCCTTCCCACAGTAGGCAAAGTACTGCAAAAAGTAAAAGCAGACAGGACATGGGTCATCCTCATAGCCCCGGACTGGGCCCATCAGTACTGGTATGGGACCCTCCTGCAACTCCTAGTGGCTCCCCCGTGGAGGCTGCTGCTTTGCGTGGATCTCCTTTCCCAGGAAGAGGGATGCCTCCTCCACCCCAGCCTGGCCGTGTGTCACCTGACAGCGTGCTTGCTCTGTGATTAGATGAGGAGGAGGGGAGGTGTTCAGAAAATGTCAAATGAGTTCTGCTGGGAAGCAGAAAGCTGTCCACACGACGGACGTACCTAGCCAAATGGTCCAGGTTCTCTACGTGGGCAAGGTAGTGGGGAACCTCCCCATCATCTGCATTGCTGCAACTCGTTCTTGATTACCTCCTGTCCCTTAGGACCCAAGGGCTAGCGCCTGCCTCTGTCAGAGTGCATTTGGTGGCCATATCAGCCTTCCATCCCCCCACCCCCAGTACAGAGCCACTCGGTCTTTTCCTGCCATATGACCTCCCGCTTTTTAAAGTGCCTGGATCATTCATTTCTGTGTGCCAGGCCCCCTCACGGGCCCTCCTTTTGAACCCCTGACCATGTGTTCCTGGTCCAAGCTGTCATGAAAGGTAGCATTCCTTGTTGCTATCACATCAGCTCATCATGTCTTGGAGCTTAGGGCCTTGACCTTGGAACCCCCATATACGGTCTTCTACGAGGATATGGTCCAGCTTTGCCCACACCCTGCTTTTCTCCCGAAGGTGGTCTCTGCCTTCCATATGGATCAGGACATCTTCCTACCCTTACCCTGTCCTAAGCCCCATTCCTCCAATGAGGAACGCTGCCTACACGCTAGATGTGCACAGGGTGCTTGCCATTTACTTGGACCGTACCAAGCTGTTCCGGAAATCCTCGCAGCTGTTCGTTGCATTGGCTGAACATATGAGGGGGCAACCGATTTCAACCTAGGGTCTTTCCCACTGGATCACCTCATGCATACGCACGTGTTATGACCTGGCAGGGGTTCCCCTGCTGCCTATCGTTAAGGTGCATTCTATGAGAGCTCAGGCATTGTCGGCCACTTGTGCAGCTCACATCCCTATCGAGGACATATGTAGAGCTGCCACGTGGTCCTCTGTCCACACCTTTTCTTTGCATTATGCAACTGTCTCCCAAACATGGGATGACGCCGGGTTTGGTAGGGTGGTATTCCGTCCCAGAAACCCTTAAACTCCTACTCACCTCCATCAGATATAGCTTGGAGTCACCTACTGTGGAATACACATGAGCAATCACTTGAAGAAGAAAGGACAGTTACCTGTTCCATAACTGGTGTTCTTTGAGATGTGTTGCTCAGGTATATTCCACATCCTGCCCTCCTTCCCCTCTGTTGGAGTTGTCTGGCAAGAAGGAACCGAGGGTCGGGGGAGTGCACAGCTCCCCTTAGAGGCACCACTCCAGGGGTACTGCTAAAGGAAAAACTCGGCACCGGTGCACGTGGTGGGCACGCATACCTACCATGGAATACACCTGAGCAACACATCTCGAAGAATACCAGTTATGGAACAGGTAACTGTCCTTTTCCTGGGGAAGAGTAACTGCTCAATGAACAAGTAAAACTAGCTTTTTCTTTCTTTCTATGGTGAATAGATATTGTGCATGGACTAGTAAACTCATGACTTTGTAACAATGCTGTAATGGGAAATGCCTTAAATAGTAGAGGATGTTCTGCCATGCTAATTCCCCATTATACTGCACTGGCCTCCAGTGCTGAGGAGAAACTAATCCTGCTTGATTAGACTGCAGTCCTCTTTGAGGACTGTCTGTTTCAACCTTAACATTTTCCTTCAGTTCCAATTAAAGCCTGCTGTATTCTATAGCACATTCCTGTTCTAAAATTCCACTTACAAAATCCCACTCTCCTGTGTGAAGAAATCCTTCTATAGGTGAAAAGAATGTAAATTAATAGATTCAGGCAGTCATTACTGCAGACAATACAATAGCTGTGAGGTATGAACTGCCCCATACATCTTAATAGGATGTTGACACTTTTACCTAGACACTGCACTGTGTCAACATTTAAATTATTTTATCAGAAACATCCAGTGCTTTGTGCTTGTTCCACAATGCTGAGCAGCCCCTGCCACGCAGGAACTCTAACTACCATATGCAGCTTGTTTTGAATGTACAGTCAATCTGCTATTCCTTGTTTTATGTAGTTTACCGTGTGAGAGATCTATTGCAGAACTGAGTCTGTTGTAACAGAAGGCTTGCTAAAGAATTCTGCTCCTGCTTCTCAGAGTACAGAGAGCCCTGTTAAGTCTATCTGTAATACTACAGTTACAATGTTTACAGTTTCACTGTGCAATGTTTAGTCAGGGCTGGGAGAAATTATACTGCACATTGCTGAGATGTTAATTCTCTACTTCTAGAGTTGAGACTAATGCATCTGCACAGGGAAAGCTTTGAAAGGAGCTATAACTTTTCTTAACATGCTATTTGCATGTTTAATGCTGCCTATGAAGGTTAAATAACTGAAAGGGAGAATGACAGTGACAACTAAGCTTAATTGAATGTTTATCTCCAGCCCTCTCGCATAAAAGGAGCAACAGACTATTGGCATTTTTCAGAGGTGTTAAGCACCCCTAGGTCTGTTTGAAGTAACCTCTGAAAGTCAGGCCATACAGGTGTGTGTTTAGTGTAAAGGGCAAACAGGTGGACTACACCTTACTGCTACAGCTTGGTAGTTTTATCCCTAAACACAAAAGATGAGAAGAAAATGGAGCAAGGACAGTGTAGTAAAAGATGACTGATAAAGCAAACAATCAGACTAATGATGCTGGTACAACATTTTTCATAAACTAGCTGTTTTGGAGTTTCTAAGCAAAATTGTATCTCCTGTTAGCTTTGTATGAGGAAAATAAAAATACAGAGGCATGACTAATGCTAGCTGAGGCCATAATTGCACATTCATCTGTTTTTATGGAGTGGCAAATGGTCATTCTATTTCAGTGGTTCCCATACTTTTTGCCAACCTTTGACATCCGAAGAAGTTTCCTGGACTCTTCATTTTTTATACACAAGTTTCATGTTATTCTATTAGGTTAGTTTATTTTTAAAACATTTTATAATTAAGACTCCCAAAGGAACAAAAAAACAAAAACAAACCTGTAATAATTGCAGAGTCTTTATCACATTACCCTTTTTTCATTTTTAACTACAATTTTATGGTGTAGTCTTGAATGGGCGAGTACTGGTAATATCACAGTGCCCCTCCCACCAGCATAATTTCTCATGTGAAAGAGGTAACACTCTGCGAAGGATGTGCTAAAAGTGCCTGAATGCCATTCTGGTTCCCTGCAGTACTCTTTAAGGGACAGACCCCCTGCATAACACATGGTGGGACCCCACTTTGGGAACCACTATTCTATTTTGTATATCACATGCATAAGCTACATTAAAAGAACATAGACTGCAAAAGTCAAGCTCTCAAAAGTTAGGAACTACCACTTTTAAGAGGGCCTATGCAAGGAGAGGTTGTTACTTGTACAGTAATAATTCTTTGACATGTTTGGTCCATAGGGGTTCTTCACATGAGGGATGTGCACAATCCTGTGCACTCAAATGTGTTAAGGGGGTTTGTGCCTGTGCTGTACATCTCCCTTTGCTTGACTACAAGGGCATATAGGGAGGAGAGGACCTGCACCATTCCAGTTCCTTCTCAGCTGTAGAGCATGGTAGACTATGAAGCAGAGAGGAAAGAAGTAGGATAGTGGAGCACCTCATAGGGACAAAATATATCCAAAAACTCCAGTTATGGTACAAAGTAAGTAATCTTTTTTGGTTATTGTCCCTTGGGGTGCTCCATGTGATAAGACTCCTGAGCAGTACCTTAAGGAGGAGAGTACCAAGGAGAGGGATCTAGGACACAGTGTAGAACAGCTTCACCAAAGGCCACGTCCACTCTGGAAGCACAGAGTAAGGTATAATGCTGTGAAAACTTGTGAACTGAGAGCCAGGTGGCAGCCTTGAAAATGTCGTTAATGGGTACCTTCCTAAGGAGGGCAATGGAAATGGATTGAGCCCTAGTAGAGTTAGCAGTGAGACTCTAGGAGGTGGGGTGCACACCAGTGGACTCATAGGATGCCAAAATGCAACCTGAGGACCACTAAATCTGAGAGGAGACAGGTGACCTCTCAGCAAAGGAAACAAAAAGCCTCCAGGGGGAACTCTGAAGAGCTCAGTTCACATGAAGGTAGGAAGCCTAGGCTCATCTTCCATCCAGCCTGGTCTTTTCCCTGAGCAAGTATGGCTTAGGGAAAAGGCCAGCAATTGAATATCCTGATTGATGGGGGAACTCTGAAACTTTAGGGTAGAGGTGAAGGTGGACATTCAATATAATTGTCTGGCTACAACTGTATATAGAGGAGGAGAGGTCAGCTTGAGGGCTCCTAGTTCCACTAGCCTGGCTGAGGTGATTGCCACCAGAAATGAAGTCCTGAAGGACAGATAGAGCAGTGAGCCAGTCACCTTGGGCTCAAAAGGAGACCCTATTAGGTTATGTCTATGCAGACATTGAACACCCATGGCTAGCCCAGGTCAAGTGGCTCTGGGGTGGGGGAGGGGGTGCTGCAAAATTGCTGTGCAGCTGTTAGGGCTCAGGTGGGAGCCCAAGCTCTGGGGCACTGCAAGTGGGGGAAGGTCTTGGAGCCCAGGTTCTAGCCTGAGACCAAACATCTGCATAGCAATTTTTAGGCCTATAGCCTAAGCCCCATGAGCCTGAGTCAAGCGATCTGGGCCAGCCACAGCCTGGGTCTTTTATTCTAGTGTAGATGTACCCTTAATATGTAAGGCACTGAACTGAGGTCCCAGGGTGAGGTAGGCTACCACACTGAAGGCAACAGGTTAAAGAGTCCCTTGAAGAATTTTGCTGTTGTATGATATGTGAAGACTGAGAAACCATCAATTGACAAATAGCGTGCAGTGATGGCAGCTAAATGAATCAAGGTCAGGGACAACCCTAGTAATTTCAGGTCTAGGAGGTAGCTGAGGATGGATATCACAGGAACACAAGTAGGAGATATGGAGTGTTGGGTGCACTTTCCAGAAATGCTTCCACTTCTGCAGGTAAGTCTTTTGTGTGGTAAATTTTCTATCTAATAGCACTGACCTGGACTTCGGAAGAACATCCCTGCTTTAGGCCTGAGAACTATCAGGGAGCCAGGCCTTGTGGTGCAGGGATGATAGGTTGGGGTGGGTTATGGAGTTCAACTCCTTGGGTTGGTGGGGCTGTCACTAAAGGGAAGCAAAGAGGCAGACGTGTTGCCAGATCAGTCAGGATTGGGAGCCATACCTCAGCCACAATGGTCACTGCTTTCTCATTTCGGTTTGAGCCGGGCTTTGTGGATCAGTGGAATTAAGGGGAAAGCGCATAAGAGACCCAAAGGGCAAGGAGGCTGCTCTCAGGGAGTTGCAACCATGTTCCACCACCTTAAGAACTGATGACATTTAGTGTTGGAAAATATGGCAGCAGTCTACCTGCAGAAGACCCCAGGTAAGGCAGCTCTTACCTGTGGTCTTGATGGAAAAATCTGCTCAGCAAGTCTGCAATCAATGTTCTATAATGCCATCAGAGAGACTGCTGAGATAAGTATTCATGGAGCTATGCATTAATTCCATAACCTTGGCAGATTATATAGTACATGCTCGTTCAATTGTCCAACATCACTGTGGTTGGCCTTGAATGAGATGTTGGAAGTAAAGCCTAAGGTACTGCTCAAAGTTTGAGGACACTGATGTGTAGGAACCACTGTAGTGGAGCCTATCTGTATGATCTTTTAAATGAGTGCTCCAGCTGAGAAAGGAGGTGGAGGTGAGAAGGGGATTCCCATGCAGACTGACATCCTTGCACCTAGGTGTCTCAAACTGGGTACCCAAAACCACCTTTGAGAAGTTTTTGGTTTACTGACTTGCCTAGCATCACAGGAATGGGACAGAATCCAATTCTCCAGAAGAGCATTCAACTGCCTTAACTATAAGGCCATCCCTTCTCTTTCTGCCATCCACTGCCTTTTTCAGTATATACTTTCCAACTTCTGCAACAAATGAGGCAGGGTCCTATTGGCAATAGCCTCCTTCACTACACAACTCTGATTCATTGCCAAAGGACGTCTATCCTGTGCACTGATGGGAGGCAGGGGTTCCTGTGGAACAGAATGTGATCATGTAATTAAAAGATACTCTCAATGCATGCACACTGGGGAATTAGCTGACATTGCACAGGAAACCTTAATTCTGGCATTTCCTAACTTGAGTATGACTCTGCAAGGTTAATGTAGTTTGTGTATGCAGGTTCCTAGGTTTTTAAAATCAAAATTCCATTATGTGGCATGATACCACCACCCACACAGGTTGTCAGCAGTGTTGAAACCTTTACGTCTACCACACCAACCTCTGCCAATTGAGCTACTACAGTAACTGATTAGCAATAGTAGGGTCTCATCCTTTCTGTGGACCAGTGCTAGATGGGGACTGGACACTCAGGCAGTGGATTTCCCAGATATTTGCTGACAGCTGAGAAAAGCAATCTTGGGTTCCATTCCTGACTCTGGAGGAGACTGTTCTCTAATGGTCACAGACTCCTTTCTATCCCTTGTGTCCCAGTTCCGTCTCTTCCCTGCTCCTAATCCCACTCCCATCTTCCTTACTTAGCCATTCCCAGTGTGCCCATCACCTCCATTGTCCCAGTCTCCTTGTCCAAACAGTCCCACTTCTCCCATGTATACATGCTAGTTCCTAACTGATCTCTTTCCCCACCTCCACTGATCTTCAGTTCCATTCTCCCTCACCACTCCAACCCCCAGTTTCAATTTCCCTCTCCCCCTTCAGTCCCAGTTTCTGTCCCCCTCTCCTCAGGCTACCTGTCCTAATCACACTGAGCTTTTGTTCCCTCTGCATTCAGATCAGGCAACTTCCTCCTATGGACTGCTCTGGGGATGGGGATGCGTGGTGTGAGTACAGAATTACCCAGTGCAGTCCAGAGCTACAATTGTATAGATAGTCCTGCTCAACACTGGGCTGGAGCATGCCCAATGTGGACTGAAGCATCAGGGGGTGTAGCTGCTAAAATCTACTGAAAATGAGCAAACTGATTTTTCAAAATGATTTAACTTGAACAAATTTGGGCAGATTTTCATAGGAATGGCAAAAGGCACATCCCTGACAAAGGCCATCTGCCAAATTGGGTACTAGAGATTTTAAAAGAAAAAAAGTCATCAGAAATGTTTTAAGTGTGTGCAAAACCAAGTACATTTCCCTAGCTGTGTTCTTGTAAATGGCTGAATCATTTTGGCTGAAGTTTTTCAAAATAATTCAGCCTGACGCACATTAAAGTTTTGGCAGAGTTGTTTATAACTCTGAAAACAAGGTCTTATAAATGAGAAGGGTCAGGTAACCTTATTAGGCAGAACTACCAGTTCCACCTGAAACAACATGGCTACCTTCTAGCTTGTCTTCTTTTCCTAACAAATGACACACAATGAGATTTCAGTGCATTCTCAGCCCGTGCTGCTTTATTGCTAAAAAAAATTGTATACAGGTGCAGAGTTTCCAAGTTCATTTTTAAACAGTTCCTCTTTACAGTGTCAAAAGAATAAAGTCTTTTCTTCAAATCCCCAAAGATGCATAGATATAAAAGCAAGCTGCCTTTTGGAAAACTTCAGCTATATACAGGGAGAAATTTTCAGTATTACCACATAAAACACACTATGCAATGGAGTAAATGGTTTCCAGTGTTACCACTAAATTCCTTCACTAATCTTTCTTGTGCATGGTCTATTGAGTACAATAAAAATGTGATCATACCATCAGAAGTTCAGTATTCTCTAACCTAGTTTCCAAACTTAAGGACAAAAAATTATTTTTAAAGGCATCTACTCTATCCCCTTCCTATGTTGGAGCTGAAGACCACCTTCAACACTTCTCCTCTGCTCTTCCACCATGTGCCTCACAAAGATTATTTACAATGAAGTTTTATTTCCTTTTTGTTTAGAAGGGAAATAAGTGTGTATTTGTAAATACACTAACTGCTTACCCCTCAAGCAACATCTACACTACGAATATTACAGTGGCACAACTGCAGTGTACATTACAACAATGGAAGAGTTTTTTCTGTCACTGTAGTAACTCCACCAACTTTAATTCTTAACCTAGCTACTGTTACTCTTCTGTCTACCTAGCCATAGGGGGTTTATGTCAGCATAGCTGCAACATTCAGGGGTGTAGATTTTTTACACTCTGAGTGCTGTTACTATGTTGACCTAAATTTTAAGTGCAGACCAGGCCTTATTTAGAAAAAAAAATGGGAAAAAAAAAGTACTAATGCAGGATTTTAAACTGAAGAGTAGTCCTGAAGGATGTCCAGTAGGGTTTTAGTGGCATGGTTCACCACTTGGGTTAAACATGTTTTAACCATTCCTTTTTGCCTACAGAAGTTGGCCCAAAGGAAAAATTTCAACCATATTCAGACTGTATTTTATACTATCACCACAGAGTAAACCTTAATATTCCCTTTTTCATTTGGCAACTACTCTATATCTAAGGAAAGAACAACGAGAAAAAAATATATGGCCCCCACACCAAACCTGCAAGCATGGGTGTACTTGTATTACTCTGGCTAAGAACGTAGACAGGTGTTAACTTGACCCATAAACCCTTCCTCTTGCCCCATTCTGTTTGTTCAAAGAAACAGAAGGGAATTTCTGACAGAGGGATTTTCACATAAACTAGGTCCTCCTGCAAAGTTAGATGTAGCCGTAATAAGATAGAAGGAAGGAATCTTGCAGGCTAATTGTCTCAGTCTGAGAGCTTCTATGAGTTTACATGCTTCAGTCTAGGAAAAGCAGCATTAGTTCTTGTGCTCTGCTACAGATACCATAACATTTTTTTTTTTAAAACATTCTCAGCAGAAATTTTCCCCAAACACCTACAAAGTGGCTCGAGGAATATTCTTTGCAGAAAACATAGTAAAAGTTTGCAAACAAATAGATGGCACCTGATTTTCATTAGTGTTCTCATGTCAATCACTTTTTTCAATCAGTGAAATTAAGAACAAAACATTGTCACCTATGTTGCTAGAGGTCAGGACATCCACTGAGCAAATCTCATTTTATAACTTTTAAAAAAAACTTAGTCACAGAGCTCAACAAAATAAAAACACAAATTTGTCAAAAACTTCAGGTTCATTCTTACAGGGTGCCATGACTGCTGGTTCATACCAGTATGCTTCAATACAGTGGCCTATGTGGCTAAAGAGTTACCTGAAAATATATTAAAAAGCTATTCAACACCTGAAATATGTGGACTGTGCTTATTGATTTCAACCCCCTCCAAAAAATTTACCTCACTAGGCCAAGACCTCTTTCACCTATTGTCAAGCAAATCCTACATTCAGTTTACTTTGAGGCAGTTTTTGTTATCCAACTTGGATTTCACCTGCTGCCCTCCCCACACCCTGGGAAACTCTGCACCTTTCTGTTTGCTACAATTGCAGCAGCTGAGAAACCTCATCTCGCCACTAAATATGCTTAGTTCATGCCCTGTTTTTTACATGCTCAGGGCCACATGTGAACCAGGCAAGAGGTTAAAAAGGCGAGTTCTGATGATCCTCGTTCCTGATATGCAGTTTTGGTGCCATGCTTCTGTCCCTATCTGTATAATCTGCCCCTTTCTCTACAGAGGCAGTGCATTCTCTAAAAAACAACATTTGAGAATCAAAGCAGTAAGTTCAAGCTATTGGTATATTAGTTCCTATTGCTTCATTATGAATAAATGCATATCTGAATTTACTGGTAATAACTATGTAACACTAGACATTTTGAATCATGCATAATTAGAATACTAGCTCTATAAAACTTGATTTGTGGGCCTGTGCCATTCTTCCTCATTTTTTCCATGCAGTTCCTTGTGCCTAGAGCTTCACAAATGAACATTCTCTTAGTTGCCCTGCAAACACACATTCAGTTTGGAGAGAAAACAGAATTTACACAGGACATGTGCTACAGCAAGTTAGAACATCTGACAGTAAAGATAAAAAGTAAGCTTTAGAGAATTTGGGTATACTGTGACTGCTTTGTATGTAGGTTTACTGCCAGACATATCCTTTACTTATGCTGTGTATGTATACACATTATTCTAAAGTCAAACTTCAGGAAAAAGTGCAAAGCAGACTGAAGGAAAATGTGGGAGGGTGGGGGGTGTCCATAGGTAGCATTCTGCACTGCTATGTAAGTGGCCCTTGGTGCCTTAGCCTGGCCATACTGTGGAGGCAACATGCTGAACCTTTGGGAGGAAAGGCTGCACCTGAAATTGCCCGACATATAGCCACTCTGGCTCAAGTAAAAAGCTGTACGAATGGGCTTGGAAGGAAATCTCAGCTAGTCTCCATTCACAGCTGAAAGGAGGGTCACTGCAATGCAGGGGGAAAAGGGGTCTCTAGGAGCACTGACAAACTTCCGCAGAAAAGGTTCTGTTCTCTCATTATTACGGAGTACTTCCATAAAACCCTGAAAATAACCTTGACAGCAGAGCTGGTAGTGAAGCCCTATTTAAAATATCATTGTCCTGAAGCTTGCCACAGCTGTCTATTCCCAAAAATTTGCCACAAGGATTTCTTAGTGCTGAGAAGATCTTTAACAGCCAGCTGTATTGAGCAAGAGCTGCAATTCACAGCACAGGTACTGGCTAGAACTTCTCCAGCAGCACCAGTGAGCAAAACAGCAGACCACAGGTTTCTGCACAGTCCATACACTTCTGATCTAGACTTAGCGCTGCTTAGACCTAGTATTAGCATAGCACTACTTGACAACCATCACATTATCTGATCTTTTCCTTGCTTGCAAAACAAAGCAGAATCAAGGGCTTGGGAGGGAATCATACCACAGCTCAGTAGCCTTAGGGTCAGCTGGATCTCTGACAGTGCTGCTGTGAGCAGTCCTTGGAAATTTAGTCACCCCTGGAGAATAGTACACCAGAAAGTCTGCACTGGCAGCAACAAGCCAATAGCCTTAAAGTTTTCATTGTAACTGTGTAACACAGTCTTGCAAAAAACTCTACTCAGCTAGGAAAACTACATATTCTGGAAATATGAGCAAGACAGTGTTTTCATTAGTATGGTAAAAGACTGGCAATTAGACTTTCGTAATTGTATATGGCTGGTCTAATACCATGTAGTATGACTAAGACATGATCAAGTTAAGGTCTCCTCTTGGTATGTTTCCTGTTTTAATAATAATGTAATAGCTGGAATTTATTTCAAATCACCATCTTTCAGATCACAGGTTTTCATGTCCAAGACTACTATTGGATATGCCCTACTTGCTAACACTTAACTACTTATCCATACATCCATCTTGGTTACATTATATCAGGGGTGCCCACATTTTGGCTCAACACGGGGTCATGTTATCAACTTGCCAGGGGACAAATGGCCCCACGAGTTTATTAAATAATGAAGCAAAGTTCAGCCACTCTCTGACACTACAGATGGTAGCATGCAATATCCCATCCTGATCAAAGAGATTAAGCCACCACATGGATCAACACACACTTTGGTTTAATAATTCAACTCAGGACAGAACATGGCATGCTGAGCTGTATATTCTCTGCAGGCTACACTTCTGTACTGAAGACAAGGTCAGCTGTGGGCTGTATTTTAAAACTCCATGGGCTCTTTTCAATGCCCCTCTAATAGTTGCCAGGGACAAGTACCACAGCAGCAGATCAATTCTCCTCTGCCTTACCAGAGAATCTACTGCAATTGGCTTTGCAAAACTCAAAAGGTGAACAGAAAACAGTTTTAATCTTAAATGGAAGCATATGGCCAGTTTGTGCTTAAAATTTTAAAAGAGGAAGTAGGATAGTCTTTTGAAATAAATCCTGCAATTCTGTCCCTGCAGAACAAACATTTGGGTTGTCAACATTTTGCAATACTTTCTTTTTAGGACCTGTCACAGCTCTACTTAGTTTCTTTTTACAAAAACAAAAACTCCTCTCTCCAATAAAAGCTTGAATTATGCTTTCCAACTGTAGGAAACGGGTCTTCTTCATCTCAGCACTTTCCTCTCAGAGGTACTGCACATGCTACACTACAAAACAAACAATAGGGAAACCAGTCACTCAAACACAACTGCCCACTCTTCCCCTACATGCACTAATTCCGATGCATGGCCTATAGTTATCCAGGTTTTATACCAGGCTCATCACCATGGTATTTAAGAGCCATATTCCCTCAAAAGAGGGGAACAGTAAGAGGAATTCTTCTATCTTCTTAAAAAGAGACATTGTTCTCTTCATGCAACTCCCTGCAGCACACACCACAAACTTATTTGGTTATTACCACTTATTCTACTGTACAATCTTACTAATGCAAGTTAGTTACTATTACATGCAAAACAGTTATTGCTACTAAAATTCTAGTTTTATTAAATCTTTTTATGGCTTTGTTTGCATCAGGGATATTTCCCCCTACATACTGTGCTATTTTGCATTCCAGTTTCAGAGGTATTTTTTAATCAATTGATTCCCCCAAGCACTAAACTACTTGATTCAGTGGTATAGCTACTTTTGTTCAGAACTGAACTAGCTTTGAGCACAGTTCCCAGAGCTCTACTGTAAACAGCCCACCTGCCCAATATACATGGAGAGACGGAATATGCAGAGACTCTGTCTTTTATTACATAATTAACTCTGCAAGAATCACTGGTTTTGTATCTCAATACATTTTGCCCATTTAATTAAACTAGATCAACTCAGAAACCCAAGCTACTCATTTTATCCAGGTGGCCATTTACAGGCAGGTCTCAAGAAAAGATGCAGTATCCTCTTATAGATGACAGCAGTCTGTTATTTTTAAAACAGAGGTGAGTGAAAAACAATAGTGACAGCAATAAAAAAGCTATTCCAGGAAATCAGATAGATACGGTACTGATTGTTGCAAACCTGGGTTGGGAGTCATTTCCATCTCTTGCTTCAGTAGCCTAAACTGCCTGAGAAAGTGATAAAGTTAAGATTTTGTCACAGTTATTTTTAGTAAAAGTCAGGGACAGGTCACGCGCAATAAAAAAAATTCAGGGAAGCCCATGATCTGTCTCTGACTTTTACTAAAAATAATGGGGAAGGGGGAACTGACCAGGGGACAACTGAAGCCCAAGCCCTGCAGTTGGAGGAGGGGGGAGCTCCAGCACCCACTGTGGTTGACAGCTCCAAGGCTCCTGCAGCTGCTGCTGGCTCCAGTGGCAGTGACTGAGAGCTCTGGGGCCCTCACTGTCCATAGCAGCTGACAGCGACAGTCCCTTCTGCTCACGGTGGCTCAGAGATGCGGGACCCGCTGCCTGCAGTGCCTGACGGCAGTGCGGCCCCTGCACCTGCAGTGGCACAGAGCCCCCGCCAGCTGACAACTCTAGCCCCACCGCCCCGGACGCAGGGCTGAAACTGAAGGGAAAATGTCACAGAGGTCTCTGAAAGTCACAGAATTTATGACTTCCACAACAAAATCTTATCCTTAGTGATAAACCATTTGGATTTCACCTAGCTCAGCTTTCCATTCTCAGAAAGTAGAGGGAGAGGCATTGTGGAGAGAGAGAGAAAACTGCCATGCAGTTAAAAAAGAAATCAGATAGCTAGGAAAAGTACTGGAAGTGTCAATCTATAATTTAGGACTCTTAGTGTACAAAATAGACAAAACTTGTAGACAGCAATTTGAATTTAATAATTTAACTAGTCTTACTAATTAAGATTAACATTAGTATCATATTTTTTAAACAGTTATTTCTGTAAAATTACTCTGCTCAATAGTTAACAGAGCTCACTAATTATACCCATACGAGAAGGTGGCAGAGTTGCCTATAAAACACATACAGTGGCTCTTCAGCTTCTGTATGATGGATGGGATGGGTAGTAATGAAGCGGTCTACATGAAAATAAGAGTCTGCAACAACAGTTTAGGGTGTTTCATTAAGACTAAAAGGAAACAAATGCCATTGTCAATCTGGTGTGTGTCCTGGATCTGTCTTGCAGTTCACTTTATATGGACGAAGAGATGATTAGTCTGGATGCTCACAGTTTACTGTTTAGCCTGGATAGACTTTACCAAAAACAATACAAAAAAAAGTCAGCTATTATTCCACACAGCCCATCAATTTAATAAATTCTGGTTCCAAAGATAGCATTGTCACTACGACTGCCTAAGAAGGATACTGCATCTTTAGACCACGTTCATAACATCTGTTACTGTCTACTTTCTACTGTTAGTTACATTATTGTTTATTATCAATAATTTGCCACTCTGAAATTGTAAAAATACTACTAGGCTCATGCATTGATCCTAACATGGCACTACAGTTTGCTACGAAGCACTAATGCTTATGGAACTATACACATCTCAAAATGGAAGACATTGGTGATTTTGTTGTTTTCAAACAACTTGTAACATCATTTTGTCCACAAGTATTAAAATATATATATATGTATATATATCTATTGCACATGCCCCTTATTTATTTGTTTAACCTTTCATACGGGAAGATTTCCAACCAACATGGAGAAACAAAAGCAGAGCAAAGTCTAAAGGCTGAGGCAGTATTGCCTGGCACAGTAGTTTCATAAAGAAGCTGGCAGGAAGCATACTGGGGTGGGTTCTTTTGCGCATGCACAACTGCATCCTGTGACACCACAGAATATTAGCCCTATCTTAAAAAGTAATCAAGTGGTTACATGTTAGGGGGCAGGCAGGGAAAGTCAACATTTGTTTCCATTTTTTCATTATAAGGCAGAGCGCAGAGACAATTATTCCTATCAATGTGGCAAAGTGGGCTAAAGTGTGTCCACCTTCTTCAGAGTCCATTCTCTACCTTTTACAACATATGGGAAACAATATCAAATTTTCTATCAAGCTGTGCTAGAAACAGCTGCAAGTGGTTATGTCAGAAGGAGGGCAAATGGAGTCAGGAAGGTGAAAAGAATCACCAGGCTTAACACACATTTGCCATAACGGATGCCTTCTAATCACATCTAAACCTGTGACATTGACAGCAGAGATTTCCCTCACTAACAGCCTGATCCTGCCTCTACTGAAATCAATTCAAAATCTCACTGACTTTAGTAAGAGGCGGCCCTAAAAGGGAATGTATTTTTCTAGTTGTCTTTAACACTCAAAAATCGATTTGGCAAGAGACTGCACTGTATTTAAACGAAACCAGCCCAACTGCCTACCCAGGACGAATATAATCATTTCTCTAAGTGAACAATAAACGCAGCTGACTGTGCTGCATTGGTGCTTATTATATTCTGATGCCATTACATCTTGTGTTGTTTTCAGCATGAAATGTATAGCTCAACATTTCCTACCCAATGAGACTGATTTTTCTCTCCAAGAGAGCACAAAACAGGAAAAGATGTAATTAAACCTTACTGTCACAACACAAGTTCACTGTGGCTCTATACAACTTTATTCCCAGGAGGGAAGAGCAGGACCAAAGCCAGTGCATGAGTCTGTTCAACTCCAGAATTTGTTCTCCTTCAACTTCCACTACGATAGATTAGACAGATAAGAAAAAGTTTCTTTAGAGATTCTCTCTTCCCCATCCTTCTATAACTCCTTCCCTTCTCTACCAGTCATAAAATGTTGCTCTCGCTACTCATCACCAGAAGCTAAATAGAATTTCAGCTTTTTTTTAAAAAAAGCCATTTTTAGGCTGCCTGACTCTCTCCAGTGGTTTTCTAAAAGAAAACAAAAAAAGAATATAAACAGAGCCTATACCCCTTTTTCGGTCCAGATCTGAAATTGTATTTTTTTAAAATCAGCAAATCACATTTGCTAAATTCACATTAACACAAGCTTGGAATAAGGTGCACTATGAAGAGGTCCAGGTTCAAGCAGAAGAAAACAGATAAACCAATTATGGCCTTTCCACCAAGAAACCTCATTGACCATACAGGCAACCACTGCAGAGAGCAACTAAACAACACAAAGCTTCTATCTAAAATGGAAGGAAAACATCCCGTATAAAAGTCACAAGTGATGAAGACAAAGAATCTGGTGTAAACACGTGAGAACCATGATCTCCTCCTTAGTTTGGGATGGAGATACAGGAGGAGCCAGAAAAAGAGCACACTTCCTTCAGCATTTCTGCTCTCTCTGAACTTGTTTCTCCATCAGACCTCCCATCTACACCCTGGAAGAGTACTCTTCCCAGTTCTCCAGTAGCCAAAGGAGAGTTAAAAACCAACTCCATCAGCTGTATGAAGAAGTTATAAACTGCACTCAGGACCCTGCGGGGACGAGTTGGAGCATTACATTTGTAGCCTCTCCCATCCTACCAGAGGCCAGTTCCTTTATTAAAAAGAAGTTCTGTCCCATCTCTTGGATCACAGAGAGTTTTTTGTTCCTTTTGCTGCTGAAGCTGCTGGAGAAGACTGGAGGTACAATGTAACCCGAACACTATAGGATCAAATTTAGCACTAGGGGTTCTCAGATTCACCTTCTTAGGGAAGGGGCTTGCTACAAACAGAGACAGTGCAGAGCAACTTCTTTTCCTGGTGAAAGCTCTTCACATTCACTGGTTATGTGGATTTACACATGCAAATACGTTTGATCACAGAATGTGATGATTCATTCATCCATGATGGACAAGGTAATTATGTATTTGTTTCTGTGCATTAGCTGCTTCACGAGGTGACATTGAGATATTTATCTACAAAGTCAGTTCTTTGTTCTGGATTAGGACATCCTCGTTATGGGATTTTCCAGGATTGTGGATTTTTTTTTTTTTTTTTTTTAAGTTTGTTCCTCACATCAGGGTGGAAATGTATTCTTGTTGCAACCTTTCACACATGTTGAAATAGCTTGGCACAGCATCACATGCAGATGCATTATCCATTTACTTGGTTCTCCAATAGGACACAGTGTGAGAAGATGTTACCCTCCTAAGATATAGAAAGGAGATACCATTCAAGAAAACTGGTTTCTGCGTGAGCATGCTTGTAAAAATCTTCTCTAGGGTGCAAAACAGAGCTCAAAAACTCTGAAGACATCATTTCAGGAACATATTAAACATTGATTTCAGTTGCTTGCTTGTAAGGATTGGTAAAATGCTTGCAGTGTGCTCCTACGGGGGAAGCCAGCTGGTGCAGGCTCCATACATCAAATGCTGGTTTAAGAAGTTGAAACATAAAGAGAAGAATACTTCCTCATTACACACCATGGAGATAAGGAAAAGACTTTTCTTCACCAGTAGTGGAGCATCCACCATTTACTGTCTATGATCAGTTTTCTAAGCAAAAGTAACAGAATAACTTCTTCTGGGATGCCAGGAACAGACCTGAAAACACAAAAGGAAAAACAGAAGGAATAACAGAGAACAGAATGAAATTAACTCAATTAAATTGCTCAGAAGTTCACTTCTTCAAAATCTGATTTCAGTTTACACAGGATCAGGACGTTGCACAAACAGCAATGATAGCTAGACTTGAAGTTCTTAAGCGTTCTAACTAAACACTACAGATATACTGAACTAAAAACTTACTTGCTCACACAGAAGCAGTGTGTCCAGCAACAAATATCACACTGTTGGGAAAGTGGTAGGTAGCTATGTCATCTCTTAATTGTGACACAGAAATATACTGTAGCAAGGGAAGTGTGGTGCTGGGAAAAGAATACACACACTGCACCTTGATTGTGTATTTGGCCACAATTTCAAAACAAACAGGTACCATAAACCAGGAGCTAATTAACCACAATCTACAAGTCTATGAATACCACAAGTGAAGAAAGATGTTCATAGTGGTTGTAAGAACACACAAGTTAGGTACTTTTCCTGCTCCCACTTGCTCTTCTTCATTCACTCAAGAGCGAGAATCGCAGTGTGACTACACCTATGCTCCTGCACCACTAGAACTTCCTTGGCCTCACTGATCATAGTGGCAGTTTGAAATGAAGTCTTTGTTTTAAACTGATGATACCAGCATTACTGGCAAGATGAAACTGTGTAGGGTCACAACCATGTTGCTGCCAAGAGATCATTTTTCTCTTCTATAGCAGGAAGCCCATCAATCACCCTCTCTATGGTGCAATGTGGGAAAGGGGGAAGATTTCATATACACACCAGTTTTTATTCTTCCTCCATTATCCTCTTCCCCCCTTTATCTGGTTTTTCCTTGCCTATGTCTCCCTCCCTGCTCTATATCACCTTCATTCCTTGCTTGGCAAATAGCTGAAATTAATCTTCTATTTAACATTTTAGGGTCCCATATTGAAAAGGAGTGGATGGATATTAGGTGGATAAGAAAAACACAACTATTGTACACATCTCTCTAACTTTCTCACCAAGGAGTTCAAAGCACTTCACAAATATTAATGAATTTCACATCATCATCATACCCATATGTGACGTTATGAGTATAATATAATATCTCAGTGAAAGGTGACAGGGCCAGAAAGAGTTAATTAACTCACCTCACCGACTGACCTGACCCATGGGTGAACCTTAAGGACTGGTTAGAAAGATATGTAAATGAATAGAGCTTTGAAATGCACTGTTAGAGGTAGAAGGGTAGATGTTTGCTCAGGTCTTGGGATGTCAGCAAACAAGTCTTGTCTATTGCTATAGTTTTAATTCAAAGATCAAAAAAGGAATATTAGCATTTATGATGATACTCGAGTGAAATAGTATTATTGTCTATGTGTCTTTTTGAAGGTTGTGGTAACCCGTATCTGAACTGTTTAATGGATAAATTACTCTGTGTTAATTGCCAGGATGTTTGGAAGAAGGAGTTAAGCCTATTGTTTTCTCAGGCTGAAAGGCTGCTGGAAATGTATAAGAAGCCTGGGACACAATCCTTCATCTCAGATCTGCTTTGGGTTTCAAGAGGGGGAAACCTTAAGCCACAAGGATTGAGATCCCCAGTCATTGACTGGAGCCACCCTGAATATGGACATTGGACTATACCCTATGGACTATTTCTAAAAGGACTTTTGGCTACTACAAGCTCACCTTTACTATATATCTGAACCTCAAGAATTGAATTCAAGTCTGTATGTATATTGATCTTTCAACCAACACACTCTTTTCTTTTCTAATAAATTTTAGCTTAGTTAATAAGAATTGGCTGTAGCGTGTATTGTGGATAAAATCTAAGTGATAATTGGACCTGGGTATGTGGCTGATCCTTTGGGATTGGAAGAACCTTTTCTTTTATATGATGAAGTAAGATTTTTAGGAATCATCATATCTGATAGGTGTGTCTGGATGGAGGCCTGAGGCTGGGCACTTTAAGGAAACTGCGTGGTTTGGACTTCTAAGTAACCAGTGAGGTACTATAGAAGCTGTTTTGTGCTGGCTGGTAAATCTAAGTATTGGAATAACCACCAGCGTTTGGGGTTTGTCTGCCCCGTTTTGTTTGCAGTTAACTCTGATTGAGTGACCTCAGCTGGCTCCCACAGGCAGCACCGTCACAGTGGCGTAGTTAGGGTCCCATATTGAAAAAGAGAGGATGGATATTATGTGGATAAGAAAAACACAACTATTGTACACATCTCTCTAACTTTCTCACCAAGGAGTTCAAAGCACTTCACAAATATTAATGAATTTCACATCATCATCATACCCATATAAGTAGGAAGGTCTTATTCTCATTATACAGATGGCGTAACTGTGGCAGAGAGGATGAGTGACTTGCTTAATGTCGCACCCGAAGTCTATGGTGACCTAGAAACAGAATCCAGTGTTTCCTGACCCCCTGTTTTTTGCCTTAACTGCAAAAACATCTTTCCTCATTGCAAGAGACAAAAATGAAATCAAAGCCCTGGAATTTGTTAGTCAAAATGTCAAATATTAAACACCAGCATAAAAGAGAATGCAAATAGCATTTGTTCTTGCTGGAATAAATAATTAAATCAGGCTCAGTTATCAGGAGCAACCCAAGCAGACACTCTGGTAACAGTCCAGTACCCCTATAGCATCCCAAGGAAAGCCAATTCCCCCTGGGACTCACTTTAAAAAAAAAAATAAAAAAAATCAGAAACCAAAAAGAAACAGTTTATACTTACCCTTAATCTCATGGCCACCTGTGCCATCATTTTCCACCCAGAGCCCTTCCTTTTCAGTTTGCTGATTGGCACTCAAAATGGAACACAGGTGAACCTGATTAGCACAGCAAGGTTGATAATAAATACATAAAACAAACAAAAGAGCAAAGCAAGAACAACATTTCTGTATGAGGGCAGATGTGCCTGACTGAATGGAAGAGGCTAGGGGTCAGCCAGGATCTGCTGGAGGAAGCTCCCTAACAATCCTTCCCTGCCCTCTCCCCAGCCCCCCCCCCCCCAAACTGTTCCATACTTTTCCACCCAAACCCAACAGCTCTCCAAGTTCACACGGAGGCTCTTTCTCAGCAATTTACTTCCCTCTCCCTCAGCTCCTTCATTACCCCTGACTCCCCCAAGCCTTTGCTCTGCTTCTGAGGGGTGTGGGAAATATGGTTCTATATTGTTGTTTAAATAAATTATTACTCATAGTTATGTATTAAATATGCCTAGTAAGGAATCTATTTGTCAAAAAACATTTCCTGAATCTTTTTTGTTGTCTGTATTGTTACAGACATACTTGCTGATAGGTATTTTGAAATAAATAACCAAAAATAATTGAAACATGGTATGATTATATTGTGTTATCTTGACAAATAAAATATACAGACTTTTGCAGATTTTTTAATTTTTTGGTGCAGAATTCCACCAAGAGTAAACACTGTACTCCTCAACCTCCTAAAATGTACATATCCATACCTCATTAAGAACACCAGTAAATCCATGCACAGAAGAGCTCACTTGGAGCACTAGGGGTACACTACATTACTGCCCACACTGCTTTTAACTGGAATTGTTCTGTAAGAAATTTTTTTTATGGTGATAATTGCTCAACACACTGGGAGTGAGATTTCTTAGAAACTGAGGTGAATGGAATTATTGCAGATTGATAAAACAAACATATCTTTAATGCCTGTCTAAAGAGTTGTAGGGGGAAGGAATAATATCAGGCCTCAAGAATGTGATGCTGACAACCCAACTGGTAGAATGCTGGATCACCTGTAAGCAGGGTTGCTTCATTACACAGAGCTTACACAATTAAAAAACACTCCCAACATAACCCAACTCCCAAAACACGAAAGCATTCTGATCCTTTTATTCTCCTCCTCCTGCATTGCAGAACATTTTCACAGGCAGAGAAGAGCCAGAACCTTTAGCCAAGATACAATCCACTGTGATCTACTGTGATTTCTAGCTCTATTTTCTCAAATTAGTCCTTACATTTTCACATTGTAAAGGTCAGAATTTGACACTCTCAAATCCAACTAAATATACAATAGATAATTTTGAGAGCACGGAACACAACATTAAGTCTTTCATAAAAGGATGATTGATTTGATAAAGAATAGTGAGCCTGAGCTCTCAGAAGCCTATGCATCATGACCAAAGGAAAGAGGAGACAATTTCCAAGAGATGTTAGAATGAGCAAAGTAAGACCTGAGACTACGAGTGAACTACATATTAAAATAAGTCACATTTTTAATATTTCACCTGCTGCTGCCACCTTTTCATAATTACATAATGCAAATCAGCGCCTCAACTACTAATGTATCAGAAAGGTAGCTGTGTTAGTCTGGATCTGTAAAAAGCAACAGAGTGTCCTGTGGCACCTAACAGATGTATTGGAGCATAAGCTTTCATGGGTGAATCTAAACATCACACTCCCACAGGTAGCATCAACTAGTAATATACCTCAATTTGCTACGGACAAAATTTTCAGACATATCCACTAACTTCATATTTAATTTTTAGGATGCTCAGCTTGACATCCTTTCTACCTGATTTTCAGAGGTGATGTGGAACCATTAATCACACTAACATCAATGGAAACTGCAGGTGCTCTGAACTTCTGAAAATCAGGCACAAGTGAATGAAGTTTACTTAAAATTAGTGAACACTTCTTTAAAACGTTGCTACTTACAAAAAGAGGATTGTTTGGTCATAAGATTAGTAATTTACAGGTATGCAGCACAGGATTTAATTTTAGTTGATAACTGTCAGTAAACATCCAGTTTAGCTGACACCGAAATCAATGGAAGAAACAAGCCCTCTGCACCCCTGGTGTCACACAGGAGTAAGAGGTGCAGATGAATCCCTGTGCTGCCTCAGGGCCTGTGACACCTGATCCTTGCAGGCATAAGGTGTGGGGGGAGGCTGCAGACCTGGCAGGGCAGAGCAGAGACTAGGACTGCAAGAAGGAGGACTCACCTAGCTGAGGGCGAGGTCGCAAGGTGCTGAATGGCTTCTGGGGCAGTGCAGGGAGCCCTCTGCCCCGCTGCTACAGACCCACTCTCTCACTCACCATCAGGGAATGTCAGAGGTCTCTGCTCTGCCCCGCCAAGACCACAGCCTTCCTCACAATTTGCACCTGCAGGGATTGGCAGCTCCCTTGTGGCAGAAATGTGGCCATGACATGGGAGGTGTAGACGGCTCCCTGCATGGCTGCAGGGACGTGCTGCCCAATCCCTGCAGGCACAAGGTGCGGGACAGGCTGTAGTCATCCTGGCCTAGCGGATCAGAGACCACCCAGCCAAGGCTGCAAGGAGCAGGAGGAGGAATTGTCCCCAATGACAGAGGAGCCCACTCCACTGCTGAATGTCTCCATCCCCCAGGCAGAAGCCATTTCAGCAACAGTGTGATCTCAACTCACGGAAGGGTGGGGGGAGGGGAAGGGTGGTGTTGGTTCTGCTCCACCCAGTCAGGATGCCAGCCTCCCCCGCACCTTCTGCCAAAGGGATTGAGTGTCACCAGCCCCGCTGCCATGCAGGGACCCCTCAGCAGCTCCACTGTCATGACCACACTCCCTCACTCACGTGCCAGGAAGGTGGGAGCCATCTCTGGTCAGAACTGCTCAGCAACAGGGTGACCTTCCTCACAGCGGAGGGGTTCATCCTCCTTGCAGCTCCAAACTTGGAGAATCTGCTCCACAGGCCAGGACCACAGCCTCTCCCGCACCTTGCACCCTGGTGTCTTGGACCCCTCAGCCACTCAGGGAGGCTCCTGTAGCCCTGCTGTTAGCACTGCCCTAATCCTAACCCCAGCCTTACCCACCCCAACTGTAAAAATTAAAATACTTAAAAATGGGAGGGGGTGGGTGAAGGTTCAATTGATAAAAGCTGTCAAAATATGAAAAAAAATTCTAATTTTGCCAAGCCTATTTACTGGAGTTTCTTCCCATCCCAGCCAGCATTCCTACTGACGTACCTATTTACCATCATGAGGTTAATGTGCTATTGGCAAAGGAAAATGGGATTCTAAAAGTGCATTGTTGTTCGATACTAGACTTCAATAGCTTCCACAAAAAGGTGCTTAGTTTACAAGACAATCAGATTTTCCAGCTGCCAGCACTGAAAACTTAAGGTGGTTTCTAAAATACTACAATTTGCATGCAAGTGCTCTCACTCTGCCCTCCATACAGCATCATTAAAAATTAAAGTTAGCCAGCACATACGGAAGCATGAGGCAGAATAAGATACAGTTCACCTTTAAATTTAAAGACTTATTTTGTTGCCAGTAAACAAAGCAATTACAACTTTAAAGCTTTGTATGGAACACATATAATAGTAAGGTGTCCTTTTGATAATTACTTTTCTGTTATTTATGGAGGTGTCAGTAGCAACTCCAAAGTTAAGATTAAGTAGCATGGGAAAATTTACCAGCATAATTATACTGGTATAACTTCATGTGGACACCCTTATTAAGGTGAAACATTGCACTTTTCCAGTTAGTTTATGTTACTTTGGAAATGGTATAAGCTAAACTGGAAAAAGGCACTCAGACTAGAACAAGACTGTCCACACAAGCAGTTATACTAGTATAACTACAGTGGTATAATTATGCCAGTGAATTTCCCTGTGTAGACAAGCTCTTAGTCTCCTAATTCAAGATAATTTGAGTTTTGTCCAGATTAGACAACAGAACTGTTCAGATCCACCAGGTACTTGTTTTTCCAATACCACCTGCCTGACCAGCTGTGCTTTGCCAAGCAGGGCAGCAAGGGCTGATATCTGGAGAAGAGAATGGGTTTGGAATGGATGGGGGTGCAGAAAAGAAGTAACATAGGTTTGTGAGTGCACACAAAGGCATAGTGATTGAAGGTCATGTGTGACGGATGTAGGCAAGGAAGCATGGAGAAGGCAAAAATCAAGATTACAGAAGACTACTAACTATGGATTTCCTGTTTTTCATGGTTGCACCAGTGGCATGCTCACGTAAGCAAGTTAAATAAACCAGGGGTGGCATGGTATTTATGAGAGGTGGTTTTTACCATCATGGGAAAAAACAGTCTCTGTTTAAGGCATTTTCTATTTCTATTTTCTATTTTGTCAATGCACACCTCATTTCAATTAGTTTTAGTTACATAGTCAAACTGTGGTTACATAAGGCAGTAGATTTGTAATTAATTTAGGGTAATACAAATAAAGTACAACTGCAGTGGACATAATACAAATACATATAATTATAATACTAAATATCAGAAGGTTTGTATACAATTTAGTTTGATATTTTCTCAAGGAAGTTATACATGTTATCACATATTTCAGTTTTCAATATTATATAAACAAAAGTAAAAAACATTTGATTATATGAAAATGACAATAATGCAGGATTGCACACTTGAAGCATTAAGCGATCAGAAGCACAAAAAGTTGCAGACTACCAGTCTAGATCCATTTGGCCAGGCACCATTTTGTAGCAGAAGACTAAATGATGTAGTGGACAGACCAAGTCTATTCCTCTATTTTTAATGGATGTATCCATAGTTTCAAAAGATTCATTCTGTGTTTGCTGAACTTGCTAGACACCAGTACAATTATTTTTCCAGTTCAAACCAAGTTTAAGACAGTATTTACCAGCACCCTGTCCTAAACTAGTTTTTCCAGGAAATTGCCAATTAGAGTTTAACTGCTTTTTAACCATGTTTTTGATTTGAGGGAATATACATGAGCACTACACTACCTGCTAGGCTCTAATGGTTTCATAAGCAATGGTCCCGAGAGTTAATTTTTCCTTCAGATCCTCCTTTTCTATCACAAATATTGATTTAAAATGCAGTTTTGGTCAGAAAACTGAGCAACTAAAAATGGCAGCTTCTTGACAGATCTGCTTTTTGTATTGCTTCTAGTATTTTCTTTTGTATTCTTTGATAAAAGATTTTGCTCATGTTCTCCGGCAGCATAAGTTGGATTCCATTCTGCCTTCTGCATCAGCAACAAAAATGTGAACAAACTTCTAACTGCAGATTTATTTATTTTTACTGTCAATTAGGTAAGAAGGAGTATCTTGATTTTCACATCAGTGCGGAATAGAAACAGAATAGTAAGGGGAAAGTTCGTGTAAAAAACACCATCTGAACTAGGATTCCATGTTTTCGCTGAAGAAGTTAATGGCATCTCAAGCACTTGAAGCCTGGCCACAAAATGCTCCAATAGGAGCTTACAATCAGTCCAGAAATGAATGTCCTTCACTCTCCTGCTATTGTATTCTAGAGAGAGGTTTTAAAAAGAAGCCAGAACACCATGCTATGCAATAATGAGGAAAAATAAAACAGAATCAAGGTCAGAAAAATTTATTTCAGAGAACTTCCCTTTATTTTTCCTTCTCAAAGACTATGTTGACCTATGAAGGTAGAGGGATGGACACAGATAATCTCCTGAGTTCCTCAAACAAATCCTCCTGACAGGGAAAGGAAGATAGAAATTGCTCAACAGCAACTCTTCAGATTCAGGCAGCATTTTTAGCCCCCGCTGGACAAGGGAGTTTAGAACATTGACAGTCAGGTCCTCAGTCCCCACCAGCCCCTCGCCCACGGGAACAAGATTATTAGGTTTTATTTTCTGCAGCTTTTGGGGAGCCAATGCAGCTTAATGTAATCATTAATCCATGTTCAATGTACGTACTCCTATCCTGGGTTGAGCAGATGTGGTGAGTGCAAGCATGTGAAGGCGGAGGGAGTTACTTGGCTTCTTATTATTCTGTTCATTCTAGTCAGAAGCATGTCCATATTTATTCTAGAATATCCTAGCAATATATTCACCTCTTGCAGAATCGAAGAGAACAGAATTTAAGCTTTAATTTGAAAAAGAAAGATTTCTTGTAAGAAAATCTTCCTAATACAAACTGAGAGAATATGAGTGCAGTCTTCTTGAATATGCATACAACCTAAAACAACAGTTAATTCGAACTTAAATATAGTATAATTTAATTATGGACATCGATAACTATTTCACGTCTAGTTATTTTATCAGGAACATGCATCTAATTTCAAATATCCTGCCATGTTTTCCACAGGTGTCCGAAACTTCAAATGTCCTCTACTTACCTACCTACCTTCCTCCTGAAAAGTACAATGTAGTGATGTATTTTCAACATCAAATTCTACAGCAAACTGAAAATTTAATGACAGCATTACCAAATTAAACACCAAGAATTCTATACTTATTGTATTAATCATTTACAGATTTAACTGAGTAAAAATTGTGGAAGTTCTTTCGCTGGAGGTTTTCAAAAGGAGGCTGGATAGCCAACTGTCATGGATGGGTTACACAACAAATCCTGCATCTTAGGCAGAGGGTTAGACTAGATCAGGGGTTATCACAACATTTTTGGGGACCTCAAGAGTGTGGCTGCCAACTCTTGCTGGTGGCCGCTCTGACAATTTTTCCTAAAATAATTAACTTTAGGAAAAACAAATAAATATGCACATATACATGTCCAAATTGTAATTTATTTACGTAGGGGTTTGTTTTTTTTTTGCAGACTCAACAATAAAAAAAATGTACAGTTGTCTCTATTCTTTACTGGACCTAAATAAAATAAAAACTCAATTAAGGTGCTTTTTATGTTCCTGTCTTTTTTTTTTATTAAAGACTTGCTAAGTAGTAAATCTGCTGCTGTGAAAAGTGATATTTGTATGTTTGTTAATATCACCTTTCACAGCTCTCAGCTAGCTACTGAGTCTGCTGTGAAAAGTGATATTAGCAAACCTAGAAATATCAATTTTCACAGGAAAGTCTTCTTAGACCTGGCAAGTCAAGGAACAAACTAAACTCTAGATGGGGAGGTGGGCAGGAGGCAGCAGGGGCCGGGGTGACGGGGAGTGGTGGTGAGCCTGGGGCTGGTGCTTGCTGTCATGTGGCCACAGTCACAGCCCAGAGCCCTGCAGCTAGGGCCTGGAGCCAGCTACCCTGTGGCTGGAGCCTGCAGACCATCACCCCCAGGCTGAAGCCCGAAGCCTGAACACCAATGCCCTCAGGAACTCATACTGGTTGCCTGCTCCTCTGATATTTGTGGCTTCAGGGGGCTGTGGCAGAAAGAAAAAGCTCCTGGTGGCCATGTTTGAGACACGCTGGACTAGATGACCCCATGGTCCCTTCTAACCCTATGATTCTATGAAAAACGTTCTTTTACCACATCAGAGCAAAGGCCTACATGCATAATTTAGTAAGTACATTGACCTTGGCAACAAGTTACAAATCTGGAAAAGGGGAAGCCTGTTTTTAAATAATATTGTATTATGTGAATTTTCCCATTGTTTTTAGAATACTTTCCTGGCTGCTGTCTTCAATAATCATTTGGAAACTTGAAACTGAAATCAATTTTCTTGTTAATATTTCCCTCTCTCCAGGATGCATACAATCACCTTTACTGCTGTAGGATTGTTTGTGAATCCTGACTTTGAATTTTAAACATCTGAAATCCATTCCCTTGTGTGCACCCCTCACCCAATGCAACACACTCACAGAAAACAGAGGAAGAAAAAGTAGGTGGTGAAGTCATCAATTTAACAGAGTTCCACTAAGATACAGACTTCATGTATAAAAGATACAATCTTTTAATAGTGTAATTTTCAATCCTCTCTATTTTTGTAATCTGAAACATTCAGCACTCTTTTCACCAGCTGAATAGACTAAATTCAAATTATGTGTTTTAATTTTTCTGCCACATGCACATCAACAGTTGCAGCTGTTCTCTGAACATTACATTACAGCTGATTTACTAAGCAGGAAATACGTTTTTCTAACCATCTGCTGCAGCCGACTAACAACTCTGTATCTAATGCATCACTCTGGGTTATCCATACTTCCAGCGTCTCTAAAGTTATTCAGACTTCTTCAGTGTGTATTCGAGCTCTCCTCATTCAGACAGACTTGAATTCAGCGCCCTTTAAACCAGCACTCCAAACTATTTCTGCTATGGTTTTCTACGAACCCTTGAACTACATTAGTATTAAAGTACAACAGCGATAAGGCTAAAGATAGGCGATATAAACCACAGCAGCCGGGTAGCTTCTGGAGGAGAATTATTAACTTGAGTAAACTAGCGTGTGTATGCGAGACATTCAGATGCGGGGAATCGAATTAAACACTCCCCCTGGAATGCTGAGGCTCCAGTTTTGGAGCATCGCTAATACACACAATTTGCCGGGCTGAGGAAGTGGGGATGAGATGGCGAGGAGGGGGCACACAGACACCCAGCCTAGTCAGGGGAATACCAATCACACAAACACACAAGCCGGGGGAGGAGACTGGAGACGTGCCTGTGACCGGGTCCAGCCCGCTCAGGGATTAAGAGGGGTGGGGTGGGGCAGGTACTTAACCTGAGCGAGTACCAGCCGGAATTCGTACCCGGCCAGGCCCAGCCCAATCAGGGTGCAGGAAGGAGAGGCGGGTACATAGATACCCGGGCCCAGCCCAATCAGGGAGCGGTGAGGTCCCGCCGCTAGCCAGGCTCACTCCCGCTCCTCAGGCAGTCGGTCCCCGCTCCGTTTACCTGCCCCTGGCCGAGGCCGCCGGGCCGGGGCCGGCCCTCTCCCTCCGCCTCTTCCTCTCACTCCGCCATCTTCCCCCGCTCACCTCGGCCACCCAGCTGGGGGCTCAGGCACCCACCGCCTCCAGCCCCGCCCACTCGAGAGCCAACCTATCGGGCATCGCGTCGTCATCCTTCCGCCTTCGACGAGCATTTGTCAGTGGATGCATCCGTCAGAAGTACTTGGCGCTAGCCTGCACAACTCTCTCCTCTGATTGGTCAGAAGAGGAGCACCTTTTTGCGAAAGTATTGGTTACCCCGTGGGATAAGACCTCCCCTCTCCCTCAACCTCCCACCCCTCCCCCACACCTATATTTAAAGGGGCCGTTTAGAATTAAACATGTGTTCGTGTGAGTGCGCGGGAAAGGCAGTCGGGAGGGGGGCGGCACTGCTACTAGGGAGTGAGGCCAGCGGGTCGGAGCCCAGGCCTTACCGAAGGCGTCGAAGGTTGTGGCGCCCACCTCACTCAAGGCTGTTTTAGGGGGAAAGCCCCACACTGCCCGAGGTGGTCGCCCCATTCGCCCGCATGGGACTGGAACCTGTTGTGCCAGGGAACGCGTAGTACCACCAGCAACGCCTGCCCCGCCCTATCAGCTAGGACAGACATCCCAGAGCCGGCCTGGCAGCTAGGCTAGTATCCCTCTCAGTATTCGTACAAGGGAGGGGGTAAAACTTATGTGCACTTGTGCCCCATTCCCACCTTAAAGAAAAAGCTAAAGCTAAATCCTAGATTGGCCCCCTTCGAGTTTTTCCACAGGAACCCCCCTATGTTTCAAACCTTTACACATTGTCTAAAATATAGTTGTCCTAATTATGCTAGACAAAAAAAAAGTGGTAGTTTTTCTAAGTATATCAAAAGTAGGAAGCCTGCCAAACAATCACCAGGGCCACTGGACAATCAACACACTAAAGAAATACTCACACAAGATAAGGAAATTGTGGGAAAGTTAAACTAAGGTGTTTGCTTTGGTCTTCACTGCAGAGGACCTAAGGGAGATTCCTGTACCTGGCTTTTTTTGTGACAAATCTGAGGAACTGTCCCAGATTGAGGCATCAATGGAGGTGGTTTTGGAACAGTGATAAAATAGTAATAAATCACCAGGACCAGATTGTCTTTGAAGCATCTTCCACTGGCCCCTAGCAGAAGGCAAGATAGTGGGATAGATGGACATTTGATCTGACCTAATATGGCCATTCTTATGAATCCACTATTGTCTGTGGGAGTTTGTTCCAACAGTTAATCATCCTTACTGTTAAAAAATTATGCTTACTTTCTGATTGGAATGGGTCTGGTTTCAACTTCCAGGCAGCGGTTCTTGTTATATTCTTCTATATTAGATTAAAAGAGCACTTTTAGTATGCTGTACTCTCTCCCCAAAAAGATATTGCTACACCACTCAAGCCCTACCACCCCTCAATCTTTTTTGATAAGCTAATCAGAAAGAGGTGGTGGTTTCACTATAAAACATTTTCTCTAGCCTTCAAAATCACTTGAGTCTTTGCATTTTAAAAAAGGATGTTGAAAAATTAGAGACACCAGAACTGTACATGCTATTCTAGTATCAGCATCAATGCTGTAAACAGAGAAAAATCTTCCTACTCACTACTTCCATTTATACATCCAAGAATTATTTTAACCTTTTGGACACAACATTGCAGTGGGGTCTTACGTTGAGTTACTTGTCCACTATGACTCCTAAATCCTTTTTAGTCCCTGCTTTCCAAGATTCACTTCCCTCTTTCTGCAGGTGTGATATGCATTCCTTGGAATACAATTTTGTATTTGGCAGTATTAAAATGCATTATTTGAATAGGCCTAGGTTACCTAGCAATCCAGATCACTTGGTATGACTGCCCTGTCCTCAACATTGTTTACCAGTCATCTGCAAATGTAGTGATTTTATATTTACTTCCAAATCATTGATGAAAGGGATGGTGTATCAGGCCTAGTACTGATCTTGCATAACCCCACTAAAAACAGACCCATTTAATGATTCCCCATTGACAACTATTTGAGATTTGTCAGTCAGTTCTTAATCCTTTCAGATGTGTGCTTGATAGTGTATTGCTAATTTTTAATCAGTATGTCATCTGGTACTAAGTAGGTCTTCTCAAGAATCTCAGTATATTGTATCTATGCAGTTATCACCCAAAATTGTCATTCTTCACAGAATGACACCAGGGTAGACGAGATCTTTTTCCCATAAAATCATGTTAACCAGCCTTATATTGCTGTCCTTTAATTATTGAATCTCATTTTTTTCCATTATTTTCCCTGGATTGATGTCAGACTAACCTGCCTCTGGTTACTTTGGTCATCTGTTTAAACTTTTGACTATTAGCACAATAGTAGCACTTTTCCAGTCTCCTGCAATAACACTGGTATTCCAAGATTAAAAATAATCAGCAAGCCTCAAAAGTTCTTATCCTTCTTCTGGTAAGGATAAACAAGGATGTTTAAACATCCTCTTTGGTTACTAGTGGACTGGAAACTACTTCCTTATGGTAAGTGCAGCATCCTCTCTAACTATAAAAGTATTTATTGAACACTCCTGTGTTTAAATTGATAGATGCAGTCACCCTCTGAGATCTCAACCTTCACTGACAGTTTCAGTTCTCAGCTATAATTAAACAGTCTTTGGGGTAAAGCTCATGAATATTACAAACAGGGCTTCTGTTGAGGTTTTCCCACAACCAGGGGACTCTTGTGATGGATCTAAGATCCTACAAAAGTCCATATTCAGATCAAAACTCTAATCTTGCATCTTTGGCATTGCTTTCCCACACAACTTATCACACACCAAAATGTTACAATAAAAAAAGTTTAGATTGCAAAAATTAAGCACACAGTAGTTCAACACCCCCTCCTCCCTAAATTTAAGGTTGTACAAGTAACTTCAATTCTTCCCTGTTATGCAAATGCATTATGCTAGTCTAGTTAAATTAGTGCACACTACCTTTTCCCTCAAGGATCCTGCTTCTTTCGTTACACTGTAGATCTACCTTCACTTCTCAATTATAGCTAGTAAAAAAAAACAAAAACCCCAACATCCTAAACCTCTCCCACCAAGCTGCAAGCCCTGCATACTCCACCTGGTATGTAAAAGTCAAGCTTAATATTCCCCCCCACACACACACACACTCCCTCATGCATCAGCCCCACACTAAGATGTTCTACAGGCTCAAATTGGTCCTCAATTATACCTTTGCACTCCAATTGTTATTAATGTGGTTGCATAGCTAGCAGCAAAATATGGCCCTGAAACAGACTTTTTTAAACTCATGCATAAGTCAGCATAGCATTCAGCTCCCTGTCCCAAAGCTGTGTGGACTCTAAAGTATCTTAGAGTACACAGCTAGATATGACTGTGTATGCAGAACATAATCTATTACATTATTTGTTAAAACCAGACTAGAAGTGCACTTAACAGGAACTAGTGTAGGTGTGGGCAAAAAACTATGGCCTGTGGGCCACACCCAGGCCATCAGACCATTTAATCTGTTCCTCAGCTCCAGCCAGGGAGTGGGGTCTGGGGCTTGCCCCGCTCCATGTGGCTCCCAGGAAGCAGCTGGCAAGACAACTCCCCCCACTCCCAGTTCCTATGTAATACATGCAGGCGCAACCAGGCCGTTCTGTGCAGTGCCCCGTCTGCAGGCACTGTCCCCCACAGCTCCCAGTGGCCACGGCTCTTGGCCAATGGGAGTTGCAGAGGTGGTTCCTGCATATGTGACAGCATGCAGAACTGTCTGGCCATGCCTCGCAGTTGGAGAGGGGACATGCTTCCCCTCTCTTGCCCCCCAAATCCCTCATCCCCAGCCCCACCCAGAGCTATCACCCCCCATGCCTCAATAGCCGGTTCCCATCTCTGATCCCCCCTCCCACCCTCTAAACCCATTGGTCCCAGCCCACAGCTCCCTCCTGCACCCCAAACCTCTCATCCCAGAGCCCTCACCCCCGCTGTAACCCAACCCAGAGCTCCCTCCTGCACCCTGAACTCATTTGTACTCCCACCACAGATCCCACACCCTCAGCCGGAACCCTCACCCCTACCACCAATTTTGCGAGCATTTATGGCCCGCCATACAATTTCCATACCCCAATGTGGCCCTCAGGCCAAAAAGTTTGCCCACCCTTGAACTAGTGGGATGATGACAGGAAGGAACAAACGATAGTTAAGAACAGTGGAGAGATTATAAAGCAGTAGGCTCAAGTTACTTACAGACTCATGGGTAAGTACTGCAAGTCTTCCCTTAACAGATGCCCTATTATGGAGCTGAGACTTAGCATAACATTTCTCTCAGTTTGAGCTTCCTTGCAGGGAGAATAGGATGGCAAATTACAGCTTGTTTCAAAGTCATAACTGCTTCAGTTAGTTACAGGATTTTTCGTAGATAATCTTCTTGAAGAAAGGAGATCACTTTAGGTTGCTTTCTGAAGTGTGTAGAATCAGACTAATTGTAGAGCCTAACAGCAGCCTTAAGATTGTTCTACGGTGAACAGAGACAGTCACCACCACACAGGCACAATTTTTACAGTGAAGAGGTTTATTTATGCATTGGTAAATACAGTATCTGAACTCATTGGGACAATAAGGCACAACTATTGACTACAACTACACAGGCAGAAAAAAAGAAACACCTACTTTTAAATAAGCAAATCAAAGCCTATAACATGGAAAGGTACACAAGATTTTAACATTGTCACATTCCTCTCCTTTTTACAATTCCTATTTTACATAATATGGTCCTAAAACCAAAATGTTTCCTTCTTGTACAGAGCAGAAATCTTTTACATTTCTCCGGCCTTACTACTAAACTGCAGTCTGAAAATTTCAAAGTGCAACATTTCTTTCTGCAACTCAATTAAAAACAGAGTGTCTGAAGAATCCACTGAAAGATTTTTTAATACAATTGAGTAAAGGAACTAAAGAAATCCATTTGAGGGTTGAATCTTAGCTCAATACTTACAGAAACTTATGTTAACACATGATGTAGAGGTGGGTGGAAGCACTTAAACACTGATTTTTCAATAGAGAAGGACCTCCAGGCCAATTCAAGACACTCCACCTGTACTGGTTGTCAGATCATTTGTTGACTTATCCACATAGTGCACAAGAAGCTGTGCAGCCAATGAATTTGGAGGTTTACAGCTGGACACATTCATTGCTTTTGATTCCTTGATTTAATATAGTCTTGCTGTTAAGTTTTTAATTTAAAAAAAATTATCCTTTCAGTTGTTTTAGTTTCATAAAGATTTGTGCCAAGTATCTGATCAGATTATATTCTAATGTCTCACTGTTTAATCTGAACTAGGATATAGTAGGCAGTTCCCTAAAAACGCTTGTATCTAAACTTTCATGAAAGTGTACCAAGTGCAGCTAAACTAACACCTACAGGGCAGATCCACCAGCCAGGATGGGGCTCTGATAGATGTTAAAAAAAAAATCATTGGTTTTCAAATTATCCAAGCATTAGTATGAAAGCAGCACAAGGTGTCACTAGTGCTATCACCATTGGATGGTGACAACATGAAATCAAGAAAACTAGCCATCCACAAAGTTTGAATTATAAACACTGGTAAATAAATCTGCACTAATGAAAGCAAGAAGTTGTAATGGTGGAGGTATGAGTGCCCTGTGGGAAGGAACAGTCATACAGAAAAGCAACCTAGGGAGGAGTGCTTTGTGGTCCACTGGCAGTCAGAGCCTGCAAACTGCTCTTAAAGAAAACACCCACTTCTGCACCTGGTACTGGGGTTGTTTGAGGGTTATGAATTACAGCGTGGAGTTCAGTTTGTTCCACAGAAGTTGCAACTTGCAATCATGACAGATTCCTCTCACCCCTATGAATTAATTCCTTGGAATTAAGCATTTGAGACTGCTCAGAACTGCCACTACTCCCAATCCTACAGTCCTGCAAAAGAAGCCACAGGACTTAAATGATTAATTTAAGATAGCTCTTAAGGGCAGATCTGGAAAGAGGGAAGAAAGGTCTTGGAAAAAACCAAGTGAGGAGCAAAAAAAAGACAGCTCTGTTGTACTAGTATGGGAGGGAATGAGGCAGTGCTACATTGACACCTAGCACTTACTGAAGGAATGATTTAGCTGAGGTTTTTTTCACACTATACACTACTCCCAGTTAAAAAAATTCAGATGGCTTTTCTGTGGGATATTACCCCCTCTTGGCTTCCCAGATGTAAAGTTCCAGAAGAATAAGTCTGCAGCAGCAATACATAGGAGGGAAAGGCAATCGCAGTCATACAGCAATGGAGAGGAAGAATCTGAAATAGGGACTTTTTAATGCTTCATTCCGAGCTGCACTGCAGCCACTTCCCTTTGTTCCTGCTACACAGGGAACGTTCACCTTGGTGGAACAAGCTGGTGAGGGGTTGCAGATGTGTTTTTCATGCACCAGTAGCAACACACTAAGCAAAGATGATGGGGAGAAAATAGTGTTCTAGTCCTTAGAAATTAGGAGTGGTAAGGAATGGGTCTCCCATCCATCAGTGAAGAAATCGAATGCTCATTTTCTGCTCTACATCAACCTTCTCCAAAACCTGCAATAAAACCCAGAGGCAGCTGGTTAAGTCACTTATGTACACAGTTCTGTTCCAGTGAAAGTGCTGAATGATATTAAAAAGCAAACAAAAGGAGTATGGGGCAGCCTGGCAAGCCATTCATTCATCTGGAGGCTGCTAATGCTGTGCCCCAGAAGCTAAGTTTTTCTTTTAAAAATTAAGAAAACCACAATGTGAACCAAGTGTAACTAATATAGTAATGTCAATCTCCAGACAGCCAGAAACAGCTAAGAGAAGTGTGGACTATCCTCATTTGTTAGGAGGTTGTTAACCTTTAACTCACATGACAAGTATCAACACTGCACAGTAGAACCTGAGAGTTACAAACACCAGAGTTACAAACTGACTGGTCAACCACACTCCTCATTTGGAACCAGAAGTATGCAGTCACGCAGCAGCAAGAACAAGCAAATACAGTATAGTACTGTGTTAAACTACTAAAAAATAAAGTTTAAAAAAAGATTTGACAAGGTAAGGAAATGGTTTCTGTGCTTGTTTCATTTAAATTAAGATGTCTACATGCATTTTTCTTCCCCATAGTCAAGTTTCAAAGTTGTATTAAGTCAATGTTCAGTTGTAAGCTTTTGAAAGAACATACCTAACATTTTGTTCAGAGTTATGAACAACCTCCATTCCCGAGGTGTAAGTAACTGAGGTTCTACCGTATTTCACTACTGGACAAGGCATAAGGGCTTGTCTACATCAGGAATTTGACTGGCACAGATAGTGTAGAAGAATAATTACTCTGCTTTAGTTATGCTAGTATAATTCCCCTGTGTGACTACTTAAGAATATGGAGTAATTATTCTGCTATAACTGTGCCAGTCAATTTCACCGTGTAGGCAAGCCTCAAGGAAGGAAGCAGATCATCATTTTCTGATCTACTGTGATTGGAGTACCATTCTGTGATCTCAAGTGGACCTTGGAAGACCACCACTATTTTTTCCCTAGTTTGACTCCTGGCAAAGGCTATTTAACTCTCTCCCACAAGGAAGTTACCCTTGTGGTGGGTCTCTTCCTTGCAAATCTATTTGACTGAAAATTCAAAACAGATCCAGCTACATAACCACAGAAGAAAAAAGTTTGCAGAAGAGGTATATAGGTGGATTATGAATGATTATATGCTGGCAGCACAGCCCCAAAAGTGAACCCTGCCCTTCAAGAGGCTATGATCTCATTCCCTCTGCTAGGGCACAGGGGAACTGCAATATACTGGGAAGGGCTGCTACAATAAATGCAAAAGTGAAGAGTAGTATCTTTTTGGCTCATTTTTAACTGTTTGTGACTGCTCAGTGATGACCACGTTCAATCACTTTCTATTATTCAAAAGGTTAATTCCCCAACCTTAACAAACTCTGTGAAGGAGATGGCACTATCTCCGTCCTGATCGGCCTCCTGGATTGTCCTGTCAGCAATACTGCCCAGCTGCTCATCTGAAATGTTTACACCAACCATCATCCGCAATACCTGCAAGGTACAAAAACCCCAGGAACTCTGAATATCACCTTTAATAATCTTTAAGCTAAGAGCATTATGGGAAGAGCATTCTGAAAGTCTTGTGCAGAGTTTATTCACAGTACTCGGAACAAGGATACCCTCCAAGTACCAACCCTGTGTAGGTGGAACTCAGGAAGACCCTTATTACTGTCTGGAAATGTCTTCTATGATCAAGATTTTCAGTTCCTTTTGTACACCAAACCTATTGACCAAAACTGCCTCCATACAAATACAGGCTATACAAGGATGCCTTTGTGCACCCCTCCCTCCCGAACAGAAGTGCAAGCTTCTTCCTCATTCCCAAAAAAAAGTGGAATTCAAAAGGGCTCCTACAAAATAAGTGAATATGATTCTCGGAAGTTTCAACTATTTTTCACAAGATTGACAACTGCTTGATTTGACCTTTCCCTGTTTAGGATTGTTTGGTTGTTTTCTGAAGCCTTACAAGTTGCAAATATGCAGTCAAAACTGGACTAGTCAGGTCTTCTCCTTCCTGCCAGTTTGTAAGGTGCCTTTCTGTGCTGCACACAGAAGTGAGCACTTTTGATCAAATGCAGTTCCTTGCTCAAGGTGAGCCACAAACTACTATGTGTATTTGGCAGGATTAGTAGAATGCAGTTACTCTCAACTCAAATCTAGCTTGATACGTACATCCATGCCATTACAGTAATGATTTCTTGTTGCTTTTCTCCATCCAGGATGAAGGCATCAGAAGCTTTATCCCCATGGGAAAAGAACTGGTCAGAAACTAATCCACCTCAAAAAACAGACCCATATCTAGTCTTCTTGTCCCTGCCATAAAAACTAAGTATGGTGTTTTTTTGTAGTGGCAGGTACCATCTGCTGATGTCTTTGTTCCAATGGAAGTATAGTCATCCATAAATAATCAAATGTTAAAAAAGTTAACCTAATGCTCTGTTGAAGTTTCTGATGGAGTAGGAAGTCTATGCTCTTAAAAGAGATTGAAAGACAAAAGTCACCACATATTTGAAGCTATGGGTAGGCAGAGTCCAGTCAGCCATACATTTTTGAATGGTCTGTAAGACGGGTCTAACCATAGTCACTAGCAGATGCAGTAACTATTGGTCAAGGGCTGCCATTAGACATCTTCCATATTCTGAAGCTGTTTTAGGTCAATAGCACATTTTTTTTTGAAAGGTCACCCAAGTACCAATAAAATCTTTCACAAGTTATCAATGCAATGAGCATGTCAACTTCATTCTTTTACAAAAAGCATTCCCAGGGAAAGTTTTTCTTTAAGGGTTAAAGTTGCAATCTAGATCATCTAAAGACCAACAGATTCATTTTAAGTCCCACGTCAGCCAATAGTGCTCTTTACCTGAAGCAGCTCATCTCGGGATATCTTGTCATCTTTATCCAGGTCATATAGTCGAAAAGCAACTAGATGGAAGGTAAGAAGGAGTCAAATGAGTTCAGATACTATTTGTTCACCTGCCCCACCCACATATATAAAACTTAAATTTCATGCAGTCAAAAACACTTTTGTCTCAAAGCTGGCAGCAATGTAGGTGTTGGGTCATTTTATAATGACCATTGGTGTAAATATTAGGTTACAGCTTTTATATGATCCTGTTAAAAAAGTGTTTTATTATATAATTCAGAGTTCCCACCTACCATGAAAATCAGTTTGCTCCTGCAATTTGCCAGTGTCTCAATATATACAGTCCTCTTCAGAGGACTGCACATTATTGTCAAGAGACAACAGCGACTTAGAAATTACCTTTCAAGATCAAACCAGTAGTCCATCTAATTGAGTATCCAGCATGACAGTACTAGATTTACAGGAAGACATAGGAGCCTCCCTAATGGACAATTCTATAAATAGCCTGCTTACAGGGGAAATTTCTTTCTAACCCTGAAGCATGAGAGTTTATCTATCCCTCCTAAATGTACTTAATTCTTTAATTCCATAAGGAATCTTCTTTGCACTGTCACTTCTCTGACTGGCCTACACTTTGCTTGAAGTATATGGTCAAATCAGAGCCTAGAATGCTGATCAGAAGACTGCTGCAGACTACCTAGGAAAGTGATTACTCCTATATACTTTGAACATATGCTTCAAGCAGAGTACGCTACAGTCATGAGGGGGAGAATGGGATGGAGGTGTGAAGCTGAGTGGCAATATCATACCACATGAAGGACTGGAGAAATAGCAAGAGGTATGAGGAAGGGAAATGGAAGACCCATTCCAGGGAGCATCTCTCAGAACTGCTCTGACACACAGCATCCTATCATAAGACATTTAGGAAAGAGCTGAAATTAGTCCAGTATAATCAAGTCTCCAGTGAGCTCTGAGAATCCCTGTATGTAACGCCCTTTTACTGAGCTTCAACATATCCCAGTAGCTTCTGAAATGTCTATGGCAGCCTCTGTTACCATCTACTACTTACAGGTTTTAGTAAGTCAGTGTGTGTTTAAAAATAAGTACTGCAGTATGTCAGTTCAGACAGTGTCTTTGTGTAGGGTCACGCTTTCAGGAAACATAAGGGTAGACCAAAGAGGCAGGAGGCCAAGGAATGGAATTGTCCAGGTAGAGTGTGAAGTTTCTTACAGTGCAGCTTGTTACTCCTGCTGTTGAGTGGTTCTGGTCCATTCTGGTCTTTGCTTTTTTCATTATCTTCAATGGGTCGGAAGTGGGCCAAAGTCCTCATGAATCCACGGAAATTCACCTGGTCCTCTCTGCATGGTATTACAACAGGTCAATTGTCTAAAATTTAGCATAATACATGTTATCTATTCCAGATGTGAACACAAGCTTCAGTGACCAAACATGTCCCTTCATGACATTTCTGTAGCGGCAAGTTAACTGAGTGTTCTATAGAGTTTTTATTTACATCCAGCAACCCCTTGTCTTCTTGGTCTCTTTCAGTAGAGGGTGACCACAAGAAGTTTCCTTGTGGTCATCCAGGAACAGCAAGTATTTTCAAGAGCAGTAGCAAAATTATTGGTAGATACATGATACAATGTAGAGAGGAGATGTGGTGTGATGTAGTAAAAAGAAACAAAATTTCTTAAGGTAAAGTTTGATAAGACACATCATTTCTATAAAATAGGTATATTTACTCACCTCAGAAGCATTGTAAGGGGTTTAAGGTTTCTAAAACATTTCCAAATTTCTTAGATGAAGCACAAAATGAGGAACCAAAATTTAGAAATGAACACAAAGGCTTGTGAAGGTAGAATCTCAAAATCTCAGGCACTGGTTCTTAAAAATAACTACTAGCTTTGGGTGTCAAATTTGACACCTTAAAAGAACTTTAAATTCAGGAAGTGTGAGCTCCCACTTTCTCAAAATTGTGCCCCTTTAAGGTGCCTCAAGTTGGGCATCTCAGAGATTTCAGATCCCCAAAATAATTTATTGAAGTTTGTCTAAAGCTTTTTACTGTAGGAAACCACACTACCTATGACCACCTCTTCTCAAGCCCTTTTTATCCAACAAAAAGGGAAGAAAGGCATAAGTCAATCTTGTTTTTCCCTTAGTGGGTCAATGCTGAGGAACTGGGGAGAAGGGTGGAGATCTGACACACTGGACCGAAAAGGGAGTTCCAGGTGCATGAGACAGCTTGGTAGGAGAAAGATAGGAGAACACAGAGAATCATGCAAAGGTGCTCTGAACAAAGTGAAGTGGAGAGGAGACAGATGAAATGCAGTTTATGCTAGACATTCGAGGCAAGGAGCTTACTGAACTGGGGGGTGAGAAGCCAGCGAAGCAACTACAGCCTGTGCAGAGGAGAACACCAGTGAGCCCAAAGGAAATTACAAAAGTCAAGGCAAAAGCCATCCAAGGGCTTGGACAAGGGTCTTGGCAGTAGCAATAAGAATGGATAATTTTGGAGATGTAAAACAGTTTGAGGGGAAGAGAAAGAGTCTGGTTTTAGTCATGTTAAGTTTTAGCTGGTGGTATGGTATCCAAGATGTCAGATGCAGATTTGAGAATCAGTATTCAGGTGGCAGCAGAAGCCACGTAGCAGGTTGACATTACCTATTGAGAGAAGGCTAAGGACAAACTCCTACAGAGAAAGGGAAAGAGCAGGAGCCCCCAAAGAAGATACTGAAGGATCAGAGACACCGAAGTAATCTAGAAGAGCAGTATGTCTGAATCCCAGAGAAAGTGTCTCTAGGAGAATCCGACTGACTATGTCATGACAGCAAGAAGAATGAGGACAAAGAAGAGGCCTTATAGCTGATGGATTGACAGTCTGCCAAGCTGGAGACTGGGGTGCAGGATAAGGCAGCTTACACCTGAATGTCACTTTTCATTGACGTTTATGATTCTGGGAGAAGGGTAATGTGGTTTAAAGAAAGTCCAAAGGTGAAGAACCAGACAATTATGGGTTAAAGCTGCTTAGTAAGAGATACTAGTGCTAGAAGTGTGTTTGCAGCCGATAAGTCTCTATTGGCTCCTCTATGCAGGGTTGTTGTTGCCATATTGGTCCTAGGATATGAGAGAGAAAGTGGGAGAGGTAATATCTTTCATTGGACTAAACTTTTGTTAATCAGAGAGAAGTTTTCAAGCTTACACAGAGCTGTTCTTTAGGTCTGAGAAATGTACTCAGTGTCACAGCTAAATACAAGATGGAACAGATTGTTTAATATAAGTAGTTAACACATATCAAGACTCCTGGACTTTCACCGGAGGCATTCAGCAGCATGACAACAGGAATGGAGAAAAGGTTGACATATGAACCAGAACTGAGTATTGATTAAAGATCATAACACCCTGGTATGGTAGGCAAGTGTCCCCATATTACAGATAAGAAACCATTCAAGAGAGGTTAAGTGACTGCCCAAAAGTCTCAAAGCAAATCCATGGCAAGACTGAAGATAGGAATTGGATACCTAGATTCTACTCCCATGCTTTAGCCATAAACATCCCTCTGATTAGAGCTTTGCAATGTTTGTCACAAAACTTGTAGACCATTTGGAAATGCATTCAATAGGAACTTACCCCTCTGGGAAAAAGGCATTGATAATCCGGTCTCCCAGGGGGTTGATGGCAAGCTCAGGAATCCGTTGGAAGTCTTCACGGCTAAGGGAAGCAAGAATATAAGAGTCTTCATAAACTTAGCTGTAGAGAAAGTTGCATAAAGACTGAGTAAAGTCTAATGAAAGGATCCACAACACAGCATACCCATTTGGATTTTACTTCTTCGGAAGAGTACTTTGCTGTTTGCTATCCAACCATAATAGCGCAATAGCTGTTAAAAGTTTATTAATGGCACCAAGATAAGGAGAATAGTGCTGAGCTTGTATTACATTACACGCCTATAATAGTGCTAATTTATCAAGTTAATACCACTTCTCAGATACAGCAAATACCAGTTTGTGCAAGCAATTCTACCAAAGAATTTGAGTTATCCCTCTAGAATGATTGGACAATATGCAACTACAATAAAAGAAAGCAACATAATGAAAAGCAAGCAACAACTAAAGTAAAATGTGTTTAGGAACAGAGCCACTTGAGTTGGAAGGAACTTTAGATTAATTCATCTGGAGCGATGTATCACAGCCTTGATGATATCCCCAAAAGCCACTAATCAATTTTCAGGTTTTAAATTTTAATCTTTCTGTCTAGACCCTTTGCTGTATGAGCAAGATATTTACATAATGCTGTGGAAGTTAAAGTTGAGCTTGTTTCTGTATCGAACAGGAATTTTTCCCTACTTTAGAACAGTAACCATTTTCTATAGGCGCCCATCTAAACTAAATAGCTGTGCTGCTTAAAAACTACACTGGTGGACAAAGTTACATTAGTATAAAAAAAATGTTCACTTGTATAGCTTATTCAAATTAAGAATGCAAAATAAGCAACAATAAAGCACCTTTATAGTTATACTGCTATGTTTGTAAAAAAGTCTGACCAGTATAACTGTCAGTAATTGGTGTAAGACTTAGGGCTTGGCTACACTGGAGAGCTGCAGCGCTGGTGGTGGCTTCACAGCACTGCAACTCACTCACTGTCCACACTTGCAAGGCACATATAGCACTATATCACCCTGGCTACAGTGCTGGCTGTACTCCACCTCAGCCTGGGGAATAACGACTGCAGCGCTGGTGATGCAGTGCTGCTCCGCCAGTGTGGCCACCAAAAGCGCTATTATTGGCCTCCAGAGGTATTCAGAGGTATCCCAGAATGCCTGTTCAGCCACTCTGCTCATCAGTTCGAACTCTAACTGCCCTGGCCTCAGGTTACCTGCCCTTTAAAAGCCCCGGGAATTTTGAAAATCTCCTTCCTGTTTGCACTCCACACCTGGCTGAGCAATCAGTGAATCTTTCCAGGTGACCATGCCTCCACGCGACAAACGAGCCCCAGCATGGAGCAATGGCGAGTTGCTGGACCCCAGTGTTTGGAGGGAGGAAGCTGTGCAGTCCCAGCTGCGCTCCAGCCGTAGGAATTACGATACCTTTGGGCAGGTCTCAAGGGCTATGCTGGAAAGGGGCCATGACCGGGACGCGCTGCAGTGCAGGGTTCAAGTGAAGGAGCTGCGGAGTGCCTATTGCAAAGCCCGCGAAGGAAACCGCGACTCTGGCGCTGCTCCCATGACCTGCCGTTTTTACAAGGAGCTGGACGCGGACTTGGGGGTGACCCCACCGCCAATCCGAGGACAACGATGGATGCTTCAGAGTGGGTGGGGAAGGAGGAAACAGAGAGGGTACTGGGGTGGGGGGGAGACACCCCAGAGTCCCTGGAGGCATGCAGCCAGGAGCTCTTCTCAAGTCAGGAGGAAGGTAGCCAGTTGCAGCAGCCGGTACTTGGTGGAGGACAAACAGAGAAGCGGGTTCCCGGTAAGTGGCTTTTATTTTCAGGATGGAAATTTTTCAGGCGAGGAGGGAGGGTTCTGCATGCATGCATGCCTAGATGTGGAATAGCCAAGGGTGGGGGGACCATTGCTGCACACAGGCAAGCTGCATAGGGGCCAGGGCGGAATCCGCATTGCTGTAGAAGACCCTCTCACTCTTCCCAGGTGACCCGCAGCAGTGAGACATCTTCCAGGATCAACTCCTGTGGAAAATGTTGGAAGAGCATTCAGCGTAAGTGCCCCTGCAGCTGTTTGCTTTCCCCATCGCACAGAAACCCCGAGGATAGTACAGCCCTGAAGCAATCAGTCCCCCTTACCATTTTGGGGTTCCTGTGGGTTATGTGCGCTCTTTGGTATGGGAAAATTATGCTATTGTGAAGAATGTTACTCCTTCACTATGTGGGAATAACTGTCTGAGATATAAACAAAGCTGCCTCTGTTAAGTGTTGCCTTTTTTGCCTTTCCACAAGCAACCTTGAGTTCTCGGCTGCCTGAGTTATCAACAGCTCAAAGACTCCAAAACCTCCAGAAGAAGCCGTGAAAAAGCAAAGACGACCTGCTGCAAGCAGTTATGGATCACTCTGCCACAGAGAATCAAAAAGTGCAGGATTGGAGGGAAAGGGAAATCAGGATCCGCCAGAAATACGCAGCAGCCAGAAAGAAAAGCCCAAAGCAGCTGATAAGGATCCTGGCATGCTAAGCAGACTCTATCCAGGCACTCGTAGCCATGCAGGCAGAGCACTACCGCGCTGATCCCACCCCCCCATCCCAAAGCTCTTTCCCTTGTGCCCCAATGTCAGCTCAAAACCCCCTTCTCCAGCATCCAGGTTCTTACCACCACCAGCTGCCTCCAACACCTGTACGTTCACCAACCAGCCCTGAGAACTACAACCCTTACCCTCTGCACTCAACCCCCATCACCATGCAGTATAGGCATCCTGAAGTGCAGCAGCCATTGCACAGCACTCCAGACAGGACACATTCAAACCTGTGACTGTCCAGTTCCCCACCCTACCCCCCTGCCCTTTTAGGTTCCCAAAATGTTGTGTGTCTGTCAAAGTTATTTTTTTTTCCCAATAAATGAATTATTGGCTTTGAAAACAGTCTTTATTATTGCAGAAAGTCAAAGATACCTTAGCCCAGGAAAGAAACAGGCACTGCAAATCAGCTTAGGAAAAACAGATTCCTACTAACATTGTAACCACTGCACTTCACTCTCGTGCAAGGCACCAAACATTACTGTTGGTTTTCAGCCTCAAATTCCTCTCTCAAGGCATCCCTAATCCTTGAAGCCCTGTGCTGGGCATCTCTAGTAGCCCTGCTCTCTGGCTGTGCAAATTCAGCCTCCAGGCATTGAACCTTGGAGGTCCATGCCTGACTGAATCTTTCACCCTTCCCTTCACAAATATTATGGAGGGTACAGCACGCGGATATAACCACGGAGATGCTGCTTTCCCCCTCTAGTCTAGCTTCCCATACAGAGATCACCAACATCCCTTTAAACAGCCAAAAGCACACTCCACAGTCATTCGGCACCAGCTCAGTCTAGTTAAACTGGTCCTTGCTCCTGTCAAGTTTCCCTGTATATGGTTTCATGAGCCAAGGCATTAACAGGTAAGCGGGGTCTCCAAGGATCACAATGGGCATTTCAACATCCCCTACTATGATCTTCCAGTCTGGGGAAAGTCCCTGACTGCAGCTTTCTGAACAGGCCAGTGTTCCAAAAGATGCGTGCATCATGCACCTTTCCAGGCCAGCCTGTGTTAATGTCAATGAAACGCCCACGGTGATCCACAAGCGCCTGGAGAACTATAGAGAAATACCCCTTCCGATTAACGTACTCGGATGCTAGGTGGGATGGCGCCAGAATAGGAATATGCGTCCCATCTATCGCCCCTCCAGTTAGGGAAACCCATTTGGGCAAAGCCATCCACAATGTCCTGCATGTTCCCCAGAGTCACGGTTCTTCTTAGAAGGATGCAATTAATGGCCCTGCAAACTTGCATCAACACGATTCCAACCGTCAACTTTCCCACTCCAAACTGGTTCCTGACTGATCGATAGCTGTTTGGAGTTGCCAGCTTCCAGATTGCAATGGCCACCCGCTTCTCCACCATCAGGGCAGCTCTCAATCTTATGTCCTTGCGCTACAGGGTGGGGGCGAGCTCAGCATACAAGCCACTTTCATGGGACTTTTTCATCCGAAAGTTCTGCAGCCAGTGCTCGTCATCCCAGACTTCCATGATGATGTGATCCCACCATCCAGTGCTTGTTCCCCGAGCCCAAAAGCAGTGTTCAACAGTGCTGAGCATTTCCGTGAATGCCAGAAGCAATTTAGTGTCATACGCGTCAGGTGACTCGCTATCATCGTCAGACGCCTCATCACTTTGTATCTTAAGGAATAGCTCAACTGTCAAACGTGATGTGCTGGTGAGACTTCAGCATACTCCTCAGCAGTTCGGGCTCCATTTCCCACAGAAATCGTGCCGCACAGAAACTGTTGAGAGTCAAGATGGTGCCAAACGCGGATGGAAAAACAGGGATTGCTGGGATGTGAAGTGATGCATCACGGGGTGTTGGGACAGGAAGCAGAATGACCCGTACCCTCCGCCCCCTTCCCACAACCCACTGCACCAAAATGGGACGAGGTGCTCTGTGGGATAGCTGCCCATAATGCACCACTCCCAACACCGCTGCAAATGTGGCCACACTGCAGCGCTGGTAGCTGCCAGAGTGGCCATACTCCAGCGCTTTCCCTACACAGCTCTACGAAGACAGCTTTAACTCCCAGCGCTGCACACCTGCAAGTGTAGCCAAACCCTTCCTTATTCATTTAGGCCTGTAGCTGGAAAGGTATTAATTAGTGGTAGAGGTCAAGACATACTAAAATGCTGGTTGAAAATGTAAACACATTTCTGCCAAGCAGCAATAATTTCAAACTCTTCCTTGTTGGGTGACCTTGTGCCAAATTTGCAGAAATACTAAACACTGACAATTCCACTTCAAATCAACAGGAGCTCTGGGCACTCAGCCCTTCTGAAATTCAGCTTCAAGGTCTCAAGTTGGGCACCCAAGAACTAGTTGCTTTTGAAAACTGTCTTAAGCAAATGAAGTGGTGATACCAGATAACAGTCAGTTCAAGCTTCTCGAAGCACCAAACCTAGCAATGCAGGAACCTGAACATTGAGCTATCACTTCACAGAACTATAAACATTAGACAGAAAGACCCATTGAGTCGAGTCTCACCTATTGCCAGTGGGGAACTGCTCCCCACAATGTTCTCTAGTGCTCTTCCAGTCTAGTTTTAAAATTTCTCCTGCTGATGATATACTTGAGGACCCAGCTGTAGCGTAACTATTGCTGGGGTCCCAATTTAAGTTCCTCCTAAGCTATGCTGTCATGCAGCTGCCTATTAAGCCTTGCACAGGGGCTCAGGGCTGCGGCAGGGAGAGATTCCGTTCTCCCGGCGTGGATCTGCTGCGGCAGGAGAGAGGAGCCCCTCCCAATCCTTGGCCTAGGCCAGGCCAGGCCTACTGGAGCTGCTGGGGAGAGGAGCCTCTCACTTGGCCCAGCCCATCCCTGCCAGAGCTGCTGCAGCTGGGGAGAGGCACCTCTCCCCCAGCCCAGAGCTGCTGCAGCGAGAGAAGGCTGGGGTGAAGTCCCCTCTCTCCACTGCAACCCCAGGGCAGACTGCATCCCAAACCCCTCATCCCTGGCCCCACCCATGCCCACACTCCAACCCTTTGCCCCAGACCCGAGCCCCCTCCTGCAACCCAAACCACTCATTCAGAGCTTGCACCCCCCAGCCAAAGCCCTCATCTCCCTCACATCACAACCCTCTGCCCCTTCCCATGCTCCAAATCCCTCAGCCTCACCCCACCCCATGAATTTTGTTACATGCACCAATATGGAGGCGATGTGTCACACAGTGCCTCCACACTGGTGCACATAAAATTCATTCCGCACACGAGTGTAAAAAGTTAGAGGGAACACTGGTCCCAATTATAGTATATTTGTCATAACATGGTTAAAACAGACTATGGTCTTAGAGTATAGTGGTGAAATGACCAGGTTTTTTGACCGTCTCTGAACAATGCTACTGCCCTGTGCATGCCCATTCCTGTGTTAATCTTCAGAGACATGATTAAGAACCATCTATACATCAAAAATTGATAGCCATGTTGTAACCCAAACCCCTCAATACTGTTGTATTTCAAACAGATGAGGAGCACAATACATTAGTGATTTAAACAAAGATGTAGTAAAGCATCTACATTGGGGTAAGAGCCATTTTAACTACAGTGCTTTGGCTCCAATACCAATGTGTAGGACCTACCAAATTCACAGTCCATTTTAGTCAATGTAACTGTTATAGGATTTAAAAAATTGTAAATTTAATTATTTCAGCTCTTTAAATCTGAAATTTCATGGTGTTGTAATTGTAGGGGTCCTGACCCAAAAAGGAGTGGTAGGAGGAAGGGGGTCACAAAGTTGTTTTTGGAGGGGGTTGCAGTACTGCTACCCTTACTTCTGCGCTGCTGCTGGCTTCAGAGCTGGGTGCCGGGCCAACAGCTGCCGCTCTCCATCTGGCTCTGAAGACAGTGTTGTACTAAGAGTGGCAATACTGCAATGCCCCTAAGATAACACTGTGACCCCCTTGCAACTCCCTTTTGGGTCAGGACCCCGAATTTGAGAAAAGCTGGTCTCTCCCATGAAATCTTATAATATAGGGTAAAGCACACACAAGACCAGACTTCATGGTCCATGATGTATTTTTCATGGCCAAGAATTTGGTAGGACCCCCCCAATGCGTACAAGCCACTGAAAGCAACTATTCTCACATCCTGTCTAAAATTTTCCATTGACATAACATCAGATTCCTTGCTTGTTAAATTTCCAGCTTCAGAAAAACTTTCAATAGTTCAGTCTCATGTTGTGCCTGGTTTATGGCAAGAGATTAAAAATTAACTACAAGTAACCCCTGGGTTTCAAATCCACTTCTATTTTTGTTCATTAATGGGACATTATGGGGTAGGTATTATAATTGGAATAGCAGCAACAGTCATAAAAATGACTGCAGAAAGGCAAGTTGTACCACATTTTATACACCAAGGCCCCTCAGAGTCATTAGGGACCTACTTCACCTGGCTAAGGCTGGAGCCTACAGGAAACTGGATGTTCTATTTCTTCCTTGTTCATGTGCCATAGCAACAGACTTCTCCCAGTGAGACTCTCCAGGAACGCTGTTTCTACTAAAACTTTGCTTAAAAGTTGCTTTGCCTATGATCTTTAACTGCAGATTGGTAGTCTGCATAATAAAAAGAGTATCCATGACATTTTTCAGTACTAAACAAGTGTTTCTGCTGCAAACAACTAGTAGTTTCTAGGTAGGCTATAATACTGAACTGTGGGATGTGTCTCCTGAAGGGAACACAAGAGCCCAACATGGGGGCTGGTGGGAGACACCCATCTCATTGCCTTGTCCCAAGCAGCTGAAGGGCCATTACTGGCCACTCATTCTTTCACAGGCTACAGCTCTTATGTTCCGTCTTCCTTGACTAGGTGGACATACAGAATGCTGTTTCCCTGATGTCTGACGAGAAAGTGAGCACCCCTGTGCAAAACTGAGGAAAGAACCAAAGAGAGAATGTGACAGCAGCTGTGGGGATAGACAAATGGAAGATGTTTCCCTTTTCCTCACTTTTGGGAACTACTGGAGAAGTGGGGCGAGATATAAAAGTGAAATAAAGGGAGGAGAAAACTGGCAAGGAGAGTAAAGCTTTGTCTATGCCGGTTTAAAAAAAAACCCAACAGAATTTCGGGGAAGTTTTCCTGTGTAGGCCAGGCCAGAGAGCTGGGAAACAAATGTCCAAAGTGGAAGAGAGAACTAGGAGAAGAATAATGGGGAGAGAGGAAATGAAAAACAAAGCAAAGCAGAAAAATACAGAGGAGATCAAATGGGTAAATGAGTCAGGTGAGATAGGGGAGTGGCACTATGTGCGAAAGCAAGCACAGAGTCAAATATAGTAAAAAAAATTAAGTGACTCACACACTACTGTAGAATCTCTATAGATAGAAATTCCATGCTTGAATAATAAGATTAGCAGCAGGAATATGCTACAGCCCACCTGACCAGGATGTGATGGTTAAATGCTTAGTGAGATTAATGGTTTTCTGTTTCTTTAGCCTCTCTAATGGGGGATTTCAGCTATTCCCATATTGAATGGGAACATGTCACCTCAGTACCAGATACAGAGGAAAAAAAAAAAATGTACACACCAGTAATGAGAGCTTCTTGGAACAGCTAGTCCTAGAAGCCACAAAGGGGGAGGGAATTTTTGACTTAGTCCTAAGTGACTCTCAGGCTTTGGTCCAAGGGTGACTATAGCTGAACCACTCAGTAACTGACCATAATGTAATAAATTTAACATCCTTATGGAGGGAAAAATACCAAAGAAACCCACCACAGTAGCATTTAACTTCAAATAGGGAAACTACATTGAGGTGGCTAGTTAAACAAATTAAAAGGAATAATCGCAGAAGTAAAATGCCTGCAAGCTGCATGGAAATTTTTTTTTTTTTTTTAAAGAAAATACCGTAACAGAGGCCCCAAATTAAAAAAAACACACCACAGTCAAAAAATGCCACCATGGCTAAACAAAGTAAGGAGGTGGTTAGAGACAAGAGGACATTTTTAAAATTTGAAGTCAAATCCTACTGAGCAAGGAAAAAAGGAGCATAATCTCTGGCAAATCAAGGACGATTAGGAAGGCCAAAAAAAGACTTTGAAGAACAACTAGCAAAAAGACCCAAAAAATTAACATAAGCAGGCTTCCTGCTTAACGATCAGTAGGGTCACTGGACAATCAAAATGCTAAGGAAACACTCAAAGACGACAAGTCCATTGTGGAGAAGCTAAATGAATTCTTTGCATCTGAGGTCACTGCAGAGATTGTGAGGAGATTCCCACACCTGAACCACTCTTTAGGTGATACATTCGAGGAACTATCCCAGATTGCAATAGAGGTGGGTTTGGAACAAAAACTGATAAATTAAACAGTAAAGGCACCATGACCAGATGGTTCTGAAGGAACTTTAATATGAAATTGCAGAACTACTAACTGTGGTACATAACCTATTGCTTAAATCAGCCTCTGTACCAGATTGACATAGCTATTTAACACCATTAAAAAAAAAACAACACACAACAGAAAACCACACACTCCAGAGGCAATTCAGGCCAGTAAGCCTAATTCAGTACCAGGGAAACTGATTGAAACGATAGGAACTAACAGAATTATCAGACAGATGAAAATTATATGCTGGGGAAGAGTCAACATGGCTTTTGTAAAGGGAAACCATGCCTCACCAATCTATTAGAATTCTTTGAGGGCAAAGGTGATTCAGTTTATATACTGTACTTGGACATTCAGAAAGCCTTTCATAAAGATCCCACGTCAAAGACTCTTAAGCAAAGTAAGTAGCCATGGGATACATTGGAAGGTCCTCTCTTGGATCAGTAACTGGTTAAAAAGGTAGGAAAAACTGGTCAGTGGAGCAACGTAAAGAGTGGTGTCCTCCAATAATCTGTACTGCTCAGCATATTCAAATGATCTGGGAAAAAGGGGCAAGTAGTGTAGTGGCAAAGTTTGTGGACAATACTAAATTACTTGAGAGTTAAGTCCAAAGCTGATTAAAGAGTTACAAAGGGAGCTCACAAAACTGGCTGACAAGGCAGGAAAATGGCAGATGAAATTCAGCGCTGATAAATGCGAAGTAATACACATTGGAAAAAAAATCATCCCAATTATGTATCTGAAGTGATGGGGTCTTGTCATAAACAGATAGTTAAGGGTTAATAACCCTTTACAGGTAAAAGAGACAAGCAGCTCAGTAAACCTGGCTGACACCTGACCAGAGGACCAATAGGGGGACAAGATACTTTCAAATCTTGGTGGAGGGAAGTCTTTTGTTTGTGCTCTTTGTGTTGTTGTTCGCTCTTGGGACTAAAAGGGACCAGACGTATATCCAGGCTCTCCAAATCTTTCTGAATCAGTCTCTCATGTTTCAAACTTGTAAGTAATTAGCCAGGCAAGGCGTGTTAGTCTTGTTTGTTTTCTCAACTTGAGAAAGTTTCTTTTTGCGGGAAGGATTTTACCTCTGTTTGCTGTAACTTTGAACCTAAAGCTCCCCCCCCCCACCCCGGTCTATAGGAATCTGATTACTCTGTAAAGCATTTTCCATCCTGATTTTACAGAGATAATTTTTACCTTTTTTTCTTTAATTAAAAGCTCTCTTTTTAAGAACCTGATTGATTTTTCCTTGTTTTAAGATCCAAGGGGTTTGGATCTGTGTTCACCAGGGAATTGGTAAAGTCCCTCAAGGCAACCCAGGGAGGGGATGAAGTTTTGGGGAGACAGAGTGCCCCAGACACTGGAATTCTGGGTGGTGGCAGTGTATACCAGATCTAAGCTAATAATTAAGCTTAGAAGTATCCATGCAGGTCCCCACATTTGTACTCATAAGTTCAAAGTGGGGAAAGAAACCTTGACAGGTCTAAATTAGCTGTTACCTCTGAAGAAAAATCTTGGAGTAATTGTGGATGGTTTTCTGAAAACGTCTGCTCAATGTGCAGCAGCAGCAGCTTCCCACCCCAAACCCCACAACAATGTTAGGAACCATAGGAAAGGGTTGATGATAAAGACAGAATATCATAATGCCACTGTACAAATCCATGACACACCCACACCTTGAATACTCCTTGCAGTTTTGGTCAATCCGTTTCAAAAAAAGACATTTGCCTTTCTCAATACTTTTTTGAATTCACAGATATCTAGGGGTATGGAACAGCTTCCACATGAGAAATTAAAGAACAGACTGTTCATCTTAGGAAAAAAGATGACTAAGAGGGGATATGATAGAGGTCTATAAAATCAAGAATGGTGTAGAGAAAGTGTTATTTATTCTTTACAACACAAGAACCAGGAGTCACTCAATTAGCTTAATAGGCAGCAGGTTTAAAACATAAAAAGGGCTTCACACAATGCACAGTCAGCTAGAATTCGGGGCCAGGGGGATGTTGAAGGTCAAAAGTATAACTGGATTAAAAAAAAATAAAAAAAAAATCAGAAATTCCTGCAGGATAGGTCCATCAATGGCAATTAGCCAAGATGGCCAGGGATGCAAGCCCATGACCTCGGGCAGGAAGAATTACGTGATAATTGCCTTGTTCTGTTCATTTCCTCTGAAGCATCTGGCACCGGCCATTATCAAAAGACTGGATACCGGCCTAGATGGATCCTTGGTCTCACCCAGTATGGCCATACTTATGTTCCAGATGTGGTATTTGCATCAGTGCATGCAAAGACAGTAAATTTGTTTTAGACAAAACCAGAATCCTTTTCCCCGGTACATTTTAAAAACACGTCACATCCAGACATACAAGTATTCCAACCAATTTCATAGGATCATAGAAGATTAGGGTTGGAAGAGACCTCGGAGGTCATCCAGTCCAACCCCCTGCTCAAAGAGGGAAGCACACCAACTAAATCATCCAAGCCAGGGCTGTGTCAAGCTGGGCCTTAAAAACCAGTGGGACAGAGATTCCACCACCTCCCTAGGTAACCCATTCCAGTGTAATTTTTCTTAATAGCCAACCTAGGTCTTCCCCACGGCAACTTGAGACCATTGCTCTTTGTTCTGTCATCTGCCATCACTGAGAACAGCCTTGCTCCATCCTCTTTGGAATCCCACTTCAGGTAGTTGAGGGCTGCTATCAAATCCCCCCTGCACTCTTCTCTTATGCGGATTAAATAAGCCCAGTCCCCTCAGCCTCTGATCATAAGTCATATGTCCCATCCCCCTAATCATTTTCATTGCCCTCTATTGGACACTCTCCAATTTGTTCACATCCCTTCTGTAGTGGGGGGGAGGGGGGCAAAACTGGGTGCAATACTCCAGATGTGGCCTCACCAGTGCCGTATAGAGGAGAATAATCACTTCCCTCAATCTGCTGGCAATGCTCCTACTAATGCAGCCCGATATGCAGTTAGCCTTCTTGGCAACAAGGGCACACTTGACTCATATCAAGCTTCTCATTCACTGTAGTCTCCAGGTCCTTTTCTGCAGAATTGCCATTTAGCCAGTCAGTCAGTCCCCAGCCTGTAGCATGGGATTCTGCCGTTCTAAGTGCAGGACTCTGCACTTGTCCTTGTAGGACCTCAGATTTCTTTTGGCCCAATCCTCTAATTTGTCTAGGTCACTCTGGACCCTATCCCTACCTTCCAGTATATCTACCTCTCCCCTGAGCTTAGTGTCATCAGCAAACTTGTGAGGGTGCAATCCATCCCATCATCCAGATCATTAAAGAAGAGGTTGAACAAAAACAGCCCTAGGACAGACCCTTGGGGCACTCTACTTGATACTGGCTGCCAACTAGACATTGAGCCATTGATAAGACTGAGCCTACGGGAGACCATAAAATCATTCTTTGTTATTGTTACTGTTCTAATAGTGCTTTAAAATATTTGATGGGTGAAGTGACCAACTCTATTCTGTACCATGAGCAAGTGTGCTGCACATCAGTGCTAATTTTCAGAACAGTAATTTATTCAAAAGGTTCAGTTTGATCTGAACCAGTTTTTCAAAACTGCCACTTAATCAAAAAATCCAAAACCAATTGTTTGCCCAGATGTACTCTAGAGCCCAGAGCTTGTGACTCTGACGTAGAATTGTGTAATTTTTCCCTTGCTTGTTTAGTGGGAACTCATCTCTTATAAATTAAGTGTTTCAGAGCCTCACATTTTGAGCACTAGAATAGAAAGAGTGCAATTCCATTATCCATAAAGTCACTCCTCTGGGACTAAATGTATTTAGAATCTTCCACTTTCTATCTTTGTCATTGTTTGTTCTGGATGATTTTTCTGAGCACAGAGCTTCCTACTTCAGACTCCAAGACCTTATCAGCACTGGAAGGTAAACTGTTTGCTACAGTCGTGTACATACCCTTTGAAACAAATGGTTAGGTAACAGATATGCGACAGGGAGTTTGACACTGCAGGAGTAGTTTAGTAATTATTCACCCTAGTAAAGGCAAATGAACTCCCCTTATCCACAAAAGCTTCTACTCTTAAGCTACACTATTATAGACTGGGCCACAACTGACAATAATATTTGTATAACTCAATAGATTAATTTTAAGTCTTGACAGAGGAAATAGGTATGAATTGGATCCAAAAAAGTCTACTGTAGCAGCCACCACCTTCACACGCTAACTCTGATGTTTGAACTGTTGGGTAGAGTAAAAAAGGTTTCTGTACTTCCGTGTAGGTATTCAAGATTAATGTGAAAATAACTGGGGCTAGAAATGGTTGCCCAACACAGTACACACTTCCCTGTTTAGCTTGAAGTAGAACTCGCAAACTTATTGATAAATGGCTTTTCAACTCATTAAAACATTCCTAAAAATTCTCATTCTGGCAGAGACTAATTTTTTCTAAAAAAAGATGACTGTTTGGTTCTGTTTGTGTCCAATGCAACACTAAAATCTGCATCAAAAGGTTAACCCATTTTCAAAGTTTGCCTGTGAAAGACTGCTAATTTTAGAGGAGTCTAGCTTTAATCATATGTCCATTCCATGGACAACCTTCCCATTACAACAGTATTTTGTCTCAGTCAATTGTTAACATGACTTTGCCAATGAAAAAATAAGACTAATACTACATTCTACCTTCTTATTCTAATACAGATCACAATATCATCTTGCTTGGTGCTGAAATAATTCAAAACAGATTTAGCACTCATCTTTTCAGGATGCAAATCCCCAAAAGCTACGGTTTACTGTAAACCATCTCTCTGAAGTTTAAGAATAAGGCTGAACTAGAGCTATTTGCAAGGATCCCACTTTTCCAATTCAACTGGGATCAAATGAGTCAGTGATCTAGGTTATTCACTCTCAGACAGTGGTCCACTGAACGCAATCTATGGAATGCTTCCTGGAGGTCTGCAAATCTGTGTCAAAATTTTCACACTGATAGATATCTAACTTATGTCTTACAGAGAAAAAAAGCTGTGCACAGACTAGTGTACCTGAGCTAGCTTAAATCCAACCATAGCAGTGAGGATGGTATAATAGCACTACCTTCTGTTTGGGTAGTATAAGCCTAACACAGACTCTGGATAAGAACAGAGTGGGCGAGCAAACATTGAAGCCCGTGTTGCGCTACCTATGCTAGCCGCATTCAAGCTAGTGTGCATAGACTAGCCCTTGTACAACTTTTGCTGTGTAGATGTACTCTCAGATTTCAAGGACTGATGCTTGCTATTAGTTATAGCCCATTCCCAAGGCTGAGTTTCCTGAGATTTATTTGGCTTAACAAGCCCCAATCAACTCTTCACACTTTGAATGTCGGACTCATCTGGTACGTGTTTCCTTGTTGTGAATTCAGTAGATCAAATTTGCAGGAGACATCAAAATGGAAGGGTAGCAAACATGAAGAGAACCAAAATCCCAAATTACCTCAGTAGATGAAGGACAATTCAGTATTAACATAGCCTTTTCTTTGGGGTTGTTGAACTGTTAAAGACATAAAACAGGTGGGGACATAACCAAGACGCTGCACTCTTGTAATTAAAACAAGTTTCATTTGTTTGTGAATATATATTTAGCAAATCAGAAAGTAACAAAATGTCAGAGGGGAAAGTGTTATGAAGAATCAACTTCAAACTTTTCTGTGCCAAACTCTGTGGTCTGGTCGATTGGCATAGTGCTTAATTCAGTATGCACTTTATTTATGTAGTTCTCATTTGAAAGTTGTACACAGAAGACAAACTGAAGAACTCACACCCTGCACCTTTCTGATATGAACAACTACTTTTAAGAACAACATTCACGGCCCCCCAGATACTTGGCACCCACTCTCCTGTTTGTTCTTTTATTGAGCAAAGTATATAAAATACATTTAAAAGGTGCAAATGAACTACAAGTGAATGATCTGCAGATCAAAAAACAGTATCAAGTTCACTAGGCATCACCAAGACAATTAATAGCCTGTGACTCAGCAGTAACACAAACAATCCTTTTAGTCACAGAAGCAGCTGCAAAGAGGGTATCATGGAACAACTTTTGTGATAAGTATTTATAAAAGTTAGAGGTGACCTACAAAAGAAAATATGGGTTTGTATTTGTGTCCTTATTATAAGGTTTGAAATTTTTGTTTGTTTAAATCTTAGAAATATCAGGAACGTAGCACGGCTGCTACTCTGAAGTCTGGTCTTGTATTTTTCGGAGATATTTCTTGCATGGCTCAGACTGTATATTCACACTACAACCCTATGCAGCTTTCTGAAATCACTTCTAAAACCTCTTTTGGTTTAAAATAAGTTTCCACAAAGCATCAGGAAGGTTTTGTCCTGGGGACAACGAATATTTAGAAGGATCTCAACTCAGTTCACTGGTGCTAGAGCTTTAAGCAATCTGAACAAAAAAAATAACTCTGTCTCAATCAGATTCTCACTTGCATGGTTGACCTGATGCTATACCTATCAGTCCTCCACAGAATTTTATATAAAGACAAGACCTGAATTTAATGTAAACAGGCAAAATGAAAACCTTTAACTGTCTTTTGCACCTTCTATAGAAAAGAAGTCTGGCAGCAAAGTAGGGCTGTCAATCGCATTTAACTCATGCAATTAATTGCAAAAATTAACTGTGATTAATCGCACTTTTAAAATCGCACTGTTAAACAGAATACCAATTAAATTAAATATTTTTGGATGTTTTTCTACATTTTCATATATATTCATTTCAATTACAACAGAATACAAAGTACACACTGGTCACTATTTTTTATTACAAAAATTTGCATTGTAAAAATGATAAACAAAAGACAGTATTTTTCAATTCACCTCATACATGTACTGTAGTGCAGTCTCTTTATTGTGAAAGTGCAAACAGGTTTCTTTCTTACATAACTGCACTCAAAACAATGCAAAACTTGAGCATACAAGTCCACTCAGTCCTACTTCTTGTTCAGCCAGTCACTAAAACAAGTTTGTTCGCATTTACAGGAGATAATGCTGCCCACTTCTCAATTTCTGGTGACACTTTAAATAAGAACAGGCATTTGCATGGCACTTTTGTAGCTGGCATTGCAAGGTATTTACGTGCCAGATATGATAACATTCGTATACTCCTTCATGCTTCAGCCATCATTCCAGAGGACATGCTTCCATGCTGATGATGCTCGTTAAAAAATAACGTGTCAATTAAATTAGTGACTGAACTCCTTAGGGGAGAAGTGCACGTCTCCGGCTCTGTTTTACCCACATTCCGCCATACATTTCATGTTACAGTACTCTGACTCAGCATATATTGTTCATTTTACAAACACTTTCATTGCAGATTTGACAAAACACAAAGAAGGTACCAATGGGAGGTTTCTAAAGATAGCTACAGCATTCAACCCAAGGTTTAAGAATCTGAAGCGTCTTCCAAAATCTGAGAGGGATAAGATAGGGAGCATGCTTTCAGAAGTCTTAAAAAGAGCAACATTCCGATGCGGAAACTACAGAACCCGAACCACCAAAAAAGAAAATCAACCTTCTGCTGGTGGCATCAGACTCAGATGATGAAAATGAACATATCAGGTCACACTGCTTTGAATTGTTATCGAGCAGAACCAGTCATCAGCATGGACGCATGTCCTCTAGAATGGTGGTAAAAGCATGAAGGGACATACGAATCTTTAGTACATCTGACATGTAAATACCTTGCAATGCCAGCTACAATTGTGCCATGTGAACACCTGTTCTCACTTTAGGTGACATTGTGAACAAGAAGCAGGCAGTATTATCTTCTGCAAACAAACACACTTGTTTGAGCGATTAGCTGAACAAGAAAGAGGACTGAGTGGATTTGTAGGCTCTAATGTGTTACATTGGTTTTGAGTGGGGTTTGTTTTGTTTTTTTTTTAAAATCCTACATATGTAAAATATTTTATTTTTACTGCAAATATTTATAATCAAAAATATCAAGTAAGCCCTGTACACGTTGTATTCTGTGTTGTAACTGAAATCAATATATTTGAAAATGTAGAAAATATCCAAAACAAACAATAGAATACCATTTAAACAACAGTGTGATTAATCACAATTAATTTTAAGCACTTGACAGCCCATTAGCAAAGTGTTTTAGCTAAAAGTTTAGCATGTCTTGCTCCCATATCTGTCTCTAAGAACATTGGGGCAGTTGCAGAAAATTTCCAAAACTCACAATAAGTGGAAGATACAACTATGGAAGCTGTCATTTTGTGGGTCCTCATGCTGCAGATATTAGTGTTGAAGACTTGCTGAGGCTTTGGGGAAGCAATATTTTAAGCTTAACAATGTTTTTAAAGGTGTTTCAGAAAACTGCAACTGAGTTATGAACTCTAACTACACAGGGGTGCAATGTGAATAATTTCTGTAAGAAAACAAAAATCTGCACAGCATCGTAGGTGTGCATAGTGTTTTACAAACATTAGAGCCTAGAGAACCTCCTCCCCCCCATTTGTGTTAGGTATTTAAACAAAAATAGCCCCAGCTCCCAAGAGTTTATAATTGAAATGGTCAAGACTCAGTTGAGTGTAGAACACAGCTGCAGAGGGGAGGTAAGGTAGAGGGATAACAAGAATGACCAAATACAAGGTTGCATATATTAATTGGGATGCTTTTTTGAGAGAAGTGAACAAGAGATAACAGGTTACTTATCCCATTGCCATTAGGCCATTAACATGGGCAGAGATGGGTCTTGAAGTATTTGAGAGAGATCAAAGCAGTGGCTATGAAAGTTGATTTGGAGGAAGAAGCCCTTTGGTAGGGTTGGGCATATAACTGGTCAAAAAATAATTGGTTAATGAGTCAAACATTGATCAAATATGGTCAGTGCTGTCAAATATTTTAAATTACTAGTTTATTAGAAGAATAACAAAAAAGGTAAGATTTTATAGTCTCCAATGTACATAGCCATGGATAGACATTTATGCCTAATTACAAATTTACTTAACTGGGTTATTTAACTCAGAAAAATGGACTCAAGCAGTAACAGAAGGAAAAACAGAGCAGGGAGGGAAGGGTCTCTCCACTCCTCTTACTAGCACAGAACTTTTAATATGATCAGCAAGGTATGGCTGGGGACACAGGTGGGGCATGAGGATTATAAATGGGATATTTGTTGAGGGGGAGAACTGGGTGTTTATTTACATATAGTCATTTAATGCAGAGTTGTTTGCTTAATGAGGGTGGAAGAGTTAACAACTGTGATGCATTTGAGAAGGAAGAGCTTTAATGGCTGCGCCGCTTTTCTTGGTTTTGGGAAAGAGGTTTAATGAGGGTGGAAGAGTTAACAACTGTGATGCATTTGAGAAGGAAGAGCTTTAATGGCTGCGCCGCTTTTCTTGGTTTTGGGAAAGAGGTTTAGTGACTGAATCCTTCTCTCCTCCGCTTCCTTCTGAGTTAATTTCTGTGCATCTAGTCAGTTTAGATCAAATTTTAAACTCTCAGGAGCAGGGATGACCACCTTTAAAAGGTGGTTTATCAAGCACATGTACACTGAAGGCTTGGTATTCAAATAAATAACATATCTTTGAGAAAATTCCAGATAACCAAGATGCTCAACTTTCTATTAGTTTGCCTCCCCCCACCCCCACAACAGCACGCAGCAAGCCATCAAGACATTTAAGTAGGCTTGCTAACAAACAGTACCATAATGAAATCAAAAAGGTAGGCCACCATCAACATCAGGGCATTCTTCCTGGAATATCTGATGCTCTCCAAATACTTGACTGGCTTGTCAAACTTACCGTTTGGTATCATTTTTTAAGATGTTTGACTTTTGTTAACACTGATTTTTACACACATTTTAAAACATTGTCTGCTGCTCTCCAAATATGTAACTGCTTTATACACATTTAATACATAAATTTAAAAAACTGCTTTATTTTAACATGTTCATTTTAGGTCAGTAGAAAGAAGACTCCGATTTATCAGGTGGGAAGATCTATGTACAAAATCTTATTACATTAACCATCATAACTAACTTGGATTATCACAAGCTGAATGGCAGAAAGTACCTACCTAAGAGTCCCATTCTCTCCTTTGTCTAGGCTGGTGAACCGACTGTACAGACGTGTGATCTGACTGTGGGAAACTGGAGGGGAAAAGGAAGTTAGATAAGTCAGTTAAACAATAACCCCATACCCAGATTGGTTCATTGCAGATGACTTGTTCAGTGTAAACAGACAGATGAAAACACTAGAGCACTGGTAAATTTGTCAGTCTGAGGCCACGTCCAGACTAGGTATTAAAATCGATTTTAGATACGCAACTTCAGCTACGGGAATAAAGTAGCTGAAGTTGAATTTCTAAAATCGAGGTACTCACCAGTCTGGACGGCACGGCATCGATGTCCGCGGCTCTCCATGTCGATTCCGGAACTCCGTTCGGGTTGATGGAGTTCCGGAATCGATGTAAGCGTGCTCGGGGATCGATACACCGCGTCCAGACTAGACACGATATATCGATCCCCGAGCAATCGATTTTAACCCGCCGATGCCGCGGGTTAGTCTGGACGTGGGCTGAGTTGCGCTGCCCCTTCCCACCTCCCCCAATAGCAGGGAATAAGTCTGGGGTTCTCCCATGAAATCAAAAGAGTAGAGGCCAGTGCTGTACATCTAGTAAGGGGCTTAGTTACTTTTGTTAAAGACCACAGGGCTACCAGTGAGAAGTTTTCAACTCTGGCAATCAGCTATCATTACATTTTTAGCCTTGAAAATGTAAACTAAGCAAAGATCAACCCCAATATGCCCATCCCTAAATTGTCAGAATCCACAATCAAAAGCCTTTCATGCCCCAAAGGTCAGTTCTGTTCACTGCATCAACCCCTTCCCAAATCCCCACTCAGGTTTGGAGAGTGGAAGTTTACGTTTTTATAAAATTACATTGATACAGATTAGACTTGTAATTTGCTTTCAAATTCACATTCTAAATTCATACAGTGTGAATATCCTTCAATTGTATTTTCCATATTGCCAAACTAACAAACCAAAGCTCTTATCTCTTCCATATTTCTGATGAGCAAAACATTTTACAATCTGGCTTACAGATAGGATAGTTCCTCTGGAAAGCTAGCTGGGCATGCAAGGGAATAAAGGCAGCGAAGAATGCATTAAATCTACTTTCCTCCCGAAAAAGTCTGCCTGAATCTGAATGCAACTAGTTTCCAGGGTTCCTTGCTGTACTTGGACTCATTCAAATTAAATAAAAGAGACCACGCAAAGGAGCTAAGTTTTGAGAGAGCAGAACAAAGCTTTCAGATCAGAAAGTTTAAGGGAGCCCATATGCAGACAAGACAAACATTGCATACCGAACAAGTCTACAATTAGTGGTAGAAATGCCAAATTCAAAACAAACTATTCAAATCAACCCAGGTACTGTAGGCAGCAACTGATATGGTGCTGCCAAAAGATATTATCTAACATCTTACAAAGACTCTACTGAGGGAGTACTTCTGTGGATTCTGGAGTCCTGATCCCCCAAGTCAACAGGCAGGACTGCACTGGCAGTACAGCTCAGACCTTGTTAGGTGTTTCAGATGTGTACTAATTTAATACACACCTAGAGAAGGAGTTTCCTAAATCCTTGTGTTTAGTCTACAGCCCTCTACAAGACTTAGTTATAAAAGTGCTATTAAGGACAACTGTACACTACAATTAAATGGACTTAAGTTACGTTGATGTACAGCCACCACAATAATTAAATTGGTTTTACACATCCATGCTACACTCCTTGTGTCAGCAGTGTGCTGTAAAGATAAGATCTTTTCCTGTAGCCATATTATATGGCTGAAGGCCTTTGTCTGCAGCCATATTAGGAGAGCAGCAGCCATTAGCCAAGAAGCAGAAAAATCCCATCCTCACATTCTGTCTAAAACACATTCAAACAATGTAATATTGACTGTTAAGAAGGCGATCCTGTCCTAATAGCACCAAACATCACCAGATAAGGAAACATATCTTAAGATGATTAAAGAAAATTTAGTTTGATAGCATTCTGTCTGGCAAGAAATCACTTATCAATAGTTGAGATTGGGAAATCCTCGTTTCTTTACTGTTTTGCCTTTAGGGTCTCCACTTCTCTATTGTGGATCTGTATGATCTTGGTCTGGTTCTTCGACTGTTTCTGTCTGTTACATAATTAATTTTGCTAGGTGTAAATCAATTATGGTGGTGGAGTATGACTGGTTTAAGGATTGTTTTATAGTTATGTTAGGATTGGTTTAACAGTTCTTTACCAATCATTTTACTAAAATATTGCTAAATGTATAGCTAAGCAGGACTCAAGTTTCACTATATAAACTGGGGTCCAAGGAGACCAGCAGATGAAACAGAAGAAATACTCACCTCTAGACTGACATGCAGCAACCAGAATCCAGATGAGACTGGCCTTGCCTGGCTAACAGGGAAAGTCTGCCTGCATGATCAGGATTGGTGAGCACAGAATTGCATGCTTAGCATGTGTATTTAGCTTGATAATTGTTAATAGAGGATAAGGATATTACTGTGTAAGGCTCTTTCACTGGTAAAAGGTCCTGAAATCTGCAAAGAGTACACCTTGAGCCCTAGGAACTGGATAAAAGGTGGGCATTCCTAGAGCAGGGGTGGGCAACCTGCAGACCACACACAGTCTATCAGGGTAATCCGCTGGCAGGCCACGAGATAGTTTACGCTGACCATCCACAGGCACGGCTGCCTGCAGCTCCCAAAGGCCACAGTTCCCCGTTCCCAGCCAATGGGAACTGTGGGAAGCAGGAGCCAGCACATCCCTGCAGCCCATGCTGCTTCCCGCAGCCCCCATTGGTCAGGAACAGCAAACCACAGGCACGCCTACAGATGGTCAGCGTAAACAAACTCTTGTGGCCCACCAGCAGATTACCCTGATGGGCTGCAGGTTACCCACCACTATCCTAGAGTGTGCAAGTAACAGAATTTTGTTCTGGTAACAGTGCGTTCTCACCAAGAGCACTTGCACTGATTTAACTGCCTGTGTGGGGCATTGTGGGATGGTTTTTGAAAGGCAGCAACAGTTGCTGTAGGCAATGCAGTGTCCACCCTGCAATTGCATCGACCTAACCACATCAACTTAAAGGCATCTTGGAGGTGGAGTTAAGTCAGTGTAGTAAGCTAGTTACATTGATGGGAGCTACATTTTATTGTAGACTAGTGATACTCAGATCTCAGTGGCTTAGGAGCCAAATTAACAAACATTACCCAAGAGAGCCATAGTAGTATCAATCCATTTTTTCCATTTACCATTGTTTTTATATACATCTTATTCCCACAGCAAAGTGACTGACCAAGTATTCTACAATTGGTCAACAACATTGTAAAAGCATCCTGACTGGTTAACTGTTTTATTATCATGTGCTGCAAAAAGCTTCAGGAGACACATTAGAGATACTTACGGCTCCCAAGCCTCAGTCTGAGTATCACTGGTGCAGACGCATATGTCAGCCTGACTCTGTAGCATAGACCAGGCCTTAGTGTGCTATTTAGTACCATGCCAACTCAGCTGTTTCAACAGCTGATAAATAGGGTTTATTAATAACAAATGTTTAATTCCTACCTGAATAGGTTGCACAGCAGGTATCAAGTCTGTATGATTGGGACACAATAACTCAATTCTTTTATCAGGCTTGCGCTTTCATGGAGTTATTTGTTTAAACTCTGCTATTCCCTTCTCTAGGATTGGTTGCCAACAGCAGTTTGCTCCATGTTTCCTTGACAACCTTGTGTCTTAGCATGGGTTGGGCAATATAACAATTCCAAATAACGCAAGCACATAGCAAATTAGCTCTGGTGTTTCAAATATTGAAGTTCATTGTATTATAGATGCAGCTGATAGGTCCCAGAGCTTTAAATAATTTACCAGATGCATACATTTGAGGAGTAAAGTGATGGGGAAAGAGGGATGCACTACCATCTAAGTCCAGGCCACTGTCCAGAATTAGAAGCCACTAGAAAGGAAGAAGGTGCCAGGATTTCTACTCAGGCACCATCTTTTGGATCACCTTCCAACTAGGAGAAGTTTGATAAATTTGAAAACTTTGTCCTTGCTTCTAGCTGGGTTAGAGAGGGCATTGTCTTCTCCCCACTGAGAATCTCATGACTGCTGCAAAGGGGAAGCAAGTCAGGCCTCTGCTAATATGTTCCTCCCCAACTTATCTTTCTGGCCCTCCCCCACAGAAGTGTCAACTTTCTGAGTTCCTGGAGGGGGCCTGACCCCCTGCTCCACCCTAGGCCCCACCCCTTCCCAAGTTCCCACCCCCACCCACCCTCTTCCCATTCCTGCTCCTCCCCTTCCCCATCAGCACCTCCTGCATACCACTAAATAGCTGATCCCCAATGGGTGGGAGGCACTGTGTGGAGAAGGTGAGTAGCTGATGAGCAGGTGGGTGCTGAGCACCCACTATTTCCCCTCCCCCATGGGTGCTCCAGGGCTGGAGCACCCATGCAGCAGACACCTATGTTTAAGGGTGCGAGTATCATGGAGGTCATGGATTCTGTGACTTCTGCAGTGGCCAGCTCAGGCAGCCCCATGACCAGCCACACCATCACATCCCACTGCCCCCCCAGCAGCAGGAGTTTGGATGTGAGAGGGGGCTCAGGGATGGGGCACAGGAGGGGGTGAGGACTCTGGGAGATGCTTACTTCAGGGGGCTTTCCCTAAAGTGATGACATGTCCCTCCCTCAGTTCCTAGCTCCACCTGCTGCCTCTGCCTGCAGGTACTGCCCCTGCAGCTCCCATTGGCTGCTAAATCATCTGGCAGAGCCAGCCCACCTACAGGGAGCCTGCCAGCATCAGCAGGGGTCCTGGGCCACGCACCGCTGCCCACCATCTCCCAGCACGAGCAGGGTCCTGCCCCCCCCTCCCCTCCCATTTTAGTCAGGGGTATAAAGTACAAGTTATGGACTGGTCACAGGGATGTTAATTTTTGTTTACTTCCTGTGACCTATCCATAACTTCTAATATTTTTAGTAAAAGAATCCTACCTATGCTCCCCCATAAAAATCTGCAGTGCTCAACTCTGCTGTCCTCAGCATTCTTGAATGGCAGTTAACAATGACAAGATTCTTGACATTCAGTACTATCCACAAAATGCTGAAAAACAACAGTGAAACTGATTCGAGATGTGTTAAAATCAAAGTAAAATTAGCTTTACAAGCAGCATCAGCGGTGGTCCTTGAGCAATCTGCAGCCTCAGGAAGATAACATTTCCTACTTTAGACATCCCTATTCTTAAAATTTTAGTGCTTTGGGGTGGAAACTGTCTTCTTTTTTCCAACAAACACTTACGGTGCTCCAGGGTATGCTGTCACTTGAGTACGTTTACATTTGTTTCATGTTTTGAAAGTCCCTTGCAATTAAGAATCCACTTGAACTTTTCCATTAAAATTTAAATTTTACACATCTACAAACTCTTGCACTCTCTTCAGGGAAGTCTCCCCCCCCTCTCCACCCACTTGTAGCCAGCAAACTGCTTTTAAACACCCTGATTGGGACTACAATAAACGTAAGTGCACCAAAAGGATTAATATTTCTGCGTCCCATGTTTTTAAGAGCCTTATAGAACAGATGTATTGTTATCAAACAAAAGTGCATTTTGAGAAAGTATGTTTTCTGTGTAATAGATATTCAGTTGAAATGTTTCCCCAATTAGTTCTCTTTTGTGAGCTTGTGCGTATATGCCTAACTTGCTCTGTAATCCCCTCCCACTGCACATAGACACAAAGGAAGGGGACAGATCAGTAGTAATCTCTGATTAGTCATGAAACAAGATAATTATACGATCAAAAAATTCAAAGAGACAGGTCACAGGCAGGGCAACAGATATTCTATGACAGAGGTTATACTGTAAGTGTTTAGGTGCATTACTTCAGCACAAGGGGAAAAAGGGTGTGACCTAATAGTTCAAGTACTTTAACATTCCTATGTCTATTCGAGGATCTGTAAAAAACAAATGTCAACAACCAACATTTTCCAAACCAGGCATCATTCCAGACCTCTCCCCTATTTCTTACACTGGCTAATGAAATTTGCACTTCAGGGGGGTTCTTAAGATGAAACAAAGTTCCAAGCAAATTTCCAAGTTGATCACCATGAACTAATGGGGAAGAGGAAAACAGCAGTACTGTAAAATGCCATGTAAGATCTTAGCATGGTACTACCACTACCTTGGACTAAGGAATTCAGGGAGCAAAAGTTCAGAAGTTACTGTGGTTACACAAGAATCTACTGATGATTACTTGTCAGATGGCTGGGTTTTAAGGGACATTTAACCTGTTTTCCTTCCTGAAAGCCTTAACTATACAGGTACAGCAGACTTACTATTATGCACAGAATGAATATCAGACTGTCAGCACAGACTAAGTACGAAACAATCCAAACCTTGAACCTAAATTTTAAATTCAACATGTGAGGAAATAAAAAACTGCCACAGAGATATTTTTTTATCCACTCCAGGTACAAAAGCTAATATGGAGTATTGTGTAGCTAAATTAACACCATCAGCTGTGGGTTTGCACTGCCTCTGAAGGGTCTACTTTCAGTGGTGGGAAAGACACCCACAACTGAGAGAACTCCACAGGCAAATATCCACCAACAGACAATGTTTAAACCAAATCCACTTACTTCTTCCTATCCAACAGAAACTGGAGAAAAGACAGGTTTCAGAGTAGCAGCCATGTTAGTCTGTATCCACAAAAACAGGAGTACTTGTTGCACCTTAGAGACTAACAAATGTATTGGAGCATTAGCTTTTGTGGGCTACAGCCCACTTCATCAGATGCACAGACTGGAACATACAGCAAGAAGATATTTATACACACAGGGAACATAAAAAGGTGGAAGTAGCCATACCAACTATAAGAGGCCAATCAATTGAGATGAGCTATAAAAAAAAGAAACTTTTGAAGTGATAATCAAGATGACCCAGAGAAGGCGTAAGGATACTTAACATGGGGAAATAGCTGAGAGTGCTGGTTTGAAACTGTCTTCGGGACACCACTAACTTCCTGAGGAAACTACAATCCATCGGTGATCTTCCAGAAGACACCATCCTGGCCACTATGGATGTAGAAGCTCCCTACACCAACATTCCACACAAAGATGGACTACAAGCATGAGGAATAGTATCTCTGATAATATCACTCTCACAGACTTTGGGAGACAGACCAGTCCTCGCTTACAGACAGCTCCCCAACCTGAAGCAAATACCAGCAACCACACACCATACAACAAACACTAACCCAGAAACCTATCCTTGCAACAAAGCCTGATGCCAGCTCTGTTCACATATCTCTTCAAGTGACACCATCACAGGACCTAATCACATCAGCCATACCATCAGGGGCTCGTTCACCTGCACATCTACCAACATGATATGCCATCATGTGTCAGCAATGCCCTTCTGCCATGTACATTGGCCAAACCGGATAGTCTCTAAGCAAAATAATAAATGGACACAAATCTGACATCAGGAATCATAATATTAAAAAACCAGTAGGAGAACACTTCAACCTCTCTAACCACTCAGTGACAGACCTGAAGGTGGCAATTTTACTACAAGTAAACTTCAAAAACAGACTCCAAAGAGAGACTGCTGAACTTGAATTAATATGCAATTTAGATACAATTAACTTCGGTTTGAACAGAGACTGGGAATGGCTGGGTCATTACACTAATTGAATCTATTTCCCCATGTTAAGTATCTTCACACCTTCTATGGGTCATCTCGATTATCACTTCAAAAGTTTTTTCTCCTGCTGATGATAGCTCATCTCAATTGATTGGCCTCTTACAGTTAGTATGACTACTTCCACCTTTTCATGTTCTCTATATTTATATATCTTCTTGCTTTATGTTCCAGTCTGTGCATCTGATGAAGTGGACTATAGCCCACAAAGCTAATGCTCAAATACATTTGTTAGTCTCTAAGGTGCCACAAGTACTCCTGTTCTTTTTTTGGAGAAAATACAGTTTAGTAAAATGGAGACAGACGAGTATACAGTCCTCAGAGTGATTAACAGTGTTACCATTTCTCAAGTTGGACATTTAGTCACAACATGCTGTTCTGCTTTAGCTGGGTTCACTTTAAGAACTATTTAGCAGAGTAAGTATCAGCAGCACCAAGCTTTTAAAAGTTGGTAGATGTTACAGAACCTTGAGAATGACCCATATTCACAGCAATACTAACAGTGCTTTTCCACCAAACTTTGTTCCGGGTACTTTATGGTTGCTTTTTAACTGCCCTTTACTTGTCTAGACATTTACAGAGGTGGAAAGCAAGAGTAAGGTGCTAACCAAATGGTGGAATTTTCCATCCAGTGTGCAAACTACAGAAGGTAGAGCAGAATCAAGCTCCTAGTCTATAATTAAAGACCAGAAAAATGAAAGATTACTAAAAAATGTAATAGCCTGTAACAGTCCATATAGATATGAATCAATGTAAATTAATTTCACTGACAGGAGAGTTTTGTTTTATAAATCCTTAAATAAAACTTAAATCCTAAAGATAGACATTAACATTTTAACTTAGACCACAAAAAACAATCTGAAATTTAAGTTGCAAACCACAAATATAAGTCTCACATTAAAAAAAAGTTAAAATGAAGCATTTAAGGGTAAGCAGGGCAGGAACTCTTAGCACCGGTTCTGTCACTTTAAAGTCAGTCTCTACACATTCTAAATGTTTATAAACCAGGCCCATTGCTTACTAATAATTCTCCAATATTAGCTGAAATATTAACAACAGTATAATGCACCAAGTGCCAGGGGCCTGTTGGAGAATCATTCCCAAATATTTGCTAGTGGTACTGGGACCAGCTAACATTTGGAATATCTAGAGGCTGACAGTTTAAGTTAAACCTTTGCTTGCTTTTAAGTTTTGCTCTTTTTAGTAAGAGATGTGTGAATACACATGCAATGATACGCTCGGCAGAGCAATTTCCGGCTGACATTGTGCAGGGGGCTGCATGATAAGCTGGTAGTAAAGATAAACGGCAGTTGATGAATCCAACGAGCATGGAAACTGTCTACGTGCTCAATCTACTTGTGACAGTGTACCCCATAAGGCTTTATGGAAATATGTTTATGAATGTATATATGACATAACTGGAATATGTTTTATGCTACATATGCCATGTAACATATCTCTGTAAAGGTTATGATCTATTGAATCTATTCATTCTACTTGTATGCATGTGTCATTATTGTATTTGAAGTTATGAATATTGGCTGTGTACTTGCTTTATTTCTAAGTAGCCTTAGTAAACCTTTTGGTCAGTTTCTTGAGAAAGGAATGTGCAAATTAAGTGCCCAGTCCAGAAACACTTAAAGGACAATATCATGTTGGGTCTGTGCTGGAGCAGACTGGCATGTCTGGCTCAACAAGACAGGGTGCTGGAGTCCCAAGCTGGCAAGGAAAGCAGTGGCAGAAGTAGTCTTGGCAAATCAGTTGGCAGCCCCAAGGGGATTTCTGTAATCCAACCTGTCACACTACTTGTATCAGGAATATGTAGGTGGTGGAAATGCATCTTTCTGGAAGATGCTGGGAGAGAGACAATATTCTCATAGAGGCAAAACACAAGAGGTAGGGAAACGTTTAATTTGGAAAGATCTTAGTTCTCTGCAGGGGCTGAAGCAGCAAGACAATACCTTGAAAAAGACAAATGAAATCCTGGAAGTCAAAAAAAAAAAAAGTGATTTCTTAATTCTAGGGAAGGTGGCTGCAGTGAATGACTGAAGTTCCCAGAGTTGCAACCATCATGTCTAGTCCACAAAACACCCAATTTTACCAAGGCAGTTTCATTTACTAATCCATGGACAATTAGTGACACCACTCATATTTTGCCCAGATTCTGTATTTATGGAAAGGCAATGGTTCAACAACTAGAGGATGAGGTAGGCTAAACAGAGTAGTTTTACTACAACAGTTCTTAAAATGGTCCATCTGCATTCACAGTATAAGGATTTGCAAACTTTTCTGTTGTTGACCACATCCTCAAGTCTCATGGATCATCTCTCTCGCATATATGGTGTTTTCAGCCTCCTTCTTCTGCAATCGTAACATCCCTAATGCAACTATGCAATCACTTCAATGGCAAAGTAATACTAGGAAGCCATTTTTGGTATTTTTAGCCTTTTTAAATAAGTTTAGTAGCTGGAAACAATGAAAACCAGAAACATGCAATAAGCCAGCTCTCCAATGACTACCAGAAAGTACCCTATCAATTTGTATTTTGGCAAATACAAAAGTAGACTGACTGTGGTCTTCTCCCTTCACATCTCAGGCAATGCCAAAGCAAAAGCTAACTGCATCTTCTAATGGCCATAGTAACAGCTCCTGCGCTTCCTCCCTATAGCACTATTGCAGGGGACAGTGAGTGTTGTATTCCGGATATTTGCTCAATAGCAATAGGCCACTGGGGACACTTGCCTTAGGTTGGTGCAGTCCCTATTCAGCACTTACATGTTACCTGAGCTACAGCAGAGAATCAGAGATTTGTACCCAACTCCCTGACAGTCTCTGCTTTCTATTATGCTATGCAGATCTCTGCCATAGCAGAGAATCTGTCTTGGCGGTTTAGGCCTATTAGGTTAGGAATTCTGTTAGCACTAGGAGTTAAACAATGGCTGGTACTAGCACAATTTTACCTATGAGGCAGGTAGGACCTTTGCAGACAAAAGGAGGCTTCTCAGCACACGTAACTGATTTTGACAAGAAGTGCTACAGTGCTTCCACCCTGTGTGTTCCTCGTTTACGAGCACCAAATAATGGTGGCAGTGGGGTGCAGGTCGGGGGGTGTAAAGACCTCTGATCCCCTACAGCAAAATCCCATAATCTTATAGCGATAGTCGGCCCCTTTTGCTGGGATGGCATCCCCCATCATGACGGGTTCACATGGGCCAGTGAATCACATCCCTCCTCCCCACGAGAGACTTGTTCCCGGGACGGAGGGAATGACCAGGGCGGGAAGGGGCCTAGTCATGCACAGAGCACCTGTCCACAGGCGAGCCAGCGGTCCCCGCCTGGCCGGAGCGGGAAGGGATCGAGCCCCGGGCGGCTCAGCCAAGGGGCTAGCTGTATGCTGGAGCGGGGGACTGACTGGGTCTTCCCCGGCACCCAGAAGCTGCTGTGCCCAGCCGTGGAGAGCCAGAGGCGATGAGGCAATCTCCGCACTGCCCCTGGGAACAAGCCTCCAGCCCGGCAGACTGGACCGCACTGCGATCGCAGCATGGAAGCGGCGCTCGGCATCTCAATGGCCCCGACCCCCGGGCCTGGGCTCAGGTGACCACCAGCTCGAGTCTCCGCCAGCCGCGTCGCCCCGCCCGCCAGCCCCGGCGGTGGGGCAGAGACCGGCCGCCCGCGCCCGTCCCGGCTCGCCCAGCCCAAGCCCGCAAAGCCCGGGCCGGCAGCCCGCTACTCACAGCCCGTCTCCTTCTTGATCTCCTCGATCTCCTCGTCCCGCAGCAGCGAGGATGCTCGCGAGCCCATCTCCGGCCGCAGGGGAGCGGGGCAGGGACAGCCGCGGACCGCACAGAGAATGGGGGGAAAGGCAACGGTGGGCTCGGCCAATCAGCGGCTCCCGGACGCTGCGGCCCGACACCGATACAGCTGAACGCCTGTAAGCGAGAAGGGGAGCGGAGAGAGCCCGGCGCTTCCTCTTATCAACCCCGGCCGCGGGGGTGGAGCGCCCCTGCGGCCCTACGCCGTAACCCCGCCCCGCAACTCCTCACCTCTCGCAGAGAGCTCATCAGCGCCTGCGCGGAGCGGCCCCTGTCTTCCCTCCCGCAACGGTCACACTTAGGGCTGTTCAACGTCATCACGAGTGGCCCTAAAGGCGCGGCTCGTGGAAACTACTACTCCGAGCATTCAGCGTGGCGCGTAGTACTGATTGCTGACTGCCAGGTGCCGCATTGTACCCTGGGAGTTATAGTCCCGAACACGACTCTTGTGCCGAGCTAGGCGCAGGGAGTTTGTATGGTCTGAGGTGCCCGCCGCTCTGCCCGCGCTATATAGTAGCGAGTCGCTTCGTGCGGGCGTAGAGGACTTGGTAGTGGGGAGGGAACTTGGGGAGCTGCTCCTGTGGGGTCCGGGCCCCTGGTGTGATTCCTTGCCCCATGCAGTGACCTTAGTGGTGACCTGTTTATTCCCAGGGCTGTCTCTGGGCTCCCCCTGCCCTGCGGGGCCCAGTGCGAGCCCATCCCCACTGCCCTGCACCTGCGTGCGGGCTGAAGGGCTCCCGACTCGCGCTCTCACTCCAACTGCGTGAGCTGCGACTCGAGGTCACTCCCAAGGGCGGCGTTGAGGTCACAAAAGCAGCCCCAGCGTGGGGCGAGTTAGTGCGCTGCACAATAGGGAGGGAGCACTGGTTGGCAGAGAGGAGGATTTGATCTGGCAAACCATTAGAGGTGTTGGTAAAGGTTGGGAACGGCTGCTAAGCTGGTTGGTCCCTGTATAACTGCTTCTCTGCACCTAATGGTGCACTGTATTTACTTTTTAGTGAATGAGTCTACTTAATCTTAGTTGTTAACAGTTCCCATTAGGAAAGAAACTCGTGGTCTGTTCAGCAAAATTTCTGGCATTGTTATACTTTTAATAACTTCAATCCTGTAGTATGTAAAGGATCTTCAGATTTTGGCATTTATGCTCCATTTGACAGGGAAGCTTGCAATGCTGGTTTTTAGAGCTAAATGTAATTTATTTTACTACCATTGCCCCATGTATGCAGTTGGTTGACAAATGTGGTGCCTGTATGTGTATAGGTATATGAATTATTATATGAGTGCTTTCCTCCTCAATCTGCAGCTTTATTTTACTGGATGCTGAATGTCACCGCTGGAGAGCATTAAAATGAATCTGGCTCTATCTTTTCATTTTTCTTCTTGGATTATCCTGCAGAGGTCCTAAGAAAAACAAATATTTTAACAGAGGAGTTCCCCTTTTCATTTCCTACTCTGCTGAGAACCAGACTATTTGGGGAGCTCGTTTGGGGATATACCAACATGGATCCAAGCAGCGATTACCAGTTCCTCAATGAGATTCTGGGAAAAGCTGTGAAAATCACCTTGAAATGTGGTGTCTTCCAGGGAATATTGCAGCATGTGGATTCCAGCAGAAGTATCATTCTGAGCAGAGGTTTAACTCTTGTTCTGTACTTGTCACCTAAATTAATATAGTTCTTCAAATGCTGGGAAGGGAGGGAGGAGTTCAGGAAGATGTATTTACATATCCTGAACTGGATAGGATAGGGGCTCACTGGCATGCTATATCATATGTTGGAAGGGTATGTGGGCTGGAACTTCATATCCCATATTGGAAAGAGAACATTGTTTTCCACACAAGAAAGAATAGATTAATGTGATAGTTATACAATTTTTGATGTGCCAAGACTGAACTGAGTGTTTGTTCCATTCCATTCTCTGGTCTTTTCTGGGACTATTTAGACTGAGTAGATGGAGAGCATTGCTTGCCCAAATTCTGAATGTAGTGAACAAATCTGAGAGGCTGTTTATTTTAAAAGATATCTGAGATTTTAAGTGAAATAGAGTCATAATCTTCCTTCATGATTTATCTTGAAGGAGATAAATCTGCATGTAGTCTTCATTTCGGGAGAGTAGGAACAGGAGAGGGTTCTGATGTACTTATGCCTTGCTCAGCAATAATTATGTGTAACTGGAATCTGTGCCACTCAAATTACTCAATAGCTGACTTTCACTGATAATTCCAGAATAATTAATCTTCAGCCATTAAGAAACTAAATAGAACTAGGCTGCTCAGTCTTTCATGTAGACTGCACCTACTGCTGATTGTACCAGGCACAGACTAACCTTCCATTGATTTCAGAGGGGCATTGTTGTACTCATGCAATGAAAAACAAGCAGCAGAAGAGTGAACACTCTTACCTAATGTAACATTACAAAGGAAATGGGCCCAACTGTGCTCTCAGCTTTGGGATTGCAAAAGAATAATTGAGTCCAGAATTTGCCTCGTTATGTCCACCAGACATTTGCATACAACACTCTCATTGTTTTTTGTATCAGTTTTACTCAATACAGTCATTTGAATTTGTTGATTTAGTGCTTTTGCCAATTGTCATTAGGGAGGACAGTTCTCTGGCCTTATTTGGTGTGTAATCAGTTCTTGCCTTGACTTTTATTGCAGAGCTCAATGTTTCTGATTATTTATCTACCTATCTTTTTTTAATTATTTCAGTGAAGAACTTGGAAACAGGCAGAAGCATGGCAGGTGTGAAGATGTTTTTTGCTTATGAAATTGTGAATGGTGAGAACTTTCTTTGTTCTGCAAGGGTGAGGTTCATGGGTATTACCACATGTTTAGTGCTTTTGTTTTTCTTTTCTAATGATGGGCCCTATTCAGGCCTTCTTATTTGGATAAAAGTCCCATTTTAGTCGTCGAGAGTTTCGGCTAAGTAACTCCTAAGTAAGGAGAGGAAAGATGCCCTAGTGGTAAGGGCCCTAGTCTAGGACTTGGGCAATCTGACTTCAAGTCCCGGCTGTGATGAGCAAGTCACTAACCTATCTGTGCCTCAGTTTCCCCATCTGTAAAATGGGGATAATAGTACCACTTTTCCTCAAAGGGATGTTGTGAGAATAGATGCATTAAACATTGTGATGTGCTCAGATGCTACAGTAATCAGGGAGGGCCATGTAAGTATCTTAGGCTTTGTCTACACTAGCACTTTTGTCTGCAAAACTCTTGTAGGTGAAAAAAACAAAATTGAAAAAGATTCAGTGAGAAGTCTCTTGTTTAGATTTTCACTTTCCCCTGGAGCGTTTAAGCCAAACACAATAGAATTGTGTTAAAAATGAAACTGACTATAACAAATGAAACCGACTATAATAAAACTTTATAATCCAAGTGTTAAGTAAATAAAAATTGAAAACATTTTAAAGGGACTTATTAAGATATAATAATTTGAACAGTACATGAGAACTCTCTCTCCAATATTTCATTAAACTGTGCATTCTGTAAAATGCATACAAAATAGCTGATGTTTTCCTGTCTTTCAAAGATTTAATAGTAGATGTTATAAAGAGGTCTCTTATTACTATGATTTAAAGGGACACAGTCAACTTAAAAATCATTCTTCTGTCTGAAAATGTATTTAAAATAATAGATAAAACCTAAGACTACTATAGCTGAGAGGTCAGGGGAAAAATATTTTCTGTTCCTCTTTCTCTGCTCCCACACAGCTTATTTACTTCGTGCATATAACAGCACTTAGCATATAATCAATTTTGCTCTTTTCCCTATATAATGAGTCAGTTTCCCCATTTGTTTGTTTTGGGCCTATCACATAGCAATATAGGTGAGAAGAACACTTAAAAAAATAGAAACATTTGATTATGCAACGATAAAATCAGCAGGGAAGTAGTATCCAAAACTGCAAAAATTATAAAATGGGGATAGTAGTACTTGATCATCAATCTCAAAGGGCATTGTTATGATTAGTTAATGTTTATAAAGTTCTTGAACATATAAAGTGCTATATGGGGCTGATTCAAAGCCCGTTACAGTCAATGTAAAGATGGCCATTACTTCATGGATCAGATTCTTCAATTTAAACTACTTTAATGCTTTTTTAAAAAAAAGATAATATTTTAAGTTGATGGTCTCCCCTTAAGTATTTTTATAAAGTATGCTACGTTACGTTGGTTAGTATACTGTGCCACGTTATACTGATTAATATGCTCTGAAGTACTATCTGAATTAATTAAAACTAGGCAAATTAAATGATCAAAGTACGTTTTGAGATTTATTAGCCTTGTGTTTATGTCTTGTTTCCATGAATTAATGAACTAAGTGAACACCTTGTGGAAAGATTGTGTTGGGGTGATCACTATTACCTCTGCTCGTCTACTTCCCCAGATTCAAAAAGACACAGGAGTCAGAGCACTCCAGTCTCAGACAGAAGAATTTTTCTGATGAAACAAACTGTCTAAGATAACTTTATTTTGAAGCCACTCCCACAAATAAATAACTCATGTGCAGTATGCTACTCTGAGGCCTTTTTAAAGCTTCATTGGGGATTGTCATTGTGAATTTTTAGAAATGTCCCTAGTGTAGACCGGCCTATCTGTGTACTGCCGACACTCACAGTTTTGCATTGGGGGCAAGGAGATGGAAGGCGGCTCTGAGTGATCTATGTACTGTACATCCTTGCCTCCTCCTTTGGTTTATCACATTTACAACAAAATGTAATCTGTAAACTGTGGTGGTGCAATATTGGCCTTATGCAGGGCCATAAACTCCACCAGAGAGGTCCTTTGGGGCCATCTGCCTGTCCCAAGACAGGATAAAAGTGGAGGGTTGGGCGTGGGGCTAGCAACTCCACCTCGTAAAAAATCAACCTGCTACAGAAACGCCAACAATAGAGACAACAGAGACTTTTACCCTGGAAAAAGAACGGTCTTCAACTCGAAGATGCATGACGCTGGGTGGTAAAAGCCATGAGGAAGCCACTAAGCCGATTACCCTTCTTGCAACCAGGAGGATTACCATAGGCACGTGGAACGTGAGGACCATGTACGAGTCAGGAAAGACGGCGCAGGTTGCAGCAGAGATGAGGAGCAACAACCTGACCCTATTAGGCATTAGCGAGACAAGATGGACACAAGCGGGACAGAGACGACTGTTGACAGGAGAGCTGTTGCTGTATTCAGGGCATGAAGAGAGCGACGCACCCCACACACAGGGAGTGGGCTTCATGTTGTCCAAGCAGGCACAGAGAGCACTGATTGGTTGGGAGGCACATGGTCCCAGGATCATCACAGCATCCTTCAGAACTAAAATGAAGAGGATTAAGATGAATGTTGTTCAGTGCTACGCTCCAACTAATGACAGCGAAGAGGAGGACAAAGATTATTTTTACAACAGACTCCAGAAAATATTAGAGATTCTCCCAGACAAAGACATCATCATCCTTATGGGAGACTTTAATGCCAAAATTGGACCTGACAACACAGGATATGAACAAGTCATGGGGACCCACGCTCTGGGAGAGATGAGTGAGAATGGAGAGAGATTTGTGGATCTGTGTGCACTTAACAACCTGGTCATAGGAGGTAGCATCTTTCCTCACAAGCGGATCCACAAGAGTACCTGGGTATCACCAGCAGGCATGACAGAAAATCAGATCGATCATGTCTGCATTAGCAAGAAGTTCAGAAGATCCTTGCAGGACGTTAGAGTTAGAAGAGGAGCAGACGCGGCGTCCGACCATCACTTAGTGGTGGCCAGATTGAAGCTGAAGCTGAAAAAGAACTGGATAGACGCGTCAGACAGAAGAGTGAAGTACAACGTCAGCCTTCTGAAGGACCATAAGACCAAGGAAGATTTTGGACTGACGCTGAAGAATAAGTTTTCAGTATTACAGGATCGGTCTGAGAAAGAGGAAGACAGTGTACTAAACAGATGGCATAAAGTGAGAGAGACACTTAGGTCAGTATGCCAGGAAGTGCTTGGAATTAAGAAACACCAGCAGAAAGAGTGGATCACAGCAGAGACCTTGATCAAGATAGAAGACACAAAGAAGAAGAAGGCAGCAGTCAATAACAGCAGGACTAGAGCAGCAAAGGCCAAAGCTCAAAAAGAGTATGCTGAAGCCCATAGAGCAGTGAAGAGGAATATCGGGAAGGACAAGAGAGAGTATGTGGATGAACTGGCAGCAGAAGCGGAGCAGGCAGCATACAGCGGTAATATGAAACAGCTGTATGATACTACCAAGCGACTGTCTGGAAAGTTCAGCAAGCCAGAGCATCCTGTTAAAGACAAGCAGGGAAAGTCTATAACAGGAATAGAACAACAGATGAACAGATGGGCGGAGCACTTTGAGGAACTCCTGAACAGATCAGCACCCCCAAATCCACCAGATATCAACCCAGCCAGCGAGGACCTCCCAATTAATTGCGATAAACCAACCAGAGATGAGATCAGAAAAGCCATCACCATGATGAAGAATAGGAAGGCGGCTGGACCTGATGACATCCCAGCAGAGGCCCTGAAAGCAGACCTGGATGCTTCAGTGGAAATGCTGTACCCCCTCTTTGAGAAGATATGGGAAGAACTGATTCCGGTAGACTGGAAAGAGGGATATCTCATCAAAATCCCCAAGAAAGGAGATTTTAGCAACTGTGCCAATTATAGAGGAATCACGCTCCTGTCGGTGCCAGGAAAGGTCTTCAACCGAGTCCTCTTAGAGAGAATGAAGGATGCCGTTGATCCACAGCTACGAGATGAACAGGCAGGTTTCCGGCAGAATAGATCATGCACGGACCAGATAGCAACGCTTCGCATCATAGTCGAGCAGTCTATGGAGTGGAACTCCTCATTGTACATCAACTTTGTTGATTATGAGAAAGCGTTCGATAGCATGGATCGAGAGACCCTCTGGAAGGTCCTTTGGCACTACGGCATCCCAGCAAAGGTGGTCAACCTGATCAAGAACTCATATGACGGTATACACTGTAGAGTGATCCATGGAGGGCAGCTTACTAACAGGTTCCAGGTGCAAACTGGAGTCAGGCAAGGATGCTGTTGTCACCATTTCTCTTTCTCCTCATCATCGATTGGATTATGAAGACATCCACTTACGAGCGTAGGAACGGAATCCAATGGACGTTGTGGACCCAGCTTGATGACCTGGACTTTGCTGATGACCTTGTGCTCCTTTCGCACAGTAAACAGCAGATGCAAGAGAAGACCAACGTAGTGGCAGCCACGTCATCACAGGTTGGCCTCAACATTCACAAGGACAAGACCAAGATCCTTAGGATTAACTCCATCAGCAATGACCCAGTCACACTGAATGGAAGCCCCCTGGAAGAAGTGCAGTCCTTCACCTACCTATGTAGCATCATCGACCAGCAGGGTGGCACAGACGCAGACATCAAAGTAAGGATTGGTAAGGTAAGAGCAGCCTTCTTACAGCTCAAGAACATCTGGAGCTCCAGAGAGCTGTCTTTGGCAATAAAAATTCGACTGTTCAACTCCAATGTGAAATCAGTCCTACTGTATGGAGCTGAAACCTGGAGGACAACCAAAACAACCATCAGGAAGATCCAGACCTTCATTAATAGCTGCCTCAGAAGGATTCTCCAGATCCGCTGGCCAGACACCATCAGTAACATCCACCTCTTGGAGAGGACCTGTCAACTCCCAGCAGAGGAAGAAATCAGAAGGAGAAGGTGGGGTTGGATAGGACATACACTACGTAAGCAGCCAACTAACATCACCAGACAGGCACTGCGGTGGAACCCCCAAGGCAAGCGGAAAAGAGACCATCCAAGAAACACCTGGCGACGCGACCTGCAGTCTGATAGCAAAAAAATGGGCTATACCTGGAACCAGCTAGAGCGAATGGCCCAGGATAGAGGACTCTGGAGATCTGTGGTTGGCGGCCCATACCCCGATTGGGGTGACAAGCATGAGTGAGTGAGTGCAGGGCCATATAGGTTTCAGTAGAGATGCTGTTGGTTCAACTTAAATGCCACTAGTATAAAATATTTCTACCGCATACCATTGCCTGTGATATCTGATCTATGATTACTTTTTACAATGAATGCCCCTTTTCTCACTACACCCTGCCATGACTGTGTTACACACTGATCAGTACTAGTTCTGGCTCACCTGCAACTTCTTGGGGATTAAATGTGCTTCCTAGTCAAAGAGTTGCTGATATTAGAGCTGTAACAGAAGTTGTTGTTTTTCATTACAGTGGAACTGCGGGAGGAACTGGAACAAGATGCAGCAAGGGGAGCTGCAACTCCCATCAGGTATGTTGGAAAGGACTTTTCTTTCATGACTGGAAAAAGAATGTACCTATTAGAATAGCCAACAAATGGATGGAAAATCTTATGAGTGTAAGATTAAGTAACACCAAGATTGTGTTGAACTGTTCCGAGAGGGAGTGGATAAGGAGATGGCTGGGGTGCTTCGATTACTGAAAAGACTCTTCTAAGATGTTCCTCCTTCCTCCACCAGTGAATAATTTGTTTGGTTTGTTTTATAATGAACTTGTGGTTGCCAGGGAATATTTCTCACAAAAACCTCTTCATCCATGGCCAAACAGTTGTACAGGGGAAGCTACATTTCAAACCTTATCAAATGTAGGTGAGTGTGACATCTGGAAGCTGACACAGGTGTGGATTTGTACTTAAAACTCTTTCTTTTCTACTCAGAGTTGCATCTCCAACACAAATTATGTTAGGTTACTTGGTTTTCAAGTATTTCCCAAGGTCATATTTGAAACTATTTAATTTCCCTCATAAGGGAAATGGGGATTGAACGGCTTTTGCTAACCACTCCCTTAAACTGGAGTTTGCAAGGCAAATACCACCCTGTTTAGCAGCAATCTTTTACATATACAAAAAGTCTAACTTAATCGTTTAACAAAATTTATTCATCAATCCTTTTAAATAGAAGCTTTTTGATAAATGACCCTTTGTCTTTAGGGGCTTGTCTTCTCACTTGTACTGCTTTAATTATACTGGTGTAGAACCGATATTGTTCAAGAGGTATAACTCCCTAGTGTGGATGCAATTATGATGGTGTAACAGCGCTTATAGCAATATAGCTTATAAACACTATAGATTGTACTGACGTAAGTGTTTTGGTATAAAAGCATGCTCCTAACCAAGATAGTTAAATCTTTCATAAAACTGTGTAGATCAATCCTAAGCTAGGTGCTTCAGTATTCCTTGAAAATACGGGTAAGATCTGATGAGAAACAGTCAAATGAAAAAGAATCCCATTCAATTACATCATGTAATAGCAGACAGCTAAAAAGTGACAAGTTTTTAAAGTGCTTTTATACAAATGCCAGAAGTCTAAATAATAAGATGGGTGAACTAAAGTGCTTTGTATTAAATGAGGATATTGATATAATAGGCATCACATCAACTTGGTGGAATGAGAATAATCAATTGGACATAGTAATACCAGAGTACAAAATATATTGGAAGGACAGAGCAGGTCGTGCTGGTGAGGGAGTGGCACTCTGTGAAAGAAAGCGTAGAATCTAATGATGTACAAATCTTAAATGAACCAAACTGTACCATGGCCTCTATGGATAGTAATTCCATGCTTTAATAATAAAAATATAGCAGTAGAGAGATATTACTGACAACTTGACCATGATGGTGATAGTGACTGTGAAATGCTCAGGAGGATTAGAGAGGCTATAAAAATAAAAAACTCAACTATCTCCATATTGACTGGGTACATGTCACCTCAGGATGGGATACGGAGATAAAGTTTCCTAAAACCTTAAATGACTGTTTCTTGGAGCAGCTAGTCCTGGAACCCACAAGAGGAGAGGCAATTCTTGATTTAGTCCTAAGTGCAGCACAGGATCTGATCCATGAGGTAAATATAGCTGGAGTGTTTGGTAATAGTGACCATAATATAATAAAATTTAACATGCCCGTGGTGAGGAAAACACCACAGCAGCCCAACACTGTAGCATTTCATTTCAGAAAGGAAGACTACACAAAAATAAGAAAGTTAGTTAAACAGAAATTAAAAGGTGTGGTGCCAAAAGTGGCATCCCTGCAAGCTGCATGGAAACTTTTTAAAAACACCATAATAAACATGCAAATTAAATGAAAATACACAGTAAGCGAATGAAAAAAGTGCCACTGTGGCTATACAACAAAGTAAAAGAAGCAGAGAGAGACAAAAAGGCATCCCTTAAAAAGTGCAATTAAATCCTAGTGAGGAAAATAGAAAGGAGCATAAACTCTGACAAATGAAGTGAAAAATACAATTAGGAAGGCCAAAATAAAATTTGAAGTGCAGTTAGCCAAACACTCAAAAAGTAATAGCAAAAAAAATTTAAGTACATCAGAAGCAGGAAGCCTGCTAAACAGTCAAAGGGGCCACTGAATGATCAGGATGCTAAAGGAGCACTCAAGGACAATAAGGCCACTGTGGGGAAACTAAATGAATTCTTTGCATCAGTCTTCACGGCTGAGGATGTGAGGGAGATTCCAAAACCTGAGCCATTCTTTTTAGGTGACAAATCTGAGGAACTGTAGCAGATTGAGGTCATTAGAGGAGATTTGGAACAAATTAATAAACTAAACAGTAAAAAGTCACTAGGACCAGATGGTATTCACCCAAGAGTTCTGAAGGAACCCAAATGTGAAATTGCAGAACTGCTAACTGTAGTTTCAGTGACAGACCTGCAGGTGGCAATTTTGCAACAGAAAAGCTTCAAAAACAGACTCCAAGGAGAAACTGCTGAGCTGGAATTGATATGCAAACTAGATAGCAGGGCCAGCTCCAGGCCCCAGCATGCCAAGCACGCGCTTGGGGCGGCACGCTGCAGGGGGCGCTCTGCAGCTTGCCAGGAGGGCGGCAGGCGGCTCCGGTGGACCTCCCGCAGGCGTGCCTGTGGAGGGTCCACTGGTCCCACAGCTCCGGTGGAGCAGCCGCAGGAAAGCCTGCGGGAGGTCCACCGGAGCCGTGGGACCAGCGAGCGGTAGAGTGCCCTCCGTGGCGTGCCGCCATGCTTGGGGCGGGAAATGGCTAGAGCCGGCCCTGCTAGATAGTCACCTTAGGTTTGAATAGGGACTGGAAATGGCTGAGCCACTACAAACATTGACTCTATCTCCCCTTGTAAGTATTCTCACACTTTTTATCAAACTGTCTGTACTGGGCTATCTTGATTATCACTTCAGAAGTTTTTTTTCCTTACTTAATTGGCCTCTCAGAGTTGGTAAGACAGCTCCCACCTTCTCATGCTCTCTGTATGTCTATATATAGCTCCTCAATATATGTTCCATTCCATGCATCCGAAGAAGTGGGCTGTAGCCCACAAAAGCTTATGCTCAAATAAATTTGTTAGTCTCTAAGGTGCCACAAGTACTCCTGTTCTTTTAACTGTAGTTTGTAACTTATCATTTAAATCGGCTTCTATATCAAATGACTAGAGGATAGCTAATGTGACACCAATTTTTAAAAAGGGCTCCGGAGGTGATCCCGGCAATTACAGGCCAGGCAACCTGGTTGAAACTATAGTAAAGAACAAAATTGTCAGAAACATAGATAAACATAATTTGTTGGGGAAAGAGTTTTTTGTAAAGAGAAATCATGCCTCACCAATCTAATAGAATTCTTTGAGGGGGTCAACAAGCATGTGGACAAGGGGGATCCAGTGGATATAGTGTACTTAGATTTTCAGAAAGCCTTTGACAAGGTCCCTCACCATAGGCTCCTCAGCAAAGTAAGCTGTCACAGGATAAGAAGGAAGGTCGGATCGGTAACTTGTGAAAAGATAGGAAACAAAGGGTAGGAATAAATGGTCAGTTTTCAGAATGGAGAGAGGTAAATAGTGGTGTCCCCCTGGAGTCTGTACTGGGACCAGTCCTATTCAACCTATTCATAAATGATCAGGAGAAAGGGGTGAACAGTGAGGTGGCAAAATTTGCGGATGATACAAAACTATTCAAGATAGTTAAGTCCCAAGCAGACTGTGAAGGGCTATGAAAGGATCTCACAAAATTGGGTCTGGCCAACAAGATGGTAGATGAAATTCAGTGTTGATAAATGCAAAGTAATGCACATTGGAAAACATAATTCCAACTATCCATATAAAATGAGGTCTAAATTATCTGTTACCACTCAAGAAAGAGATCTTGGAGTCATTGTGGATAGTTCTCTGAAAACATCCACTTAGTGTGCAGTGGCAGTCAAAAAAAGTGAACAGAATGTTGGAAATTATTAAGAAAGGGATAGATAATACCGAAAATATCATATTGCCTCTATATAAATCCATGGTATGCCCACATCTTGAATACTGTGTGCAGATGTGGTCGCCCTATCTCAGAAAAGATATATTGGATTTGGAAAAGGTTCAGAAAAGGGCAACAAAAATGATTAGGGTATGGAACGCCTTCCATATGAGGCAAGATTAGTAAGACCGGGACTTTTCAGCTTGAAAAAGAGTTGACTAAGGAGAGATATGATTGAGGTCTATAAAATTATGACTGGTGTGGAGAAAGTAAATAAGGAAGTGTTACTTACTTCTTCTCATAACACAAGAACTAGAGGTCATCAAATGAAATGAATAGGCAGCAGGTTTAAAACAAAAGGAGTATTTTTTTTCACACAATGCACAGTGAGTCTGTGGAACTCTTTGCCAGAGGGTGTTGTGAAGGCCAAGACTATAACAAGGTTCAAAATAGAACTAGATAAGTTCATGGAGGATAGGTCTATCAATGGCTATTAGCCAGGATGGGCCGGGATGGTGTCCCTAGCCTCTGTTTGCCAAAGCTAGGAATGGGTGACAGGGGATGTGATTACCTGTTCTTCTTTGAGTGCTGTCCCTGTAGGTGCTCCACTCTAGGTGACGGTGCATCCTGGTGCTGTTGATCGGAGATTTTCGGTATCAGTGCCTGGTTGGGATGCACGCAGTCAGTTGGTATCTCCCGTCTCGTTGGAATCTTCCTAAGTGCGTGCGCCCCACACCCTCCTCAGTTCCTTCTCAACCATCCTCGTCTGAAGACGGGACTCGGGGCAGTGCTGCCTTTTCTTCCCTGGTCTCTATAGAAAACAGTAACAAAGAACATAGAAATAATTATTACTTAATCCCAGTTGTTTCCCTTCCTTTAGTATAGTTACATAATTAGTTTCTTAAGATACGTCTACACTATGGAATTATTCCGATTTTACATAAACCAGTTTTGTAAAACAGATTGTATAAAGTCAAGTGCATGCGGCCACACTAAGTACATTAATTCGGTGGTGTGCATCCGTGTACCAAGGCTAGCGTCGATTTCCGGAGTGTGGTACTGTGGGTAGCTATCCCATAGTTCTCACAGTCTCCCCCGCCCATTGGAATTCTGTGTTGAGATCCCAATGCATGATGGTGCAAAAATAGTGTCGCGGGTCATTCTGGGTAAATGTCATCACTCATTCCTTCCTCCATGAAAGTAATGGCAGACAATCATTTTGGGCCCTTTTTCCCTGGATTGCCCTGGCAGACGCCATAGTATGGCAACCATGGAGCCCGTTTTGCCTTTTGTCACTGTCACCGTATGTGTACTGGATGCCGCTGACAGAGCGGTACTGCAGCGCTACACAGCAGCATTCATTTGCCTTCGCAAGACAGCAGAGACGGTTATCAGTTGTTCTGTACCGTCTGCCATGCCATTGTAAATTGGCGATGAGATGATGGTTATCAGTTATTCTGTACCATCTGCTGCTGTCATGGGTGCCCCTGGCTGAGGTCGGCTGGGGGCGCAAAGACAAAAATGGGAATGACCCCCCGGGTCATTCTCTCCTTTATGGTTTATCTAAAAATAGAGTCAGTCCTGCCTAGAATATGGGGCAAGTGTGCTAGAGAACCAGTGTACTAGAGAGCACAGCTGCTCCGTGTCAGATCCCGCAGAAATGATGAGCTACATGCCATTCTAAGGGGTGCCCCTGCAACAACCCCACCCGTTGCTTCCTTGCTCCCTCAACCCTCCTGGGCTACCATTGCAATGTCCCCCCCTATTTGTGTGATGAAGTAATAAAGAATGCAGGAATAAGAAACACTGACTTGTTAATGAGATAAAATGAGGGGGAGGCAGCCTCCAGCTGCTATGATAGTCCAGGCAGGACATTAAACGGTGCGGGGGAGAGGAGCCCAGCATCCCGCTACTATGATAGTCCAGGTAGTACAGAATCTTTTCTTTAGACATGAAAGGAGGGTGCTGATGGAGCTCAGCCTCCAGTTGCTATGATGAAGACGGTTACCAGCCGTTCTGTACCATCTACTGGGAATGACCGGGAGTCATTCCTATTTTTACCCAGCCGCCCCCGGCCGACCTCACCTGAGGCCAGCCAGGAGCACTCACGGGCTGCTGCTGCTGATGATGGATAGTCACATTGTACCGTCTGCCACCGCGGAGGGGAAGGGAGAGGGTGCTGCTGTTCATTGCCTCAGCACCATGTCTACCAGCAGCATGCAGTAGACATAGGGTGACATATAAAAAAGTCAAGAAACGATTTTTTTCCCTTTTCTTTCACAGAGGGGGGGGAAAATTGATGAGCTATACCCTGAACCACCCCGGACAATGTGTTTGACCCTACATGCATATGGATCTCAGCCAATAATGCAAATGCTTTTCGGAGACTGCGGGGACTGTGGGATAGCTAGAGTCCTCAGTACTCCCTCCCTCCCTGCCTCCATGAGCGTCCATTTGATTCTTTGGCTTTCCGTTACGCTTGTCACGCAGCACTATGCTGAGTCCCTGCTGTGGCCTCTGTCTGGAGATTTTTTTCAAATGCTTTGGCATTTCGTCTTCTGTAATGGAGCTCTGATAGAACAGATTTGCCTCCCCATACAGCGATCAGATCCAGTATCTCCCGTACAGTCCATGCTGGAGCTCTTTTTGGATTTGGGACTGCATCGCCACCCGTGCTGATCAGAGCTCCATGCTGGGCAAACAGGAAATGAAATTCAAAAGTTCGCGGGACTTTTCCTGTCTACCTGGCCAGTGCATCTGAGTTCAGATTGCTGTCCAGAGCGGTCATAATGGTGCACTGTGGGATATTGCCCGGAGGCCAATACCGTCGATTTGTGGCCACACTAACCCTAATCCGATATGGTAATACCGATTTTCAGCGCTACTCCTCTCATCGGGGAGGAGTACAGAAACCGGTTTAGAGAGCCCTTATAGCGATATAAAGGGCCTTGTTGTGTGGACGGGTGCAGCGTTAAATCGGTTTAACGCTGCTAAAATCGGTATAAACGCATAGTATAGACCAGGCCTCAGTTTAAAAAAAAAAAAAAAATCTCTCAGGCTTGTCTCCTGTTGAGACACTCTCCCCAGCCATTTCTAATTCATATTGCCACGAACTTCAGGATTCAAAAGGTGCATTTCCTGTCAGGACTCCATGCCACGGACAGATGGGCACTCACATTGTGTGAAGTGCCTTGGGGACACCCACATCTCCACAAAGTGCCTCCATTGCGCGAGCCTCAAGTCAAGAGCTCGTCGCGACAGGGACCTGCGGCTCAAAATGCTGATGGAAAAATCCTTACAGCTGCTTTCGGAGACGGGAAAAGTTAAACCCGCTCCTACATGCTCCCCAACCAGATCTGAACCAGTGTGGAGCATTGCTTCACCCTCCCTGGAGTGAAGGCAAGAAGCAGAATAGTCTCACAGGAGAGACTTTAACAAGGGTAGGGGGTCTCCTGCGAGATCCCTACGCTCTCTGCTGACAGCGCCAAAGGCGGGTGCCTCAGCTTTTTCTAATGCCTCAGCCGCGGTTCCTACAGAGCACAGAGGCAGGGACCCGACCTCCCGTGCCGGGAAGGTCCTTGTTGCCCCGGTCCCCTCAGCACTGAAAACGGCTGCGGTGCGGACAGCGTGCCCCTCCTCGGCACTGAAAATGGCCGCAGTGCTGACAGCATGCCCCTCGGCACCGAGAAGAACGTGGGCACCGAGCCTATCTTCCACCAGGGCACCAGCAGCAGACCCCCTGCAGGGCACCTCCAAGCAATCTGCAGCACTATTGTCACTTTGACTTTCTCTTGCTAATGAGCTAGAGCAGAGAGCAGGCTCAGCTCAGCCCAGGGAGGAGGAGCAACAGTTTCTCACTCAATGTGACCTTTCAGTGCCACCTGAGCCTCACTCTCCGCTCCAAGATACACAGGGCTCTTTTTTTTTGAACTGCCACTCTCTCCACCTGAACTGGCTTTCACTGACGGTGACCTTGAGTTGCAGCAGCAAGCGGAGTTCTCCCCTCCTGCTTCTCCTCCATAGGCACCTCTGCCACCTCAGGTCGTGGCTCAAGGTCACCAGCCTCAGTTTTCCTACTTTGCCCCCCCCCCGTGGGTGACACCTGGGTTCTCCTACCCTATGCCTTGGCCTCAGTGGTATCCTTGGCAACATCCTCCTACCACTCCTCCTCCTTCTGTGCCTCAATATCCTGCTCCGTCCACTTCTACAGTGCCTGAGCCTCCTCCTGAGTATGCAAGTTATGCACCATATCCTGACTCACCGACTCCTAACTCTCCATTAGCCCTGGACGGAGCCCTCCTCCCTCCGCCTCCACAGGCCGTGGACAACTGTAAACAATTTCAAGAACTTTTCAGGAGGGTGGCACTCAGTCAAGATATCCCCTTAGAAGAAGTTCAGAAGACGCAACACAGACTCCTCAGAATCCTTCAACCGTCTGCACCCTCAAAAGTCACGCTCCCTATAAATGAAGCACTCCTGGAGCCAGCTGACACACTCTGGCAATCCCCAGCTTCTTTAGTACCAACTTGCAAAAAGGCCGAACATAAATACTATGTCCCTGCTAAGGACGCTGACTTCCTATTTTCTCATCCACCACCAAACTCTCTTGTCATGGATGCAGTTGCACAGAGGAAGAAACAGTCACAATATCGACCCACCCTGCAAGACAAGGACCTTAGACGCCTCGACGTCTTGGGCTGCAAGGTTTATATGTCCTCCACACTACAATTCAGAATTGCAAACTATTCTGCTCTCCTCACCAGTTATGACTTTGATAATTGCAATAAACTTTTTGAATTTGCCTCCTACATTCCAGAGGATAGGAGAGGAGACTTCAAATCCATCCTGACTGATGGCCAACTAATTTCCAGAATGGCCCTACAGGCATCTCTAGGCATGGCGGACACAGCAGCCCGTACAACTGCAACTGCTGTGGTTATGTGCAGATCCTCATGGCTCTCTGCATCTGGCATCCCGAAAGAACTGCAGACCAAAGTGGAGGATCTCCCCTTTGATAAGGACAAACTTTTCTCAAAAAAAACTGATAAACTCCTTCACACCATGAAAGATTCTAGAGCGACACTGCGCACCCTGAGCATTCACCCATCTCTTCCCAGGAGACAACGATACCAACCCTACCAAAGACCCCGCAAACAACAGTACTATTGTCCTCAACCCAAACCATGCAACATAACTAGGAATCATACTAGACCCCCCAAGCGCAGACAAAATCGAAATCAAGCCACCACCTTCTGTCCATCGGGCAATAAACAACAGTTTTGAAATGTTGGTCAAGGGTCTGCATGACCACCCCTTGATTCCACCGCTTACTTGCCCATTTGGCCACCGCCTCCAGAATTTCCAACATGCCTGGCAGTGGATTACACAGTACCGCTGGGTCCTCAAAATAGTTCAGTCCGGTGACTCCATCCCTTTTATATCCTATCCTCCTACCCTTCCCCGTCCCTCTTCAGGGACCCTTCTCATGACCACTTACTTCACACAGAAGTGGCGCATCTTCTGTAACTAGGTGCAGTGGAGCCTGTGCCGACACAACATCAATGGACAGGTTTCTACTCCCATTACTTTCTAACTCAGAAAAAGACCGGAGGATGGAGGCCTATACTAGATCTATGCCGACTGAACAAATTTTTGAGGACACAAAGATTCAAGATGGTCAAACTGGGCACAATAATACCTGCACTGGATCCAGGGGACTGGTTCACAGCCCTTAATCTACAGGATGCTTACTTTCCTATTATCAATTCATCCGGCTCACAGACGCTTCCTACGATTCACAATCGGTCACAACCATTTTCAGTACAGAGTTCGTCCTTTCGGACTCTCCACAGCACCAAGAGTTTTTTCCAAGACTCTAGCCGTGGTCATGGCTCACCTCCGCAAATACGGGGTCACGCTGTTCCCCTACCTGGATGATTGTCTTGTCAAGGGCAACTCCTACGGTGAGACACTTCAGGCTACCCATTTCGCCATCTCCCTCTTTCACAGCCTAGGCCTCCAAATAAACATCCAAAAATCCACCCTGACACCTACACAACAGATCAAGTTCATCGGAGCTCATCTCGACTCAATTCAGAGCAGGGCCTCGCTCCCATATCACAGATTCCTCGCTATCACGCAGCTCAGACGCACGCTCTCTATTCGTCCTAGGACACAGGCAAGAATCTGTCTAAAGCTCCTTGGTCACATGGCAGCCACCACCTTTGTGGTTCAGCACGCCAGGCTACACATGAGATGTCTCCAGGGCTGGCTCAATTCCAGTTTCAAACCCAACAGACACACCTTAGGGATGCTGCTAACTCCTCCTCCCAATGTTATAGCTTCCCTACATTGGTGGACAAGTCCAGAAAACCTCTGCACGGGGGTTTCCTTCCAGCAATGATCCCCAACGCTCATGCTCACCACAGACGCTTCCCTAATAGGCCGGTGGTCCGCATCAGAGACGCACCTACACATAAATCTCTTAGAGCTCAGAGCAGTGAGGCGAGCGTGCCTTCACTTTCTTCCCCTCATAAAGAACAAATCTCTTCGGGTCTTAACAGACAACATAGCATGTATGTACTACATAAACAGACAAGGGGGAGCCCGATCACATTCCCTTTGGATGGAAGCCATTTGACTATGGAATTGGTGCATACAACATCGAATACAAATCATTGCTCCCTACCTACCAGGCAGCCATAACACTACTGCCGACGCACTCAGCAGGCACTTCTCAACAGAACATGAATGGGAACTGCACCCCGCAGTACTCCAACAGCTCTTCTCCCTCTGGGGCACCCCTTCAATAGATCTCTTTGCCACAACCTAGAATCGAAAATGTCCCCTGTTTCGCTCCAGAGAGGTACTCAAGATTGCATCCCTAGGAGATGCATTCCTCATCCCATGGAACAACTCCCTCCTGTATGCCTTCCCACCAATTCCTCTATTATACAGGGTTCTTCAGAAGATTGCAGACGACAAGGTCCAGGTCATCCTTATTGCCCTGGCTTGGCCAAGACAGACGTGGTATCCCTATCTACTCCGCATGTCCTCCCATCACCCATGGGCTCTCCCCAACAGACCAGATCTCCTTTCCCAGGACAACGGATGGGTTCTTCACCCCCAGCTCCAAAAGCTCCACCTCACAACCCTGGTTCCTTCATGGTTCCAAATCCATGAACCAATCCATTCTGAGCAAGTCCAATATGTCCTCCTGCACAGTAGGAAAGACTCCACTCATAAAACCTACCTGGAGAAGTGGAAGCGTTTCGCCCTCTGGTACTCACGTAATCACTTAACCCCCAATAACGTGACCCTCCGTAACATTCTAGACTACCTCCTGAAACTAAAACAGGACAGACTTTCGCTCAGCTCCATCAAAGTGCACCTGGCGGCGCTTACCACCTTCCATGACCTATTAGACGGTTATTCACTCTTTACCCACCCCACCATAAAACGCTTTCTCACGGGCCTACAAAATCTCTACCCTGAAATTCGCCCAGCAGCGCCTGCATGGAATCTTAACCTTGTTCTTCATGCTCTCATGAAACCTCCATTTGAGCCCTTGGCTACCTCCTCTCATCTCCATATGTCCATGAAGGTGGCTTTCTTAGTTGCCATAACATTGGCAAGGAGAATTGGTGAAATGAGTGCCCTGAAGGCCCACCCTCCCTACACAATCTTCTCCAAAGACAAAGTCACTTTGAGACCGCATCCTAAATTTCTTCTTAAGGTGGTATCGACCTTCCACCTCAACCAACCTATATACTTACCTACTTTCTATCCCGAACCTCACAAGACTCTTCAAGAGGCAACCCTGCATACTCTTGACATCAGGCGAGCAATAACTTTTTATTTAGACAGGACTAAACCATTTTGTAAGTCCCCACGACTTTTTGTTTCCATTACCGAAAGATCGAAAGGTACAGTTATCTCTAAACAACGTTTATCCAAGTGGATCTCTGACTGCATCAGATCCTGTTACCGTGCGCAAAATCTTCAACCGCCTGAAGGCATTAGAACTCATTCCTCTCAAGCCATGTCGACATCTTTTGCCTTCCTACACAATGTTCCCATTCCTGACATCTGCAAAGCGACTGCGTGGTCATCTGAACACACATTTGCAAAACACTATGCTCTCACGCAAGACACCACGGCAGACACCATAGTAGGCCATACAGTACTATTTACAGTACTCACTGCTGCATCTCCAAAGTCCCACCAACCATAGTGGGTACTGCTACACATTCACCTAGAGTGGAGCACCCACAGGGACAGCACTTGAAGAAGAAGAGAAAGTTACTCACCTTGCAATAACTGAGGTCTTCGAGATGTGTGTCCCTGTGAGTGCTCCACTCCCTACCCTCCTCCCCTCTACTTTGGAGTACTAGTATGATTCTCCACAGTAGAGAAGGAACTGAGGAGGGTGTGGGGCGCACGCACTCAGGAAGATTCCAATGAGACGAGAGATACCAACTGAGAGTGTGCGTCCCAACCAGGCACTGCTACCGAAAATCTCCCATCAACGGCGCCGGGACACACCGTCACCTGGAGTGGAGCACCCACAGGGACACACATCTCGAAGAATCTCAGTTACTGCAAGGTGAGTAACTTTCTCTTCTGTTCATTCCATAGGTGCCAACTTCTCCTGGTGCCGGTGGGTGGCCCCCCCCCATCCCAGCCCTGCCCCAACTCCACCTCTGCTCCGCCCCCATTTCAGCCCTTCCCCAAAGTCCCCACCCCAACTCTGCCCGCTCACTGCCCGTATTGGACCCCTTCCCCAAATCCCGGGCCTGCCTCTTCCCCACCCTCTCCCCTCAGTGCTCCGGGTTCCTGCTCCTCCCTCCCACAGCTTGTTACAACATGTGGGGCAGCTCACCACATGTCTGTATGTGTGATACTGGATGAAAGTCAAACAATGCCTTACAACATAAACATGATAATATGTTGTATGTCCCAATGCGTGTTCACTGCAGCACTGTATGTGATATCTTACACTGTTTTCTTGTGCAGGGACAATCTAGTTACCAGAGGAACTGAGATGGACAGGGGAGAACCAGCAGATCACAGCCCACAGAGTTCTTGTATTTCCCTAGAGAGCCAGGCCACCACCCTGAGTAACTTAAAATATACCCTGGCAGGTAACTGTGATATTAGGAATGCAAGTTCAGTATTTCTGCAAGCCAAACACTTAGTATGTGGCACAAGCTCCTTTCCCAGGTTCTATATCCTTTTTACGCTCTATATACAAATTGGACCAAAATAACTAAATAGGTTTTTTTTTAATTCTCACCTTTAGTTATTTTAGGGCAAATCTGTGTGTGGTCTCTCATATTTTGGAATAAGAGTGACTGTCTCTTAAGTCAAATTGAAATTAGGCACTCTTGTTCCAAAATATGGCAGTCCACACACAGACTTGCCCTGAAATAACTAACTGTGTGAATTAACTATGTGTTTGGCCCCCTCCATCTTTCTATTTTCGTTTATTTAGTTATTTCGGTTCCATTTTGTGTGTAGACAAGCCCTTATTCATGAAGCAGCTTGAAACCTTAAACAGAAGTGCAAGTTTACATCAGAATGGTACAAGCTCCTTGGCTTGTCATAAACGGAAAACAAGAAGATGGCACTGGAGCTGCTATTAAAATACTCTCCAATTTGTCCTGGCTAATAAGGAGGAAAAAGTTCTCTCCATAATAAATGCATTTTAGTACTTGTGCCTTCAAGAGGCACTTTGAATGAACTTCATTAAATGGGCTTCAATTATCTCATAGATCAGTTAACACTAAAGCCTAATGATGCCAATTTAAATGTCAGCTTTGCTGACTATTTCACTGTTGATTGTTTCAGCATCAACATGCAGCCATTCTGGGACTGTGGCCCTATAGTCTCTCCCTTCTCACTTTTTGAACTCAAGTGGTTCACAACACCTTTTCTTCCCACATTCAACTGCAGGCTCATAAGGAGCAATATTAAAATATACAATATATATTATATAAAAGGAAATCTTAGTTGTCACATTATACATTTTTCATAACACTTTTACTATGGATTTCTCCCAGCTGTAAAATGACTCTTTCACAAAACAGCACAACTACTCTTGCACAGAAGCCAAAGTATTTCATGCAATAAGCAATACATCTTGTGTGTGTGTGTGTGTGTGTGTGTGTGTGTGTGTGTGTGTGTGTGTGTGTTAATCTGATGTTTGATTTATTTTGTGGTGTCAACTAAAAACTTAAGCCTGATTGGCCATTGATGATCAGCACGAGGCTGGTTATTATACGTGGAGAATACTTGCAGTGTGTTGGTATTCAAGTAGAACAGCTCCTGCTTTGTGTGCAAGTGGTCCCAGGTTCAAAATCTGACTAATGTCTTGCAAGAGGTTCAGATACCATGGCACTAGAAGAATCTTCTGTTCTGTTCGGTATTGGAAGTACAGTTACAACAACCCAGGAAATGGAAGAATGGAGCAAAGTTTGAACATGATGACTTGCAAAGGATTTTTTTAAAGTGAGGCTTGTGTTCTTTTTCAGTTCTTTAAGATGGACAAGAATACTGAAAGGAAGGATTTTTTTAATCTCCTGCATTTAAAAAAAAAAGAGAGAAAGAAATGTCAGGATTGTGTCAAGTCTAGTCTTTCCTAGCTTTGCTAGAAGATCTTCAGGGGGTGTCAGAGATGTGTGTTGTGAGCTCTCGCACCTTAACTGAAAGAAAAGGGAGTGTTCAATCTTTTCAAACAGAACCTTTCTCTAGGTGTTTAAGCATTATTGTTAACTAGGTTGTCATGGTATAATTCCCCACTCTGAACCTTAGCGTCCAAAAGATGGGGTACCAGCATGAATTCCTCTAAGCTCAATTACCAGCTTAGTACTTGTAGCGCTGCCACCAACCAGGAATTACAGTGCCTGGTACACTCTGGTCCCCCCAAAACCTTGCCCGGGGACCTCCCAGACCCTCTGGATTTTAACACAAGGAAAGTAAACCCTTTCCCTCACCGTTGCCTCTCCCAGGCTTCCCCTCCCTGGGTTACCCTGGAAGATCACTGTGATTCAAACTCCTTGAATCTTAAAACAGAGAGGAAAATTCACCTTTCCCCCTCCTTCTCTCTCCCCCTCCGAGACTCTCCCTGAGAGAGAAAGTAATCCTTTCTCCTCACCAGTTCTCTGGTGGATCCAGATCCAGTCCCCTGGGTTCTCACCAGAATAAAAAAACAATCAGGTTCTTAAACAAGAAAAGCTTTTAATTAAAGAAAGAAAAAACAGTAAAAATTATCTTTGTAAATTTAAGATGGAGTATGTTACAGGGTCTTTCAGCTATAAACACTGGGAATACCCTCCCAGCCTAAGTATACAAGTACAAATTAAAATCCTCCCAGCCAAATACACATTTGCAAATAAAGAAAACAAACATAAGCCTAGCTCGCCTTATCTACCTAATACTTACTATTCTGAACTTATAAGAGCCTATATTGGAGAGATTGGAGAGAAACCTGGTTGCACGTCTGGTCACTCTCAGAACCCAGAGAGAACAACAACCAAACACTAACAGCCCACACAAAAAACTTCCCTCCCTCAAGATTTGAAAGTATCCTGTCCCCTGATTGGTCCTCTGGTCAGGTGACAGCCAGGCTCACTGAACTTAACCCTTTACAGGCAAAAGAGACATGAAGTACTTCTGTTCTATTAACCCTTGACTATCTGTTTTTATGTCATAGGTATTAACAAAAATATCAGAATTTTAAGACTGTCTAAAAATTCCTTTCTCTCTGGATTACTTAATTTTCACTCTCTTGTGATGTCATCACTTAGTAATTCTGCCCTGATTATAACATGTTCCAGGTTGGACAGAAGCTGAATTTTTAACATTAAAAAAGCTTTTTTACAAAGCTTTTCCTGCCTCCTCTCTATTTTATAACAGAAACTAAAATGGGCACCTACCTATTTTTTTTTTTTAAACATTTGAAAATTACTTTTAAAACTCGTTAGTGGTTTCTGTTTCACATTGAGATCAAAATTCTGGAGGCTGGAGTTGCTGCTGACAGACAATCATTCTATGTTTGCTAGGCATAGTTGCAGCAAGCTTGGTTTGGAAATGCAGTAATGTATTTGGACGTTTTTGTTTTGGAGAAAAGGGAAGGTGGGACTGTGTACAGCTATCATAAAGATGGGACTTGAGTGCGGGTATGAAATATACATCCACTGTGATTACTGATGCAGGGGAAATCTCTAATGCTGTGTTCTTCATTGCAGGGGAGGAAGAAGAGGAAAATATGAAGTACATAGTCATTGATCAATTCCAGCAGAAATTTGGTCCCGCTGTGAGTAATAACAATGATAACATTCAGGCTATATCTACATTACAAAGTTAAATCAACATAAGTTATGTCAGCTATCATCCACTGCTGTAATTCTACTTCTTTTGCAATCCACACCACACACTTGATGGCAGAGCGTGTCCACAGTTGGCGCTCTTGCATTGACAGACAGAGCAGTGCACCGTGGGTGGATATCCCACTGTGCAACTTGCCACCATCTGCCTCTGGGTGTTCTGGGAAGAGTTTGCAGTGCCTTGTGGGGACGGGTTCACCATCCGATGATGCAGTTTTCTCCATCCCATTATTCCATGGGCTTCTAACTACATTTTGCGCGGCTTTTCAACAGCCACCGTAAACTGCCTGCCTGCCATCTGTCTCAAAGCATGGGTCCTACACTTCTCTCCCGTATTGCCATGAGTGTTATGAACACAGTATTTCATTAGCTGTGAATCTGATGATGACTTCTGCTCTGTCATGGAAAGAAACAATTCAAGATTGCTTTTGGCATTCACAGAGCAGCTGCACATGGTGGACCATTGGTTCTGTGCACAGGAAACAAGGACTGAGTGGTGAGATTGCATCATGATGGGTATATGGGATGATGAGCAGTGGCTGCAGAACTTTTGGATGCACAAAGCCGCCTGCCTGGAACTGTGTGTGGAGCTCGCACCTGTCTTCTGGCGCAAGAACACCAAAATGAGAGCTACCCTAACAGTGGAGAAGCAAGTGGTGATCACTGTGTGGAAGCTGGCAACTCTGGACTGCTACTGCTCAGTCACAAATCAGTTTGGAGTTGGGAAGTCCACTGTGGGGGTTGTAGTGATGCAAGTGTGCAGAGCCCTTAATTGCCTCCTGTTACGATACTAAGGCTATTACTTAGTACTAAGGATACTAAGAGGGGTTCAACCGTGGGGGGGGCTGTTCAAATCAGGGAAGCTTTGAAGGAACATTTTGACAATGAGCCCCAGTAATATGTCTGTCTGTAATGCATGTAGCCAGGCATTGTTGTCTTGCACCGTAGTCTGAACTTTGTAATGATTGCTGTGTGTGCATTTAATTTTATAATGCAAATGCACCAATTGCCACTGGGTATGAATTTCAGCAGCAATCACTGTTTGTAGGAGATAAATAAAAAAACGTACTTATAGAAAGATATGGAATTCCCATTTAACAGTGATGCAAACGTTTATTTGTTCTGGAAGGGACATGAAAATGAAGAGCACATTTTCAAATGAGGTTCTCACAGTTGGGTATATGTCCAGCTGTCATTGTGATACATGTCCTTCAGGGCGGAGCACATGGGGTACTGAGGTGGCCCAGGAACATATGAGGAGTGTGTGTGGGGAGGGCATGGAAGGCAGTTCTGTATGGGCTGCAGGAGGAGGCAAACATGGGTTTGTTCCATCTGCAGTTAAGTCAGGGACCTCAGAATGTCTGCTTGGTCCTGTAACAGCTGTATCATCTGCTCCTGTCCTTTTTTCCTCTCTTGGCTATTCATATGCATTTTCTCACTGATCAACTCTGCTGACAATCCAAAGTATCTGAGGATTGCTGCGCTTCCCGGAACATGTCTTCCTTATTCCTCCTGTTTCATTTCCTTATCTGACAGAGCTGCTCAGCTGCTGTGCAGGAGGAGACCATCAAGGGCACATCTGCAGAAGCTAAAGAAATAATAGGCAGGGGCACTATTGTGAGTGCATTCACAGCCTTGAATCAAACTAGTTAGAAACACCACTTTCTCACTTCCCCTTGGCAGGCACACAGCACAGCAGGGGCCTTAGCCATGGTGAGTTGGCCCTGCGGTTGAAGGAGCAAGATGGGACTAAGGGTGAGGGGCTTCAGAGGGGAATCACTATAAGCGCCTAGGGCCACTATTCTGAATACTGGCACCATTTTCCACAGGTGGGCGTGATAGCAGCTGATATCTTGCTCCTGAGGGTAACTGAGGATGCAAGGTTGCAGCTCCTGCTTACGTGTGGCTGCAGAGCAGGTTTGTATGCTGCTTGCCTATGTGCTGCTTTGTTGCCTGCAGAAATAATTGCCAATTCATACAGCAAAGTTTCCTATAGTGGGGGGAAAACAAAGTAGCCCTCCCAAGCAACTTTTGGCAGAAGATTGCAGAGAACCTACAAGAAAGTTTCCTAGAGATCTCTAAGGAGGATTCCTGGGAAATCATGGTGAGCATCAATAAACTTTCTCGCAGGACCCCCTCTGCCTAGGTGCATAGGGGAATGAGAAGCATATACTGTGCCTGTGTTGGGTATTTAAGTCCCCCTTCTACCCTGATTAAAAAAGCAGAACTCTACTTCTTGTCTCCCTGCAGTATCAAAGAACAAAGTGTATTTTCCAGAGCTCCCCTTTCTTGCATCAGGCGCATCACAGCTGGAGTGGACCCCTCCGGAGTTGAGAAGAGTTCCTTGCTCACCATGCCACCGGATGTCCCTGTCACCTGTCTTCATCCTCCTCTAACTTCACTTCCTCTTCCACCACATCTTCCTCAGTGTTGACTCCACTGACCACAGTCTCCAGCTCCTGTAAAGCTCATTGCAGAAGCTGCAAGTCTTTGGAGATGCACCAGACCAACGATTGGCCTCCCTTGCCTTCTGGTATGCCTGCCTCAGCAACTTGATCTTGGCACGGCACTGCTGCGTGTCCCTATTTTGCCCCTTCTTTATGCCATGAGCAATCTGCCCATAGATATCAAAATTCCTGTGGCTGAAGTGGAGTTGTGACTGCACAGCTTTCTCTCCGCACAGTCCCAGCAGATCCAACAACTCAAGAGTACTCCAGGCAAGCGCACGTTTTGTTTCAGGGAGCCAGCATGTTCAGCTGGGCAAATGCTATGTGAGCTCTCCATGCTGAGCAAACAGGAAGAGGAATTTCAGAAATTCCTGGGGCTTTAAACTGGTGGCCAGAGCGAACACAATGGGCTTTGTGGGACACCTCCTGGAGGCCACTTAGGGTGACATAAGCAACACAGTGTTTACACTGACACTGCATCGCTCTAACTATCCCCATAAGCCCTACACCTGTTGCCAAGGTGGTTTTATTATGTCAGCGTAGCAGGGGAGTTAAATCAGTGGGAGGAACATTGTAGTGTGTACACATCCACAGTTAGGTCCATGTAAGCTGCCTTATGTTGACTTATCTGTGTAGTGTAAACATGGCCTTAGAGTGGTGATCTGTGACCTTGTCTTAGTTCAATAGCCAGTAGATTTTGCTATGCAAGATCTTGACCAGTTCTCCATGAGATATAGTTCTGGAGTTTACAGCTTGTGTTCCCTAACTCCTATGGAGATGTGGTAACCACTATTTGTCTGAGTAAAGCGGCAATGACCTCTTTGATGACCATCAATGACTTCTTACACCAGCATAACAATGATGTGGAAAGGTCTGTGCACATGTATCAAATGTGGTGGAGTTCTGTGCATGTTTGGGGTTTGTAATCTTTGTGAAGTCTATCAAATATGGAGGTCTATGTCTATTTTGTGTGATTTATATCAATTGTGTATAGCAGTTGTGCAAGGGGCCATGTGTGTATGGGGGTCTATCAATTGTTGGGAGTCAGAATTAAATTGATGTGTTTTGTAGGAATTAAAATTTAAATGGCCTGTGTAGTGGGGAGCATCAGAATTACTTGGTGCTGGGTGACAGAATCAGTTGTCGGTCTTTTCAGTGGTGTGTGGGGCTTTTGCAAGTTACCACCACTTTTTTTTTTCCCCCCTCTCCCCAGTCTGCCCCACTCGGGAAACTGGCTTTGCTGCTCTCGATCAGTGGTTCTCAAAGCCGGTCCGCCACTTGTTCAGGGAAAGTGCGGGCTGAGGGATGTGCTGGCTGTCCTTCCGCAGCCCTCATTGGCCTGGAGCGGCAAACCGCGGCCAGTGAGAGCCGCGATCAGCTGAACCTGCGGACGTGGCAGGTAAACAAACCGGTCCAGCCTGCCAGGGGCTTTCCCTGAACAAGCGGCAGACTGGCTTTGAGAACCACTGCTCTAGATTCAACAGGAGGCCTAAGTAGCTGGTGGTGAGAGGGTTCTGTCATAGTGCCCTTTGACCTAATGACAGATTTCCTGATTAAAAACCTTATTTGGAGGAAATGATCTTGTCCCCTATGTTTGTATAACATAAACAGTTATTGTTTTTACATGGCAGTGGGACCTGCAAGGGCCCCATTGTGCTAGGCCTTGTACACACACGTAGCAAAAAGATGATCCCTTCCCCAGAAAGCTAATCTAAGCATTGTTTGAAAAGGAAGATGTGAGATTTTTTTTTCTAAAAAATTATAATGCTACTGTGACTGGTCTGTGCTCTGAGACTTGCTTTATTATAAGAATATTATAATTGTCCAGACCCCTTTTCCTTCAGTGCTCCAACTGTGCCTCTCTTCAGTTTCTTTTTATGCAAAAGTTATTGACAGAAATTGATAGTGGTTAGGCCACTGGTGTACTGAGACCACTGCCAGTCATGCTGACCAATATTGTGTCATTGTTTCCTTGTACTCCACCATCTGTTTATCTGAATCCATTTTGCCTTATACTTATATTGTAAGCTCTTTGAGGCAGGGACCATCTTTTTTTGTTCTGTTTTTGTACAGCACCAGTGAGTGGGCTCCTAGGTGCTACAATAATATAGATAATATGTACAGCTTTAGAGGATGAACTCCTTTTAATCCGTGGGCACTGGGTATCAAAGCCTCCCCAAACAGCCCTGCGTGGCCCAGTCACATTCTGTCCCCAGGTCCTCTCCTGCTTCCCGGTGCTGGGCTGGGGCCAGGGACTCTGGGCAGCTGGATCTGGTGCTCACAACGCCTGCCCCACACTCTGGAGGGGACGATCTGGGTTCTTGCAGGGGAAGGTGGGCAGTAGGAGTGGGCCGGGGGCTAACCTCACTGAGCCTGTGGTTCACCCACCACCAATGTTTTAGTGCATGGAAACAGATAAAGTACAGGGAGCAAGCTTATCCATAGTATCTCAACAATATGCCTCAAACCTCCTCTGGTGGTGAAAGAGTTGTTCATTATCTATGCTCCATACAGTCCTTGAGCTCTCTGCTAAGACTATCAATGAGGGCACTGATTATAGTATATGTTGTGCTTCATATGCTGTCTTCCAGTAATGGACTGAAACCTCCAGTGTATGTCTTACAGGCCACTAAACACCTGTCAGATGCAAATTACTTTTGGTCACTAATGACTTCTGTTGAATTTGAACCAATGACTGAGAGGTGAAAGACTCCCTGTTTTTATGACCAGTCTCCCAAGCCATCCAATTCCTATATTCCTTTTCTTCTTGTTCTCACTAGATGCTGCACATCAAAAAACAGAGTGTTTTAGGTGTGGCAGCAGAGGGTGTTAATCTGTGTCGTCATGGAAGACTCTGCTGGCTTCAGGTAAGGGGCAGTTAAAGAAAGAGAGAATGTGTTTTTTCAAGATGTTCCACTGTTAAGAAGGCATAATCTGGGGAAAAAACTTGGGCTAGGTCTACACTTAAAAAAATATACTTGTATAACCCACATAGTTAAGCTGGTGAAAGCCATTTTATAGAAGCAATTATACTGATATAAAGTGTTTCATATCAGTATTACTTATTTTACTTTGCTGAACCTGAATAAGCTGTACCAATATAAGCAATCTGATATAACTGCATCTACACTAGGAGGGTCTTGCTGCTTTAACTCTGCTGGCATAGTTAAAGCAGGAAAACTCTTTGTGTAGACAAGGCCTTGATGATGATTGATCTTGAAACAGGTCAGAATATGGGAAGATTAGCTGAAAAGTGTGAATCCAGAGATGTTTTAAATTCATGATAGTAAGGCCTTATCTAAATTAAAAGTTGTATTGGTTTAACGTTCAAGGTTTAAAAAACAGTTTATTTAAATGTGTCTGAAGCCTGTGTGGATGCTCTTAATTCAATTTTAAATCTGGTTTATGTAAAATTAAGTGTCCACACAGGGTTTGAATGAGTTTAATTAAAATTGGTTTAAAATAATCCAGGGCAACTTTGAATATAAACAAGGCCAAGTTTTATATCAAAGTCTGGTGGCAGAGGACAGGATACAGTATTTTCATTTTAACCCTTGTAGTGAAAGGGGAGTCCATGAAAGGAAAAGTTCAGTGGGACTGTTATTCTCTTTGTCTATATCCAGTGAAGGAAGTAAGGAAATGGAAGGTTGGTTTAATTCAAGCATTTTGGATAGGATTTCTAATATATATGTTCTTTGCATGTCTGAAAATGCCCGTTATGTAACTGCACACAATAAACTACTGAGTTTGATCCCTTATTGCAAGCTTGTCTGCGAGTATCTGTTTGAAAACGGGGGATTATCTCCAGATTAATATTCGTGAAACTGTAAACCTACTGTCCTCAAGGTACTTTTTCTGAACAACATTCTTTTACAAAGCTGGGTTACAGCAGACCCTCCCTCTTCTTTTAGATCCCTCTCTGGCTTCCCCACTTGCAAATAAATTGGGATTGTTTTGTTTTAGGTAGCCACGAGAAGTCGGGTTTTTTTATTTGATATTTTCTTTCTGGGGCCTCGAGTTTTCAAAAATGGACTGCAAGTGGTGCTGGAAGACAAGAACATTTTGAAAGTAAGTGTTCAGAAGGGTGGCAGGGTGTGTGAGAAATGGTTGAGCCACATCAGTAAGAAATTGCAATTGGATATTGAATCTACAGTCATATTCAAGCATCTTTCTTTGGTTCTTCAGGTCATGCATGACTGCCGTTTGATCTCAGACTGCCTGTCACATCAGTATGGAATCATTCTTTCCAACGTATTTGATACACAGGTACCCTGCTGACTAGTTTGGTTTGTAACCGGAGAACAGTTTCAGCAAGAGAGAAGCTTACTGGCTTGGTATAAGGGTTTCTCCTGACTAGGATACAAGCAGGGCTGGCTCCAGGCACCAGCGAAGGAAGCAGGCGCCTGGGGTGGCACTCCGTCTGTTATTGGGGCGGCATGTCGGGTCTTCGGTGGCAGCTCAAGCGTGCCGCTTTAGTCTTTGGTGGCAATTCGACGGTGGGCGCTTCACTCCGTCTCTTTCTCTTCGGCGGACAATCAGGTTTTTCTTCTTTTGCAGCTTGGGGTGGCAAAAAAGCTGGAGCCAGCCCTGGATACAAGCATTTTGCTTAGAATGTATTAGCTGTCACGTTCTAACTAACACACTCTAACACCCCAGTACAGACCAGATGTCCTGATTTTATAGAGACAGTTGTGATTTTGGGGTTTTTTTTTTTTAAAAAGGCTCCTATTACCCCACCCCACCCCACCCCCATCCCAATTTTTCATATTTGCTGTCTGGTCACCCTAAGGCAGGGGTAGGCAACCTATGGCACATGTGCCGAAGATGGCACGCGAGCTGATTTTTCAGTGGCACTTACACTGCCCAGGTCCTAGCCACCAGTCCAGGGGGCTCTGCATTTTAATTTAATTTTAAATGAAGTTTCTTAAACATTTAAAAAACCTTATTTTCTTTATATACAACAATAGTTTAATTATATATTATAGACTTATAGAAAGAGACCTTCTAAAAATGTTAAGATATATTACTGGCATGCAAAACCTTAAATTAGAATGAATAAATGAAGAGTCAGCACACCAATTCCGAAAGGTTGCCGACCTCTGCGCTAAGGCAAGGCAAGCTGTATATATATCTGTGAATAGATGATCAAAGGCTTCAGTTTGACCAGCCAGCATGTGCTAAAGTATAGCTTGCCTTGTCTATATTGGACTTTTTGAATGTGTTAGTACGTGTTAGCTAGAGTTCTAAGTCCTCCCTCCACTTTTTATCCTAGTCAAGAGAAATCTTAACCTACAAAAAAGGTGTTTTGTTTGAGCGATGGTTTAAAAATATGTTAGGAATTAGTGTAGAAAGGTTTTAACACCTTTTAAAGATATGTATGTTGATCCATGATCAATCTTGGTGGAAGCTTGAGGCTTATTCCCACTTACATGGGGTCCAGATTGGCCCCTGGATACAGTCAGGGTAAATCTATTTTTACTCTTTCCATCCCTATTGTAAGTGCAGAAACAGAGTAAATGAGTTAGGCCACATATGTCTACTGCTGATGCAGCTCCACAAATGCTAGCAACAGTGAGACTGATAGAGTAGACCAGGCAGTGATAAAAGCATCTGGTTCCACAGTTGCTAGCTGTGATAGAGCTGCATCAGTACTACACATGCGGCTTGTCTTGACTACAACTTTTTATTGTATTAGAACTTGATATTGAAGAAATGAATTAACCAACACTATGCCAACTATGATTCCACTCAGTAGAGACAGGGATAAATTGTTGTTTGGCTAGTCATTGTGCTAACCATGACTTGTGAAAAGACATAGTTAGCATAATATTATTTGTCTCAACTCTTAAAATCATAGTCTAGCAGGATAATTTTTCTTAGTGTATGCAAGGCTTCTCTCTTAACCCATCCCCAAACATATTTTATTTAAATGCCTTTTGGAGCAGATGGATGAACTGTTGTTCTAAGTCACCACCAGCAGCCAAATATCAATCAGAATCACCAAGCCAGTGGTAGGCTTTGTTTGCACAAGCAAATTTTTGCAAAACATTTCTTTCAGTACCTACCATCAGAGAACCTACTCTAGCATGGAAGGTGGCTCCTGCATGGTGAACTGACATATTGTTGAAAACAATTGGCAGAGCCATCTGCATAGTGAGTGCCTGGTCTAAGCAGACAAGTTGCACTGGTATAACTCCTTTTATTTTGGTGGGAACTAATATGCTCAATACTCCCTCCCTTCCCCATTGATAGATCTCTTGACTGATTCATAATCAGTCCAGTTCTGTCTTGGTGAGAGCTAAATTTGTTTAGTGGCGAAGTAGATGCATTCCACGTCCAGTATATCTAAACTGATGCAAACAGTCTTTCCACTGCTGTCTCACTGCACCAGTCACTGAAGAATCAACTTGTTTTCCTTTCTGCACTCCATTTCACTGGGGTCAATGTACCTAGAAGTCACCACCTCTTAGTGCAGGCAAACCCACGTAGACCTCATTTATGAGTTACTTTATAGCAAGCAAATACCAGTTCTTAGAGAGCCACAACTTTTCAGAGGAAAATTCAAAAGATGTATCAGTATGCCTCACTCAGCGGCATGGTCCCGCTGTTACTAACAGCTGTGCAGATATTAGGAACAATGAAATTATTTGTTTAAAAAAAGAATCTCTAGTGTAGACATGGCCCAAGTCTGCCTGGCTTGACAAAAATATTTTATTTACCTTCTACCTGTGAGACAATTGTTATAGTAACTACCCAATCAGGTGCTATCAGTTAAGTGATATAACATTCACTGCAGCCCATTTGTGCACAGCTATGTGTGGCTTTTTATGTACTTTTGTGAAAGTATTGATTTTTGTAGCTTTACTACTGTGTTATAATACTGAAGCTTATAGTTTTTGTTTATAAATTCATTTCATCATATTTTTCCTCATTTTTTGTCAATAGTTTAATAATTTAAGAAACAACAAGTTTAGTGAGAAAGGAATAAATCTAACAGGAACTTTCCCTAGACATATAACTGTTACATTTTAAAAGGAGTGGGTAGAAAACTGTTAGCTCTGAGATTGTACACAGCCAAAATAAGGATTAATTTGATGGCAGCAAACTTATCTAGAGGTTGTGCAAAGAGTGGCCCAAGAGAGACAGGGATGGCGGAGCCTTGTTCATGCCCTAAGCGACATTTAAAGGCGTGGGAAAGATTCTGATTTGGAAATTTTAATTTTTTAATATACTCTCCAGTAACAAACTTCTATATTCTCTTTTTGGACCAACAGATGCTGATCATGACATACTGATCACTTTCATATTCCCTCTGCAGGTTGCTGATGTCTTGCATTTTTCCAATATAACAGGTGGGTTCCTTCCACATCGCATCAGCTCCCTACAGGAGTGCTTGATGCGGCACCTCAAGATGTCCCCACGAAAGGTGTCCTTCCTGGCATACAGGCAGCAGGCTGTTCAAGTGAGTGGCTCAGCCAGTTCAATACCAGTCATTGTCTCTAAGGTGACAATCAAGAACTGTACATTGCTCCTTTTTAAATGTTTGTCTGTAATGATTGTCGGTTGGAGAAGGAGCTTGATGGTAGGAAACTCAGATTAATTGATGCAGTTTGGGATCATAACTGAGGGAGTTTGACTCTACTTGGTATTATCCAGGCAATCTAACCACCTAGGGAGCACATTAGATGACTGGTGCCACCCATACTCACTGTCACCAGCTAAAGGGAAGGACATGTAACCTCCCCCCATGACTCCTCCCTACCCCATGCCCAGCCCAGGGCCCCTGCACTCTCCATGACCCTCCACACCCCATGTTACTTGGGTGGGGGACTCTGTCCTGTTGTGCCGGCTACCCCGGCATGTTTGGTTGCTCTCCCTAGCAGCCAGGCCCTGGAGCCACTCCCAAATTCCTCCCAGTACAGCATAGCAGCTGCCTGGGAGAATGCCTGGCTGCGGCAGCAGCAGGTGCCTCCAACCCAGGCTTGGCTTCTGGGACAGCGACTGAGCAAGTTGGAGGCCCCCTGCCCTCCAAGGCATGCTCTGTGAGCAACAGTAGCTGGCTGCAAGAGAGCTTGGCTGGGGTGGGGGCAGCAGCAGCCTGCTCTCTGCCCAGGCTTGACTTCTGGGACACGAGCCAACTTTGAGCATGCCAGGGCATGCGGGGGGGCCTCCAGCTTGCTTGGCCAGTGTCCCCAGAAGCTGAGCCTGGGTGGGAGGCAGCCTGCTGCTGCCACAGCCAGGTGCTCTTCCAGCTGCACCAGGCAGCATCCAAACAGCGTGGCTGGAAGAGGCTCTGGCCTGACTCAGGCTATTTTCTCCCAGCTCTGGCCTTGCCTCTTCCTCTCTCCACCCAGGCCGACTGCTGGAGAGGCACTTGACCCAGTTGTCGGGACACTTGACCCTTCGTGCCCCTCTCACAAGTTGCCTCAACAGCCGGTTCAAGCTTTAATTGCCAACAGTGCTCATGAATGTATTTTCTAAAAGGTCATTTTGAAATTATGATTTATGGCCAAACAATCTACAAACCATGAAGAGTCATGAAGCTCTTAGATAATGGAGGCTATGTCTAGATTGGATTAGTTAAACTGGCAAAACTTCTGTGCACAGAGAAGGTCTTAGAGGGTGCTACTGCAGTGGTATAGCTAACAGGTTTCAGAGTAGCAGCCGTATTAGTCTGTATCCGCAAAAAGAACAGGAGTATTTGTGGCACCTTAGAGACTAACATTTATTTGAGCGTAAGCTTTCGTGGGCTACAGCCCACTTCATCAGATGCTAACATGTGCTTCAACAGCACTGAGAATATTACGAGCATCTGGAAATACAGTGTGAGCAGGTGAGAAAACAAAGCACATGGGCAAAAATTGCTCTTAACTTTGCTAACATTTTTGCTAGGTTAATTGGTGGGTTGTTTTTTTTTTCATTTATATTTGGGAAATGCAGGAGAATCCTCATATATGGTTTGTGAGACCTCTTCCACCTTTACTCCTGAAAGTGTTGGCTCTGGAAACCGTTTACCTTCTACCTCTCCGCTTGTTGCTACTGGATGAGATGATGTCTGACTTAACAACCTTGGTGGATGGATACTTAAATTCATATCGAGAGGGATCTGCAGATCTGCTGGGGAGCACAGAGGTAGACGCTGTCTCACTCGATTCTCAGATTGGCTGTATCACTTAGTGTCATTTTGCCTACCTCCCACTCTTAACTACCACAGAGTTATTATTCATGCATAACTATAGATATGTCAACTATTCTGTGCATCTGCAATTCAAATACACACATTCCTCCATTTACCAAGAAATATTTCTTTTAAAACTATTTTCCTTACCTTGCCTTCTTGAGACATCTTATTAGTTCAAATTCATGGATAATAGTTTTCATCCTTGCTTTCAGAGAGCTTGTCAGACTCATGCCAGAATTCCTTGCAGTGGCTGTTGTGATACTTGAAGAAATGTGGGAGCATCCATCTTGAAATATTCATCAATGGCTATTAGCCAGGATGGGCAGGGATGGTGCCCTAGCCTCTGTTTGCCAGAAGCTGGGAATGGGCAACAGGGGATGGATCACTTGATGATTACCTGTTCTGTTCATCCCTCTGGGGCACCTGGCATTGGTCACTGTTGGAAGACAGGATACTGGGCGAGATGGACCTTTGGTCTGACCCAGTATGGCCGTCCTTATGAAAGTGGTTCTGGGATGTGGGTTGTTGTTACAAAACTCCTGATATCAGGAGGAAAGAACTGTTACACAAACCAGAATCAGCAAGGATGCTTGAAGGGCTGCTGATCTCAGGGAAAGAAGCTGCAATGCTTTTCAAAATGATCTTGCTGCTCATTGTGCATACATTCTGGTGCATATATTCCTAGGCATCTGCATTCCTTCTGCTATCACTCCATTTCCTAGCACCTCCATAACCCTCTCTGCAACAACTCTCTTAGATGTATTCTCCAATTTGGTTCCCTTAATAAAACCCCACCTATAGGCCTCAATCTTGCAAACATTTACATGCATATAGGTAAACATATCCATGAACAATCCCATTGAATGGGACTACTCATGTATATAATTAAGCACTTGCGTAAGTGTTTGCAGCATCAGGGTCTTCATTAGTATTTTATCCCTGGTTTACAGTAATAAAGGTCTGAGTTACCATCAACACACGTTTCAGTAGAAACCATGTAATTTGGGCCTAGGATTGAAGGTTTAAAAAAATGTTAGTCTTGGATGTATGAATATTTTTTAAAAGTATGCAGATTTTTTCTTTCAGTGTATAATTTTAGAAGCCATTGTTTTAAAAAGTATACAGTATACTATCATTATAATCTTTAATCAATGCATAGAAAACAAATATGAAAAATCATATCTGAGACCCACATGAGCAGGATTTCCTTTGGCTTTTGACTTGTCCCCTGCATTGAGAATCACTTTAGGTCGCTGAGATTTTTTTTTCCTAAGCCTCACTAGAATTTCTGCATTGGATTCAATATCTGAAGGGTATGTCTAGAAATAGACTTGCTGAAGAATTCAGGTGACTGAGATTGGAAAGGACCTCTAATCCATCCTTTTGCATCACTGGATCACACTTCACCAGGACTTGGGGCTTGGAATACCTACCTTGGAGATTATTATTCCTTATCTCATGTTTGTCATTTAAATGTGGAGCAGTAGAATATTTTAGAACATTTTTCCTCTGTGGATATGTCGCAGCCTCATTTCTTATTTACAATGGTAATAGCTAATTAAATAATGTAGCTCAGCTTTAAGAAGGAAACACAATCTAAACTTTTCCTGGTCTGGCCCCAGTTCAACAAAGTGCAAGTTTAAATCCCTGGGACTACTCATACGGCTTCATCCACTAGATGTCACTGTTGCTTCACAGATGAAGGGGAAGATGCCATAATAATAAATATTTCTTGTAAAGGTGACCTGCAAAGGAAGAAAAAGGTATCCATGGTCTTCAGGGAAAATAGGTTTGAAGGGACCTGAATTTCTAATGTAAAATACATGCAGAAAAAGGGGTGGGGACAAACCCAACCTTTTAGACCATCATTATATGTAATAAAGAAGCAAAAAAGCATAAATTTATTTTCCCCTCCCCACCAGTTTACCAAAAAAAAAAAAAAAAAAAAAGTGGGTTACTTTAATGGAATACCCATACTAACAATGGGTCAAATCTTTGGTGTTAATCCATTGACTTTATAGGATTTAGATTGAGAATTAATCTGGCCATGTTCATTTAAAAAAAAATCCTTACCTATTTTTTTTAATTGCTGTTAAAATTTAAATAGTTCTCACATTTAATGATCTAATTTTCTTTTCACTACCTGCTTCCTTTTTAAAAAGCTCTCAGCTTGGACAATGAAAATAGTCGGTTTCACTTCTGTTTCTAGTCATTTCATACTCATGCCAAACCCACACACACATGCAGAAATTGGGCTTGTTTTTGGCTTAATTGGCTTGTGAGTTGCTTGTTGGCTAGTTTTTGGCTTGTAGCTTGTTGCTTCTTATAGCTTGTTACTGCTGCTTTTTTTTTTATCTGCTCCCGGCCAGCAGGGGCAAGATGGGGGAGAGAGTCGGGGTGCACAGCAGGCCCACCACAGTCCTAGACTGGACGCTGGGGGGATCTAGTCACATAGTGTTGAGGTTGTTAGGGATTGACTTGTTTTGATTTTTTTTTTTGAAATGGGATTAGCTTGATTTTTGGCTTATTGTAAAAGTTGGGGTGCATATTTACCACATGAAAGTTGGCAACTGTGCTTTCAGCTACACTTGCACTAGCAGACGTAATCTCTGTGTGCTGTGGGAGGAACAACTAGATGTTCAGTAGTTTATGGCCTTCTGTTAAACACACAGTTCCACTAGTTTAAGTAAAATCTGTTTTAAAACTGATTTATTTAAATCAGTGCAAAACCACTGTGTAGACACTCTTGAATTGAATTAAACTTGGTACCGTAACTAACTAAATGAAATCAATTTAAAAGCATCTGTGATGTCCTTCCCCTTTGAATGTTTGATTGCTCTTCCCTCCCAAGTGCAAAGCCTCACTTTCCTGCTGTTTTCAGTTTTGCAGCCTGAGTAATAAAGGGAGCACCAGACAGCTGTGTTCCTATAAGCTCCCCTTTTGTCTGTCTCCTCCTTCGCTGGGTCCAAATACAACATTTTGAGATGCAGGATTTCTATCCCACAAGTGTCTACTGCCGCCTCTGCCTGAGAAAAAACATTAAGGCCTGGTCTACATTAAGCGTTTAAACCAATTTTAGCAGTGTTAAACCGATTTAACGCTGTACCCATCCACACTACGAGGCCCTTTATATTGATATAAATGGCTCTTTAAATCGATTTCTGTACTCCTCCCTGATGAGAGGAGTAGCGCTAAAATCGGTATTACCATATCGGATTAGGGTTAGTGTGGCCGCAAATCGACGGTATTGGCTTCCGGGTGGTATCCCACAGTGCACCACTGTGACCGCTCTGGACAGCAATCTCAACTCGAATGCAGTGGCCAGGTAAACAGGAAAAGCCCCGCGAAATTTTGATTTTCATTTCCTGTTTGCCCAGTGTGGAGCTCTGATCAGCACGGGTGGCAATGCAGTCCCAAATCCAAAAAGAGCTCCAGCATGGACCGTACGGGAGATACTGGATCTGATTGCTGTATGGGGAAACAAATCTGTTCTATCAAAGCTCCGTTACAGAAGACGAAATGGCAAAGCATTTGAAAAAAAAAAAATCTAGAGGCTACAGAGTGCTGCGTGACAAGTGTAATGGGAAGCCAGAGACTCAAATGGACGCTCATGGAGGGAGGGAGGGGGTACTGAGGACTCCAGCTATCCCACAGTCTACAGCAGTCTCCAAAAAGTATTTGCATTCTTGACTGAGCTCCCAATGCCTGTAGGTTCAAACACATTGTCCAGTGTGGTTCAGGGTATAGCTCGTCAATTTACTCCCTCCCCCCACCATGTGAAAGAAAAGGGAAACAAATCATTTCTTGACTTTTTTCAGTGTCACCCTATGTCTACTGAATGCTGATGGTAGACGCGATGCTGCAGCAGTGAAGAGCAGTATCTACTCTTTTCTCCCCACCCCGGTGGCAGACGGTACAATATGACTGCTATCCGTCGTCACCATCAGCCCGTGCTTGATAACTGCTGAATACCCCTGGCTGGCCTCAGGGGCGCCTGGGTAAAAATAGGAATGATTCCCTCCCTCCATGAGCGTCCATTTGACCCATGGTCATTCCCAGTAGATGGGACAGAACGGCTGGTAACCGTCTTCATCATAGCAACTGGGGGCTGAGCTCCATCAGCCCCCTCCCTTTCCTGTGTAAAGAAAAGATTCTGTACTGCCTGGACTATCATAGCAGCAGCATGCTGGGCTCCTCTCCCCCGCACCGCTTAATGTCCTGCCTGGACTGTCATAGCACCTGGAGGCTGCCTCCCCCTCATTTTATCTCACTAACAAGTCACTGTTTGTTATTCCTGCATTCTTTATAACTTCATGACGCAAATGGGGGGGACACTGCCACAGTAACCCAGGAAGGTTGGGGGAGGAGGGAAGCAACGGGTGGGGTTGTTGCAGGGGCACCCCCCCGTGAATGGCATGTAGCTCATCATTTCTGCGGGATCTGACACGGAGTGGCTGTGCTCTCTAGTACACTTGCCCCATATTCTAGGGAGGACTGACTCTATTTTTAGAAACCATAAAGGAGGAATTGACTCAGGGAGTCATTCCCAGTTTTGCTTTTGTGCCCCTGGCCGATCTCAGCCAGGGGCACCCATGATAGCAGCAGACAGCACAGAAGGACAGATAACTGTCATCTCATTGCCAAATTACACTGGCAGCAGACAGTACAGAACAACTGGTAACCATCTCTGCTATCATGCAAAAGCAAATTAATGCTGCTGTGTAGCGCTGGAGTATCGCCTCTGTCCGCAGCATCCAATACACATACGGTGACTGTAAAAAAAAAAAAAAAAAAAAAAAAAAAAAAAAAAAAAAAAAAGCTGAATGGGCTCCATGGTTGCCGTGCTATGGCGTCTGCCAGGGCAATCCAGGGAAAAAGGGCGCGAAATGATTGTCTGCCGTTGCTTTCCCAAAGGAAGGAATGACTGACGACATTTACCCAGAACCACCCGCGACAATGATTTTTGCCCCATCAGCCACTGGGCTCTCAACCCAGAATTCTAAGGGGCGGGGGAGACTGTGGGAACAATGGGATAGCTACGGAATAGCTACCCACAATGCAACGCTCCGGAAATCGACGCTATCCTCGGACCGTAGACGCACACTGCCAAATTAATGTGCTTAGTGTGGCCGCGTGCACTCAACTTTACACAATCTGTTTTATAAAACCGGTTTATGTAAAATCGGAATTATCCCGTAGTGTAGACATACCCTAAGCAAATCATACTATGAAAAAAGGGGAAAAGTTTATCTAGAGGCTCAAGGTGGCAGACTGCTGATTTTGCTGCTGGGACAGTGTGAACCAGCCAGCTAGAGAGGGGGAAACTGACAATTAAAAGCAGAACAAAGGAATAGGTTGCTGCCTGGAGCTCCTGCAAACAAAGCAGTGAGGGGAAAGCAAGCAGCCATATTGATTGAGCAAATGCAAGTGGCAGGCAAGCAGTTTAAAACTGCATTGAGAGTTTATAACCAGCAGAGGGAGCCCAAGTACAGACAATGGAAGAATTCTGCAGAAGGAGTACAGATAGAGAAACTCTTTTATTTGTTAGTGCACTGTGAGACAAAAAGTGGTCAAGAAGGTTAAGTCAAACAGGAGAACAAAGAAATGGCAACTTTTGTGGGCATTGCTGGTGAATTTGGTGACAATCCAAATAGTGAATGGTGTTGTACCTCAAATGTTTTGAGCAATTTGTAATCTGCGACACCATTCCAAATGAACGCGTTTCAACCTTGCTAATAGTGATGGGTCTGAAGGCATATGGACTGCTATTGTCTCCAACTGCGTCCAGAACCGCTACGTCCACAGCATTTTTCTTCTACTCCATCAATGATAGCAGAACATTATTGGTTCCATCAGGGAAGTGGAGAGTTGGTAGCATAGTTTGTTGCTGCTCTAAGGAAGTTGTTCGAGCATTGTCAGTTTGGGTAAAAATTAAGTGATGCCCTGATTGATCAGTTATTCTCTGGATTAAGCAATGACCCAGTTTGGAAGACGTTACTGACTGTATCAGTGCTTACATTCAAGAAGGCTGTTGAAGTATCAATTGCAATGGAAACTGCAGTGAAGTAGTCTCTGGAATTTAGTGTGAACCAAGAAGTTCATCTCATGAATCGGTGAAACAGAAGCCCACAGGACTGGAAGGAATTTCCATGTGGCCGTTGTGGCACAAACTACATACACTGAGAAGGATTGCTGGCCAGGCTAGTTTATTTGCAGAAAGTGCCTGAAGAAAAGAGACATTGCCATGACCTGTTGCTCAGCTCAGCGATCAACACAGAGTAACCATCCATCCAAGAAGACACCTATGAAGATTGAACCTAAGAAAGGATGGAATTCGGGAATTCATAATGCGGAAAGAGATGAGCTCTAGTGACAATGACCAAGACCTAACATTACATGTGTTATCAGAAGCCGCAGTCAGCGATGGCTTCTGGGTCATATGTTTGATCAAAGGAGTTCATACAAGAATGGAGCATGATACTGGAGATGCCATCTCACTGATTTCTGCATCTACCTATCACCAGACTTTGTCACTAGTTCCTCTTGAATAAACTTACACAGTTCTGAAGACTTGTAATGGGGAAAAGTTTGGTCCCAAAAGCGATACTCCAGGTAAAATTTCAACTAGATGGACAATTTAGTTGTTTTACACTTACAATATGTGATTGAAGGAAAGTTTCCACTATTATTTGGTAGATCTTGGCTTGAGACATACTCAGTGTGAATTGGACTGAGATCAAGGTGATCATGAAAGCACCTCAAAATCTTCAAAAAGAACGAGGAGTACTTGTGGCACCTTAGAGGGTTTTAACCCACGAAAGCTTATGCTCAAATAAATTTGTTAGTCTCGAAGATGCCACAAGTACTCCTCATTCTTTTTGCTGATAGAGACTAACACGGCTACCACTCTGAAACCTATCAAAATCTTCAGAAAATATTTGATAGATATTCTAAAGTTTTTGAAAAAGAACTTGTACAGATGAGCAACATGTCAGTGAAGCTCACTGTTAAGTGTGACAGACAGCCAAAATACAGTATTGCCAGTGCACAGTTGTGCCTTATGCTCTGAAGCCTCTGGTGGAGGCTAATTTGGACCGTTGAGTGAGAATATTGGAATCTTGTCACTGGTTTCACACAGTGAATAGGCTACACCTATTGTACCAGTAATCAAGAAGAATGGCTCAGGTCAAATTTGTGGAGATTTCAAAGTGATGCTGAATCCAGTTTTATGTGCAGACCAGTATCCACTACCTCCTACTGAAGATTTGTTCACTACTCTTAGTGGAGGACATTGTTCCAATAATTTGGATTTGCTCAATGCATACCTACAGATAGAGATTGATGCAGCATCTCGCAATCAACACACAAAAAGGTGTATTTTGTTACAACAGGTGGCTTTCTGGTATCACATTAACACCTGTCCTGTTCCAGAAAGCCATGGAAGAGATCCTGAAGGGACTGAATGGCATACAGTGTTATTTGGACAATGTCTTTGTTACAGGAAATGATCAAGAGTGCTTTTCCCCCATTTATATTTGTCAAAATTTTCTTTTGGATGCAGATCTGTCAGTCTTTTGTGTAGAGACACAGGAAACCATGGCAGGTCACGTCTAGAACAGACTACTGCAATGTGCTCTGTACAGCTACTCCTGAGAACCACTTCGAACGTTCATCTGGTACAGAATGATTGCCTATTTACTTCTCATTGAAAGCATGCTATGCTTGTGCTCCACAGATTGCACTGGCTTCAAGTTTGTTTCCAAGTGACCCAGACTAAATGGTTTCGGTCCTGGCTTCCCCTCTCCCTGTAGGATATCTCAGCACTTGACATGGTAGACACATGTCCTCCTGGTCAAACAGGACAGGACTGATGACAGGACATTTTCAATTCAAGGCATTTTACACTAGAATTTACTACCGCTACCATTTTGATCCAGTGGAGCCAAGCCATTGACCTTCAGGGCAAGCTAGGAGGCTTATCTATTTCTCTAGGCCTTTCTGAGGGGGTGGTTAAGTGGGTGAGAGTGGATTGAAAGGAGAAGACTTGTGGTCCTAAAGGGCTGGGTAGGTATTAATGTGACATTCTTTATGTATGTTTATGTTATGTAGGCACTTAGAGCAATGAATAGGGGATTTTAACAATACATACATAAAGGCACTAAGCCAAGACCATGTGTATGATGTATAAGGATGGCCTGAAACTGCTTGCTTCATATGTTACAAGGCCTGGGGATTGCCTTCTCTCTGGTTTAGTTGAAGGACCTGCTTGATGTCTCTGAGCATGTTAGTGAACTTTTTGCACCTTAATTTAAAAGGTGGAGGTGTGAATCTTTAGCAAAGATATCCTCTGTCCAGGATGTTAAGTATACTTTTGTGACAATGTAGCCCTGTGTCCACATCCTACACACTATTGTAATAAATGTTGTACAAAGTATGCCTTGAGAGGTATCATCTGAAAACTCATAATTTGCTGATCACTGTTGCCCTGATAAAATGTGTGCCAATATTGCATGTAAGTTATACGGTTTCTCTGTATAATGTTGTTAACATGTTCCAAACCACAACAGAAGTTGGCAAACAGGTCTGTCTCAAACAAAGGAATGTGTGTGCTGCTTAATTTGCATTTAAGTAGTAAACAGAGTCATCAAGCAGGAAGGGTAGACAAAGGAACTCCAAACAAGTGAGGAAAAGTGACAGGGAACATCCTTCTCCGTAGACTTTTGTCTCCAGAATCTCAGCTGGAAATATTTTCCAAGAGACAATATAAAAAGGAGAGCCAGACACCTCAACGCACCCCTCCTCTTTGTCCACCAATTCATGTTCTAGAGGTGAAAAAGAAGCACCTGTTGAACTGGAAAAGGGGTCCTGGCCTAAGCAGTTTGGTCAGTAAGACTGATGAGAGTATGTGATAAGAAAAACTTTGCTTTCAATTTAACATAGTTTGTTAAGCATCATTTGCACTTTGTCTTGTAACCGTTTCTGACTTTTATGTCTCATTACTTGCAGTCACTTAAAATCTCTCTTTGTAGTTAATAAACTTGTTTTGTTTGTTCTAATCCAGTGTGTTTTAAATTGAAGTGTCTGGGAAACGCCATTTGGGCTAACAAGATGGCATGTGCATATTATTTCTGTTAAAGAAATATGGACTTTTATATTAATTTGTACTGCTTAGGAGAGGGCTGGGCAATTCAAGACATACATTTTTGGGGGAAATCTGAGACTGGGATTGTGTAGGGGTCACCTTGCACTATAACAAAGGCTGGTAAGAGCAAAGGTATGGCTGGCTGGCTGCAGCATACACAGATTTAGCTGGGAGTGAATTGCATGCTGGAAGTTGTTTGTGAGCCATCTAGGGTGGAAGCTACAGCAGTAAAGCATTGTAAAGGGCACCCCAGGTGAGAGGGCAGGGGTGACATAGCTGCTTATTAGTCTGGATTGTACCCTGGTATGTCACAACATTGGAATAGCTGTTTAAAAAAAAAATCAGCAGATTTTAAACTGTCTGAAAATCCCTTTCCCTCCTAGTTGTTTGGGGTTTTGGGGGTGGGGGGTGTCTTTCTTTCAGTCTTTTTTTTACTCTTGTGATATGGTCATTTCCTTAGTTCTCCAGTTCACACTAGGGAATTCTACCAACCATGTTTAAATGACATGGCAGTAAAAACCCAAGAAGCCACTGGAGTCTTGTCTAAAAGAGAGGCACCACCAGCGCAGCTGAACTGGTGGTATCATCAGTAGGACATTTTTTTACTACAATTCCCTAATGCAGAAAGCCTTTCAGAGTAGATCAGCCTAAATTTCTAATGTAAAAATGAGCAGGACGATTTTATTTTTTTAAAAAACTTTCAGTTCTTTATACATCATAAAGAAGCAAAAAAGAGTACAAGGCCAACATTTTTTCTGTTGTAGGTTGCCTTTAAGAAGGAAGTTTCAAGTTTTTTGTGTTTAGTTTCTCTGGAAGATAGGAATTGCATTAAATTTGGGAGGCACTATAGTAAACAATTTTAATGACAGGTGATTATTCTGTTAGGCTGTGACTTGTACAGAGGTCTCTTATGCTCTGCCTGTGTTTTTTTCCCTTTGTCTTTTTAATCAGATCTCTTGTATGGAGCTGCCAGAGGAGCTGCAGCAGCTGGCAGATTTCCAAAAGCTGCGAAGAGAGAAAGCATTAAAAAAGTACAAGGTAAATGAGGAAGGTCTCCTGATCAGACCACCAGTGGAATCCAAAGGAAAGAAGGCAGCAGAAGTGGAAGAAAAACGAGAGGATAGTTGTTGGCTTTCTTCTAATGGAGCAGCCTTTAAAAAGACATCCTTCCATCCCCAAGATCCACTTCATCAAAAGGATGATGAGCAGAAGCAAGTGGTAGATAACTGGGAAAATAAAAAGTCTAGAATCGGCTATAAAAATCCACCCTTTGAAATGGAGTCAGGAGCAAGAGACTTGGTCAGCTGGAACTCTGTATCAGAGAACACCCAAGCAATGGGGAAGGGATTCCCTCCAGAGCAGAAACCTCAGGCACAGGCTGCTGGATCTTTACAAGAAGAGATTAGTCTATTGTTCCTAGGAAAGAAGGATGAAGACTTATTTTGTGCAAAGCATAGCACCACTGTGTCTGCCTCTACTCCTCCAAAAATTAGCAGTTCTCTTCATGATGCATTTCAGGGTCCACGGCAGCCCTCACTTTCTGTACTGCCTCCTTGCCCAGTCCTAGAGACTGTTGATTTGTGTCAGAACCCATCCTTGAAGATGACCCAGACCTACATTTCCAATTTCCCAGTAAGGCCAGAAAGGGAAAGGAGTTCAGCAGTTCGCTTTGCCTTTCCTTCAGGTCTCAACTGCCGGATGCCAGCACCAAGCCCTGCAGGAAAATAGCAGAGCTATTTTCATTACTCTTTCAAAAAAAGAAAAGATCGTTGTCTCCATTGTCCTGTCAGTACAAGTGTCTTCAAGAATTTTTAGGTATTGGAGAAAAGTATTTCATTTCTATGTTCCCCACTTGTTGGAATAGTTCTACAGAACTCTCACCCAGTTCCAGCAAAGCTTTTGTAGTGCAGACGAGGCCCTACTGTAGATATAGCTTGCTGGTATAGTTTATATCAGTCCCCTGAACTAAATAAGCTATAACACCAAAAGCACTCTTGCGCTGGTATAACTGCATTTTACCCAGGACTTTTGCTGGTATAAAAAAATCACACCCCTAGATGACATTACTATGTCTGCAAAAGTTTCTAGTGTAGACCTGGCTCAGGTGTGACAAAACTGATGTAGACTTAGCTCCATCATTTTTGCAAACTGATAAAGTAACTGAGCTGTGTAGCATGGGATTGCTCAAGATTGTCCATGATTTGGTAAATACATATATTTAAGTATTGCACGGTCAGTACTCCTGATATTTTGGAAGAGAAAATCACCTCATTCTATTGGGAGTGGGGCTAGAAATGGGGAGGTTGTGTTGTGAAGTTTTGTGGCTGGTTGTATTCAGTAAGATTTCACTGAGCACTAACAGTGTTCGTAATATGGAGGAGGTATGGTTCTCTGCTCCAAGGAGATTGCACTCTTGTGGTCCCCTCGTTCTTAGATTGCAGAGTTTCATTAATTACATGTGAGGCTGTTTCATTATCATATGGAATCCAGGGTTTGTGCTTTTGAATGTATACAAATACTTGTTTGAGTTGTTGTGTTGACCGGGACACAAACTGTTGAGCCATTGATTTTCAGTTGTCAACCTGTGATGTATATGTGCATTTTTGAAGTATTATTGCCAGGGAAAACAAACTCCATATATTTTTACAAACGATACTGAACTAGCGGTTCCCAAATAGGACTTTCTTTTGGTACTGGCTTACTTTTTTTTTTCATTGAAGGTGTTTCAGAGGTGGATCATGCACCTATATCCGTGCATTTTGGGGGCTAAAGAGAGACAAGCTTCCATAAGTTCTCTGAAACATTTACAGTATTCTGTATTTAAGAAAAAAATCCAGGTTCTGCTGTCATGGTTTAAATAAAAAAATAAAACCAGTTTGAAACCAGCATCTTAATTTTTTTAGTTTTTTAAACTTAAACTCAAGGCTCTGAAAACCAGACGCTGCAGCGTTAAGGTGAACACCTACCTAACCTTTACTCTGCCCTCTGGCGTTGGCAGTAACCACTGGGAATAATCTGCATGCACGCAAGCTGTGTTCATTATATTATAAGTTGCTGCATTGAATAATGGAGGGATGAGTTGGAGAAGTTTGGCTGAGCTGTGAGATGAGGCAATGCGGGGGGGCGCCTCTCTGAGGGGGTTTGCTGAGTGCTCTGCCTGACCCTTGCCCCATGTGCATGAAAAAGGAAACAGATGCATATGTCCCCTATGAGCTGCAGTTTAGTATCTCTAGAATGGTGGCAATTACTCAAGCACATACTAGCTTGCATAACAGTAGCAGTGAAGCTTCAGCAGCAAACACTCTACAGCCCTGTCTGAGACCTTGGATATGTAGTTAAGCGGCTAGCTTGTGCTGCCATCCCTGCTAGGGTGGCTTCACTGCTATTGGTATTTGAGCTAACTAAATCAAAGCTAACTGGGTATGTCAGTGCATGCTTCAGTGACACCTGTTTGCAGTGTAGACATACCCACAGCAGGGCAGGTCTTCTCCAGTTACTAGCTCTCTGGGGGTGAGGATCCCCTGAATGCCAACACACAGGAGGCAGGAAGAGGAGTTGGAGCTCCACACATTGCAGCTGATTGGAGAGGAGATCATAACTCCTGGACGTGCAGCATCCTCCAGGTTCATATGGGAGGTTAGGGAGAGGGGCTCAGAGGGGCAGGCCCCTTTAAGATCCTGGTTCACCTATGAGGGGCAGGGAGCGAGGCTGGACCTGCCAAAGGCACATTGATGAATCAGTGCTGGAACTATGCTATAATAATCCCACAGGTGGAAAAGTTGACACATGCCCAGCAATCATTCTCTCATATCTGCACAGAGCATGTGTAATTTATTATCTCTCAGAAACTAGCAGCTCTTTTAAATTAGCAGGGCAAATTTCCCAAAGAGAAAAATAGTGCCAACATGCCTATGGGTCATTCTCCGATTTCTGCTAACCAAGGAGTTCATGTTTACAGTGCATGTGTGTAGCTCTGGTTCCATGGACAGCACATCCCCTTAAGCCACACGTGTAATGTAAAAATGGAAGGCTGGGAAACCCTCTTAGCTAGTCTTTCGGCATATGTGCTTTTCAGTTGCTTTGGTGTGAGTGTTTGGCATGTACTATTCTAGAGAGGTAAACTGTTTCTTTAATATTTCAACATTGCTTCCCAAAGGGGCAGCAGGTGACATGCACTAGCTGAGATAAATGTTGCATAACTGAGATCTGTTGGAGGAGGATCAGAACCATGATTTGAGGCCCAGGTGTGTGTGTGTGGGCTGAGGGGGGAAGAGAGGTGGGAACTGATAAACTATTGATATTGTGAAATGCTGTTCTTTTCCAGGGCCTGTATTTCGGGAGCCGTTTGCTCAAATGACCCAAAATTTAGACCACTAACCCTACTCCACACCCTTATGAGGCACAGCAAATTTCAAGACAATATTTAAACAAAAAGGGCATCTCAACCATTAATATAACAAAGCCGATGCTGCAAAAGAATAAAATAAATTGAAAAAAAAATACTTCAGGGGTCTTTCTATTAACACACTCTTGATTGGATAGAAGTTTGAGGAAAAGTGGGAGGCATGATATTCAAGCAGGCCTTCCCTTGTTGCAATGGGGGAACTTTGCATAGCCATATACTCCTAACTGGAGTTAGGTTAGGGGAGGCAAGAGGAACAGAAACCAATGAACTATGATGGCCAGGGGACTCCCAGAGTAATCCTCCCCTTGTTGCAGTGTGTGGACTCATATGCGTGCACACCTCATTGGATTGAACTCTGGGCAGGCTGGCACTTAGCACTGCATCTGCAAGGTTCTTTTATCAGCATTCATTAACCTCCACAACAACCCAGCAGAGTAGTAAATAGTATCCCTATTTTAATAACAGGGATGCTAAAGCGTAGAGAGGCTAAGAGGCTTCCCCAAAACTAGATACGGAGTTAGCTATGGAACGCTGGAGGAGATGTACAGTTCTTGAGACACAGCTCTTGAGGCATTTACCTCAGTGGTTTATAATATCACTTGGCTGCAGCCCTCACCACTCATGATTTTTAAGAAGATAAATTTAAATAGCAAAGTATCTTTGTTGAAGGTCAGCACAAATCCTTGGCTTGGGCCTTTCTAAGTAGTAGGGCCATATATTAAAGGTAAAAGATCCTTGTTAAAGAAACTGATAGATGCACTTTATAGCATAGTCACAAAGAAAATTGTTTCTTAAGTTACATTCAATTCATGTTTATTAGGTCTGCTTAATACTTAGTATAAGATACTTTTTAAAAACAAATACATCAAAAACCTGATGGGAGGAGTTCAGTATCATGGCAACAAGTCTAGTATAAAAACGTAGAATGCAGTGTGTGTTCCTTCTGTGGACTTACTTGAGATCATGGCAACCATGAATTAATTAGAAAATCTTAAAATAATGTGACTACTGCAGCTGTTGATCACTCTTGTGTACCGAATATTTTGAATGTGGTCTGAATGTATTTTAGCATAGCCTGCATTCTTCCTGCTCAAAATCCTTGAATTAATTGTTTACTAGTAACTTCAGGACATCCTTTGGCTTGATGATGACAATTCCTGAAGCAACCAATCTTTCCTGAAGCAGTTGAGTGGCCCAGTTGTGAGACCTGATCCTTCATTTTGGCATACAGTAAGGAAGGACTGAGGGAGGTGTAAAATGGATAGAAAAGGAGTACAGGGAATATGTATTCAGATATGATTAGTTGCAAGTAGGCCCACAACAAGGTGGTGGTAGTACAGCTGGTCTGCTTTGTTCTGAAAAGACACTAAGATGTGTGCTTGCTGTGGTGCAGAGACCATCCTTGCTTTTGAGTAGCAGTAACGAAGGAGCTCAGCTGCAGTGTCTTGTCCAGGGATTCTAGAAATCTATTCGCCACAGAAAAATGCAGAATTTGCATTTTTACAGGAAATCTTTAGTTTTTACATTTTGTGAAAAAATAAAAACGTATTAGCTATTAACTGAATTTTACTGAAAGTACTGGTGTCACTTATGTAATGCACAAAACCTTCCCCCCTTTGTGGTTGATTTCTGAATATGCTTTAAATTTACATAGCTAAACATACTCCAATAAACTGCTTCTGGTGTATAGCGGTTACTCAATGGTGCGTAGGAGTTAGTGTTTTAATGCATCTCAAATTTCACTTCAGTCTCCAGACATAATTAAAGTTATGGAAAGATGCCGAAAACTTTAAAAATCACCCTAAACATTGTGTCACTGAGTTTGGCAAGGACAAATTTCACATTGCTGGTAATATGCTATTCTCTACTGTATGCAGCAAGGCTGTAATTTATGTTTGAAGGCAACACTTGTAGAACACATGGAAAGTATTAAACATAAACTGAATTGAAAGAAATGAAAACAAAAGCTTGAAACAGCAGGGCCATTGACAACAGTAAAGAAACAATGCACTGTGACTAGATCATTCTATTAATTGTATTTTATTATGATTGTTGGCACTGGTAGGTTTTGAACTAGCTTAAAATTGGAAATACATCAATAAAACATTGTTTTCAGTTGATTCCTATATATACTGTAGCTAGAAAAACTGAAGTTCAGCATTTCATTTTAATTGTAGAAAAATACAGATTTGTATGTCTTTTATCAGAGAATTGTGGAGGTTTTATCACAGAAAACTAGGATCTCTACTGATCCACCAACTCATTACCTGGCTCTTCCTACTATCCATCTTGCCTCACACCTTCATCAGCCACATAGGCAAACTAATAAGGCTAGGGAAAAACCCTCTGAGTGCTGCCTGCTGCATACCAGCGATAAGAATTTACAACCCTTTCCCATACTTGGGGGCAGGAGAAGATTTGATCTCTTGAGATACCCTCCCTCCATTGTAGCAAGAGAACAAAGAATGCTGAAGGAAAAATCTCCATCCCAACTAAGGGCTTGTCTACATCAGAAAGTTGCAGCGCTGGTGAGGGAGTTACAGCGCTGCAACTTTGAAGGTGTACACATCTGCAGGGCATCACCAGCGCTGCAACTCCCTGTTTGCAGCGCTGGCCGTACTCCCGTTTGTCTCGGGTGTAGAGGATCCAGCGCTGGTGAACCAGCGCTGGTAATCCAATGTAAACACTTACCAGCGCTTTTCTTGACCTCCGTGGAAGGAGGAAGCCTCTGGTAATCAAGCTGGTCTCCTTCCCCAGCTTGCTCTCGCGTTCCCGGAACCCCGAGCAAGCAGGTCTCCTTCCCTGCGGTTTGCAGGGGGGTTCGGGAACGCGAGAGCAAACCGGGAAAGGAGACCAGCTTCACCGCGGTTTGCTCTCCCGTTCCCCGAGCAAGCAGGTCTCCTTCCCTGCGGTTTGCAGGGTGGCTCCGGGAACGCGAGAGCAAACCGCGGCGAAGCGGGTCTCCTTTCCCGGTTTGCTTTCTCGTTCCCGGAGCCCCGAGCAAGCAGGTCTCCTTCCCTGCGGTTTGCTGGGTGGCTCCGGGAACGCGAGAGCAAACCGGGAAAGGAGAGCCGCTTCGCCGCGGTTTGCTCTCGCATTCCCGGAGCCACCCTGCAAACCGCAGGGAAGGAGACCTGCTTGTTCGGGGCTCCGGGAACTAGAGAGCAAACCGGGAAAGGAGACCAGCTTCGCCGCGGTTTGCTCTCCCGTTCCCCGAGCAAGCAGGTCTCCTTCCCTGCGGTTTGCAGGGTGGCTCCGGGAACGCGAGAGCAAACCGCGGCGAAGCGGGTCTCCTTTCCCGGTTTGCTCTCTAGTTCCCAGAGCCCCGAGCAAGCAGGTCTCCTTCCCTGCGGTTTGCTGGGTGGCTCCGGGAACGCGAGAGCAAACCGCGGCGAAGCGGGTCTCCTTTCCCGGTTTGCTTTCTCGTTCCGGAACCCCGAGCAAGCAGGTCTCCTTCCCTGCGGTTTGCAGGGGGTTCGGGGAACGCGAGAGCAAACCGCGGCGAAGCTGGTCTCCTTTCCCGGTTTGCTCTCCCGTTCCCCGAACCCCCCCTTGAAGCCGCCCAACAGCGCTGCAGTGTGGCCACATCTAACACCACTTGCAGCGCTGGTTGCTGTAAGTGTGGCCACTCTGCAGCGCTGGCCCTATACAGCTGTACTAATACAGCTGTAACTACCAGCGCTGCAAAATTTTAGATGTAGACATGGCCTAAGGGAGGTGAAGAGCAACACCCTTATCCCTTCTAGAGCATGATAAAAGACTCTGGCCAGCATTCCTTCATCTCAGTGCATGGCTTCTGGTCCTGACCCCCTTCTGACATCATCTACACAAAGTTTTACTAGTTATACTGGGATAGTTATATAAGTATAGCCTTTGTGTAGACACTTTGATATAAAAGGAGCCTTTTAATTTTAAACCCTTTTCATTTAAAACCCCTTCCCATGTGACATGCTGAACTGTGAAATAAACCCTCATATCAGAATAAGTGTGTCCACAGGGTGGGGGGTTATACCAGTACCTGTACAACTGTATTGGTATAACTGGTAAAACTGTCTTATGTATAAAAGCCTAAATATCTTCTCCATTCCCTACTGGGAGTGGGCTGAGGAATAAGGAAGTGGATTTGGAAAGGATGAATAATTATGTGTAATTGGGAGTAGGCAAATGTAGTGGATTGATACTGAAGTAACAAGATTGAAGGTGAAAATGAGAGGTTGAAGGGACTGATAAAAAGTGAGAGATTTGAGATGAGATGTGTCAGAGTAAATAACAAAATAGAAACTGTACCAGAGTCCACATGACTTCCTAGAACTAGCTTATCACTGGTAACCATTCATACCAAGCCAAAACCGTAATAGAAAGTGAATCAATCAAAGCAGGGTTGTAAATGCTTGCAATTTTCCCCCAGAGGATAAAATTGTGGCATAATCATGTGACAGTATTGGCCCTTATAGATATTTAGGGACTGTTTTAAAGTACACTTCTGCTGGGGAGGTTTAAAAACAAAGCCAACTGTAAAAAAGGCTGACCCCAAGCTCCTAGCTATATATCTCAAAATGTATCACAATACATTTCTAGGGGACTGGATGCCTCAACGGTTTAGTAAAAAGATATACAGTCTTGAACTTCTGGTCTAGAGTTCATATCCAGGTCTGATAGTTGTGAATTAAACTACTTGATGGGTTTTGATAGTTTACGCATGATGAGTGATTGGTCTCAGTCCAGGTCTCCATAACCAAATGTATACATTGCAATACACCTCTATTAGCATGTGTACTGGTTGCTTCAGCAGCAGAAGCCAAGGACCGAATGGGCCTGAAGACTGAGCTGCTTCTCAATTTGGTGGTGATCCCTCTGGATTGACACTAGTGAGAAAACATGGAGAAATCATTTTTCATGGCACAGATTGTCTCTTTACTGTATTTATATATTACCCAGCACAATGGTGCACCAGATCAGGCTTTTGAGTTCTTTCAAAATATAGTCTCTACTACTACTAATTCTCCACAGCTGTCAGGCTAGCAACTTGCCCTGGCACATTGGTGTACATCTTGCAACTCCCAGTCCTGCCCATTGTGGTCTTATTCAGCAGGGAAATCCTGTGCCTAGCTAAGGGTGTGCGTATCTCTTGCATGCAGAAGGGACCCACTCTGTTCCGTCGCCACCCCCAAGAAGGGATGAGGCTGGAGGACGGTGCAGTTGCAGGGCGGGGAAATCAGCAGTCCCTTAATCCCGCTGCCTGCCAGACGAGAGGGTGCCACAGATAGGCTACTGCCCCTGCCCTTGCTCGTGGTCCTGTCACAGTGGGGGGAGCTGGCAGGTGGCTGCTGCCTGTGCCCTGGGGCACCCTTGGGAAACGCAGGGCCTGCGGCGACCTGCCAGTGGGGCTTCCCCTCTCACTCGCTCACCCGCTACACCCTCAGCCAACCAACCCGGCCACCCAAAAGCACACGCCTATCCGACTATCAGACTCCGCCCCCTCCTGATCCTAACCATCGCGAGGGTTTCCTTCTCCCTCACGCGAGATTTGCTGTCTCACCCCGGCCTCCTTGGCCGAATCCCTTCGGCAATTTTCGTCATTGCCAGGCTCTACCAATCGGCCCTGGGAGCGCATCGATGAGCGCGGAGCCCGCGCGACAAATGTGTGGGGGGCGGCCCCGGGGTGTGGACACGGGGGCTGTGCGGCTGTAGCGGCCATACGCGTGGGGCGGCGGTTGCGGGGTGAGGTTCGGGGTAACGGGTGGGCGTGCGGGGCTCGATTGTTTAGGCCTGGCCATGGCGTCTCTCCTCCCCCCCGCCATGGCTCCCCGTGTCCCTGCTCCTCTCCTCTCAGTGAGCGAAAGTGGCCGCCGCCGCCGTCCCAGCGCCCGCAGCCGCCACCTCCTCCTCAGCAGCAGCAGCGCGGCCGCCATCTTGGCGAGGCAGGAGCCGAGAGGGCCCTGCGGCAGGAGACAGGCTGAGCCAGCCCAGGCAGCGCAGGGCGAGAGGCCGGGTGGAGAGAGCGGGGGAGCCAGCCCAGGAGACACCCCCAGCCCCCCGCCGCTCCCGCGCCGCAGCCGGGCCCGCCACCCAGGTGAGCTACAGCGGCGGCCGGGCAAGGGCACGCTCGGCTGGGGTGGAGAGGGCCTATAGGCGGCGGCAGGGCCCGGCCAGGCCGCAGCTTCTCCCACCCCCGCTAAGCAGTGGCCGCAGCAGCCGGGTCTCTTCTTAAAGGGGCAGGTCTCTTCCCTCCTTCCCCGGGGACACACCCCGATATCAGCGCGGGGGGAGGGGCCCCCGGGCACGGTTGACTCTGGAGACTGCTTCGTCCCCCCGGAGCAGCTGCCCCCCGAGCGGGGGGAGGGGCGTGTACGCTGGGCTGGGCTGTGGAGCTGGCCAGGGCGATGTGTCCCAGCTGTACCTGTGAGGCCCACGTGCCCGGGCACTGCACGACGCCGCAGCTGGCTGCAAGATTTAGTCACACCTGTCATGCACACGCGTAACCGTGTCACACCCGCTCTGTGGGTCGTGCTGGTACCTGGAGCACACGTGCAATAATACTGATACTTGCTGCTGCCTAGCGGAGGCAGTCAGGGTGCGTGGCACACCTGTACCTGGTACATATTTCCAGTATCGTCTCATGAAAGTGATAATCAGGGCCATGTGTCCTAATGGCACTTGTAGCACTGAGATGCAATAATGTTGCTCAAAAGCAAGAGTGTGGGGCTGTTTCATATCTGTATCTATATGCTCAAGCAATAATATTGCACAATGGTGCTTGCCGTTGCGTGGCTAAAAGAGCTAGGACATGTCCTATCTATACTTGTAACACACAGTACCAGCAAAGTGGCACACTGGCATTTGCTGTTGCACAAGCTAATGCTTCTATATATACAGTTGTGTATGCAGATAGAAAACAGTATAGTTAAAATAAAGACAGGATAAATACGTATATCCTGAGTTTTGTCACTTTTCCTGAAATCTTACTGTTTGGACAGTAGATGCAGAGAGGGAATTAAGCTTGTGTGTTTGGTTAAAGATCTCCAGTATACAAGTATCCATGATTTGATATTTATAATTATGGTTGGTGGTGAAAACTTCTCTACTGCTTTTCTTGACTATAGGGTGTAAATCCATCCCAAACACACAGCTCCATAGAGACAGAACCACAACTGTCAGACTAAATATAATCCACCAAACACCAACTGTGCAATCTTCAAGTCTTTCACCCGCACACTGTAGCTTTTGTCATGGGCAGCAAGAGGGAGCTATAACTGTCCTTATGACATCACAGATGTGAATCATATTTGTACATTTTGCAGGTCATCAAGTAATCTTTCATTTATCATTTCAGATGTCAGATTTCAGTACTAGTTTATTTTAGATCTTAGATACTTGTTCTTGTGTCTTGGAGTATGCGGTGTTTGGCAAGATATGCATATTGAAATGTATACATACATTTTATTTTACTGTGCAGTTTAATCAAGTTTCACCAAATTTAGTCAAATCATCAAATCTGAGTATTCCAGATTCCGTATCTTAAAAGAGTTAAAGGATTCTGAGGTGTTTGTAAAATCAGCTTTACATTGACTCCCACAAAGTCCTGTACTAGGCAGTGGTTATTATGAATTTTCTGTATAATTTAAATATGTGATGTAGTTCTTAAAATCCTAATCTTGCAATGATCTTCATGTAGATGGGTCCCTGCACTTTATGTGTTGGGTGGGCACAGAGATTGGCTTATAAGGTGCTCATTGCATAATTAGAGTCTTCATTGATTAAAAGGTAACACATTAAGTTAAAATAAAATAAAGTTAAATATTTTGTTTATGCAGGTAAGTGCACAAGACAGAAAATGTTGAACTAAGGCTTAGTGATCAAACTTAATTCTGCCTCCTTGCAAGAGTACGTTACCGTACAATATCTATATGATCGTATAATATGATCCCATATATAGTAAATTTTCATCTCAGTTATGCCATTTTTCCTTTACATGCATGTGGATATGTGACTAATGCTGTATTATTTTATACTAAAACTTGTTATTTATGGGTATTCTTTTAAAGTTTTAACAGTTTATATTTCCTTAATTTGAACAAAACTATATTAATACTGTTTAAGCATTACTGTTGTGTGGTTGTACATCCACCAACATTAAATATGTTTTTTCTTTACTTTAGTTGATGCAGTAATGAATTCTTCATGTGCTAATATAGTGGTTCACAAATGAATTTTTATTGTGGAGAAACATAG